>NC_092136.1:10086794-11521794 GCF_043159975.1 Macaca nemestrina
GGGAGGGCGGAGCGGGATGGGGGAAGCCCCGGGCGGGGGCACTAAGGGACAGCTGTTTCAGAAGATATAGGAAATCAGGCCAGGAGCGGTGGCTCACACCTGTAATCCTAGCACTTCGGGAGGCCGAGGCGGGCGGTTCACCTGAGGTCAGGAGTTCCAGACCAGTCTGAACAACAGGGTGAAACCCCGTCCGTCTCTACTAAAAATACAGTAGCCGGCCGTGGTGGCTCCCACCTGTAGTCCCACCTACTCAGGAGGCTGAGGAAGTAGAATCGCTTCAACCCGGGAGGCGGAGATTGCAGTAAGCAGAGATTGCGACACTGCACTCCAGCCTGGGCGACACAGAGGGACTCCATCTCAAAAAAAAAAAAAAAAAAGAAACAATGCCTCGGAACTGCCCCGGGAGGTGAGGTCCCCACGATTGGCGAGAAGGGTGGGCAGCCACGAGGGCCTTCTGAAGGGATGAGCAGGGCGGCCGGCGGGGAGGGGTCTGGCAGGCAGGAAATAAGGCGATATTCCCAGACCAGCGCGACGGGGGTTGGCATGGGGGTAGTGGGGGATGTCAGGCCCGGCCGGGCCAGCGGTCACCTTGATCGGGGCCATGGCTGCAGCGGCTCTGCTGAAACTGCGGACCCCGCCAGACGCCCACCCTCCTTCACTTCGCCGTCTTGCTGCTGCTGTCGCTGCCACAGACTGACCGGCGGCCCCACCGAGTATATAGCCCGCTGAGCGTCTCAGGACGCACACGCCGGGTAGTCCCATACCCGCCCTAAGACTACTTTCACTCCGCCCCCTAGCTGGGGCCACCGCAGCAGGCGGGGCACGGCTGGAGGCACTGCTGCGACACCCTGCGGAAGGCGGGCCTGGGCCGCCTCCACTGCGCAGGCGCGAGCGGCCACGCGTGTAACAGAGCTTCCGGGACCCTCGCCTCATTTGCCTCGGGGGCTGGCTGGACAGCAGACGCAATTACAAATTGGGCAGAGCTTTCGGCAGTGGGGCAGCTAATTTGCATATAAGAATGAGGTGCCGCTCGGCTTCCACGGGTCTAATTTACAGATAGGGAAGTATTTCTGCCCCTTAGCCGAAAGCGGGGTACAGAAGACGACGGTGTTAGGCGCCTGTGTAGGAGAAAAACATGTTTATTTTGCATTCAACGAGAGCCCCTGCATTGCAGCTATTTTGCATATGATTTGCATGATACGACGGATTTGTGCAAAAAAAAAAAAAGCTGGGCGTGCGCTGTAGGAACCTCCTGCTGAGACGCTTCCGGTAGTGGCGCGTGACCCGACAGGTCTTTCACCTACCTAGCTCAGCTCCCGCAAGCACGAGAATTTCCAGTAAGTTCGCCACTTCCGGTTCTCCTGGCCATCCAATAGCATCGAGTGGAGCATCCCCGGAAGTGACGAAAGCGGAGGACGCCCTCTTTCCGGTTCCGGCCTGACGAGAGCCTGTTCGGCGATATGAAACTGCTCACCCACAATCTGCTGAGCTCGCATGTGCGGGGGGGTGGGGTCCCGTGGCTTCCCCCTGCGCCTCCAGGTACCACGGCGGGCTTCCCTTTTCGGGTGGGATGGTGGGCCGGGGTCCAGTGCTTGCCTAAACTCCTCCGCCCTGCCAGGCCACTGAGGTCCGTATCTGCCCTGTGGAGTTCAACCCCAACTTCGTGGCGCGTATGATACCTAAGGTGGAGTGGGCGGCGTTCCTGGAAGCGGCCGATAATGTGAGGATCCTTACCCCGCCCGAGCATATCCCGGGGAGTGCGGGGCGGGCACACCTCAGCCGGGCTGAGGCGGGAGTTCGGGATGCCCGGAGATAATTTCGCCTCTTGCCCACAGTTGCGCCTGATCCAGGTGCCTAAAGGGCCGGTTGAAGGATATGAGGAGAATGAAGAGTTTCTGAGGACTATGCACCATCTGCTGCTGGAGGTGAGAAGCGGCCCATCACTTGCTTCCTGGGCCACCTGCCTCCCTCACTGAGGCTGCCAGTGCTCAGCTCTGTCCCTCCCCGCCCGCAGGTGGAAGTGATAGAGGGCACCCTGCAGTGCCCGGAGTCTGGACGTATGTTCCCCATCAGCCGCGGGATCCCCAACATGCTGCTGAGTGAAGAGGAAACTGAGAGTTGATTGTGCCAGGCGCCAGTTTTTCTTGTTATGACTAATGTTTTTGTTGATGTATACCCTGTTTCCAAATTCTGCCGTGTATATCCCCAACCCTTGACCCAATGACACCAAACACACAGTGTTCTTGAGCTCGACATTATATATTTTTTTCTCATTAAAGGTTCAAAACCAAAAGCGGTTTCTCTTTGCAGCAAATATACATTAAAATAGAGTCTCTGTACAGCCAAGGGCTCTGGGCCCTGGCTTGCCCCATGTCCCTGCGCCTCCCTGGCCAAACCCAAAAATAAATATAGTGTTATTGCTCTGCAGGGCATAGAGGCAGTGCTCTCCTACCCCCTGAGGAGGCTGGATGGGAGCTGATGGGGAAGCTCTGGCCACCCCAGGGGTCCAGGGGCTGGAGCCTGCTTGGAGTTATTGCTTCAAGGGGGGGCACTAATGCCCAATGCAAATGATGAGAGGAGGAGCGAAGGGGTATGGGCCTTTGCTCTCCAAGTCCCACTCTGCTCTGAAGAGGGGGTAGGATTAAGCAGCAGCAAAAGCATCACCCACTGGGAGACTGTGGCCTCCATCCCCTTCCCTCCCTGAGATAGGCTTCTGCCTCCCACACATCCCCTGCAGCCCCCTATGGCTTCCGCAAGGCCCCCTACACTCTGGGGGCACGTTATGGCTTGCAAGGGGCAGCACTGTGCCCAGAGTCTGGACACACGTTCCCAGCTTCTGACACCCCCTAGGAGGGGGGAGGGGAGGGCGTGGGGCCTGTTCCCAGGGGCTGATGGCATTGCCCTGGCCTTGCCAGCAGGCTGTGGCACTGCCCAGACCCCAGCTCCGCCCCAGCCCTTGGGGCTGACCCCATGCTAGGCAGGTCCTGCCAGAACCCCCACCAGGACCACCCCTTGCCTCAGTCCATCATGGCCTCGAGCATTTCCAAGAAGAGCTTGTGCATGGGCACCTTGCCTTCCAGCTTCACCCCATAGAAATGGGCCAGCACTTTGCCCGCTGTCTGGCGGAGGAGCGGTAGCGTGAGCAGCAGCCTGCCCGCCCTCCGCCGCTCAGCACCCCCTCCGGGGCCAGCCCGGCCGGCTTCGTACTCCAGCAGGGCCTCATGCAGAGCTTCTCGCAGCTGCTCCACAGCCTCAGCATCTTCGATGTGCACAGAGTCTGCAAGAAGAGAGGAGCATGGTATTGGCCTGGGCTATCTCTGGCAAGGGCACTCCCCACATCTTGAACACTGATGGATGGGGTCTAAGGAGGAGCCAAATGAGGATTTGTTTTTTTTTTGTTTTTTGTTTTTTGTTTTTTTTGAGACGGAGTCTTACTCTGTTGCCCAGGCTGGAGTGCAGTGGCCGGATCTCAGCTCACTGCAAGCTCCGCCTCCTGGGTTTACGCCATTCTCCTGCCTCAGCCTCCCGAGTAGCTGGGACTACAGGCGCCCACCACCTCGCCCGGCTAGTTTTTTGTATTTTTTTAGTAGAGACGGGGTTTCACTGTGTTAGCCAGGATGGTCTCGATCTCCTGACCTCGTGATCCGCCCGTCTCGGCCTCCCAAAGTGCTGGGATTACAGGCTTGAGCCACCGCGCCCGGCCTGAGGATTTGTTGATTGGCTGATTGAGGGGCACCACTCACTGCTCCAGCACGTGGGCCAGGACCCCACCTTTTCTCCCTCAACTGTGGCCACCTTGTACCGTCCCCATCTTCCCTCCCACTAAACTTGACCTTTCTGCATTAGCATGGCACTAGGGCTCAAAATCCTGTGTGCAGTTTGGAGCCTGCGCTTGGCTTGCTTTTTGAGTTTGAGCAAATCATTGTTCTTCCCTAAGCCTCAGTTTTCCTTATCTGCAAAATGGGACTGTGTCACCATCACTGAGTTAAACACCTGAAGACCTTACGGAGACACCTGTCCGTGCCTGCTCCAGACTCACCTGAATTGGCAAGGGCCAGGGCCTTCAGTAGAACGTACTCCTCTCGCTCCAGCCGCAGGGCCTGCAGCCGCCGCACCAGTTGCAGCAGGGCAGCCCCCAGTTCCCCCAGGCCAGCTGCCCGTGCCCCCTCTTCATCCAGGACTAAGTCCTCAGCAAAGGCCAGCTCATCCTGCAGTGGCAGTGAGCGCTGGGCCACACCCAGCACCAGCACCTCCATCCACACGCTCTGCAGTACTGACATCTGGTCAGACAGCGACAGCGATGAGAAACCTAGGGGGCAGTGGGGAGCGGGCCTGGCTGAGCAAGCGCACCAGAGCCGGGCCTGTTCAGGGCAGCCCCAGGTCACCTGGGCCCTTTACCTGGGATGCTCTTGGCCCAGCTGATGGTGACCACAATCTCTCGGTCAAAGAGGTCACAGAGGGTAGCCACGGCTGGGAGGTGCCCATCAGGGCCCGCGGGGTCGGGCATGGCATAGAGCTTCTCAGGCTCAACCACCAGCAGATGAGACACCAGTGCATTCACTGGGGCTGCGGTGACAATTAGAGGACAAGAGTCAAGCCTCAAGGGGTCAAGCATCTTCCCAGAGTCGCTCCCCCTGTGGCCTTCCTCAGTAGCAGCTGGCCAGCGACTTCCCTCCGGGAAGAGCGCTGTCTCCCAGGGAAAGCCCGTGTGTTTGTGGACAGGCTGTGAGTGTTGGAAAATCGTCCCTGTTCCCCGTCCTACTACTTTTCCCAATGCAGGGAAAGGCATTTTCACATGTCTTGGGGAAGTGAGTGAAGAGACGAAGGGGAAATACAGGTCCCAGTGCCAAAGGTTAACTATGATGCCACACATAGGCCTCCCGTGTCCTAGCCCCAGGGACCCACAGTGCTCTCACCTGTCTTCCGGGGGCCGCCAGAGACTGCCAGGGGCCCAGCAGGGAAGGGGCCCGGGAAGGGCAGTGGGTCCACCTCTGGTCGCCGCTTGTACTTCTGCCGCCCACCCCGGACGCGGTCCAGGCGCACTCCTTGAATTGTAGGACAGATAGGACTGTGACTGCGGTGCTGTGGGCGGGGTGGGGCTTGCTCTCCAGAGTTGTCCTCCCCCAGTCCACTCACCAGAACTCCCAGGCCTCGCGCCCATCCGGCCCAGGCCCCCCCCACTCCCCCAGCCCTCGCCCAGCCCTTGCCCAGCGCTCACCCTCCTTGAGCATGCCCACCCGCAGGCACTTGGTGAAGCGGCAGGCCTGGCAGGCCTTGCGTCTCCGCTTGGTGATCTCACACTCGTTGGAGGCCGGACAGCTGTACTCGATGCTCCCTGCCAAGAAGAGGCAGGGCTCCAGAGGCAGCCTCCCAGGGTCGGGAGGGGACCCAGCTGACAGGAGAACCCTGACTCTCCCCGGGCAAACACAGGTCTGGGGGTACGGGGAGGAAAGGGAGAGCAGGCAGCCATGAGCGGGCAGGGAGGGGAGTGGTTGCTGGGCGGGGAGACCCTGCCTGGATGAGGGAGGAGCTGGAACAGGCAGAGGGGCTGCATCTCGGCCCCAAGCCTCATCTCTGGCCCACAGCCCTCATCTGCTGATGAGGCCACAAAGGCCACAAAGACCTCTGCGTTGCTAAATCCAGTTGTCAATTCTCAGTCCTCATGTTACTTGGCCTAAAAGAAGGATCTAAGGCCGTTGATCACTTCCTGCTCCTAGAAACACTTAAACACTTTCTTCTTTTGCTTCTAGGACACCATGCACTGTGGTTTTCCTCCCACCGCACCAGCCACTTTGTGGTTTCTGTGCATCTTCCCAAGCTCTTCCATCCAGACTGCCAGGGTTGTCCTTGGAGTTCATCTCCAATCCTATGGCGATCTTCTCCAGCTGTGGGGCTCTCATGTTTCTATCTCTAGCCTGGACCTGCTGTGAGCTCCAGACCCATCTCTCCAGCTGCCTCCTCGACATCCTGCATGTCTAGAAGGCACCTCGGACCGAACACAGCCTACGTGGACTCCACGTGTTCACTTGCCCAAAAAGAAACCTGGGCAGAATCTCTGGTTCCTCTCACACCCCACATCCAAGCCACCGACACATTCTGGTGGGCTTTACCTCCCCCGAGGTCCAGAATCCACCTCCTGCTCCTGGCAACTACTTCCACCTTTGACCCGATAGTCACCATCACCCCACCCCTCGCTGGCCTCCTGCTCTGTCCCTGCTTGCTCCAGTCTGTTCTCAACACAGCAGCCAAGAGGGTTCTATTAAGCCTCCATCACATCCTGTACCTCCTCTTCTCAAAACCCTCCAGGGATTTCCCTTCTCTGAGTCCAAGCCAAAGCAAACCCACGTCCTCCCAGGCCTATGCCCCTGCTCCTTGCCACCTTTTGACCTCTGCTCCTTGCTCTCGCCTCCTCCATGTTCCTTCAACAGGCCCTGCCTGGAGCTCTGGTCCTGAAGTTCACACAGGCTCCCTCACCTCCCTCTGCTCACTGTCACTTTGGAGGTCCTCAGCACTAGTAACGTGGTGCTGGCGGCCCTCCCAGCCTCACAGGGCCTCACAAGGACCAAATGACACAGCTAGACAGCAGGCCAGCAGCACATTTCTCCTCGCAGTGCGTTTTCTCCTACCCCCTACTTGGGCTTCTACGCTCAGCTCAAGACACCATGGCCGGGCGCAGTGGCTCACACCTGTAATCCCAGCACTTTGGGAGGCCAAGGCAGTCGGATCACCTGAGGTCAGGAGTTCGAGACCAGCCTGGCCAACATGGTAAAACCCCGTCTCTACAAAAATTAGCCTGGCATGGTAGTGGGCGCCTGTAATCCCAGCTACTCAAGAGGCTGAGGCAGGAGAATCGCTTGAATCTGGGAGGCAGAGGTTGCAGTGAGCCAAGATCATGCCACTGCACTCCAGCCTGGGTGACACAGCGAGACTCCATCTCAGAAAAAAAAACTAGCTGGGCATGGTGGTGCATGTCTGTAATCCCAGTTACTCGGGAGGCTGAGGCAGGAGAATTGCTTGAACCTGGGAGGTGGAGGGCGCAGTGAGCTGAGATCGTGCCATTGCACTCCAGCCTGGGCAACCAGAGCGAAACTCTGTCTCAAAAAAAAGGCCGGGCGCAGCGGCTTACGCTTATAATCCCAGCACTTGGGGAGGCCAAGTCAGGCAGATCACAAAGTCAGGAGTTCGAGACCAGCCTGACCAACGTGTCTACTAAAAGTACAAAAATTAGCTGGGCGTGGTGGCGTGTGCTTGTAGTCCCAGCTACTTGGGAGGCTGAGGCAGAAGAATCGCTTGAACCTGGGAGGCAGAGGTTGCAGTGAGCTGAGATCGCACCACTGCACTCCAGCCTGGGCAACAGAGCGAGACTCCGTCTAAAAAAAAAAAAAAAAGAGGCCGGGCGCGGTGGCTCATGCCTGTAATCCCAGCACTTTGGGAGGCCGAGGTGGGTGGATCACGAGGTCAGGAGATCGAGACCATCCTGGCTAACATGGTGAAACCCCGTCTCTACTAAAAATACACAAAAATTAGCCAGGTGTGGTGGTGGGCGCCTGTAGTCCCAGCTACTCCGGGAGTGTGAGTCAGGAGAATGGCGTGAACCTGGGGGGCGGAGCTTGCAGTGAGCCGAGATCACGCCACTGGACTCCAGCCTGGGTGACAGAGCGAGACTTCGTCTCAGAAAAAAAAAAAAAAAGACAAGCCCTCTGGAGCCTCAGAACCAGCACCTCCCCTTCCTGCACATACCACAGCTGTAATAAGACAAGTCTGTGCCACTCACTGTTGCCCAGCTCTCCCCTCTGCCAGGAGGAAAAGTGCCTGAGGGCAGAAACAGCCCTGCTTCAGCCCCAGCTGTGTCCCCAAGGCCTGGAACACTGGCCAGGACAGAAAAGCATAGGTCTGTGCCGAGCAGGGACTCTGGCTACCACATACCTTTATGACCTTGGGCAAGTCCCATACCTAACCCCTTGAACCCTCAGTTTCCCAGCTGTAAAAGTGCCCCAAATTAAAGGGGATAATGTGGGCAAAACATCTAGCATGGTTCATAACACCTAAGTGCTCAATATACAATTCCTATTCACAGCCAGCACGCAATAAATATTTGTCAAGAGTCAACATACAGTGAGGGGCCCCAGGGTAGGTAGGAGACATCTGCACCCTGGCCTGCTGGCTCACTGGTCTTCAGAGCGGGAAGGGTGCACAAAGTTTTAGATCAGTGAATTTTGGCCAAGTTAAAACTTGCTGGATTGGCTGGGCCCAGTGGCTCACACCTATAATCCCAGCACTTTTGGAGTTTGAGGAGGACAGATCACCTGAGGGCAGGAGTTTGAGACCAGCTTGGCCAACATGGTGAAACCCCATCCCTACTAAAAACACAAAAATTAGCCGGGCATGGTGGCAGGTGCCTGTAATCCCAGCTACTTCAGAGACTGAGGCAGGCGAATGGCTTGAAGCCGGGAGGCAGAGGTTGCAGTGAGCCACGACCGCAGGCACTCCAGCCTGCACAAGAGCAAAACTCCATCTCAAAAAAAAAAAAAAAAAAAAAAACTTGCTGGAATGTCACAATCAGTCATTTGGCGTCTGTCCAGAGTTTCGTGTTACTAGTAATAAGCAGAGGCAGCAGTCTAACATTGAAGAGCTCAGCTCTGGACCTATACTGACCCAAGTTCAAATCCTGGTTCTGCCATTTCCTAGTTGTGAGACTTCAACAAAGTTTCAAATGCCTCTCAGTCTCACTTATAACAGTACTGACACCTTAGAGGGTTGCTATGGGGACTAACTGAGATCATAAAAGAACACAGTACCTAGCACAAGGTAAGCACTCAAGACTTTTTTTTTTCTAACCCTGTCGCCCAGGCTGGGAGTGCAGTGACACGATCTTGGCTCACTCCAACCTCCGCCTCCTGGGTTCCAGTGATTATCCTGCCCCAGCCTCCTGAGTAGCTGGGACTACAGGTACCCACCACCACGCCTGGCTAATTTTTGTATTTTTAGTAGAGACAGGGTTTCACCATGTTGGCCAGGCTGGTCTCAAACTCCTGACCTTATTATCCTCCCATCTCAGCCTCTGAAAGTGCTGGGATTAAAGGTGGGAGCCACCATGCCTGGCCTTTTTTTTTTTTTTTAATTATACGTATTATGGCCCCCAAAGTAACCAATGGTTACATAAAAGCAGAAATAATGGAAATAATAGGCGCTTCCCAGGCAATGCTTACGTCAGCATCTTGCTCATTCCCCCGAATTCTGATAAGCTTTCCTGAGTGAGAAAAAAATTAGTGACTTTTAAAAGCAGAGATGCCTGTCTTTTTTTTTTTTTTTTTTTGAGACGTGAGTCTCACTCTGTTGCCCAGGCTAGAGTGCTGTGGCACAATCTCAGCTCACTGCAACCTCTGCCTCCCAGGTTCAAGCGATTCTCCCGCCTCAGCCTCCCAAGTAGCTGGGATTACAGGCACTCACCACCACACCCGGCTAATTTTTGTATTTTTAGTAGAGACGGGGTTTCCCCATGTTGGTCAGGCTGGTCTCGAACTCCTGACCTCGTGATCTGCCCGCCTTGGCCTCCCAAAGTGCTGGAAGTGCTGGGATTACAGACCATGAGCCACCAAGCCCAACTTTTTTTTTTTTTTTGAGACGGAATCTCGCTCTGTCACCCAGGCTGGAGTGCAGTGGTGTGATCTCGGCTCACTGCAACCTCCGCCTCCTGGGTTCAAGCAATTCTCCTGTCTCAGCCTCTCAAGTAGCTGGGATTACAGGTGGGAGCCACCATGCCTAGCTAATTTTTTGCATTTTTAGTAGAGATGGGGTTTCACCACGCTGGCCAGGCTGGTCTCAATCTCCTGACCTCAGGTGATCCACCCACCTTGGCCTCCCAAAGTGCTGGGATTATAGGTGTGAGCAACCATGTCCAGCCTCGCCTGTTAGTCTTTTTAAAGTTGGGTGCTAAACTATGATGTAGTCCCTCTCAAGCACTGATAAAAATCTGCCTTGTTTTGGGAGGCCAAGGTAGGTGGATCATTTGAGGTCAGGAGTTCAAGACCAGCCTGGCCAACATAGTTAAACGTTGTCTCTCCTAAAAATACAAAAATTGGCCGGGCGCGGTGGCTCACGTCTGTAATCCCAGCACTTTGGGAGGCCAAGGCAGGCGGATCACAAGGTCAGGAGATCGAGACCATCCTGGCTAACATAGTGAAACCCCATCTCTACTACAAATACAAAAAAAAAAAAAATTAGCCGGGCATGGTGGTGGGCGCCTGTAGTCCCAGCTACTCGGGAGGCTGAGGTAGGAGAATGGCGTGAACCCGGGAGGCGGAGCTTGCAGTGAGCCGAGATTGCGACACTGCACTCCAGCCTGGGTGACAGAGCAAGACTGTGTCTCAAAAAAAAAAAAGTACAAAAATTAGCTGGGCGTGGTGGTGCACACCTGTAGTACCAGCTACTCAGGAGGCTGAGGCAGGAGAATCTCTTGAACCCAGAGGCAGAGGTTGCAGTGAGCAGAGATCGTGCCACTGCACTCTAGCCTAAGCAACAGAGTGAGACTCTGTCTAAAAAAAAAAAAAAAAAAAATTTAAAATCTGCCTTGTGTTGGTGCTGCTTTGGGAAAATTAAGAAAAAGGGGACATGTTCTATGCTGGGGAGAGGTCAAAAGCTGCCAGAAGCAAGAACAAAGCTTAGGAACAGAGGCTGCCTTGGACTCTTTCAGAGCCACTGTAGAAGGTGCTGGGCCTAGAGTACCCAGGTGGTACCCTGAGCTCACTCACATCCACTGCAATGCATCAGTACACCCAGTGCGTTTACCATACTTCTCAGGGAAAGGGTGTCTCTGGGAGGTAGAGACCCTGGAAACACCAGATTGCCAGCCTCAAGCGGTGCCACAGCCATCTGGGGGCCTATTGCACCCAGAGGGTGCAGGGCAAAGGGCAGGGGAGTGGGCTGGGGGCTCACCCTGGATGGTCCTCTTGAAGAAGGCTTTGCAGGCCTCACAGGATGCCACACCATAGTGATAGCCAGAGGCCACATCCCCACAGACCAGGCAGAGGCGCTTGGGCAGGGAGCTGAGCACCAGTTTCCCACCGCCCTGCTCACCAGGCCCAGCCCCCTCCCCATCCTCCTCTTCCTTATGGCCTGGGAGGCAGCGGGTGGGAGCTGGACCAGGGGCCAGTGCCACAGGAGGCTCGGTCTCCGTCTCTGAAGAACCCTTTGGACTGTCAGGGCTGGCTGGCTCTGCCTTGATGTAGAGAGGCTCAATGCCCACCACCTGGCTGGACATGGTGCTGGTCACCTGCAGGGAGAGACCCGTGGGTTCGTAGGGAGGCACTGGGATGGGGGATGGGAGACACCCTGCCACACGGGTTGCCCAACCTCGGGCCTAGGGCCAGGCTTCCAGGCCCAGCAAGGGGGGAGGAATGGGGGCAGAGTCCAAGGAAGGACTGCCCAGTAACACTGTCCCCCCTCCCAGCTGTTGCCATGGAAACAGAGTCTTCAGGGCCAGTAACTGACAGCTGGTCTCTCCCTTGGGAACCTGGGGGCGGCTTAGAAAGGCCCTACTCCCACCCAGTCCAGGGAGCAGGGTAACCGTAGCCCCCAGGCAACCTTCAACCCCACCTGGAATCCCTAGACAGGGGCAGGATACTTCCCAGTTTTCTCCAGATGTTGGGGGAACCTCTGAGACCCTGCCCTCATGTGGATATTGTGCATTGGAGAGCGTGCACTGAAGCCCAGACCCAAGGCCAGTGGACGTGCTCACACCGAGTTCACACACTCCACTCACCGAGGTGCTCAGGGGCCCCACAAGCCCACGCAGGCTCGCTCTCTGCTGGGGGTTTTCACATTCGCACCGGCCTTCCCAAACCCGTGCTCACTCCTGCTCACACCTGTGCTCACATACTTGTCCTGGAGCGCACACCCCATCTGCGAACTCAATCAAGGCTCATGATCACACACACTCTCACTAGGTACCCACATCCACAAGCACAGGCACGGACTCATGAAAACACCTCCAGAGCTTTTCACACCTGACACGCGGCTGCCCTCCTGCCCCAGCATGCCGATTCCAGGCACACGGCGGGTGCCGCTCCACCTCCTCGAGACCGGCCTGCAGGTCCACTCTTATACTCCCGCTGTCGCAGAGGCCGCCACCTCCCGGGGCGCCGCGTACCACCCACCCCCCCAACCTGCGCACACCTTTGGGAAGTTGCCTAAAGTTGCTATGCCTCCCCACCCCGCCGGCGGGAGACCTCTACCAGGTTATCAGGAAGTAAGTGGGGAGAGCCAAGGAGGAGGAAGTTCTCCCCTGCCGGTGCGATGACCTTTGACCCAGAGAGGAGGGTGGCCCCAGGCCCCTTCGAGCGCCCCCACGTGGTCTTCAGAGCCCCTTCCCCGACACAGAGCCCTCCCCGTCTTCCACCCGGGCCAGCCCCAGGGACTTCGGCAAGTGGGGGATTGAACCCTGCCCCGGGGCGGGCCGGATCGGAGGCCCAACCCTGACCCGGGTCAGGACCCGTAGCCAGAGCCAGATCCTGCCCCAGGCCGGCCCACCAGGACTCAGACGCCGGATCCCGCTCGAACCCTGACCAGTCCGACAGTCGACTGGGTCCCAACCATGGCCCGGACTGGCCCCAGAGCTGGACCCCGCCTGCAGCCCGCCCCGCCCGCCTCCCTGCCGCGTTCGCACATGGCCCCCGCGCCCCGCCCGCCCACCCCCGCGGCAGCGCTCCCCTCCGCCCCCGGACCTGGGGCTCCGACAGGGCGTTCGGGCAGGCATGGGGGCCGAGCGGCCCGGAGTGCCGGGGTGAGCCGGGGGCCGCGGGCGGCCCCTCCTCCGCCGCCTCCTCGGGCCGTGCCGCCCCACCGCGCCGCGTCCCCTCACTCGGCGGCGCCGCCGGCTGCTTGTAGGACACAAAAGGACATCGCGGCCGCTTCCTACTCCGCTTCCTCCAGCTGACAGCGGGGGCGGGGCCGGCCGTGCGCATGCAAAGCAGGGGGCGGGGCCCGGGGTCCTATGCTAATCAGACGGGGCGGGCGGCGCCTGCGCGCCCGTACGGGTCGGGGCGGAGCCGGCAGCGCCAGTGGGCGGGCCTTCGCGCAAGTCCCGCCCCGCAGCCGGCCGAGCCACTGCGGCGCACATGCGTACGCGGCCCCTGGGAGGGGCGGGGCCGGAGGCGCGGAGGGTTGGGGGATTAGAGTCGGGAGCTAGTGGGACCAGAAACGCGCTTTCGTAACGGAGGAGGTGGGGCGCGCTGCGCGCGCGAGGAGTGGGAGAGGCGGTGCAGGCTGCAACCACGGAGCCGAGAGACCACTTACATATGAAAACGCAAGGGCGGGACGGGTGGAGAGGCTGGACCTGCTACCTATGCTTGAGGGGCGGAGCCTAGCGCGCCGTCGCGAAGGGGGAGGTGCTGCCCCCTTCCCCCTTCTCTCTTCCCCCTAGCCACTTCCCCCAAAGCGACACCAACTGGGCACTCGAACCATAGACCCAGTATCCCTACAGAGCTGCGGAACTCGGGGTGGGTGAAGCCGACTTAAAACATGCAAGAAGCCCTGGATTACGAGTCCCGGAAGGTAGGGCCGATAGGGCCCGGACGGAGAAAGCTCAAGGTCACTGCGGTGACCGAATGAAGGTCACGGGGAAGGGCGGGGCCACGTGCGTCCGCCTCACGCGGGCTGCCATGCACTGACTCACGGACCATGCATAGACTCTTTTATTTCTTTAGGACTCAAATTCCACTCGGATGGGTTCGGGCTTGGGTCTGGGGACCGGGCAGGCACAGGGCTGGTTTGGGTCGCTGCTGGAGCCCAAGGTGGCGTTTTTAATTCACGTACAGCCTCTTGCTCCGGCGCTTCTTGAGCCCCTCGATGTATCGCTGCAGCTCCTTAGTCAGGAAGTGGTCCCTGCCGATCCCTAACTGGTAGCCTAGGAGGAGGGCAGAGCTCGGCTCAGGGCAGTGAGCAACCGAAAGGTCTCCCCACCAGTGGGCGCCCCATATGTAGTTCGAGGAACCGCAGATGATTCGGGGTAGCAGCAGCGCAGGGCACTCAGGTCTCTGTTAGCCTGGGGAACTTTGCATCTCTAAGGGTGCTGAGTGTTAAGGTCAAGGCTAGGGAAGACGTTGCAGGCCTGAACTAGGGCAGTGGTAGCGAGCAGTTTGGCCACCTTCTGGACCAGCCACCCGCTCTAAGCCATCAGCCGGCCCTTTATCACCACTGGGCTTTCCTACCCCAGCAGCAGAAATTCACCCACATAATCCACTGTCCAAAGGCTCCCCAACCAGTGGGAGTCGAGGCCACACCAAGGCGGTTATCCCACTGGGCAGGTGGAGAAACAGCCAAAGAAAAGCCTCCCTCAGCTAGAGAGGGCCTGCACTCAGGCTGGAGCCCAGGCCTCTGCCCATCACCACATGTCCCCCACTGGTTCTTCCTGTGCCCAGTCCCTCAGCTTTTAACTTTTATGGGGCCCTTGGAATACTTGTGAGTGCCAAGGGCATCTGACAAGACATAAGGCACCCTGAAACCCCAACCCTTGGGCCCCAGCCCTGCAAAATCCACCAGAATCTGTCGTGGTAGCTCTTGGGGGTTGGTGGGGAGCTCACTCCGGAGGGCTTTGGTGAGGATTTCCAGAGCTTCATTCTCCATGAGTTCCATCAGGGGCAGCGGCAGCTGGAGAAGCAGCAAGAGGCTTAGGCGTCCAGGGGACTTCATCTCTGCCCACAGCTGAAATGCCCCCACCTGCTCCCTGTGGCCCCCAAACCCCCAACCAGCCTGCCTGCCCGCCCCTCCACCCTGCCAACCACCCCCAACTTTCATGTCCTATCAGCAACCCCCAACTTGCCTAGCCCCTACCCCACTGAAACTCCCAGTCTCCCCAGCCCCTCCAACCCTGCTCTGCTGCTCTGCCCAGTAGGCTCGATGGGGCGTGTGCTTCGCAATATTGAGTGATGACATTGAGGAAGACTTTTCTGGGAGAAGAGAAAAAAGGGTCAGTCATCTGCAGACTCCTGGGCCTTCCCTGGGGCAGAGGAGATGGGTAGGCACCTTGTGAGAGGGAATGGCCTTCAGAGACCAGCTCCTGGTGCAACCGAAAGGTCTCCCCACCAGCGGGTGCCACAGATGTGGGGTCAGCATGGGACAGAGGTTACAACCCTGGGCTTTAGAGCCCCACCCACCTGGTTCCCATTCTGACTGCCCCACAGTGTGACACTTAGGACTAGTGACTGACACTCTCTGACCCTCAAGTTCTTCATCAGTAAAATGGGGTAATAAAAATAGCTCTTGGCTGAGTAGTGGGTCATGCCTGTAATCCCAAAACTTTGGGAGGCCAAGGTGGGCAGATCACAAGGTCAGGAGTTTAAGACCAGCCAGGCTAGGCCGGGCGCGGTGGCTCAAGCCTGTAATCCCAGCACTTTGGGAGGCCGAGACGGGGGGATCACGAGGTCAGGAGATCGAGACCATCCTGGCGAACACGGTGAAACCCTGTCTCTACTAAAAAATACAAAAAACTAGCCGGGCGAGGCGGCGGGCACCTGTAGTCCCAGCTACTTGGGAGGCTGAGGCAGGAGAATGGCGTAAACCCCGGGGGGCGGAGCTTGCAGTGAGCTGAGATCCGGCCACTGCACTCCAGCCCGGGCGACAGAGCCAGACTCCGTCTCAAAAAAAAAAAAAAAAGACCAGCCAGGCCAATCTGGTGAAACACCATCTCTATTAAAAATACGAAAATTAGCTGGGCATAGTGGCAGGCGCCTGTAATCCCAGCTACTCAGGAGGCTGAGGCAGGAGAATTGCTTGAACCGGGGAGGCGGAAGTTGCAGTAAGCCGAGATCACGCCATTGCACTCCAGCAAGGGCAACAGAGTGAGACCCCAACTCAAAAAAAAAAAAAAAAAGAAAAGAAAATAGCTCTCTATGCAGGTTGTGAAGTTTGAAGGTGACAATCCAGTTTGAAGGTGACAATCCGGGGGAAGTCCCGTGCCTGGCACACAGCAAGTGCTCAATATGTGACCATTGTTATACTGTTATTGGTTCTGACTCTGATGAAGTGGTTTGAGGGGGTGCCAGACAGTGTCCAGCGTATAGTAGAGGCTTAGAAATTGTAACCAGCAACTGACTAATGGAAAGACATACACCTCCTCAACCAGCGCAAATCATAAGACAAGGCGGGATGATTCCATTAAAAACGCAGGTCTTGGCCGGGCGCGGTGGCTCAAGCCTGTAATCCCAGCACTTTGGGAGGCCGAGACGGGCGGATCACGAGGTCAGGAGATCGAGACCATCCTGACTAACACGGTGAAACCCCATCTCTACTAAAAAATACAAAAAACTAGCCGGGCGTGGTGGCGGGCGCCTGTAGTCCCAGCTACTCGGGAGGCTGAGGCAGGAGAATGGCGTGAACCCGGGAGGCGGAGCTTGCAGTGAGCTGAGATCCGGCCACTGCACTCCAGCCTGAACGGCAGAGCGAGACTCCGTCTCAAAAAAAAAAAAAAAAAAAAAACCGCAGGTCTTGCTGGGCACGGTGGCTCACACTTGTAATCCCAATACTTTGGGAATCCGAGGCAGGAGGATTACTTGAGCCCAGGAGTTTGAGACCAGCCAGGGCAACATGGCGAAATTTTCTCTACAAAAAAATAAAAAATTAGCTGAGCAGGGTGGTGCCGTCCTGTCTTCCCAGCTCAGGGTGGTGGGGGTGGCTGAGGTTGGAGGATCCCTTGAGCCTAGGAGTTTGAGGCTGCAGTGAGCTATGATCACAACACTGCACTCCAGCCTGGGCGACAAAGCAGGACGCCGTCTCTAAAAAACAAACAAAGGCCGGGTGCAGTGACTCAAGCCTGTAATTCCAGCACTTTGGGAGGCCGAGGCTGGCGGATCACTTGAAGTCAGGAGTTTGAGACCAGCCTGGCCAACATGGTGAAACTTCGTCTCTACTAAAAATACAAAAATTAGCCGCACGTGGTGGCGCACGCCTGTAATCGCAGCTATTCAGGAGGCGGCGGTTGCAGTAAGCAGAGATCGTGCCATTGCACTCCAGTCCAGGCGACACAGCGAGACTCCGTCTCAAAAAAAAAGAAAAAAAAAAGGCGGGAGGCGGGAGGATCACTTGAACTGCAGTGAGCTATAATCCCACCACTGCACTCCATCCAGCCTGGGTGACAGAGCGAGATCCTGTCTCCAAAACAAAACAAGAAAACCCCGCAGGTCCTACCGCGGGATCTTTGCGCAATTTATTTGGTGCGTCCTTCGCTGGACTCTGCGCGCCACGACTGAAAGGCCTGTTACAACGCCTGCCCGGGAGGGGGCGCTCCAAGAATGCCTGGCGGATTTAAAGGGCGAAAGATTCGCGCTGGCGCCTCTCCCAGGGAATCCTAGAAACTTGGATCCTATCAGCTTCCCCCCATTTTACAGCTCCAGAAATTGAGTCCCCGGCTAGCTTATTGCCCCGCGGGCGCCCACGGCCTGGCGAGGCCACACTGACCGGCCTCGATCTGGGATGCGGTGTCCTCCCCCGGAATGATTTCCATGGAGCTGCCGCGGTGCAACTCTAGCTCCACCAGCGCGTGCTCGTCCATTTCCTCCGGCTTGTGGCTGGCCTTGTCCCCTTCGTCCAACGAGCGGCTCCCCGGGCTGTACCACCCGCGGGTCTTGCTAATGCTGCGGCCCTCCGCGTCGAAGCCCTCACAGACCTCGGACAGCGGCATGTTCAGCTGTGCCTGGGACAGCGTGGTCGTGGTCCACAGGTCCCGAATGTCGCTGTGCACGCTCTCCTTGTCCGAGTCATGGCGGTCGGAAGACTTGAGCGACACCTGTGGGCCACATACAAGGAGGGAGCCAAGGGTCGCGGGTGGCTGGAGCCGGAAGGAAGAGCAGGCTGGGGATCTGAGCCGGGTCCGGGCGGGGATCCCGTAGAGCGTGGGGTTGGTTGGGTGGGGGCTGCGGGAAGCCAAGGCTGAGTAAGAAATCGCGCCGGGGACCCGAGTCGGACCAAAGGTGGGTTGGGAGCGGACAGAGTAAGGGGTCCGGGGAGAGGTCTTACTTTCGAAGGCTTTTCCTCCATGGTTCTGCCCCAACGGACCCAGACGCCACAGGCCTCAGGACGAGAAGGGGGTCAACGCTCCAGGAAGGGGGCGGGGCAGGGCCTCTCGCGCCGGGAGAGTTCAAACGACAGCCCGCCACGCGAGATGCCATCCTCTCTCCCCTGCCTCTCCACCCCCGCACCCCACCCCCCAAAGTGTGTGCAGAGGCTGGAGACGCACAGCCCATCCCGGCTGATCCCCACGCCGGACCCTACCCAGCAGCCTCCAGGCAGCCGAGAGGGCTGAGAATTGACCGATCTGGGTGCCCGGGGACCCTCGGCCTGGGGGCCACGGGAGGCCACATGTGCCCCCACGGTGGCCCGAGGAAAGCACTTCCACACTCACTAGCGTCCGGGAGCGTCATGCCCGCAGCGGTGCAGACCGTTTTCATTTATTGATGCAGGCTTTCAGGCACAGTCGTGAGGTGCTGTGAGGGACACGCCCGCCCGGGGCAGCGACACAGAAAGCCGTGGGGGGTCTGGAGATGGATGGAAGTGAGGAAAGGGCCGGGGGACGGCGGAGAGGCAGCCGTAGCCTCCTCCCCAGACTTCAGTCTCGTGGAAAGAGGGCTCTTTGGTCAAACAAGCCAAGCATGCCGGGGAGAGCAGGAACGAAGCCCTTGAGAGGCCCGGGCCGGGGATCCTGCCCCTACACCGGCACGTCTTTGTCTCGGGGACGCCCGGGGCCGCGGGGCCGCACGGGCTTCCTGGGGGGATTAGGGCGGCGGCGACCTCGCGGCGCGCGGGGCAGCGGGCAGCCGCGCTCGCTCTGCGTGTCCGAGGACTCGTCGATGAAGGCCAGGTTCTCGCTGGGATAATCCAGGGCCGAGGCCGTGGGCGGGGAAGGCGGCTGAGCCTTCTTCGGGGGCGAAGGGGATCGGGGCCTGCCCAGCGGCTGCGCTGGACAGGGCGGTGGAGGCAGCAGTGGCCGCTCCTTCTCTGGCGGCGGGGCAGCGGGCCCGGCTCGCTGGGTCACGCGCGCCGTCACCGTGCCAGTCCAGCTGGCAGCCTGCGCCGTGAGGCCGCCCATCTGCACGGAGAGGGAAAGCAGCCCTCGACTAGAGGTCCTGGACCCCCTCCGCGACCCCCCAGGAACCTGCCCCTTCACCAGCAGGGATCAACCCCCAACCCTCTTTTCTGCCTGGTCCTCTAGCCTCAGCCAGCCCCGAGGATGGAAGGGCTCCTCCGCTGGGTGCTCCCAGAAAGGTGGCAAAATACAAATTGCCCGGCTAAATGTGAATTTCCGAGAAACAACAAATAAATTTTAGTATAACTATATCTCGTGCAATATTTGGGACATGCTTTTATATATATACATATATATATATATATTTTTTTTTTTTTTTTTTTTTTTTTTTTGAGAGGAGTCTAGCTCAGTCATCCAGGCTGGAGTGCAGTGGCGGATCTTGGCTAACTGCAACCTCTGCCTCCCCAGTTCAAGCAGTTCTCCTGCCTCAGCCTTCCAAGTAGCTGGGATTACAGGAGGCTGCCACCACCCCCAGCTAATTTTTGTATTTTTAGCAGGGTTTTACTGTGTTGGCCAGGCTGGTCTCGAACTCCTGACCTCGTGATCCACCCACCTCAGCCTCCCAAAGTGCTGGGATTACAAGCATGAGCCACCGCGCCCGGCCAAATTAAAATTTCATTTATTTGAAATTCAAATTTAACTGAGTTTTGGTTTTTTTTGTTTTGTTTATTTGTTTGTTTGTTTGTGAGACCAGGGCTTACTCTGTTGCCCAGGCTGGAGTGCAGCGGTGCAATCATGACCCACTGCAGCCTCAACCTCCCCTGGCTCAAGTGATCCTCCCATCTCAGCCTCCCGAGTAACTGGGCACACACCACCACACAGGGCTAATTTTTGTGTATTTTCTAGAGGCGGGGTCTCACCATGTTGCCCCAGCTGGCTTTCTGCATTTTTATTTGCTAAATCTGGCAATCCTACCCATGAGGGCAGAGGTGGTGAAGTTACCCACAAACATATACCCCTCTGTTCCCTGCGAGGCACACACAGAGGCTCACTCAGCCCCTGCCTCAGGAGCCCACACCCTGGATAGGAGACAACCTGCTCAACCCCCTGCTAGGGAACAGCACATTTGCACCACAGTGCACAGACGCAGTGCCAACCCTGGGCGCCTACCTCTGCCCGAGTGCGGCGGGACACTACTCGCAGCCAGTTCCCGATGGTGGTGAGCACTGAGGCGAAGTAAGCCAGGCCGAGCAGGATCCAGAACCACACCAGCGGCTGATAGGCTGGGGAGTCCTGCCTGGGGTCCGCGCCTGGGATACCACCAGGAAAGGCAGAAAGAACTGGATTGTGGGGCAAGCCTGTGAGCTCTGGTTCAGTGTCCCCCTCCCAGCTCCTGGAGAGGACCTGCGCTCCCTAGGGCAATGGGTATGTGCTTGAGTGTGTGAGTGGAGGCAGGAAAATGAGTGGTGTGCATGAGTTGAAAGTGTGCAAGATCAAAGCATGCAAGAAGGGGTGCTCCTGTGCAAGAATGTGACACATGCGAGGGGTGTGTTTAATATATGTGTGAGCATGCATGGGACTCAAGCATACAAGAATGTGAGTGTGCATAAGGCGCTGGTGTGTGTGCAAGGCTGTGATGGTGCATTCCATGATGGAGGCAGGCGTTAGAGCAACCACATGGATTTGGAGGAAAAGGTGGGAGTGCAGAGCCCCTGATCAGGAATAAAGTAGATGGGAAAGTGCAGCACAAGAAGGGCGGCCTCACCGGCCACATAGTCACCAAAGCCCACGGTGGTAAGCGTCACTATGACAAAGTAGATGGCCTCCAGCTTGCTCCAGTCCTCCATATAGCAGAACACGAACGTGGGCGTGAGGACAAAGAGCAGGCAGCCGATCAGTAGGAAGAGCATCGCTGACAGCACTCTTACTAGCTCCGGTGGCACGTGCCACTTCTGCGGGGAGGGGCAGTAGACAGGACCCAGGAGACACCAACAATCCCCACTCCCATACTGTCCACTCCCGCCCCCAGGAGCCTGTGGGGAGAGGCTTAGGGTCAGCGGGCGGTGGGGGTGGGGGGCACTCGTGTGCCAGGGACATGGGGAAGGGTAGCTGGAGGCCAGCACAAGGGCAGGCAGGGCATGGAGCAGCTCACCAAGAAGATGGCTTCAATGTGACCGATGCCACGGCGCAGGGAGGAGCCCAGTCGGTCCCCAACCCCTGCCAGTAGGATCCCAAACAGCGGAATCCCCACCAGTGCATAAAAGATGCAGAAGAGGCGCCCAGCATCTGTGCGCAGGGCCACATTGCCATAGCCTGGGCAGAGGGGCGATGCAGGAAGTCTAGGGGCCGCCTGGGACCCCTCCGTCTCCCTGCACCTTCCCCCATGAGGAAGCTCCTTGCCTGTCCCCCACATGCCACCGTCCCCCACATGCCAATCCCCTCCCCCACCGATGGTGGTGATGATGGTTCCTGAGAAAAAGAAGGCGCTGCCCAGGTCCCAGGCTGAGTGGCTGCTGTTACTGGTCGAGTTGGTTTCTGGGTCCGCACCTCCTCCCAGGGCATCAGCCACCTCCTGCAGGATAAGGTATAGAAGGAGGAGCTTCAGTTCTTCCCTCCTGTCTAGGCCAACTTGTGGCCCCTCCAGTCTGTAGGGTGGCTCCCCCCCTGCTCCTCCCTGTTCTCCCCTTCTCTCTGATCTCCCAGGAGGCAGTCCCTTACAGCAGAAGATGCAAACTGGGTCTAGTCTACCTGCAGGCAAGTTTGTTTGACCTCTGCAATGTCTGAGAAACATTTTTGGTATCTGGCCCCTAACTTCAGACAACAAATTTCTACTTTTACCATGGTCAGGAGCAGACCTGGGACCAGATTGCCTGGCTTCAAATGTTTATGCTGTGGGACCTTGGGCAAGTTAACTGTCTGGCCTCGGCTTCTACATGTCTCAAGTGGGGATGATAATGACAGCATCTGCCTCCCAGATTTTTTGTGAACTTGCAACAAAGTAAGCACTGACTGTTAAGTTCCCAAGCAGTGACCACACCCTGTGTTTCTAGCTTTCCAAACCCACCCTCCCATTGCGCCTATGGAAGCTGAATTTGAGTCGTTTCCTTAGAAAATCTCATGAAAGCTAGGTCCTTTCTCTCCAGGAAGGTTTATGTGCCACAAAATTTTGCTTCCAATTTTTAGAAGGTTTATACGCACACACAAAAACACACACATCCCAACCCTGCCGAAGTCCAAGCCAAACCCTGTGCTGCAGTGTAAGTAATGTTGATTGAGCACCTCTCAATAAGTATTACTGTTTTTTTAAGGCTAGTCAAGTGAAGCAGTGGGAGTGGAGAAGGAACCAAGAAATCTGTAACTGGTTGTGATCAATTAGTTGTAAACAACACCACTGTACTCAAACCAGCCAATACATATTATTAAATGAACGTAATGTCCCTATTTGGATGTCTCCCTCTCGCCAGCATGCAGGTCCCACGGGCAGGGACTATTTTGAGAGTGCTTGCCCTAGGTGAGAGGAAGTCAAAGAGACTCTTCCCCAAGCAGCAGTGCCAAGGCACAAGAATGGTGTCTGTGGGGCACATCGTAAAGCACTTCTTCTCTCCCTGACTGCAGTCCTCATTAGCAAGACTCAGTCCCAACTGATCTTCCTAAAGTGACTGCTCAGCGCCCTCCATGGCTCCCCACTCCTTGCAGGCCTAAACTCCCCAGCCCAGCATTGAAGCCCTTTTTTCAAACTGGTCCCCACCTCCCTTCCCCTAGTCTTGTCCCTGGGACTCCAATTTGGCACCCCATGTTACAGCAACCTTCCCCCCAGATTTTCTGAGATGATTGCATTTCCTGTAATAATTTTTAATAAAAGCAAGAAGTGAAAGAGCTAATTAAAAGTGATTTAATGTGTATTTTGCAACCCTTTTCCAATAAATTCACAACTTCAGGGGAAAATCCTGTGTCATCCTGTGTGTTCTAATTTTTGCTTCAAATGACTAGGCATCTGCTAACTCCAGGTTCTGCAAAATGCACCGGAACTTTCCAGCTTCCACGCCTTTGCCCATGCTGTCTTTCCACATGGGCATCTCTTGCCCCTCGTCTCTACTCTCTATCCCTCTCGCCTGGTGTGTTTCAATCACCAGGTCATCCCTCAGGCCGCTGCCATCTCCCTCCTGGTCCCCAGCACCTAGCTCAAGGCCTAGCACAATTGGTGCTTCACAGAAAGAAGGAAATTTCCTTTCCACTGAATCCTACAGTGATCTGTCTGACCATGGATCTCTCCCCTCCCCTAGATGTGACGCCCTCCAAGGCAGACCCTGTGTCTGATCCACCCCAATATCCCCTTGGCGTATAACACTACAGCACCTAGCACACAGTAGGTGCACAATAGCTGCACAACTAATTCAGGGAGTGAATCCTACTGTGAAAGAGAAATAAAGTGGCTGTCACCCACCCTTCTCAGTCCTGCCTCTCCTTTTCTTCCTTTTTCTTATCCAGGAAAAAAGCAGTTCCATTGTGAAGACAAACTAGGTCAGATTCCCTCCCTCCCTCCCTCTGCCCTGTGGTCTGGCCAGACACATTCTTCCCAGGCCCACTGGCATTCTGGAAGTGTCAGAGATGATGTCAGGTGGTCTGTGTCCTGACCCCACCCCACACACATCTCTGCCCTGAGTCCTGCTGCCTTGAGAATCAGCTGGAACACTGAGGCCTCCGTGCCAATGGGCCCTCCCTCCACAAAGAACAGGCAGGGAACAAAGGGTACTCTTCAATTTCAAGTAATAGACATTAATTTATTAAAGCTAGGTCTTCATTTTTTTGTATGACAGTGACTCCGAAATCAGAGAAAGCAACAGAGGTGCCTGGCTGACTGTACCCCCAGAAGGCTGCAGCCCAAAACTTTCTTGAGTCTATGGTTGGAGTCTGACCAGAAGTGCCTCAGGGAACCCTGACGTACCCCCCTTCTCCCCACATGGTAAGCATGCACCCTAGGGGGAAGGGGCACCTGACCTGGCATCCCTGGTGGCATGGATCCTGGAACCCTCCCAGATCACCTGCACACGCTCATATGCACACTTTTCCAGGGGGACGGGGTGTGTTCACTGTGTTCTTGGGTTTTTCTAAGACACATGACTCCAAAAACTGTATGGGAACCGGTGTAGGTAGGGTTGCCAGATTTTAGCAAACAAAAATATTGCACGGGATGGACTTGTATTAAAAAGGCATTTGTGGGCCGGGCGCGGTGGCTCAAGCCTGTAATCCTAGCACTTTGGGAGGCCGAGACGGGCGGATCACGAGGTCAGGAGATCGAGACCATCCTGGCTAACACGGTGAAACCCCGTCTCTACTAAAAATACAAGAAAATTAGCCGGGCGAGGTGGCAGGCGCCTGTAGTCCCAGCTACTCGGGAGGCTGAGGCAGGAGAATGGCGTGAACCCGGGGGGGCGGAGCTTGCAGTGAGCCGAGATCGCGCCAGGCGTGGTGGCTCATGCCTGCAATCCCAGCACTTTGGGAGGCTGGGGTGGGTGAATCACTTGAGGTCAGGAGTTTGAGACCAGCCTGGCCAACATGGTGAAACCCCATCTCTACTAAAAATACAAAAATTAGCCAGGCATGGTGATGCATTGCATCTCTGTAATCCCAGCTGCTCGGGAGACTGAGGCAGGAGAATCAATTGAATCTGGGAGGCCGAGGTTGCTGTGAGCTGAGATCACACCACTGTACTCCAGCCTGGGCGACACAGGGAGACTCCGTCTCAAAAAAAAAAAAAAAAAAAAAGGCATTTGTGGTTTAACTGTAATTCACATTTAAATGAGAGTCTTGGATTTTATGTGGCAACTAGACCGGTGAGTGAGACCTATGCAAATGTAACATAGCCCTTGTGCTATGGCCATTCATTCATTCATTTTCCCCTCATCCCACCACCATCACACCCTGAAGGACACAATCTAGGTTCATAGTCCTGTGCCAGGCTCTCCAAGGAAACAAATGACCCCATTGTTGCCCTATTGAAAACACAGAGACCTGGACCCCAGCCTCTGTCCCACAGCCTCCAGCTGCACCCCGTCCTCAGGGATACTGATCTGAAAGCAGCACCGGCACAGGGCCTCACTGGCACGCAGCTAGTGCCAGGGGTGATGGGTGACAGCTGAAGGGGCTGAGGCCCACCCACGCACCTTGATGAGGAGGCCCAGCTCCTGGTCGCTCACACACGGATGGGCCCTCAGGAACTTCTCTCGGACCTCCCCCAGCTCCCTCTGGGCCTGCTGCTCGTGGGGCTGCTCCAGGGCCCGGAACACCAGGGCACCAGACACCAAGTACAGCAAGACCAGCGCCAGCAGGGCCAGGAGCGTGGTGCTGCGCATGGCGCGCCCAGGCGCCGGGCCAGCTCCACTGCCCCCCTGGAGGGGCCGGGCAGGGGGCTCCTGGGGAGCTGTCGTCACTGCGGGCAAAACCAGGGATGCTGGGGTCACTGAGCTGGCCTGACATCCACACCCTTCTCGTCGATCCCCTACACACCCAAAGATCCATGAAGTCCCCAGCCGCACTGTCCACAGATATCCTTCTGACTGAACACACCCAGTCCCCCTCCTATCTCCAGCCTTCCCCTTACCTCCGCTGCCCCTGTAGGGGACCACCGGGTGAGGAAAGAGAGGAGGGCACGGGGAAGGGAAAGGAAGGCGAGTGGGAGGCCGA
Source organism: Macaca nemestrina (assembly GCF_043159975.1). Taxonomy (NCBI): domain Eukaryota; kingdom Metazoa; phylum Chordata; class Mammalia; order Primates; family Cercopithecidae; genus Macaca; species Macaca nemestrina. Next base: position 10,112,494 of record NC_092136.1, read on the forward strand.
AAGAGAGCCTAAGCCTGGCTAGGGGGAAGCGGGGCGAGTGAGGAAATGTGGGGGGTTTGGGGGGGTGTGGGGAACTGGCCCTCGAAGAGGAGGCTGAGGGGGGCTCAGAGACGTCCGAAGGGAAACCCGGAGGAGAGGCAGGACAGCGTAGGGCGGGGACAGGGGAATGGTGGGTCCCGGCTCGCCGGCTGCGGCTGCGACAGCATCTCCGCGGCTTCTCCGTCCCCTCTCGCCTCGCCCTGCTTCCCGGCTGGCCCTCCAGGGTGCCCCCGCGCCCCGCTGGACTTTCGAGGAACCCAGGGATGGGTCCCGCACCCAGGCGAGGAGGGGTGCGGGGGACGCCCAGTTCCCGGAAAAAGCAGGGAGGGGGTCCGCAAAGGCCACACCGGGGCGGTAGTCCCCGGGACAGCTGTCAGTCCCTGACAGCGGGCGGCGGCGCCCACGCGCACACACGCCCCGGCACGCGCCGCCACGCGCGGGCACAAAGACCCGCGCGCCCACGCTCCACCCCGAGGCTGCAGCTCCGCACCGCCCCGCTGCACGCACGCACCCCACCTGCACACTCCGCAGACGCCCGGGCACCCCCGGCCCCCATGGGCGTGCCGGCCGCGCCAGGGCACCCAGAGCCCACGCACATGTGTGCGGACACTCGCGTGCACACGCCAGACCGCAGGGCCACCGCTCAGCGCCCGCCGCTCGCTCCCACCGCCTCCCCCGCGTCCCCACAGCTACGCCTCGGAGCGTGGCGGGCGGCGGTACCGGCGGCCACACCACTCCCTGAGGCGCCCACGCGTGGGAGGTGGGCACCCCGCCTGGCCAGTCGCCCCCGGGGCGCCCCTGCCCCGGAGTCCTGCCCGAGCACCGGAGCCCGCCCCACACTTACTGTCGGCCCTGCTGCGGCTGCGGCTGAGGCCCGGGTTCCAGCACGGCCTCGCCGGTGCCGACTGGGCCGCGGAGGCGGCAGGGGCGGAGCGGGCGGCCGCTGGGGCTGGGACCCCCCTCCCGCCGGCAGAAGCCCCCCTCCTCCCGCGGTTAACCCCTCCGGCGCCGCTCTTCCCTCCTTGCAGCGCCCTCGCCGCCGGCGCCGCCCCAAGCCCTTTACCTGCGGCCGCCCGGCTCCCCAATGCTGGCCAGCCCCGGGAGGTGGGTGGCAGAGGAGCCGGAAAGGGGTTGCAGCCGGGGCCAGCCTTCTAGCGTTGGACCGGAGCCCAATGTGGCCAGCGGCAGGGCCCCGACATGGGCATCAGCTGGCCCACCTCTCCGGACAGGCACACGCTAATCTGGCATCTCCCAGGCCCATTACTGGATCGGGAAGGGCCCGCAACTCTCCGCCCCTGGGGACAGCCTGGCCCTTGGGCTCAGCACTCATGAGGGAGGGGCTCCGCGGGACAAAGGGGTGGCGGAAACCCGGTGGGGTCACCTGGAATTGGCCGACATGGAGGTTGGGACCCACCTCTGGGGAGTCACTGCTGGAGCACTTCCTGCCCCCACTCCAGTTTTGGCCCTCTACCTGCTCCCGGGCTATCCCTCCAGGGTGCTCCCAGCCCCAGCTTTTGGTTCTCAGTTCCATGACCAGAAATCAGCCCCAGAAGGCTGTGGCTGGAGCTGCCTGCAGATCCCAGCATGGCACTGGTGCCAGCATCCGCTCTCCCACTGCCTGAACACCCAGGCCCTGGCTGGTCCTGAACTTGCCCTGCCCTGTTCTCACCCGCTTGACAACCTGTGACCTCTCCAAAGACCCTCTGGTGCCCGCTGGGGTCCTCAGCCCTCATGCTGGATGGCTTTCAGGCTGGGCTTTGAGGCTGACCACCCCCTACTGGTAGGGAACCTGGACAGGTTTCCAAACTCTGGAGTGTCCCTGTTCCCACTTACAGAAAAGGGGTGATTAATCATCACTTCGGGGTGCTGTTCTGGGCATTAGGGAGGCCAGTGTTTAGAAATCCTCAAAACAGAGCCGAGCACACGCAATAAAGTGCCCACAAACGTTAGGAGTTTTCCTTTCCACAAAAAGTGATTGTCCAGCTTCAAGCTGATTCTCTGAGTCTCAGATGCCCTCTCTGGAGGCCCTGAGGGTCTGGTGCCCACGATGGTCCCAAGTAAAGGGTTTTGAGGCAGGCCCAGCAATAAGCCAAGGGAACTCTGAAAAGCTGGGACAACCACCTATGTGGGCAGGGGACAGACCCTCTAGTAAAGGACTCCTAGCCATCAGACAGACCTGCCAGGACCATGGGAGCAGAGAGCAGTGACTATGCTACTAAGGACAGTGGAGAAGGGGGCCACTGGGAGGGCACAGCTAGGGGACCACCTGTACATCTGCACAAACCCACACCCTGGTAGGAAGATGGGGGCTGCTCAGTCACCAGGCCAACTCCCCGGCACGCCCTGGACTAACTCCTGGCTCCTAAAGACCAGGTTGGGGTGATGATAGGGAAACAGGGCCTCCAGAAAGTCTAATCCATTGGGGTTAAGACTCAGTAGCTGCCAGGCATGGTACCTCATGCCTGTAATCCCAGCACTTTGGGAGGCTGAGGTGGGTGGATTGCTTGAGCCCAGGAGTTCGAGACCAGCCTGGGCAATATGGTGAAACCCCACCTCTAAAATAAAAAATTAAAAAATTAGGCCGGGCGCGGTGGCTCAAGCCTGTAATCCCAGCACTTTGGGAGGCCGAGGCGGGTGGATCACGAGGTCAGGAGATCGAGACTATCCTGGCTAACATGGTGAAACCCCGTCTCTACTAAAAATACAAAAAAACTAGCCGGGCGTGGTGGCGGGCGCCTGTAGTCTCAGCTACTTGGGAAGGCTGAGGCGAGAGAATGGCGTGAACCGGGAGGCGGAGCTTGCAGTGAGCCGAGATCACGCCACTGCACTCCAGCCTGGGAGATACAGCGAGACTCCGTCTCAAAAAAAAAAAAAAAAAAAAAAAATTAGGGCCGGGCGCGGTGGCTCAAGCCTGTAATCCCAGCACTTTGGGAGGCCGAGATGGGCGGATCACGAGGTCAGGAGATCGAGACCATCCTGGCTAACACGGTGAAACCCCGTCTCTACTAAAAAAAATACAAAAAAACTAGCTGGGCGTGGTGGCGGGCACCTGTGGTGGCGGGCGCCTGTAGTCCCAGCTACTCGGGAGGCTGAGGCAGGAGAATGGCATAAACCCGGGAGGCGGAGCTTGCAGTGAGCTGAGATAGCGCCACTGCACTCCAGCCCTGACGACACAGCGAGACTCCGTCTCAAAAATAAAAAATAAAAAATAAAATAAATTAGGCAGGCTGAGGCAGGAGGATTGCTTGAGCCTGGTTGGTTGAGGCTGCAGTGGGCCATGATCGTGCCACTGCACTCCAGTCTGAGTGACAGACCCTGTCTCAAAAAAAAAAAAAAAAAATCCTCAGTAGCCACATAACCACAGTAATGTGGGGCTGTGGGGCCTAGCAGAGGGGCCACATCCCTTGACCATTAGACAGAAGGCTTCCTAAAGATAGTAACAGTTGACGCAGGTCTTGAGGAAAGAGTAGGAACTGTTCAAGTGGAGAGGGATCTGGAGTTAGTGGGGCAATTCTGGGCCAGCAGAGCTTTGAGAACAAAGGCCTGTGTGGTCTCCTTCCCTTGCAAACTGCAGGCCCCTCCTCTCCCAGCCCACCAGCCTTGATGGGGTAAGTGGCCCCTGCCCAGCCTAGCAGCCCACTTCAAGGGCCAGTGTCTGTTCAGCCTTAGGCCAAACAGGCAAAAGTGACAGGAACACAAGGCAGATGATAGGTGAACAACTGTGGGGCGCAGACACTGTTTATTGAGTGGCAGGCACAGGAGAGGTAGCTGGCTCCGGTGTGGAAGCGGAGGTGGCAGGTCATGCCAGGGTGCTGTGGGCATCTGGCAGCCAGGGCCACGCCCCCATCCTAGGGGGACGGCACAAGCTCACTATGACAGGAGCAGCAAGGAGCTGGCCAGAGGAGGGGGCAGCCACGACCCCCAGGATCCTGGGCAAGAAGTGGCAAACTTGGCACAGGGGCTTAGGGTGACGGGGACTGGGGCCTGGGTATTCTGTGGGGGAGGGAAGGGGATCACGTCTGTGGGGTGGAGTAGAGACTGTGGTGGTGGCCGCCTGGTCCTGGCACCTGGGAGAAGAGCAGAGGAGTGGTCTTCGTCTGGCTGCCCCCATACCAGCCCGGCTCACGCCCGATGGCGCCATACCAGCTCCCAGAGCCTAGACTGCCTGACATACTGCAGCAGAGAAACAGGGTCAGTCTCAGGACAGTGACCAGGGCCACAGTCACAAGAGCTGCAGGAGGAACAGAGGCTTAGAACAGAACCCCTGTGACCTAGACCTTTGGGGCCCAGGGCAAAGTACATCTCTAGGCAAGGGATGGAGGCTTTAGCCATGGGAACCCAGGGGACCTCACCTAGTACAGATGGGGAAGCAAAGGCCATGGCAGGGGTGGAAGGGCAAGACCCGGCTCTCTCAGTCCCCCATAGCTCGATGGAGCCAAGTGGGTGGTGGGGGCAGGGGTACTGAGGCAGTGCCATGGCTCCTACCTGGTGCTCTCACCCCGGCTGTGCTCCCAGGAGCAGCCCTCATCTTCACAGTGCCCAGCCCGGTCAAAGAAGTAGGACCGGGAGGCAAAGACCTGCCCATTGAGGATGTGGCTGGTGCTCTGGAGAAGGAAGCCATCATCGATACTTACTCCTGTCCCACACTGTTCTCCCTGCCCATCCCCAGATGCCAACCCAGGATTCCCAGCATCTGCCACTCTCCACTGGGCCCACAGGGGAGGGTGCAGACCCTTACCAGGTCTTGTGGGGGCCGGTGTACCCGGAAGAAGCCCACCAGCAGGGTGGTGGGCAGCAGCTCCCACACGAAGAGGATGAGGCCAAATACCAGGTAGCCTTTGTTCCCCAGGTCATTTACCAGGTCCGCCTGTGGGAAGGCAGGGGCTGGTGCCAGTCTGCAGTCACGCCAAGGGGGCAGTGGGACAGGGCCCAGGCCAGCTGGGGCCAAGGTGCCACGGCTACTAAGGAGGTGGCAGACATGCATATGCCCACCTGATCAGACACATTGTACCAGTCGTAATCGAAGGTGTCCAGCCGGCTCTGGGGGGCCAAGGCCAGTGCTGTCAGGTTGTAGCAGGCCCGGCTGGCATAGAGCAGGACCATGGCTCCACCCATCGCGGCCGCCTGGCACACACTGGTCCCCTGGCACAGGTAACAAGAGGACCCTCAGGGAGAGAAGGCTCCCAGCTTCCTCTACACCCTGAGAACCGCTGCCCAGAGATCCCAAAGGACACCTGGGCATCAGTGCTGCGGCCCTACCTTGGCCTCCAGGTAGATGCTAGTGGAGGGGGCCCGCCTGGCGACGAGGCAGAGGCAGGCAGCAAGAGACAGCGCACAGATGACGAACAGGGAGTCGCTCACCAGGACGCGGACAAGCAGCAGGGCCCAGGGCTGTGCCCGGCGCCGATGGGAGAGCACAGCACACAGCACGTTCACCAGCAGAAAGAGCAGCGAGGCCCCCACAAAGGCCCCTCGGACAGCCAGCCTGCAGCCACAGCACAGTCAGCCCAGGCCCTCAACAGCCCTCAGCACTCACCACCTGCCCCACCTCCTGCAGGAAACCCCAATGTCCACAGAACTCAGGGCATCCAGTCTGAGCCCTGTTCCTCCATTCTTATAGATGGAGAAACTGAGGCTCAAAGAGGTCAGAAGGTGACTGACAGCCATGGTACCTCAGAAGGGGCACCAACTGGAGTCAGAAGTCTCCGTCTGAGCCCCAGCTCTGCGACCTTGATCCTGATGCCTTACCTGGCTGGGCCTCAGTTTCTTCATCTCTCAAGGGAGGAGAGTAGCCTCTCAGGGAAATTGTACAAATGAAAGATGGCTGGGAAAGCTCTTTATAAACCGTAAGACACTGTACAAATGACGAGGGCATTGCGGCCCCAGGTCACCCAGGAGTGCATATGGCTTTGGTGCTTCCATGGGCTGGAGCCTCCAGCTCACCCTCCATGGTGGATGCCACTGGGTTCCTCTCCCTCACACTACCACAACCATTCCTATTCTTGTGCCTTGCAGATCTGCAACGCCTCTGCTGAGCCATCTGCGCCAGGTGCTTTAACTTTTCCAAGCTCTTCCACAGACATTCCCTGGGTTGTCTTTGTCTCAGCCCTGAGAGGTGGGAAGGGATCTACATGGGACTGTCCCCTGCCCCTGACCTGGAGGTTGAGCCCACCAGTGTCCCGAGTACTTACAAGCCTCGGCTCATCTCCGGCCGACGCTTCGCCTTGGCCTTGAACACCACCTAGGAGCAGAGATGCCCTTCACTCCCGTGGGTCCTTAAGGCTTGCCACCTCCCACCCCCCACCCGGGACCACAGTTGGTTACCTGGGCAAAGTAGAGGTTCATAAGCGTCAAGGTGAAGAACTGCAGGCAGACGGGGCAGCAGTAGAGAAGCCAGAAGGGCAAGGGCCCCAGGCGGTTGGCGCGGGGAGTATCTCGGAAGTAGAAGGAGAAGAGAGTGGTACGCAAGGCAGCCCAGAGCAGACAGAGGGCCAGGAACACCGTCTGATAGCTGAGACGCTTGTGCCCATACAGAAGCACCAGCCAGAGCTGGGCATAGACGGAGAAGAAGAGCAGGGCATACAGGGTGGTGTAGGCAGCCGTCAGCCCCAGGGTCACAGCAGGTGGCAGCGCAGGCACCAGCCCGGCAGCAGGCACCAGGCCAGACAGGTTACTCTCCATGTCAGGGAGGGAGGCCTGAATCCCGGAGACAGAGAAGGAGGGGCTGTCGGCAGGGCCAGGGAAATAAATACGGAGGGGTGGGAATTGCAGGGTGCAGAGAGGGAGATGGGGCGCTAAGGAGGAAAGAAGTTGTGGCTGACAGGCCCCTCCTCCTCAACAGAGAGACCCTTGCCCTTGGGGAACACGGGCAGCCTGGGCCCCAGGCCCCTCACTCAGGGGCATGGAAGGGCAGTCTCTTCTCTCCAGGGCAGACCGGGTGGGGGTTGGGGGTGTCTCCTCCCTGGGCCTACCCCAGAGTCAGGGATGGGGGGATGCAGAGGCCCAAGGAGCGGAGTCCCTGGCCTCGGTCGCTCGTGTCGTCCTGGCTGGAGGGGGAGAGCCAGCCGATGCCCGTCGGGTCAGGGCAGCGGCCGCTGCAGGGGGCGCCCAATGCCCCGCTCTCCCCCTCCCCAAGCTGGGGGAGGCTCTCCTCCAGTAATGCGGATGGGGAGGGCCTCTGCCTTCTGTCCTTGTAATTCTCGAAAGCTGCCCCCCGCCCCACCCCCCCCACCGCGTCCACTCTCCAGCCTCAAGGGGCGGGAGGAGGCGGATGCCAGGTCCTCAGGCCGCTGATGGGAGAGCCGGCTCAGGTCGTGGGGACCCGGGGCTCCGGCTCCCCGGCTCCCGCTGCTCCGCCCCCTCCTGCGCCTGCGCGGGCGCTGTTCGCTACGCAAATTGCGCAGGGGCCCGACCGGCTCCGCAGTCCAGCGCCGCACCCGGCGTGAAACCGTACGAGAATTGGCGCGAGCTGCGCCGCTGGCGGGCGCCCGGGGTTACGGGAGGCGGCTGGAGGGCGGCCGAATTGCGGGGGCCGTGCCGCATCCAGGGGGTCCCCGGGTGGGCTGTGCCTGGGCGGTCCGCCTTAACTTGTATGGGGGGGCCGCCAATTCCCACGCTCCTCTCTCCTATACCCAAATCGGGGTCGTGCCACCCAGCCGGGGGCGGCAACGGATTCCCGTCCCTCGGCCTCTGAAGAAAACTTCCGCCCATAGCCAAGATGGCCCCCGGGCCCCGCCCCCGGGCCTGAACCCGCGGAGCCCCGAATCCCCAGCGCGGGCCCGCCCCCCGCCCCGGCGCGCCCGCGGCCCTGCTCACCTGGCCGGCCGCCTGCCAGGCCTGAAGCCCCCACGGACCCTACGGTCCACCCTCACCGGGTCCCCGGCCCTCCTCCCGCGCCCGGGCAGCCATCCCAGCCAGGGAGGAGGTTCCTCTCCTTATCTCCAGTGCCCCCGAGGTGGCGCGGGAGGTGTCCCCCGAGGCGGGCGGCGCGAAGCTTCCACGCCTGGGAGGAGGAGCGGGGAGCGGGACTTTCCGACCGGGCACCCAGTCCAGGCGGAGCGGTAACAATAGCAACAATAATCGCATCCGACGGCTGAGCTTCAGTTGTGGCTGTGCCAAGCGCCTTCGCCCGCAGTAATCACTCCCTTCACAAAGTTTTCACTGGCTCCTGGGGGAGCTGTCACTATCCCCACTTCACTGGGGGGAAACTAAGGTCCAGAGGGGCTGAAGGACTTGTTGGCAGAAGTGGGTCTCCAGGTTCCAAATGGGGACCCCAGAGAATCCCTCTCCTGCTCCCACACACGTCCAAGGTGTGAGGCAGCAAGGATGTGAGCACCAGGGCTGCAGGAGGGAGAAAAAAGGCTGCGGGCGAGTAGCCGTAGGTCCGGCGGGGGGGCGGGGCCGGGCCGGGTTGACCCCGCCTCTGGACCTACCCGAGTGACGTTCCGAGAGGTGATTGGGCCAGGTCGCTGACAGTTCCCGTTGCCCAAGCAACTAGGGCCGGGAGCCCGGGGTGCAGGAGGGAGGCGGCAGGCCCGGGTCAGGGGCCTCGAGATCGGGCTTGGGGTGAGACCTGTGCGCCGTCAGCACGGGCGGGGCGGGGCCTGGGTAGGGGCCTGGGTCCACCAGGGTTCTGAGGGGAGATTGAGGCCCTGAGCCGACAGCATCAGCTCCCTGCCAGGCCAGACCCAGCAGACAAATGAGGGCCCGGGAGGCCTGGCGGGCCTGGGGGCCCTAGGGTGGGAGAGGGAGCCAAGGGTACCTGCCTCTGCCTTCCAGGGCCACCGTTGGCCCCAGCTGTGCCTTGACTACCTAACATCTTGTCCTCATAGCCCAGAGCATGTTCCAGATCCCAGAGTTTGAGCCTAGTGAGCAGGAAGACTCCAGCTCTGCAGAGAGGGGCCTGGGCCCCAGCCCCGCGGGGGACAGGCCTTCAGACTCCGGCAAGCATCATCGCCAGGCCCCAGGCCTCCTGTGGGACGCCAGTCACCAGCAGGAGCAGCCAACCAGCAGCAGCCATCATGGAGGTAAGTACCCCACCACCTCCACCTGCCGGGTCACCTCACCCCCAGCCCACTGGCTCCCTGCATCCCAGTTGTATCCACGGGCACTGAAGGCTTTGGGTCGGTCCCTAACCTCTCAGAGCCCCAGTTTCCTCTTTTGTAAAACAGAGCAATTAATAACCACCATTGTAGGACTGTTGAGTTAATTAGCAGGAACATATAGGATGCACTTGATTACAGAGCTGGTGCACATTAAAGCTAAAAAATGGTAGCTGCCAGGCATGACGGATCACACCTGTAATCCCAGCACTTTGGGAGGCCAAGGCAGGAGGATCGCTTGAGCCCAGAAGTTCAAAGCCAGCCTGGGTGACTTAGGGAGACTCCATCTCTTAAAATATGTATATATATATATGGCAGCTATTAGTGTGGGGCCAGGACAGAAATTAGTGACAGGCAGGCAGGCAGTGATCCGAAAAGGAAAAGGGGCCTACCTAAGGCCATACCTGCCTGGCATTTCTTTCCTTAGAAGGTGGGGGCTGGAAGACTCCTTGGTGCCCTGCCCCAGGCTACATGCTTTCCCTGGGATTGGGCCTTCCAGCTCCCAGATGTGTTCTTTCTTGCCCCGAGGCTTGCGCCCACAGCAGGCCTGTCCTGGCACAAAGGCCAGGGGCAGGTGACCTCAAGGGGCAGACGGTCCTCCCAGACAGCAGGGCTGTGTGGGGTGGGAAGCACAGGCTCCAAGATGGAAGGATAGACACTGGGGTTCAGTGTCCATTTCTCAGTAGGCTCCACCACCCCTGTGCCCAGCACTGGCCTTGGCACCTGGAACAACATATATCTTCTGAACACAAAAACCAGGTCAAACCAGGTAGGGTGGCCCATGTCTGTAGTCCCAGCAACTCAGAAGGCTGGCTTGAGCCCAGGAATTCAAGACCAACCTGGGCAACATAGCCAGACCCCATCTCTAAAAATAGAAAACTAGGTCATGTCACTCTGGCACTGAAGCTTAAACGACCTCCTTCCCATTTTCAGGATTAAGAAGGCTTAAGAGGCCTCCTTCCCCTCCCTCTCTTACGCACAAACACACACACTCAGTTCTCTCAGATTGGATCCCATAGCTTGCTTTCTTTTTTTGTTGTTGTTGTTTTGTTTTTTGTTTGTTTGTTTGTTTGTTTGTTTGTTTTTGAGACGGAGTCTCGCTCTGCCGCCCAGGCTGGAGTGCAGTGGCCGGATCTCAGCTCACTGCAAGCTCCGCCTCCCGGGTTCCCGCCATTCTCCTGCCTCAGCCTCCCCAGTAGCTGGGACTACAGGCGCCCGCCACCTCGCCCGGCTAGTTTTTTGTATTTTTTAGTAGAGACGGGGTTTCACCATGTTAGCCAGGATGGTCTCGATCTCCCGACCTCGTGATCCGCCCGTCTCGGCCTCCCAAAGTGCTGGGATTACAGGCTTGAGCCACCGCGCCCGGCCTGTTTTGTTTGTTTTGAGACAGGGTCTCGCTCTATCACCTAGGAGGGAGTACAGAGGTGTGGAGTACAGAGGTGTGATCTCAGCTCACTGCAGCCTAGAACTTCTGGGCTTAAGCGATCCTCCCACCTTACCCTCCCAAGTAACTGGGAATACAGGTGTGTGGACTACACCTAGTTAATTTATTTTTAACTTTTTCTTTTTTTTTTTTTTTTTTTTTCTGAGACAGAGTCTCACTCTGCCACCCAGGCTGGAGTGCAGTGGTGCAATCTCAGCTCACTGCAACCTCCGCCTCCTGGGTTCCAGCAATTCTCCTGCCTCAGTCTTTCAGGTAGCTGGGACTACAGGCATGTGTCACCATGCCCGGCTAATTTTTTGTATTTTTAGTAGACATAGGGTTTCACCATGTTAGCCAGGGTGGTCTCTATCTCCTGACCTTGTGATCCGCCCGCCTCGGCCTCCCAAGGTGTTGGAATTACAGGCGTGAGCCACCACGCCCGACATTTTTCATGTTTTCATTAGAGACGAGGGCAGGGGCGGGTCTCCTTTTGTTGCCCAGGCAGGTCTCAAACTCCTGGGCTCAAACAATCCTCCTGCCTCAGCCTCCAGAACAGCTGGGACCACAGGTACATGCTGCCACACCAGCTCATTTTTTATTTTTTGTAGAGGTGGGGTCTTGCTTTGTTGCCCAGCCTGGTCTCGAATTCCTGGGCCCAAGCGATCCTCTCATCTTGGCCTCCCAGAGTGTTGGGATTACTGGCATGAGCCACCATGCTCGGCCTCCACAGCTTTCTTTAACTTTCTGAGCTTGCACTTGGCTGTTTTTCTGCTCACAAACTCCCCCTGCTTTCTGCCCCCCGCCACACACACTCAGCATTGACTTGTGTCTCAGAGTGAGTGTTCACCATGTGACACAGGTTGTTCCAGTTGCTAGGGGGACCTCGGTGAACCCAAGCATCAGGAATCCTTGCCCTCGTGGAGCTTACATTCTAGTGACGTGGTGGGTCCATAAGCAAACAAGCACAAAAGTGCATCCTATCATGGATGAGAAGATTTGTATGGGGGCAGCATGTAAGAGTTAAGAGAAGCTGGGCGCGGAGGCTTACACCTGTAATTTCAACACTTTGGGAGGCTGAGGCGAGCGGATCACAAGGTCAAGACATGGAGACCAGCCTGGCCAACATGGTGAAACCCCATCTCTACTAAAAATACAAAAATTAGCCAAGCATGGTGGCACGCACCTATAGTCCCAGCTACTCAGGAGGCTGAGGCAGGAGAATCACTTGAACCCGGGAGGCGGAGGTTGCAGTGAGCCAAGATCACACCACTGCACTCCAGCCTGGCAACAGAGTGAGACTCCGTCTCAAAAAAAAAAAAAAAAAGAGAGAGTTAAGAGAATCCAGAGTCATGGGGCTGGGGGAGTGATGGTAGCAGAGGTGGTCAACACTCACTTGGTGAGAAGCACCACTGGAACCAAGGCCACAGGGATGATGGGAAGAGAGTTCCAGGCAGAGGGAAGGGCAGGTGCTAAGGCCCTGAGGGCAACACCTGCTCCCAGCTAGGGTGGGCCTAGAGGAGGGGGTTAGGAAAGGGTCTTTGGAGACCTAAAGTTGGAGGTCATTGTAAGGACTCTGACTTTGCCTTTGGGCGAAAACCTGGAAAGGCTTTGAACAGAGGCAGCATGGTCAGATTTAGACATTCAGAGAGTCACCAGGGAGGTGGTGAGAAGTAGCTGGCCTCTGGATTTTTTTTTTATTTTTTATTTTTTTATTTTTTTATTTTTTGTTGAGACAGAGTCTCGCTTTGTCGCCCAGACTGGAGTGCAGTGGCCGGATCTCAGCTCACTGCAAGCTCCGCCTCCCGGGTTCACGCCATTCTCCTGCCTCAGCCTCCCTAGTAGCTGGGACTACAGACGCCCGCCACCTCGCCCGGCTAGGTTTTTTTGTATTTTTTAGTAGAGACGGGGTTTCACCGTGTTAGCCAGGATGGTCTCGATCTCCTGACCTTGTGATCCGCCCGTCTCGGCCTCCCAAAGTGCTGGGATTACAGGCTTGAGCCACCGCGCCCGGCCCTAGATTTATTTTTAAAGCAGAACTGGCAGGATCTGCTGATGGACTGGATGTGGGGTGCGAGGGAAAGAGAGGAACCAGGATGATGCCAAGGAATTTTAAAAAAATTATTAGGCTGGGAGCGGTGGCTCACACCTGTAATCCAAGCACTTTGGGAGGCCGAGGCGGGTGGATCACAAGGTCAGGAGATCGAGACCATTCTGGCTAACATGGTGAAACCCTGTCTCTACTAAAAATACAAAAAAAAAAATTAGCCGGGCGTGGTGGTGGGCGCCTATAGTCCCAGTTACTTGGGAGCCTGAGGCAGGAGAATGGCGGGAACCCAGGAGGCGGAGCTTGCAGTGAGCCGAGATCGCACCACTGCACTCCAGCCTGAGACAGAGCGAGACTGTCTCAAAAAAAAAAATTATTGTTGGCTGGGCGCGGTGGCTCATGCCTGTAATCCCAGCACGTCGGGAGGCCGAGGCGGGCAGATCACTTGAGTTCAGGAGTTCAAGAGAGCCTGGCCAACTTGGTGAAACCCTGCCTCTACTACAAAAACACAAATTAGCCAGATGTGGTGGTGGACAACTGTAATCCCAGCTACCTGGAAGGCTGAGGCAGGAGAATCACTTGAACCCAGGAGGTGGAGGTTGCAGTGAGCTGAAATTGTGCCACTGCACTCCAGCCTGTTTGACAGAGCAAGATTCCATCTCAAAAAACAAAAAATAAATAAAAATAAAATAAATTATTATTAATTTTAGAGATAAGGTCTTGCTATGTTGGCCAGGCTGGTCTTGAACTCCTGGCCCCAAGTGATCTTGGCCTCCCAAAGTGCTGGGATTACAGGCATGAGCCACAGAGCCCAGCCAACACCAAGGAATCTGGCTTGAGCATCCAGTAAGATGAAGTTGCTTTTAATAGAGAAGAAACACTGAAGGGTGGGGAAGGATCTGGAAGCCACCCTAGAGGATGGGCTAGAGGTGGCTTTTTTTTTTTTTTTTTTTTTTGGAATGGAGTCTTGCTGGGATTACAGGCATGTGCCACCATGCCCAGCTAATTTTTGTATTTTTAGTAGAGACAGGGTTTCACCATGTTGACCAGGCTGGTCTCGAACTCCTGACCTCGTGATCCACCTGCCTCGGCCTCCCAAAGTGCTGGGATTACAGGCATGAGCCACCACACCCGGCCACTAGAGGTGGATTTTAAGCATCTGGTGGGATTTTTAGCAGGGTGCTAGTGGGAGCTGGCCGGGAGTTAGAGTCAATCAGAGTCGTGCTTGTCTCAGCCCAGTTAGGGGTAGGGGCTTCAAGTGTGTGCAAAGGAAGGAAGGGTAGGTGTGGGGTCCAAGCTGGCTGAGCTTCAGGGAAAGTAGCAAGCCCTGGGAAGCCGCAGCATGGTTGGAGTTGGGGTCCCAGGGGTATGATCCACACAGGTCGGGTCAGCTGGTGGGAAGCTTGGGATGGAGTTATTTGATGGTGACAAGGCCTAGGTTATGTCCCTGGGAATGAGTCTGAGGGGAGAGTGGGACAAGATCATGATAGAAGGAGTAGCAAGGTACAGAAAGGAGATGGGGTGCTGGTGGAGTGGCAGAAGACAGGAGTAACATTCTGCACTGGCCAGGGACTTGACCCAGGAGCAGGGCATGGGAGGGGCCTGCAAGGTAATAAGGAGCAAAGCGGGCGACACCTCCCCCCACCCCCAGCTGCAGACCCGCAGGAAAGAGGGCTGCGGGAGAAGACAGCTGCTAGGTGAGGACAGAGCTGGATTTCTGAACCTTTTGATGTAGTTTTCAGTGTCTCCAAAGCAAGTGATTTCCCAAAAGAGATCAGCAAGTGCCAGTGCCCTTCCAGAGCCACGGGGCGTCTGCCCCTCTACCTGCGCAGAGCAGCTCACACTTGGTTCGGTCACTCCTCACAGCCCCTGCCACCAGGCCCCTGCTGGAGGCTAAGGTGCCCCAGGGCAGGGACCGCAGCCACCTTGTGCTGTGACAGCCCACACAGCCCAGTGTCTGAAACAGGTGTGGACAGTGGAGAGACAGAGAGAAGCAGCCCAGTGCTAGCTCTTGGGCCAGACTGCAGGTTCAAATGTGGCTCTGCCCTTCCTAGCAGGTTGAGCTTGAGCAGGTTAATGAACTCCATCTACCTGAGTTTCCTCATCTGTAAGCGGGAATAGAACTAGTCCAACCTCGCAGGGGTATAGCAAGGACCTGATGAGTTAATACAGGAAAAGTGCTTGGAAACAGTGCCTGGCACAGAGGAGGGGCTAAGTGTTTGCTGCTCTTATTATTAGTACTGACATTGTTATTAATTTATGTATATATTTTTATTATATATATATTTATATATATGTAAATATATATATAATTTTTTTTTCCCCAAGATGGAGTCTCGCTCTGTTGCCCAGGCTGGAGTGCAGTGGTGCAATCTCGCCTCACAGCAACGTCTACCTTCCAGGTTCAGGTGATTTTCTTGCCTCAGCCTCCCGAGTAGCTGAGACTACAGGTGCACACCACCACACCCAGCTAATTTTTTTGTATATTTTATTAGAGATGAGGTTTTGCCACCTTGGCCAGGCTGGTGTCTCACTCCTGACCTCAACTGATCCTCCTGCCTTGGCCTCCCAAAGTGCTAGCCACCACACCCAGTCAGTAATTTTTTTTTTTTTTTTTTTTTTGAGACTGAGTTGAGCTATGTTGCCCAGGCTGGAGAGTGCAGTGACATAATCTCGGCTCACTGCAGCCTCCGCCTCCTGGGTTCAAGCAATTCTCCTGCCTCAGCCTCCCAAGTAGCTGGGATTACAGGCGCCCGCCACCACGCCTGGCTAATTTTTTGTATTTTTTTTAGTACAGACGGGGTTTCACCGTGTTAGCCAGGATGGTCTCGATCTCCTGACCTCGTGATCCACCCGCCTCGGCCTCCCAAAGTGCTGGAATTACAGGCTTGAGCCATCGCGCCCGGCCCAGTATTTTATATATTTATAAAGCCTTGAATTTCTGGGCTCCAGCCATCCTCACACCTCAGCTTCCTAAGTAGCTGGGACTACAGGTGCACGCCACCATGCCTGGCTAATTTTTTATTTTAATTTTTGTAGAAACAAGGGTCTTTCTGTGTTGCTCAGGCTGGTCTCAAACTCCTGGCCTCAAGCAGTCCTTTTGCCTTGGCCTCCCAAAGTGTTGGGATTACAGGCATGAGCCAACACATTGGGCCTACATTTTAAAATTGTGGACAAAAATCCAAAGAACTATATTTTGTAACATGTGAACATTCTATGAAATTCAAATTTCCAGATCCCTAAAGAAAGTGTTAGTGGAACACAGCAAGGTGCAGTGTATTCATTTACACATTGATTATGGTTTCTTTTCAGCTCTGGCCACAAAGCTGAGTGGTTGTCACAGAGACCATGTGGCCCACTGAACCCCCTTTATAGAAAACATTTCCGGCCGGGCGCGGTGGCTCACGCCTGTAATCCCAGCACTTTGGGAGGCCGAGATGGGCGGATCACGAGGTCAGGAGATCGAGACCATCCTGACTAACATGGTGAAACCCCGTCTCTACTAAAAATACAAAAATTAGCCGGGCGCGGTGGCGGGCGCCTGTAGTCCCAGCCGCACGGGAGGCTGAGGCAGGAGAATGGCATGAACCCGGGAGGCGGAGCTTGCAGTGAGTGGAGATCGCGCCACTGCACTCCAGCCTGGGAGACAGAGCGAGACTCCGTCTCAAAAAAAAAAAAAAAAAAAAAAAAAGAAAACATTTCCAGCTAACGGGAAAAGGGAAAAGAAAGTGAACAAACATTTACCAGCCGGCCTTAGTAGCTCATGCCTGTAATCCCAGCACTTCGGGAGGCCGAGGCAGGAGGATCACTTGAGCTCAGGAGTTCAAGAGCAGCCTGGGAGGCCGGGCGCGGTGGCTCAAGCCTGTAATCCCAGCACTTTGGGAGGCCGAGGCGGGTGGATCACGAGGTCAGGAGATCGAGACTATCCTGGCTAACATGGTGAAACCCCGTCTCTACTAAAAATACAAAAAAAACTAGCCGGGCGTGGTGGCGGGCGCCTGTAGTCTCAGCTACTTGGGAGGCTGAGGCGGGAGAATGGCGTGAACCCGGGAGGCGGAGCTTGCAGTGAGCTGAGATCACGCCACTGCACTCCAGCCTGGGAGACACAGCGAGACTCCGTCTCAAAAAAAAAAAAAAAAAAAAAAAAAAAAAAAAAGACCAGCCTGGGAAAGATGGCAAGACCCTGTCTCTAAAAATTTTTTTAAATTAAAAAATGAGCTGGGCATGGTGGTGCCTGTAGTCCAAGCTACTCGGGAGGGAGGCTGAGGTGGGAAGATTAATTGAGCTTAGGATTTTGAGGCTGCAGTGAGCTGAGATCGTGCCACTGTACTCCAGACTGGGTGACAGAGACCCTGTCACTGTTTTTTAAAAAGAAAAAGGAAACATTTGCCAACTTTAGAGTGCTTTCCGATTTTATCAGCTCTGAGCAAGACTGGGGATTGTTCTCTGCAGGCCTGAAGGGGTTTCTGTCCTGGAAGGCTAACGTCAAGGCCGAAGCCTGCAGGTGCCAGAGGCTGACAGGCTGCAAGTGTCTGCCCAGGGTGGGGTGGCAGCACTGGCCACCGTGACGTCAGCCTCCCCCAGCAGCAGATTGTGTGTGGTCGGTATGTGGTTGGGGCAGGATCCAAACCCAGCCCTGCCTGATGGCAGAGCTTGACTGCTCCAAACGGTCTAGAACACCACTGTTTTAATTAAGTGTGCAATTCAGCGTGCAAGAGTGTTGTAATTAAGTGTGCCCCTGTTTCCTCATCTGTAAAACAGGGAGAGCTTGGTATTCTCCTTCTTGGGAATCTGAGGACTCTGAAAATCCCAGTGCAAGGATGCTCGCGGAAGCATCAGCACGGATGTCTGCCCCAGCCACTGACTCAGAAGCCCAACACGCAGAGAATGTAAAGCTGAAGGTGCCATGCTGGGGCCTGGGGCACTTCTAGCCACAGCCACCATCCCCCGCTTCCACACCCCAGCCCCGGGCCAGGCTCTAGACGGATGGCAAGAGTGGGCAGGCCTGGGCACCCACCCACGCTCGAACCCAAGGAGGAGCCACACCCCCTTCCTTCCCCAGAGGAGGGAGAGGCTGGCCCAGGCCCTGCCCCAGCCCTCCCCTTCCCCCAGGGAATTCACAGGGTTTTTTTCCCTGTAAATAGGACACTTTTTAAAAATTCAGTTTAGGGCTGGGCATGGTGGCTCAGGCCTGTAATCCCAGCACTTTGGGGGGCCGAGGCACATGAATCACCTGAGGTCAGGAGTTCAAGACCAGCCCCACCAACATGGTGAAACCCCGTCTCTACTAAAAATACAAAAATTACCCAGGCATGGTGGCAGGCGCCTGTAATCCCAGCTACTCAGGAGGCTGAGGCAGGAGAATCATTTGAACCCGGTGAGCAGGGGTTGCAGTGAGCCAAGATCACATCACTGCACTCTAGCCTGGGTGACAAAGCAAGATTCCCTCTAAAGAAAAAACACATACATATATACACACACACACACACACACACACACACACACACAAATATATATACACACACACATATATACACACACACAAATATATATATATATTTGTACTTACATGTATATAATTCAATTTACACAAATGGGTGTCATCTTGATAACAACTGGCTTGGCATTGCTAAGTCCACGAATTTGGTGAGAAACTCCCACCCCATAGGACAGGCTCCCGGCAGAACTGGTGCTAGCAGAACGCCCAAGGGAGCCTTCCCCAGCCTAGGCCTCCAAGGCAGCCCACGGTACAGCTGAGAGGAGCCTGGGGCATGACAGCCAAGCACACAGCCCCTGAAGCCACATTGGTTGGGTTGGGATCCCAGCTCTGCTACCTACTAGCTCTGTGACCTTGGGCAAGTTACTTAGGCTCTCTGCCTTAGTTTCTTCCTCTGTAAAGTGGCAACCATGAGGAGCCTCCCTGATAGGGTGTGGCGAGGATCAAATGAATGAATACACAGGGAGGCTTCCGACCATCCACCGCACCTGGCCAGTGTCTTCTGCTTGTTCTGATCCCTGGGCAAGGGGCGGTGCCCAGGCCAAGTGCCTGGGTGCAAGTCACTCACCTTCCACCTGTGGGGCCTTGTGTCCGGCAAGCGCAGTGGTCCTGTGGCCCCACTCAGAGCTAGTGGAGGAGAACAGCTGCTGTTTCCTGCGTATTTAGGTGGCTAAGCAGGCTGTCCCAGTCACATGGCCTCAGGCAAGTTCCTAACCTCTGCCTCTGTTTCCTCATCTATACAATGGGGAGAGCTGGGTATTCCCCTCGCTGGGACTCTCAGAGGCCTCAAGCTGTGAGGGGCAGGTAGGGGCTCTCCTGCTCTCATTTGTTGTCACGGTGGTCCTGGCAGATAGGGAACTGCCTCCATTTCACAGAAGACACTGGGGCCCCAAAGGGTTGGAGAATGGGCCAAGGTCAGAGCAGGAATTTGACCAGGGCCCAGCCCACCTAGCTGACCCCTGCTCCACATCCACCGCCCCACAGAACTGGAAATTACTCTGCGGACAGGCCTGTTCCGTCAGTGTCCCTTCTGTTCCTGGCTCTCCTGCCCCTATCCAAAATCCTTCAGCCTTCCAAAGTGCTGAGATTACAGGCATGAGCCGCCACATCCAGCTCTCATCTGTCATCTTTACTCCTGACCTAGTATGCCTCTCCCTACTGCCACCTCACTCCTCTAGGGGCTTAAGGAATCCCCACCTGACCTGGGGGCAGCTCCGGGCTTTGGTGATGCTCAGAATGGCCAGGCACTCTGATCACACCTTATCTTACCCTAGGCCTTTCCGGATTCCATCCTCTTGTTCCCTTCCTTGCTTTTTTTGTTGTTGTTGTTGAGACAAAGTCTCACTGTGACTCCCAGGCTAGAATGCAATGGCGAGATCTCAGCTCACTGCAACCTCTGCCTCCCAGGTTCAAGCGATTCTTGTGCCTCAACCTCCCTAGTAGCTGGGAATATAGGCCCACGCCACCATGCCTGGCTAATTTCTTTTTTTCTTTTTTTTTTTGAAACAGAGTCTTGCTCTGCCACCCAGGCTGGAGTGCAGTGGTACAATCTTGGCTCACTGCAACCTCTACCTCCCAGGTTCAAGTGATTCTCCTGCCTCAGCCTCCTAAGTAGCAGGGATTACAGGCTCGCGCCACCACACCCGGCTTATTTTTGTATTTTTAATAGAGACGGGGTTTCACCATGTTGGTCAGGCTGGTCTTGAACTCCTGACCTCGTGATCCACCTGCCTCAGGCTCCCAAAGTGCTGGGATTACAGGCGTGAGCCACCACGCCCGGCCTTTTTTTTTTTTTTTTTTTTTTTTGTATTTTTAGTAGAAATGGGGTTTTACCATGTTGGTCAGGCTGATCTCGAACTCCTGGCCTCAAGTGATCCACCTGCCTCAGCCACCCAAACTGTTGGGATTACTGGCATGAGCCACTACGCCCACTTGCTTGCTTTCTTTTTCTTTTTCTTTTTCTTTTTTTTTTTTTGGCGATGGAGTTTCACTCTTGTTGCCCAGGCTGGAGTGCAGTGGCTCGATCTCGGATCACTGCAAGCTCCGCCTCCCGAGTTCACACTATTCTCCTGCCTCGGCCTCCCGAGTAGCTGGGACTACAGGCGCCCGCCACCAAGCCCAGCTAATTTTTTTGTTTGTTTGTTTTTTGTTTTTTGTTTTTGAGACAGAGTTTCACTCTTGTTGCCCAGGCTGGAGTGCAATGGCACGATCTCGGCTCACCACAACCTCCGCCTCCCAGGTTCAAGCGATTCTCCTGCCTCAGCCTCCCTAGTAGCTGGGATTATAGTCATGTGCCACCACCAGCCAATTTTGTATTTTTAGTAAAGACAGGGTTTCTCCATGTTGGTTAGGCTGGTCTTGAACTCCCAACCTCAGGTGATCCACCCACCTCAGCCTCCCAAAGTGCTGGGATTACAGGCGTGAACCACCGTACCCGGCCAATTTTTTTGTATTTTTAGTAGAGATGGGGTTTCGCCGTGTTAGCTAGGATGGTCTCGATCTCCTGACCTTGTGATACACTCGCCTCGGCCTCCCAAAGTGCTGGGATTAAACACGTGAGCCACTGCGCCCAGCCGCCTACCTGCTTTCTTAGTCATGTGTCTCATTTATGTGTCCTAGCTGGGACCCCTGGAGGCCCTGCACTGGCCCACAGGCCCTGCCTCAGGTCCTCTGAGGGGAGAAGAGACATTCTGATGGTTATCCCCCGCTTTCAATTCCTGGCCTGTAATTTACCATCTCCAAAGAGCCTCCCTGACAGACATACTTTTCCATAAACACCAAGTATGTTCCCTACCTGCCTCTATTTTTTTTTTTTTTTTTTGAGACGGGTGCAGTGGCGTGATCTCGGCTCACTGTAACCTCTGCTGCCCAGGTTCAAGCGATTCTCCTGCCTCAGCCTCCTGAGTAGCTGGGATTACAGGCACCTGCCACCCCGCCTGGCTAATTTTTTTGTATCTTTAGTAGAGATGGGGTTTACCATCTTGGTCAGGCTGGTCTTGAACTCCTGACCTCGTGATCCCCCCACCTCGGTCTCCCAAAGTGTTGGGATTACAGGCATGAGCTGCCGCGCCCAGCCCCCCACCTGCTTCTCACTCTATCATTGTGCTCTGAGTGTTTGCTCCAGGGCGTGGTTCCAAGTCTTTATCAGTCTAGGTAGAAGAGTGGAGTTGGCAGCAGTCGGGAGATGGCATGGAGCACAGTTCAAACACAGTTCAAACAGTAGGCGGGCCTCTGAATAATAACCCATAGTGTATTTGCGGCCTACAAAGCACTTTCTTTTTTCTTTTGTCATTATTATTATTATTATTATTAGAGACAGAGTCTCGCTTTGCCGCCCAGGCTGTAGTGCAGTGGCACAATCTCGGCTCACTGCAACCTCCACCTGCTGGGTTCAAGCGATTCTCCTGCTTCAGCCTCCTATGGAGCTGGGACTACAGGCGTGAACCACCACACCTAACTAATTTTTGTATTTTTAGTAGAGACAGGATTTCACCAGTTTGAGGCCAGGATGGTCTCGAACTCCTGACCTCAGGTGATCCACCTGCCTTGGCCTCCCAAAGTGCTCAGATTACTGGCATGAGCCACTGCCCATCTGGCCTTCTTTTATTATTATTATTTATTTATTTATTTATTTATTTATTTTGAGACAGAGTCTCGCTCTGTCGCCTAGGCTGGAGTGCAGTGGCGTGATCTCCGCTCACTGCAAGCTCCACCTCCAGGGTTCACGCCATTCTCCTGCCTCAGCCTCCCGCATAGCTGGGACTACAGGCACCCACCACTATGCTCAGCTAATTTTTTGTTTTGTTTTGTTTTTTTGTTTTTAGTAGAGAATGGGGTTTCACCATGTTAGCCAGGGTGGTTTTGATCTGACCTTGTGATCCGCCCACCTCGACCTCCCAAAGTGCTGGGATTACAGGCGTGAGCCACCACACCCGGCCTATAATTTTTTTAAATTAGTAGAGATGGGGTTTTGCGATGTTGCCTAGGCTGGTCTCAAACTCCTGAACTCAAGCAATCTGCCTGCCTCGGCCTCCCAAAGTGCTGGGATTACAGGTGTGAGGAATCACACCCAGCCACAAAGCACTTTCACATTTTTTTATTTTATGTGACCTTTACACAATCACTGGGAGTCAGGGCTAGGATTATCCCCTCATAAAGGTGAGGACACAGGCTCAGAGAGTCAAAGGCTGAATAGACAAGGGGAGAGACACAGAGCTCCACTGATAATCACTGGACTCTGGATTCCACCAAGCCTTTGGAACCTTCCAGCCTCAGGCCTCCACAGCTTCACAGAAACTGGGCAAGTCTTAACTCTCTAAGTTTCTGTCTTCTCACCTAAGCATGTTTAGTACTCACCTCCCAGGGTGGTTAGGAGGATAATGAGGGAATGTCTTGGCCTACACATAAGTGCACCATCAATGGTACCTAAAAACGTCAACAGTTCCAGACACTGTCTCCAAAGAAGGCTCTGGGGGGGATGCAGACATGTAGCGGACAGGTTCTTGTTCTCCAGGGGCTTTGCAGGTCCCTTGCAGAGGCAGCGTTCAATCCTGCCAGCTGTGGCAGGACACTTTCCTGTCCAAGGGATTGGCTTCCGCTGATGTAGAATAGACGCTATGAAATAGCTACCAACCCAGGGCTTGCCACGAAGCCCCATGAAGGTGTTGCACTAATAATATGCCTTTCTTTTTTTTTTTTTTTCTTCTGAGACAGATTCTTACTCTGTCACCCAGGCTGGAGTGCAGTGGCATGATCTCAGCTCACTGCAACCTCTGCCTCCTGGGCTCAAGCGATTCTCCTGCCTCAGCCTCCCAAGTAGCTGGGACTACAGGCGTGCGCCACTATGCCCAGCTAATTTTTGTGTTTTGAGTAGAGACGGGGTTTCACCATGTTGGCCGGATGGTCTCGATCCCCTGACCTCGTGATGTAACTAGTATTTCTTATGCCCTTATTTTGTGCCGGGCACAGGGCCTCACCCATTATTGGCACTCAGTAAGGATTCGTGGGATTAATGAAAAGTTAACCTGAATCTTCAACAAAGGCCCCAGAGCTTCCCTGGAACGGACTGGGGCTCCGAGAGGTGGACTGTGATGCGCCCCTGGAAGACCTACGAGTGGGCCTGCAGAGCTGATGGGGAGGGTTCAGGCAGGGCCAGGGACTTAGAGGAGCTGAGATTAACGTCACCCCCTACCCACTGACCCTCTCCAGGCGCTGGGGCTGTGGAGACCCGCAGTCGCCACAGCTCCTACCCCGCGGGGACGGAGGAGGACGAAGGGATGGAGGAGGAGCCCAGCCCCTTTCGGGGCCGCTCGCGCTCCGCGCCCCCCAACCTCTGGGCAGCACAGCGTTATGGCCGCGAGCTCCGGAGGATGAGTGACGAGTTTGTGGACTCCTTTAAGGTGAGCGCCGGACCCCCGCGTGCCAGGACCTGCAGTCCCAGGCCGCCCCGCGCCGGTCTGTCCCTTCCTTGTCCCAAGGCACGTCCGGATCTGATGTCCCACGATCCCTACCCAACGCCGTCCTGCCCCTTCCTAGCTCCATAGCATTATGGGATTTGTAGTCACAAGACCTCCCTCTAACCCCCCCCCCCCCCAGCTCTTCCGTTCCAAGTCTCAGAATTACCCCCTCCTGGTGGTTGGATGTGGGGGGGGGGGGGGGGTGTGTGTGTCACAGGGCATGCTGGGACGTGTAGTCTAGCTCCCACTCCAGGCCAAAGCTCTTGGATTCCCCGAATTCTTGGAAGACTAGGCATGCTGGTATTTGTGCTCCTTGCTGGCACCTGTGCGCTCTGTCACCCAGGCTGGAGTGCAGTGGTGCGATGACGCCTCATCGCATCCTGGAACTCCTGGCCTCAAAGGATCCTCCCGCCTCAACCTCCCAAAGTGCTGGGATTACAGGCGCTCACCACCACTCCCGGCCTTTTGATTCTTGAATTGCGGTCCCATCTTCTGGGTGCTAGGTCTCCAGCTCTGGCCTTTCCATTTAGGGCCCTAGGCATCCTCTCTTCCCGTCCCCGGCACGGAGTTCCTGGGATCTAACCAGTTCCCATTCCTGGGGGCCCGTGCGTCCTCCCGAGCGTCCCTGACCACCCGGCGTGGAGCCTCCTGGGAGTTGTGGCCTTCATTATCTCCCCCGATCTCAGTTAGAGGAAGGCTCACGGAAGTGGAGAGCCTGGCACCAGCTGCCATGGTAATCTAACTCATGTAACTCTTTTCTCCCACAACCCGGAAGGGACTTCCTCGCCCGAAGAGCGCGGGCACAGCGACGCAGATGCGGCAAAGCTCCAGCTGGACGCGAGTCTTCCAGTCCTGGTGGGATCGGAACTTGGGCAGGGGAAGCTCCGCACCCTCCCAGTGACCTTCGCTCCACGCCCGGAAACTCCACCCGCTCTCACTGTCCTCGTCGGCCATCTTGGATATGGGCGGAAGTGCTTCCCTCAGGCCTTATGCAAAAGAGGATCCGTGCTGCCTCTTTCGGTGGGAGGGCTGACCCAGATTCCCTTCCGGTGCATGTGAAGCCGCAGAAGGCTTGGTCCCATCGGAAGTTTTGGGTTTTCCGCCCATAGCCGCCAGAAGTGGCTCGTGGCCCCGCCCTCCGGCTCCGGGCTACCTCCCCAAGTGCCTGCGCCAAGTCGTGAACCAGGCTTAACCGTTGCGTCACCCGGACCCGAGTCCCCGCGATGTCCCGCGGGCCGCGCTCACTACTAAATGTTAATAAAGCCCGCGTCTGTGCCGCCGAGCCTTTTCTGTGCGTCGACTGGGGCTCCGCAGGCCGGGTAGTGCTCTCACGGATACTTTCAAAAGAGGCCGCTGTCTTACGAGGGATATAGGCTTTGCCTGACATCCGCGACAGAGACGGAAGGGGTCGCGGCGGCTCGCGGGCCAGGGCTGTGAGGCCCAGGTCCAAGTCCCCAGCACGCGCATTGGGACCGCAGCGCTGCCGGCCGCCGAATCTCGCGCTTTGTAAACCGCGCCGCGGCCCCCCAGGGAGGGTCACTTGCTCCTATTTGGGTCAGCCCTTATAGGACTGACCTAGCTGGGTCAGCTGCTGTATGGCCGGCCCGGGGGCCTGGCAGACCGCGCGGGGCGGGAGGGAGCGGCGGAGCCAGGCTGGCAGCAGCCCGGTCGCTGGAAACCGAGGCTTCACGCAGGGACCCGAACAGAGCGGGGGCTCCGTTCCAGAAAGATTTATTGGACCCCCCTGTAACCCGGCCCGGTGCTTCGTGCTGGGCACAGAGATCCGTTGCGCGACGGCCCTGCTCTCGGAAGCTCCCGAGGGCCCGAAGTCGGCAGGGCAGTCAGAGGGCTTCAGGGAGGAGGCGGCTAGAGCCGCTACCTGAAGGTGAGGGTGAGGGTCATCCCTCCCGGCGCAGGGAGGAGTGGACCCATGGAAGGACAGGGGAGCAGTAGAGGCCAGGCTTCCGAGGGGCTGGAATATCACACCCAGGAGTTAGCAATTTAGCTGGTGTCCTTCAGTGGACACCAGCTAGTCAGGAAGATGGGAGTTGGCTGCTGAGGAGCCTGGATACGGAATACACTGGAGTGAGCAGAACTAGGGGATAGGGCAGGGCCCCACAGCAGAAGTGAGGAAGTCTGGGGCCACTGCACTGACCCTGAGGGAGGAGGGCCCTACTCCGGAGCCTATTTCCCTGGCCTCCCCACCCCATCTGTTTGCCTGAGGCTGCAGCAAAAACAAAGCAGAGAAGATACTCAATTGGCAGGAGATAAGCCCAGATAAGAGGCCTCCTTCCCCTGGAGGAGGGATGCAGGCGGGCAGCCTAGGAAGAGCCAGGAAGCTGGGAGAGGCCTTGAAGAGGTGCCAAGCCGACCCTGCTTCGAGCCCAGCCCCGCCCTCGAGCCCGCACTGTGGGCTCTCCGCGACTTTTCGCTGGTCTTGAGGCATAGGACAGGTCCAGGCTGGCTGAAGACAGTCCACCACGGAGGGTCCAGGCCCGCCCTGCCTCCAGGTCAGGACATCTTGATTTAGCTGTGGCCTGGCACATGAGAGATGGCTCCGGGCCTCAGTCTCCTCATCTGTAAAACAGGCATAATATCTCCCTCACAGGGATGAGGGTATGCTGGGTGGCCCAGCCCCTGCGTGTCTGTGACTGTCCACTTCCCTTCCCCCAGGGTCACAGGCAGGCCTACTGCCCACCTCTCTCTGAAGACCCCCGTCCCCTGGCGTTGGGCAGGTTCTGAGCTGCCCTGCTCCACCCTGGCTGATCCATCACCCGATAGAGTCAACTGCCTGTCGGGGGCCCAGAGCAGCCCGGGCAGAAGATGCTAGGCGTTTGGGTCATATCAGGCCACAGGAAGCGGGGCAGGGAAGGCTTCCTGAAGCAGAGGCCCGAGCCTCAGCGAAGAGAGAACAGGGAGAGCCTCGGAGAGATGAAAGTCGTGGGGATGGAGGAACAGGAACAGGGAAGCTCAGCAGACTCGGCAGGGCAGGCTCAGGTTCAACCCAGCAGTCCTTGGCTGGAAGCGTGCCCTCAACCCCACCAAACACCCAAAGCCCATTTTACAGATGAGGAAACGTACAGAGTCCTCTCACCCCAAATCACACTGCACACAGGGTCCCTGAAATCCACTTTTATTCATGTAAAAAAAATCCCCAAAGAATAGAGAAAAAATGTGACACCTACTTCCTGAAGCCCCAGCAGCTCTCCCAGGGAAGGGAGGAGACACTGCTACCTCGAGGGTGTGGGTGTCACGGGGAGCAAAGCCCTGACCAGGGCCCTAACCTAAGACTGAGGGCAGGAAGGAGGGGCCCCAGGAGGATGAAGGGAGTTAGCTCAGGTACTTGCCCCAGGTTTAAAAAAATAAAATTTCTAGATAAAAAGTTAAAAAAAAAAAAGCATTAGTGTCGTTGCCTCCTGCCCTCCACCCAGCGCCCACCCTGGCCCTGTGGCCACCTCTTGCTCAGCCAGTTCAGAGCTGCGTGTTCTCCTCCTGGCTCTCCGAGTCAGCGCCCGACAGGTGCCCGCTGCTCCCAGGTGCGTGACCGTTGCTGGCACAGGCCACCAGAAGCCCATCCCCCAGCCCCTCCGGCATCTCGCCCAGCAGGCTCCTGCGGATCTCCTGGGGGAGCCTCGCCCGCTGCTCCTGACACTCCTGGGCCAGCTGGGCCAGCAGCTGTGGGAGGAGGACGGGCATCACAGGCGAGACCTGGCTGCCTTGCACCCCATCTGCCCGCCTGTTCGCCCATGGCCTCACCTTGGGCTCCTCTTCTGCCAGCTGTTGCAGGACCTGCTGCTGCCCAGCCACAAGACGGTCATGCCGCTGCTTCTGGGCCTCCTCCAGCTACAGGGGTGGGCAAGGGCTCAGCTGAGGGGCCCTGAGGGGCTAGGGCCTCGAGGCTCTGGCTGGGTATAGAAGTCAGGTGGGCAAGGCCAGGTGCAGTGGCTCACACCTGTAATCCCAGCACTTTGGGAGGCCGAGGTGGGCAGATCACCTGAGGTCAGGAGTTCCGGACCAGCCTGGCCAACATGGTGAAACCCCATCTCTACTAAAAATACAAAAATTAGCCAGGCGTAGTGGCGGACGCCTGTAATCCCAGCTACTTGGGAGGCTGAGGCAAGAGAATTGCTTGAACCCAAGAGGCAGAGGTTGCAGTGAGCCAAGATCGCACCACTGCACTCCGGCCTGGGTGACAAAGTGAGACTCTGTCTCAAAGAAAAATAAAGGAAGTCAGGTGGGTGAAGGCTCCCAGGGTGATGTATCAGGTTTGTGAAAGGACCGGGCCCAAGGACACCAAAGCCAGGGGCACTGGTGCAGACAGTTGGCTTTGGGTATGATGCGGGTACCCTGGAGCTGTTGGGCACTCGAGAAAGGCTCTAGAAGAACTTTGAGGGCAACGTGGCACCAGGCCAGGCACGGAGAAGGGTGTCTGATGAGTGAAGGAAGGGACGTGGGGTAGGGTGGCCCAGGAGCCCAACTCACCCGACGGATGGAGTTGACTGACTCAGTGATGTGCCGACGGTTAATCTCCGTCAGTTCCCTGCACGGGAGCAATGCAGGATGGCTCGGGGCCCAGACACCCGCCCTGCCTCCCCAGTACCCAGGTGGCCCCCGGCCCCGGTGCCCTTACGCCTCCTTCTTATGCTTGTCCCTCGTCTTGGCCTCCGAGATGCTGTTATGGCGCTTTCTGTCCAGGATCTTCTGCAGTTCCTTCTTTTCCCTTGAGAAGCCAGCAGGGAAAAAGGAGGGGTCAGCGGCAGAAGCACAGACTCTGCCTTCCTTCTGTATTAGAAGTCCCCAGCCCTTCCCATAGACCATCCTAGGCCTTCACCTCTCGTTCATCTCTTTCAGCCTCTTGAACTGAGTTGTGTTTGCATCAAGGACGACCTCCCTGAGCCGCTGCAGAGCCTATGGACACAGGGAGCTGACAGGTGATGCCGGGTCGATGACCAGTCTATCCAGGAGGCTTTCCCTGGCCACTGCAGGCCTCCTACCTGTCTCAGATGCTCCAGCCTCCGCTGGGCCTCTGCGTCCACCTGGGCCTCCCGCAGCTCCAGCAGGCTCTGCACCTGTCTGTTCTGGAACTCCTGATACCGCTTTGCCTCGTCCTCCCCCTCCTTCGTGTCCTCCACATCAGCAGCCCCGCCTCTGCGAGGAGAACCCCTCTGGGTGATGCTTGGGTCCGTCACATGAACTGGGATGGGAAGGGTGTGTGGGGGGGCACACCCCGGCAAGCGATGGCAGACACCACCCCATGGGGCCAGGTCTGTTATGCAAACCAGGAGGCCTGTTAGCTCCACACAAGTGATGGGAGCCTGTTTGGGCAACACGCTCCTCATGGACTTCAAAAGAGATGTCACTCCCTGGGGGACACGGAGGTGCCTGGTGTGGAAAGCCTCCTCCATCCTTGCACCCGAACCCTCCTCCCTGGGAGTCAAGGAGCGGCTCTTGCCATCTCTCCATGCCCACCGACCCCCATGTTCACTTCAGTGCACCCAGCACACATAGCACACAGGAGGCCCAGACACTCACAGGGCACCTGGCCGCAGCCGGCACCTGCCCTCAGCCTGTGCCTGAGCCAGGCCATCCAGCAGGCGGCGGGTGAGGGTGACTGCCTTCCGCTGATGCTTCTTGCGCAGCTCCCGCAGGTCTCGCTCTTGCCGGCTCTGGAGCTTGACCAGAGCCTTGTGACCTCGGAGCTCATCCAGCGGGGTGGGGGCCACCTCTGGGAGTGGCAGAGGAAAGGTAGGCGGGGGGTGGGGGAAACTGCAAGGCAGCCCCCCGGCCTCCAGGTACCCCGCCCCCTACCTGAGAGGATGCTGGCGATGAGATCGTCGCGCTGCCCTAGGGAGCAGAGGCCCTGTGAGGAGCTGAAGGACAGGGTGGTGGGGCACCTCCCTGCAGCCCACCCCTGACCCGAGCTGCTCCTTACCTGGGCTGCTGAGGGAGGTGCTGGCAGGGGAGGCGGTGGGGCCGGGGGGCCGGCGGGGGGAGGCATCCAGTGGGCTAGGGGTGGGGTTTGGGGACAGCTGAGACCCCAGCTGCTGAGACTGGGTGTCCTGGCACATCTCTTGGCCAGCCTGAGCCTATAGGGAGAAAGGAGAATGCTCTTTCCAGAAATGCTGTTCCCTCCAGACCCTTCTGTCCTCTACCACCTCCCGGGGCCCCTAGCACCCCTGGCAGCTTCCCTTAGTCCAAGCCACTGCTGGGCTGCTCTGTAACGGGAGGCTGTCTGCATGAAAAGAGCTATAAATCAAGCCTTTCTAAACCCCTTTTCCACATGGGCTGTGGGGAAGATAACATAATGCCAGCCCACTGCATGCGCTCAGGAACACCCAGATTGTTCTGGAAAGGCCTGGCCCAGCCCCAAGCCTCCTCTCCTCCCCTGCCTATGTCCCCCAGGCTTGCCTACAGTCGCTCATTTTCCTTGCTGCTCAGCTCCTGATTAAATCAACAGAGGACTCCACCAGCCGCAGAGTGGGCACCAGCCTCTCCACTAACAGCTCCGGGCAGCCCTAATTGCAGTCATCTCTCCCTGCCTGCCTGCCACAGGCCCCGGGGGGACTGGGTCTGGAAGCACAGGTGAACCTCTGAGCCTGACCCCTCCCCACGGAAGCCACTGCCCTCCTCATGGCTCCCAGGACACCACATATGAACAGCTTCTGTGGCTTCGCACTGCCCTGACAAAGTGAGTGGGACCCCTGTACCCCCACTCGGAGCCTGTATAGGCTGGAGGAATTCCAGCCCAGGTCTGACCTGAAGGCATCCTGAATGCAAATGGGTGGTTTTCATCTCCTCAAAATCCCAGGGCTGCCAAGCCTATTGCACTAGAGAGACCAGAAGCCTCCTCCTCACGTGGCCACAGCGGTCGTGTCCAGCGGCCCCCTGGGTCACAGTGAGCCTGAGCCCTGCCCTGCCCCGGCTCACCTCACTCTCCCCAATGAGGGCGGCCAGCTGCCGGGCCCTCTGGTCCATCAGGCTGACGTGCTTAATGGGGTTGATCAGGGCCTCCGCGTAGTCTGCGGGGAGGCAGAAGGCCAGGGTCTCAGAGACAGGCCCCCAGGCCACCCCCACCCGCCAGCTCTGGTCACAATGAGGAATTCCAGAGCTTGTCCTTGGATCTGTGGATCTGTTCCCCACTCAGTCGGGGCCATCCAGCTCGGCAACTCCCAGACCCTGGGGATGGCCCTTGTCCCTCACACTCCCTGGCCAGGCCGGCCCTGCCCGCCCCCAGCTCACCCTGGTGGTCATCAGGAATGTAGTCCGAGGCTTCAGTGTAGATGAGCAGGGCCGGAAGGCACAGCGGCTGGTTGGCCTCGTTCCGCAGGCAGACGTAGTGGTACCCTGGGTGGGCAGGAAGGCAAGGTTGGGTTGCTAGGCCAGGCGGGGGCCCTACCCACTGCCCGCTGTGCTTCCCAGCGCCCACCAAGGCCTCACCAGAGCGGATGGCAGAGACAGGCAGGATCCGGTGCCCTACAAATTTACCCCCCTCCTCAAAGGCTGCGATGCGAAGTGAAGCCAACGTAGGCAGCACCACCTGTGGGCCAGACTGGAGCTGAGCCACGGGGCTGACCCTGAGCCACCGTGGCTACCAGGCCACAGCTAACCACAGCCATCAAAGCCTAACAGAGCAGACCTTCAGACAAGCTGGCCTACTGACCATCAGTCACCATTTCCACTAAGCTGATGGCTGACCCCAACTCCATGGCCTGGCCTAATGGATGACTATAGCCATCAGGACCCTGAGGCAAGATGACAGGCAGCCAGGCCCCTTCAGGGCCCCCACAGACAGTTCTGGTCATCGCCAGTTTAGAAACGCGAGTGAGCCATGAGCAGGAAACCAAGAACGCATGCGCCTAGGTTGGGAGCAGAGGCCGCGTCCATGCAGGGCCGTGCAGGGTGCGGAAGAGCGGATATGAGCTTGGGGTTGTGACCTCAGCTCCTGCATCCGAGATGGGGCAGGCTGCGTTCACTCCTCGCAGAGGATACAAGATCTCTAGCTGACACCCCCCAACCCCATCTCACCTTCTCACCCTGGTGTCTTACCCTGAAGAGGGCAGGGAGCCTGACGCTCGGACAGGCAGGTCCTGGGGGACCCATGGTGCCCCCCGCTTTCTGATCCCCAGTCGCCAACAGTGTGCTTGGTTTTTGTTCTCCCACCCGAGAACCGGGGCGGTCTGTGCTGGATCTGCCCTGTGCCTGAGCAGGTGCGGGGGCCAGGCTCACCTTGGGGAAGTCGAAGGGCTCCTCATCCCACACGGGGTTGAACGAGTTCCCCTGAGAGGTCCGGGTGCGGTACTTGCGCCGCGTGTCAACAGGGAGGCCAAACATGTCCACCTCCACGTAGATGCCCACCTTCCTGTCGGATAGGAACTGCCCCGAGATCACCTGGGGGGTGGGCCAAGGAAGGTGAGGCAGATGCTGAGAGTCCTGCCCCCAGGACATCCCTGGCCTGAGCACCCCCAGGCCCCACCTTGACCCGCAAGGCATTGGCCACGATGCCATCCACGATGACCTCAGTGAAGGGGTCGAAGGATTTGTCAGGCCGCCGCATGAACTCCGGCTTGAGCAGGTACCCGCTGCGCCCGTTGTACTCAAAAACGCCCGCATTGAGCTGCATCGCCACATCTGGGGTGCCATGGGCCAGTCGAGCAGGGCCAGGGATCAGGCAGGACGGTGCCATGTGGGGAACGGGAGACCATCAGGTCAGATGGCATCCAAGGTCCAGGGCCAGGGGTGGGCTCAAATGGCATCAGGGTCCAGATC
Source organism: Macaca nemestrina (assembly GCF_043159975.1). Lineage (NCBI taxonomy): Eukaryota > Metazoa > Chordata > Mammalia > Primates > Cercopithecidae > Macaca > Macaca nemestrina. Next base: position 10,144,820 of record NC_092136.1, read on the forward strand.
CAGGACAGATCAGACAGGGGAGGGGTCTGGCATCAGCCAAGGGCAGGAGGCGGGTGAGTCGGGGGCTGGGATCCCCTGGGATCTGGGATTAGACAGGGTCAGAGGTCTGTTCAGGCAAGACCAGCAGGATCATGGGTCAGAAGTCAGTAAGACTGAGGGTCGGGATCAAGATGGAGGGGGCCAGGGCTCACCGAGGGTCTGGAAGTTGAGCGCAACAAGCTGGCACCCTACATTCCAGAAGAGCTGGGGCATGTAGTTGGAGGAGTCCACGCGGGTGCCCTTGGGGTAGATGCGGCTGAGCTGCTGCTTGTTGTATCTGAGGTTGGTGGTCAGGGGCCACACAGGTGCCAAGGCCCACCCCATCAGCCTTCACCTCCGGCCTCAGCCAGGTGCTCCTGTGACTCCCACACCCAACCTCCATTTCTGTTTTTTTGGTTTTTTTTGAGACGGAGTCTCGCTCTGTCGCCCAGGCTGGAGTGCAGTGGCCGGATCTCAGCTCACTGCAAGCTCCGCCTCCTGGGTTCACGCCATTCTCCTGCCTCAGCCTCCCGAGTAGCTGGGACTACAGGCGCCCGCCACCTCGCCCGGCTAGTTTTTTGTATTTTTTGTTTTTTTAGTAGAGACGGGGTTTCACCGTGTTAGCCAGGATGGTCTCGATCTCCTGACCTCGTGATCCGCCCATCTCGGCCTCCCAAAGTGCTGGGATTACAGGCTTGAGCCACCGCGCCCGGCCCCAGCCTCCATTTCTCAGCCTAGCCATGCCCCCTGAGACTGCCTGGACCTGCCCAAGCCACAGGCCAGGGTGCAGGAGGGCCGCCAGAGGGCCAGCACCCTGTGCAGGTGGCACACGTGGGGACAGAACACCGCAGCCAGCCTCCAAGCGCCCCACTCTGGCCTGCCCGCCCACAGCACCTTCAAAGGATACTCCACAAACTCCATGGGGCTCTTGGTCAGTTGCTCCATGGCCTTGGTCTCCACGAAGGACGACATCTCGAAGCATTTGTTCCTCTCTTGGGGTGAGCCAAGAGACGGCATCAGACCTGGCAGGGCTGAGCTGGGCAAGCTCCCATGGCTGCCACCCACCCCTACTCACTTCGAGCAGCTTCAAAGGACTTGAACTTGACAGGCTCGATGTAGTTGACAAGCGTGGACATCTCCTCAGTGGCATTCACCTCGCTGCTGGCCGTGCCCTGTGGGCCCCAACCCAGGGTCAGCAGTGCCATTCCCGCCACAGCTGGCCATTCCCTCACCTGCCCCCCATGAAGGAGGTGCTGACCCTCTTCCCACCACTATCCACGCACTGCTGGTGGTGCCAACAATCTTCTTCCCAGAGTCTCACTGATGCGCCCTGGACACCACCTGACTCAAGCAATTTTCCTGCCTCAGCCTCCCAAGTAGCTGGGATTACAGGCGCCCACCACCTTGCCCGGCTAATTTATGTAATTTTAGTAGAGAGGGGGTTTCACCATGTTGGCCAGGCTGGTCTTGAACCTCCCGACCTCAGGTGAGTCGCCCACCTCGGCCTCCCAAAGTGCTGGGATTACAGGTGTGACCCACCTCGCCCAGCACATATAGGTGTTAAAATTATTACTTTTACTGAATCATTTGGGAGTAAATTACAGACATCATGACCCTTTACCCATAAATACTTCAGCATATATGGACATTCTCTTATATAACTCCAATACAATAATTAAATTCAGGAAACAAAACATTGACATATTATCTAATATGTAGTTCATCTTTAAATTTCACTAATTGCCCCAGTAATTGTCTTTATAGCAATGTCTTTTTTTTTTTTTTTTTTTTTGAGACAGAGTCTCCTTTTGTAGCCCAGGCTACAAAATCGTAGCAACGGCGCGATCTCAGCTCACTGCAAGCTCCACCTCCCAGGTTCAAGGGATTCTCGTACCTCCGCCTGCCGAGTAGCTGGGATTACAGGTGTGAGCCACCATGCCCGGCTCAGATTTTTTTGGAGACGGAGTCTCGCTCCGTCGCCCAGGCTGGAGTGCAGTGGCCAGATCTCAGCTCACTACAAGCTCTGCCTCCCGGGTTTAGCCATTCTCCTGCCTCAGCCTCCCGAGTAGCTGGGACTACAGATGCCCGCCACCTCGCCCGGCTAGTTTTTTGTATTTTTTAGTAGAGACGGGGTTTCACCGTGTTAGCCAGGATGGTCTCGATCTCCTGACCTCGTGATCCGCCCGTCTCGGCCTCCCAAAGTGCTGGGATTACAGGCTTGAGCCACCGCGCCCGGCCCAGACTGGTTTTTTCTATACCACTCCTCACAGCTACTCAACACTCCCCGCTCCTGCACCCCCTGGCTCTGCCCTAGGACCTTTGCACATGCTGTCCCCCTTCCTGAGCTCTGCCAGCCCCACCTCCCTGCCCAGGGCTGCCCTCTGCCAGTTCTGTGCCCTAACTCGCACCTCCCAGGCCACATCACCAGGAAAACTGTATGCTTGTTTCCATTCCTGATGACTGAAGACCCCTCCTCCCACCTTCACTCACACCCACACTGAGCCCCAGGGCGCAGGGCGATGTCGGTCTTGGTGGTGGTCAGACCCTCAGCCCCCAGTGGAGGTAATAAACTGCTTGGGAGGTAAATAGATGCTACCTCCCCGACCTGCCCGCCCTCCGGGCCTGACCTCATCTGTGGTCGGCTTTTTGGGGTCTGTCTGCTCCTCCTCTTCCTCATCTTCCTCCTCATCCTCACGGTCAGCAGGTCCAAGAGCATAGGGGCCCCGGTTCAGGCCCTCCTCACCCAAAGACTTCCGAGGCTCCAGGCTGGGCTTCTCAAGGGCCCCCTCCTCCCCGTTGCTCAGGCCTGGGCAGCTGTCAGAGCTGGGCGACCCTGCAGAGGACAGGGCCACAAGGTCAGGGGTCAGGACCACACAGCTGCTTAGGAAGCGTGGAGGGGTTTTTCCCAGTGTGTGCAGGTGACTCAGTGGGGAATTCAAGGGGTACTCTCAGAGAAGTGTGGCTTGGGGAGAGGCCAAGAGGTCAGGGGTCAGACAGTATTAAATCCAGTAGTGGTTGAGAGGGGTCATAGGTCAAAGGTAAAGGTCTGGGGTGATATTCAGCAGGGAGGCAGATAGGGTGGTTCAGTAGGGTGAGAAGTCAGGAAGTAGGGTATCACAGCCTTAATAGCGGGGTAAGAGATGACACAGAGGGGTTACAGGTCACGGGTAAGTCAGAGCCATGTCTAAGGAGGGGGCATAGTGAGGTGAATCGTCAGGGGTAAGAGGTCAGAGGTGAGCTGAAATGATAACTAACTGGGCAGGTGGACTCAATGCAGCTCGGTGAGGCATGCACCTGAGGTCAGGGGTCAGAGGCCCCACACCAGCCAACAGGTGGTGAGGAGAGAGGCCAGTTGTGGGAACAGGTGCACAGCGAGGCGGGAGGGTGGGCTGGGGGTCTGGGATGAAGTGTCACAGCGCCGACAGCATGAGGCCAGAGGCTGGGGTCAGGTCAGGGTGGTGGGCCAGGCTGGGGCCTACCAAGCTGCGGGGAGGAGGGCTCAGTGGCAGCGGAGCTCTCGCTCAGGGCCGAATTGCTCTGCTCCAGCGGCCGCTTGCGCCCGGCGCTGTCTGGGCCACCTGTGCTGGGTCTGTGCCGCTTCTTGTTCTTCACCAGGATACGGCCCATCAGGTCCTGGGGGCTGGGCAGGGGAACACCTGGGGCCAGCTGGGCAGGCATGGACGAGTCAGGGCCCTGGACCAGGTCCACAGCACCGTGGCCCGCATACCCCCACCCTCGCTCTGAGCCCCCGTACCGGGTACTTGTCCAGAGGCTCGATGAGTAGCGCATCTCCAAAGATGGAGCGGCAGTACTCAGCCATCTTTGCCTGCTGCTTTGCCCTGCGGAGCCGAGGTCAGAGATCAGAGGTCCCTAGGGGAAACTGGGGTCTACAGGACAGGTCAGTGGCGGTTCACAGGGTTGGAGGTCCCTGAGCAGTCCAACAGCACTGAGGCGGGAGGGCTGTCCCTGGGTCCATGGGGTTTCATGCCAGGGGCTCACTCACGAGTCCACGTGGTTCTCGAAGGAGAGGATGACGGGGTAGGGCGAGGTCTTGAAGGCAGTCTCGGCAATGGCCTCCAGCACGTCGCGCAGAGGCACCTCCGTGGTCATGGTGAAGCCATGGGTGATGAAGGGTTCCTCCTCGGGCGGCCGTCCTTTCCACACATCCAGCTCCACACAGCGGCAGCCCCACAGCAGCACCTGGCGGTACATCTCCACCGACGAGGTCCCGGCCAGCTGCCCAGCTAGGGGCAAGGCTCTGTCACCAAGGCCGCCCACCAGCCCAGCTCCTCACCATCCCGGCGCCACCCGGAACCAGGCCATGCTGGATTTGCAGAGGGCTCTCCATCTCTCAGATGGATACCCACCACCTGACCATCCCACCAGCGTGAGCTGGGGGAGTCATCCCCGAGGCTCACTATAGCTCCCCACTGACTCAACAATCGCCCCTCTCCTCCCTCCCTCCACCCATCTTGGCCCTGGCACAGCTCACACCACTTCCTGTGTGGAAGGCTCAGGCCTCCCTGCCTCCAATCCAATCTCTCTGTCTTTGTTTTTTTTCTGAGACCGAATCTCACTCGGTCACCCAGGCTGGAGTGCAGTGGCAGGACCTTGGCTCACTGCAACCTCCGCCTCCTTGGTTCAAGCGATTCTCCTGCCTCAGCCTCCCTAGTAGCTGGGATTACAGGTGCCCACCACTATGCCTGGTTAATTTTGGTATTTTTAGTAGAGACAGGGTTTCACCATGTTGGCCAGGCTGGTCTCAAACTCCTGACCTCAGGTGATCCACACACCTCAGCCTCTCAAAGTGCTGGGATTACAGGCGTGAGTCACTGCTCCTGGCCTGAATCCAGTCTCTACAGAGCACCTGGCATCATCCTTCTAAGAACATATCATATCAGATCACATCACCTCTTCTGCTTCACCCTCCAAAAGGCCTCTCCCTCCCACTCAGGATGAATCCAAGTGCCTCTGGGTCCCTGGGCCTAGCTTGCCTTGCTCTCCCTCTCTTAACAGGCACCTGTCCCCAGCACTCTGCACCCTGCCCCCTCCAGCTTCCTTTCTGCTTTTTTTTTTTTTTTTAAATTATTTTTTTTTTTTTGAGACGGAGTCTCGCTCTATCGCCCAGGCTGGAGTGCAGTGGCTGGATCTTAGCTCACTGCAAGCTCCGCCTGCCGGGTTCACGCCATTCTCCTGCCTTAGCCTCCCGAGTAGTTGGGACTACAGGCGCCCGCCACCTCGCCCGGCTAGTTTTTTGTATTTTTTGTTTTTTTTAGTAGAGACGGGGTTTCACCGGGTTAGCCAGGGTGGTCTCGATCTCCTGACCTCGTGATCCGCCCGTCTCGGCCTCCCAAAGTGCTGGGATTACAGGCTTGAGCCACCGCGCCCGGCTCTGCTTTTTTTTTAAATTATTATTTATTTAATTTTTTTTTGAGAAAGGGTCTCACTCTGTCACCCAGGCTGGAGTGCAGTGGTGCAATCACAGCTTACTCCTGCCTCAACCTTCCCAGAACCAAGGGATACTCCCACCTCAGCCTCCCAAGCAGCTGGGACCACAGGCATGCGCCACAATACCCAGCTAATTTTTAAAAAATTATTTGTAGAGATGGGGTCATGCTATGTTGCCAAGGCTGGTCTTAAAACCTGGGCTCAAGTGATCTGCCTGCCTTAGCCTCCCAAAGTTCTGGGATTACAGGCATGAGTCACCACACCCAACCCCCTTCCAGCCTCTGAAAAGCACCCTGCAGGCCGGGCGCGGTGGCTCATGCCTGTAATCCCAGCACTTTGGGAGGCCGAGGCAGGCAGATCACCTGAGGTCGAGAGTTTGAGAGCAGCCTGATCGACATGGAGAAACCCCGTCTCTACTAAAAATACAAAATGAGCCGGGCATGGTGGCGCATGCCTGTAATCCCAGCTACCTGGGAGGCTGAGGCAGGAGAATCACTTGAACTTGGCAGGCAGAGGTTGCGGTGAGCCGAGATCGTGCCATTGCACTCTAGCCTGGGCAACAAGAGCGAAACTCCATCTCAAAAAAAAAAAAAAAAAAATGCACCCTGCAGTCTCTCCTGCTGCAGGCCCTAACACAAGCCATTCCAGTCCTTGCCTGGTAAAGCCACCATGGGGCACGCTCCCGCAGAGAGGCCCCCCTGCTCAGGGCCGCTGCCTGTTCCTTGCCTGCATCCCCAGCACTGGCCGATGAATGAGCAAATGGGCCGATGAATGAGCAAATGGGCCAAAAGGACTGTGACCCAGGAGGAGTGGGGCAATGCAAGGGTTACAGGGCAGAGGTCATGGGCCCCACCCTTGCTCCCCGCTCACCAGTGAGATAGGTGTTATGCGAGGAGTTGATGAAGTAGGCGCTCAGCGGCTGGGTCATGTCGGCGCTCAGATCCAGGGCTTCCAGGGGCAGGATGCCGTTCTCCTCGCCTCCCAGGTAGCGGCTAAAGCCCTCCATGGACATCTGGTCTGGGGTGGGAGGGGATCAGCAGGGTCAGCTGGGGCCCCACCTGCCCCCGCCCACCTGCACCCTGGCCAGCTCACCTCGCTCCAGAAACTGCTGGTTGGGCTCATACTTTTCGATGAGCAGTCGGGCCTGGGAGGGCCGCAGCGGTGGGTACAGCACTTCGTTGAGTCTCGGGTCGCGTTGCTTCTGGTTGATGAAGTCCATGAGCTGCTCCAGTGTCAGGTATGGCTTGCCCTTGGCACCTCTGGAGGGGGCAGGAAGCCGGGTGAGGATGGAGCCTTGCAGGGCTCCCATCCCCTCACCAAGCCCTTGCCCTGGGCAAAGGAGTCAGAAAGCCTACTCCTGGGTCTGGCACCCAGTGAGTGGGACTCTGGGTGAGTCACGGCCAACCTCTGGGCCTCAGTTTCCCCGTTCACTCTCCTGACCACTCAGGATTGTCAAGGCAACAGACTAGTGGGCACTGGCAATGGCCAGGGCTGAGGAGCTGCCAAGTGGTCAGCCCACCACCCCTTGCTTCCAGACCTCACAACACACCTGAGCCTTGGACCCCATTGCAGAGTGGGCTGATTAAACCGACCCTGGTACAGGGTTAGCCCAGAGCTACCTGTAACTGAGGGGCAGAAATAGCCGCTCTGAGCACAGGCATATCATTGACAGTTTCTCCCCGGGCACTCCCACCCGCCCCCGGCGCTCCAGGACCCGGCCCACCAGTTTCCCCTCTCCCCATTGAGCTAGAGGTGCACTAAGCAAAAGCCAAACACAGAGCACAGGGGTGGGAGGCAGGCTGGGCCCTGCTCACATCTCCAGCAGGATCTTGTCAATGTCCGGCCGCAGACACAGCTTGTTCAGGAACCGCTCAAAGATTTCCAAGGAAAACTCATCAGGCCGGATGGACTCACTCTGGAGGTCAAGGAGTGTGGGGTGAGAGGCCAGGGGCAGCCAGCCCCGGAAGGGTGGGTGCCCACCATGACACCCCACCCCGCCCCTGCCCCCACCCCACACACCCGGTTGAAATTGAGGCCACAGGATTCCAGTGCAGTCTCCACCCGCTTCTTGTCTGCTGAGAACATCTTCAGGATGCTGATGCGGGCAGGAGGGGTTGAGGGTCAGTGGAAGACAAAGGCTACCAAGGTCGGGGCAGGAGGAAGGTGCTGGGGGAAGGGGTGCTCACTTCTTGACGGGGATCCGACCATCCTGGTTCACCTGCAGCTTCAGCTTCGTGTATCTGGGGAGGCAGGTGAAGAGGTCACACCCTGAAAACGGCCACGTGAACCCCCCGGCTCCCCCTCAGGTGGCCTGGGGCTCACGCTTTGCGCAGGAAGGTGTTCCGGGAGGCGTTCTGAGCCAGGATGTTCATAGCCAGCTTGAACAGCTCCTCGGACCAGACCTGGGGGGCCAGTATACACGGGGAGGCGGTGAATGGGGGACAGAGGGGCTGCCCAGCCACAACCCAGGTCCACAACTATCTCTGGTACACAGTAGGTCACAGAGCAGCCTAGAACACAGCAGGTGTTCGGTAAGTGACGGCCAACTCACAGAATAAGACAGTGACTCCCCGCTTGTCCCCGTGGTGCCAGCCCACCTTGGCTGTGTCATCCTGCACGGCCATGAAGTTCAAGAACACTGTGTTCACTGGGTCCGGCCCAGACACCACCGTCATCAGCTTCTCCTCCAGCCGGGCATCGGGACCCCCAAAGCCCAGAACTTCCCGGATCTTGGGGTCCTGAGTAGGTGACAGCGAAGGGTGAGGAGGAGCTCCCAGGCCTCACAGCCTCGCTGTGGTCTTCAATCCCAGGTTCCATCACTCACCTTGGGCAGACGGGCGTACCGGCCTGTCCGTGTGTCCCTGATGGAACTGATATCCAGTGTGTCCACCTCCTGGGGGGAACCAGATGCCGGGCTGGGTATGAGAGGCTGTAGGGTGACAGCCAGGAGCTTCCAAGCTCCCTACCCAGGCCAGGGAGTGGCCAGCCCCTGGCTATAGCCCCAGCCTCAGCTCCTGCCCTGAGCACTTCCTGTCTGGGCAGCAGTGGGAGAGGTCAGCCTGCAGTGCGGCCCCACCCCCACGGGCAGGGCAGGGGTCTGGGACAGGGGCCTTTGGCCTGAGCGAGCTGCACCAGCGGCCCCCCTCACCATGTTGGGGCCTGTCCAGTACAAGAAGAAGCCACTGGGGTCCACACGCAGGGTCACCAGGTTCCGACTGGAGGTCTCCTGGGGACGGCACAGGGCAGCAGGGGTCAGGGAGTGAGGGCTGTGGTGCAGGCCTGGCCCCTGGGGCTCTCCCATCATGCACCCCAGAGTTCCTGCCCGTGAGCTAAGACAAAACCTCATCCAGTCCACAGGTCCTGTGTGGCTGCCTGTGGCCCTCAGAACAAAGCCAAGGTCCTAGGTGTGACATTCAGTGTCACACCTGGAAGGGCTCCCCAGCCCCCATCCTGGACTCCATTTCCCCAGAAGTGCTGAGAGCTCTGTGACGGTGACAGCCCCCGTAATTCACCCCACTACAGAATGTTTAAGGCATGAAAGTGAGAAGTCTGACTCCCACTGCCCTTCTGCATCCCTTGGGATACCACGATGACCCCTTGGTCTGCCTCAAAGCCCACTATTCACCTTACCACATCTGCCGGGGTCCTCACAGCTTCAAAGCTCATCCCATCTTACAAAAGAACAGTCCCCCTAGAAGGGGACTCGCCCTACTCTCAGGACAGGGCAGTGAGCTCTTCCTCCCTCAAACAGCCCTGCAGCTGGCAGGGGGCAGGGAAGTGCATGCCAGCACCATTTTCTGAGAAGGGCCCGGTCCCTGGCAAACTCCCAGGGCCACCCCGTGTGACTCAGGACCAGCAGCCAGAGGGACTGTTCTCCAGGGCTTAGACTCAGCCAGGGCCAGACTGACCAAGTGGCTACAGGTAGAACCCTCCTATTCCAGGCTCTTCCAGCCAGAAAAGGACCCCACCTCATGCTGGGCACCACCCCTAAACAGCTGCTCAGTGTCTGGTGGACAATACTGTCATTATCAATACATCTCATATACACACGTCGCCCCTACTGCACACCGGGTACAGTTCTATGCACCTAGCATCTTCGAGCACACAAAGGCCCCCTAACCAGCCTAAGAGATGTGCTGTTGTCACTCCCATTTCACAGATGAGGACACTTAGTTACAGGCACACTTCGTAGCCTGCCCGAGGTCATTGGAGCCAGGACTTGCTTGCAGGCAGTGTGGTTGCAGCGTCCTGTGACCTGGGAAGCAGGGATCGGACACTCCCAGCTCCTGGCCTCAGCCACACCCCATTGTGGGGCCTGGGATAAGTCTCTGCTTTCCAGACCTCAGTTTCCTTTTCTGGAGAATGGGGATTGCAGCAGCCCCACCCATGGCAGGTTTTGCTTACAAAGTATGGGTGTTCATCTGGGAACAGAAGGGACAGAAGGCCTCAAAACTTTGGGGATGCATAGGCCTCCCCACTTCAGTGTGCTGACACCCAGCCCCGAGCCCCTCTCGGGATTCCCAACCCTACATTGAGTCTGAGGCCCCCCAGTGGTGTGCGGAGCGGGGAGGGGAGTCTATGGGTACTGCCCCTCGGGTTTCCCCCCAACCTCTCCCCAGAGGTCTGGCTCTCAAAGACAGCCCAGGACCCCTGCTCTCCTGCCCCAAGCCTCTGTCCGCACCCCCCACCCCACCCCCAGGGCCCTCTCCCTGTTCCCACTTCCTTATTTGGGTTTATCACAGTGGAAAGAAAAGAAGAAACTTTTCCCTTCAGGCCAGCCTGGGGGGAGGGGTCTCCCCCGGCCTCTGGGGCACCCAGGCACCCCTCCTCACACACCTGCCGCTTCGGGCCACGCCCCCATCTCCTCCCCCCAGCTCCCACGCCTACCCCGGGGCCCCACCCAGCCGGAAAAGAGCCCAGAGTCTTCCAGGCCCGTGGCCTGACTGGGAAGGAGCCGAGAGGAAGCTCAGGCCGGCCGGGTGGAGGCCCTGGGGAAGGAGAGGCCCAGGGGGGCAGAAGAGGGGACCCAGGATGGGGATGGGCAGCCAAAGGTGGGGACACGGGCATTTGGGAAGCACCAGGGGCAGGACAGGGAAAGGGGGGCCAGGATGTATTGGGGTTCAAGATCCCAAGCCTAAGGAGTGGGGAGCAAAGTTCCCAGGGGTGGAGGAACTTGGGGGGCAAAGTCTTCCCTAGGGGGTGACTGGGTGCTCCCACCTGAGCAGGGAGCTGAGCTGGGATCTAGAAGCAGGGCGAAGGGGTGCCAACCAGAATAGGGGGAAAAATGATGAATGGACGAGGACTGTTCAGGCAGGGCACCGGGGAGAGTAGGGACGCCCTGGCACACACCCAGAATGAGGATGCCCCAAGCCAGCCTGGAGGTCAGGGTCCTGCAGCCGGGGAGTCTAGTGCTGGGCAGGGGTCTGGGGACCAGGCCAGGATCGGGGAACCAGAATTAGTCTGGCAGGGAGTGGTGGGAAGGGCGAATGAAAACGGGGGAACGGGGTTTATTGGGGTTCAAAGTCTCTGCGCCAAGGAGTGGAGCCCAGTTTTCCAGAGCTGAGAGACTGGGAGTTGGGGGGACAAAGTCTTCATTACGGAGACGATCGGGGACTTAAGTTTCCGGGGCGCCGCCAGGCTGGGATGAGGGTGGCGCCACGGGCAGGCGAGGCTGGGGTAGGGGTCCCCAGCGACTGGTCGAGCTTGACAGAAAGAGTCCCGGGATCGGGGCGGAGCAGGGGCCCGCACGCTTACCTCGTCCCATTTGATGAACTTACTCCCGCGCCGCAGGGTCTCCACCACGGTGGGCGGCTCCAGCTGCAGCGCGTGGACGCCGGGCTGGGCGCCCGCCATGGCCGGGCCAGGGGCGGGTCGGGGACCCACGGAGCCCTGACGGGGACTGACGGCGCCGCTGCTCCCACCGCCCGGCCCGCTTCGGCCCCGCGGCGTCAGTACCCGCCCGCCCGCCCGCCAGTCTGTCCCGGACCCACCAGAGTCTCGGCGGGGCCCGGGCGGGGCGGGGACGGGGCGGGGCCTCCCGGGCCCCGCCCCCTCCCGCCGCGTCGGACCCGCCCGCCCCGCGTCGGCTCCCCCTGGCGGCCGGGGCGGCGACTGCAGCCGGAGCAAGGATTGGGGCAGGGGCACGCGAACCGGTCGGGGGCTTTGCCGCGGGGCTCAGCAGGACCTGATTCTTCAGGCCTATGGAGGAAGGAGGGTGCTGGGGGCCGAAGTGGCTGTTGGGGAGCAGCTGGAGGGACTGGGTGTAGAGGGCGCTGCTTAAGGCGGTCCGGGATCAGCCCACTGAGGTTTCTGAGCGACGGGGGCTGCAATACCACTGGAGAGCTGGACTTGGGCCGGGGGTCGCCGCAGAGCCCTGTCGCCCACCCTCTTCTGCCGCACTTAGCTGAATGCAGGAAAAGCTTCTCCCGCCCCCCTCTGCCCTGGCTTCGCCTCACCCACTCTTCTGCTGCGCGGTCCCCCCTCCCTGGGAGCACTTAGCCGGCTAATGGGCCTCCCGCCGGCAGGCGCCCCTCCCCCGTCCCTGGCCCAGGGAGGCCGGGCGCCTGCCACCTCCTCTGAGGACCCAAGCATCCTGGTCTTCGAGAGTGGGCCCTAGAACAGCCCCCTTCTTGTTGCCGCAGACTCCCATGACTGGAGCCTGACTGTGAGCCTCTTGGCTGGGAACCGCGGGGGGGACGCTGTTGTCTGCCTAGAGGGGTCAGAAGCTTTGCGGGTGTCCCCAGACAGGAGGGTTGAGGAGGGGCTCTGCAGTGCCTGGCCCACAGCAGGTGCCCTGAAATCTGCGTTCCAGGGATGGGAGCGGGGAAGGCGCATGGGCAATGGGATGGGTGGGGGCTGCAGCCCCTCCCGCAGGGCTTGGCTGGTGGGGGGGGTTCCTGCCTGGGGGCCCCTGTGGGAGCCCCCCCAATACAGAGGCAGTAACAGCAGCAGGTTTAAAGTAGAACTCATCCAGAGGGGCCAGCCAAGTCACCTAGAAACCCAGAAAGAGATGCAGCTGGCTCTGGGGGAGGAGGGGTCAGCGGAGGAGGCGCTCCCCTGCAGGCCCCTTTGCCCCAGGCTCTGAGACCCCCACAAGGACCCCTGCCTGGCCCTGGCCTTCCTCCACACCCCACCAAGTTCTCCATCAAGTCTAACCTAGCAGATCTCCTAGCTCTCAGCCCTGGCCTTGTGGGGTGTGATTACGATCTCCACTTGAGGCCCAGAGAGGGGAAGGGACTTGCCCAAGGTCACACGGCTTCTTAGGAGGATTTCAACCCTCCCACTTCCTGAGGCCCAGGAGCCTCTAGACCTCATTGGGAAAACAGAGCCATGCAAGGTGGAGCTTGGCCTCTGCCCTCACAGGCTGGAGTTCAAGTCCGGCTCTTGCTAGCAGCCTCTTGCTAGTGGCAGAACCTAGTCTCTCTAGGTGCCTCAGTCACCTTGTCCAGAACCTAAAGGTTGTTAGATACATAAGCAAATGGGTGGGACATGAGTGGCTGGAAGCTGTGGGGACACCAGGGAGGGAGCAAAGGGCATAGGTCGGCTCTGGGGCAGGGGAACCTCCAGCCTGTGCCAGGGCTAGCAAAGCCTGGAGCCAAGGCTTTAGCTTAGGGGGTCTCAGCTGTGGGCCCTAGGCCTTGGGCAAGGGTACTTTAGAGAAGCATTGGGCGGCAGCTCCTTGGGGAAAAATACAGGATAGGCACCTGTTCCCTGGGCTTAAGCCTCTCTCCTCCCCCAACCCTGTGTCTCCGGAGGCCAGGGCAGCCCCCATTACAGGGCTCCTTCCTTCCCAGACACTTCCATCCTTGGTAACGGTAATAGGGTTTCTCAGCAGGCAGTAATGGTGAAGGCAGGAAGCCTTTCCGGACTCTCCCCTTGATTAAGGAGCGGTCTTGACCCACAGGACCCTCCCCAGAGCCTCTGCTTCAATGATGTACTCTAATGGAGGGGGGGCTGGGGCCCTGGGAGGGGTAGGGCCGAGGAGGCCACAGCCTGAGGCTAGAAGGAGGAGGAGCAGTGGTACACTCCAGTCCCAGTAGGGCTCAGGCAGGAGGGCCAGGGCTGGGCACGGGTCCCAACCACAAGAGGTCAGGACCGCAAGCCCCGTGAAGAGGCTCTGGGCAGGTAAATGACTTGCAAACAGCCTCCCAGCCCATGGGGCAGAGCCAGGATTTGAACCCAGTTCTTCTACTCCAAGACTAAGGTTCTGTGGCCCAGCTTCCAAGCAGGTGGCAGGCCAGGATGCCCACCTGCACCAAGTCATCTTGGGTGGATAGCCATGGGAACTGGACAGGAATCTGGGTGTGCCTGGGCATGGCACAGGAGGGGGAAAGAGGGAGTGTCAGGAAGAATGCCTGACCTGTGGACATGGCCGGAGACCTTCACACCAACCCTGAGGGAGGACAGACAGAAAGGTCAGTGCTCAGGGTCACAGCATCTTGGGGGCAGAGCTAGGGCTGGAGGTCCTCATGGCCTGCAGGCCCCACTTCCACAGAAGCTGTTGGGCATTAGGGGCTGTTTGAGGGTCTTCCCCTTTAATCCGTGTGCACCTGCAAGGTGCAAACAATGCTTGGGTTCAGAGGAAGCTGGCCTGGCCTGGTGGGGTGTGGTGGGAAATTTGGACTGGGGTCAAGTGATCCTCCTGTCAGGCCAGGCTTAGGGCAGGAGGCCAGGCCACAGACGGGGCTCCCGGTGGAGAGGGTGGATCCTGTCTAATCCGCAAGAGTGAGGGTCAGCCCTTCCTCGGGGCCCAGACTGGCTGAAGGGAGGCTGAGGCCAGAGGAGGGGCACAGGAAGGGGAGGGGTCAGCTCACTCTACCCTTCCCTGAACTGAGCCCTGTGAGCCCATTGCCCTTACAATGCCCAGCTTCAGTCTTCTCTTTGTCTCTTCTCTCTGACTGTAGGGCAAAGGAGGAGCCCAACGTCCTGGGTTGGAGTTTGGATGCAGCCCCAGCTGTGTGACCCCGGGGCCAATCCCAATCCATCTCTGAACCCCACCCACTGCAGAGGGCTTCCCCCCACAACATCCAAAGAGTGTCTGTGAGGGGCTGGAGCAGAAACATTGTCTCTCAGATCCAAGACCCTGTTTGGGATGGCACAAGGTGAGCCTGCCTTCCACAGAAATATCCCCCGGGAGCTGCACAGCCTTACTGGGTGGTGTCTACAGGGAGGCGAGAAGGTTGAGTAGAGACTTCGTGTCGGGGGTTTGAGCTACACAGCCTGGGTTCAAAGTCTCATCTCCCGTTTTATCTAGAAGTGCGACTTAATTAACCTCTGTGGTGTAGTAATTGAACTTTCTACGAATTTTCCTATTTAATCTTTGTTACAACCTTCTGAGGAAATGCAGGCACAGAGGAAGCCATTCATTCTTTCAAAATCATTTGTTCAACCAATGCGGCGACCTACTGAGTGTGACATAGTTCTAGGTGCTGGGGTTCAGCGGGAACCAGATAATTTGCCTAATAGCAGTGGATTTGAAGACCATTCAAGCCTGGTGGCACCAGCAGGCCATGTCCAAGCAGGGCTCAGCCCCACGGAACTCACAATCTAAAAGTGGGAGACAGACAATAAACGAATGAATGAGGCCATTTAAAGATGCAGAAAATCAAGTAGAGGAGGGAACGGGATGCGCCGTCCACTTATAGGAGGTGAGGCAGGGCTATGTGAAGGACCGAGGGGCCGCAGGGCTGGGGTGCAGAAACCCCGGCACGGCCCCCTCTCCGCGGAGCCGACTGGGCGGCGGTCCGGACGCACGCTTGTAGGGGCAGCCGCGATTATCGCCTTTATTATTATGAGTCCCGGCCCCCGCACTGCCCAGCTCTTTGCGCCTTAGTTTCCCCCTCTGTGCACACACGGGTCGCGGGGCGCAGAGGAGGCCCCAAACAACTTTGCGCTTCCCGGCCTGGCCGCACAGCGGGGGAGGGGCGGTGCCGGGCGCGGACTCCGTTTCCCACAAGCCCGAGCCCCGCGCCATCTTGCCGGTGGGCGGTGGCTGCCCGGGGTCGGCCGTTCGGGCCGGCCGGGTGCCACCGCTCACCCCCCAGCCCCGGCTTCCTCCGTTGGGGGCGTGGGACCTGCTAGTCAGAGTCTAGGGACCCGGACAGCTCCTGCCCGCCTTCTCCACTCCTACTTTCCCGGGAGCCCAGTCCACGTGTGGGTCCGTGCGGAGCAGCCCGTTTGCCCCTCGCCGGCCGAGGGCTGGAGGACCTGAACATCGGGGACCGCAGCGTCTCCTCACCAGACTCCCTGTCTGCACATGATGTCCACTCCCCTGCATTCTCAGATGGCTCCTATTCTCAGATGGCCTCAATGAGGATAGAATGAGGAAGGGTCCAATGAGGACTAGGGTCCTGGCGTGAGCGCAAATCGTCGTCCTGAGCGCTTAGAACGCCTGGGTTTGGGACTGGAAGGTTGCATTTGGGGGCGATACGGACAGCTAGGCCTCCCCTTGCGAATAGACCCTCCCCTACCCCTGCCCGGGGGCGGAGTAGGGGAGAGGGGCCCGTAGAGGGGCTGGCCCTTTAAGGGGGTGTGGTCGGGGGGCGGAGGAAGAGCTAGACAGAGAAAGCGCTTCGGCGGCGGCAGCTCGGGCGGCGGCCGCGGGGGACAAAGGGCGGGCGGATCGGCGGGGAGGGGGCGGGGCGCGGCCAGGCCAGGCCCGGGGGCTCCGCATGCTGCAGCTGCCCCCGGGCGCCCCCGCCGCCGCCCTCGCCGCGGAGCCGCGCGGAGCTGAGCCGGCGAGCTAACCCGAGCCAGCCGGCGGGCGTCCCGGAGGCGGCGGCACAGGGAGGGGCCCAACGCGCGCACGTGGCCCCGGCGGCCGCCATGGCGGACAGCGGCACGGCGGGGGGCGCGGCGTTGGCGGCCCCGGCCCCCGGGCCGGGCAGTGGCGGCCCAGGACCACGCGTCTACTTTCAGAGCCCCCCCGGGGCCGCAGGAGAGGGCCCGGGTGGCGCGGACGATGAGGGCCCAGTGAGGCGCCAAGGGAAGGTCACCGTCAAGTATGACCGCAAGGAACTACGGAAGCGCCTCAACCTAGAGGAGTGGATCCTGGAGCAGCTTACGCGCCTCTACGACTGCCAGGTGTGTTCCCACCCCGCGCCGACACCCCAAAATCGGTCTCGAGCCGGTCCGCCTGGGAGCCCCACTATGAGCTTGCCTGTCACCGGAGTCAAAGGGCGCTCTGCTTCCCTGCGCGCTCCCCTCCCCTCTGCACTCCCTGCCCCCAATATATACTCTTTCTTCCCTGACCTAAGTCACTTCTATCTTCTCCGCTGCCTCGGACCCTGGCCCCCATTATGCCACTCCCCGCGTCCAGCTTAGTGTCCTCCAGAAGCCTCAAGGGGTGGCCTGGGCCTTGGGCAAGAGGCAAGGGGGCTAGTCTGGGCTGGCAGCGGCAGGAGGTCTCACCGCCTGGTGCCCACTGGCTTAGACTGTGGTTACACGGGGCTGGTCTGGTAGGCAACTGGGGCTGGGCTGTTCTGTGGGCTAGCCTGGAGCTCCATCTTGGCGTGCGTGCAGGCTAGCCCGCTTTCTGGGCTCTGCTTCTCCACCCCCATGACTCCCTGGTTGTTCAGACGGTGACTCAGGCCCCGGGGGGCAGGGTGGAGGAGTGGGCTTGCCTGGTGCTGCCTGCCTACCCTAGCCCAGCCCTGGAATGCAGCTGACTACAAACAGGATAGGGGCTTCCTGCGGAGGGTGGGGCAGGGTGGTGGGCACCCCTCCCTCACCAAAGCATGGGCTCTTTGTTTCCTCTTTGCCAGGCCTGGGTCCTTCCCAGTGACCCCTCAGCCTTCACTTCCTCCTTGCTCCCGGGGAGCTGTGACAGGTGTTTGGGGGAGGGGAGGGGGGCATGATAAGCTGGGACAGCTGCACCCACCGGTGCTCTGGTGAGATGGGGGGCCCGGATGTTGGGGAGACACATCTGCTGGGTTCCCAGCCCAAGGTCTCCAGCCCTGGCTGTCTGGCCTTGTCTGGCACCCCCGGTGCCCACTGGCAGGGACAGGAAGCTCCCCCCCCACCCTGCTTTGGGCAGTTTGCCTTGGCACGGGCCTGATCTGTTTTCCTCCTCAGAGCAGCTGCCGTTGTGTCTGCTGGGCAGAGGGCCGGGTTCCTCAGAGGTAGGCAGGGGCCTCAACCCCTCTCTCCAACTCAGGCTCATGTCTCTCCCTCCTCCCCCACCCCCACCCCAGGAAGAGGAGATCCCAGAACTGGAGATTGATGTGGATGAGCTCCTGGACATGGAGAGTGACGATGCCCGGGCTGCCAGGGTCAAGGTGAGGGGGCTGAGGGACAGCGGGTTGCCTGAGGCACTGCCCTAGGAAAGCGAGGCTGTGGAGCCAGGCCCTCAAGCCTCAGCTCCTGCCTCAGCGGAATGGGGCCAATGCCTAGCTGTGAGGTGGTTGTGGCATCTCCTGTGCCTCAGGGTGGCCCCAGTCCCTTGGAAGTCGGTAAAGGTGAGCTCCAGGCCCCCACTCCAGAGGACTCACTTATCCTTCCTCCCCTATCCCCTGCTAGGAGCTGCTGGTTGACTGTTACAAACCCACAGAGGTAAGAGATTTCCCCAGGGCGGGGGTGGGGTGAGGGGAGCCTGGCTCCTGTCATCTAGGGGTTTGGTCTCCTTAATGTTTATCCTCCCACCCAGGCCTTCATCTCTGGCCTGCTGGACAAGATCCGGGGCATGCAGAAGCTGAGCACACCGCAGAAGAAGTGAGGGTCCCCGACCCAGGCGAACGGCGGCTCCCACAGGACAATCGCTGCCCCCTGACCTCGTAGCAACAGCAATACCGGGGGACCCTGCGGCCAGGCCTGGTGCCATGAGCAGGGCTCCTCGTGCCCCTGGCCCAGGGGTCTCTTCCCCTGCCCCCTCAGTTTTCCACTTTTGGGGTTTTTTATTGTTATTAAACTGATGGGACTTTTTGTGTTTTTATATTGACTCTGCAGTGCGGGCCCGTTAATAAAGCTAGGAGATGCCTTTGGTGCAGCTAACAGGCTCGGCTGGTCTCTTAGGGGGCACCCTGCTCTGTGACTTCTGCCAGCTCAGCTTCTCCCCAGGTGACCACAGGCCTTCCTGAGGGCCATGTAGCCATGATGATAGCCCAGTGCTGGCTCCCAGACCAGGAGCTGGAAGTGGCTGGGGAGCTGTGGGGAGCAGTGCTGTTGCTGCTGGCAGGCAGGAACACTCCTTTTTCTCTGGGCAAGGGCCACCATGTCCATTGAGCCTAGATCCCCAAGGCTCCACAGTCAGGAAAAGAGAAGGTGGTGGGGTATGCCAGAGCTGAGGTCTCTGAGTCTCTAAGGGCCCACAAACACACACAGCCTTACTCCTTGGGCTTTTAAGTTTTTTTGTTTTTTTTGTTTTGTTTTGTTTTTGGAACAGTCTGGTCCCTGATGGGGGCCTCTCCCCCTACCCCTCCCCAGTCTGGTTACAGCTCAGATCGTCGCTCGATTTTGAGCAGCTCCACCTCGAACACCAGGGTTGCACCACCTGTAGGGGAGAAGGGGAGTCAAAAGGCCAACCAGGGCCACAGGGAGGTGGGCTGGCTGCAGGTGATGGGGGGCGTCAAAAGGTTTACTACCTGGAATCTTTGGGGGAGCTCCCCGCTCTCCATACCCTGTTGAAGATGCACAAAGAAACAGTCAGTGACGGCCAAGCTCCCTTCCAGCTTCGGCAAAGGGAAGGTGTTCTGCCCCTCTCAGCAAGAAGGCCAGAAATGGAGAAGGGTAATGGAGATGGGAAGGGGGTGCCAAAGGCCTGGCAAGGGCAGAGTTGGGCCGCTACAGCTGAGTGCTTCAAGGATCTTGCCCTGTACTCACTGCTAGACAGCCAAACTTGGAGAAGGCGTGTATTGTAATGAATGGATATGGTGAAGACCAATGAAAGGCTGAAGCAGCTTTCACCCTTCCCAGTCACACACCGCAACCTGCTCTGCACCCTCAGGAGGGGCCTCTTACCCAGCTCAGACGGGATCACCAGCTTGCGCTTCTCCCCCTCACACATCCTGCAGGAAGACACATGCTCAGCCCATGGCAGCACCCAGGGCCTCTGTCTTGTATTCTTGGGGCTTGCCTCCCACAGCTTACCTCCTGGGCGGTGGCCATGCACGCCCCCGCTCCCAAGCCCATTCCCCCATGACTCACCCCAGCAGCCCCTGGTCCCAGCCCTTGATGACCTGGCCTGTGCCAAGGGAGAAGACAAAGGGCTGGTTCTGGGGCAGGCTGCTGTCAAACTCTGTCCCATCTTCCAGCTTCCCCTGTGGGACCAGGAGAAGGCCAGTGAGGAAGAGGGGACCACCCCAGATGTCCCCCTCCCTCAGCTGCTTTCCCCATCAAGCTGGCCCCCACAGCACTGGTGGTCAGTCCTTTTTGTTTTTTGAGATGGAGTCTCTGTTGCCATGGCTGGAGTACAGTGGCATGATCTTGCCTCACTGCAGCCTCTGCCTCCCGGGTTCAACCAATTCTCCCACCTCAGCCTCCGAAGTAGCTGGGATTATAGGCGCCTGCCACCACCCCCGGCTAATTTTGTATTTTCAGTAGAAAAAATTTCATCATGAGGCCAAGCTGGTCTCAAATTCCTGACCTCAGGTGATCACGTGCCTTGGCCTCCCAAAGTGCTGGGATTACTGGGGTGAGCCACTGTGCCCAACTGGTCATAGTTTTTTAAGAGGACAGAGCCTTGGGCAGCTCACAGTATACTGTCACTGCTGGTGCCCACCTGGGCAGTAGGCAAGGGCAAGGCAGAACCATGGAAACTGGCTTAGAGGGGAGAGGGGACTTGTCCAAGGTCATCTACCTGGCTGATGGAGAACCAGACTCCCAAGCACTTTCTGGTCCTCGGAAGCCCCATCCACTTCCAAAAGGCCCGCCCATCCCACTCACCGTGTAGTGCATGTGCAGGACATCCCCTTTACGAGATTTGATGGGACAGTGGTCCACCCGCTTCTTGACCCCGATCTGCAGCTTCCTTTTGCCCTCGGCCCCCGTGGCCGTGGCCACGGCGCTCAGGCAGATGGACAGTACTGTCAGGACCCGGACCCAGCTCAGCCTCATGTTTCTGTGGGCACAGACCCCGACCGACCGACTGAACGTGGGGGAGGGCAGGAAGAATATGGAACACGGGTAGGTAACAGGAGGGTTCCACCACCACTGCATCTTGCTTGCCCCGGGGAATCCCCTTTGTCCCGGGTCACCGCCCTCTCCCCCGGGCTCCGGGGCCACACTTACCAGTTCAGTGAGAAGGGGGCTTGGCCGAGGACCCCAGCAGCGGGGGGAGGGGGTCAGGGGAGGCCACAGCAGCCAGGGCCCCGCCCCTTTGCTCACCCCCATACCTTCCCTCCCTCCCGGTCCCCACCTCCGCTCTTCAGTTCCCGCCTGTCCCTTTGCGTAAAGTCCAGACCCTATCTGGCTGCACTGCAGTTGCCCCGACTGGGCGGTCCCACTCACGCCACACCCAGCTGCCCCCGGCCCAGCACACCCACACCTCTGCGGCCGCTGCCGGGGGCCGGCCCCGAGGCACCCACACATCCCCGCTGGGTGGCTCCGAGGAGCCCGGGTCCTCGGGAGATACCCCCCAGCCTGGTCCTGTGCCTCCGCCCGAGGCGCCGCCCCAACTCTGAGCCCTTGGGGGTCTCCGGGGCACCCAGACTGGCCCTGTGTCTTCTGGCCGCCGAGCCCGCTCCACCCACACCACCTCTCCCGGTGGAGTTCTCGGCCTACCGCGTCCCCAAGCCCGGCCACCACGGAGACCACCCCCGCGAGGACGCCCGGGGCCATTACTCGGGCCGGGCTCCTCCCTTGACTCCTTGGCACCGCCCTTCGAAGGACGCGGTGCCGCCCCCGGGCCTGCAGCCCCGCCTTCGACAGAACTAGACCCTTTTTCCGGAGCCGTAGCCACGCCACTCACCGGCTGAAGCCCCGCCCCCAGCGCCTGCGCTCCGTCCCCCTCTGCTTCCGACCCCGAGGCTCCGCCTTTCACCTCCTCCAGCTCCTCCTTCAAGAGCCAGGCTCCGTCCCCCGACCTTCCTAGCTCCGCCCCCTGCCGCCGGGCTCCGCCTTCCACTGGCACCAGCTCGGAGGTCCCACCCGTCACGGTTCCACGTCCCGCCCCGAGTCCCAGGGCTCCGCCCCGTGCGGCGTGAGAACCCTCCCCCTGCGGCATCTCCGGACAGCTCCGGCCCCCACCCCCAATTTCCTAGTCACCTAGCTCTCGTTGACACTTGGAGCCCGGTCCGCTCCTGCCCGGCCTGATCCAGCCTGCCCTCTTGCACCCCGGCTCCCCCCAGCCCGGGCTGTGGCCCCCGCTCACCTCCTCGCCGCGCCCCCGGAGTCAACCCCGGTGGTGCTGCCGCCTCTGCGCAGGCGCGTCCTTGTCGCTACCAGGCCGGGCCACGCCGCCCTCCCTCATTGGGCCGTGCGAAACCCGCGGCCACACGCCCGCTGGCGCGGGTCTTTCCCTAGCCCCGCCCCCACGACGGCGCTGCTGCGTCACTTCCGGCGGAGTGGTAGTCTGTAAGGTTAGGTGAAAGTGACTTCCGAAAAGGCCGGAGGCACTTCCGGCCGAGGTGATAGTAAGGTCAGGACGGCGTGGGTTCCCGGAGGGGGTCTTGAGGCGCCATTTCAAGTCGCCTCCAGCCTCTCCCACAGCACTCCTGTTTTCCCAGGCCTCATCATAGCCCACAGCCCTCAGTCGCTGTGGAAAGAGCCTGGGCTTCACAGTGACCCTCAGGTTTGAATTACGGGTCGGCTGTGTGCTTGGTGGAATTTGTCATCCAACACAGGCGTGTAACACAGGCTTGATGACACCCAGCCCACGGGATCCCTGCAGGACCGAGATGATGTTCAGTGCCAAGCCCTGGCTTCCAGCCAATGCTCCCACCCACGTCTCTCTCCCAGGAGCCAGGCTTACCTCTACCTGTGCACCTGGGCTGTGACTCATGACTGGAATGATCTGGCTGGGCCTGTTCCCCCACCAGACTTATTTTCAGGCGCCCCAGCAGCCACCAAACATCTGTCAACTGAAGTAATGAACCTGCGGTTGAGAGGCAGCTAAACCTAGGTTGAAGGTTAGGGAGACAGCCGATTTGAGGTCAAATCCCCCGGCCAATTAGCCTTTCTGAGCCTATTTCCTCAATTGTAAAAGGAAGACAATCATGATGCTGACCTCAGAATTAAAGAGGAAGTGAGGAGGTGCATGTGAAGCATTGTGCCTGTCTGGTGGGGCTGACTGGGCTCTGGAGGTGGTAGCTCTTTGGAGCCCGAACCCTCCTCTGCTTCATGCTAATTGACCTATGGCATGTCTAGTGACATCATGACTGAGAAAATGATTTGAAAGTAGTAATCGCTGTCAGGAATTGTCTGCTGGTTCAACCCACTCCTGCTTTAGGCCCACTAAAATCATACCCACATGCTCTGACCCAACACCTCAGAGAAAGCCTCCATTAGGGTGGCTGCCCACCCCCCCCTCCCCCCCCGTGGCTGCCCAATTGAGTTAACTCTGCCCCGAATGTCCTGCCTCAGCAGGCAAAGCACTGGTGCCCAAGGTTGGCCTTTCATCCACCCCAAACCACTCAGCCCTGGGCACTGGAGGCTGCAGGGAGAAGGGTGGGGGCTGGGCTTGGGCTGGGATAGACAAGTCAGGAGAATCTCAGGCAGCAACTAGTGAAGGGAGCTGCAGGGTGCGAGGGAGGTGAGGGTGGAGAAAACTGTGTGGGTTGGGCGGGCGTGGTGGCTCACACCTTTAATCTCAGCACTTTGGGAGGCTGAGGCAGGTGGATCACCTGAGGTCAGGAGTTCCAGACCAGCCTGACCCACATGGTGAAACCCATCTCTACTAAAAATACAAAAATTAGCTGGGCGTGGTGGTGGGCGCCTGTAATCCCAACTACTTGGGAGACTGAGGCAAGAGAATCGCTTTAACCCAGGAGGTGGAGGTTGCAGTGAGTGGAGATCGCACCATTGTACTCCAGCCTGGGCGACAGAGTGAGACTCTGTCAAAAAAAAAAAAAAAAAAGGAAAGAAAAAAAACTGTGTGGGTTGGTTTGAGGGGAGCCTGCCGCCCAAACCAGGCCCACCAGCCCCAGACCTTTGGTGCTTCCCTTTCAGGGAAATGGGAGTGAAGTTAAGACAGGGCAGGTACCGGGGCTTTAGATTCAAGCTGCAGGGAACAAAAAGCAGCAGATGCTGAAAGTGCTGCCTGGCAGGAAGAACAAGTGTTTTTTTTCTGTTATGTAAAGATAGTCTCAAACTTTTCTGAGACCCGAGGACGCCAACCATAGCAATCTTCTGTTCCCTCTATGTGCACATGTGGAAACTGCTGCTCAGAGAGGCAGGGGTAGTGACAAGCAAGGTCACTCAGCAGATCTGGGTCCTACCCCAGGCTCTTTGGCCACAGAAGGTCGTCTCCTTCCAGAAAAGAACCCCGGTGAAGAGGAGGAGGGCAGGCTGTTGACTGGGCTCTCCCTGACTCCCATGCCTGGCAATAACATGAAAGTAATGAATACCTAATTCTGGCCCTGCCTGGGATCTGCTGTGGAGCCTTAGTCCTCATTTCTTCCATCTGCACGACGAGGGAGCAAGACAAGCTTTAGATTTAGTAATGCAAACCTTCATGCCCAAACCAGCCAGCCTGGACAGTGACAAACAGTGACACAGGCAGGGACAGCTCCTTCCATCTCTTTTATCAGGGTTGGGGGATCACAGTTCTTGTACCAAAGCCCAAATCCTATTATGCAGAGATTTGGGTCTTCTTAGTGAGAGGAGGAAGAGCCAGTTGTAAGATGCTTACTTGCACAGAGTGGTTAGAAACTGAGACAGTACCCCATTCTCCCCTAAGCTGGTATATGACCCCTCTTGCTGCTTCCCAGTCTCCTCTTCCAACTCTGTCCTGTTTGATGATGGCCTCAGGGAGACAAGGGATGGCAGAAGAACCCTCTGAGAGGCCCAGGTCCTGGAGCAGCTTCTGCCTGGGCTGAGGTCTTGGGGGCTTGGCTGTTTTTTACCAGGCTCCTCTTTGTCCCCCCACTGGAATATAGCCTATGAGGCAAGTCACCCCGCTGAGTCTGAAAAGCCATGTGTCACCTTCGCAGCTTCCGGCACCTGAGGAGGGAGGAAGTGATCTGTTCATGCTGGCTGGAGCGCAGCCCCAGCCCTGGACTCACGTGTGCCTCGGGCCCACTAAGATCACAACCTGAGCGTCCTGCCACACCACTCGGCCCTGGGCACTGGAGGCTGCAGGGGGAAGGATGAACCTTCTGTGAAGGCCATCCCCTCCTGACACTCCTCGGGAGCCCCCACTGGCCTGGCCCATATGATGTCACCCCATGGCCTCACTGCAGGAGAGAGGTGGTGAGAAATACATCAGATAAGGGTGTACGAGGGTTCCACTATGTCCTCTCGAAGCCCATAGGTAGGGAGATGTCTACCACAGGGGCTTCTGGGAAGGCCCGAACTGCAAGCTGGAAAAGCTATGTCCCACATTTCTACCCCAGGCAGATGTCACCTCCTCCAAGAGATCTCTGACCTCTGAAAGATGAGGCCAGGTGCCCCTCACCACAGCCCTTGACATCCTCTGCTGGCATCGTCCCTCCTGTATCTGACTCCTGAGTTAGAATGTTGGACTTGCTTACATAGCTCCAGGTGCCAGCAGCTGCTTGGTAAATATTTGTTCAACACATTCAACAGTTTCCCCTTCCCTGGCCCTCCTCCTACTGGCAGGCTCACCCTGGACCTGCTCCAGGACAGGACCTTGGTGTCTTCCCAAACAAACACCACCCTACAGACACCTCACCTGCAGGTGTCTGGGTTGAGCTCTAAGCCCCGCCCTTGGCAACGGAGGAAGCTGCGGCGT
This sequence comes from Macaca nemestrina, assembly GCF_043159975.1. Lineage (NCBI taxonomy): Eukaryota > Metazoa > Chordata > Mammalia > Primates > Cercopithecidae > Macaca > Macaca nemestrina. The sequence goes on from NC_092136.1 coordinate 10,170,129, forward strand.
CGACAGTGGCAGCGGCAGGTCCGGGGGTCAGGGCGCTGGTGGCGCTGGGTGCAGCGTGGGCAGAGGGTCCTGGGGCTGGAGTGGGATGGGTGATGTCAGCTGGGGAGGGTGCTCCGGGGGCAGAGTCCCAGCCCGGAACAGAGCGGGGCTGGGGACGGTGGTGGGGAGTGGCAGCCCTAGGGAGGAGAAGCGACATGTCTGGGGTGGGAAGGAAGAGTCTTCCCTGGAGCTGGGGTCGGGACAGAGAACACAGGCTTGGGAAGCAGAGGAAAAGGGAAAGCGGGGGACAGGTGGGAGGAGAAAGAGGGGCAACAGCTTCCGGACTCACTTGTACTCCCCCTGCCCCCACTCAGCTGGAGTCCAAAAGACTCACCTGTCCGGCTTCACAGCACTGTCCTTTTTTTTAGGTCTGAAAAATTAAGAGAGATAGACACAAAGAGGAGGAAGATCAGGAAATCCCAGCATCCTACTCTCTCTCTCTCTTTTTGAGACTGAGTTTCCCTATTCTTGCCCAGGCTGGAGTGCAGTGGCATGGTCTCAGCTCACTGCAACCTCCGCCTCCTGGGTTCAAGCTATTCTTTTGTCTCAGCCTCCCAAGTAGCTCGGATTACAGGCATCCGCCACCACACCCAGCTAATTTTTGTTTTTGTTTTTGTTTTTAGTAGAGACGGGGTTTCACCATCTTGGCCAGGCTGGTCTTGAACTCCTTACCTCAGATGATCTGCCCACCTGGGCCTCCCAAAGTGCTGGGATTATAGGTGTGAGCCACTGACCCAACCATCCTACTTTGTTGCCCCAGATCCAAGGCCTACCCTTGGCTCTACTCTTAGGAACCTGGTCCCCAGTTCTGTGGACCACCATACCCAGCACCCCCCCAGCCTGGCCTCTGTAAGCTCAGAATTTGGGCCTGGCTGGCACCTGCATTCACACTGGCTGTGTTCTTCCAGGGACATCTCCCCCAGCTGACTGCTCGGGTACCGGATCATGAGGATCTGTGCTCAGGAGAAGAACAGGGGGGACAGTGAGGGAGAGAGAGAAAGGGGATGCTCTAAGGCTGGAGGGAGAAAAGCTCACCCAACAGCCAGGAGGCTGGCCACCAGCCCTCCCCCCAACCCTACCTCCTGTGCCTCAGTCTCCAGGCTGCCCCAGCCCCAGAGCCAGCCAGCATCCACCCTGCCCACTGCCCCACCTGCCCAGTACCTGCATCCCCTGCCCGCTGCCCCACCTGCCCAGTGCCTGCATCCCCTGCCCGCTGCCCCACCTGCCCAGTGCCTGCATCCCCTGCCCGCTGCCCCACCTGCCCAGTGCCTGCATCCCCTGCCCACTGCCCCATATGCCCAGTACCTGCATCCGGACTTGGTGCTGCCCAGTGGGCACACACTCCAGGCCATCATCAGGGCAGCAGCCACCACAACGCTGCACGGTCACACAGCTGGGCACCAGCTGTTTGGCCACGGTGCCCATGAGCTCCACAGTCAGGGGCACCACCACCTCCCGGGGCTGGCAGGTAGCGCGAGTATACACATCTATCCATGACACCACTGGGAGCAGACCGGTAGGGGTTAAGTCCTCACTGTTTTTCCTGCAGCTGCTCCCAGCAGCTGTCCCCCCCAGTCCCCAAGTCACAGCCACCATCCAGTAGCCCTCCCCACTCTGCCCTCACAACCTGTCTTCCCCTGCCCTGTTTATCCAGATCCCAGTAACCCCGCTGCCTCAATTTCCTCCTCTGTGAAATGGGTAGAATAACAGTTTGCATATTCTAGGGGAGTTATACAAGATGATGGACACCAGGCACCTGCAATCAGGGCCAATGACAAACCCTCTCAGTGCTGGCTAGTGCCGAGTTTTTATGAGTATTACCTTTCTTCTGGTGGCCAGGAGCATCAGGCTGGGAGACAGGGGCCTGTGGGAGAGAAAAGACCTGTACCCAAGGTACCCTTTAGGAGGGTCTTTCCCTGTCGCCATCCCTGGGGCTTTGCCCTTGCATCAGGAGGCTTCACCACCTTTCTGACATCTTTCCAGATTGCTGTTCCTGTGGCCACTGCTCTAGCTTTACCTGTCCTTTCCTGGCCACCCCGGACCTGCCCTGGCCCAAAACACAACAGGTGCTCCGGCGGCCTCATCAAATCTCCAGGCCGCAGAACCGAGCATGTCTGGGGGCTGCATGCAGATCAGGAGCGCGCACAGTGGGCACCGAAGCAGGTCCTGCGAGCACTGAGGGAGCCCCGCCCCCGGCGGTGCCCAGGGGACGGGGTGGGGCGGAGGAGTGGCCCCAGACTGGGGCTGGCGGGCCAGCGGGGAGGGGCACCTCCCAGGGGATGCACGCGCCGGGCCCCGAGACGCCCGCGTCCAAGGCCGGACCCCGCAGATCCCCCCGGCCGAGGCTGCGGGTCGCCTTCTCACTTCCGCCAACCTTGAGAGAGGGCACGGCGGGCTGGCGGGCGGGCTGGCGGGCGCCCTGTCGGGCCGCACGTACCTGGGCGGGGGCCAGCTGCAGGAGCGCGGCGAGCAGCAGGCGGCGGAGCAGGGGGCTCATGGTGCCCGCGGGGGCCGCCCGCCGGGGACGCCCGCATCGCCCTAGCCCGGCGGGGCGGGGGGCGGCGGCAGCCAGAGCCCCATGGCGCGGGCCCGGGCGCGGCGGGCGGGGGCCGGGCGCGGTGGGCGGCTCCTCCGCGGCCCCCTCCCGAGCCCTGGGTGCAGGCAGTGCAGCGCAGAGCAGCGGAGGCGGCCGGAGGAGCCGGGAGGGCGGGCGGCCGGTGGCGGCGGGCGGCGGCGGCGGCGGCGGGGACGGCGGGGACGGCGGGGGCGGCGGGGGGCCGGGCCCGGGCTGGCGGGCGGGCGGCTCATGTGACCCAGACACGCGCTCCCCACCGGGCCGTGGGGCGGGGGCGGGGCGGCGGGGTGGGGGGGCGAGGCCGCCGGCGGGACCCGCCTCCTCCACACACCCCCCTCCCGCCTCCCGCCGCTGCAGGGGAAAGGGGACGCACCGCCCAGGGGGCCGGGCTCCCGGGTCGCGGCAGTCACTACCCAGAGGGCGGGGCGCTGCCCCTCGGCGAAGCCGGGGCAGGGGGCGCCGGGCCTGAAGGAGGGAGCCGCACACTAGCTCTGAGAATCACTTTATTGCACGCGTTTTGGGAAGCGGGCAGTCCAGGGAAGGAAGCAAGGCGGGAACGCACTGCAGGCCCTATCCAGGTGAGCCCCTCAGGGGCCGGCGCCCGGGGGCACGATCTCGGGGACTTGGGTTGGCTCCGGTGGTGGCGGCTGCTGCTGCCTTTGCTGTTGTCGCTCCTGCTGAAGGCTGGCTCTGTTGGCCCTGGAGGAGAGGGCACCTGGGTGGTTGGGATAGGGATCCCGAAGTGTGGTGCCGGGACAGGGAGCAGGGGGCAGAATAGAGCAGGGACAGACCTGGCCCGCGCCCGCTCCCGCGCTTCATTGTACATGGCTGTGATGATCCGATCCTTTTCATCCATGAAGTTAAGGTGCATCTGCTTCACCTTCCTGCAATGTGTCACAATTAACCCTGGGACTCGAATTCCTGTTGTCCCTGAAGTCCTGCCCCCTTCCACCCCACTCTAGGGGCCTCACAGCTTTTTAACCCACACAGGGTTAGGGACCTCAGCCTAACCCTGCCTGTGATAGGTAGGGAGGACTCAGAGTGGCCCTGGCTTGTCTAGGGTCCAATGGCATCCGAAGTCCCTGGCCACTTCGAGGTGTTACAGCAGCTGTGGACATGGGGGTGCTCCTCCCAGAAGACTAGAAAGGGTATGCATCTAACTCCATCACTGAACTAGGCAGGCTGCTAGCAGTGGGCACTGGCCTTTAGGTATTTGCTATAGAAAATCGGCTTCGTGGCTAGGCACGGTGGCTCACGCCAGTAATCCCTCTATTTTGGGAGGTCGAGGCGCATGGATCATATGAGGTCAGGAGTTTGAGACCAGCCTGGCCAATATGGTGAAGCCCCATCTCTACTAAAAATACAAAACAATTAGCCAGGCGTGGTGGTGGATGCCTGTAGTCCCAGCTACTTGGGAGGCTGAGACAGAAACAGAAGAATTGCTTGAACCCGGGAGGCAAAGGTGAGGTTGCAATGAGCCAAGATCGCGCCACTGTACTCCAGCCTCGGCGACAGAGTGAGACTCCACCTCAAAAAAAAAAAAAAAAGAAAAAATAAAACAAAAAAGAGAATCAGCTTCGTGGCACGTGAGAGTGGCGGGGAGATGCCTGCTGCCAAATGAATGAGCTGTGCTGCATTTGCTGCTTGTGCTTGATTTTGTTTGGCTCAATCCCTTCCTGGCAGCCAGCACGAAAGATTTATATTCGAAATATGAAAAAGTGTAAATGACAGTGTTAGCTCTTAGTGCAGCGCTGTCTTTACTAAGTAAGGAGAGGCTCCAGAGACCGATTTCAAGCAACTCTTAGCTTGAGAGACACAATAGTACGGGACACGAGGTGCTGTGGAGGACTGGCTGACCACACTGGAATTCGCCCACCCTCCTGCCCTCTGCCCATCACCCCAGGGAGAACAGGCATCACCTGAAGGCAATGTAGTGCAGGCCCATGCCCGCCAGCATGAGGAGGAGGCAGTACCTCAGCACTTGCTTGTTTTGTTTGTGTTGCTGCTGCCTCGACTGGGGCCCCTGTGGCCTCACGCTATGAAACTGGGACCAGTACTGTGCGTTGGGGTGTGCCCAGGAGCTGCTGGGAGGCAGAGGAAGGGACATTGTGGAAATGAGCCTCCCCAAGAGACCTGGGGGTGGGGCAAGTTGAGGGCGGGATTACTGTACCTGTGTGTTTGGCCGGCAGACTTGTCATGGGCTGTGGTTTGTGGAGACTTTGGGGGACCACCTGAGCGGAGCTGAGCATCATACCTTCGGCGGCTCTGCTCACGGCTGAGCACACGGTATGCCTCACTCAGCTCCACAAAGCGGCTGTGCAGGCTTGGGTTCCCAGGGTCCCGGTCCGGGTGCAGCTGGGGTGGGGCAGGACTCCCCTTATCTCCCTTTGCCTGTCCCTCCCCAGGACCCATGCTGATGACATCCACCCACACCAGGGCTCCAGTCATACCCAGGAGCCCTGCCTGGTCAGTGACCCTCACTCAGGCCTGCCCACTCCTCAGAAGGCCAGAGAGCATGGACTCCTGCCTCCTCCTGCGTTCAAGCCCTCCCCACCTGCCAGCCCCCTGCATTCACCATATGCCCCGGTCCAGGTTTCTTAAGAGCAGGCAGGCAGGTCAAGAAAACGAAGCCCAGCCCATCAGACAGGACCCCTGGCTCCTGCCCACAGCCTTCCCCCCACCCTTGAGCACCCGCCACTCACTGTGAGGGCTGAAAAAAATGTGGCACCAGCCAGAGATGCAGGTCTACTCCTGGGAATTTGAAGCACACCCCCACTGGCTCAGAGTTCCTGCTCCGCCTCCCCACCTTAGGGGTACCGGTACCTCTTTGGACTTGGAGAAGAAAGCTCGTTTAACTTCCTCAGTGCTGGCACCAGGATGCACCCCCAACAGTTCATAATAATTACTGGGGCTGGACCTGTGGACAGAGTCGAAAACCTGCAGGGGCTGAGGGAACCCAGAAGCTAGCTCTGCCCTGCCCTTCCCAGCCCCTCCCTGGGCTACACCCTTCAACTCAGCTACCAGGAGCTGAGAGGGCTGAAACAGGTCCCAGGACAAATCTGTCTCCCTTTGGAGTGTTTCAGGCATAGTGCAGGTCAGGATTTCTCAAAGTGGAGTCCAAAGACTTGTTGGAAAATACTGATTCCTGGCCAGGTGCGGTGGCTCACGCCTGTAATTCCAGCACTTTGGGAGGCCGAGGAGGGCGGATCACCTGAGGTCAGGAGTTCAAGACCAGCCTGACTAACATGGAGAAACCCTGTCTCTCCTAAAAATACAAAATTAGCTGGCTGTGGTGGCGCATGCCCGTAATCCCAGCTACTGGGGAGGCTGAGGCAGGAGAATCGCTTGAACCCGGGAGGCAGAGGTTGCAGTGAGCCGAGGTTGTGCCCAGCAGAGATTGTGCCATTTGCACTCCAGCCTGGGCAACAAGAGCGAAACTCCGTCTCCAAAAAAAAGATGAAAGAAAAAGAAAGAAAAAACTGATTCCTGAGCCCCACCTAATTGATTCCTCCAGTTCAGAATCTCTAGAGCAGAGCCGAGGAATCTGGATTTTTGTACCCAACACCTCCCCATCTCCCACCTCCCACAGAGGGTTATGCACAGTGATGCCTGGAAACCACTAGAGCTGTGGTAAGAGCGTTGGGTTTAACCTGGACTCAAACTCCTCCTCTGCTGCTTAAATCGGTGTATGACCTTGGGGGTCTTCTCTATCTCTGATCCTCAGCAGGGAAGGCGAGGGTTACCTGAGACAAACCTGGGAGCCTCCTGACGCGGAGTAGAGACCACAACTATCTCAGCACATAGGGCAAACAGAAACCCATTGAACAACCGGGCCGGCCCCCCGCGCCCAACTCACCGCTGCCCGGCGGCCGCTCCGAGGAGCCGGGAGGGAGGGCTGCGGGGCCACAGCCGGCACAGGCGCAGGGGTAGTAAGGGCGGCATGGCGGCGGGCGGACAGCTGGGAAAGGAGGCTACCAAGAGCGCACTGGTACCAGGATGGGGGCTAGACTTCAAGCACCCGGGGGCAGAGAGAAGGGGCCCGGCCCGGTGTTCTGCGAAGGAAGACTGAAGCAGGCCCCGGGAGGGGGCGGTTCTTGCCCAGGACCAGACCTGCGTATTCTTGGACCTGCCCCTTTCTTTCACCCGGGCATCCGCAGCCCTTCCCAGCGCTGGCTTCGGGGTCTGGCCAACCAGCCAGGTACTCCGAGACCCCGTTCCCACCCAGGGAGCTTGTGGACGGGCGAAGGAGGGGCCACAACCAGGCCCCGCCCCCGCCGCTCAATGACCCGCGGCCGTCGCCATTTCCTGCGTCTATTCAGGCCCCGCCCTCGCACTCTCATTGGCGTGGATGCCAAGACCACGTCCACCAGGCGGGAAAAAAAAATCGGTGGAGCCCCCGCCCCTACATGTCTATTGGCCTTTGGTGCCTCCGGTTCCCCAGCCTGTACGGACTCTCCGGACAGGCGCGGGCGCCCACCCGGGGACCGGGCGGGACAGAGCCCGCTCTCTGAGGCTTTGTGACGCTTTCGGCCCGGCCACGGTCTCTCCGTTCCTCTGTTGCTCCCCTCTGCAGCGAGGCATATCTTACAGAGCTGCTTCGGCCCCGGAGCCTCTCAGGAGGCAGCCAAGGGAGCCATAGCTCTTATCCTCTGCTTGTAGAGAAGGACACTGAGGCTGGGCGGGTTTTTTTTTTTTTTTCCTCAGGTCACTTGTCCTGCCTTACGCACTCAGGGCCCACTGTTCCTCTCTGTCACAGAAAGAGCAGATGCCAACAGAATCCAAGAATAAAGTCCTTTATTATCTTCAGAGCGGTGGGAGTAGGGCTGGGGACCCTAGGGCTGCTCCGGTGGGACTTCCCTGAACCCGGTTGTAGAGGATGATGGCGCCTTTGGCCGAGGGGCAGAGTTCAGCCCACATCTCCGTCTCCTGCAATCTCCGCACGTTCTGTGGGGAGACAAGACGACCCAGGCATTCAAGCTTGCCACATCTCCTGCCAGGGCTGTGCCCAGAATTCCTGAGCCTCAGAGACCTCTGCGCTGTCCTTAGGGAGGCATGTTAAGGGGCTGAACAGGTCCCTGGACCTTTCCCTTGTACTAAGGGCAAATCTTGTGCCTCTGGAGGGAATTGTGACCCAGCCAACACCTGGGGACAATGCATTGCCAGGCCTCTGCAGGCCCCAGCCCTGGCCTCCAAGCAAGATGGTTTGTCACTCTGCACCTGTGTCTCCACAAAGATGATGCCTGTAGACTCGTGGGCCTCGGGTCCCCCACTCAGGTAGTGCTTTCTCACCTGCTCAGAAGTCAGGCTGCACCTGGACAAGAACACAGGGTGGCTTAGTGGGTGACCAGCCCCTGCGGGGTCCCTGTGGAGCCACAGCTGCCTCAGCCCACTCCTCACCACCCACCTCCCCAAGACCCAGGATCATGTACCCGAGCCCACTCACTGGACATAGAACTCGGCACTGGCTCGGCCAGCACTGGTCTCGTTTCGGGCGATGCCCAACAGCAGGGGCTGGCTCAGGGTGAGTAGCGGCAGGTTCACCTGTGGTGGAGGGTGGGGTAGGGGGAGGTCCCCCCTATCAATGCCACTGCCCATATCCCTGCCCCTCTCAATGAAAAACAGCCTGTTGCCTGTGTACAGCACTTTACAGCCTGTAGATCAAGGGCCTGGCATCACAGAATATCAGATGATGGGCATGTTTGTTTTACAGGTACACCAAAACCAGAGAGATTGAACACGTTGCCCAAGGTCACCCAAGTGAAGTCAATTTAGTGACTGGGACTCCCACTTACTCCTTTTTCCGTTTTTTTTTTTTGAGATGGAGTCTCGCTCTGTCGTCCAGGCTGGAGTACAGTGGCGCCATCTCAGCTCACTGCAACCTCTGCCTCCCAGGTTAAAGTGATTCTCCTGCCTCAGCCTCCTGAGTAGCTGGGATTACAGGTGCACGCCACCATGCCCAGCTAATTTTTGTATTTTTAGTAGAGACGGGGTTTTGCCATGTTGGTCAAGCTGGTCTCGAACTCCTGACCTCAGATGATCCACTGGCCTCGGCCTCCCAAAGTGCTGGGATTACAGGTGTGAGCCACCACACCCTGCCACACTTACTCCTTTTTCAACAAACTTGGGGAGTAGGTAAGATATTTATCATTGTTTCCATTGAAAAGAAGAATCCTTGGCTGGGCAAGGCATGATAATCACTTGAACCCAGGAGGCAAAGTTTGCAGTGAGCCGATATGGCACCACTGCACTCAGCCTGGACAACAGAGCAAGACTCTGTCTCAAAAAGAAAAAAGAAAAGAAAAGAAGAGGAATCCGCTGGGCACAGTGGCTCACATCTGTAATCCCAGCACTTTCGGAGGTTGAGGCAGGCAGATCACGAGGTCAGGAGATCGAGACCATCCTGGCTAACATGGTGAAACCCCGTCTCTACTAAAAATACAAAAAAATTAGCCAGGCATGGTGGCGGGCACCTGTAGTCCCAGCTACTCGGGAGGTTGAGGCAAGAGAATGGTGTGAACCTGGGAGGCGGAACTTGCAGTGAGCTGAGATCGCGCCACTGCACTCCAGCCTGGGCGACAGAGCGAGACTCTGTCTAAAAAATAGAAAAGAGGCCGGGCGCGGTGGCTCACGCCTGTAATCCCAGCACTTTGGGAGGCCGAGACGGGCGGATCACGAGGTCAGGAGATTGAGACCATCCTGGCTAACACGGGGAAACCCTGTCTCTACTAAAAAATACAAAAAACTAGCCGGGCGAGGTGGCAGGCGCCTGTAGTCCCAGCTACTTGGGAGGCTGAGGCAGGAGAATGGCGTGAACCCGGGAGGCGGAGCTTGCAGTGAGCTGAGATCCGGCCACTGCACTCCAGCCTGGGCGACAGAGGGAGACTCCCTCTCAAAAAAAAAAAAAAAAAGGAAAAGAAGAAGAATCCAAGGCAGAGAGTACTGCGGGCTAGAATTCCACTCCTAGTATGCCTAGCTGCAAAGCCAGATGCCTGCAGGCCTCCCGCCAGCCCAGATCTGTAGAATTCTGGCAAGTCCTAACCCCTCCCTTTATGTCTACCACCCTGTCCAGGTCACCCTCACTCACCTCATCACAGATCTCCTGAAGGACACTGGAAAAGAGCTCACGTACCACCAGCTCCCCAGCGAGGTCCTGGTGCTGGGGGCTGTCACCAGGGCACAGGGCCTGTGAGAGGTCAGGCTCAGCTCCTGCTCCCCACCTCTTCCCCCTGCCCCATCTCAGGACCAGCAAGCCTATACCTGCTGGCTAAGGGCCTGATGTGGCACAGTGTAAGAGACTTACTGATCCTGCGTCTGGTGTCCTTTTCCTGGCAGACAACCAGCGGTCCAGCTTCAAAGGGGATACACGGGGGCAGGGGTGGGGTAGGGCATCTTCTTCCTGTGCCCAGTCTTTCCCCCCTGTGTTTTCTAGTTTCTCACAGGACTGGGGCAGGGGTCAGTGGGGAGGCAGCTGGACTGCCCTGAGCAAACTTTCAGAGAAACACCAGGCCAATTTTCCCTTTAAGGAATGAGGAAACCAAAGCTGGGAGGATTGGGAGGGTGGAGAGCTGCAGCTCCCTTGAGCTGTCTGGGTCTTTGTGCCCAGCCTGGCATCTCACCTGAGGCTCAGGGTGCCCACCAGGCACATCCACCAGCCCAGGGGCCTCAGCCACCTGCCGGGAGCGGCGCAGGAAGACAAGGAAGTCATCGGCCGTGGCTAGTGCAGCGCCCACCCCCAGTGGGTCCGCCAGATAGGCCTGCGTGTCACCCCAGTTGGTGGCCCCCTGCTGTCGCAGCCAGGCAGCTGAGCTGGACCAGTTGGTGCCCAGGAAGTCTCGGTAGGAAGTAAGGCCCAGGCGCAGAAGCAGCTGTGGCCCCCGAGAGCCAATGGGCGCCAGGGTGGCTGAGTGCAGGCGGAACTTGGGGGCGTTGAAGAGCCAGGGTTGGGCCTTTAGCCGGGTCTCCCAGATGGCAGTGATGGCCTCGTCTCCACCTGGCAGTGGGCGTCGGTCGTGGGCGGGGCTCAGCTCGGCCTGTACTTGCTCCCGGGGCAGGCCCCCACCAGGGCACTGAAGCAGCAGGGTCACCTCAGGATCCATGATCTGGACAGGGCAGCTCTGGGGGAGGATAGAGCCAGGCCTGTCACCCAGGGGGGCCACTACCACTCCTGGGCTGCGCAGCTGGCCCCGTCTGTCGCAGACCTCCTGAGGGTACCCGCAGCCCTTCTCCACCCCCCTGACCACTCCCTGGGCAGTAAAGCGCCCCTTCTTCCCCGCAGGAGCCCCGAGTCCCGCAGGGTGTCCGGGACGCCCGGGCATCCCTACCATCCAGAGGTCTTGGGTTCAGGCGCCCCCAAATGCCCATTCCCCTCAAACCCAGGGGTCTGCCTCCGACTCGGGATGCGCGGGGACCCCTTTCCAGAGCCCAGAAGCTCCAGCCTCCAGCCGGCGCTCCCCGGCCTCCAGTTCACGCAGGCTCCGCCCCTTCCCCGAAGCGGAAGTGCCCGCCCCCTTCCCCCGCGGCTTTTCATTGGCGGGCCCGCCGCCCGCCCCGCCGGGGTCAAGGAGCGTGGAGGTTTGTACCCGCAGCCCGGACGCTTCCGCCCCATCAGTCTGCACGTCGGCCCTGCCTCCCAGACCACCTTGAGGGGGGCACCAGTGATCTGGAGTGTGGGACTCGGCCTCCCTGCGCTCGTGGCTGACGGTGTGACCTTGGGCAAGTCTGGCCTGCTGGGCCTTAGTTTCCCTCTCTGCAGCAGAGCATGGAGGTGGTGAACTTAATGAGCCTTATACTCCCACCCAGCGCTCACTTCCTGAGGCTTTGTGACTTTCTGGGAGGGGTGGGGACGTGGGAGGGGCCTTAAAGCAGTCCCCCCTCGTCACTGCTCCCCACAGGTCTTGGCCATGAACTCCTCTGGAGGAGGAAGGCAGGAAGCAGCAGGGTCCAGGGGTAGAAGGGCCCCCAGACCCCGGGAACAGGTGCGCGCCTCCTCCCCACCCCCTCCCACCAGTCCAGGCTCCCTGGGAGTTGCTGGGGGGAGGAGTTGAAGGGTCCTACTATTCCTGGAGACCACTGGCACTCCTTTCTCTCTGGGCTCTCTCTGCAGTGGGTCATTGAGGGTTCAGGATGGGCAGCAGGGCAGGGTCACCATGGAGACCAGGGGCTACTGCTGGGTTCTTTCAGGACCGAGACGTGCAGCTGTCCAAGGCTCTGTCCTATGCCCTGCGCCATGGGGCCTTGAAGCTGGGGCTTCCCATGGGAGCTGGTAAGTAGGGGCCTTGGAGGCTGGGGCTTGAGCCCAGAGAGAAACGTGAGCCTGTCTGCGACTCCTCCCCCGTGGCTGCCTCCACTGCTCCCTGAGGAAGGCACAGAGGGCACTTCTTCCCCATGCACAGAGGAGAGCAAGGCCTAGAGGCCCTGTCATGTCCACAGCAGACTGAGGAGAGTTCTTGTCTGGGCCAGGCCTGGTGACCGCCCCCTCCAGCCAAGCAGCCAGATCAGCACTTACCCCGAGGGTGTACCCCGGAGGGTATGGGGCAGCTGGTGTTGTGAGTGTGCACTCCAGGCCAGCTCTATGCTGAGCACTCACCTCCCTGCCCCTCCGTGAGGCAGATCCTCTTTTTATGTAAGTTGAAAAAACTGGGACCCAGAAAGGGGAGACTCAAAAGGTCCTACAGAGGATGCCCAAGCGATCTCCAAGCCCAGACTTTGTTTCGGTTGCCTGTAGCTCCCTGTTAACCCTGGCCCAGTCCAGTGCAAGATTGGCTCCTGAGCACCCTGCCTGCCCACAGATGGCTTCGTGCCCCTGGGCGCCCTCCTGCAGTTGCCCCAGTTCCACGGCTTCTCTGCTGAAGATGTGCAGCGTGTGGTGGACACCAATAGGAAGCAGCGGTTCGCCCTGCAGCAGGGGGATCCCAGCACTGGCCTTCTCATCCGAGCCAACCAGGGCCATTCCCTGCAGGTCGGGGTGAGGGGACAAGCACGAGAGCCAGATGGGAGGGACCCCTGCCTGCGAAGGGGGTCTCACTGCTGCCTATTCAACCAGGTACCTGAGTTGGAGTTGATGCCCCTGGAGACGCCACAGGCCCTGCCCCCGATGCTAGTCCATGGTACATTCTGGAAGCACTGGCCATCCATCCTACTCAAGGGCCTGTCCTGCGGGGGAAGGACACACATCCACCTGGCCCCAGGACTGCCTGGAGACCCCAGTGTCATCAGTGGTCAGTGCCCTTCCCTCTCACCTAGCTACTCCCACCCACTCTGTCCTCCCAGGTCCCCTCCAAAGGTTGCAACACTTGTCTGAGGCCACCCCATGCCTGGCATGGAGCAGCAACCCCGCAATCCCAGCCCAGGGCCCCAGTCTACCCAGGTTGCTGACTGCCCTCTAGGTGCCCAGTCCCCAGCTTCAGCTGTCTCTGCAGGCATGCGGCCCCATTGTGAAATAGCTGTGTTCATTGATGGACCCCTGGCTCTGGCAGGTGAGTCTGGACAAAGCAGGGGCTGGCCTTGCCTTCAGGGAGGGCACGAGTCACATCTCTGGCTCTGTCAGCAGATGGAATATCCTTCTTCCGCTCTGCCAATGGGGTGATTCTGACTCCAGGGAATACTGATGGCTTCCTGCTTCCCAAGTACTTCAAGGAGGCCCTGCAGCTACGCCCTACCCGTGAGAGCCACCACCCCAGCCCCTATGCCTTGTGCCTGAAGCCTGTGTCCTTCTGCCCTCACCTCTCTCCTAGCTTCCAACCCCAGACTGACTTAGATCTCCCTTTAACAAACTCTTGTCTCTATCAGGAAAGCCCCTTTCCTTGGCTGGTGATGAAGAGACAGAGTGTCGGAGTGGCCCCAAGCACTGCTCCAGAGAAAGGAGAAGGATCCAACAATAAAATATTAATTTATAAAAAAGAAATTTTAAAAAGTAACAAGAAAGAAACTCCAGTTTGAGACCATGTTTCATCATCCTGTAGCTACATCGGGTCTTCCTTGTGTGCTAGGGGACTGCAGATAGCTCAGGGGTATCAGCCTTAGCCACTCGGACAAGGGAAGGGGGTACCGCAGGAGCTCAGGGACCCCCACCCCCATCCCTGGCCTGGGTGATGACAGCATCTGGCCCTGCCAGGTCCTTGGCCTGCACAAAGTCAGTGACCGCAGGTGAAATGCCCAGCTGGGTGCCTGCCTGGAGCGGGTGTGGGGCAGTGAGCCCCTGTGGGTGTGGGCTTGGGAGTTGCCGTGGCAGGTGGTGAGCAGGGCAGGGGCAGGCAGACAGCCCTCAGAAGGCCTCATGGCCCCCGGTGAGCTGCAGGAAGAGATCTTCATCCAGCTCCTCCCCACGGGCCCGCTCCCGCGTCGACAGGAAAATGTAACCCCCGATGTACTCGTGTACAATTCGGCAGCTGGCAGACACGCAGCTGAAGGCCACATTGATGTGCTCATCAAACTCGATGGCCACCTGAAGGGCAGAGAGTCAGAGAGGCAAATGGGGGTGGGATATGGGAGCAGCCCCTGCCCCACCCTGGCTGGATACAGCTCCAGCCTGGCACCTGTCCCCCATCCATACCCTGGGTCTGGGCCCACCTGCCGGATGTCCCAGTTGACATTCCACTGGCGCATGTTGCTGAAACGCCAGGTCTTGACCACGTCGCCCACAGCCAAGTCGATGCGGATCAGTCGGTTGTTGGCGATGCCCAGGATCTCGTCTTTCCTACTGCCCTTGAACCTGACCCCCAGCGGGAGAGAGTCAGCCAGGGCTCCACCCCGCATGGCCCAAGCCCGCCCAGACAATGTGGCGCCGCGCTGGAGAGCCAGCCCTTCCCAACTGCAGCTCGCAGCTCTGTGACGCTGAGCAAGCCATGTGGGTTCCCTCGGCCTCAAGTTTCTCATCTGGAAAATGGGGGTTAATTGATAGAATCCCCACAACAGCATTTAGCAGCATCGGGCAAACAGGCCATGCCTTTAAATGGTAACTGGTTTTGGTTTTTGGTATCATCCTCATCAGCTGCTGTCTCGCTCCCTTCTTTGCAGTCTTGGGAAACAACTAATCAGAGGGGTCCACTCTCCATAATGGCATCCACCGCTATGGCCAACCCAGGCCCAGACAGTAAACTGTCCACAACAGAGCTGGGGCAAGAACTGGTTCTTCTGCTCTCCTGACCTGAACTTTGTCTCTTGTTTTTGTTTTTTTGTTTTTTTTTTTTTGAGACAGAGTCTCGCTCTGTCACCAGGCTGGAGTACAGTGGCGCAATCTCGGCTCGCTGCACCCTCCGCCTCCCTAGTTCAAGTGATTCTCCTGTCTCAGCCTCCCTAGAAGATGGGATTACAGGTACGCGCCACCACGCCTGGCTAATTTTTGTGTTTAAGACGGAGTTTCCCCATGTTGGTCAGGCTGGTCTCGATCTCCTGACCTCATGATCTGCCTGCCTTGGCCTCCCAAAGTGCTGGGATTACAGGGGTGAGCCACCGCACTGGCTCTTTTATTTATTTATTTATCTACTTACTTACTTGAGATGGAGTCTCACTCTGTCGCATCCAGGCTGGAGTGCAGTGGCACGATCTTGGCTCACTGCAACCTCCGCATCCTGGGTTCAAGAGATTCTCCTGCCTCAGCCTCCCGAGTAGCTGGGATTATAGGCACCTGCCACCACACCTGGCTAATTTTTGTATTTTTAGTAGAGACAGGGTTTCACCATGTTGGTCAGGCTGGTCTCACACTCCTGACCTCAAATGATCTGACCACCTCAGCCTCCCAAAGTGCAGGTATTACAGACGTGAGCCACCGCGCCCCGCCTATTTATTTGTTTGTTTTGTTTTGTTTGTTTGTTTGAGGCAGAGTCTCGCTCTGTCACTCCGGGTGGAGTGCAGTGGTGTAGTCTCAGTTCACTGCAACCTGTGCCTCCTGGGTTCAAGGGATTCTCCTGCCTCAGCCTCCTGAGTAGCTGGGACTACAGGTTCATGCCACCACACCCGGCTAATTTTTGTATTTTTAGTAGAGATGGGGTTTCACTATGTTGGCCAGGCTGATCTCAAGCTCCTGACCTCATGATCCGCCCGCCTCGGCCTCCCAAAGTGCTGAGATTACAGGTGTGAGCCACTGCGCCTGGCCTGGCCTATTTATTTTTGAGACAGAGTCTCGCTTTGTCACCCAGGCTGGAGTGCAGTGGTGTGATCACAGCTCACTGCAGTCTTGACCTCCCAGGCTCAAGAGATCCTCCCACCTCAGCCTCCCGAGTAGCGGGGACTACAGGTGACCACCACCATGCCCAGCTAATTTTTTACAATTTTTTGTAGAGACAGGGGACTTTCTGTGTTGCCCAGGCTGGTGTCAAACTCCTGGGCTCAAGTGATCCTCCTATCTCAGCCTCCCAAAGTGCTGAGATTACAGACATGAGCCCCAGCACCTGGCATGAGCTTTGTCTCTTATGTTTGTTGTGGAGGGACAGCATGAGGGGCACACGTGGGGCCCTCAGTAAGGCCTGCTTACAAGGGAAGGGAGTCTTCGGGGTGCCTGTCCAGAACCCACTCTTGGGATGTGGGCACACAGCAGCCGGGTGGCAGGTAAGGGCAGAGACGGTGCTGGGCAGGGGGATGGGCTGGGGGCCATACCTGACCATGACATAAGAGATGCCGAAGTCAGGCAGGGACTGCCAGGCCTGGATGAAGCGCAGCTGGGCCTCTGCCAGCGACAACTGGGCCACATTCTGGTGGGCTTCCAGGATCCGTGGAGTGAGCTGCGGGAGCATACTGGTGATGGGCTGCCAGGCACTATTCCCCTCTTCCAAAGTCACCGAACCCCCACCTCCCCATCAGGGTGACAGCATGTGAGCCTGGGAAGGGGCAGTGCCCACGGGCCACCAAGGTACAGATTTGCAGTGTGCCAGGCTGCAAGGTGAACATGGGCACCTGGACCGTGACTCCTCCCAGAGGGTGGGTACCAGCCGCGCAATCTCAGGGACGCAGTGGGAGAAGCCCAGTGAGCACGTAGCTTTCCTGAGGAAGGCTCTGTGGAGACCCAGGGGTCAGGGGTCTCCGGGTAAACACTATGCGCATTTCCACCCTGACTCCTCCTGGTACCTGCTTGGCCTTGAACTTTCGCTGGAAACGGGGGGCAACCAGGCCATAGGGGTTGAGGCCTTCAGCAGAGGCATCAGGGCCCTGGGGGTGGTTGCCGGGGCCCCCGCCACCCGTGCGCTGCAGGCTGAGGAAGGCCAGGATGGCCTGCACCTCACTGGCGTAGCTGCTGTCAGCCATGGTGCGGCCTTTGGAGGCCAAGCGGCAGCCAGCCATCCAGCGGGCATACTGCTGCTCCTGGGCGAGAGGGGTGAGGGGGACAGTGCTAGCCAAGCTTGATGCTCCTTAGCCCCTGCCCCTGCCCCAGCTCCTGCCCAGCTCTGGCCCCTGCCCGGCCCTCACTCACATCCTGGCACCGCAGGTAGATCTCACTCATGCCCTCAGGGGAGGGCACTAGGAGTTTAATGCAGAACTTCTGGCCGGAGACATTAACATCGGGGACCACCTCACAGCCTGGAGGGAGAGAAGCGGTGGTCTAGGAGGTTGGAAGGGGAAGAGCCGCCTGAGTCCTCGAGTGCATGCTGGCCCCACACCGTCACCTCAGAACAGAGAGCATCTTCCCCCATCTCCAGGAGGAAACGGCCAGTGAGAGCGACAGCTGAACCCCACCAGCCCCTGGCCCTGTGCACTCACCCTTGAGGTTGAGCTGCTGAATGGGGTCCCCAGGGGCCTCATCCTGGCTCTTGTAGTAGGACAGTGTAGTCTCCTTGAACACCACCCAGTGCTGGCGGTAGCCCTTCAGGGTCAGCTTCCGGGGCCTTCATGGGGTGTGGGAGTTTGTGAAAGGCCGCCTCGCCCCCTCCCTCCATACGCAGACCAACCCCTCCAGCAGGGCTGCCTACTCTGGCCCCCAGCTCACCGGAAGATTCGGAGATAGTCCTTGAGCTCTGGGATAGTGGTGAGGCTGTCCTGTGGGAGGACCAGAGTCAGAGGGGCACCCGGTGCCTCACACTTGTCCCTGCCCAGCCCTTCCCCGAGCCCCTCCTCACCAGCACATCCGTGGGTGCCGACCCCTCCAGCTTCACCTCCAGATTGCTCAGGGCTGCATCCAGGTCGTCCAGCCCTGGGTCTGTGCCAGCCGGCTCCCCCACCTCCCCGCTCTGGGATAGCTTGTTGATGTGGTACTAGGTGGTCATGAAGCCAGGGAGGGCTGAGTCCAGCAACCTGGTCCCCTAGCAGTCCCCCCCAGGTCGGGCTTCCCTGGAGGTAGCCCCCACTCAGGAAGGCCCTTCCTGCCCTGGGACTGGCCCACCTCCCAGCTGCCCTGGGGCCCCCAGGCCCGCCTGGTACCTGCAGGGCAGCAAACACCATCATCTCCTCCTCAGTGCAGTCAATCTCCTCCAGTAGCAGGTCCCACCGGGCCTGCTCATACAGCTGCGTCAGCCGCACGGGGTCTGTCTGGAGCGGTGGGAGGGGAGGCTGGGCTGGTCAGGTGCCAGCTGCCCTGGACGCCCTGCACTCAGCCCCTGCCAGCCTTGGCCTTCTGCCCTGCCCTCCTTGCTGAGGCAGATTCATTCAGTGGCTGGACATGGGCCGCAGACCTCAACCCCACCCTTACAGCCTGCCAGCCCCCTGCTGCCAGCCCCCCAGGCCTGCACATCTAAATCTGGGCTCGGTTGTGCAGATGTTTACTGTGTGCTGGCATGCTGCCCTGGGTGCAGGGGAGACCGAGTAAACCAGTCAATAAGTCGAGTAATTCAAGGCTGCAGTAAACACTATCAAGGAAACAGTTTCCACAGGGAAGCTCAAGTTCAGTGGAGATGAGCGAATGGAACATGCGGAAGCAGTCAGGGAAGGCTTCCCTGAGGAGGTAACAAGCTGAGTAGAGACAGGAAGGATGACAATGGGCCACTCAAGGGAAGAGTGAAGGAAGAGGATTCCAGAGAAAAGGGACAGGGAGGGCAGAGACTCCAAGAGGGGATCCCAGTTACCCACAGAAGACCAACGTTCTCGCTAAATCCCACCCAGAATTGATAGCAAAGGTTTAGGAAGGCAAACCCAAAAGGACAAAGGAGAGGCTGGGGCGGTGGCTCTCGCCGGTAATCCCAGCACTTTGGGAAGCCAAGGCAGGCGGATAGCTTGAGCCCAGGAGTTTCAGACCAGCTTGGGCAACATGGTGAAACCCTTTCTCTACTAAAAATACAAAAAATTAGCCACGTGAGGTGGTGCGCGCCTGTAGTCCTAGGTACTCAGGAGGCTGAGGTGGGAGAATCACCTGAGCCCAGGAGGTTGAGGCTGCAGTGAGCTGTGATTGCACCATTGCACTCCAGTTTGGGGGATAGAGTGAGACCTTGTCTCCAAAAGAAAGAAAAAGAAAACAATTTGAAAGATGGAGAGCAAACTGTAGATGGGAACTGGGTTATGCAGAGAGAGCTGGAGCCTCACGCCTTTTCGCTCTCCTGTCTGGTAAATCCACTAATGAGACTTGAAAATAGGCAGAAATCGGCCGGGCGCGGTGGCTCAAGCCTGTAATCCCAGCACTTTGGGAGGTCGAGACGGGCGGATCACGAGGTCAGGAGATCGAGACCATCCTGGCTAACCCGGTGAAACCCCGTCTCTACTAAAAAGTACAAAAAACCAGCCGGGCGAGGTGGCGGGCGCCTGTAGTCCCAGCTACTCGGGAGGCTGAGGCAGGAGAATGGCGTAAACCCGGGAGGCGGAGCTTGTAGTGAGCTGAGATCTGGCCACTGCACTCCAGCCTGGGCGACAGAGCGAGACTCCGTCTCAAAAAAAAAAAAAAAAAAAAAGAAAATAGGCAGAAAGCAAGCAACAAAAAGAAGAGATCTGAACAGAGGCATCCAGTTTGCATGGCGGACCCCTGGCAGACTCTGATGCGGATCCTCTGAGTGAGATGCAAGGGCGAGCTGAAGAGAGGACTGGACAAAGTCCATGAAAAAAAGCAGGCCCCTCCCCAGCTCCGTGCAGCCAAGTGATGGCAAGCAGGCACCTGGCAGAAGCTGGGGCCCCTTCTCTGGAGATGCTGAACCAGATGCATCCTTGCATTTGGTACCCCAGACACAGCTGGATGGGGTGGGGGTTGCACTAGGCTGAAAACAGACTTTTTTTTTTTTTTTTTTTTTTTTTTTTAGATGGAGTTTTGCTCTTGTTGCCCAGGCTGGAGTACACGATCTTGGCTCACCAGAACTTCTGCCTCTCGGGTTCAGGCGATTCTCCTGCCTCAGCCTCCCGAGTAGCTGGGATTACAGGCATGCGCCTCCATACCCAGCTAATTTTGTATGTTTAGTAGAGACAGGGTTTCTCCATGTTGGTCAGGCTAGTCTCGAATTCCCAACCTCAGGTGATCCACCTGCCTTGGCCTCCCAAAGTGCTGGGATTACAGGTGTGAGCCACCATGCCTGGCAAAAACACAAATTTAAAGAAAGCTAGCATTCAGATGAGTGAGACACCCACACCTTTTCCCACTTGTCACCCAAGACATTGGCAGGGAGCCTTCTATCTCCACTTGAAAGATCAGTGGAGTTGCCACTGAGAGGCTGAGCCACCAGAGAAATGCCCGACAAAGAATGGCAGCCCAGTCCCATTGCCTCCAGGGGACCACCAAGATGCCAAGCCCTACTCACACACTCGGGTCTCCAATTAGTTTCTTTCTTTCTTTTTTTTTTTTTTTTGAGACGGAGTCTCGCTCTGTTGCCCAGGCTGGAGTGCAGTGGCCGGATCTCAGCTCACTGCAAGCTCCGTCTCCCAGGTTCACGCCATTCTCCTGCCTCAGCCTCCCGAGTAGCTGGGACTACAGGCGCCCGCCACCTCACCCGGCTAGTTTTTTCTATTTTTTAGTAGAGACGGGGTTTCACCGTGTTAGCCAGGATGGTCTCGATCTCCTGACCTCGTGATCCGCCCGTCTCGGCCTCCCAAAGTGCTGGGATTACACGCTTGAGCCACTGCGCCCGGCCTCCAATTAGTTTCTTAGAGCTTCACTTTTAAATATGAATAGACAGGTATGGACTACCCACATTTAAGGAAAGCTTCAAGAATGAACCATAGAGACCAAGAAAACAAGAATAAAACAGCTTGGAGGAAATGAAGGCCAGGCAGGGCGCACAAGAGAACTTCAAACGCAACTCAAAATCCTTATAGAGTACAAAAATTAGCTGGGCATGGTGGCACACGCCTGTAGGCCCAGCTACTCAGGAGGCTGAGGCAAGAGAATCGTTTGAACCTGGGAGGTGGAGGTTGTAGTGAGCCAAGATCGTGCCACTGCACTCCAGCCTGGCAACAGACTAAGACTTCATCTCAAAAAATAAAAAAATAAAAAATCCTTATAGAATCTGAGCCTGGTGGCTCATGCTTGTAATCCCAGCACTTCGGGACGCTGAGGCGGGCAGATCACGAGGTCAGGAGTTTGAGACCAGCCTGGCCAACACGGTGAAACCCTGTCTCTACTAAAAATACAAAAATAATTAGGCCAGGTATCATGGTGCATGCCTGTAATCGCAGCTGCTTGGAAGGCTGAGGCAGGAGAATGGCTTGAACCCAGTGGGCAAAGGTTGCAGTGAGCCGAGATCGTGCCATTGCACTCCAGCCTGGGTGACAGAAGAAGACTCTATCTCAAAAAAAAAATCCTTACAGAGCTAAAGCACTGCACTCATAAAACAAGACCAGAATATTCTTTTTTTAAAGGAATGTTAACTGGGTGCAGTGATTCATGCCTGTAATCCTAGCACTTTGGGAGGCTGAGGTGGGCAGATCATTTGAGGTCAGGAGTGTGAGATCAGCCTGACCAACATGGTGAGGTTTCACACCGTCTCTACTAAAAATACAAAAAATTAGCCGGGTGTGGTGGCAGGCGCCTATAATCCCAGCTACTCGGGAGGCTGAGGCAGGAGAATCTCTTGAACCCAGGATGCGGAGGTTGCAGTGAGCCAAGATCGTGCCACTGCACTCCAGCCTGGGAGCGACAGAGTGAGACTCTGTCTCAAAAAAAAAAAATCCCAACTTCTCAGGAAGCCGAAGCGGGAGGATCACTTGAGACCCAATCTTGGCAACGTAGCAAAACTCCATCTCTAAAAAATTTTTAAAGAATTAACCAGGCTGGCCGGGCGCGGTGGCTCAAGCCTGTAATCCCAGTACTTTGGGAGGCCGAGGTGGGCGGATCACAAGGTCAGGAGATCGAGACCACAGTGAAACCCCGTCTCTACTAAAAATACAAAAAATTAGCCGGGCGCGGTGGCGGGCGCCTGTAGTCCCAGCTACTCAGGAGGCTGAGGCAGGAGAATGGCGTGAACCCAGGAGGCGGAGCTTGCAGTGAGCCGAGATCGCGCCACTGCACTCCAGCCTGGGCAACAGCGTGAGACTCCGTCTCAAAAAAAAAAAAAAAAAAAAAAAAAAAAAAAAGAATTAACCAGGCTTGTGGCACATGCCTGTAGTCCCAGCTACTCAGAAAGCTAAGGCAGGAAGATCGCTTGAGCCCAGGAGTTCAAGGTTGCAGTGAGCTATGATCGCACCACTGCACTCTAGTCTGGGTGACAGAGCGAGACCCCATCTCTAAAAATAAAAAAAGAAAGATAAAAATATAAATTTGGTTCTATTAAAATTAAGAGCTGCTGTTTATCAAAAGAAACCATTCAGACAATTAAAAGGCAAAGCACAGAGGGGGAAAATATATTCACAATGTATTTATCTGGCAAAGTGCTCATATCCAGAATATATAAGAACTCCTACAAATCAATAAGAAAAAGACAAATGACTCAATATGACAATTGTCAAAATATTCGAACAGAAACCTCACAAAGCAGCATATCCAGATGGCTAATAGCCATATGAAAAGGGACTCAACTTTATTAGTCATCAGGGAAATGTAAATTAAAGCCACATAGAAAGCATATCAGTGGTGGTTGGGGGTTAGTGTGGGAGGAGGAATGACTGCAAATGGGCATTGTGCCGTCAGTGCTTGTCTGGGGCAGTGGAAATGTTTTAAGACTGGATTGTGGTGATGGTTGCACAACCATACACGTTTGTTACAAATAAGCTGATCCAGGCATGGTGGCTCATGCCTGTAATCCCAGCACTTTGGGAGGCCAACATGGGTGGATCACAAGGTCAGGAGTTCAAGACCAGCCTGGCCAAAACGGTGAAACCCGGTCTCTACTAAAAATACAAAAATTAGCCGGGTGTGGCCGGGCGCGGTGGCTCAAGCCTGTAATCCCAGCACTTTGGGAGGCCGAGACGGGTGGATCACGAGGTCAGGAGATCGAGACCATCCTGGCTAACACGGTGAAACCCCGTCTCTACTAAAAATACAAAAAACTAGCCGGGCGAGGTGGCGGGCGCCTGTAGTCCCAGCTACTCGGGAGGCTGAGGCAGGAGAATGGCGTAAACCCAGGAGGCGGAGCTGAGATCCGGCCACTGCACTCCAGCCCGGGCGACACAGCAAGACTCCATCTCAAAAAAAAAAAAAAAAAAAAAAAAAAAAATTAGCCGGGTGTGGTGGCACATGCCTGTAGTCCCAGCTACTCGGGAGGCTGAGGCAGGATAATTGCTTGAACTTGGGAGGCGGAGGTTGTAGGGAGCCAAGACCGCACCATTGCACTCCAGCCTGGGCAACAGAGTGAGACTCCATCTCAAAAATAAATAAATAAATAAATAAATAAATAAATAAATAAATAATCAAGCTGAATGGTTACAATGGCTGGAGTGTAGTGGCATGATCTCAGCTCACTGCAACCACCACTCTCTAGGTTCAAGCAATTCTCCCGCCTCAGCCTCCCAAGTAGCTGGGATTATAGGCGCTTACCACCACGCCTGGCTAATTTTTGTATTTTTAGTAGAGACGGGATTTCACCATGTTGGCCAAGCTGGTCTCAAACTCCTGACCTCAGGTGATCCGCCCACCTCGGCCTCCCAAAGTGCTGGGATTACAGGTGTGAGCCACCACGCCCAGCCTCCTCTGGAGGCTGAGGCAGGAGAATGGTGTGAACTCGGGAGGCGAGGAGGAGCTTGCAGTGAGCCGAGATCGTGCCACTGCACTCCAGCCTGGGCGACAGAGCAAGACTCTGTCTCAAAAAAAAAAAAAAAAAAGAAAAGAAAACGCTATGGCCAGGCGTGATGGCTTATGCCGGTAATCCCAGCACTATGGGAGGCCAAAGCAGGGGGATCACCTGAGGTCAGGAGTTCGAGACCAGCTTGGCCAACACGGTGAAACCCCATCTCTACTCAAAATGCAAAAATAAATTAGCTGGGCATGGTGGCGGCAGGCATCTGTAATCCCAGCTATGTGGGAGGCTGAGGCAGGAGAATCACTTAAACCCAGGAGGTGGAGGTTGCGGTAAGCCGAGATCGCGCCATTGCACTCCAGCCTGGGCAACAAGAATGAAACTCCCTCTCAAACAACAACAACAACAACAAAAAGCCCTATAAAGGAACACTCAAAAAACAAGACCTCTTGGAACTTAAAAACATAGTTACAGAAATTAAAAATTCAATAGGTGTTTTAGAGTATAAGCGGAGGAGGTCTCCAAAGAGTAGAACACAGAAAGAAAAAGAACCGAAAAATAAGAAAGAAAAGAAAAGTTTCGGCCGTGTGCGGTGGCTCACGCCTGTAAGCCCAGCACTTTGGGAGGTTGAGGTGGGTGGATCACCTGAGGTCAGGAGCTCAAGATCAGCCTGGCTAACATGGTGAAATCCCATCTCTACTAAAAATACACAAAATTAGCCAGGCATGGTGGTGGGCTCCTGTAATCCCAGCTACTAGGGAGGCTGAGGCAGGAGAATTGCTTGAATCTGGGAGGCGGAGGTTGCAGTAAGCCAAGATCATACCATTGCATTCTATCCTGGGCAACAAGAGCAAGACTCCACCTCAACAACAAAAATAAATAAATAAATAAAATTAGGGGGGCGTGGTGGCGTGTGCCTGCAATCCCAGCTACTTGGGAGGCTGAAGCAGGAGATCGCCTGAACCCAGGAGGCGGAGGTTGCACTGAGCTGAAATCGCGCCTTTGTACTCCAGCCTGGGCAACAAGAGTAAAACTTGTCTCAAAAGAAAAGAAAATAAAAGAAAAAGGCAATTATGAACTTCAAAAACATTTGAGCAAAAAAGGAAAAAATAATCATAGTTACTCTGTGGCTTAACTAGGAACACTATTTATATATGTTACTATTTACAGCCATATCACATTGTTTTAACCAAAGACTATAGATACTACTCACTTAGAAAGATGCAAGGAAATGTGTGTATTGTGTGGGCAGGGAAGAGAATGTAAGACGGTGAAACCTTCTCACAAAGTCAATAGATAATGTGTGAAATGGCAAAACAAAGAGGTGGAAATATGTCATAGAGAGGAAAACACTAGAATAAAAAGGCACAGCCTGCCCGACGCAGTGGCTCACGCCTGTAACCCCAGCTACTCGGGAGGCTGAGGCAGGAGAATCGCTTGAACCCAGGAGGTGGAGGTTGTGGTGATCTGAGATCACGTGATTGCACTCCAGCCTGGGCAACAAGAGCAAAACTCTGTCTCAAAAAAAATAAAATTAGGCCGGGCACAGTGGCTCACTCCTATAACCCCAGAACTTTGGGAGGCCGAGGCAGGTGGATCACCTGAGGTCAGGAGTTCGAGACCAGCCTGACCGATATGGTGAAACTCCATCTCTACTAAAAAAATACAAACATTAGCCAGGCGTGGTGGTGGGCGCCCACCTGTAATCCCAGCTACTCAGGAGGCTGAGACAGGAGAATTGCTTGAACCCAGGAGGAGGAGGTTGCAGTGAGCCGAGATCGCGCCACTGCACTCTAGCCTGGGCAGCAGAGCAAGACTCCATCTCAAAAAAAAAAAAAAAATAGCCAGGTATAGTACATGCCTATAGTCCCAAGCTACTCAAGGAGCCGAGGCTGAAGGATCACATGAGCCTGGGAGGTCCAGGCTGCAGTTAGCTGGGATCACACTACTGCCCTCCAGTCTGGGCAGGCGACAGAGAAAGACTCTGTCTCAAAAAATAAAAATAAAAAAATATATAAATAAATAAAGCTTAGGGGAGAGCCATCTGAGCTGGATATATCAACTGGGAGAGAGTGTGGAGATGGTATTGAAATCCACAACACTGGAGATGACTGAGAGAGGGAGGGGAGAGAGCAGAGGCCCAGGGCGGAGCCTGGGCAGAGCCTGGGGCTCGCCAACACCGAGGGGCCGTGGAGAGGAGGAGGGAGAGTCACAGAGCCTGGCAGAGTGGCTTGGGGAGAGGCCACCCCCCAAGCAAGTGGACAGGAGGCTTCAGGAGGAAGCTATTCCAGAGGAACGGTCAGGGTGGTGTCTATGTCACAAGTAAGTGGTCAAGTAAGAAGCAAGGCCGGGCGCGGTGGCTCAAGCCTGTAATCCCAGCACTTTGGGAGGCCGAGACGGGTGGATCACGAGGTCAGGAGATCGAGACCATCCTGGCTAACACGGTGAAACCCCATCTCTACTAAAAATACAAAAAACCAGCTGGGCGAGGTGGCGGGCGCCTGTAGTCCCAGCTACTCGGGAGGCTGAGGCAGGAGAATGGCGGGAACCCAGGAGGCGGAGCTTGCAGTGAGCTGAGATCTGGCCACTGCACTCCAGCCTGGGCGACAGAGCGAGACTCCGCCTAAAAAAAAAAAAAAAAAAAAAAAAAGCAAGTAGGACATGGCCAGGGGACAGACAGCCTGGAGGCGTGGCCACCTCAGCAGATGCGCTTCTCACGTGTGGATGGTGACAAAAGATACAGAATAGCTGTGGCCAAGGAGTGAGAGGGAGTCGGACAGCACCCAGAGGAAGCTCGGAAGCAAGAAGTGGGATTCTGCCGCGCAAGTGTTCAAACAACTCCGATGTTTTGCAGAGAAGTGGGGCAGAGGGGCGGGGCCTATGGGTAGAAAGAGCAACCTGTGGGCTTCTGGGAGGTTTTTGAGATGCGCATGAAGCACATTCCATGGAGCCCTTTGCATGGAGCATTTTGCCTGGAGCATGTTGGTTGCCAATGGAGGAAAGGAGGAAGAGTGGACAGGGCACAGAGGGGCCACCCTGCAAAGCTTCCTTCCTCACCCACCCCCAGGTCCTGCAGTCCCAAATGCTGCCCCCTCCAGGAAGCCTTCCCAGAGCTCCCAGGCCTGGGCCTCTCCCACCTGAGCCCCAGACTTCTCAGGGGCACCCCCACACACACTGTCTACGAGGATCTGTGGGTCTTAGCTTCCTCCTTGACGGCTCCCTGGGAAACAGGCACTGAGACTTATTGGTCTCCATCTGCTTCAGCATCTGCCCGGGACCCAGGATCTGGCCCAATGCTGAGGTGCGTAGATGAGTTTCAGTGCGTGTTTGTGGGGTCAGTAAACAAAGGTGTGGATGGACAAACGAGCAGAAGGACAGGCCACTACAAGTCACTAACATCCTAGAGCCCATACCCCAAGCCCTAGGTCTCCATGTCTCATGGACTTGAGGCCTGCTTTCTCCCTGCCCCGGCCCACCTTGGGATCCAAATCGAAGAAGCTGTAGTACTTGAAGCGCAGCCAGAGTACGTCCCCAGCCTTGATGCCCTGCTGCATGAGACACCGCGACGAGTCCAGCCACCTGGGCCGCAGCAGAGGCAGCAGTCAGGGCTGCGCCAGGTACGGCCCTGGGGTGGGGAGGGGGTCTGGGCTGGGGGACAAGCACATACAGAGAAAAGGCCTGGAAACGAAGTGTGGATTTGGGGTGGGCACAGACATGGGACAGGGGGTGGATCCTGGGTGGGGGAGCCCCGACACAGGGGGCGTGGCTCCTGGGCCCACCTGCTGTGGAGCTGGGTCTTGTCTGACAGGGAGCTGGGCCGTGGCAGACGCTGGAGCAGGAGGGGGTCAGGTGGCGGCTGGGGCCGGCTCAGCATGTGGTAGCAGGCCTCTGTCTGGGCGCTGTCCGAGAAGTGAGCTGGCATTCCCCGGAACACTGCAGGCGCCACGCCTGGAGTGCAGGTTGGGGATCAACCAGGCCTGTCCCCCAGGGTTGGGACTCACAGGCCGGCCCCTTCCCCCATCCCCCCAGGCCCACCCCTACCTGCACTCACCCCCAGCCAGGACGACCTTGCTCAAGTCATAGAGTTCTTCCTCTGGCTCCTTCTCTTTCTTCTTCTTCTCCTTCTTCTCAGGAGCCCGGAGCAGGGACAGCTCCTCGGGGTGCCGGATGCCTGAGGGGAGCTGGGGTCTCAGCAGGGACAAGGTCCTGCTGCAACTTCCCCACCTCGCTCATGGGCGCTTGGGGCGGGTCACAGCCCTGCAGGCAGGGTGGCAACCCAGACAGCAAGGACAGCATCACCAGAGCTGGGCCTGGAAACGGGGGTACCTGCCTCTTTGCATCACCCTCGTGGGCCAGGGGGAATCAGCCGGGCAACTCACTGAGGAGGCGGCAGATGGCAGCCACGGCCTGGAAGAGGGGCTGGGAGAAGCTGGCGCGGAGGCGCAGTGCACGGCGGTTGGGCAGCCGAAGGATGACGGGCCAGTGCTGGGGCCCGAAGAAGAGGCGTGCGTCGGCCAGGATCCCGTACTTGTCCAGTGTCCAGTGGGTCTGCAGCAGCCACTGCCTCTTCTGTTCCCACCAAATGGCGTGGTCTGACCAGTCCTGCTTGCGGTCTGTGGGGCACGGGGGCACATCCGGGTCCAGCCTTCCTCCCTGCTGCCCCCAACACTCAGCACAACCCCAGGATTCAGAAGCCTGGGGTGACCATTCCCCTGCCCTGCCTAAGCCAAGAGTGGGGCAGCCTGGGCGGGCCTGGGGTCTACCCCATGGTAACAGCAGCAGGGCTCTCTGCAGGCAGCCCCCCGATGGGCCTTCTAGGCTTGGCTTGTATTTTGCTTCCCAGGGGAGCTCTCCAACCCAGAATCTGGGTGCCCCAATCTTAGCACCCCATCTCTTCCATTCCAGCCTACTGGGCTCCCTTCACATGACGCCCCCTCTGTCCTCCCGTAATCTACGGTTTAATGGCCTCTGTCTTGCATTCTGATGAGCTCCCAGAGGCACAGACTACATCTGTCTCACTGCTGTATATCCTCAGGGCCTGGACCTGTGCCTGGCCTGGAGCAATGGGCACTCAATATTTATAGGTATTAGCTGTGTGACCTTGGACAAGCCACTTAACCTCATGGGGCCTCAGTTTCCCTGTCTGTAAGATATAATAACCACCTTACAAACTGGGACATGGAACAATGCCTCCCATGTGGTAGGTGCAGAGTTTGTGGCAAACTCGTGCACGCACGTGACAATCCATGAGTGGGCATTGAAGTAGAGATGTGCGTCTGTCCCTTGTCAGCCAGCTGGGAACTGGAGACACAGTAATGGAAGGCACAGGTCTCCCCGCGGCCTCCCTCCAGGAGCATGAACAGGCAGGAGGAAGCGTAGAAAAAAGGCTGCCGGGGCCGGGCGCGGTGGCTCAAGCCTGTAATCCCAGCACTTTGGGAGGCCGAGGCGGGCGGATCACAAGGTCAGGAGATCGAGACCACAGTGAAACCCCGTCTCTACTAAAAATACAAAAAATTAGCCGGGCGCGGTGGCGGGCGCCTGTAGTCCCAGCTACTCAGGAGGCTGAGGCAGGAGAATGGCGGGAACCCGGGAGGCGGAGCTTGCAGTGAGCCGAGATCGCGCCACTGCACTCCAGCCTGGGCAACAGCGTGAGACTCCGTCTCAAAAAAAAAAAAAAAAAAAAAAAAAAAGAAAAAAGGCTGCCGGAAAGCTGCTCTGGGTGCACGGCCCTTGAGAGTTTGTGAAGCCGTTTCCTGAGTTCCTCCCAAGTCCTCCCAGTGAGTTTTCTGATTCCCACTGCATCCCACCCGCTTCAGCCAGCCCCCAACTCCACTGCTACACACGCCGGGCATCACCACTGCTGCCAAACCAAGAGAAGTGCCCGTCCTCCTGTGCCTCCCCTCCCAGGTTGGGCCCTTCCTTCCTGGGTGCCCCAGCGGGGCCCTGGCTTTGTGCCACTGCTTCCCCTTCTCTTGGCTCCTTGCTCTTCTCCTGTCCTCTCTGGCCCCTCTCCTGACCTGCCCTTTACCTTGTCCTTTCCCCAGGTTCGGCCTGGGACCGTCTTCTCCCGCCTTGGCCATGTCCCCTTACTGGGTCTCCCTATTCTGTGGCTTCAGTTGCCACTTTCTGCCACAGCCCCATGCGTGGCCCTCAGCCCAGACCCCGCCTTGGGCCCCCAGCCAGAAACCCATGTGCTGCTGGCTGAGGGGACTGTCTACCGCCTTCCTCCCTTCTAGAACCCTTTGTTCCCCTGGCCAAGTGGCTGACACTGGGACTGTAAGCACCACGACTCCTGGTCCTGGCTTTTGGTGCTCAGCTCAGACTCGCTGTGCACAGAGGTACCCTCTCCTCTCCAGCTCCCCACGCCACCTCTCAGGGTTGGGGGATGCGGACTCATGCCAGAGGCCCAGGCATCCTCCCTTTCTCTTCTAGCCACCACATGTGATCAATGCCAATCCCACCTCCAAAATCCACCCTCCTTTCTGTCCTCCCTGCCTGGCCTTAGGAGGCCCTAGTGTCTCTAACCAGGACCACAGCCTCCTCAGGGCCCCACAGCCTCCAGCCCTTCGCCTTGCTGCTGACCTTAGCAGGACAGCCTCCTGCTGAGAACCCTTCGGTGGCCACCTTCCCCTCCAGAAGAAAGTCTAGACCCCTTCTGGAGGCCTTCGGGGCCGTGCAGAGCTGGCCAGGCACCATCCAGCCTCATTTCTGGTCACACTCCGGCATCCTCGCTGGCCGAGAGCCGTAATTCACAGCCCTCCGAGTCCCAGAGCCACCACCTTGCTCCTCCCTGCTGAGGCCACCTCCCAGGACTTCTCCTGGGGTTATCCCCATCCTAGGCTCGGAGCAGCCCCCTCCTCGAGCCCCAGGCCCCCATAATAGCTCCCTCTGTGCGGCAGCCGGCACGCAGCCTCCACGGGTCCGTCTCACCCGCTGCTCCAGGAGGCCAGGGACTGGCCTGGGGTGGCCAGGCTGAGCCTCAGTAGATAGAGCTGATGTGCTTAGGAGTGACAGTATCCCTACCACAGGGAACAAAGAGCTAAAGGGACTTGCCCTGGGGTGCCCAGCAGCGGGTAGCGCAGCAGAGTCTGTCTGACTCCAGGTTAAGGCCTCCTGCGTTACCCTCGTGCCATGCCCTGGGGCCACCCAGATCTTCACCGCCCTGTCTCTGTTCCTCACTTCTACTCTCACAGCTGCTCCGGGCCCTGCCCCTGGCAGCTCCCCTTGCAGCCTCAGCCTTGTGGCTGGGCTACTCTGGGCCCTATCCTCTCCATAGTTGGACTGACCTCCTCCTGGGCTGCATGTGGTAGCCTGGCGGGGTCTGAGGAAGCCTCCCCGCCATCACCCACCCCCCTCCCACTGGCAGCCCAGGCCCAGGCTCTTGGCCAGGACTGTGGTGGGCCTGCCTTCCGGCTCTGCCTATCGGGGTATTCCTGCTGCCCTCTCAGGAAGGGGTAGCCCCCACTGCTGGCATGGAAGGAAGATGAGGAGCCCCTGTGTCACTGGCCCCGTGGCCCTCCATGACTGATGCCACAGGCTGCTCTGCTGTAACTTCCTGTGGGGGCAGGGCCTTCCCACCCAGGCTGGGCCTGTCACCAGTCTGCTGAGAACTTCCGCCAAGCGTAGGGAGTGTGGGGGCAGGCCCTTAGGTCACCTAGACCCCCTCAGACCTCAGCAATGTGACTTTGGCCTTGGTCCAGGCCAGACCACTCCTTCCGCTCCTGTTGGTGGCTGAATGGGGGATCGTGGCTGGGTCTGATCTTTAGCAGACCAGCTGGAGCAGGAGGGAGGGAGGGAAGAGGGTAGGAAGGAGAGGAAGTTGGGGAAATGTCTTTTTTGGAACCAAATGATTAAGCTAATGCCTGAGTCACCGTGACACCATTATCGCGAGCTGAGCAGTAGGGATGGTCCGGAAGTGCCCGGAGACACCCGTGGCGGCCACCCGTGGTACTGAGTTCAGCAGGTGGGCGGCGGGACACTCACTGATCTGCTCCACAATCTTCAGGAGTACCCCGCCGATGTGCGACTCCCCAGTGACCCGCAGGGTGACCGACTCGGCCTCCGGGTCCTCCTCTCCCACAAACACCCGCAGCTCCCATGATGAGTCGATGTAGTCCCCGGAGGCTGTCTTCATCCCCGCCATGGCTGCGGCTGCTGCTACAGAGAGTGGGGAAGGAGGCAAGGTGGGCAGGCCCCGGTAGGCTCCTGGGTTTGGGCAGAAGAGTTCTGTGGTGCCCTGGACACACCCAGAGGAAAGCTGTTCATGAAGGAGGGCAGGAGCGAGCCCCCAGTCCCGTATGCCCATGGTACCCTCAGACCATCTCACCAGCGCTGGCGCTTGAGCTGCGAGGGCCCTCAGAGACCATTTAGTCCAACCCGCTCCCATCCTACAGACAGGCAGACTGAGGCCGGGTAAGAAGGGGCTCACTCAGGACCACCCTGCTCGATGCCAGCCCACAGCTCACCCCCAGACCCTCAGGGGCAGCTGCCCACTCTGGCCATGGCTTTGTACCCAGGCCAGGAAATAATTCTGATCCTGGCCCACAACTCAATGCCAACATCACAAACCAGCCAAAGCCTCCCGGGGGAGGTGGAAAGTTCAGGCTGCCGCATGGCGAGAGGCAGGCTGGGCAGAGGCTGCAGGAGGATAAGGAAGAGAAGGGCCTGTGGTCCCAGTGAGGCCCGAGCTTACCTTTCCTGGCAAGGGCTGGGGGCTGCAGGTGGGCCTCAGGCTACACCCCTGAGGGCTGTGGGCTTCCTGCCCTCCTTTCTCTTTGGAGCTTCCTTCAGGGCAGCCCTTGCCTGTGCCTTATCATGAGCAGGGCGGGCTCAGCCCCTCCCCAGGGCGGGCTGGCGCTGGGTGCAGGAAGCACGCTGCCAGCCCGCAGAGGGTTCCAGGGGCCCCCACCTTTGTCCCCAGAGAGCACAGGAAGCTAGGGAGAGCCGGCTGAGCGACTCAACACCGTCAAAAACGCCCCCTGCCTCATTTGGAGGGAAGCTCAGTACAAACTCAACAAGTCCCCCGACTGTTTGTGTTCAGGGCTGGGTCCGCCTTTGTGGGAAGTGTCTCCCATCCCCAGCCTGTCACATGAGTTGGGGACCTTGGGCTTTGAAACATCACTGGGCTGCCGGAGGGAGAGCTCAGGAGTTGACAGAGTGTATCCAGGTTATTTGGGACTCACAGGTCAAATCGGCTCCAGTCTGGCTGTCCCTATCAACCAAAGATCCCTCAAGGCCCCAGAGGGAAACAAGTCCATTTTGCAGTTTTTCCTAGCTCCGCATAGGGCTACTTTCAAACTCATGAACTCAGACCTGCCAGGCGAATGAGTGAACAGAACTTGGACCTGACCATTCACAACCTCCCAGGCCCTCAGGTCCCCCAGCTCCAAACACACCTCCACTGTGCTCCACTTGGACGTGCCTCCCTGAGTCCCCACAAGGCTCACTCCCATCAAGTCCCTGCTTAGGTGTCACCTCAGGGGTCTCTGGTGGTCTATACCCTCCTGCTCATCACGTCCTAGGATGTGGGCTTCAGTAGAGCAAGGCATATCCGCCACCAGCTCTGCACACAACAGTGGCCTTTCCAGTGAATACACTGGGGATCGGAGCACAGAGGGTGGGCAAGCCTGGGGGCGGCAGAGTCCTGCTGATGGGGGAGGCTGCCTAAACGGTGTCACCCAGATGAGGAAGGGGGAGGCCTGCTGGGGATTCCCAGGGGAAAAGCAAGCTGATGAAACTAGCAGCAGTAAGTCCAGCCAGCTGCTAGTCTCAGAGCCTTCCTAGCCCAAAAAGCAGCACTCTTGGAGCAAATGAGGAAGTTTTACTCCTGCCCCAGAGGCCTCCCCAGTCCAGGAAGACAGCTTTAGAAAACGCAGCTTTTTTGGCCGGGCGCGGTGGCTCAAGCCTGTAATCCCAGCACTTTGGGAGGCCGAGACGGGCGGATCACGAGGTCGGGAGATCGAGACCATCCTGGCTAACACAGTGAAACCCCGTCTCTACTAAAAAATACAAAAAACTAGCCGGGCGAGGTGGCGGCGCCTGTAGTCCCAGCTACTGGGGAGGCTGAGGCAGGAGAATGGCGGGAACCCGGGGGGCGGAGCTTGCAGTGAGCTGAGATCCGGCCACTGCACTCCAGCCTGGGTGGCAGAGCGAGACTCCGTCTCAAAAAAAAAAAAAAAAAAAAAAAAAAAAAAAAAAAAAGAAAACGCAGCTTTTTGCAACCATGGAAAAGTGTAATTAAAGCTTAGAACCCTAAATTCTCAGGTGAGAGATGTGCATTGTAACCATCACCCAGGCCGGGGGCGGTGACTCACTCCTGTAATCCCAGCACTTTGGGAGGTCAAGGCGGGCAGATCACGAGGTCAGGAGATTGAGACCATCCTGGCTAACATGGTGAAACCCTGTCTCTAATAAACATAAAAAAAAAAAATTAGCCGGGCGTGGTGGCGGGCACCTGTAGTCCCAGCTACTCAGGAGGTTGAGGCAGGAGAATGGCGTGAACCGGGGAGGCGGAGCTTGCAGTGAGCCGAGATCGTGCCACTGCACTCCAGCCTGGGCGACAGAGCAAGACTCCCTCTCAAAAAAAAAAAAAAGAAAAAGAAAAACAAAAACCCATCACCCAGTGGGGTGCGGTGGCTCATGCCTGTAATCCCAGCACTTTGGGAAGTTGAGGCAGGCGGATCGCTTGAGGTCAAGAGTTCGAGACTAGCCTGGCCAATATGGCAAAACAGCTGTCTCCACTAAAATACAATTATTAGCTGGATGCGGTAGCGGGCTCCTGTAATTCCAGCTACTGGGGAGGCTGAGGTAGAAGAATCGCTTGAACCCAGGAGGTGGAGGTTGCAGTGAGCTGAGATCGCACCACTACACTCCGGCCTGAGACTCAAACAACAAAACAACAAAACAAAAACAATCCATGACCCAACTCCTAAATCTAACAGCAACTGACAGTATAGCTGCCCTTCCCCCACAGAGGTCACACTGAAATTCTGTTCTCTGGATCTAGCCAGTTTCTAACTTTGGGACTATAATGTGGAGAACTAACAGCACCGGGGACACCCCAAAGCTTATCTGAACCTCTCATTAGTACCACTTGGGGTGGGGAAGCCTCCAGATGTCCTTCCAGCCGCTGAGCAACAGCGCCACCTAGCAACCCTCTCAGCAAAGCCATGGAGCTGTGCCAAGCCACCTGACTCCTCCTAAGCCCACCCCGAAGAGAAGAGCAAGATCAGATTCCAGGAGCAGCCCCTGCAAGACAAACTCTTGGTTAAAAAAAAAAAAAAAAAAAAAAAACACTCAAGGCCAAAGCAACATATAACCACGCCCAACTGGCTTGTTTTATTGGAGAAGGGGACGCGGAATAAACAACGTGAGACAGCTGGGACCTGAGGATGGAAGAACCCCCTCCCCTCCCCATACATGCCCACTGCCCCAAATAAAAAATAACCAACTATGGGAGAGCAGCCGAGACAGCAACTGGGGGCAGGGGAAGGAGATACGGAACTCGAGGGCAGCGGTGGAGAGACCATGCGTGTGCTGGGAGGGCCCAGAGGCAGCGGTGGCACAAACAGCGCAGGTACGAGTCTCTGTGTCTTCCCCGGGGTTATGTATAAATATAGAGAGATGAGGCCTTCTCTCCCCTGCTCTCCCTTCCGCTCCGTGCTGCTCGCCGCGGTCCCAGCTCCACTTTCCACATGAGGGCGAAGGGAAGGGGGATGAACAAGTCATCACCGAATTGCAATCAGACCCACATCCATCAGCTTCTGGATCTTCTGTGCTATTACAGGATTCTTTAAGTGTCTACAGAGGAAGAGGCAGTTATTTGAAATGAGACAACCTTTAAAATCTTACTTCCTCTCAGAGCAAGCCCCAATTCAACCCCCTCTACAGAAGGCCCCGGCAAGGAGGGGTCCTGGCGAGGCCTGGGGCGCAGAGCTGCGGAGGCCTGCTCCACTTCGCAGAACTTGCCAGTCCTACTCCAAGCCCACGACACAGTTTCCAGCTAAGACCTTTCTCCCAGCTAAATGGGCCTTTCCAAATGACTGCTCAAGCTATCATGACAAACAAGGAAGGCCCTTCCAGCTCTCCACCCACTACCAATCTCCTCAAGTTTAGGAGAATGACAGAATTCCTCTTCCTCCCATACCGAGCACACCCCTCCCAGCTGTGTGCACTCATCTGCCTGCTTTTGTTCTCCATTTCCAGCAAGGCCACCTCTTTGACTCTACGTACTCGCTGAGTGCCTGGGGGTCCTTCTGCATCTGTTCCAGGATAAGGCGCATGGCTGGGTCACTCATGATCTGCTGCACCTCGGGGTCGGCCATGGCTCGTCGCTTCACATCTTCGGGGCTGTCATGCCGGTTGTACTGCGCCATCATACAGCGTTGGTAGCCGTCTGCCGCCTCCTGCAGTCCAGAAGAGACAAAGGGGAAGAGTGTTGGCACCACCCAGCTCACTACTTCAGCAGGTCCAAGATAACAGAGGTAACTGACAAGGGAAGACAGAGCAAGTAAGAGAGAAACGGAGAAATGGAGGTGACAGGGAAGAAATCAGGGACTAAATGTGGAAAAGACCCAACAGAGAAAGAGGCAGGGGGAGCCCTGGAGCCCCAGAAGCAGCCCCACCTTACAGCTGGAGTCCAGGTCTAGCGCCTTCTGGTACACATCCATGGCTTTGGTGTAGTCCTTCATCGCTTCCAGGGCAGCAGCTTTCCGTGTATAACCCTTGACTACAGACAGGAGAGGTGGTGCGTTATCCAAACGCAGCGCCCAAGGCTGCTCCTTGCACCTCTTCACCTGCACATCAACACTGTTCACACCTGCTGATGCTGGATCCTAAATGCTACAGGTCCCAAGAACACACAGGTAGACAAAGGGCTTGCCCTTTCCTTCTCTAATCTTTTGGCTAGAGACAGGGGACAGGCAGCAGAAAGGTACTTACTGAAGGTCGGCTCCAGCTGGATACATTCCTCACAGTCCTAGAATGAAGCAGCAGAAAGAAATTAGGCTCATTCCCTTGGACAAGCTCACTACAGGCAGCTAAAGCATGTGAACTTCCAACTAACACCTCATCCAGCACCACACAGAGGTGATGACACCAGAAAAGACAACTCCAGATGATGGATCATCCCATAAAAGACAAACTGCCCGGACTCTGCAAGAGGCTGATGCTATGAAAAACACATAGTGGGGGACAATTCCAGTTTGAGAAACTGAAGAGTACATGACAGCTAGACCAAATGCATGGGCCTTGGTACTGAGAGCTTTGGAATCCAAAACCACTGCTGATTAAAAAACAAAACAACGCCAGGCGCGGTGGCTCACGCCTGTAATCCCAGCACTTTGGGAGGCTGAGGTGGGTGGATCACCTGAGGTCAGGAGTTCAAGACCAGCCTGGCCAACATGGTGAAACTCTGTCTCTACTTTAAAAAAAAAAAAAAAAAAAAAAAAAAAAAAAAAAAAAAAGCCAGGTGCAGTGGCTCATGCCTGTAATTCCAGCACTTTGGGAGGCTGAGGTGGGTGGATCACCTGAGGTCAGGAGTTCAAGACCAGCCTGACCAACATGGAGAAACCCCTTCTCTACTAAAAATACAAAATTAGCTGGGCGTGGTGGCACATGCCTATAATCCCAGCTACTAGGGAGGCTGAGGCAGAAGAATTGCTTGAACCTGGGAGGCAGAGGCTACGGTGAGCTGAGATCGTGCCATTGCACTCCAGCCTGGGCAACAAGAGTGAAACTCCATCTCAAAAAAAAAAAAAAAAAAAAAACAATTGCTGTGCTGGTGGCTGCACCTGTAATAATCCCAGCTACTTGGGAGGCTGAGGCAGGAGAATCACTTGAACGTGGGAGGCGGAGGTTGCAGTCAGCCAAGATCATGCCATTGCACTCCAGCCTGGGCAACAAGAAAGAAACTCTGTCTCAAAATAAAATAAAATAAACTTAAAAACCCCAAGTTTTAAAACATATTTTTGGAGAAGTAGGCAAGTCTGAGTATGGATGGACAGACGGCAGATGGCATCAGGCCTTGGTGTGGTGAGGCTGCGTGAGCTGACAGTGCTGCACTGGACAGGGAGTCTTTTCAGGCAATGCGTGCACAAGACTTGGATGTCTCATTCTAAGTGCCAAATGTATACAATTTCCTTTTGGAAACAGTTCAGCAAAAAAGGTGAGCATTTAATTGTCAGATAAAGGTTGAAGATACACCAGATATTCACTATGTATTCTTCTTTTTGAAACATCTTCAAAGTAGGAAATCATGAGAAAGAGAACATTATGCAGTACACTGAGCTCACCTGGGCTTAATTCCAACCCTTCCACCAAGAAGCTGGGACAGCAGCAGAAACCCCATTCATTCTTTCTCCACGCTCTCATGATTGGGAAAGCACTGCCCACCTCCGAGGTGACTGACAACCCGCTATTCTTTGCCTCACAAATCAATATGCTTTTGACATGACTCTTGTACAATCCTACTAGTAGAAATGATGTCTCTAGGCCCAGACACAGACCCAGAAGACAGTGGCACAAAATATAAAAACCTACACAAACCCAGGTATGGCTGTTTCTAGACGGGTCACACTTTGTCACCTTCCCACAATATGGTCCAGGTTTGTCAGCCAGAGAACAGTCAAAAAAAAAAAAAACTGCTGAAAGAGGCAGGGTGGTTGATATTCAAGAGAATGATGGGAACTCCATTCACAGTGTCAAACAGTCGTATTTGACCAAACTTGGTATGACTGAGAACAGCAGACCTACCTAGCTGAGCAAAACAGAAAAGCAAGGAAGGATGGCACAGCCGCTGAGACACATGGTGGCTCCTCAAGAATTAAACGTAGGCCGCGCGCAGTAGCTCATGCCTGTAATCCCAGCACTTTGGGAGTCCAAGGCAGGAGGATTGCTTGAGCCCAGGAGTTTCAGAGCAGCCTGGAAAAACATGGTGAAACACTGTCTCTATAAAAAAAAGACAAAAATTGGCCGTGCGTGGTGGCTCACGCCTGTAATCCCAGCACTTTGGGAGACCAAGGAGGGTGGATCACGAGGTCAGGAGATCGAGACCATCCTGGCTAACATGGTGAAACTCCATCTCTACTAAAAAATAGTGAGCCGAGGCCGGGCGCGGTGGCTCAAGCCTGTAATCCCAGCACTTTGGGAGGCCGAGACGGGTGGATCACGAGGTCAGGAGATCGAGACCATCCTGGCTAACACACTGAAACCCCGTCTCTACTAAAAAATACAAAAAACTAGCCGGGCGAGGTGGCGGGCGCCTGTAGTCCCAGCTACTCGGGAGGCTGAGGCAGGAGAATGGCGTAAACCCGGGAGGCGGAGCTTGCAGTGAGCCGAGATCCGGCCACTGTGCTCCAGCCTGGGCGACAGAGCAAGACTCTGTCTCAAAAACAAAACAAAAAAAAAATAGTGAGCCGAGATTGCGCCACTGCGCTCCAGTCCGGGTGACAGAGCGAGACTCTAAAAAAAAAAAAAAAAGGCCGGGCGCGGTGGCTCAAGCCTGTAATCCCAGCACTTTGGGAGGCCGAGACAGGCGGATCACGAGGTCAGGAGATCGAGACCATCCTGGCTAACACAGTGAAACCCCGTCTCTATTAAGAAATACAAAAAAAAAACTAGCCGGGCGAGGTGGTGGGCGCCTGTAGTCCCAGCTACTCGGGAGGCTGAGGCCGGAGAATGGCGTGAACCCGGGAGGCGGAGCTTGCAGTGAGCTGAGATCCGGCCACTGCACTCCAGCCTGGGTGACAGAGCGAGACTCCGTCTCAAAAAAAAAAAAAAAAAAAAAAAAAAAAAAAATTAGCAGGGTACAGTAGTGCACACCTGTAGTCCCCAGCTACTCAGGAGGCTGAGGTGGGAGGATGGCTTAAGCTGGGGAAGCAGAGGTTGCAGTGAGCTGAGATCGTGCCACTGCACTCCAGCCACCCTGGGCGAGAGGCAGACCTTGTCTTAAAAAAAAAAGGGGGGGGGGGCCCAGGCACAGTGGTTCACGCTTGTAATCCTAGCACTTTGGGAGGCTGAGGCAAGTGGATCACCTGAGGTCAGGAATTCAAGGCCAGCCTGGCCAACACGGTAAAACCTCGTCTCCACTAAAATACAAAAAATTAGCCGGGCATGATGGCGGGTGCCTGTAATCCCAGCTACTTGGCAAGATGAGATGGGAGAATTGCTTGAACCCAGGAGATGGTGGCAGTGAGCCAAGATCGTGCCATGGCACTCCAGCCTGGGCAGCTGAGTGAGACTCTGTCTCAAACAAACAAACAAACAAACAAAGTAAACATAGACACCACAAGGCCCAGCAATTCCACTTCTTAAAAATGGTTAGGCCGGGCACGGTGGCTCAAGCCTGTAATCCCAGCACTTTGGGAGGCCGAGACGGGCGGATCACGAGGTCAGGAGATCGAGACCATCCTGGCTAACACAATGAAACCCCGTCTCTACTAAAAATACAAAAAAATTAGCCGGGCGAGGTGGCGGGCGCCTGTAGTCCCAGCTACTCGGGAGGCTGAGGCAGGAGAATGGCGTAAACCCGGGAGGCGGAGCTTGCAGTGAGCCGAGATAGCGCCACTGCACTCCAGCCTGGGCGACAGAGCGAGACTCCGTCTCAAAAAAAAAAAAAAAAAAAATGGTTAAAAAGGCAAAAACAAAGAAAAAAGAGGAAGGATACAGGGGTGAAAGGACCCGCCTTCCAATGTACTGCCAACCAGTAATAACTCCATGGGCCAGGACCAGTTAGATACAGGTCCCATATTTTACACACACACACACACCACTATAAATCTAGGCAACACAGCAAGACCCCAACTCTACAAAAAAATTAAAAATGAAGCAGGATGTGGTGGTATGTGCCTGTGGTCCTAGCTCCTCAGGAGGCCGAGGCAGGACAGAGTGAGACACTGTCTCAAACATCATCATCAACCCATGTTGATGAAAACACAGAGAGAAAACCCACTCCTCACATGCAGGCTTACAGTAATGGCCGCCCCCACAGGTCTCCTCACCTTGAGTGCCAGCTGGAACTCCAGGAGTTTGGTGTAGCAGG
Source organism: Macaca nemestrina (assembly GCF_043159975.1). NCBI lineage: Eukaryota > Metazoa > Chordata > Mammalia > Primates > Cercopithecidae > Macaca > Macaca nemestrina. The sequence continues at coordinate 10,210,789 of NC_092136.1, forward strand.
CAGCTCGATTGCTGTATAATTTGGCATCTTTCGGGTTCCTTTTGATGGCTTCTGTATAATGCTTCATGGCCTGAGGATAGTCCCCTGGGGAAGAAAAACAAAGTCTATCTTTTAAAAAGCAAAAGGCCCCCACATATAGCCGGCCATATTACCCCACAGCCTGGCATGGGAGGCACATGCAGCACCGCTCCCCCCGATCCCCAAGCTGCAGGCAGCACCTTTCTGAAAACACTCGTTGCCTTTGTTCTTCTCCTCCAAAGCCAGGTCGGGGTTTATGTAGGCCAGCCGCTCTTGCTCCTTCAGGATTTTCTCTGCCTACAAAACATAATTATTGGAATAGTAATTTAAACACTCATAATCATCTAAATATTAGGATTTTAATTTTCAGAGTATTGCTGACAAGTTTTTTTTTTTTTTTTTTTTTTTTTTTGAGACGGAGTCTCGCTCTGTCACCCAGGCTGGAGTGCAGTGGCGCGATCTCGGCTCACTGCAAGCTCCGCCTCCCGGGTTCATGCCATTCTCCTGCCTCAGCCTCCTGAGTAGCTGGGACTACAGGCGCCCACCACCACACCCAGCTAGTTTTTTTTTTTTTTTTTGTATTTTTTTTAGTAGAGACGGGGCTTCACCGTGTTAGCAAGGATGGTCTCGATCTCCTGACCTTGTGTTCTGCCCGCCTTGGCCTCCCAAAGTGCTGGGATCACAGGCGTGAGCTATTGCTATGGTCCTTGCTATTGCTGGCAAGTTTTTAAAAGAAATTTACAGTTTTGTTTTTTTTTTTGAGACGGAGTCTCGCTCTGTCTCCCAGGCTGCACTGCAGTGGTGCGATCTCAGCTCACTGCAAGCTCTGCCTCCCAGGTTCACGCCATTCTTCTGCCTCAGCCTCCTGAGTACCTAGGATTACAGGTGCCTGCCACCATGCAAGGCTAATATTTTGTATTTTTAGTAGAGACAGTGTTTCACCGTGTTAGCCAGGATGGTCTCTATCTCCTGACCTCATCATCCACCCGCCTAGGCCTCCCAAAGTGCTGGGATTACCATAAAAGAGAATGAATGGCACTGACACAACACTGGTACAAGAATAAGCCCTGTATGAAAAGGATGCACACCTCACTAGCACAATTCATTCTCTCACCAATCCTTTTGTGAATATAAAGTCACACCCTACATAATTTATGACAATTGGCCTGATTCACACCATTTTATCATTTTTGTTGTATAAAATAGTCAAAGTGTTATGTTACAAGAACTATTAACACTCTTTTTTTTTTTTTGAGACAGAGTCTTGCTCTGTTGCCCAGGCTGGAGTGCAGTGGCCGGATCTCAGCTCACTGCAAGCTCCGCCTCCCGGGTTTACGCCATTCTCCTGCCTCAGCCTCCCAAGTAGCTGGGACTACGCACTCGGCCACTATAAACACTCTTAATGCACAGGCCCTCAATATTGACACATTTAGGGTTGAAATCTTGACCAATACAAAAAACTGCAAAAAATAAAACAAAACAAAACCAAAAACCAGATCACTTCCTATATGTTGTCACTGTTAAATGAGAGAAAAAGAATCATGTAAGATGACCAAAGCCACTACCTAAAAAAATGTCAGGTTCAGCCAGGCATAGTGGCTTACGCCTGTTAATTCCAGCACTTTGGGAGGCTGAGGAGGGCGGATCACTAGAGTTCAGGAGTTCAAGACCAACCTGGGCAACACAGTGAGACCCCCTTCTCTACAAATAATAAAAAAATTAGCTGGATGTGGCCAGGTGCAGTGGCCTGTAATCCCAGTACTTCGGTAGGTCGAGGTGGATGGATCATGAGGTCAGGAATTTTGAGACCAACCTGGCCAATATAGTGAAACTCCATCTCTATTAAAAATACAAAAATTGGGCCGGGCGCGGTGGCTCAAGCCTGTAATCCCAGCACTTTGGGAGGCCGAGACGGGCGGATCATGAGTTCAGGAGATCGAGACCATCCTGGCTAACACGGTGAAACCCCGTCTCTACTAAAATACAAAAAAAATTAGCCGGGCGAGGTGGCGGGCGCCTGTAGTCCCAGCTACTCGGGAGGCTGAAGCAGGAGAATGGCGTGAACCGGGGAGGCGGGGCTTGCAGTGAGCTGAGTTCCGGCCACTGCACTCCAGCCTGGGCGACAGAGCGAGACTCTGCCTCAAAAAAAAAAAAAAAAACCCCCCAAAATTAGCTGGACGTAGTGGTGCGCACCTGTAGTCTTAGCTACTCGGGAGGCTGAGGCAGAACTGCTTGAACCTGGGAGGCTGAGGTTGCAGTGAATAGAGACCGTGCCACTGCACTCCAGGCTGGGTGACAAAAATAAAAAATAAAAAATTAGCTGGATGTAGTGGCACACGCCTCTAATCCTAGCTACTCAGGAGGCTGAAGTGGGAAGATCAATGAAGCCCAGGAGATTGAGGGTGCAGTGAGCCATGACTATGCCACTGTACTTCAGCCTAGGCAAAAGAGTGAGACCTTATCTCAAAAAAAAAAAAGGTCGAGTTCGTTATTAAATAAAACAGTAAGAAACAATGGCTCAATTATTAGGAAAACAAGAAAAGACCCCTATTCCTTTCCTACCCACCTGCTGACATTTCTTGAGCACATCTGGGGTTCGGTGCTCTGCTAGAGACTTGTTATAGAAATGGATGGCATCCTTGTACTTTTCTTCTTTGAAGTATGAGTTGCCAATTCGAGCATACGCTCTGAAAAAGAGAGACAGACAAGGACTGCTTAGGACAAACAGATAAGGTCAGCTCCTGCAGAAAAACACACCTGCAACTAGAAAGACCCGCATCACTGCCTTCAACACTTTTTGTCTTGTCTGCGGTGACCTTCTTGCCAGCCCCTTTTTTTTTTTTGGAGACAGAGTCTCGCTCTGACACCCAGGCTGGAGTGGTGGTGCGATCTCAGCTCACTGCAAACTTTGCTTCCCAGGTTTACACCCTTCTCCTGCCTCAGCCTCCTGAGTAGCTGGGACTACCGGCGCCCGCCACCATGCTCAGCTAATTTTTTGTATTTTTAGTAGAGACGGGGTTTCACTGTGGTCTCCATCTCCTAACCTTATGATCCGCCCGCCTCGGCCTTCTAAAGTGCTGGAATTACAGGCATGAGTCACTGCGCCCGGCCTGCCAGCCCTTTCTTAACACAGCAGATTCTATGGCCAGCAGCAGCCCTCCTCCCCATGCAGAGAAACTTAAGTCTTGGACAGCAAACCCTCCACGCTATCAAGGTATTCTGGAAGGTCGAGCCTACTTGGCAATCTGTCGATAGTCTTCTCGGTTTTCTCTCCCCACGTCAATGGCCTTCTCACAAAGCTCCCGGCACTTATTGTAGTCACCCTTTTCGAAGTACACCGCTGCCAGGCAGGATGGTGAAGAAGGAACAGTCAGTCCTTGCTTCTTCCCTCAGATACCCAATAATTCCCTTGCCCCTTGTTTCTGGGCCTCACCTGCTTGATTGGTAATGTAAGTCATGTTGGTGGGGTCCAGCTCCTTGGCTTTGTCGTAATGCTTCAAGGCTGTGTCAAAGTCTTTCTTCTTGTAGGCATCATTCCCCAGCTCTTTTTCTTTCAGTGCCTAGATGAGGTTTAGAAGTGAGTGCTGAGCAAATCTAACTCAGGTGACAAAGACAGCAAGAATCTATGATCTGTCACAAGTTCTGAAATACAGCTAACATGTATAGAACTCTAGCAAGTTCTCCTGAAGGCCTCTTCATCAATCAGCTATAGACAATACAGTCAAGTATCAGCCATTAGAATGAAAACTAACTTCATCTTTGCTTGCTCTGAAACTCCCCCTTTTCCACCTACTCTCCTGGATCTTTGTCAGGAAGCAGAGCGCTTCTTTAGGGGAGAGGAAATGCCTTCAACTTGAAGCAACCATTGAGGACAGCAGAGTTTTGGACCAGGCTTTATTCTGAGAGGCTGCAGCAGATCTGGTGTCGGTCCTGTGGCTGCCTCAGGGTCTTAGTTGTCAGGGAATCATAGCAGAGGGTGTGGTGAGAGGATGAGAAGGGGCTGAGTGGCACGAGTCTTCGGCAAAACTCGCTACCGCCCACAGTGGAGGGCCTTTTTCCAGCTGAGACACCCTAAACAACCAACGCTTACCCATTTCAAGGTGCTAAATTTGGCAACAATCTGCTGTTCCAGTTACAAGGAGGGAAATGAAATCGTTGAGGCACATGCCTCCTGCTCCAAAAGAGTGCTGCTTAGCGGACGCTCCCAACTGCATACCATGTCCAGCCAGGAAGCAAAGGTCTAAGGATTGATGTGGACAACATTCTTCTGGATCATGACAAGGATGTGAATTACTCCCAACTTTCTGGTCTTGCTCTGACCAACATTCACACTGGCAGCAATGAAGCTACCGTTGCGTCCACGGGAAGGGCAACTCCCGCTGCTCACTCTTGGCTACACATCACTCCTAGGAATTCTCTTGTGAAGCTCATCTTTTTTTTTTTTTTTTTTGAGATGGAGTCTCGCTCTGTCGCCCAGGCTGGAGTGCAGTGACAAGATCTCAGCTCACTGCAACCTTGGCCTCCCAAGTTCAAGTGATTCTTCTGCCCACCATGACACCTGGCTAATTTTTCTATTTTTAGTGGAGATGAGGTTTCACCATGTTGGCCAGGCTGATCTTGAACTCCTGACCTTAGGTTATCTACCCACCTTGGCCTCCAAAAGTGCTGAGATAACAGGCATGAGCCACTGTGCCTGACCTGAAGCTGATCTTTTAACATGCTGACCATTCTAATGAATAATAGTCATAAGCTTAGCACATACTAAAGCACTCAAAATAGTTACAGCTGGGCACAGTGGCTTGTGACTACAATCCTAGCTGAAGCAGGAGAATCGCTTGAGGCTAGGAGTTCAAGACCAACCTGGGAAACACAGCGAGACTCCGTCCCTAAAAAAAACCATAATAATCATGGTCATTCAAGGTCGACAGATGTTCCCATTCAACATAAAGATTTCTAGTTGTCTATAAATGAGTGACAGTGAGGAGAGAAAAAACAAGACCTGCTTCTTATTCTCTGGAAGATCTTCTTCCATTGGCTCTGGCTTGGTCTCCTTTTTGGGAGGGGGTGGTGGGGGAGGTGTTGCAACCTCTTCCTCCTCATCCATACTGCCCAGATCGACCCCAAGGAGGACGCTGAGAGTGGTCATGATCCGGGGATCTTGTAGTTTCCTAGTATTGATTTAAAAAAAGAAAGAAAAATTGCAATTACTTCTCCCCACAGTCTTTTAACTCCCACTATGAAAGTCAGATTCCTGTGTTTAGAAGCTCCTCACCCATCAAAAGATGGCTAGATTTTGCATCACTCATGAGATACAATTGAGGAATGCTCAAACTGTCAAAACACCATCTAAAATAGAGTCAACAAAAATAAATAAAATGAGGTCACAGATAGCCGGGCACGGTGGCTCACACCTGTAATCCCAGCACTTTGGGAGGCTGAGGCAGGCAGACCACTTGAGGTCAGGAGTTTGAGACTGGCCTGGCCAAGATGGTAAAACCTGTCGCTACTACTAAACATACAAAAATTAGCCAGGTGTGGTGGTGTACACCTGTAATCCCAGCTACTCAGGGGGCTGACGCAGGAGAATCTCTTGAACCCAGGAGGTGGATGTTGCAGTGAACCGAGATTACACCACTGCACTCCAGCCTAGGTGACAGAGCGAGACTACATCTCGAAAAAATAAAATAAATAAAATAAAATAAAATAAAATAAAATAAAATAAAATCAAGTCACAGAGGTCAAGTTTATTCCTCAAGGTTGGCAGATACACAGAGGAGTAAGTTGTTTTAGGTATACTTCCGTAGCTGATCTCAGGAGCCAGAGGATTGAGATAGAGATGGATACCAGTACAAGATTTAGACACATTTTTTTTTTTTTTTTTTTTTGAGAGGGAGTCTCGCTCTGTCACCCAGGCTGGAGTGCGGTGACGCGATCTCGGCTCACTGCAAGCTCCGCCTCCCGGGTTCACGCCATTCTCCTGCCTCAGCCTCCCGAGTAGCTGGGACTACAGGCGCCCACCACCTCGCCCGGCTAGTTTTTTGTATTTTTTAGTAGAGATGGGGTTTCACCGTGTTAGCCAGGATGGTCTCGATCTCCTGACCTCGTGATCCGCCCGTCTCGGCCTCCCAAAGTGCTGGGATTACAGGCTTGAGCCACCGCGCCCAGCCGATTTAGACACATCTTTACACATGAACTTCAAGCCTGTTTCCACCCTGATCTACCAACAGAGACAGTAGGGCCTTAGTAGATGGAAAGGATGGGGTTGACACTAGATCAGAGTTCTAGGATAGCAGGCAAGAGATGTATATAGATGACAAGGAACATTCTAGATTACTGTGATATATGCTCCCCTGACCCTTTCTATAATTACAAATAAACGACCACCCGCTACTGCTCTGCAGAGAATAAGCAAAGGCAGAAACTGCAGTTTAGGGCAGGGAACCCTCTGCTGTGACGCTACAGGAAGAAAAAGCATAACATTCCTCCTGATTTCCAGAACCTCAATGAGCTGCGTCCACTTACGTGCCCAGGTCGGAGGGCTTGTTTCGCAGCTGCTCTATCAGCTCTCGGTAGGTAGGATCACTGAGTAGTGTCCTTGTCCTGGGATCACTCTCCAACTTCTGATACAGATTGGGCATGTTGAAAGGGTTCATGAATTTTCTCTCTGTCCGAGTAAAGGAAAGCACATCACTATGAAACGAGTTCACTAGAATTACTGTGTCCCATACCCTAACAGACTGACATTTCTCAGGGGGAAGACTCAAAATTAATCCCAATAATAAGAAAGAAAACTGTGCGTAGTACCTACCTGCCAACCTGGCCTCCATATTCTGTAAACCTTCTTTCAGTTGAGAGTTATTTGCCTCGTGTTTTAAGCCCTCCTCATAGGTTCGCTTAGCTTCTTCAAATCGGTTTAAGAACTCTAGAGCTGCTGCCTTTCGTGAATAGCCCTTAAACCACCAAAGAAAGACACAAAATAAAGAACACCCAGAGGTAAATCCAGAAGATGAACTCCAAAAAGAACAATTCTACTTTTAATGGGGGGAAAAAAATGAGTATTTGCACAAAGGCCAAAGAGCAAAAAGGAGAGGAGTAGGCTACAAGACCAAGGCTGCTACTTTAAGGATCCATCCAAATAGCAGAGGCACATCCGCCCCACCCCATTCACCTCTGATCAACTGTGGTCAGTTTCTTTAGCAGCATTTTTTTTCCTTATTTATTTTTTTGGTAAAGACAGGGACTCCTTATGTTGCCCAGGCTGGTCTCAAACCCTTGGGCTCCAGTAATCCTCATGCCTCAACCTCCCAAAGTGCTGGGATTACAGGTGTGAGCTACTGCACCTGGCCTCTTCCTCCTCCTCCTTTTTTTTTTAGACAGGGTCTTGCTCTGTCACCTGGGCTGGAGTGCAGTGGCACGATCTCAGCTCACTGCAATATCCGCCTGCCAGGCTCAGGTGCTCTTCCTCCCTTAGCCTCCTGAGTAGATGGGAATACAAGCACATGCCACCATGCCTGGCTAATTTTTTTTGCATTTTTAGTACAGACAGGGTTTCTCCATGTTGGCCAGGCTGGTCTTGAACTCCTGACCTCAAGTGATCCGTCCACCTCAGCCTCCCAAAGTGTTGGGATTACAGCATGTGCCACCGCGCCTAGCCCCAGCCTCTTCCTTCTTAGTACCAAAAATAAAGGCTGTATTACAACTAATAGCTATCTTAGATTTGATGAAAAATGCCGTTTCTGAGGAGGATACTCAAACAGGGAGGTGGGTAGGTAACTATCAGTCTATCAGGACAGGTGAGCCTCAGGCCACCAAATGGCATTTCTGGAAAGGTCGGAAGGGCCTCTCTCCCTCCACTGCCCACAGCTGACCTTGCCCCAGTCAGGCTTTAGGTCGACAGTTTTGCAGCCATCCTCGTAAGCCTTCTGGTAGTCTCCTTTCTTGGCATAGGCAGCAGAACGGTTGCTGTACAGCACGTGGTTGTGGGGATCCAGCTTAATGGCTTCAGAGTAGCACTGTAAGGCATCGTCGATGTTGCCCGCGCTCAGGGCCTTGTTGCCTTTCTCTTTCAGCTCATTGACCTGAGGGAAAAGGAGCACACAGCTTCTCTATGATCAGCCCATTTAATCACAAGCTTTTAAGATAACACTCATTCTTTTCCGGAGTTACCAACAAATAAATGGGTGACTTTACAGATCAGAAAAGAGAAAAGAAGTTCATTTATTTAATTTCCCACACCTTCCCTAGGGAGCCAGCAAAGAAAAAATAAGCAGGGGCAAAGAGCCCAGGCTGCACTCCACGGCAGCCCTCATGTGACGAACCAGGGCTCTGCCACTCTTCCGGTCTCTACATGGAGCTCACGAAGCCACTCCAGGACGTATCACAGGCTCCTTTCATGGAAAAGTCAATTCATCTGTCACAGATTTCCAAAGCATCCAAATGATAAATGGAGCACAGGCCTAGTCACCCCTCACAGGAAGAAGGTGGGCAGGGTGGCACTGATCCATGCTTCAGTGACCCAAAGGCTGTGGGATGGCAGCGGAGGCTTCTCTTTCTTGGGAGCAGCAAGATGCCTGCCTATGGCATGGTTGCCATCTCCTCCCATCAGAGAAGAACTAGTCTCCATTTCCTGGTGTGACAACATGTCGCCACATGATAGATAAATGTTCATTAATGGGTAACAGTCAAGCTAGCCCCCCAAATTGATTCCTGCCATTCTTAAATATTACTGCATTACAAAGCAGATGGAGGATAAAGAAATGCTACTGTGGTTTAAACCTCTCCATTCTCAAACATTTAGAGTGCAAGAAGTAGGGATACAGCAGGGTTTGGTTTTGTTTTGTTTTTCGAGACGGAGTCTCACTCTGTCGCCCAGGCTGGAGTACAGTGGTGCCATCTTGGCTCACTGCAACCTCTGCCTCCCAGGTTCAAGTGGTTCTCCTGTCTCAGCCTCCCAAGTAGCTGGGACTACAGGTGCCCGCCCCGATGCCCGGCTGATTTTTGTAATTTTAGTAGAGACAGGGTTTCACCATATTGGTCAGGCTGGTCTTAAACTCCTGACCTCAGGTGATCCATCCGCCTCAGCCTCCCAAAGTGTTGGGATTACAGGCGTGAGCCACTGCGCCCGGTGGGATACAGCAGTTTGAAAAAGTGAAGCAACTCTGCCTGGCCGCCCCACTGTCGGAGAAGAAAGAAGCCCCTCTGCCCGGCTGCCTGACTGGGAAGAGAGGAGCACCTCTGCCTGCCCGCCTCTGTCTTGGAAATGAGGGGCACCTCTGCCTGGCCGCTGCACTGTCTGGAAAGTGAGGAGTTCCTCGGCCCAGCCCCTGCATGGTCTGGGAAGTGAGGAGCGTCTCTGCCCGCCCATCCCACTGTCTGAGAAGTGAGGAGTGCCTCTGCTGGGCTGCTGTGCAACCCTCCAAGTGTGAAGTGACAGCCTTGTGTGTGATCTTTCTGCCCTCCCCAAGTTTGCATTTGACATTAAAGTTTACTTTTTAATTTAAAAAAAAAAAAAAAAAAAAAAAAGTGAGGCAGGCCTTGGCCCTGTCTTAACAGGGTCCTCACTAAAGGGTTTCTCCTCACTGAGCTGCCCCACAAAAGGCCAGGCGCCCCACAGCAGCCTACCTGAGGGCAGGCAGCCCCTCGAGAAGCTCCTTCATTTATTCATTTTATTATTATTTTTTGAGACAGAGTCTTGCTCTGTCCCCAGACTGGAGTGCAGTGGCACGATCTCGGCTTACTGCAACCTCTGCCTCCCGGGTTCAAGCGATTCTCCTGCCTCAGCCTCCCGAGTAGCTGGGATTACAGGCTCCCGCCACCACGCCTGGCTAATTTTTGTATTTTTAGTAGAGATGGGGTTTCACCATGTTGGCCAGGCTGGTCTCGAACTCCTGACCTCATAATCCGCCCATCTCAGCCTCCCAAAGTACTGGGATTACAGGCGTGAGCCACCGCGCCCGGCCATATATATACATATCTATGTATTTTTTAAAGACAGTATCTCACTTTGTCACCCAGCCTGGAGTGCAGTGGCATGATCACAGCTGGCTGTAACCTTCAACTCCTGGACTCAAGCAATCCTCCTGACTCAGCCTTTTTTCTTTCTTTCGTTCTTTTTTTTTTGAGATGGAGTTCCACTCTGGTTGCCCAGGCTAGAGTGCAATAGTGCGATCTCACCTCACCACAACCTCTGCCTCCCAGGTTCAAGTGAGTCTCCTGCCTCAGCCTCCTGAGTAGCTGGGATTACAGGCATGCACCACCACCATCCATCTAATTTTGTATTTTTAGTACAGACAGGGTTTCTCCATGTTGGTCAGGCTGGTCTTGAACTCCTGGCCTCAGGTGATCTGCCCGCCTTGGCCTCCCAAAGTGCTGGGATTACACATGTGAGCCACTGCGCCCGACCAACTCAGCCTTTTAAGTAGCTGGGACTACAGGTGTATGTCACTACGCCTGGCTAAATGTTTTTCTCTTTCTGTGGTAGAGATGGTGTCTCTCCATATTGCCCAGGCTTGTATCAAACTCTTGGCCTAAAGCAACCCTCCTGCCTCAGTCTCCCAAAGGTGAGCCACCACACCAGACCAAAATATACCTTTAAGAGGTAAACGTTCTATGAGATAGTTATGTCACCCAAGTTACTAACTCATTCTATGTATTATCCACTCACGACCCAGTAAATTGATGCAAGAAATAATTTTGTTAAGAGAAATGATTTTAGGTTGTAATCTCAGCACTTTGAGAAGCCAAGGCGGGTGGATCATGAGGTCAGCAGTTCGAGACCAGCCTGGCCAACATGGTGAAATCCCGTCTCTACTAAAAATACAAAAATTAGCCCGATGTGGTGGTGCATGCCTGCAGTCTCAGCTACCCAGCAGTCTGAGGCAGAAGAATCACCTGAACCTGGGAGTCGGAGGTTGCAGTGAGCCGAGATGGCGCCACTGCATTCTTACCTGGGGGACAGAGTGAGACTCTATCTGGGGGGGGGAAGAAAAAGAAAGAAATGATTTTGGAATCCTGAAATAGATCAGGAACTTCCATTAATCAGAGACATTACAGAGGCACAGGCAGAAGGAACCTGCCAAATTAAGCAAACAAGGGATAAAAAATCCTAGAGCCCAAGACGGAGGGCAGAAGACAAAGAGTTAACAAAACTCAAGTGGTGTCAAGAGGCAGCTGGTGAAGTTCTTGCCTATGCTTTAAAAAAGCATTTTTCAAACAGAGTACTGATCAACAGTGGGTCAGGAAATCAATTTTGTAGGTCATGACCAGCATTTTAAAAGACCAAGTGGGACAAAAAATACCAGCACACAGGGCACATAACAGTAAATACTGTTTTGCTGAATGTGTTACATGGCTGTATGCCTGTGTTGGGTTAAATATAAGAAGTATATCGGCCGGGCGCAGTGGCTCAAGCCTGTAATCCCAGCACTTTGGGAGGCCGAGACGGGCGGATCACGAGGTCAGGAGATGGAGACCATCCTGGCTAACACAATGAAACCCCGTCTCCACTAAAAATACAAAAAAATTAGCCGGGCGTGGTGGCGGCGCCTGTAGTCCCAGCTACTCGGGAGGCTGAGGCAGGAGAATGGCGGGAACCCGGGAGGCGGAGCTTGCAGTGAGCCGAGATCGCGCCACTGCACTCCAGCCTGGGCGACAGAGCGAGACTCCGCCTCAAAAAAAAAAAAAAAAAAAAAAAAAGAAGTATATCATTGCGGGATTTATTTGAAAGGCCCCTATTGAAAAAAAAGACAAGCTTGAACATTCAAAATCTGTCCAACTTGTTTTTTTTCTGGAGACAGAGTCTCACTGTCATCCAGGCTGGAGGGCAGTGGAGCAATGTTGGCCCGCTGCAACCTCCACCAGCCGGCTTCAAGCAATTGTCCTGCCTCAGCCTCCCACGTAGCTGGGACCACAGGTGCACGCCTCGATGCTCACCTAATTTTTTTTTTTTTTTTTTTTGAGAGAGAGTCTTGCTCTGTCACCCAGGCTGGAGTGCAGTGGCACAATCTCGGCTCACTGCAAGGTCTGCCTCCTGGGTTTAAGCGATTCTCCTGCCTCAGCCTCCCAAGTAGCTGGGACTACAGGAGTATGCCACCACGCCCAGCTAATTTTTGTATTTTTAATAGAGACACAGTTTCACCATATTGGCCAGGCTGGTTTCGAACTCCTGACCTCATGATCCACCCGCCTTGGCCTCCCAAAGTGCTGGGATTACAGGCGTGAGCCACCGCCCCCGGGGCGATTTTTTATTTTTTATTTATTTTTTATTTTTACTACAGATGGGGTTTCACAATGCTGGACAGGTTGGTCTCAACCTGACCTCATGATCCATCCACCTCCGCCTCCCAAAGTGCTGGGATTACAAGTGTGAGCCACCGCACCCAGACCAACTTGAGTATTTTCTAAACTGAAATACAAACCTCACAGTTGAAAATGAAAACAAAGTCTTGTTTATTTTCAGGAATGGCTTCCAGATGGTGGGCTCAAACACACCTGGGGTTAAATGCCAGGTCATCTGTACAGTCGCCATGTCAGTTTGCTGTCCTAAGTCAAATATTCATTCACCATCTATCTACCTGCACATACACTTCTACCATGGGTGGTGGTGATTTAAAAACAAACATTTTAAGAACAGGCAAAGTGACTCACGCTTGTAATCCTAGTGCTCATGCAGTGGGAGGCCAAGGCTGAAGGATAGCTTGAGCCTAGAAATTCGAGACCAGCCTGGGAAACATAGCAAAACCTCTGTCTCTACAAAAAATTTAAAAATTAGCCAGTTGTGGTGGCGTGTGGTTAGCTACTCAGGAGGCTGAGGCAGGAGGATCGCTTGAGGCCAGGAATTTGATGCTGCAGTGAGCTATGATCCCACCAGTGCACTTCAGCCTGGGCCACAGAACCAGACCCTGTCTCTAAAAAATAAAAAATAAATTTGGTAACAGCAGAAAGAGGTCCTTTCTCTTTTTTTCAAGACGGAGTCTCACTCTGTCGCCCAGACTAGACTGTGGTGGCACAATCACAGCTCACTGCAACCTACGCCTCCAGGGGTGAAGCGATTCCCCTGCCTCAGCCTCCCCAGTAGCTGGGATTATTGGCATGCGCCACCATGCCCCGCTAATTTTTGTACTTTTATTACAGAGGGGGTTTCACCATGTTGGCCAGGCTGGTCTCGAACTCCTGACCTCTGGTGATTCGCCCGCTTTGGCTTCCCAAAGTGCTGGGGATTATACGTGCGAGCTACTGCACCCAGCCGAGATCCTTTCTTAAAAGTAAAAGAGCAATGTCTTATTCCAGAAAATTTTTCCTCACCTATAATACAGCCCATTTAATCCTAGATACAACTGAAGCATTATATGGGCACAAAAAGTTTATTAACTTCATTTCCACTCTTTTTAATACAGCAAGGAAGCTCGAGCTTTGCCTAAAGCAGCAACTGCTACAAGAGACCAAAGGCTCAGCTCTGTAACTCCACCAAAAAAAGGGTGGTAGTCACTAGTCCATCGAGATGTCTTACTTAAGGGGAGCGTGTGGGCAATCTTAGTTTTATGGATCTGAAGTAAGAACCAAATACCAGGTATAGTTTCAGAACTGTCACCCCGAAGTGTTATGGGCCCGGAGCGACGAGGGTAGTACTCTCGAGCAGATGATTTCTCAGATGTTGGTAGAGGTTTCTCGGAGGTTGTTTTGTTCTTTTTCTTCCGATGAATCATTATAGTTCAATGACAGCTTCCAATGGAACAAAATCTCTAGGCCTTTCACAACCACAAGCTACTGAGGACATAACCAAGTCACTGAAAGGAAGCAGCAGCCGCTTCAAACTCTGCCCCCCAAATGCTCAACAGAGGCCCATAACTTCTAGCGGTTAATCTCTGCAAATTGTCTACAACCGCCCCAGTGTAGCTAGAAATCCACCTTTCGGAAGTGTCGGTCCTCGGTCACTCGACAATCACACACACGCATACAAAAAGAGGGGGAGGGGCCGCAATACATTTGTAAACCACTGTCAGAGATGGAATTCGTTCCAAGGACTTTTGCGGCACCCTTCCCTTTACTGCATCAGCTACACTCGGTCTGCAGCTCCTCAAATCCCCGCTCAACGCTCTCCAACCCTCACATTCTCAGATGCAGAAGAGTAAGATTTGCCCCAACTGGATCTCAGGCTGCTAAGACCCAGTGTATTCCCGTCCCCGCTCCCTGGATCCGTCCAAGTTCCTCGTGGCTAAGTCCGAGCGGTTTCTCCGTCGGCTGTCTCAGATCTCCCGGAGCGCTACCTCGCGGGTGCCGACCCCGGCCCCTGGCCTAACTCCACCCCGCCCTCTGCGGCCCGCACCCTCCCCAGCATAGCCTGCAGCAGCCCCTTCGGGACGCCTTCAGGGCCCGGTCGCGGCCCCTCTTCCCGCCGCCGGCCGGACTCACCCAAGCTGTGGCCTCCTCCCGGCCCTCTTCGCCCAACCAAGGGGCGATGGGCGCTCCCCGCGGCCGGCCTCTACAGATCCCGCTCCCGCCCGCCGCCCGCGGCCCTCGCCTCCCCGCCGCCGCCCCGTCCGGCTCCAGCACCCAGCTCCGGTCGCCCAGATCTGGCACCCGCCCCGCCCCCTACCGCAGGCCTGGCCTCCGCCGGTCCCCGAGCGGTCTCGGGGCCTCAGCCCGCCCCTCCCCCTTCACCTGCTCCATAGCGCAGCGCGGCCCGGAACCCCGTTGAATCGAATCCGTCCGCTCCGCGATCCCAACCGCACGCGCCGCCTTCTGGAACCTACTAGAAGCTGCCGGGACCCCGGCTCCCGCCCCTTCCTCGCCTGCTCACTGGTCGAGTACTTCTAGGGGGCTCTCTGTGCTGTTCTACTACTGGCTTGAGGTCCAGCCCATCATCTCCACTTCCCTCTCATTGGACAGCGGGGAGTGATTCCCTCAACCCTGCCTCCCCCGCACCTCAGGATTGGACGCCGCTCTATAAACCCACCCATCTCAGGCTGCACGAACGGAGGGAGGAGCGGACTTCTGCGACACAGATTGGTCTTTTGCTCTGCCAATCGTAGCCGCGCTGGCCGCGCCCATTGGTTCCGTTCGTTCTGGAAATTTCCACCTCTCCCATTGGGCTGCCGGACTCCAAGTCGGAACCGCCTTCAGAATGAGAGCGATTCCAATTGGGCGGAGGGTTGCCAACCCTTTGCGCTGATTGGTTTAAATCTCTGCCTTTCAAAAGGCCGGGTTTCGCCCCGCCCGTGGCATATGGCAGTCCCGGCCGTAATCCGGTACTGTAGCCGTGTCTCCGGCGGCTGCGGTGCCTCTGGGTTACTTTCCATCTGGATCCCTAGTGCCGCGAGATCCAGGCGGTCCCCGGGATCGCCAGCGGCACAGGGCCCCAGCCTTTCGCCCACGCATCGAGATGGAGGTCCTAGCCGGTCGCGCTGCGTGGTCCTCGACCGCCAGTTGCGCGCGTTGTTCAGCGCTGCGGCCTCGGCCTGGCCCTCCTGCATTCTGGCTGTTAGGTTCCAGAAATGCCACGTGACCGCGAGGGCGCTTGGGCTTGGGCTGGACAGGCAGGGGATCTCATCGCGGCGGGTGCGGCTGTTCTGCTGGGCGTCCTCAGTGGAACCGCACACCCTCTCTGAGTCGTTTGGTCCTACTAGGGCCGAGGGGAATTCGTGCGGTGTTTAGCACGCGGAAAGTACTTAGCGAAAGGGAGCTGTCCCCCAGCCCTCGTGAGTCCGATGTAAAGGAGTGAAAGAGACGAAGAGCTGAATCAGGTAGTTAACCGCCTATGAGCTGGCTAGCTGTGGCCTGGTAGAGCCTTAAATCCCAGCCCCAGAAGTCAGAGTCAGGGCAGGCACCCCAAAGCGTGGAAGAGATGCACCTGCGGAGTGAAAATGCTGCTGTTGCTTCTAGAGTCAGCTGTGGTTCCTGGAACAAAGGAGCCGCATGACTCGGGTCTGGCAATGGTCTTGGGCTCTGCAGTGTCCTTATCCTTCCCCCTCTCTGGGTAATGCCATCTTCCCAGGGTTTAAAGTGTGTCCTCTCTGCCAATAGCTTGTCTCCACAGCCTCATCTTTAATCCCACCTGCCCCACCCATTTTGGACACTGCAGCCAAGTTGCCGCAGACCTGCAAACCTGGTAATCCCTCACTTGAAAGTGCTGAAGGCTTTAGGGTGGGGTTCAGGGCCTGTGTAATCCAACCGCCTGCTTTTTTTTTTTTTTTTTTTTTTTTTGAGACGGAGTTGAGTCTCACTGTCTCCAGGCTGAAGTGCAGTGGCGCCATCACAGCTTCCTGCAGCCTGGACTTCCTGAGCTCAAGCCATCCTCCCACCTCAGCCTCTCAAGTACCTGGGGTTACAGGCAGGCACCACTACGCCTAGCTAATTTTTCTATTTTTTTGTATAGACGGATTTCTTCGTGTTGTCCAGGCTAGTCTTAAACTCCTGCTCTCTCAGGCTAGAGTGCAGTGGGGCGATCTCGGCTCCCTGCAACCTCTGCCTCCCCGGTTCAAGCAATTATCCTGCCTCAGTCTCCCAAGTAGCTAGGATTACATGTGTGCGCTACCACGCCCGGCTAATTTTATAATTTTTAGTAGAGACGGGGTTTCCCCATGTTGACCAGGCTGGTCTCAGACTCCTGACCTCAAGTGATCCGCCCGCCTCGGCCTCCCAAAGTGCTGGGTTTACAGGTTTACAGACCCAGCACTTCGCCCTGCGGTTTTGCATTTTCAATAGTGAGGCATGGTGAGAAAAGACTTAAAGAAAGCAAGGGAGTGAGATCCTTGGAAATGTGGGGGAGAACTTTGCAGGCCCATGGAACAGCCAGGGCAAAGGCCCTGGGATGGGAGCTGCCTCGGGGTAGCCAGGATGGCAGGAGGCACAGCTGCCGAGAGGAAGTAGGGGCCAGGTCCTGCAGGGTTAGAGGCCATTGCCACTCCCGAACACATTGGCAGGTTTTGAGCAGAGGAGTGTCATGATCTTAAGTTTTCTCAGGATCCCTCTGGCTGCTGTGTGGAGGAAGAGGGGAGAGTGAGAGCAGGGTTACCTCTTAGGAGGCTGTGGCAGTAATCCCAGGGAGCCAGGATGAGAGCAGAGGAGGGGACAGGAATAGGATTCTGGATGCATTTTGGAGGGAGCATGAAGGAAAGCGGGGTCAAGGGTTCCTCTGAGGCCTTGGCCTCCTCTCTTATTCATCTACATCCAATCTGTCAAGGACACCTTTCATTTCTTCTTGGCACTGTCTCCAGGCCACCACACGTGCCCACCTGACCAGCAGTGGCCTTTCCAAGCCTTCCATCTTCTCCCCAGCAGCTTCTCTCCGAGTGGCCAGGTCCCATTTCCCACACACCTTTTTTTAGAGTGTGTTGCACTGCTCTGGGTGCAGGGCTGTAGCAGTGACCAGGGCAGCCCCAGATGAAGCTTCTGCTCACAGGGACCTTTTCTACTGAAAGATGATACCTAAACTCTCAGCTGTGTGATGTTAAGCAATTTGCACAACCTGTCTGTACTTCAGTTGCCTCCATCTTCAAATGGGGATTAAAAAGTGTTGACATCATAGTGGTTGTGAGGATTACATGATTTGATATTCATAAAGCACTTAGAACTTGTCAAGAAGAGGGCCTGGGGATCGCCTGAGGTCAGGAGTTCGAGACCACCCTGGCCAACATGGAGAAACTTCATCTCTGCTAAAAATACAAAAACTAACCAGGTGTGGTGGTGCACTCCTGTAGTCCCAGCTACTCGGCGGGCTGAGGCAGGAGAACCACTTCAACCCGGGAAGCGGAGGTTGCTGTGAGCCAAGATTATGCCACTGCACTCCAGTCTGGGCAACAGAGCAAGACTCTGTCTCCAGAGAAAAAAAAAACAGTACCTGGCTACGGAATAAGAACTACATGGATTTATTTTTTTTTTATTATTATTTTTTTTTTGAGACAGAGTCTCGCTTAGTCGCCCAGGCTGGAGTGCAATGGCGCGATCTCGGCTCACTGCAAGCTCCGCCTCCCGGGTTCACGCCATTCTCCTGCCTCAGCCTCCCGAGTAGCTGGGACTACAGGCGCCCGCCGCCTCGCCCGGCTAATTTTTTTTTTTGCATTTTTAGTAGAGACGGGGTTTCACCGTGTTAGCCAGGATGGTCTGGATCTCCTGACCTCGTGATCCGCCCGCCTCGGCCTCCCAAAGTGCTGGGATTACAGGCGTGAGCCACCGCGCCCGGCCTACATGGATTTATTAAATCAAAATCAGTGCACAAATGATAATTCTCAAGAGTGAGTGCTACAGAGAACACAAAAGTCAAGGCACAGAGAGATGACCTGGGTGGCAGGGAAGGAAAGCACTCCCAGAGGTGAGTGGTTAGTGAAGGCCTGTCAGAGATGGATCGAGGAGAAGCTTAGGGGGCACAGGGGACCACACAGGCAACAGAGGATGCAAAGGTCCTGAGGCCAGGGCAAATTCAGAATTTTTTTTTTTTTTTTTTTGAGAGGGACTCTCGCTCTGTCACCCAGGCTGGAGTGCAGCGGCGCGATCTCGGCTCACTGCAAGCTCTGCCTCCTGGGTCCAAGCAATTCTCTGCCTCAGCCTCCAGAGTAGCTGGGATTGCAGGCACCCACCACCATGCCCGGCTAATTTTTGTGTTTTTAGTAGAGATGGTTTCACCATCTTGGCCAGGCTGGTCTTGAACTGCTGGCCTCATTATCCACCTGCCTCAGCCTCCCAAAGTGCTGGGATTACAGGTGTGAGCCACCATGCCCAGCCCAGAATTCTCTTTATCTTTTTTGAGGGGGTGGGGGATGGAGTCTCACTCTGTAGTCCAGGCTGGAGTGCAGTAGCATGATCTTGGCTCACTGCAACCTCTGCCTCCCGGGTTCACGCGATTCTGCCTCAGCCTCCTTAGTAACTGGGATTATAGGTGCCCACGCGATTCTGCCTCAGCCTCCTTAGTAGCTGGGATTATAGGTGCCCAGCTAATTTTTTTTTTTGTATTTTTAGTAGAGATGGTGTTTTACCATGTTGGCCAGGCTGGTCTCAAACTCATTACCTCTAGTGATCCACCTGCCCCCGCCTGCCAAAGTGCTGGGATTACACAGGTGTGAGCCACCACGCCTGGCCCTGGCCCAGAATTTTCAAGAAATCTAAGGAAGTCTTTTTTGTGCTCTAAGTGTCCTTGACTGTAAGGTGGGGAGGATGAAGTGCCCTTGACTTCCCAAGGTTACTATGCAGAGTGAACAATATAATCCTCCCGGGTTGGACTTGAGTCTTGTCAGACCTGAAGCTTATGACAATTTGAGAGCTCGCTTTGAGAGAAGAAACACACAAAAAATGAAGTGTGTGGCTTTAGAAGGAGCACGAATGGGGTCCCCGATGTTTAAGCTGCTTTAGTGTTACAGTAAAGCCACCTCTGAATACCCAGAAGTGTTAGCTCTTATAACTTCCACCAACTCAGTTTTCTCCAAGCCTCTTGGTAGACTCAGAGGAGGACAGGGAGGCAGCCACTCTGGCTGGCCAGGGCCCTCCTCCCAGGTCCCTGGAACACAGGAGGACCAACCACAGCCGCGGCTGGCCTGTGCATCACGTGACGTCCCAGAGTGATTCATGCTGCTATTTCAGTGCTGCTGCAGTCAAGGGTAGGGAGAGGCATGGCGAGGCTGTATCTGGAGTCAACCTGAAGGCCGTAGTTCCTGCAGCAATGGCACTGAAGGTAAAGTGAGGGTGACTGAGTCTCAGCAGAGCAAATTCCCAACTTTAAAGTTTTCTCAATATCAGAAAAACTAGGAGAGCTGGATCTCAGCATAGGTGGGGAGTAGGGATTAGGGAAGGGCTGCAGCTCAGAATTTGGGCTCTGTAGACCTGGAATTTTTGTTTGAAACTCCTAAGAACTCTCTTAATTTCCTACTTAACTGAGTGATCCTAACTTATAGCTCTTCTGCTAAGATAGAATTGGCATCCTCATTAGTGGGGAAAGTAAAGTACTGTAGAGTTCTGTCCAATTCCGAGGACTTGTATAGAGCCAGGCACTGTGCCAGATGCTTCAAGGAATAAAATGATAATTATTATCTAATAATTATTAATCAGAGAACCCTGGAGCCGAGTCCTGGGCCTTGCTAGCCACACCCCGCTCCCCTGGGAGATCCAGCCAGTCTTGTGGCTATGCCATCTCAGATGACTCCCATAATTCTGTCCTCAGCACAGATCTCACCCCCCAGTCCCAGACTTATCTATCCAGCTGCCTTCTTGACATCTTCGTCTGGATGGCTGACAGACTTTCCCGGGTGCTCAAATCATAACTCCCAATATCCCTCTCAACCCCGCCTGCCCTTGACTTCCTCTTGCCAGTGGCATCATTATTCTTCCAGTGGCTCAGGCTGAATACTGAGGAAGCATTCTTGACTCGTCTCTTTCACAGCCCACATCCAGTCCCTCAGCTAATTCCATCAGTTGGATGCAGACTCCCGGGACCCCCTCAGGGTGTTGGGGGAAGGACTGTTGCTCCTTGTACTGGTAGATGGCCAGAGTCAGAGGTGACAGTGTGCTAAGATACCCTGCAAGGGGCCCCCCCAGCCTGGGCACCCAGGCCATATATAGCCTCTGCAAGATGTGGGGTTGGGTTGGGGGACAGGAGGAGAGACTCCATATTTCAGGGAGACTGCTGAGGTGAGGCCAACTCAACGGCAGCCACGGCACACAGTGGACCAGAGCCCTTCCCAAGGGTTAAGGACCATGTGAACTGGGAAGGGGATGAGTTCCTCACAGCTGAGTAGGATGGAGGCTTAGAGGCAGAACAAGGTGATCCCAAGGGAATGGTTTTCTTTTTTTTCTTTTCTTTTTTTTTGAGACAGAGTGTCGTTCTGTCACCCAGGCTGGAGTGAAGTGGCGTGATCTCAGCTCTCTGCAACCTCTGCCTCCCAGGTTCAAGTAATTTTTCTGCCTCAGCCTCCCAAGTAGCTGGGATTACAGGTGTGTGCCACCACACCTGGCTAATTTTTGCATTTTTAGTAGAGATGGGTTATTGTCATGTTGGTCAGGCTGGTCTCGAACTCCTGACCTCAGGTGATCCACTCGCCTCGGCCTCCCAAAGTGCTGAGATTACAGGCATGAGCCACCCGCGCCTGGCCGAGGCAATGGTTTTCAGCCAGGGTGTCCCCAGCTGTCATTCAGCAATGTCTGGAGACATTTTGGGTTGTCATTACTGAGTGTGTGTGTGTGTGTGTGTGTATGTGTGCACATGCTGTAGTGGCCAGGGATGCTGCTAAATACCCTACAAGGCATAGAATAGCTATCACAATTATTTGGTTCCAAATGTCAATAGAGCTGAGGAAGAGAAATATTAATATAAACACAGCAGTTCTTGCACACCTGAGGTTGAGGTTCGAGGGTGAAACCTGCCTGCTAATGTGGCAGGCAGATTGCAATTGACCACAGCACATAATATGACACCCAATGGCAAGAGAAGGATGTCAGGGGTCACTGAGGGAGACGAAAGACGCTATATATTCGATGACACCCCTCTCATTGCAAAGTGGGAGGTCTGTGTCCCCTCCCCTTGAATTCCATGGAGTTGGGACTACGCTGACTAGTAGAATACAATAGAAATAACATCTTGCAGTTTCCAAGCCTTGTAAAACTGGCGGCTTCCACTTCCTGTTTCTTGGGACACACTGTCTTGGAGCCTGTGCTGCCACCGAAGAAGTCTGAGTGCCCTGAGGCCACCATGGTATGGGGAAGCCTACGCTAGCCTTGTGGCAAGCCAACTGTTCTGCAGCACAGCATGGGCTCCAGGTAACATGAAGGAAGCTGTCTTGGGCCCTCTAGCCCAGCCCAGTCTCCAGCGAATCCCACTGAGTGACCCTAGTCGAGGCCACATGGAGCAGAAGAATCACCTAGCTGAGCCCTGACCCACAAAATCTTGAGATGGAATTAAATGGCTGTTGTTCCCAGCCAGAAAAGCAAGGTAGCTTAAGGTAGTTTGTTCTACAGCAGTAGATAACTAGAACAGTCACACCCAAGGGTTTTTTCCTGTACTTTCCCCCTCACCACGTATGGCAGAAATTCTCAGGAATTCTCATGAGCCAGTGTCATGCTAGTGCTTGTTCCATCTGCTCCTCCCCAGCCACCCCAGCCCGCTGATCCAAGCACTCTCTGAGATGACTCCTGTATGTTGACTTCTTCCCATGAGGAAGAAGTTTCCTTCACTACTATGTGCTGGATACCAGCACAGAACCTGGGGCATTGTCAGTGCTTAGTGTTTGTCAAATGAGCCAATGGAACTGGTCACCCTCTGCTGCCCTGGGGGTCCCTCAGCCTCTCCCAAAAGGTCCCTCGGACCTTCCCTCTGGGCTTCCTCACTCCCTATTCTGCTTATTCTTTTCTGAGCCAAATTGTTGTAGCCCCTCAGATACAAATGGCCCAACCCTACTGTCTCCTTTCCAGTACCTCTGTTGAGAAATACCAAGTTGCAGAGAGTGTGCCTGTGTGGGCGTGGGTGGGATGCGTGCCTCTTCTACACCGCCTATAGGAAGGTACGCTTAGCAATAGCTATTGAAAACACAAAAGTGATTCCGCTCTTAGGAATGTCTCCCGCAGGTGACCCCACCCTGGTGGCACAGGATGTCTCACGCAGCACCGTCTGGGACAGCAAAAGGACTGGAAACCACCTGAGTCCAACCATGGAGGACACTGGAAAACATGATGCTGCCTCCATAGGATGAGATATTGGCAAGTGTGAAGAAACAACATTTGGGTAGATATTGACATGGCAGTGACATATGGTAGAATGAAAAAAGTTAGCGGTTGTGATATTGTGAATATAATAAGTATGCATATTTGGGTTTCACTTCCAGTTCCTGGCACAGAGCTCCTGAAACACTTGTAATTTCCTGAGTGATGGTGGGAGAGGAGCATCTTTTGTTACTCATAATGAGCCCCTTTCAACCATAAATTTATGCTAATGAGGTGACTCTTGGTGCACGAGGGTGTAGCCAGGGGAAGGGGAACCCAGCAAGTGATTAAAGGGTTCAAACCCTGGGGAGGGGAGATGGGGCGGACATTGAGTTAATCACCAGTGGTCAAGAATTAAACAATTATACCTGTATAATGAAGCCGCCATAACACTCCTAAAGGAAGCCGGGTATAGTGGCTCATGCCTGTAATCCCAGCACTTTTTTTTTTTTTTTTTTTTTTTTTTTTTTTTTTTTTTTTTGAGACGGAGTCTTGCTCTGTAGCCCGGGCTGGAGTGCAGTGGCCGGATCTCAGCTCACTGCAAGCTCCGCCTCCCGGGTTTACGCCATTCTCCTGCCTCAGCCTCCGGAGTAGCTGGGACTACAGGCGCCCGCCACCTCGCCCGGCTAGTTTTTTTTGTATTTTTAGTAGAGACGGGGTTTCACGGTGTTAGCCAGGATGGTCTCGATCTCCTGACCTCGTGATCCGCCCGTCTCAGCCTCCCAAAGTGCTGGGATTACAGGCTTGAGCCACCGCGCCCGGCAATCCCAGCACTTTAGGAGGCTGAGGTGGGTGGATCACCTGAGGTTAGGAGTTCAAGACCAGCCTGGCCAACACGGTGAAACCCCGTCTCTACTAAAAAGACAAAAATGAGCCAGGTGTGGTGGTGCACGCCTGTAGCCCCAGCTGCTCAGGAGGCTGACACAGGAGAATCACTTGACCTGGGTGGGAGGCAGAGGTTGCCGTGAGCCAAGATTGCACCACAGCACTCCAGCCTGGGTGACAGAGCAAAATTCCATCTCAAAACAAAAACAAACAAAAACCTAAATTACAGGGTTCAGAGAAGAACACACGGAGATGCTGGGAGGGTGGCGTGATCAGAGAGGACTTGGAGACTCCGCATCCTGCCCTCCACACCTTGCCCTATGCATCTCTTCTATCTGGCTGTTCCTGAACTTGTATCCTTTATGATAAACCGGAAATAGTAAGTAAGGCTGGGTGCAGTGGCACATGCCTGTAGTCCCAGCTACTCAGGAGACTGAGGCTGGAGGATCGCTTGAGCCCAGGAGTTTGAGGCTACAGCGAGCACCATTGCACTCCAGACAGAGACACACTGTCTCAAAAAAAAAAAAAAAAAGTAAGTAAACTGTTTTCCTGAGTCCTGTGAGCTGTTTCTAGCAAATTATTGAACCTGATGAGGGGGTCGTGGAAACCCCAATTCATATGTCAGAAGTATGGGGGGGCCCAGGACTTGCTCTTGGAGTTTGAAGTGGGGGCAGTCTTGTGGGACTGGGCCCTTAACATGTGGGAGCTGATGCCAACTCCAGGTTGATAGTATCAGAATGGATTCAATTGTAGGATACCCAGATGGTGTTGGAGAGTTGGTCGATGTGGAAAAAAAAACCCACACATTTGGTGTCAAAAGTGTTGTGAGTAAAAAAAAAAAAAAAAAGCATAGTAGTTGTGGAACAGTGTGTATGGCTGAATCCTATTTTTGTAAAAATAAAATTATGTGTGTGTTTCTTTACATATGATTATACATGCATGGAAAAAATCTATGATACGCAGCCAATGGCTAAAGGAATTACCTCTGTGGACTGGGAACAGGGAGGCGGTGTGCTGTGATAGTTTGCTGGGGCTGTCATAACAGAATGCCACAGATGGGGTGGCTTAAACAACAGAAATGTATGTTCTTACAGTTCTGGAGGCTGCAAGCCCAGGTTCAAGGCATCAGCAGGTGTGGTTTCCGCTGAGGCCTCTCCCATCGCTTGCAGATGGCCGCCTTCTTCCTGCCTCCTCACGTGGTCCCTCCTCTGCACTCCAGCATCCTTGGTGTCTCTTTGTTTGTCTAACTTTCCCCCCCACCCGCCCTTTTTTTTTTTTTTTGAACGAGTCCGCTCAGACTGGAGTGCAGTGGCGTGATCTCAGCTCACTGCAACCTCCGCCTCCCGGATTCAAGCGATTCCCCTGCCTCAGCCTCCCAAGTAGCTGGGATTATAGGTGTGTGCCACCATGCCTGGCTAATTTTTATATTTTTGTTTTATTTTATTTTATATTTTTAATTTATTTTATTTTTTTTGAGATGGAGTCTCGCTCTGTCACCCAGGCTGGAGTGCAGTGGCCTGATCTCAGCTCACTGCAAGCTCCGCCTCCCGGGTTTACGCCATTCTCCTGCCTCAGCCTCCCGAGTAGCTGGGACTACAGGCGCCCGCCACCTCGCCCGGCTAGTTTTTTGTATTTTTTAGTAGAGACGGGGTTTCACCGGGTTAGCCAGGATGGTCTCGATCTCCTGACCTCGTGATCCGCCCGTCTCAGCCTCCCAAAGTGCTGGGATTACAGGCTTGAGCCACCGCGAGCCACCGCGCCCCACCAATTTTTGTATTTTTAATAGAGATGGGGTTTCACCATATTGGTCAGGCTGGTCTCGAACTCCTGACCTCAAGTGGTCCATCCGCTTCAGCCTCCCAAAGTGCTGAGATTACAGGCATGAGCCGCTGCGCCCAGCCCCCAACTTTCCTCTTAAAAGGATATCAAAGTGCTGGGATTATAGGTGTGAGCCACCACACCCAGCCTTAATTACCCCTTTAAAGGCCCTGTATGCAAATACAGTCACATTCTGAGTTACTGGGGGTTAGGGCTTCAACATAAGAATTCAGGCAGACACCATTCAGCCCATAACAAGGGCTTTCACTTTTTTTCTTTTGGTAGAAATGGGGTCTCGCTATTTTGCCCAGGCTAGTCTTGAACTCCTGGGTTCAAGTGATTCTCCAGCCTCAGCCTCCAGATTAGCTGGGGCTACAGGTGCACCAGCACGCCCAGCTAATATTTTTACTTTTATTTTTTTTAGACAGAGTTTAACTCTTTTTGCCCAGGCTAGAGTGCGTGATCTCGGCTCACCACAACCTCTGCCTTCTGGGTTCAAGCGATTCTCCTGCCTCAGCCTCCCAAGTAGCTGGGATTACAGGCATGCGCCACCATGCCCGGCTAATTTTGTATTTTTAGTAGAGACGGGGTTTCTCCATGTTGGTCAGGCTGGTCTTGATCTCTCGACCTCAGATGATCCGCTTGCCTCAGCTCCCCAAAGTGCTGGGATTACAGGCGTGAGCCACTGCGCCCGGCCAATTTCTTTATTTTTTGTGGAGTCAGGGTCCTACTATGTTTTCTAGGCTGGTCTCGAACTTCCAGGCTTAATGAATCCTCCTGCCCTGGCCTCCCAAAGTACTGTGATTCCAAGCCTCAGCCACAGCACCCTGCTGGCTTTTACTTTTTACTTTATTTCTATGTTGTTAAAATTTATTACAATAACCATTACTTTTAAAGGATTTTGTGCACTTCAATACAAATGTCCCTAAAGCATCTACCTCCTTGCTGGGCCTTCTCTGAAGTCAGAGTAGGGGCAAGTGAAGCCCTCCCTCTGCCGGCTCCAAGGATGAAACCCCCTGGCCCACTAAGGCCGTTCCCCTGGGGAGGGTGGCGTGGGATAAGAACATTCAGTTCAGTTATCTGTTTGGCCCTCTAGAGATCACTGAGGCCTTTCCCAGACAGCTGACATGGTCTTCAGACCATTCTGCCAAACATCAGGTAGAGGCTGGGCATGGTGGCTCTCCCTTGTAATCCCAACACTTTGGGAGGGCGATGTGGGTGGATCACCTGAGGTCAGGAGTTGAGAACAGCCTGGCCAATGTTGCGAAACCTCATCTCTACAAAAATACAAAAGTTAGCCAGGCGTGGTGGTGGGCGCCTGTAATCCCAGCTACTCAGGAGGCTAAGGCAGGAGAATTGCTTGAACATGGGAGGTGGAGGTTGCAGTGGACCAGGATCACACCACTGCACTCCAGCCTGGCCAACAGAGTGAGACTCCATCTCAAAAAAAAAAAAAAAGGTGGAGGGGCATCTTCTGTTTTCCAGGCTCCTGGTTTATAGCTACAAGCTCTGGACATTTAATACCTTGTAATCCATCCTTCCTTTATATACCTCTCAACATAATGACTATACAATATGGCCAATGAAACGGATAGTAAAATGAAACATAGGCAAGTAATAAAGTGAAATATGGGGCCGGGCGCGGTGGCTCAAGCCTGCAATCCCAGCACTTTGGGAGGCTGAGACGGGTGGATCACGAGGTCAGGAGATCGAGACCATCCTGGCTAACACAGTGAAATCC
Source organism: Macaca nemestrina (assembly GCF_043159975.1). NCBI lineage: Eukaryota > Metazoa > Chordata > Mammalia > Primates > Cercopithecidae > Macaca > Macaca nemestrina. The sequence goes on from NC_092136.1 coordinate 10,237,868, forward strand.
CGTCTCTACTAAAAATACAAAAACTTAGCCGGGTGAGGTGGCGGGCGCCTGTAGTCCCAGCTACTCGGGAGGCTGAGGCAGGAGAATGGCGTGAACCCGGGAGGCGGAGCTTGCAGTGAGCTGAGATCCGGCCACTGCACTCCAGCCTGGGTGACAGAGCGAGACTCTGTCTCAAAAAAAAAATAAAAAAATAAAGTGAAATATGAAGAGAGTAGTACAACCTGGATGAGGGTGGAATGCAAAATTGTCATCAGACAGAGAAGACGACAGGAGGACCTGAGAGCTGGAGGGATGGACGCTTATCTACCCAAATGAGGCAATAAAAAATAGGAAGATGGCAGGGTAAAAATGGGGGAGAGCTGCCACTTGAAAGACTCTCAGGAAACAGTGATGCATCAGACTTTATCATTAAGTCCCAGAGGAGAGGAGTGGACTGGGGATCCCTTTAGATATGGTAGAATTCTCCTGGGTCCTGCTCTGGTCTTAAATCTCAGACCAGTAGCAGGAAAACCCTAACTGTACTGTGGTCCTGCATGTCACTGCAACGTCAGCCCTGCTGTGATAGTGTATCTGCTCCTCTGGATGGCTTTGCCACCTTTGAAAGGTGAGACCATGTGGAGCAGAGCCAAGGGGCCTCAGCTGACAGCCAGCACCAACCATCAGTTATGTGAGTGAGACCACCTTGGACCCCCAACCCCAGATGGGTTGTCAGATGACTACAGCTGCAGGTAAAGGAGTGACCCAGTGACACCAGCAGATGAACCGGCCAGCTTAGCCCAAACTGCTGACTTAGAACTGCTGTTATTTTAAGCCAGTAAATTTTCAGTGACTCATTACAAAGCAGTAGATAACCGTGACAGTCTAAGAGGATTTAAGTTCAGAAACAGTATTGAATATTTAACTATTTGCCACATTTATAAGTTTATTAGCATATAAGAGTTGCTTGGCTGGGCACAGTGACTCATACCTGTAACCCTAACACCTTGGAAGGCTGAAGCAGGAAGAATGCTTGAGCCCAGGAGTTTGAGACCAGCCTGGGCAACACAGTGAGACCCCATCTCTAAAAAAAAAAAAAGAAAAATTAACTGGGTGTGGTGACACACACCTATAGTCCTAGCTGCTCAGGAGGCTGAGGGTGGAGGATCGCTTGAGCCCAGGAGGTCAAAGCTGTGGTGAGCCATGATTGCTCCAGACCCTGTAGACGCTGTCCCTGAAAAAAGGAAAAACAAAAAGAGGTGCTTAAATGAGAAGAAAAAAAAAAAAAAACAACCTTGTAAGTCTCTTCTGTTGGGAAGTTGAGGTGTTTGAGAGGATCAGCTACTTTAACTCTGTAAAATATAGTTTAAAATCTATTAGAGGATTTAATTACCTAAGTTTGTAATTGGCATTCATTTTTAGAAGAATTTAATCTGTTGAACTTATGAGTTAATTAAATATTCATCAAAGTGAACATAATTGTTTTTTTATAAAAATAATTAGTAGGCTTATACATAGAAAACTAGATTTATGAATTGCTCTTGGATGTTTAAGAAAAACTAGTTTTTAAAATTTATATGTTTAATAAATACAGTATTAATTTAAACACAAGCAGCAGTAGGTAGCTTTTCTTTGCACAAAACCCCCTCTCCAACATTAAAAATCCTCAACTGACAATGCCCTATGCCACAGCCCCAGTGGAAGATTCAGCATTCCACAGACTTCCACACCTCTGCTTCTATGGGTCCCTCTGCCTGGAACGCCCCCAACACGTACACACCTTCCATACCTGGCAAAACTTTACTTTTTCCAAAAGATCCAGCTCAAATTCTATGAAGATATCCTCCCTCACCAATGTTCAGAATCCTGCTGCCTGCCCACGACCACTTGTGCATGTGACCCAAGCCTCCAGTAGACCACGGAGAGGTGTTAGCCGGGACCTTCACTATCACAGAGCTGAATCCCAGGAAAAAGAAACAGTAGCACTGGTACACAGTGGGTGTCCAGGGTGCTTCAGTAGCCTGGCAGTATAGGACACGGGTTTTGGAGATGTCTGAGCAGGTGAATAACATGATATAAATGTTTTTTAAAAATACATGTTTGTTGGCTGGGCACGGTGGCTCACGCCTGTAATCCCAGCACTTTGGGAGGCCGAGGTGGGTGAATCATTTGAGGTCAGGAGCTCGAGACCAGTGTGACCAATATAGTAAAACCTTCTCTACTAAAAATATAAAAATTAGCGGGGCATGGTGGCACATGCCTGTAATCCCAGATACTTGGGAGGCTGCTCCTTGAACCTGGGGGAAAGAGGTTGCAGTGAGCCGAGATCATGCCACTGCACTCCAGCCTGGATGACAGAGCCAGACTCCCTCTCTAAATAAATAAATAAATAAGTACATGTTATTTATTTATTTATATTTAGAGACAAGGTCTCACTATGTTGCCCAGGCTGACCTCCAGCTCCTGGCCTCGAGTGATCTTCTTGTTTCAGTTTCCCAAGTAATTGGGACTGCAGGTGTGACCCACTACACCTGCCTTATTTTTTTTTTTGAGAGGGAGTCTCACTCTGTCACCCAGGCTGGAGTGCAGTGGCACAATCTCAGCTCACTGCAACCTCTGCCTCTCAGGTTCAAGCAATTCTCCTGCCTCAGCCTCCTGAGTAGCTGGGACTACAGATGCGTGCCATCATGCCCAACTAATTTTTTTTGTTTTGTTTTGTATTTTTAGTAGAGACAGGGTTTGGCTTTGTTGGCCAGGCTGGTCTCGAACTCCTGACTTCAGTTGTTCTACCCGCCTCAGCCTCCTAAAGTGCTGGGATTACAGGCGTGAGCCACTGCACCCGGCCTGAGCACCAAGACTTTCTTATGACTGGGGCCCCTGCCTCTACCTCATCATCCTCTCTAGACATTGCCAGGAAGGTTGCACAGGGCAGAATAATGGCTCTCTAAAGATTCCATATCCTAAATCCTAGAGCCTGTAAATATGTTACATTTCATGGCAAAGGGGAATGAAGGTTGCAAATCAGCTAAGTAGAGAAATTGACACCGATTGTCTAGGTGGGCTCCATGTAATCACAAGGGTCCCTGAAGATGGAAGAGAAAGGCAGAAGGAGAGTATCAGAGGGAAATGCCACTACAGAAGAATGCTCAGATGCAACCGCGCTGGCTTTGAACATGGAGGAAGAGGTCTCAAGTCAAGGAATGTGAGTAGTCTCTGGGAATCAGAAAAGGCAATGATACAGGCTCTCTGCTAGGGCTTCCAGAAAGGAACATGGCCCCATGTTCCCCTTGATTTTAGCCCAGTGATACCCACATCATACTTCTGTCCTGAAGAACTTTAAGATACTACATGTGTGTCGTTGAAGCCAGTGAATTTGCGGTAATGGTACAGCAGCAATGGAGAAGTAATATACTGCAACACCCACACGCCACATTTCACCAATCAGTGACATCTGCATAACCACTTTCCAGACCACAGATGGGAACCAAACAGACCTGGACCCAAGTCGGGGCTGGGATCCTGACTGTTCTGACCTTGGGCCAGTCATCTCTCTGCCTGGAGGTGGTGAGAGCTGAGGATATAATGGGCTCATGGAGGTAGTGGGAATGGACATAGAGGGCTTAGCTCAGTATAGCTGGGACTTCGTGCATGTAGGTATCGGCTGTCCTGGTTGCAGTCAGCAAGGTCCTTCTTTTACTCTGAGTTACTGGAGGGGCCACAACTGGTGAGGTGACCTGGAGCCTGACTCCTATATCCTTGTGGTAAAAAGAAAGAGAGATCAGCCTGTTACTGTGTCTATATAGAAAGAAGTAGACATAAGAGACTCCATATTGTTCTGTATTTGAGATGCTGTTAATCTGTGACCCTACCCCCAATCTTGTCCTTGCAAGAGACATGTGCTGCGGTGACTCAAGGTTTAATGGATTTTGGGCTGTGCAGGATGTGTCTTTGTTAAACAAGTGCCTGAAGGCAGCTTGCTGGTTAAAAGTCATCACCATTCTCTTAATTTCAACTACCCAGGGACACGTACATGGCCAAAGGTCGCAGGGACCTCTGCCTAGGAAAGCTAGGTATTGTCCAAGGTTTCTCCCCATGTGATAGGCTGAAACAATGCTGCTAAAAGGTTTATGGAGATGTTTGCATATGCATCTCAAGGCACAGCATTTTCCTTTAAACTTATTCATGTCACAGAGATTTTTGTTCATGTCTTACTGCCCATTTCCTCCCTACAATGATCCTATTGTCCTGCCACTCCCTTATCTTTAAGATGGTAAAGATAATTATCAATAAATACTAAGGGAACTCAGAGACCGGTGCCGGCGTGGGTCCTCTGTAAGCTGAGCGCAGGTCCCCTGGGCCCACTTTTTCTTTCTCTATACTTTGTCTCTGTGTCTCATTTCTTTTCTCAAGTCTCTCGTTCCATCTAACGAGAAACACCCACAGGTGTGGAGGGGCAGGCCACCCCTTCACATCCTGAACCATGTCTTGCTAATGTTTTCAGGAGAGGGTGCAGGCCTTGCTGGTGGTCCTGGAATGCTGGGGGCCGTGGGCTCTTCCTTCCTGGCCTCTGGCCTCCCCTTTGCCCTCACTCCCAGGACTGATGACTGCCTACCCAGGTGCTGGCAAGTCTATGCTGATCCTGTCTTGGGCGGATTTAATGTCTGAAGTCCAAGGCTGAGCCCATGTTACCATCCCAGTGGTTCCATCTGCATCCATGGCAGGTCAGGGATCCTCCTACGGCCATCCAGGGTTATTGCCACACTCAGAGCCAGAGGCCTGGAGCACAGGAGCAGGTTTGCAACCAGCCAGACTCTCTTATTCCTAGCTGACAGCTCAAGAAGCTTGAGTCTCAAGAGGCTAGGGTACCCCAGGGTAGCAACACTAGTACTAGAACCTTCTCCGAAACCCTGGCTCGTTCCTCCCTGGTATTAAAATATATTATTATTATTACTTTTGAGATAGGGTCTCACTGTGTTGTCCAGGCTGTAGTGCAGTGGTGCCATCATAGCTCTCTGCAGCCTTGAACCCTTGGGCTCAAGTGTTTGCCTGCCACAGCCTCCAGAGTAGCTAGGACTAGAGGTGAGTGTCTACAACCATACCAGGGTAATTTTTTTGTGCGGGGGCGGGTAGAGATGAGGGGGTCTCACTGTATTGCCCAGGCTGGTCTTGAACTCCTGGCCTCTGATAATCCTCTTGCCTCAGCCTCCCAAAGTGCTGGGATTACAGGTGTGAGGCACCTATTCATTATTCATTATTACATTCATTATATTATAATAGCCCAGGCTGTATCCATTATATTTATCATAAAGTAATATTAATAGTACATAAAAATATATAAAAGTACTTAAAAATCCATCCTCGTGTTTTTTTTTTGAGACAGAGTCTCATTCTGTCACCCAGGCTGGAGTGCAATGGTGCCATCTTGGCTTACCACAACCTCCACCTTCCGAGTTCAGGTGATTCTCCTGCCTTAGCCTCCCGAGTAGCTGGAATTACAGGCATGCACCACCACGCCTGGATAATTTTTGTATTTTTAGTAGAGATGGCGTTTCGCCATGTTGGCCAGGCTGTCCTTGAACTCCTGACCTCGTGATCCACCCGCCTCAGCCTCCCCAAAGTGCTGGGATTACAGGCATAAGCCACCGCGCCCAGCCGGTTTTTGTAAAAAGAAAACATCACCCCAATCCTTCCACCCTTGAACGCCACTTGAAGCTCAAGTTTCCTGCCTCCAAATTCCACTATTTCCACCCAGCTGTCCTAGATTCTGCTCCAGCTGAGCCTTGGCCCCGGGGCTGTTAGGAGGCAGAGCCTCTGGGGAGAAGTCCCCAAACCGGATTTACCCGTTCGTCGCAACTGTCCCTAGGAGGGCGGGCTGGGGCGTGGAGGCGGTGCCCTGCTGACTCTTGGGGAGATAAGCCCGGGTCGCCCAGGCTGCAAAACGCTCGGCACCGCGGAAGCCGCGCGAGGCTCTCCCAGCTCGGTACGCAGCGGCCGGAGCGCCTGCTTCCCTGCGGAGCAGAGCGGCAGAGGAGCCCGGGGCTGCGTGGAAGGTCCAGGGGCTTCAGCCCGTGCGGGCAGCCCGTGCGGGGAAAGCCGAGGCGCAGCCAACTAGAAAGCTAGAGGCGGCCGAGGCCACGCGGAGTGGAGGCACCTGGAGGCCACTGGAGAAGTGGGAGGGGCTCCGGCGTGGCTCCACCCGCGACACTGGGAGCCCGGGCGGGCGCGCACGTGTGTATACGGGTGCGTGGGCCCATCCGGCGGCCCGGACTACAAGTTCCAGGGTGCCCAGCGGCGCTCCCGGTTTTTCTGGCTGCGCCGCCCGCTGCCTCCGAGCAGGTCGCCGCTGGCTGGCAGTCGCCACCCGGTCCCAGAGTAAATAAGGGAGAGACACTCCCGAGCGCCGTAAATAGAGTCCAAGTGGGCGGAGAGCCGTCCCGCGCCGCCTGCTCATGTCTCTTCAGAGCCGACTGTCCGGCCGCCTGGTACAGCTGCGCGCGGCGGGGCAGCTGCTGGTCCCCCCGCGCCCCCGGCCCGGCCACTTGGCGGGTGCCACGCGGACCCGCAGCAGCACGTGCTGTCCCCCAGCGTTCCTGGGCGTGTTCGGCCGCAGCGCCCGGACCTCGGCGGGAGTTGGGGCGTGGGGGGCGGCGGCGGTGGGGCGGACAGCCGGGGTGCGCACTTGGGCCCCCCTGGCCATGGCGGCGAAGGTGGACCTGAGCACCTCCACCGACTGGAAGGAGGCGAAATGTAAGTGTAAGCACGAGGGGGCGCGAGGGAGAGGGCGGCCTCACGTGGGGCTTCCCGGCTGGGCAGCCCCCATCAAGCGAGCAGCCCCTTCCACCCGAGAGACCCGGGGAAGTTGAGGCCTCATCTGCCCTGGAACGGACCCCTCCTCCCCATTCACAGCCACCCCCGCCCCCTGTGTGTTCCCAGCCCCACAGAACAATTCACTCCAGACCAGGTCCAAGTGTCCATGCAGGGGGCAGCGTGAGGAAGGCGACCTTCCTTACCCCACTGGAATGGGTCACAGGGCACCCCAGGGATTGTGCAGGACCTACCATCTTCCTCCCCTGTGCAGGAGGAAAACTGAGGCCGAGTGCTGCAGCTGGTTTCCCCAAGGTCACTCAGGGAGCTGGTGGCAAAGTGGAGGTTATGATCCCGGACTCTCCAAACTTTGCACAGTGTGGTTCTCAAGTGCTCGGGAATGAGCTGAGGGAACAGCTCCGGGGCTGGCGTCCCACCTGGTGGGTCATGTAACCCCACAGAGTGACCTCCCTGGGCTGGCCTGTCCTGCCTCCACCCCACCCCAAGCCCGCACTCTGATGCCTTTCTGGGCACGTGGTATGGTGCCCTTTTCCCCTTCTCGCTGGCCTCTGGCCACTTGTTAGCAGTTTGCTCATGCCAGGAACAGAGGTTAGAGGAGCAGGTCAGGGCAGGGGTGGGGTCTTGTGCTTGTGACAACTGATGACACCCCCCAAGAATCACACCACTTCCTCTTGCTCCTGGAGTGGGCATGAGTCCGGGGGCCTGGGAAGGGAGAGAACCCAAGCTGCTGCTACTGAGCCCCAAATAGCTCTCCTGGGCACCCAGCTGTCCCTGCCTTTCAGGGTCTGCCTCCTGGGATCCTGTGATTCTTCCCAGCTGGATCCCCTTTCAAAAGTGCAGGGAAGTGGCTCATTGGCTGGGCCTCTATCCTGGAGTAGGTATGGCCTCTGGGCTGGGCGGGCAGGATGGAGAGTCCTGCAGTGTTAGGAATGAAGAGAAGATGGCTTTCTCGGGACCAGAAGTGGAAATCAAAATGATTTACTCCTGACATGAATTGCGTGGCCTGGGCCAGGATCTAAAAGTGATGGCAGAAAGCACCGACTTTAGTCTGTGAGCCGATGGAGAACTTGTCAGGCACTTGGCCCTTGCCCCAGAACAGCAGGAGGAGTTGGGGGCTGGCAGAGACCCCTGGAGGGGGAGCCACTGTCCCCACAGAGACCCTGCTCCCCTGAGCACTCTCTCAGAGAAGAACAACTCAGGAGGTTGGCAAAGAGCTAGGGAGACAAGGCGCCCAGGCACCTGTTTGAGGGCTGCTGCTCTTTCCAGGATCCAGCCCCCACAACCCTACTCCTTGGTGCCAGGAAAGCAGTCAGACCTCGTAATCGGGCCGGGGTTCCTGGGCTGCTGTGCTGTTGCTGGGGTCTCCCTCTTTGCTTCGAGCTGGGATTTCCAATCATGAAGTTCCAAACTTTTATTGAATGCCCTCTAGGTGGCCAGGCTGGGGACTCAGACATGTGTCAGATAGGCAAGGGCCCTGCCCTCATGGAGCTTGTAATCTGGTGTGAAGATTACAAAGCATCTATTGTAAAGAATGTGTTCTAGCAGCTGAGACAAGGCCTGATAACCTCAGTGCTGTGAAGACACCATAGCAGATGGGGCTGCCTGAGCTGGGGAGATGAGAGGAGGCATCTCAGGGGTGGCGGCCTGAGAAGAGGCATCCAGCTGGGGAATGATATTCCAGACCCGTTACTGAGTGACAGTGGGCCAGGCCCAAGGAGTGGGGCTGGTCTGGGGCTCTGCCTGCTACTGAAGCCACAGTTAGAGGGATGCTTTTGGGGGTGAGACGTGGAGATCCCCCAATAGTTATCTATTGCTGTATAACAAAATAACCCGAACCTTAGTGGCTTAAAACAGCAAACCTGCATTCTCTCCGTCTCTGAGGGTCAGGAAACGGAGAGACGCTTAGCTGGGTCGTTCTAGCTCAGGGTCTCCCTCCCCTGAAGCCGGGTGGGACTTGGTTAGGGTCGGAGGATTCACTTTGGGGCCCCTCCACGGGGCTGCTTGAGTGTCTTACGGGATAGATGTCCTAAGCCTTTTCCCCCAGAGCATGTGCTCCACGACAGGGATCGTGAGGAGACCCTGATGGAGCCACAGTGCTTTCTTTGTGACCTCGTCTTCAAAGTCTCTCCCGCTTTATTCTAGGGGTTCGAATCGAGTCAGGGAGTCTGGCCATACTCTGGGAGAGGGGAATTAGGGTCTACCTCTTGAAAGAAAGAATCTTAAATAATTTGCAGGTGTGTTTTTATTTTCTTAAAAAAAATTTTTTTTGAGACAGAGTTTCGCTCTTTTTGCCCAGGCTGGAGTACAGTGGTGTGATGTCACTGCAACCTCCACCTCCGGGGTTCAAGTGAGTCTCCTGCCTCAGCCTCCTGAGTAGCTGGGATTACAGGCACCCGCCAGCATACCTAGCTAATTTCTGTTGTTGTTGTTGTTGTTTGTTTGTTTGTTTTGAAATGAAGACTCGTTCTGTTGCCCAGGTTGGAGTGCAGTGGTGTGATCTCAGCTCGCTGCAACCTCCACCTCCGGGGTTCAAGCGATTCTGCTGCCTCAGCCTCCCCAGTAGCTGGGATTACAGGCGTGTGCCATCATGCCTGGCTAATTTTTTTGTATTTTTAGTAGAGATGGGATTTCACTGTGTTAGCCAGGATGGTCTCAATCTGTGGACCTCATGATCTGCTCGCCTCGCCTCTCAAAGTGCTGGAGTTACAGGCGTGAGCCATTGCACCTGGCCAATTTTCTTAAATTTCTTTTTAAATTTTTTTTTTGAGATGAAGTCTCCCTCTGTCGCCCAGGCTGGAGTGCAATGGTGCGATCTCGGCTCACTGCAAGCTCCGCCTCCTGGGTTCACACCGTTCTCCTGCCTCAGCCTCCCGAGTAGCTGGGACTACAGGTGCCCACCACCACACCCAGCTAATTTTTTGTATTTTTTAGTAGAGATGGGGTTTCACCGTGTTAGCCAGGATGGTCTCGATCTCCTGACCTTGTGATCCGCCTGCCTTGGCATCCGCCTGCCTCGGCCTCCCAAAGTGTTGGGATTACAGGCGTGAGCCACCGTGCCTGGCCAAAATTTTTTTAATTCATTTAATTTTTTTTTTGAGACAGGGTCTCACTCTGTTGCTCAGGCTGAAGTGCAATGGTGTAATCATGGCTCACTGCACTCTTAAACTCCTGGACTCAGTGATCCTCCTGCCTCAGCCACCTGAGTAGTTGGAACTATAGGCGCACATCACCATGTGCAACTAATTTTTTTTTCTTTTGAGACAAGGTCTGTTGCCCAGGCTGGAGTGCAGTTGTAAGATCTCAGCTCACTGCATCCTCAACCTCCTGGGCTCAAGTGATCCTCCCACCTCAGTCTCCCGAGTAGCTGGAACTACAGGCATATGCCACCACGCCTGGCTAATTTTTTGTATTTTTTTGTAGAGACAGAGTTTTGACATGTTGCCCAGGCTGGTCTCAAACTCCTAAGCTCAAGCAGTCTACCCACCTCAGACTCCCAAAGTGCTGAGATTACAGGTGTGAGCCACCGGCAGCTAATGTTTTAAAAACTTTATTGTAGAGACTGGGTCTCACCATGTTGCCCAGGCTGGTCTCGAACTCCTGGCCTCAAGTGATCCGCCCACCTCAGCCTCCCAAAATGCTGGGATTACAGGTGTGAGCCACTGTGCCTGGACAAGTGTATTTTTTAAGCCATCACATTATAGGAGATCTGGGGGGCTGCCTCAGCTGGACTCTGCCTCTGATTAGGGTCTGAGCCGTGGCCCTTGAAGACCCCTACACTTTTCGTGGTTACATTCTAATCACACTTTCAGCCAAGTTACATTTGACAGCCAAGTGCCACAAGTGTGGAGATCTTCAGTGCACAGCATATGCAACTGTGCAGCCACTACATGGGTCAAAAGGTAGAGCATTGCCATCACCCCAGAAGTCGCCTCTTTTCACTTGGTACCGTCTGGAGCTAATTACTCTTGTGATATCTGTTCATTTTGTCTCTTCTTGAAGTCCGGCCCCTTTCACTCAATATCCGGCTAGTTCGTCCATGTTATTGGATGTGGCAATGGTTCGCTCTTTTTTATTGCTGTATAGTGTTCCAGCATATGAAGGTACCACAGCTTGTTTCCCACTGTTTTGTTGTTTTGTTTGGTTTCGTTTTTTTGAGATGTAGTCATGCTCTGTCGCCCAGGCTGGAGTGTAGTGGCATGATCCCAGCTCACTGCAACCCCTCCGCTTCCTGGATTCAAGCGATTCTTCTGCCATGTTGCCCAGGTTGGTCTCAAAATCCTGACCTCAGGTGATCTACCTGCCTCGGCCTCCCAAAGTGCTGAGATTACAACCATGAGCCACCATACCCGGCCCCCACTCTTTTGTTGATAGACATTTGGATTTCTTGTGAATAAAGCTGTGCTATACTTTTTTTTTTTTGAGACAAGATCTCATTCTGTTGCCCAGGCTGAAGTGCAGTGGTGCAATCACAGCTCACTGCAGCTTCCAACTCCTGGGCTCAAACCATCCTCCCACCTCAGCCTCCTGAGTAGCTGGGACTATAGGCGTGTTCTACCACGCCTGGCTAATGTTTTTAAAAACGTTTTGCAGAGACAGGGTCTCATTGTTATCCCAGGCTGGTCTTGAACTCCTGGGCTCAAGTGATCCTCCCACCTCTGCCTGCAAATGTGCTAAGCACTGAGATTACAGACGTGTGCCGCTGTGCCTAGCTTCCTGAATATTCTCTCCATGTCTTTGATGGACATGTGCTCTCATTTCAGGGCTGTAGCTAGATAGGCCTCCAAATACTTGTCTGCCTGAGAGGATCCTCTCTCAAAGCCTGACACACAGTAACCAAACTCACAAGAGACTGACGTATAGGTCAGAAGGCATAATGTGCAGTTCGTGGTGGGGAAATATAATGGCAGTGTGTCTGAAAACTCAGGTGTGCCTGGGCAGAACCTCCTGTCCCTATGGGAAAGCCTCATGGAAGCCAAATTGTAATCTTAGGATTGCTCAGAGCATGCATTCTCATCCAGGGCTGGTTGAGTGATTTTGGAAGCCTTGCCCTGGGCAAGGTAGGGAAGCTTCCCTGCTTGAGAAGGGTCAGTCCCCCCACAAGGATCCCCTTTCCCGGGCGTTTGCTCGGTATTTCCATCTATATGCAGTGCTGAGTGCCTGCTCTGGACCCATGTAAGGATGCCCAACCTATGGCCCAGCTTGTCCTCCAAGCTGATGACCAAATTCAGCTTCCCCCTGGACACTCCTTTTCTTTACCTCGAAGCTGATGCTTATTTCCATGGGCCCATTCTCCCTCCAGGTATGTACATACCTTCAGGCTGGATCTTCCTGGCTGGGAGACTTTCAGTCTTTTGGGGAGACTTCAGCAGTGTCTGATTTTACTAGCCAGGGGTTACTTTCTCTAATTTATTTATATTTATATTTATATATATATATTTTTTGAGACCGAGTTTCGCTCTTGTTGCCCAGGCTGGAGTACAGTGGCGCGATCTCAGCTCACCGCAACCTCCACCTCCCAGCTTCAGGCGATTCTCTTGCCTCAGCCTCCCAAGTAGCTGGGATTACAGGCATGCGCCACCATGCCTGGCTAATTTTGTATTTTTGGTAGAGACGGGGTTTCTCCATGTTGGTCAGGTTGGTCTTGAACTCCTGATCTCAGGTGAACCTCGCCCGCCTCGGCCTCCCAAAGTGCTGGGATTACAGGAGTGAGCCACTATTCCTGGCCTGTTTATTTATTTATTTGAGATGGTCTCACTTTGTTGCCCAGGCTGGAGTGCAGTGATGGTATCTTGGCTCACTGCAGCCTCTGCCACCCAGACTCCAGCAATCCTCCCACCTCAGCCTCCCAAGTAGCTGGGATTACAGGTATGTGCCACCACACCCGGCTAATTCTTGTATTATTTTTTTTTTCTGAGACGGGAGTCTCACTCTGTCACCTAGGCTGGAGTACAGTGGTGCCATCTCGGCTCACTGCAACCTCCACCTCCCGTGTTCAAGCGATTCTCCTGCCTCAGCCTTCTGAGTAGCTGGGATTATAGGCCTGTGCCACCACACTGGCTAATTTTTGTATTTTTAGTAGAGAAGGGTTTCACCATGTTGGTCAGGCTGGTCTCGAACTCCTGACCTCTTGATCCGCCTGCCTCAGCCTCCCAAAGTGCTGGGATTACAGGCATGAGCCACTGCAGCCGGCCTAATTTTTCTATTTTTTGTAGAGACGGGGTTTTGCCATGTTGGCGAGGCTGGTCTTGAACTCATGAACTCAAGCAATCCACCCACCTCATCCTCCCAAAGTGCTGGGATTACAGGCGTGAGTCACTGCACCCGCCCTGCTTTCTCTAATTTGATACCCTCAGTTTTGAGGCACTTCATTATCCCCCCGGGAGTGCCTTTTCATCAGAAGATCGTGGAAACACCCTCCCTGTAAAGGCAGTTGAGCACGAGGGACTTAAGGTTAGGCCCTTGTCGGTATCTGGTGCTGTGTCATCACAGGAGGGGCCTGGCTTTGGCTCCTTGTTCCAACAACCCTTGCAGGCAGAGCTGTGAGCCACAAAGAGCAGGGACATTGTTGTCATCAGACCTGGGGATGTGCTGCTGCTTCCTCACTCTCCAAGCCTCAGTTTCCTCATCTATAAAATGGGACCAGTGGCACCTGCTTGGAGGTTGTGCTGAGATCACATTAGAAACCACTTTGGGCCAGGTGTGGTGGTTCATGCCTGTAATCCCAGCACTTTAGGGGCCAAGGTGGGAGGATTGCTAGAGCCCAGGAGTTTGAGACCAGCCTGGGCAATATATCAAGACCTTGTCTCTCCTAAAAATAAAATAAAGAAAAGGAAAGAAACCATTTTATATACCATGGCCCAGAATGGGTCCCAGCGGCCCCCCTTCCTTGTCACCCCTTAGACCGTCAGACCTGTCTCTGCTCTGTGCTGGCCATGGTGACACCGGGCTCTTGTAGGCTTGTCTCATGTGCTGGGGCCCTGAGCCTGCACAGCCTAAGCCATCCTCTCCTTGGTGACTCAAGGTAGGGCTGCTACACTCCAGCCTCACACCACACTGTGCAGAAGCCGGGGCTAATTTCAGCCCCCGTGGGATTTCATCCAGAGTGGAGGGCTTATCTGATTTGAATGCAGCACTGGCAAATTTTCCAGGTACCCCTGGGAGTCAGGGGACTTCTCCCACCTATCTCCTGGGGACGCAGCTTTGCCAGTGCCCTGGTGTGGGCGGAGACAAGGGGGCAGGGGAGAGGAGAGAGGTTCCAAGGTGCCGCGTGCTCTGTCTCCCTTTGCTCGAGCTGTGGGCTTTGACAAGACCCTGTTCTTGCAGGCCGGTGAGCACAGGTGATTAATGCCCCTGCCACCGAGTCTAAATGCCGCCGCGTCCTGGGAACCCAGCCGGTATCAGCCCTGCCCACCTGGCATTCTCTCTGAGCGGAGCTCCGCCTTGGCGCCCCAGCCTGCCCTCACCTCTCTGAACACCATCTTGCAAAGTGCCATAAAGACACTTCTTAAAACACATCATTGAATTCCCGTTGGCCTGCTGCACTTTATGGTTCTGGCGGAGCCTGCTTCCTCCTGCTCGGCTTTCGTGCCTGGGAGCCGCTGGAAGCTTCGTCCGGGGTCACGCCTCTCATCAAAATTTACTGCGGACATCTTTTTGCAACACCTGTCTCACTGAGCTGTGAAATACTCTTGCCTCTTCAAAAATGAAAGAAAATGAAAATGCATGTTTTACATCTTTTATAAAAAATAAAATAAAACTCACTTGTGCTTTAAGTCTGCATTTGTCCTTCTTACAGGAGGAGGTGGGAAATGTTAGAAATTCATGGGCAAGGCCGGGCGCGGTGGCTTACACCTGTAATCCCAGCACTTTTGGAGGCTGAAGCGGGTAGACCATCTGAGGTCAGGAGTTCAAGACCAGCCTGGGCAACATGGTGAAACCCCATCTCTACTAAATATACAAAAAATTAGCTGAGCGTGGTGGTACATGCCTGTAATCCTAGCTACTCAGGAGGTTGAGGCATGAGAATCGCTTGAACCCAGGAGGCGGAGGTTGCAGTGAGCCTCAATCGCACGACTGCACTCCAGCCTGGGTGAGAGAGTGAGACTCTGTCTCAAAAAAATAAAAACACAGAAATGCGTGGGGCATGTTCCTGGCTTAAGGCCCCTGTTTCTTCTCCAGGGGGAATGAAGAGGGGTCTGGTGGGCGAGGACTGCCGACAGAGGACATGGAGGTGAGACGCCGAATGGGCGCGGTTGGCCTTTTCTTTCCTCATAAATCAGAAACCAGTGCGGTGTGTGGCTCTTTGGGGATCAGCCAGGCCACAGCCTTGTTCTGGTGGTGAGGACAGACTTGCGTCTGGCATGCTGGCCTTCTGAGGTATGCACTCGGGCTCCATAGACTAGAAGGGACAGGCTGACAGATGTCCTCAAGGTCAGCACCCAGCCGGCTGGTGGCAGAGCCAGCATGCTGTCTCTGGGAAGTGGAGCCATCCTGTGGGCTTTGCTGGAGAAAAGGGGCTGTGTGGGCTGTGGGTCACTCAGACCAGGCCACCATACTTAGGGAGGACAGTGTGGGAGGAAGTCCAGGTTTCTCTCACTTGTGTGTGACTGGGGGCAGGTCACTGTGCCTCTTTAGAACATGGTGGTGGCATCTGCCAGATGATAATCTGCTAGGGCACCTGAGGTGTCTCTGGTCACCCTGGTCTAGTACCATGGGATGCCTAGGGCCTGCCCAGCCAGAGACACTTCAGCAAGGCCTCTGGGGTCCATCTGGGTCCTAGCCCACCAGTCCCGCCAGCATCACAGTGGGTACCTGACTTTCTGGCCACAGGTCCAGCCGTCTGGGAGTGTCCAGCCGTCTGGGAGTGCCCACACAGTGGCATGCCAAGCCTCGCAGTGGGGAGGTCACAGTTATGCAAAGTGACAAATATGGGCACTCAAATTATTTATTTAGAGACAAGGTCTCACTCTGTTGCCCAGTCTGGAGTGCAGTGGCACAATCACAGCTCACTGCAGCCTTGACCTCCCAGACTGAAGCGATCCTCCTGCCTCAGCCTCCCGGGCAGTTGGGACCACAGACGCACATCCACCACGCTCAGCTGATTTTTTTTTTTTTTTGAGATGGAGTTTTGCTCTTATTGCCCAGGCTGGAATGCAATGGTGTGATCTTGGCTTACCGCAACCTCTGCCTCCCAGGTTCAAACGATTCTCCTGCCTCAGCCTCCTGAGTAGCTGGGATTACAGGCATGTGCCACCATGCCCGGCTAATTTTGTATTTTTAGTAGAGACAGGGTTTCACCATGTTGACCAGGCTAGTCTCAAACTCCTGACATCAGGTGATCCGCCTGCCTCAGCCTCCCAAAGTGCTAGGATTACAGGTGTGAGCCACCATGCCAGGCCACTCGGCTGATTTTTTTGTATTTTTTGGTAGAGATGGGGTTTCTCCATGTTGTCCAGGCTGGTCTCGAACTCCTGGGCTCAAGCGATTGGCCTGCCTTGGCCTCCCCAAGTGCTGGGGACCCAAATACTTAGGAAAGGTCCTCTGTCTGCTGTGTTCCCAAGTTGGAAAAAAAAGTTCTCCACAATTTGTCCTGTTTGCTTTGTTCTCTTTGGGCCTTATTTTGCCGCCAGGAAGGAGTGAGTGTGTCTGGTGTGTAGACTGCACTTTACAGTTCACAGCCACCTTCTCCTTTGACCCTCCCAGCAAGCCTGGGTGTTAGCAAGGGAAGGTCTGCCTTGTCCCTATTCTAGAGATGGGAAAACCGAGGCTCCAAACTGAGCATGGTATTGGGAGGTCATGAGCCCAAACCTGGCGGGACCTGTAACAGAAGAAAAGGCGCGGCCTGGGTCTAGGCCGGCTGCCACCAGCATCTGTCACAGCTCTCGCAGGCAGGCTCTGTGGGGGTCAGAGGCTCAGAAGAGAGTGGAGGGACAGCTCCGGAGGTTGCTCGCTTAAACAGGGTTTTGAATCTGTGCAACTGATTAGAAGACCTAGGGAGGAAAGCGGTAAGGACACTTCCTGTCCACAGGGAAGGCAGGAGGGGCCACGGCATGGGGTGTGGTGACCTTGACCTTGTTGGGGGGAGGGACCAGACTGGGTGGACTGAAGGGAGCATGGGAGGGAGGAAGTGGAGACAGCAGAGGAGGGGGCAGCTGCAGGGGTGTGGAATGTGGGCGTCGAGGGTGGGGACGGGGATTGTTTGAGGGCAGGCAGGACGGCCTGGTGGAGGGGTACCTGCAGCAGTGAGTGCTCTGGGAGGTGGGCCTGGCAGGTGGCAGCACTGACAGGAGGGACCTTCATGCCCAGTGACCTGAAGGAGGGAGGACAAGGTGCGGGCAGGTGGTGGAGGTGCCCGGCTCAGTGGGGGAGGACAGCAGCTGGAGGAAGAGTGGGGGCAGCTGGGGAGAAGGAGGAAGGGGGAGTTCACTGCCAAAGCAGCAGCTGCGTGGCCAGGCTGACAGAGCCCCCATGGGGGAGGTGAAAAATTTAGAGGCAGCCTCTGCTTGGTGGTGGGATTTCCTCCAGTGATTTACAGCCCCTGGGACCAACCAGAGAAATTGGGATCACTTCCTCCCTGAAGCTTTCCTGGCCTCCCCTCTTCTTGGTCAGGCTCCAGGACCTCACCTTGGTGAAGGTGAGGATGCTTGATAAATATTTATTAACTGACTTATTGGCATTCGAGCTGCCGATGGGAGGTGCAGAGCCCAGATGGAGTGGCCTCTCCTCTCTGGCCTGTTCTTTGCCCTCGGTAGGTGGTACTGGCTTCCAGCAGCTCAGCCCTTTGCCACGTGCCAGGCTAGCCCAGTCCACTTCCTATGAAATGCAGGAGGTAGCTTCCCACAGCCTCATTATTCTGTAATGAGCCTCATTATTCTGTAGCCTCTTCCTACAGAAGAGGCCAGCAGAGGCTTGGGAATGCTCCTTGCAGATACCAGCATCCCCTACCCCCACACAAAGAAAGGAGTCTTCAGATGGGAGGCCCCTGGCCTGCTCCTCAGGTCCTGCTGGGGCCATGTGCCCAGCAGGGAGACTGGCCTCTTGAAAAGGGGGGGCAGGGAATGGGCTGTGAGAAGCAAGGGACACTAGTGATGGAGGGGCCAGCAGAGGTACCCTTGGCCCCTTAGAAAGAACGCACATGGCGGCTGGGTGCAGGGGCTCATGCCTGTAATCCCAGCACTTTGGGAGGCCAAGGTGGGTGGATCACAAGGTCAGGAGATCGAGACCGTCCTGGCTAACATGGTGAAACCCTGTCTCTACTAAAAATGCAAAAAATTAGCCGGGTGTGGTAGTGGGCGCCTGTAGTCCCAGCTACTTGGGAGGCTGAGGCAGGAGAATGGCGTGAACCCGGAAGGTGGAGCTTGCAGTGAGATCGTGCCACTGCACTCCAGCCTGGGCGACAGAGCGAGACTCCGTCTCAAAAAAAAAAAAAGAAAAAAGAAAAAAACCCTCTCTACTAAAAATGCAAAAAATTAGCCGGATGTGGTGGCAGGCGCCTGTAGTCCCAGCTACTTGGGAGGCTGAGGCAGGAGAATCCCGGGAGGGGAGGTTGCAGTGAGCCGAGATCACGCCCTGGACTCTAGCCTGGGCGACAGAGCGAGACTCCGTCTCAAAAAAAAAAAAAAAAAAGAAGGCGGCACATGGTACACTCATGGGAAGTATCTGGTGAAAGCATTTTTTTTTTTTGGCAGAGTCTTGCTATGTTGTCTAGGCTGGAATACACTGGCATGATCTCGGTTCGCTGCAACCTCAGCCTCCCAGGTTCAAGTGATTCTCCTGCCTCTGCCTCCCAAGTAGCTGTTATTACAGGTGCCCACAACCACGCCCAGCTAGTTTTTGTAATTTTAGTAGAGACAGGGTTTCACTGTGTTGGCCAGGCTGGTCTCGAACTCCTGACCTCAGGTGATCCGCCCACCTTAGCCTCCCAAAGTGCTGGGATTACAGGCATGAGCCACTGTGCCTGGCCATGTGAAAGCATTTTCAATCTGGTTATAGCGCTCCTGGGATGAAGTCAGTTCCCTACCTCTGTCACCCCACAAACAATTTTATTCTCCTACGACCTTTACATGCTGTTCCTGCTGCCAAACACCCTTTCCGGCCCTGGCTACTTCTCATGCCTCTTCCGAGTCTCCCTTAAGCCTCCCCGCCGCCCTGCCTGGTCAGGGTTCCAGGGAACTCCTCTGCCAGCCCCGAGTGTCTCATAGCGCATCTCAGAATTGGAATTACTCGACTAAAGTGCCTGGACCAGCTTCTGTCTCCCTGGCTGGGTTGTAGATTCACCAGGGCCAGGGCCAGGTCAGCCCGCTCAATGCATCTCTGGCGCTGAATGCAGGACCTACTTGTGCCCAAGCATGTTTATGGAAGAGGGGGCAGAAGTGGCTGCCAGGAAAGGTGGCTCTGGCTTGAGCAGCAGTTGAGGCTGACCAGGGGTGGGCGTAGCCTTTTGTGATGACCCCAGCTTTGCATCCAGCAGGGACTCTGGACTGGGCCCCTTGCATGAGTTCTGTCATCTAATGCTCTCAGCATCCTTGGGCTGTTATCACCACTGCCAGCAGCTGTCAGATGAGGAGATGGAGGCCTGGATGGTGAAGTGACTCTGGTGGAGAAAACATCCTGCTGTGTGAGGGTGGCCTCCCCATCTCCCTGAGCATTTGTGGAGGGACCTACCTGTCCCCCTCACCATCATGTGCATAGAAGCTTCCAGGCTGCAATCTTTCCTTTCTCACCACCTCCTCTAATTGCTCTTCCACCTCTACATACTTCTTTTTTTTTTTTTTTTGAGACGGAGTCTCGCTCTGTCGCCCAGGCTGGAGTGCAGTGGTGCGATCTCGGCTCATTGCAAGCTCTGCCTCCCGGGTTCACGCCATTCTCCTGCCTCAGCCTCCCCAGTAGCTGGGAGTACAGGCGCCCGCCACCTCGCCCAGCTAGTTTTTTGTATTTTTTAGTAGAGACGGGGTTTCACCGTGTTAACCAGGATGGTCTCGATCTCCTGACCTCGTGATCCGCCCATCTCGGCCTCCCAAAGTGCTGGGATTACAGGCTTGAGCCACAGCGCCCGGCCCTCTACATACTTCTTGATGCTTTTTGGGTTTCTCAATTGTAGCCTTTGCTGTTTGCCGTGGGGGCTGCCCCATACCGGGAGCCTGTGGTCCAGGGAGGCAGGCAGGGCTGAGAGCCTGGGTGTGCTGGCGGCCTCGGGCCAGCAGGGGGAGCCCGCGAGCTGCGAGCCTGGCCCGGCGCGGTCTGGGCGGGCCTTTCTGAGACGGGTTCCAGGTTTCTGTGCCTGGTGCCACCCCCAAGGGAAGGCGAAGCCCATGGGACAGTGCCCAGGCAAGGGGGAGCTGGCCAGGGTAGACCCAGAGTCCGTGAGTGGGTGGGGGGTGCCTGGCTCCTCTCTCAAGTCCCTGCTGTGTGAGGGTGGCCTCCCACCCTTCCTGAGCCTCGGTTTTCTCATCTGTAAAATGGGGGTGATTCCAGCCCCATTGGTCATGCTGGGAGCCCTCAGCCGATGCGGGTGAGATGTTGGGGACAGGTGCCAGGTCCACTTGGTCCTGCAGCTCCTGGAGGAGGACAGCTGTCCCGCTGCCTGCATGCGGTGACAGTGAGGGCAGAACTGACTGGCGGTGGGACTGACGGATAATGTCACCGGCTGAGTGCTGCCAACCGGCTTGGCCTTAGTGTGTGGGAGGAAGCTCGGAGCTGTTCCTCAGGGGACGTCTTCACCCCCGTTCTAATCAGGGAGAAATGGGGGACCCAAAGAGATGTGGACTCTGCTGGAAAGTGGCAGAGCTGAATTCTGAACTCAGGTCTGCGATGCCTGAGCCAGTCCCTCAGCCTCCCCAGACCTCAGTTTCCCTCCCTGAACAAAGAGAGCAGGACAAGATATTCTAGGGGCCTCTGAGGCTGCCCCAGCATGCCCGCCCTGTGTGCCCAGGGAAGGATGGACAGGAAGGGCTGGTTTGCATTCTTGGATAAGGCAAGAAGGGGGATGTGGGGGTGTGAGCACCTGGCCAGCTCCTCTGCCCCCACCCTGACGCTCCTTCCTGCCTCTGCAGCCTTTCTGAAGGGCCTGAGTGACAAGCAGCGGGAGGAACATTACTTCTGCAAGGACTTTGTCAGGCTGAAGAAGATCCCGACGTGGAAGGAGATGGCGAAAGGTAGGCCCTGCTCTGGGGAGGCCCTGGTGGGCAGGCTCCAGACCCATGGCTTGGGAGAATCGTGCAGACAGGAAGAGCGAGTCCAGCAGCGTGTATCGAGTGCTTGCTGCAGGCAGGCGCTCTGCGTGTATCACCTCATTCAATTATTTTGTTTTATTTTTTGAGACGGAGTTTCACTCTTTTTGCCCAGGCTGGAGGGCAATGGTGCGATCTTGGCTCACTGCAACCTCCGCCTCCTGGGTTCAAGTATTCTCCCACCTCCGCCTCCCAAGTAGCTGGGATTACAGGCATGTACCACCACATCCGGCTAATTTTGTATTTTCAGTAGAGATGGGGTTTTACCATGTTGTCCAGGCTGGTCTTGAACTCCTGACCTCAAGTGATCTGCCCGCCTCGGCCTCCCAAAGTGCTGGGATTAAAGGCGTGAGCCACCAAGCCCGGCCACCTCATTCAATTATTTATTTATTTATTTAATTTAGTTTAGTTTTTGAGATGGAGTCTCACTTTGTCACTGAGACAAGTGCAGTGGCGTGATCTCGGCCTTCTGCAACCTCTGCTTCCTGGGTTCAAGCGATTCTCCTGCCTCAGCCTCCTGAGTAGCTGCGATTATAGACATGTACCACCATGCCCGGATAATTTTTGTATTTTCAGTAGAGATGGGGTTTCACCATGTTGGCCAGGCTGGTCTCGAACTCCTGACCTCAAGTGATCTGCCCTCCACGGCATACCAAAGTGCTGGGATTATAGGCGTGAGCCACTGTGCCTGGCCACTTCATTCAATTATTAACACAACAAGTGCAATTTTTATCCCCATTATATGGTAGGAAACAGAGCCCTAGGTTAGGTGAGCCACCTGCCTGAGATTACTTGCTTGTAGGGAGCTGGGGTTTGAAGTGCGATTTGGTTGCTTACAGTAGGGTGTGTTGGTGAGACAGCAGGCCAGGTGACCCATAAACCTGGGCAAGTCCCTGACCCACCTAATCCTCAGTTTCTACCTCTGTGAAATGGGATGGATGATATTAGCACTGTACCTGCTGGTGGCCTTGCTGTCAAGATGCAAGGAGTCCCCGCGTGATGCTGGCACACAGTAGGTGCTCCTCAGCGTGGGTTCCTGGTACTGGGTCAGCAGTCATCATGCTGCAGGCTGCCTCTGGAGGTGGAGGGAGGTCGATAGGGAAGGCCCTGGCCCCTGGGCCCTGGGCCCTGGCTGGGTCCCTCTGCAGTGGGCAGCCTTGCTGTGACCTCCCCGGCCCCTACTTGTTCCAGGGGTGGCTGTGAAGGTGGAGGAGCCCAGGTATAAAAAGGACAAGCAGCTCAATGAGAAGATCTCCCTGTTCCGCGGCGACATCACCAAGCTGGAGGTGGACGCCATCGTCAACGCCGGTGAGTGGCTGGCCTGAACCAGAACCCTGGTGGCCGCCCCGTTGCCTTTGCTCTACTCTGCTGTGCCAGGCCTGGGTGGACGCCACCTGGCTCCAGTGAGGCTCGGGTTGCTGGCGGGGACGGCCTGCTGGCGCCAGGCAGCCCAGCGCGTCGGCCACTCGGGCTCCTCTTCCCTTGAAACCCTGACCTGCTGTGTTGGGGGCGCCTTGCTCCACTGAGACCCATTAGTGGCCGGGGAAGTGGGAGAGCTGGGCTGGAACTGGGCTTCCCTGCCAGGAAGGCAGAGGCCACAGCGGAGAGGTCTGACCTTGGGGGGCCACAGAGGCCCCAACCACCACCTGCCTTCCTCTACCTTTGGCCTGCCCTGCCCTCCCTTCAGACCTGGGCAGGTGAAGGAGCTTGTCGAGGGATAGTGGGGGCAGAGAGGTCCCCTGCGGTGCCCTGGCCGCTTTCCAGCGCCTGGAAACAGGAGCTACTCAGCTTCCTGCGCTCGCCTCTTGCTGGCTTGGCAGTTTGTTGTGATGCGTATGGGAGCCGGCTGCTTCTTTGTGGGAGGGAGGAAGGGGGCTGCTTCTCCACGCAGGCAGTGGTTGTCTGGCAAGGTCAAAGGTGCCGGGAAAGGACTTTGGCATGGGGTGTCAAGGGCCGGTTAAGTCCAGCAGGTGGCTTGTGGAACAGGTCGAGTGGCGGCTGAATCCCGGCCCTCGCCCGCCTGCTCACTTGCTCCTTTGCTTACCCGGCGTCTGCACCAAGCATCAGAGGAAGGGGGGCTCTTTTTCAGACCCTGAATTTGGAGGGCAGATCCTCTCATCTTGGGCTCCAGCTCACGGGAAAACCCTGCCGTGCCAGCCTCTCCCCAGCCTGTGCAGGCCCAGGGCACCCCCAGGAGCTTCTCGACTCTCCTTCGTCTCCACTTTGGGCTTGTAGTGGTCGTGCTTGGCTCCAGCGCTGTCCCCCAGTGACTCTGGGGCTTGGTGGTGCCGATGCTGTGAGCATTTCCGTTGATCTCTCTGAGTTACGGGCTCTAGGATCCGGAGAGCGAAGGTCACTCGGCTGCCCTGGGCCTGGTCCATGGGGTCTGAGTTGTGTTTCCTGAAGCAACCTTGCTCTGTGCGTCTTCCCACTGTTGACTGCAAAGCTGGATAGTCATATGGGGGTGCCTTGCCCACACATTACCTGTGGAGACACACAGGTGACAGGTTACACGTAGGCAGGAGTTTCTGCTCAGAGTGGCTGGCTGAGGGGAGCAGGGGGAGCTAGAGTCACCTTGGGCTTCTGCAGGTGGTTCTGGTGTGTTTCTCTAGGGCCACGAGGAAGAGGACTGCTAGTCCATCTGGGGCCACACGGCTAAGACAAAGCCACATCTGCACTGGCAGATGTTACAGCGGCCTGGGGGAGGGCGTTCTTGCTGCCTGTGCCCAGGAGGGGCTGGCCTGGAGCAGAAGGGCAGAGCCTTGGGGCTGTGGCTGAGAGGGCAGTCAGGCAGGACAGTGGGTACTCCAGCCCTGCCAGTCACTGGCAAGCATGTGAGAGGTACCCCAGCGGTATCTTCTTGCTGAGCTGCAAAGTGGCCAGAGGGAAAATGAGGTATCTTGTGAGCTCTGTCCCCCTGGGTTGGTGATTGGCTGCAACATGGGCCAGGAGAAAGGGTTCAGGGAACAAGGTGGGGTGTTGGCGGGTGCAGATGGAACAGGGGACACTCTGGAGGCTGCACCCGGGCTGTGGGCGTGATTAACGCCGCTTGCTAAGTGCTCTTGGGAGTCGCCAGGCTTTGGATGCAGCAGCTCCATCGGAAGTGCTTTAGTGCCAGCTCCATTTGCACCAGGGCCAGGGCTGGGGCAGTGCTGGCTGAGTTTCTCTGGGGACTCCCCTTCTCCGTGTCCTTGCCTAGGCCTCTGTTTCCTCCTCTGCACAATGAGGGTAGCAAAGAAAGCACCCATCAGGTTGCTGGGGGCACTTGGAGCTGATGCACGTGACGTGCAAATGGCGGTCACTCATCACCAGGCGGGAATCGGGGCTCAGCACCTCGCATTGGTGCTGAAACTGGTGTCATCAGCGCCATTCTGGGCATCACCCCTGTCCTGGGGGTGCTGAGGGACATGGTACCTCCTGCAGATGATCAGCTTTCGCCTCCCCCTGCTTGCCTCAGTTTACCCACACTCCTCTTGGTGTGTTTTCCTGGGATCTTTTTGTTCTAGAATCTCACAGCCAGGAGGACCCAGTACCCACCTGGAATCCCAGGGAATGGCGGAGGCAGGGTCTGGACACAGGCTTCCCACACAGAGCCCGAGTCTCCTTCGGCCGTCCAGGGCTTTGTGGAACCCCAGCGTTCAAAGTGGCTTTGGCACTGGTCAGGCCTCCAGGGTCCTGGGTGGCCTTGGCTCCCACCCCAGCCCCTTTGCCCACCAGGGGGCAGCAGAGATCGCAGTTCCCAGGAGCCCATAAATCAGCCTGTTTATTAGTGGAATAAAAGTCGTCCACAACGGCGGGGCTTTTCGGGGCTGCATAAATCTGCGTCTGTGCCTCGTGAAACCCATATGTGCTTAATTCATATGTAAAGTTTCAAGCAGGAAGAGAATACGTGTCCATTAAATTCTATTTGACTTGATTATAATCATTAGCCGTGAATAATTGCTTCTCAGTGCCTACCGCGGAGCCACCACAATAAGCAAGAGGAGAGAGCAATTATCTTGGGGTGGGGATTTTTAAATTTATATTTTTGAAGCCAGGAGCAGTGCTGGCCCCGCGGGCGTCAGTGGCCCATGGAGAACGCTGCGGGTCATACTGGGCTGGGAGCTTGAGGTCTGGCCGCCCGCCGGAGCTTCTGGATTTTGTTGTGGGGGGCGGTTCTCTTTGTTCCTGCTGCCATATGGGAGGGGCTGTCACTGCCTGGGCTTGGGTCCAGCTGCAGGGATGTGGAGGGGAAGGGTGCAGTGGGAGCTAGGAGAGGGCTGTGAGGGAAAGGGGGGCGGGGGGAGCTCCCAACCCCCACCCTCTTCCATCCTGAAAAGCTGTGGGCTTGAAGGGGTCTCCAGCCAGGCTGTGGGCATCTCTCCTGCCACTCAGCAGGGTCCTGGGGATCCTTGGAGAGGGCAGTTGCCAGTTGTCCCCCTGCCTGCCCCCCTCACTCCTTCCCCTCCCTGAAGAGGCATCTGCCTGTGACCTCCCTCAGGCCTTTAAGAAACAACCCTGGGTGGGGGCGGGGGGGGGCAGTAGCTCACTTCCTGTAATCCCAGCACCATGGGAGGCTGAGACAAGAGGATCACTTGAGCTCAGGAGTTTGAGACCAGCCTGACCGACATAGTGAGACCCTGTCTCTACAAAAAATTTTTTTAAAAATTAGGCATGGTGATGTGTGCCTATAGTCCCAGCTACTCAGGAGGTTGAGGCAGGAGGATTGCTTGAACCTGGGAGGTTGAGGCTGCAGTGAGCCACGGTTGTGCCACTGCACTTCAGCCTGGGTGACAGAGTGAGACCCTATCTCCAAAAAAAAAATATATATATATATATATATATATATAAAATAGAAAACAGAACATCAGATTCTGGGCCAGGTGCAGTGGCTCACGCCTGTAATCCCGGAACTTTGGGAGGCTGAGGCAGGCTTGAGGTCAGGAGTTTCGAGACTAGCCTGGCCAACATGGCAGAATCCCATCTCTACTAAAAATTTGCAAAATTAGCCAGGCATGGTGGCACGCACCTGTAATTCCAGCTACTTGGGAGGATGAGGTAGGAGAATCACTTGAACCCAGGAGGCTGAGGCAGGAGGATTGCTTGAACCTGGGAGGTCAAGGCTGCAGTAAGCCATGATTGTGCTACTGCCCTCCAGCCTGGGCAACAGAGTAAGACTCCGTCTCAAAAAAAAAAAAAAAAAAAAAAAAATCAAAAAGAAAATCAGACTCTGAGGCTGCATGCAGTGGCTCACTCCTGTAATCCCAGCACTTTGAGAAGCTGAGGCAGGAAGATTGCTTGAGCCCAGGAGTTTGACACCAACTTGAGCAACACGGTGGCACCCTATCTCTACAAAAAGAAAATTTTTTTTAATTAGCCGGGTGTGGTGGTGCATGCCTGTAGTCCCGGCTACCTGGGAGGCAGAGATGGGAGGATCGCTTGAGCCTGGGAGGTCGAGGCTGCAGTGAGCTGTGATTGCGCCACTGCACTCCAGCCTGGGCAACAGAGTGAGACCCTGTCTCAAAAAACAAATAAAAATAAGAAAATCCGATTCGGTTTCCCTACTGATCTCCTGGCATTCGAAATTCAGGACTGGTTTCCACTCTTACATTATTGGGCTATGAGATGTGATTGGGATGTGTGTGATGGTGTGTGTGTGAGGTCAGGAGTTCGGCCTTGTGTTTGTGATGTGTGTGGTGTGTGTGTGTGATATAGCGTGTTTGTGTCTGTGCTCGTGTGATGCGTGGGGTGTGTGTCATAGAGTGTGTGTGTGAGGTCAGGAGTTTGGCCTATGTGGGGGGGGGGTGTGCATATGCACTTGTGTGATGTGTGTGATGCGTGTGTGTGATACATGTGTGTGTCTGTGCTTGTGTAATGCGTGGGGTGTGGGTGATGGAGTGTGTGTGTGGTGTGATGTGTGTTTGTATGGGATGTGGTGAGAGTGAGGTGGGAAGTTGGGCAGAAGCATAGACGTGAGATGCCTGGCTGGCGGGTGGCAGGGCTTGAAGTTACAGGGACGGGACAAACCCCCACACCCTCAGGCACAGTGCAGGCCTCCCTGGGCCCTGTCCCAGCGGGCTGCCAGCTGAGGCTGCTTGCTCGGGCAGCACCCGGGAGAGTCTCAGGCTCCTGCCATCTGTACTGGCCATGACTCCTGCCCACAGGAGCATGGCACATCTGTCTTAATGAAATTGGGCTGCCGCATGCAGGAGATAAGCCAGGGAGCCCCCGCAGGTCCCCTCATCTGGAGGAGGAGGTTCTCAGAGCCGGTGCCTGCCTCTCCAGCCCTGCCTATGACCTGTGTCTGGAGATAGCGCCGGTCTCAGAGTCTCCACTAGGGGGTGTTGTGGCTTCCAGGGTGTTTGTGTCTCCTTTTTACTGCAGGGGGGCAGTGACCTTGACTAGGCCACCTCCCTGCCCTTGAGTTTCCTGGTGCACCAGGCCTGTGTATGCGGATTTTTTGTTCCTGACAGCAGAGTCCCGGGCAGGACATGTCCGGGCACAAAGAAAGATCCCCATTCTTGGCCAGGCATGGTGGCTCACGCCTGTAATCCCAGCACTCTGGGAGGCAGAGGCGGGCGGATCACTTGAGGTCAGGAGTTTGAGACCAGCCTGGCCAACATGGTGCAACCCGGTCTCTACTAAAAATACAAAAATTAGCCGGACACAGTGGCACGCGCCTGTAGTCCCAGCTGCTCAGGAGGCTGAGGCAGAAGAATCACTTGAACCCGGGAGGCAGAGGTTGCAGTGAGCTGAGATTGCTCCACTGCACTCCATCCTGGTTGCTGGGTGACAGAGCGAGATTCCATCTCAAAAAAAGAGAAAGATCCCCATTCTTGGCCAGCCCAGGGGTCTGGCTGCCTGGCTTTGGTCTTCAGGTCATAAGAGGACAGAGCAGAGATGGATGAAAGGCTTTGTGCAAAGATGGAAGGGATCTTTTGCTTCAACACCAGCCCAGAGCGGTGAGCAGGCCGTGCGCACCGTGGTCAGGAGCAGGTCGGGATCCCAGCGCCCCTGCTGGCCACACCGTGGCCTCTGCTTCCTCATTTGAGAAATGGCATCAGCATCAGTCCCACCGCAGGGCAGGGGTGAGGAGGACAGGAGTTCAGGCCTGTCCAGCCCTGGGCCTGGGACCTGGCATGTGGAGAGTCCCCAGGAAATGACTACTGGGAAGTCAGGAGTGAGAGCAACTAAGCAGAATATAATGTGACAAAGCGCTAGGAGCAAGGTCTGAACAAAGTGCCACGCAATGCCGCAGGGACCAATTAATTCTGCAAAGAGGTGGCGGGAGGCGAGGCGGGTCGGCGAGCCTTTGAGGGGCCTGGGCGTGCAGCGGGGACGGGTGGGAAGCCATGTTTCACAGCGACAAGCTGACCTCGTGGGGAGATTTTTAAGCTGCTTATTTATTTAAAATAAGTCATGAAGTGGCGCTCTGTCTCCTTAAGTCTTAGGGCTTTGATTTGTGAGAGTCTGCTGGCCGCTTATCACTGCCCTCCTCCTAAGCACAGGCAGCCCCTGCCTCATCCTCTCCTGCTGCCTGGAGGGCCCAGCAGATCCTGGCCTGGTGAGAAGGAGCAGGCCAGGACCTGAGTGGCCACCTGAGCAGCCACCCGCCCCTGCGCCTGGCCATCCCTGGGCGCCGCTTGGAGTCAGTGATTTAGAGACCGCCTTGATGGACTACCAAGCAGGGGGCCCGGAGGGATGCGGACTGCCTTGTGGGAAGTGATCTGACACTAAACTGTCGCCGTAAATCGCTTTATCTGTCACTTCAGATTTAAATGTGTTTGCTGAGGCTTGCTGGCCGCCACGACAGCAGAAACCTCTCCGCGGTGGGCAGGGGAGGTGGCCGGGCCAGCAACGAGCCCAGGGCCGGCTGCACAGCAGACTTTGCCGCTGGAACCTGTTAGCTACTGGAGGTTCTAACCTCCAGGGCTCCAGAGGAGGGAGCCCTGGCCCTGGGCTCCCTCCTCCTCAGGGGAAGTGAAGTGCAGGCCGGGCCGGGCCACTTTCCAGTGCTCTGGCCACTCTGGATATGTGCAGTGCTCTCAGAGGCCCAAGAGGCAGGCAGAATTGTTGCCCCATTTTCGGGGATCAAATAACACGTCCCACCTCGGCAGGTGACTGAGCCAGAATTAGAACTCAGACACTTTCATCCACGCAACGAACATAGATGATACGGCTGCCGTGCACCACACCGTGGGGTGGGCCTGGGCTGCAGAGGACACAGTCTCTAATTCTAGATAAGGGGTGACACGTGTGAATGGAAAGGGAAGTGCAGCGCATGAGAGACAGGAGTCTGGCCTGCAGGAGAGGGAAGCAGGGGGGAAGGCTGCCTGGAGGAGAGGGTGCTTGGGTTGGACGGGGTGCTAAGTGAGAAGTTGGGGCAAGAGCATTCTTCGGGGAGAGAGCACAGACAGGGTGGGGCCACGTGGATGGAACACTGTGGGGAGGCTCTGAGGGGTCTGGAGTGAGCCACGGCCCGGGCCTGAGTTGGGGGTGCTCGGTCAGATCACTTGGGCTGCTGAGTGGAAAAATGGGGGCCCAGAGCGTGGGGTGGGAGGTGTCTCCCTCTAGGTCTAGGCTGCATTCATACCCTATGCAGTTAACCTCTTGCACTATTTCAGTCTCATTGTGCTAATGGTGAAATAGAGGCTCAGAGGCGTGAAGCAACTTGTTTAAGGTCACACAGCTAAATGGTAGTAGAGCTGGGATGGGAGGTTTGCCAAGCTCCAGAGCCCCCAGGAAATTTTGTGTGTGTGTGTGTGTGTGTGTGTGTGTGTGTGTGTGTGTGTGTGTGTCGGGGTTGGGGGAAGGGAATACCTCCTCTCTGTTCTCTTTTTCCTGGTTGATGAATTTGAGTTCTGAGACTGGCGTGTCCTGTGTGTCCTCACGGCCAGGAAACTGAGAGGTGGGGCAGAAGTTTGCCATGGGCAGGGGGAGGGGTTGTTGTAAAAAAGATGGAACTAACATCTGAATCTGGGCTCCTGTGTCTCCTGAGGCCTCCTGGTGGGCTCCAGCTCCCTCAGCCTGCCTGGCCTCCTGTGTCCCAAGCCCCCTCAAGTCTCCGGCATGCCCCACAGATCCCTGGCTCTGGACTGAGGGTGGCCTGTCACCTGCCACTTGGTATTGAGTGTTCCCATTGCTCAACACGCTGCACATGTTGCCTCATGTCTGAGTCAGGCACTGACATTTCCCCCATTATACAGATGAGGACACTGAGGCACCCATGGGTCATGGCGCTGGGTAAAAGGCAGGGCTGGGAATCAGATTTGGGGTTTAAGAGAGAGACCATCAGGTCTTTCTTTCTTTCCTTCCTTCCTTTCCTTCCTTTCCTCCCTTTCCTCCCTTTCCTCCCTCCCACCCTCCCTTCCTTCCTTTTTTTTCTGACAGGGTCACACTGTTCCCCAGGCTAGAGTACAGTGGTGCAATCATGGCTCACTGCAGCCTCGACCTCCTGAGCTCAAGTGTTCCTCCCATCTCAGCCTCCTGAGTAGCAGGGACCACAGGCATGCCACCACTCCCAGCTAATTTTTTTATTTTTTGTAGAGACGAGGTCTCGCCACGTTGCCCAGGCTGATTTTAAACTCTCGGGCTCAAGCAATCCACCTGCCTCAGCCTCCCAAAGTGCTGGGACTACAGCTGTGAGCCACCATCCCCGGCCCAGGTTTGCTTTTTCGCTAGCTCCCTCTGGGTCGTCTGGAAGTGAGGGGCAGAGTTGCTCAGGGGGGCCAGTCAGGACGCCTGGGGTCCAAGAGGCCCCCTCCCCACATTAGAAAGCCCAGAACACCTAGACACGGCCAGGAGCTAATTTCCACCACTGTAGGAAGAGGGCGGCTCATCCCCACAAGGTCGAGCAGTGGTTGCATAAATTCATAAATGATGGATCCCTCCTGAATTATTGAGATGCCCTCATGGGCTCGCAGGGCCTGGTCCAGAGAGTGGAGCACTGGCCGGGGGGCGGCACTCGGAAAGGACCTTCCAGGGACCTTCCACCCCAAGGTCTTCCGCCGAGTCCCCTGCTTCTTACCCGAAGTTCTTCTGTCATTTCCGCGGGGAATGTGAGAATAGACTGCGGACCCAGTAACTCTCTGTCCTGCGTTTCAGTAGATTTCTTTTGTGAATTGTTTTGTAGAGGTAGGGTTTCCCTGTGTTGCCCAGGCTGATCTCAAACTCGCGAGCTCAAGTCATCCTCGTGCCTCGGCCTCCCCCATGGTGGGATTACAGGTGTGAGCCAACATGCCTGACGTGATGTTTTGTTGAATGGATAAATGACTCCATGCCCTTGAGAGTTGCTCAGATGGTGGAAGGGGCTGCACGAACCATTGACACCCTCTAAGTCCCCTCTTCCTGCCTAGCCCAGCCCCCTACCCTACCCCTCTGGGCCTGAAGTGGTTGATTCATTTTACAGATTAGGACGGTGGTGGGCATTTCTGGGTCCTCATGAGGTTCCTGGCTCCTTTCGAGGCGCTGGAGGTACAAGGCCCAGTGTAACCCAGTGCCTGCCCCCTGGCATTTGGAGTCCTGTAGAGGAGGACAGGGGAGGATCTGAAGCCCAGAGGGGGACAGTGACCTGCTCAGGGTCACACAGCAGGAAGGTGGCAAAGCAGA
Organism: Macaca nemestrina; assembly: GCF_043159975.1. Taxonomy (NCBI): domain Eukaryota; kingdom Metazoa; phylum Chordata; class Mammalia; order Primates; family Cercopithecidae; genus Macaca; species Macaca nemestrina. Next base: position 10,269,484 of record NC_092136.1, read on the forward strand.
GCTGCAAACCCAAGGGCTTTTTCTACCCCTCATGGCAGACGTGTAGTTAGAAAACCGCAGCTTGGAGTCTGACGTCCACCCATGGGGTGGCCACCCTGCCTCCCACCCTGTGCCCAGTGTCCCGAGCACGTCCTCTCTGGCTCCTTCCCGTCCTTGAGGCCTCAGCGCCCGCACCTGTGCCCCTGCCTGTGTCCCCGGTGTGCTGTCCACCCGAGCGCTGAGCCGAGGAGGCCGGAGCTTGTGGGAATGTGTGTGTTTTGAAATTAATGGGGACCATTAAGTTGGCCAAGCATGAAAAGGGCTGGATCTGCAGCCCTTGGCTCGCTCTCCTGGAATGATCCGCCAGTTCCTTGGCAAGGCGCAGCTGAGCTGGTTTCAGGGCTCCCCAGGAGGCCGCGGCTTGCCTGCCCGTTTAACGGGTGAGTACTCTGTGTGCCTAGGACATCAAGGGGTCTGGCTGCAGCAGCATGCGATGGCCACAGTGCCCCTGCTCTCAGGCTCTGTGCAGATGGCTGTGTCTGTGGGTGCGTTGACTTGAATCTTTTCCCTAGACCTCTAGAGTGGGCTCAGACACACTCCAGACCCTGACCCTGGGGCTTCCTGGGTGAGTCCTGGCCCAGCCAGGTGAGCTTGGTGTGGCCTCCAGGACATAGCAGGATTACCAGTCAAGGACCCAGGCCCTGTCTCCTCACCTCCCCCACCACGAAGAGCTCCATCTATTGTGGATTCTCCATGTGGACATTTTCTTTTCTTTACTTTTTTTTTTTTTTTGAGACAGAGTCTCGCTCTGTCGCCCAGGCTGGAGTGCAGTGGCCGGATCTCAGCTCGCTGCAAGTTCCGCCTCCCAGGTTTATGCCATTCTCCTGCCTCAGCCTCCCGAGTAGCTGGGACTACAGACGCCCGCCACCTCGCCCGGCTAGTTTTTTTTTTTTTTTGTATTTTTTACTAGAGACGGGGTTTCACCTTGTTAGCCAGGATGGTCTCGATCTCCTGACCTCGTGATCCGCCCGTCTCGGCCTCCTAAAGTGCTGGGATTACAGGCTTGAGCCACCGCGCCTGGCCTCATGTGGACAGTTTCTTAAAGATAGGGTCTTGCTCTGCCACCTGGGCTGGAGTGCATTGGTGTGACCACAACTCACTGCAGCCTTGACCTCCTGGGCTCAAGCAATCCTCCCGCCTTGGCCTCCCGAGTAGCTGGGACCACAGGCTCATGCAACCACACCCAGCTAATTTTTGCATTTTTGGTAGAGGCGGATTTATACCGTATTGCCCAGGCTAGTCTCAAACTCCTGGGCTCAAGCGATCCTCCTGCCTAGACCTCCCAAAGTGCTAGGATTACAGGCATGAGCCACTGTGCCTGGCCATATGGGACATCTTTTTTTTTTTTTTTTTTTTTTTTTTTTTTTTTGAGACGGAGTCTCGCTCTGTCACCCAGGCTGGAGTGCAGTGGCCAGATCTCAGCTCACTGCAAGCTCCGCCTCCCAGGTTCACGCTATTCTCCTGCCTCAGCCTCCCGAGTAGCTGGGACTACAGGCGCCCGCCACCTCGCTTGGCTAGTTTTTTGTATTTTTTAGTAGAGACGGGGTTTCACCGTATTAGCCAGGATAGTCTCGATCTCCTGACCTCGTGATCCGCCCATCTCGGCCTCCCAAAGTGCTGGGATTACAGGCTTGAGCCACCGCGCCCGGCCCCATATGGGACATCTTGTAACTGGAAGTTGGAGTCCTGGGTACAAGTCCTGGCTTCACCGTGTACCAGCTGTGTGACCTTGGGCAAATCACTTAACCTCTCTCTTTTTTTTTTTTTTTTTTTTTGAGACAGAGTCTTGCTCTGTTGCCCAGGCTGGAGTGCAGTGGCACGATCTCGGCTCACTGCAAGCTCCGCCTCCCGGGTTCACGCCATTCTCCTGCCTCAGCCTCCTGAGTAGCTAGGACTACAGGCGCCCGCCACCATGCCCAGCTAATTTTTTGTATTTTTAGTAGAGACGGGGTTTCACCGTGGTCTCGATCTCCTGACCTTGTGATCTGCCCGCCTCGGCCTCCCAAAGTGCTGGGATTACAGGCGTGAGCCACCGCGCCCGGCCCACTTAACCTCTCTGAGCCTGTTTTCTTGTCTGTAAAACATAATAGTGCATGCAGACCCAGCCCCAGCACTGTGGGTTTGAGAGGAGACGGCTTGTGTAGGATGCTCAGTACAGTGCCTGGCACAGAGCAAGCACCCAGGAGATGCCACCCCTTGTTCTTGTTGCTGTAGCTGCTGCTCTGGGAGGGCTGCTGAGACCTGCTGAACCTGGCATCCCATTAGCTAGCATTTGCCCTGCACTCAGCGCTTGGTGGGGCTGGGAACAGGGGAATGGTCCCTCTATCCTGAATGGGCTGAAGGAACCTCCTTCCCATATTCGTGGTAGGGAATCGAGTCACGTGCTGGACCTGGCATGGCCAAGGGGACGGCCCTCTCCTGACCGCCAGAGTCTCTTGGATGGGTTTCCTGACCATGAGGGTGCAGGACAGGCAGGCTGGGCCCCTCTCTCCCCACTGCTAACAGGGTGGTCTGTGCCTGCTCCGCCTTCCATTGGGAAAGATGTGTGTTCACATGGAAACGGCCTGTGCAGTGGGGCCCCCGTGAAGCGGGCTAGGACAGGGGATGTCCCCAAGGAAGCTGGGTGACTGAATGGCCCTGTCAGGGCCTGGATGCCATCTGCTGAGGCCTAAGCTGCCAGAGAAGGCCCCTGAAGGCCTCCCCTGCAGCCGCCACCCTCCTCAGGTCTTCATGTGTTTCAGATGCTCGCCTTTTGAACTCCACTGCGGTGGTGCCATTATGGCCCCCAGCTCTCTGCCACTGGGGTCGGTGGTGAGGTCCAGGCTGGGGTGGAGGGCACTGGCATGCTTGGTTGGCAGCTTTGGAGGTCCCAGAGGCCAGGGCAGTGGCTGTTTACCAGACAGACCTGGGTAAGATCTGGTTCCACCACCATGTCGGGCAGGCTCCTGCCTCTTTAGGCCTTGGGGTTTCCCCGTCTGTCCCTTATGGGGGCATTAATAGGAAGAAAATTCATTACTGCCTGGAAGGCCCAGCACACTGGAGGGGCTCATAAATGGTAGTGATTCTTACTAGCAGTGAGGGATCTCACTTCGCCACCCACAGGACCCCGAGCCCCTCGAGGGCAGGGGCAGCTCCATGGACTCTGGGTCTCCATCCCTGGACAGGGCTCTTCTGCAGTGGGGGCAGCCCAAGCATGCCTGCCCTTGGAAGTACATACAGGAATTCATGATGGCTCACGGCTAAGGAGCCTTACGGGGAAGCAGGCTGCCCTGGTAGGCACGGCTACGCGGGGATCTCCTGCTCTGTGCACTCCTGGCAGGGGCGGAGACACGGCTGTTTATATCTGCGCCAGGTGTCAGGAGATGGAAGCCAGGGAGGACAGAAGGACGCGGGAGCATGGAGAGCATGTGGGCTGCAGACCTGGGGGAGGATGGGCACCAGGATGGAGCTTGTCCTGACAGTGGTGCGGGAGGCAGTGAGCAGAGGCGGGGCTGAGAGGTCACTGGCGGCTTCCTCTTCTAAGGCATGACTGGCATTCCCTTCGGTTCATTAAAACCCATCAGTGGGACTGGCATGGTGGGTCATGCCTGTAATCCCAGCACTTTGGGAGGCCAAGGCGAGTGGATTACCTGAGGTCAGGAGTTCAAGACCAGCCCGGCCAACATAGTGAAACCTCGTCTCTACAAAAATACAAGAATTAGCCAGGCATGATGGTGGGTGCCTGTAATCCCAGCTACTCGGGAGGCTGAGGCAGGAGAATTGCTTGAACCTGGGAGGCAGAGGTTGTAGTGAGTTGAGATGGCGCCACCACACTCCAGCCTGGGCGATAGAGCAACACTCTGTCTTAAAAAAAAAATCCCCATCAGTGGCACCCACCTCCCAGCGGCAACAAGTGGCCCTTGAATGCCCATTCCCCACTCTCCTCCCCGTCGCCGCCTCCTCCCCCTCTTTGGACATTGTAATTGCAGTAAAAACCGGAGGCGAGCAGCGTCGCAGGTGGAGAGAGAGGCCCAGCTGTCAGCCATTCCTCTGCCAGCAGGACCCGCGGCTGTTTTATTATTGCCGCCTGGCTGTATTTCAGGTACGGATTAAACATCATCAAACGCCACGTCCCTTTTGAAAAGCAAGAGCTACCTTGCTGAGGATGTTGAGGAGAAACAGGAACATTAAAATCTACGAAGCAAATGGCCCAGAATTGACATTTGTGACGAGAGCTCTGCAGCTTCAATTGTCAAAGGAGCTAAATCCCCTCTGGCAGTTGGCGGGGAGCTTTCCCCATGAGGGTCACAGGAAGGTGGGGTACGTTTGCCCGGGAGGAGACCAGGCAGCACCAGGGAGGGGATTCTGTGGGTCAGCTGCCTGCCTCTCAGGGCCTCCCTGGCCTTGGCCTCTACCGAGCCTCCTCTTCTTCCTAACGAGGAGGCAGGAGCCTTCTGATGCCCATGGGACAGGGCTGGGATCAAGTCCTGCTGTGGCCACTTGCTAGCTCTTATGACCTTGGCCAGGATATACTTCTCGCCTGAATCTCAGTTTCCTCATCTGTAAAACCAGGAGAGCGATGTCCCCTCTGAAGGCGGAGGATGGTGCATGCAAACACTTGACAAGTCATTGGAATTCAGTAAATGGTGACTACTGTCACCCAGGAAATGGGCGTGTGAGCTGGCATTAATTTTTACAAAAAACATTACTTATTTCCACTGAAAAATAGGAACAGTAAAATTGAGAACCATTAAAACAGGAATAAAAAGAACCAAGCCACAGCAGGGGATGCTGAGCTGGGTATCTCCTAAGAACTGTGCTCCTGGTCCCACCTGGAACTCTGTGGCCTGGATGCCCTCAGCACATGCTTTCCAGGTCACCAGCCTCTTGCCTGGTTACTGGTCACAGCCTGCTGTCTGCCCTGGCACCTGCCACTCGATGCTGGTATGTGGCCTTCCGAGGAACTATGGCTCAAATCTGCCCTTGTAGTTTATACTCTTGATGGCTACTTGGGGGTATCTTGGCTCCTGGTATCCTTTCCTGACCCGGCCCAGATGACACTTCAAAACTAGGCTGAGTAAATCTGTTGCAACTGAATATTAAATGCAGCTTTGAGCTTCCCAGCAGCCACTGCAAAGTTTGTAACAAGATTTTAGGATCCTTAACTCCAAGCTTGGAAGTCAATTTAAATTTCGGCTGAATGCCGCCTTTTCTTTCTCCTCTTGGCCTTTTTTCTTCATTTTTCCTCTCTAGTATCCTCACCAACTGTTCTTTATCTCCCCCAAGGATGGTTTATCCCTTGCTCCAGAGCCCGTCCCAAAGTGCTTGCCCCTTACATGGCTGTGCCTCAGCTCGGGAGACCCCCCCGCCGCTGCCCTCCTGTTTGCTGCTATTGACTCCCCTGTGTCGTGCTCACGGCGGCTGGCCTCTGGGCCTCTTGTCTTGCCCAGGCCCACTGGGTCTGCTGTTGCTGTTTCTCTCAGATGAGCCTGTGACTAATAAGGGTTGCCCCCGGGGGGCTGGCAAAATCTTTCCCTCCTTAATATCGGAGTTTAAAAATGTGTCACCATCGATTTGAAGAAAAGCCTTGTTCCTGCTGAGAAAAGCGGCCTGGAGATTCGTCTCGCCTTAGGAATCACAAAGGCGGCTGCATAAATTCAGCACCACAGAGAGCTCTCCATGCAAATGCTGAGATGCCCACTCTAGCCCCGCACCAGCCCTCCCCACTGCTCCTGGGGGCTGGCACCCCCATTTCCTCATGCCCCCGTCCCTGCAGAGACTTGGGGATGCCCCTGTGTGGGGAGGGGCTCCCTGGTTGGAAGATCCCCATCTCCCAATTCTCTCCACTTCTTTTCAGAGACTGAGCCCGTGGCTAATTCCACGTCACAATGTTTTCTAATCCCAGAGGAGAAGGAGGATGAATGACTTCCAGGCCTGGGGCTTCTGGAAGCCATCCGGGTCTCTTACAGGTCAGGTGGGGGGGTCCCCCTGACCCTCCTTGGTGGGTCTACCCTGAAGGCAGGAATGTTACCCCCGCAGGCCTTGTCTCCTGGCCTTTTTGCATCCTTGCCTGGAAAGGAGTGTTGGGGTCCTTTGGTGCATCCCCCTGCTTCCAGGCAGGCCCCTCCCCTCTGGACGTTGCCCTCATACTGGACCCAGCTTTGCAGCTGCCAATGCATCCCACTGTCATCCAGCAACTCTCTCAGCCCAGAATAACCATCACAGTCATGGCCTGGGAGGTGGCTGTGGGTCCCACTTCTCAGGTTGGGAAGCTGTGCTATAGAGACCGTAAATGACTTGTCTGGGATCCAGGAAACTTGAATGAATGAGGAGGTGTGGGCACACGGTGACCACTCTAGGTGTTGTTCTGGTTAGTGAACTTGGTGACAGCCCAGGATGGGGTGTCTGGAGGGTTTGAGGGAGGGCTGAGCTTTCTGGTCCCTGATGGATCCCCTCCCACTCTGCCATCGAGGTCATGGTGGCCATCTCTGTGGCAGTATCCTTTGTGTTCCCCAGAGGGCTCACCTGAGCGTGGTGGGGAGCAGGACGGTGGGTTTGACTACCTAGGACATCCACCGGGCTGCCCGCAGCATGGGCCGTCCCCTGCGCTGGCTGCAGCAGGGGTGACTTGGACCAGCTGGGAAGCTGCTCCAGGGGTCCTTGCAGGGAGCTTAGTGGGGGAACGGGAGAGAGGGCAGGCACGGGGTGCCAATGAGGCTTCCCTGGTTCTTGGGGAACCACACAGCCGTGGGCAGGGCATCAGGGAAGAGGGTGAGCAGGCAGTTTGCAGTCTCTCTGGCTGCCGTGGGCCCTCGGAACATGTGCTGAGTGGCCATTTACCACCTGGCGCAGGAAAGGCTGTGGGCTGGCCCTGCGCTGCTCCCCTCCAGCTGCAGACGGGGGCCCCTAGAGGACTCCTGGCAGCCGTTACTCCGGGAAAGGAGGGGCTTTATTTCTCCTCCTCCCTAAATGTTATTGCCTTTATAGGCTTTGGAAATCAGTTTTATGGCCTGCGCGTTTGTCCGCTGAAATGTGGGATGCTCTGGAGGGAAAATAAAATGCTGGGATGGTTCTGGCCCTGAAAGGTCAGGTGGCCAAGGGCAAGCGGCAAGGGCTCAGGTGTCTCCCACAGGCCAGGGTTGCTCTTTAGGGACCGTCGTAGCTGGAAAGGGGGACAGGGAAGGTGTGTGCCAGGACCGGGAGGGGGCCTGGAATTCTAGTGGGAGGGCCGGCCTGAAGCTTCAGGACCTGTCCCCTTTGTCATATGGTCCCCGCCAGACTGACCTGGGATGGCGAGAGTCATTCTGTTCTCCGTGATGCCCGGGTATGCCAGCTGGCTCCCCTCAGGTGCCATCTGGGGCACCTTGCCAGCCACTGGCAGTGTAGACTTCTCAGTGTAAGTGAAAAATAAGCCCTCTGGGTTTTGCCAGTCAGGATGCAGGCCTGGCAGGGGCTCTCACCTGCAGGAGATGCCTCATCTTTCGGCAGAGTTGGCTGATCGAGAGCCGGGCAGGGGGCAGAGATTCAGCAGGAGCACCCAGCAATCCACACAAATCTTCCTGCCTTCCCTGGGACCGAGGACCCTGGAGGGAGACTCTGAGGGCCCTGCCCTAGGAGAAGGCTGCTTCTCTACTCCTCTCTTAATACGCGAAGAGCTCCTACAAATCAATAAGAAAAATGGGCAAAAGATGTGGACAGGCAATTCCCGGTAGGAGAAAAACAAATGGGCAGTAAACAAGTGAAAAGATGCAGAACTTCGCTAGTAATCAAGAAAAAGCTAATTGAAATAAGAGACATCATTCTTCACCCACCAGAGAGGCGGGTGCTGGAAGTATTGGTATGCACAGGTGTGGCGCAGCCAGGGGAGGCTGGCGCTTCCTCAGGTGCTGTCCCCCACCCCTGCATCTCACACCAAACCGGCACTTAGTAGGTGCCTGGAAATACTTGCTTCATGCCAGCTAAACAGGGCTCATCTCGGCTCACAGCAAGTCTCAGCTGGGCTGCTGCCGCCACTGCGTTTGTATCTTTTGCTTTCCCTCCTCCCTGTGGGTTCAGCTTCCAGTCTCACCTCTACCCCCCAGCTCCCTTGCCCTTGGGGTCCCCATGCTTCCTTGGCAGAGGCTGGGGTCTCTCTGGGCTTGGCCTCTCACTGGGGGAATGCTGCTTCCTGCTTCAGGGTTTCAACTCTCTCTGCAACCTCACGGCTGGTGCCAGGGGTGCACTGCAAAGCTCGGGGCGGGGTGGAGTGGCTGTGATGGACATGGGGACCTCCAGAGCTGGGCGGCCCTGGCTGTTATTTTGGTTTCTTTGGAATCCCCTGGCGTCCTCCACTGTAGGAAGCTCTAGTAGTGACCTCAGCCTTCTTGCCCTGATGGCCACCTCCATCATCCGGCCCCAGAACTTCTGCCTTTTCTCATTCATTCATTCCCTCTACTAACCTATCCATTCTAGCTGGGCTGGGTGACTTTGGGCTTTATAGCTGCATGTTGTGTCTCTGCTCCTGGCCTTTGCCTGGGCACTTACCTCTGCCAGGAGCACCCTCTCTTCCATTTCCTTGGCTGACTGACCATCCTCCAGGTCCCAGCTGAGAAACCCTACCCTCGAGGAACTTCCCCAGACCTGGGTTTGCCATCGCTCCCATGTGCTCCGTAACACATTCATTCATTCATTTCATTAATTCCTGCAGCAGGTGCTGGGGCTGCAAGGGGGAGCAAGGGAGATGTAGCCCAGGCAGCTGGGGTGCCCTAGGGTCCTGCAAGTCACCTGTCATGACCAGATCCCAGGGGAAAACCTGTCTGAGAGTCAGGGACGGGACAGGAGCCCTGCGGCAGCCCACTCTGGGAGTGGCTAAGCTTGCTGCACTGGGAAGGGAGGCTGGGGTGGGTGGTAGGGCCATGCCCATGGGGTCCAGGTCCAGATGTCTTTCTCTGCCTGCTCCACCTGTGTCCAGTGCTTTTGGAGCACAGGGGAGCTGCCTTTCAGGAGGAGATCAAGGGAGAGAACGCGAGCCATACTTCATACGGCCGCAGCCCTGGGCATCTGGCTCAGCCTCCTGCCCTCTCAGTTTGCATGTGCCTCCCTGTGCAAGGCAGCTAGCGGGAGAGCTCCAGCCTGGGATCCCCAGCAGTCTCCTCTCTCAGCTCCCTCTGTCCCTGTCCCCCATCTTTTGAGGCATAGCCTGGCCTATTCTGTGCCCCCGGCTTCCTGCCAGTCTTCTTTCCAGTTCCCCAAGCCAAGGTAGATGCAACCTTCCTTTCTGCATTCAAAGGGAACAAAGTGATTAAGACCCAGTCCCTGCTCATTGTGTAGCGGGGCAGCAGGGGCATAGCGTGGGGGCTCCGTGCATCTGTGCAGGAATCCAAGGTGCTGGAGGCTGCTCAGGGACGGCTTCCTGCGGGAGGTCTTCCTGGGGAGGTCTAGTTCCCCCCAGGGCGCTCTGGCTGGGGCTTATGGGTGTGCATTTCCCTCCAGCTCACTGACCCTCAGCCTGGTCTCTTCATGAGGCCTCATGGGGCCAGGACTCAGGGCATTGGGGGGAACCTGGACAGACCTAGTTCCAGAGCTAACTCCGTCACCATGGCCTTGGGCAAGCTGCTTAGATCTGGGCCTTGGTTTGCTGATTTTAAAATGGGAGTAAACCAGCCTGCTGTGCCTCCCTGCCGTGAAGATGAAGCTCGGTGACAGATGCCTGGCGCCTGGCACCACTGGCCCCCACTGCCTTGCCTCTCGCAGATGGGCGCCCCTTCAGGAAATCCCCCCTAATTATGAAGTTACAGATCTGGATAGTCACATGGGGAAGAGCCACATTCATTAGGAGACCCGGGCACACAGCCTGGACTGTGCCAAGCATCTCTCCGTGCCAGCTTCCTGGGGATCGTGGGCTCAATAGAGCACATCCCTGCATCTTCCTGGTGGCAGGTTCCATCTGCCAGACCCTGAGGAGCCGCTGACTGGGGAGGGCCTGCTCGGGACCCGCCCATCCCTGGCGTCTGCCCCGAAACCCTTCACCCTGGGTTTGTAATCTCTGCTTTAAAGAGGACGCCGATCCCTTTCCCCTCCCCCCCGCCCCACCCCTAACGACCAGGGCCCTGATCCAGGAGAAAGCTAATTAAAGAATTTCTGCTCTTGGCTCAGCCTGGACATAGAAGATTCCCCTTGGTCTTCCTGGAGTATCTGAAAACAGGTGGAGAAAGGGGGCGTCAGATAAGCCCCGGGAGCCTCCATAATAGGCTTAATCCCCCCAAAGCCAGCAGGTATCAAACAGCTCTCCTCCCAGCACCACTGAGAAAGGGCTCGAGAGCTCAGAGGATGCGGGGCTGTTCCCAACCCCATGGGTCCCAGACTGCAGGTTACCTTGTCCCCAGCTCTCCATGAATGGGAGACTGTGTTCCCCATGAGTTTAGATGGAGTATCAGCTGTTTCTGCATAGTTCTCCAGAGCGGGGGAAGGTGCAGAGACCTGGCCCCAGCAGCTCCAGCGTGGGGAGGCCCCACTTCCAGGGCTGCCAGCAGTCACTGTGATGACTGACAGGTAGCAGGTGCTCAGTCAATACGCCCCTTCCTCCTGCTCACTTCCCTCCTGTTCCCCCTGCCCCCCTCGTCTTTCTTTCAAGGGCCTGTTTGCCTCTAGGAGATTTTCATCAACCAACCACAAATATTTACTCAACACGGCAGGCAGCACGTGAGCTCCACGGGGCAGGGGGCTCTCGGTCCCATTTGCTGCATGTTCCCCATCTGAATAGGGCCTGGCATGCAGTAGGTGCTCAATAAAGGCTTGGTTGGCAGTCACATCCTGAGACAGGGTAGTCTCTGCTCCCAGAGAACTTACACTCCTGCTGCCTTCAGAAAACATCCTGAGGGGCTGGGCGCGGTGGCTCACTCCTGTAATCCCAGCACTTTGGGAGGCTTAGGCGGGCGGATCATTGAGGTTGGGAGTTCAAAACCAGCCTGGCCAACATGGAGAAACCCTATCTCTAGTAAAAATACAAAAATTAGCTGGTCGTGGTGGCACACGCCTGTATACCCAGCTACTTGGGAGGCTGAGGCAAGAGAATCGCTTGAACCTGGGAGGCGGAAGCTGCCGAGATCACCTCACTGTACACCAGCCTGGGCGACAGAGCGAGACTCCATCAAAAAAAAAAAAAAGAAAACGAAGCCGGGCGCGGTGGCTCACGCCTGTAATCCCAGCACTTTGGGAGGCCAAGGTGGGCAGATCACAAGGTCAGGAGATCAAGACCATCCTGGCTAATATAGTGAAACCCCGTCTCTACTAAAAATACAAAAAATTAGCTGGGCGAGGTGACGGGCGCCTGTAGTCCCAGCTACTTGGGAGGCTGAGGCAGGAGAATGGCGTGAACCCGGGAGGCGGAGCTTGCAGTGAGCCGAGATCGCGCCATTGCACTCCAGTCTGGGCGACAGAGCAAGACTCCGTCTCAAAAAAAAAAAGAAAAGAAAACGTCCCGAGGGTCTTTGAGGGATCACAGAGTCCCCACACGTGGGTGGGGTGAGGGTCTTAAAGTCTGCCCTCCCCGTCACTCTGAGCTATGGCCAAGCTGGGTGTAACACTGGAGAGAGTCAGGGTGTCCTCACTCGCTTCAGGCAGCTGGCCCCCATTTCCCTCTGCAGTGCCTGGGGCGGGGGTGACAGGCAGCATTTAGACCCGCGGCTCCCTGCGGCTCCCTGCGCAGGGACCTCCTGGGGCACTCGCCTGCATCACAAGAATAAAAATGATAAAAACCTGCCACTGAATTCTGGGTGGCCGTAAATTACTTAACACCTGAAACAGGTTGAAATGTGGCCACCGTGGTTTTAATAAGCCCATCTCCGATGCAGTGCTTCCTCGAGGGGCCGGCCGGGTCTCTTCTCGAGGCATAATTTCATCTCGTCCCAGGCTTGGCAGCATTGCAAATAAGATTTCACTTCCCCTGTAAATCTCCGACGGGGGGAGTGCAGGATTTCATTTGTGCTGTCAGTTAGCACTCCAGAGAGCCTGTTTACTTTGCCGCAGGAGGAGAAGGTCCTCCGGAGGTGCTGGACAGGGTGGCAGGTGGGGAGGCGGGGAGGTAGCAGCATGAGTGGGGGCCCTGGAAGCACGCTTTATTTGGGGTGCCTGAAAGTGGATGAGCCAATGTCAGAACCACGGAGGCAGAATTTCAGGGCCGGCTGGGAGCCCTCCCATGCGTCCGGGACCCTCCTAGGCTGGGTGATAAGACTCAGCCACAGAACTTGGGTGTGGGGGTGTGGCCTGGGGTGTTAGACCCCTCCCGGGTTTGGACGCCTCTTCTCCAGGATGCTCGGTGAGGCCAGAGACTCCTCCTGGGAAGTAGGGGCAGGAGAGGGGAAGCTTCCAGAACCCAGTGGTAGCCAGGTAAGGGCAGTTTCCAGGTACAGGAAAGCAGCCATGGAGGGGTAAGGTATCACCCACTCTTTCTCCCGTTTGAGCAGAACTTTTAGTCCTGAGTCTGACAAAACAGATGAAGTCAGATACACAAAGCTGGAGCCCCGGGACTTGAGGTGCCGCAGGGCAGCCATTCGGGGGTATTACCCACACGTGCCCCTAATCTCAGGGATAATGTAAGTCCTGAGAGATTTGTGGGGAAAGAAAGGGCCCAAAGTGGCTTGGCTGGAGGGTGGCATGGTGGGGGCTGTAGCAGTGGTGGGGGGCAGGTTTCTCGGGGGACCACCCCATCTCCTGGCATCCAGCTGAAGACGTGGTATCAGGGCTCTTTGGGGCCAGCAGGTCCCCTGCAGGGCCTTTGAGGCACTGGCCAGCCCTGCTTGCTCTCCTGTAGGGACGGGAGGCTCACTGCCCCTCCGACCACCCAGTCCTCTTCAGAACAGGTTATGTTTGGAGGGTTTTCCTTCCATTCCTGAAACACAGGTCCTGGCAATTCCCTCCTGTGCGGCCCAAACCCGGCTGGGCCTCCAACTCCCCTGGGGGACATATTAAAACCTGAGATGTCCCCCACACCCACCCCCCGTCCTGAAGCCTCAGGCTGCAGCCAGCCTGTCATCCTCTTCAGCAGGCTGTGGACCTGGGAGAGCTGGGGGTGGTTTGGGGAACAGGCCCCACCCTGTACGGATGCCTCTCTGTGCTGGACCTGGGGGCACTTTGCTGCCTGGCTCCGAAGGTCCTGCCAAGAACCTGGGCCTCCCTGCAAGAAGTGCCAACCAGCTCAGCACCTGGTTCCATCCCTGGGGGCCAGGAATGCGGGAGAAACCCCCCAGGAAGCTGTGCTGGGGGTAGGGGAGGCCTGCACTCCCCAGACAAACTGTAGGCAACACGGCCTCCCATGCCCTCTCACAGAGGCTCCGTCACAGCCGTGGGGTCGGTGCGGATGGTTTCTGAGCTGGGCACTCCCAGTGGCTTTACCTGTCGGCCCCCCTCACCCTCCCAACAGCAGTCGGAGATGGAGTTGTTATCATGTACACACGGACGTGGAAACTGAGGCACAGAGAGGATGAGTAGCACAGATGGAAACTGGTGGAGCCCACGGGTCTAACCCAGTACCCAGGGACTCCAAGGCCCCGCCCCAGGAGGGCAATGGTGTTAATCCAGTGGTTCCCAAAGGCCTGTGACCGGGAACCCTTTCTGGGCAACACCTCTGTTAGCTCCAGGGACTGAGGAACACAGTATGAGAACACAGCCCTTCTTCCCTGGCTTCAAGGGCTCCGCAGGAGTCCCCAGATTTGTGGCGCTGCCACACATGGGGAGGGTGAGGTAAAGCCGGGAGCAGGACTTCCTGGGGGAAGGGTGGGTTCCCTGGAGTTGGCAAGGGCTGTGGTGCTTGGAGAGTCATCCTCCTTGTACTCACATGGATCCAGGAGCAATTGGCCGATTGATTTACTGTTTATTGACTCACTCTTCATTCCTGTTTACGGGGCCTCCTGGTGCCAGAGCAGTGCCCTCTGGGGATCTGGAGGTGTGGAGGGTAAGACCTGCCAGTCTGGGCCCACCCGAGCGAGGCGCTGGAAGGGGTCACCTGTGCAGGTGAGAAAGGACAGCAGAGGCACGGGGCCAGGGCGGGACAGCCAAGGAAACCAGCGCAGCATAGACCTGGAGTCTGAGCCACACTGGGCCTGGGTGGCGTCAGGTGTGGTGGGCAGAGGGTGAAGCTGCACTGGGGCTGGAGTCTGAGCGGGGCAACGGGGAGATGGGGGGACACAGGGCCTTCCTGAGTGGGGCGCAGAAGCGGACCTGCCCTCCTGTGTGCCTCAGGCAGGCGGCGTGCCAGGCCTTCCCCGTTGCCTCCTAGTCCTCCTCATCCATGGAAGCGTCCTCTGTGGAAACCTGGTTCCCCACAGAGCCTCCCCAGCCCCACCCAGGCTAGGCCCCCCACTCAGCCACGGAAATTCCTCCCCACTCCTCCATGAGGCAGGAATATACCAGCCCCAGCGCATAGTAGGCCCTCAGTCAATATCTCCTGGCTGGCTGACTGACTGTGTTCCAGAAAGAGCCCTCGGCAGCCCCAGAGAATGGGTCTCAGGTGAGGGAGTGGGCACCTTTCTTGGGCACCCACTGTGCGCTGGGTCTGAGGGGGAAGTTGGAAGAACAGCCTGGGTCCTTTCCCGGGTGGTCACACTGTGTGTGCCACACTTTAGAGTGGTCTCTTTTGGGCTGCTCCTGCCCCGGCAGGATAGGAGGTGAGGATGGAGGAGGAAGGTGGCGCATAGAGCACCTGTGGGGCCCGCGTAACCCCACCCAGGGCCACCCGCCACCAAGAATTAACTTTGCTTCTTTGGAATATAAGGAAAAACCCGTTAACTGTATCCAGACATGAAATCAGATCTCAGGCAGAAGTAATGAGTTCTTGTTTTATGTTAAATTTAGCAGAAACTGCTATTGTTCTCATGGAAATTTTGTTCCTTCCTGTCCCCCTCCCTTTGGGGTGTGAGAGAGGCAGATGAGGCTCCAGAGCTGAGTGTAATGGGCACATCTAGGGGATGGGGGCGTTTGGGGTGGTGGCATAAGTTCATGTCCCCAAACACCCGGACAGTCCCACTTTTAGCCGGGAGCCACTTGGTTGCTGGAGCCTCTTCCAGGATAACCCACAGCTCCTGCTGACACATACTTCTCCATGTAGAGACCCTCTCAGAGTCTGCGTTCAGCTCTGGGTCCCCTCATGGTGACTCAGGTGTCAGTAGACCTCTGGGGCCTGTGGGTGGGGACAGAGGGCCCTTCTTCCTGCAGCGGAATCATTTTGGTTGGGACAGTGCCAGAGCGAACAGTCTCTATCCTGCCCAGCCACTGCCTCTGAGCCAGGGCACCCCAAGAACGGAGCTGACCCTCGGGGGCAAGGCCCGGGGAGGGGTGTGGGCCGCTGAGACCACATGTGCCCCGGACACCTGGCCCCTGGCCCGTTGGGGTGCCAAGCCGAGAGTCAGCAGCAGAGATGACTGTAAAAGTTAAATCTTTCTATTTATTTCAAGAAAGAACAAGGCAAGTGGACTTGGACATTTTCTATGAAAACAGACAAACAGAAAATATGACCAAGTAGTTAATCACATTCATCTCAACATTGAAGTTTCAAGGCACCTACAAGGAGGAGGCCAAAGGGCGGTTCGCAGTGCACTTTGGTTTGTGTTGTTGTCCTGGTGGTGGGTGTTTGGGCCAGGTCAGCCATCCAGTCGCATGGCAGTGGGCAGTAGCTGGGGTGGTCAGGCCCGTCACTCAGGCCCCTGAGACCGCTTCCAAGAAAAAGAAAGGAGACAGTGCTGTACCCGGGCGACTGATTCTGCAGGTGAGGAAGGCTGGGGGGCTTGGGAAGTGGGGGTACCGGCTCAGGAGCCCCTTGGACATCAGACGGGATCTTGGTCACAGGCTTGGGAGAGATCAGGCCTGCTCCCCAGACCCAGGCTTCCTGCCTTCTGTAGAGCAGAAGAAGGACCCACCCCATTCGCTAGGGGCTGGCCAAGGACCCCTCCCTGGTCCCCTCCTCCTCTTCAGACCACCGGGAAGGGGACGACGCTGTGTGCCACTCCAGAATGCTTTACGACGCTACATGAGATACAAATAACCTGTTAACATCTGGAAAGGGAATTACTGTTGGTGGCTCTTAAGACATTCCTCTGCCGTCTTTATAGGGGGTGCGGGCTCTTTTAGACAACTTTCATCTTTGGCCTCCCTGTTCACACTTGCCTCCTGGCTCCAGCCAGCAGAATCCCACAAGTGCCCCTCTCTCTGGCTAGCCTATTTCGACGCCACGTACCCACTCCACCCTCCGTCATCTCTCTCCCCACTTCTCTCCCCCTTGGACGACAAGCCAGGAACACTGCGCTGTGTGGCTTCCTCCCCACGGCGCTCAGCCTCTCCTTATGAGCAGGAAGGCACCAGGCAGGTTCCTCGGAAGCCCCTGGCCGCTTGCGGTGGGTGCCCGGGTGGGCTGCTGGCGGTGTGGAGGTGTGTTGTGTTGGGGAGAAACAGTCTTAGGCTAGTTTCGGGGTTTTGCGGGGGTGTCTTCTCACCTGCGTACTCAGAACTTGTGAAAATGAGACTAGCCCGAGGAGGGGTGGGCTCAGAACATTGCAAGCCTGCGTTCTATACAGGGAAGGGGAGAGAGGCCTGGGGCTGCCTGGCTCCAGGGAGATGAGCCGGTGGCGGCCCCACATCCGCCATGGCTTTGATTGTCGGTTTGTGGTGCGTTTGTTTTTTCCCATCTACAGAGGAAGCCTGAGGAGTTCCTCCAGGTGGGTGGCTCCTGGTGCAGGGATTCTGCGGGGGCGGCAGGCAAGGCAGCAGGTGTTGCCTGGGATCTGGATTTCTTGCAGCGCCTCTGTGGGGCCCTCCCCCAGGTCTCTCCCCCTTGTCATCCACTCGAGGCAAGTCTTGAAGAAGGGAAACTGAGTCACCCACGCAGGTGGGGGCAGCCACCGGATCTCTCAGAGTGGCTACATTTCTCCATCTGGCTCACAGCTGGCAACGCGTGGATCCGAGGCAGGGTGGAGCGAGGTGCTTCCGAGAGGTAAAGCTGCCGAGATGAGCCCTTCTCTGTGCCAGCTGCTGGCGGGGCAGGTGCAGGACGAGAGAAGCCCATTTGTTGCCAACACTCATGCCTGGGACATCCTCACTGAGTGGGCAGATGGCAAGTGGGGAGGAAGTGAGAGGAGGAGGCGGCCTCATTCCATTGGTGGCGGAGAAAGGATTGAGTACCCCTGTGTGCCAGGCACTGTGCTGGGCCCCAGTGACCCTGGGAAGGGCAAGGTGCTGACTCTGACCATTTACCTTGATGAGATTTAGGGCTGGTGGCAGCAAAGACCTTCCTTCGAGGACTGTCTGGTCTTAGGCTTTGGGCTTTCAGGTGTGGGGAGGCGGGGGGCCAGGGCACTGTGCCCACTCAGATGGCCACAAGTGTTTTGGGGGCTGGCTTTGTTAGGATGTGGGGGCAGTCATCCCACCCACAGGGTGCCCTGTGCCCTCAGTGCCCCCACATTCTCTCCTGGCACAGGCCGGGCATTTCAGTGACAAGGGGTGGGAGGGGACAGTGACAATGATCTCAAAGAGCCAGGCCCTGGCCAGGGTCTCTAGCAGGTACCAGAAGCAGGAGCTGTCCCAGGCAGGGGTCTCCAGGGGAGACGTGGAGAAAAGATGAGGCTTTGGCCCTGCACGGTGGCTCACACCTGTAATCCTAGCACTTTGGGAGGCTGAGGCGGGCGGATCACCTGAGGCTGGGAGTTCGAGACCAGTCTGACTAACATGGAGAAACCCTGTCTCTACTAAAAATACAAAATTAGCCGGGGTGGTGGCATGTGCCTGTAATCCCAGCTACTCAGGAGGCTGAGGCAGGAGAATCGCTTGAACCCGGGAGGCAGGTGTTGTGGTGAGCCGAGAGTGCACCACTGCACTCCAGCCTGGGCAACAAGGGCAAAACTCCCATCTAAAAAAAAAAAAAAAAAAAAAAAAGACTAGGCTTTGCTCTGTGGCTTTGGGGGTCTCCAGGCACACCTGCACATCTATTTATGGTGAGAAAGGGGGCCTGACCCCCTCTTTTGGAATTTCCAAAACCAGGGAGAACCCACAGATTAAAAATGCCGAGGGAGGGGGAAGAGCAAAGAAAGGGGATGGAGAGCAAAAAGAATCTGTGAGTTTTTAAAAAGAAGCAAATATGGGTATTTCAGGCACCTACTTAGAACATTTCAAAAGAAACGGTAAATGCTTAAAACCACAGAGTGAAAAGTGCCCCAGGCGCCGTCCACCGGCGGTGATGGATGGATGGATACAGTGGCAGCAGCAGCATAGAGTGTGTTGGACTGCACGGGAGGCAGTCCTGGCTTAAGAGACAGGCCCAGGATGCAGTCCGGGCTTTGGAGCCGCAGGGCCCGGGAGGTGCTCTCCGTCAGCCCCTCCGGCGAGCCACAGGTGCTGAGTTTAGACTCTGGAAAGTGGGTGGCGCACATCTCTACTTTCTTGGTGCCTCTTGGACACTGAGTATAGGTATTTTGCAGCCTCTCTGCTGGCACAAGCGGCTTCTTGGTGGGGCTGGATGGTCTGGCTACAGGACTGCCCTGACTTGGGGTTTTCAGGGGATTCCAGTGACTTTGAGCAACACAGTGAACATCTCTTGATATCTGCTCCCTTTCAGTGTCCTGGGGGATGAGAAAGCAAGGGTGGGAACCAGGATCTTCTAGTCAAAGCACCAGACCTTGGGAGGAAAGTATCTGCCAGGTCCCCATCTAGCGCTTGAATGCTCCCAGTGATGGAGAGCTCACTGCCTGCTTCCTTTGCTGGGCTAGAGTTTCTCTTCCCTGACCTTCAGTTTTCCCTTTGCCCACTCCCCTTTTACTGGCCACAAGGAGTGGACTGGAGACAGACCCACCCAGAAAGGAAAGTAGAAACAGAAAGGAAGTAGAAAAGCCCATGACTCTAGAGTCTACTCTCTAAGGACTGGATGGGCCACTTGTCGCAGAGGCCTGAGCCCCTTTCCCTAGGGCAGTGCTGGAGCCTCAAGCCTGAGTACTCTGACCCATTCGGTGTTGGTCTTCAGAGACCCTGGCTCCCCAGAGAGCCAAGCCAGGGCAGGTGCCCCCTACCTCGCACCCACCTCCCCCCCCCGGCCCCCGCCACCCATCGAGGCCCAGGAAGTCCCTGCTGTGCAAATAGCCACTTGGGGCAGGTTCATAAACCACGAAAAGTCCCCCTTTCCCTTCACCTCCAAGGAGTTTAACCTCTCCTAATCAATTTAGCAGACTCCCTTGGTTGTAAACGGTAACGATTTGCATTTCTGAGCCTTTTTATCCCTCCTTAAGAAAAAAAACATGCCTCCTCTCTGCACTCAGGAAGGCCGATGCACGGCTGCGAATCGCTTGTGAGTGCTCGCCCTGGCGCCCACCCAGGGGCAGGCAGCAGCCGCTGTCACCTGCGCCTATCGAGTATGAGGAGGCACGCGGATGCTCGCCACTGATCCTGGCTGTGTCCTGGCCCTGAAAGCAGGGTCTGGCCCTTGGGGGCACAGGTCCCTGCGCCCGGCCCCTCCTGCCAGCACCGCCCCTGCTCTCCCCATTGCCCTCCCCGCCCCTTCACTCTCTGCCACATCCAATTCTCCTTGTTGTATTTTTCATAAGTGCGAGGCTCAGAAGCCCCTGCCTCCTCCCTGGCACGTTCAGCAGGAAGCAGGTTTCTGAAGTGGGCTGGCTTTGGGACTTGAGCTGCCATTTTCAAGGGGGAGGGTCTGCTCTTTCTCCTCCTCTCCTGGCTCCTTGGCTCCAGGGCTGGAGGTGAAGGAGGGAGGCAGAGGTTTGGAGGCAGACTTGGGTCCCGGCCTGTCCTCTGCTCAGGCCCTGACCAGCCCCTCCCACCCTTCAGGGATCCCTCACCTGACTTGGGCCAGCTAGGACCTTTCAGCGCCAGCACTGGGGAGGGGCCTCCACTCGGCCTCTGGAGCACCAGTTTCCTGAGTGACGTTGGACCCCGCCCTAGCACACCCCCACTTTACTGAAAGGGAAACAGAGGCCGTATTCTCACCGAACCGTCTTTCCCTGCACCTCTTGGAAAATATCTCCCTGATCGCCTCCTCCACTCTCTGCCTGGCTTTGTTCGGACAGGGCTGGGCTGGGCTCAGAGGGAGGGTTTCCTGGACCCCCAGGGGAAGGAGGAGACCCCGTGCCTGCATAGAGGGAGGGAGAAGAGGCACAAGGCAGGTGTGGGCTTTGGGCTTTGGGAGTGTCAGCTTGGGCCCCTCCCAGCTGCTGCCGTCTTCCCAGGTGCTATCCCCTCCCCTGCCAGAGTCACCCAGAGCCAGGAAGGTGCAATGCCCCAGCTCTTGGCTCCAGACCTGCATCCCGGCCCTGGGTCAGGGAGACCCCTGGCTGCCTCATGTACCACGTTAGCATGGAGGTGGTCTAGCAAGCCCCAGCCTATTTAAAGAAGATGGAGGCTGTGGCGGGAGGCCATGGGGAGGGGGAAGGAGAAAAGGGAAGAAAAGCAGCTTTTGATGCACATCATGTCTGTGGAATTGAGTATGACTAATTAATAGATTTTATTTTTAGTAATCTCTTAAGCATTCCATACGTTGGGCCCCACGCCTGAGCTGAGCTTACAAGAGGCCTCATTCGCAAAATGCAAATGATTCCCGGCCTGCTGGTGCCTTCTCTCTCTCCTTCCTTGCCTTTTCTTTCCTTTCCTTTCCTTTTTTTTTTTTTCTTTTAAGGGGAAATTTAAAGGAAAATTGGCATGTAATAGAAAAGACATTCCAATCACTACATCTAATTACCACGAAGGGTAAACCACTTAACCAAAGAAGTGTCGTGGGCTTTTTTTAATCTTTAACTTTAAACCTGCCTTAAATGCCACAAAACGTACTCATCAGTGCTGAGGCCACTGAGGTTGTTCTGGTTACTTAGAGGCTGTGAGGGTCAGCCCGGCCGAGGACGTTCCCTTGGAAATGTCGGCTGTGCACGGGAGCCCGGGAGAATTTAGACAGGCCCCGGGGAAGGCAGGGTGTCCTGAAACACCTCCTATCTTGTGGTGTGAGACCAGCTGGGAAGAGCTGGGCCAAGAGGGGATGGGGTTTCAGAACGGACCTAGCTTCTGGCCCCCTCCCTGGCTGAGGGGGCTGTGATACAGCAGATATTTGGGGGCTTGCTCTGGGAAAGCCCAGAAAGGACCCTGGGAAGGTGTCAGGATTGCTGAGGGGCAGAAAAGATGAGAAAGTCAGCTCTAGAGCTGGGTCCCAGGGCGCTGACTGGGTGGAGCTTCCACCTTCATCCGCACTTAGAGCTCCGGGGGCGGGTGATCCCTGCAATGAGGCAGGCAGGGTCTGGTAAGAGGGGTCGAGCCCCGCACTTGCCCAGTTAGTGCAAGAACCAGGAGCAGGAGACTCGTGTGGTCCTGGGGCCCAAGGAGCTCCTCTGGGGCAGCTGCCAGGGATCCTGCCTGCCTGGGCCCACTCTGTGCAATGGGGGGGAGGAAGGCTCATCACCTAGGCCTTGTCTGGGAGGGCGTGGCTGGGCACAGGCTGGCTCCCAGCTCTGCCTGCTCTCTAGCACTAAGTCCCCCGCACTCCTGCCCCAGCCAAGCGGGACCTTCCCAGGCAGCTGTCAGTCCAGGCCACCTACTGTCCCCAGATGCCTTCCTAAACACTAAGGGCATGACCTGACCTGTCTAGGGTAAGGAGAGGAGACAAGGGGACCTAGGTGAGGTGGGGACAGTGTGCTGGCAGCACCGTGTTGCAGATGGGTGGCACTTGGGGGAAGGCAGTGATCAGAGTGGTGCCCTTCAGGGAGGGGGGGCTCATTTTGGAATCAGCAGAGACCTGGGACTTCTGTCCCCCATGCCAACATGGCACACCTCGGGCACTCTCTCCTCCCAGACAACCCAGGTGGGCCCTTCTGCTCGTCTCAGGGCGGGGGGGGCCGTGGTCCACAGGGAGGGCCTCCTTTTTTTTTTTTTTTTTTTTTGAGACGGAGTCTGGCTCTGTCGCCCAGGCTGGAGTACAGTGGCCAGATCTCAGCTCACTGCAAGCTCCGCCTCCCGGGTTTTTTACGCCATTCTCCTGCCTCAGCCTCCCGAGTAGCTGGGACTACAGGTGCCCGCCACGTCGCCCGGCTAGTTTTTTGTATTTTTTTTAGTAGAGACAGGGTTTCAACGTGTTAGCCAGGATGGTCTCGATCTCCTGACCTCGTGATCCGCCCATCTCGGCCTCCCAAAGTGCTGGGATTACAGGCTTGAGCCACCGTGCCCGGCCTTTTTTTTTTTTTTTTTTGAGATGGAGTCTTACTCTTTGCCCAGGCTAGAATGCAGTGGCACAATCTCGGCTCACTGCAGCCTCTGCCTCCCTGGTTCAAGTGATTCTTCTGCCTCAGCCTCCCGAGTAGCTGGGTAACAGGCGCCCGCCACCACGCCCGGCTAATTTTTGCATTTTTAGAGAGACGGGCTTTCACCATGTTGGCCAGGCTGGTCTCAAACTCCTGACATCAGAAGATTGCCTTGGCCTCCCAAAGTGCTGGGATTACAGGCGTGAGCCACCACGCCCGGCCTGGGGCTTTTACACAGACCTGACATTAAGGCCTGAGGAAGTTTCTCTCTTGACCTTATTGTGTGAGAAAATGATTCAGGCAGGAAAAGGAAAAACACGTCTAGTTTCGAGTGAAAGGTGCCCACGCTGCTTGGCTGTTCCCCAGGGCTGAGGAGTGGACCTGTTCTGTGGGCTAGCTCCCCCGGGGCCGTGCTGGGAACCTGCGCCCGTCCTTCCACTTTCCACGTGGCTGTTGTGTCCGCTCCTTTCAGCCTCATCTCCTCACTGAAGGCGCTGGTCGGGCCTTTTAACGTAACCCCTGCCCCGCTGCTGCTTCTGCCTTTGCTTTCGCACGGCGGCGGAGGCTGTTTGAAAAGAGCACCACCAGGCGCTCCTAGCCCTCTCATCCTCCTGCCCTCGGACCAGCATCTCCTCTTTGACGTTCCTTTTCCTCGGTGCAGAACAAGCAGCACAGTGACAGATGGTGACCCGGGCTCCCCGAGTACTGGGACGCAGGCTCCACTCTTCCCCCCTCTCCGATTCGCTGTCATTATTTCATCATCGTTTTAATCTCATGGCTCACCACACTGCACTGTCAGTTGATAAATGAATGATAGCGGCATGGATTCCAGAGAGAAGAAATAAAATCTTAACTCTTCTGAGGGTCCCAGCCAGGGCCCTTTTGGAGGCTGGCATTTTTAGAAAGAGATCTGGCCTCTCCCTCTCAAGAAACAGAGTCCCAGGGGTGGGCCCAGCTGAGTTTTCTACGTTCAGGGAGGGACTGCTGTCACCCAGGGCTTTTTTGAGAATTTTTGTGTCTCTTTCTGGGCTTTGTTTGAGCAGCCATGGAAACCAATAGGTCTAATCAGCTGATATTTAAAAAAAAAAAAAAAAAAAAAAATCCCTGCGCTAATTACCCGTCCTAGGAGGGAACATTCAGCACATGGTAAATGCTCCGAAAGTAGCTGTTAAGGTGATTGCACGTGGTGGGGGAGGGAGATGAGGACACTGGAATCAAATAAAGCTTTTATCTAGATCAGAAAGGAGAGCAGCCCAGCGCTGGCCAAGCTGAGCTAGGGTGGAACTAGAAGCCCCTGCTGCGACGCCTCCCTAAGCCACCCGTCTGAGACATACACGCCTCAGCCTTTAGGAACAGCAGTAGCCCCCAGAGACCAAGTCTCTACCCCCACCTCACTCCCATCCCCAACACACCGTCTACTTACTCAATGATCTCTAGGAGAAAGCAACACTTTCCCAATTCTATTGTCTCAGGAAATGGTAAGAACTGACTCAAGGAGAACGGTAAGGACCGTGCATGTGGCTCTGTCTACCCATCTGTACTTAGAGACACTGCGACAGGGATAGACAGGCAGACAGATGCACCTCCAGGTGGCGGGGAAAGCTACGGCTTCCGCCGGGGCTTCTACAGGAGAGCATGGTGCATGGAACTGAAGAGGGCTTCAGCCTAGGGAAAAACAAGTTTGTTTGTTTTTTAATCAACTACATGATTGTTCAAAGAATGCAGTGAAAGACGCCATGTTTCTGCAAATCTGCAAGGGAAATGGTATGGAACGAGCCAGGGGAGAGATTTCAGGTCCGTATCTCCAGGGCAAAAGATCTTTTCTTCCCTCTCTCCTTTGTGAGGAGCCTGAAAACCTTCCATCACGTTGCCAGCGAGTGGCCAGCAGCGGGAGAGCTGCGTGGGAGCTTTGAGAGCCGGCTGCTTCTCCCTGGCGGTTCCTTTGTGACGGCCCTGAACAGAGCATGAGGTGTCCACAGATGTTGTACAGGTAGTATCCTTCCAGTTCAGGGAAAAAAAAAAAACAACAAAAAACCCAACCCAGCCCTTCCTGTGATATTATTTTTAGTCCTTCCCTCCCCAACTGGTATAACTCGGTATAAATTATGTCTTCAATAATGTCGAATTCCCCCTCCTGCCTTCTATTCTTTAAAAAAAAATTGTCACGGTTGTGTTCTACAAAATCGTCAGCCCTCCCCAAACTTTGCTTTCTGCGGGGGAAAGTCATCCGTGGAATTTCTCTTCCTTGCTCTCTCGGGTTGCAGCAGGCTGGGCAAAGCCACGTGGCCATGCCAGGGCAGCTGGGGCTGGGGCGAGGCAGCCCAGGTGGGCGGGCATCATGTGTAGGAGTAGTCTATGTCGGGGATGCCGCCGTCCCGGTAGCCCCGCGTGGTGCCGTAGCCAATGGTGTGCGTGGCCTTGCAGAGGCTGCTGCCGTTGGAGGGGAAGATGGTGTGGACCACGTACTCCTCTTTGGTGCGGTACGGGTTGATGGGCAGCATCTGCAGGCCGGGCCCACGGATTTCCAGGATGGAGTTGTCCTTCTTGGTCCCCGACTCCATATAGTCATCCTTTTTCCTGCTGCCCCGGTTGTAGGCCCTCTCCCGGGTCAGCAGTTCGCCCGCTTGGTGCACGTACCAGCAGACGGCCCCCAGGACCAGGAAGAGGAAGACCAGAGCCACGGCCCCACCGATGATGCCCGCCAGGGGCAGGCCCACCATGGGGCCGGCATTCTGCTCTTGGTTGAGCGTGGTGGTAGGGCCGTAGCTGTCGGCCGTCTCTGCCTTGGCACACACGGGTGTCTCGTCAGCTACATAGGCATTACTGGTCTCCATGGTGACCATGCAGATGATATAGGTGGACTTGGGCTCCAGGGCCGTCAGCAGGTACTCTGTCTTGTCCCCCTGCACCAAGGTCTCTGTGATGGAGCCCACGGCCGGGCTGTGGCCCAGGCGCAGCCAGCTGAGCCGGAAGGAGGAGGCGGGGAGCGTGGCCTTCCACGTGATGCGGATAGAATCTGCTGTCAGGGCCTTCACGTGGATGGCCAGGGTCTTGGCACCATCGCCCGTTGCCATAGGGTAGTCAATGTTGGAGTCGGGGATGCGTAGCCCCGGCCTTTTGGCCTTGAGGGTAAACAGGGAACCCTGGGGCGTGGTGGCGGAGGCGTGGTTGCTGGCCGTGGTCTTGGCAGCCGCGTTGGCCACGCCACCCTGTGACCCCGTCTCAAAACACTCGTCCATCTCGCTAGTGATGTCCTTGATGGCCATGCCTCGGACCTTCTCAGGGCCCTGGCACATGAGGCCCCGCACGTTGACCACGGCCGCCCGTGCCTTCACCCAGTCCCGCAGCCACATGAGGTTGCAGCCACAGAACCAGGGGTTGTTCCTGAGCAGCAGCTGGGCCAGGTTCCCCAGGTCGTCGAACAGGCCACGGGGCAGCGTGGTCAGGTTGTTGTTGGACA
Organism: Macaca nemestrina; assembly: GCF_043159975.1. Classification (NCBI taxonomy): domain Eukaryota; kingdom Metazoa; phylum Chordata; class Mammalia; order Primates; family Cercopithecidae; genus Macaca; species Macaca nemestrina. The sequence goes on from NC_092136.1 coordinate 10,295,209, forward strand.
GGTCCAGCCGCTCCAGCTCACGCATCTTGGCCAGCGTGTTGTAGGGGATGTGGCTGATGGCGTTGTCCTGCAGGTAGAGCTTCTGCAGGTGGGCGCTGGGCAGGTTGAGGGGTGGTGCGGCCAGCGAGTTGCGCACCAGCGAGAGCTCTGTGAGGTTCTGTAGGCGGCTGAAGGTATCGTCCGCGATGCGCTGGTTGGCCAGCAGGTTACCGTCCAGCACCAGGCGCCGCAGGCTGTTGAGGCCCTTGAAGGCATGCAGCGGGATGGTGGAGATGCGGTTGTCGTCCAGTCGCAGCTCCTCCAGCGTGTGTGGCAGCCCCGAGGGGATGCTACTCAGGTGGTTCCGGCTCAGGAAGAGCAGCTTGAGCTGTTTGCTGTCGGCGAAGGCGTCCTCCTCAATGCTGACGGTGGACACGGAGTTGTCATCCAGGTGCAGCTTCTCCAGCAGCGGGATGCGGGCCAGCGAGTCCCTGGCGATGGTGCGCACGTTGTTGTCCTGCAGGTGCAGCTCCCGGAGGGAGCGGGGCAGGTTGATGGGGAACTCGTCCAGGTCATTCTCGTACAGGTAGATGACCTGCACGTTGACCTTGGTCTTGAGGTCCTGGGGGATGCCGGCGTTGTTGATCTGGTTGTTCTGCAGGTAGAGGGTGGTGGCGTCATCAGGGATGTCTGCGGGGATGGAGGTGAGTCCCCGGTCGTTGCAGTAGATGAAGCCGTTGTCACAGCGGCACACCGAGGGGCAGGTGGTGCTGTCGATGACCTCCGTCAGGAAGGCGATGAGCCCGTAGCAGAGGAACAGCCAGTCCCGCAGGTCCATGGTGGACGTGGTCATCACGACAGTGGCCGTGACAGTGGCAGTGGTTGTGGTGGTGGTGGTGGCGGTGGGGTGTGCCACCACCATGGTGGATGGCTGGGGGTGTCCGGCCCCACCTGGCCTGGAGCCTGAATACCTGCAAGGAGCACAGGGCGGGGTCAGTGAGAGGGAGGAGGCGACAGTGACCCCAGGAACGAATCGTGCACCCCTCCCGCCTGCCAGCCTGCACAAGGGGTGGCCGAAGTCACCCAGGAGCGAATCGTGCACCCCTCCTGCCTGCCAGCCTGCACCAAGGGGTGGCTGAAGTCAGGTCCTGCAGGGTGCGGTCAAGCTGGAGGAGCGGCCTTTGTGCCAGGTTTATGCCACAGGTGATTGCTCCCGCCAAGGTCGGATTCTAACAACATCTGGCTAACGTTAAATCGTATCGGGAGACGTTAAATCGTATCGGGAGCCAAGAGGTTGCCCATTAATGAGACGCACGCTGCCACAGCCCTCCTGAAATGTGATCCGGAGCCTCGGGGAGGTTAATTTAGTGAGAGCCATGCGGCAGGTTTGGTTTCTTCTCTCAAGACTTCACACAAAGCCAGTCTTTATGGCCAATGCTAAAGGTACCAGTCAATATGGATGGGATGGATTTAGGGCGTGTTTTATGGATTCACAGCCGCTGTTTCCCTGGCACCGCACGAGGAGCAGGCATTGCTATCTGGCTCGGACCCAGGGTTCAAAAGGAAAGCTTGTTTCTGGAAGGCCCAGGAGCTCAAAAGGGGGGCGTCGCCAGAACCTGCGAGAACGAAGCTGTCAGTGCCATCACTGGCGAGGAGTGCAGAGCAGGGAGCTTCATTGTCTGGTGTTAAAACAACATGTCCTGTTGTCACTCCTACATTCTACAGACAGAAGAATGAGGTGTCAACAGAATCACTTTCTCATGTATTTACAGAAATCTCTTTTCATCAGATGTGCCTCCCTGGCCCTGGGTTTCGAGTTGTGTGGGAAATTGTCCCACACCTTGCCCCTTTCTCAAATCATAAACAGACCGTTTTTTTTTTTTTTTTCCTGGAATAGCTGAAAGTTTAAAGGAATGAGACAAAAGGAGGGAGGCATTTGTACTCTGAGGGAATTGGCTGCAAGGTGTAATTTCAGTTTTCACAAATGGAAAAATTGCAGCATAGATTTTTCTTATATTATTTTACTGTTCATAGTGGTAAAAAAATCAATTAAAGAGAAATTATCTTTCAGTCTCAGTGAGGAAGGTGTCTTCATGCAGCCAGCAAAAGTCTGCTGTAAAACGCTGGGTTCACGGAGGCTTTTCAATGATGGGACAAGATGGTCTCTCAGAGCCTGAAGCCCCAGCCTGGGAGGGCAGCCCTGGTGTACACAGCAGAGCCGGCACCTGCCCACTGAGCCAGCAAGGACCTTACTTCCATGCCCCAGGGACTGAACACCTGTTTCTCAACCAGGCAAAACTTTCTGTCTTCTCTGTCCTTCTCTATTCCTGGCTGCTTTTTCTTTCCATCACGCAAGTTACTCTTGCAGGACCCAGCTCAAATGTTACCTCCTCTACTAGGTTTTCCTGGGGCCCCAGATAAAGCTTCCCTCTGTTCTGCCCATCCATCTGTCCACCCACCCATCCACCTACCATCCATTCATCCATCTGTCCATCATTCATCCATCCATCCATCCATCCACCCACCTAACCATCCATCCATCCATGCATCCATGCATCCACCTGTCATCCATCCATCCATCCATCCATTCTGGCATGCACCTGTCCATCCATCCATCCATGCATCTACCTGTCCATCCATCCATCCACGCATCCGCCTGTCCATCTATCCATCCATGCACCCACCTGTCCGTCCATCCATCCATCCATCCATCCATCCATCCATCCATCCATCCATCCATCCATCATGCATCCAACAGAGCTTTATTGAGAATCTACTATATTCCAGGCCCTGTTGTAGCCACTTGGGATTCCTTTCTGATGGGATGGATGGTAGCTCAAACTATAATAAAGACTTTGCTGAGAACTTTCCTAATATTTAAGTCATTTAACCCTCCCAGCAAACATGAGGTCAGTGCCCTTAATCCCACTGAGCAGATGAGAAAACTGAAGCTCAGAGATGTTAACTTACTCAAGACTACTTGAGAACCAGGTAGGAGGAACCTAGGCCATCTGGGGAGGAGGCCAGAATCTTGGCAATCTTGAGGCTGGAGCACTCTGTGGGTTGCAGGTCACACTGTTTGGTGACTGGTGTTTTCATGTCACCAAACTGCAAGGGCAGGGACTGTGGCCAAGTGTGGCTTTACATCAGTGGCCACCCGACGACAGAATGGGCCCCACCATGGTGAATGCCTCTGCCACTCACCCCTGCACACTCAAAAGCTCCCTTTGCACGTACAGGGTCTCTGCCCAGACAGCCACCACAGTCATCAAGGTGGCTGCCAAGGCCCTATGCAATCCTGTGTGGCACCCCCGTTGGCCTTGTCCACTCCATTCCCCTCTCACTGACTGCAGCAGCCAGGCAACCCCTGGTATCCCCAGGGCCCTGGCACATGCTGTGCTGTCTGCCCAGACAGCTCATCCCCAGATCCATGCCTCCATCTCCTTCTGGTGAGGCCTTTCCTGGGCACCCTATCAAGAATTATAACTCCCAGATACTCCTCTCGGTTCCTTGCTTACCTATAGTATTTACCACCAACTAACACACTACATGTTTTATCTTTTTTGTTTTGTTTTGTCTTGTTTTGTGTTTTGAGATGGAGTCTCGCTCTGTCACCAGGTGTGAGTGCCATGGAGCCATCTTGGGTCACTACAACCTCCGCCTCCCGGGTTCAAGTGATCCTCCTGCTTCAGCCTCCTGAGTAGCTGGCACTACAGGTGCCCACCACCACGCCTAGCTAATTTTTTGTATTTTTAGTAGAGACGGGGTCTCACCATGTTGGCCAGGATGGTCTTGGTCTCTTGACCTCGTGATCCACCTCCCTGGGCCTCTCAAAGTGCTGGGATTACAGGTGTGAGCCATCGCTCCCGGCTCTTTTTTGTTTTCATTGTCTGTCTCCCCACTAGAAGGTACTCGCTATAAGGGCAGGGATTCGTGCATCTTACTCATGGTGTTTCCCACGTGGCAGATGCTCACTAAAGATTTCAAAGGAGAAACTGCGATGGACTTGTTCTGTAGATGAGGGAACGGGGGCACAGAGACCTGCCCATGGTCCCCTGGCAGGAGGAGGTGGGGTCTGGATTCCACCCCAGGGCTGTGTGGCTGCAGGACCCCAGTGCTTGACTCCAGATTGCTGAGGGCTGTGAGTCCCTGGCCAGCCCAGACACAGTCCTGCGGCCCAGGCTGAGCATTCTCAGACCTTCACGGAGGTACCCACTCTCCCGTGAGCCTCCTGCTTCCTTTGCCCAGGGCCATCCCAGGTTGCCCTGGCCCTTATCTGACCACCTCACCTTTCATTACATCGGGCACTGGGAAGGACACTGGCCCAGATCGTGGGAGAGGACGGGCTTGGAGGCCAGGACAGCATGCAGAGCTAGACACATCAGCCTCCAGAGGATAATGAAAAGCCTAGGCGGTGGGGTGACCTCTCTGGCCAGACCTCACCCACTCCCCTTCACAGGCAAGAGTGCAGAGGTTGCCACCTACACACAGGTCCACAGCCCTCATTTCACAGCCCAGCAGCCTGAGACTCAGAGATAAGAGGGGCCCAGCCAAGGTCACAGTCAGCCCAGATTTCCCACTGCACGTCTGTCCCTTCTGCACCGAGCCAGGCCCATGAAGGTTATGGAGCCGGAGGTCCTGCCTCAAGTCACTTATGAGCAGGCAGGTAGCACAGGGCAGGTGCTAGAGACAGGAAGACACAGGCCTGCTCACAGGTCACCTTGCCTCCGTCTCCAGGGTCAAGTCTGAGTCTAGGAGCACCTCTGCCAGGGGCCCCCCCAGCATCTGGCTGGAGGATTACCCCCCTCCCTGGTCTGTTGGCTGATGACTCCTGGCACAAGGGATACAGGTGGCCTTTGTACTCGGCTGTTCCTGAGCAGTGCCCTAAGTAGGGGGCAAACTTGTAAGGCAAAAGCCAAGGCAAACCACCGCATTCCCTGGCATGGACATCTGTTCCCAGTGCCCGCTCAGCTCATGGCCACGGTCCTCAGCCTCCAGAGGCCTCAGCATCATAATAGAGTCTAAATTGCACCTTTCAGAGATGCTTGATAGATAACCAAGAAGCATTTGGGAGGCAGGGACCCAAGGCCTTTCCGCTCCACTGTCTGTGGGCCTCATCCATCTTGGCCAGAGGCTCCCCTGCCACCCCCCGCCCCCCAAGGCCAGCCCGAGGCTGAGCCCTCTGGCTACAGGAAAATAGGGCGGGGCCTAGGGGTGGCGAGGAAGATGGCACACCTCACCAGAGGAGTCTTTAATTGCCTGGGTGCCTGGCTGCCTTTTTATTCCCTTGTTGTGTGTTTCATAGTTTATGCGGCCATCAAATTAAACTGGTAAATCGCCTGTCTTTTATGGGATCGCTTGTCGTCCTTGCGTGGATCCCTCAGACTTCAGCGTCGTATGAGTTACGACCTGCCAGCTCCATGACTGACAGCCGGATCCTTGGCGGGCCACAGGGGTGGGGGAGGGGAGCAGTGGGATGGCTCCGGCTGTAGGTATCCAGGACTCCCCCCGCTTAGCTGGGGGCCCTGGGGCATTATTCTTGGCATTATTCTTGGCTCTATCAGTCCTTGGCCCCTGCCAGCCTCCAGGACAGAGAGGCCTGGGTTCAAGTCCTGCCTCTGCCACTTTCAGGTCATGTGATTTCTTTTTTGAGACAGGGTCTCACTCTGTCACCCAGTCTGGAATGCAGTGGCTAGATCATGGCTCACTGCAGCCTCGACCTCCCTGGGCTCAGGTGATGCTCCCACCTCAGCCTCCTGTGGAGCTGGGACCACAGGCGTGCACCACCACATCTAGCTAATTTTTGTATTTTTTGCAGAGATGGGGTTTTGCTATGTTGCCCAGGCTGGGCTTGAACTCCTAGGTTCAAGCAATCCGCCCACTTGAGCCTCCCAAAGTGCTGAGATTATAGGCATGAGCCACCACGCTGGGCCTCAGGCTATGTGATTTTGAGCAAGCTGCTTGCCCTCTCTGAGCCTCGATTTCCTCATCTATAAATGTGGTCATAATAGGGGCCCTTACATGGGAACTTACAATTCAGGGTTCGCTGACATTTTATGTGCAGAGTACCCCCTCCTGAGTGCGATCTGGATGCCCCTGACGCATCCAGTTTAAAAGCTGCCACAAATCTCTGCCTCCCCAGACACGCGGCCTAGCTTCTGCAGTAGCTGCTTGTCTCTGTCCTCCATGCTCCAGTGGCCCGTTCTCTACTCCCCTGCTCCTGGCTGCGCCTTCGGGACAGGCTGACCCCTTATCAGCCTCTGTGAAGTTGAGATGTTGCCCCCCCGTCCACCTCAAACTGTGTGGGTGCAATCCTGCGCCTCCCCCAAGCCATGCTGGCAGCCTTGACCCTATGTCTGGGCCGCACAGAGCTGGTGGATGGGGCCATCAACCGTCCCCTCCTATGGGGCCGTGTCAGCCTCCTATGGGAGGCCCTCCAAGCTGGTGGCAGGGTGGAGGAGTTGGGAGAGGTAAGAGGGTTTTAAATGGGCCTTTGTCATCAGGTCACCTAGTGGCCAGAAATAGTTTCTTACCTCCTCCACGCCACACTCACTCCTACCCCTGAGAAGTCCTGAGGCTTCTCTCCCTCCCCTCTCCGCTCCCTCTGCAGCCCTCCCCAGAAGCTGCGCTCATGGTGCATTAGACCCTTTGTGGAGCTCCTGCCCAGTGTCACGAGTGGGGAGAAGACAGCAGCTTCCCAGGTTTCCCAGGTCTAGGGGAGCAGTAGGGAAGCTGAGTGTGGGTGTCTGCACCCAACTGCAAAGCCTTTACAAGCCACTGACACCGAGCTTCTTCCCCACCACTTGCGGTGGCTTATGGCCGACTGTCTGCTGCTCAGCCTTTGCCGGGGACCCCGCTGCTGGCTCCTGGCCCTCATGGAACCTGGGGATGCTATTTTCTATTCATAGGCATGTCCTAGGAGCTTCCGGAAGCCAGCAAGGAAACAGCTCACATCCCTGTCTGGCCTCGCTCCCGTGTGTCCTCTTTCACCTGCCCCATCCCTGGGATGGGGGCATCTCAGGCAGGGCCAGGTCAGGAGAGGAAGTGTCCTGCATGCAAACTCTGTATGTAGGAAAGACAAGCACATGCTCACGTGCATGGATGCTGGTCACGTCTCCCCCACCCCCACTCACCCCTCAGCCTCCTTCCTGCCTACCTGCCTGCCACAGTCCTTAGGAATCTGGCTGCCCATGTAGCCTGGCACTGGTGTGTGGCTGCTGCAGACCCTGGGGTCCTCTGGCTTTTCCCTACTTCCCAGCCCCCAGGTAGGGTCTCTTGCAAGGGTCTTTCCCCTGCCAGTCCCTCCCTTCAGCAATAATTCCTGTGTTTCCCCTAAACCTTGCCAGGCCTTCAAGTCCTCACTGAGAATGCTGTGCAGGCAGACTGGGCAGAAGCAGTTTCTCAGCTCCAGAGCAGGAAGGGCCAGTGGGACCCCAGTCCCACCTCCCACTAGACAGGAAGCCCCACCAAGGCACAATCATCTCCAGCTCTGTGACGGGGCTTCAGCAAACCTTTGTTTAAATTAATGAGAGACCCCACCTTCCTGGGGGCTCAACTGCAAACAAGACAGCGGGAAGAGGGCCAGGAGGTAGACAGGGCAGGCCGCTGCCTCCTGGTGCTCAGGGAGACCCAGGGAGAGCTCCCCTCCTTCTTCCCAGGAAGCCCCTTTCCTGCGAAGGCAAGTAGACCTGGGGCCTGCATGGCTCAACCCAGCTGCTCAGCCTACTGTGGGGCGGCCTTGGGTCTCAAGTCTTTTTTTGAGACAGTTTCGCTCTTGTTGCCCAGAGTGGAATGCAATGGTACGATCTTGGCTCACCACAACCTCCATCTCCTGGGTTCAGGAGATTCTCTTGCCTCAGCCTCCCGAGTAGCTGGGACTACAGGCATGCGCCACCAAGCCCAGCTAATTTTGTATTTTTAGTAGAGATGGGGTTTCTCCATGTTGGTCAGGCTGATCTCAAACTCCCGACCTCAGGTGATCTGCCCGCCTCGACCTCCCAAAGTGCTGGGATTACAGGGGTCTCAAGTCTTTATCTGCAAAATGTGGCCATAAACTATCTACTTCCATGGGCTCTTATGGAGATAAAGTAAGGTTTCTTTCAATGCTTAGCAGAGTCGTATTCAGAATGAGGGGACTATTACTGTTACTAGCAATGAGCCGTGCTTCCCCGAGCCCCAGACATGAACTGCAAGAAGAGAGGGGAGCCTTGAGTTGTGTGAATGAGGCTTTTCCAAGCCCTAGTTCAGGCAGATGCCCCAGGGACTGCAGGCCCACCAGAGGCATCTCCTTAGGGCAGGGGCTAGATGCCATGGCCCTCAAGGGCTTTCTAACTCCAGCTCCCACCAGGGCAGGGTGCCAGCCAGCCACACCCATCACCCTAAACAACTTTGCTCTGGATCCCGTCCACTGGTATCATTTAGAGCTTCTGATGCATGGGGGCTGGGGCGGGGATTCTTTTAAGACCTAAAGTTAATTATTTTTCTAATTTCATGCCGCATGCATTATGCATCAGCTGTTATCACTAGCGGTAATTGCAGACAGGTATGCAAATCCACTATAAATGCACCTAACTGCATAGGCCGTCTGGGCGGTGCTGGTGCCAGGCGGCGGGATGTCCTGAACTTCAGAGAATGTAAATCGCTTTAAAAAAAACAAGACTTTAGAATTGTGTCTTAGGAGGTTAATTATATTGATAATAGTGTTCGATATTAAACCATTCAAGGCCAGGAGGGGGTGGGGGGATGAAAGGAGACACGTGTAATTTTGTTCCTTTCTCTCTTGGCGTTATTTAATAAGATGCGCCTACACCTGATGTTTCTGTCTGTCTGTGTCCATTTTTAGTAAAGCTGCCTAAACTGAGACTTAATTCCTTTAGGAAAGGGAAAAAGAAAGCCCAGTGGGCTGGGCGAGGTGGTTCCTTGTAATCCCAGCACTTTGGGAGGCTGAGGCGGGTGGATCACCTGAGGTCAGGAGTTCAAAACCAGCCTGGTCAACATGGTGAAACCCCGTCTCTACTAAAAATACAAAAATTAGCTGGGTGTGGTGGTGCGTGACTGTAGTCCCAGCTACTTGGGAGGCTGAGGCAGGAGATTCACTTGAACCTGGGAGGCGGAGGTTGCAGTGAGCTGAGATTGTGCCACTGCACTCCAGCCTGGGTGACAGAGTGAGACGCTATCTCAAAAAAAATAAATAAATAAAAGAAAGCTCAGTGGAGTTTCAGAGTGAAGGAGAGGGGCTAAAGGTCTTTATTTTGGGGGGCGAGGAAAAGGAAGAGCAGCAGCACCAGCAGGGCTGGGGACAGTCCCCAAGAACAGGGCTGAGGCTGTGGGCTCTGCGCCGCTTCCCTCCTCAGCCTCCTTTAGGATCCTGGGCCGCAGCAGAGGGCCTGGAGAGGAGCAGTATGACTAGGAAAGGCTGGTGATGGGCGACACTCACTGATCCTAGATCAGAGGCTTGGCACTGGGCTCTGAGGGCAGGGCCTCTCAGGGGCTGAGAACAACCCTGAGAAGGTGGGAGGCAGGTCCTGCTCCGTCATCAGTTTACGGATTGCCTCCTCCCCCTGGAATGTAAACTCCTACAGTTAGGACATGGTCTGCCTTGTGCCTGGCATGGAGCCTGGCACAGAAAGTACTCAGTAAACATCTGATGAATGAATGAACAGGGCCACCAAAAGGGAGGCCCCTGAACCTAGACCCAGGGCCGGGTGGTGGTAGAGAAGAGGGAGGCTGGCCTTCCTGCAGCCCACCCCAGGATGCCATGGTGACCCAGGGTGCCCTTACCACAGCAGCCCAAAGAGGCAAAGGGAAGGGTCTGGATTGTGCCACAGATGGCAGAGGGGTGGCCACAAACCCAGGCCTCAGACTTGATATCCGGAGCTCTCCCCTTCCCAGGTCTCCTACCACCTGTCTCAGCTGCCCAGTGGGACCTCTGTGGCCCCAAAGGGAGACTCTTGGCCGTCCCTACTCACCCCCACTGATATGGATGCTGGCCTGGCACTGCCCAGCCGCGTGTCTGTCTCCAACTATCAGAGGTGAGCCTCACTTTACTACACAGGCCTTTTCCCCTCCCGCCCACCCCACAGATACACACACGGATGGAACTCGCCACTCAGGACCCTGGAATCATGAGATAAAGGACCTCAGTGATTGTCTGCTTTTTGCAGATGAGGAAAATCTGAGGCTCCGCATGGATGAGACGGGGTGGAAACAGAGCCCTCCAGCAGCTTGGGCAGCCTCCCCGCCCATCTCCTGGGGCCTTGGCGCCCAACTCTAACCCTTTCCCAGGGGTTTGGCACAGGGAGGGTGCTGGGGTACAGTGTCCCAACTCCAGTGGGGTCTCACAGGGGCTGCTCTTCTCCACCAGCAGGTCCGCAACCCCTCACGCCTGTGGGCTCACTCACGCCTGTGGGCTCACTTACGCCTGTGGGGCCACTCACGCCTGGGGGGCCACTCATGCCTGTGGGGTCACGCCTGTTAGCGTTAGCAGTAGCTAGCAGGGCTGGGTGCTTGAGTGTTGGGCACGTCAGAATGCTCTCGCCAGCTGGCCACAGCCTGTGTGGAGGGGAGAGGCTGCATCCCCAATGCAGAAAGGGGAGGCACGCAGGGAGGGGCAGACTTATCCAAGGTCACACGCTCACAACCAGAGGGCCAGGCCCCAACCCAGGTCTGTCTGCCCAGAGCGTTTGTTCCTTGCCTCCCTTTGCACAGAGCCACTGAGCAGATCTTCCATGGCAGCAGGCCTGGGGGGCAGCAGCTGCTCCCCTCCAGCTTCGCTACAACCTAGGAATGACCCCCAAGCCCTCCTAGGGACTGGAGGGGCAGTAGGGACCAGGGCTGGGCACTGGGAGAGGAGCAGCTGGGAGCAGAAGGGCTGCAGGGCAGGGGCCCAGCTCAGGCTCAGGCGCGTTCGCGGCCCCGCTGCCGGGCTGGCGCACTTTTATAATAAATAACAGCAAATAGCCCATCCGCAGGGCATCTTTCACGCCGGTGGCTAATAACACGGCTATTAATGCCCCCGCAGACGGCGTGCACGCTGTGCCGCTCTGACGAATGTCCCAGGCCCTGGTGCAATCATAAATCAACCCCTCTCCTGAGGAAGAGCGTGGGAAGTGTCATTTTCCATCTTGGTAATGAATTGGGGCTTCCCTGTCCTGCCCAGGGCACGGTGGCTTAAGGTTGCCTGGGATTTGTGTTTTCCGAGGTGAGGTGCAGCCTCTCCCTCCGGCCTCCGGGGATCCTTGGAGGAGTCAGCTCCACCTCAGTGGGAGGGAGCGCTCACCGCCTGCTGTGTGACCCTTGGGGCACTCGCTGCCCTTCTCTGGGCCTCAGCTGGCTCCTGTAACCAACAAAGAGGCTGAACTGGAAGCCAGCACAGACGATGGCCAAGGGCCAACAGGAGCAGGACCTTGGGCAGTAGCTTTGGATCAACCCCACCCTGGGTCCCTGGCCAGACAGCAGGTAGCAGACCCTGCTACCCAGACAGCAGACCCTGATGTAGACTTGTGGACTCCCTCCCGTTCAAGGGCAGCAGGCACCATGGAAAGTAGCCTAGGTTACCAGAGCTCCTGCCCACCACCCACCAGGCCTCACTGCCACCACCGTTAGGGAGGGGGCTCAAAATGAGATTTCCCCACCCCACTGCAGGGCCATTTACTCCAGGAGAGGCCACGCCGTTACATCCCAGGTCCAGCTGCTGGGTAAAGCCCAGCAGCACAGGGACCACCAGGTGGCAAATGATGCTTATGCCGGCAAGCAGAAGCCGCCAGCTGCGTGAACTGCGTGAGTGGGTGGATGGGATGGAGCTGCAGACCTGTGGAGACCCGTGGAGCTCTGGCCGGGAAAGGGGTCTTTGGAGGGCGGGACCCAGCTGTCTGGGCGCGAGGAACCCTGGGCCACCCTGGAGCCCTTCCCTCATCCTTGGGCCTTACCTCCTTCGTCGCTGCAGCCCAGGAGCCCTCTGGGTCCGACGAGTTGCTGGTCTGAAGGCACACGCCAAAGTCACGAAGCCGCAACTCGGGACACCGTGAGCTCAGATGGCGCTCACATTCCCGGCCCCGTGGTCCTACCAGGCCTTGCACCACTAGGGACACAGACCTCAGACCTGGGGTGACTGGGCAGTGCTGGGGCACCCCAGGGCACAGAGAGGGGATCCGATGCCTCAGTCTTCTGGTCTCCTGGCGTTCAGATGAGGCTGCGGGCCACAGTCAGCAGCATCCTTGGCACCCTAGGCCGCGGGCGCAGCTGGCTTCTCCCTGCAGAGTGAGGGTCCTGCGCACAGGGGGTACAGGGACACCCCTCTGGGCCCCAGGACTCCTGAGGGTGGCCTGAGGGGGTTCCGACTCCCTGTTCGTCGGGCATGCCCTGTGGCCTGGCACCCAGCCCCGAGCAGGGTGGCCTCTGCTGCTTGCTACCTCCACGGCCCTTTTCAACTCTTGCCCTTTTGTCTGAAGGCCGCCACCTCTTCTGAAAGGCCTCTGCGTGGCTTTTGGCTTTTACCCCCTTTTGGTTTACCAAGGCTTTTTTTTTAAATCCCTTTAAGTCACTTGGCAGAATGGGCTGGGTGCAGAGAGCGTTCTTGCATGACAGAGCTGAGAGGGAGCCACTCTCCAAAGGCTCCGTATTCCTGTCACTCAGGCTGCGTCTCCGGGGGGAAGGAGGGGTCCATTACCCCGCTGAGGAGTTCAGATGTTCACGGTGGGGCTGGAGCTGCTGACACGTACAGCTGAGCTGTCAGGCCCCCACATGCCCTTCTTTGGGAAGATGCTTGGGGGGCGAGGGCCTCAGTCCCGCTTGGCTGCTCCTGTTTGTAGAGGTTTCCTTGCTGGGAAGGTAGGGAGGATGGGTTATTCCCGCTTCACCCCCTGGTCTTGTCTTTCCAAAAAGGAATCCATCTTCTCGCCCACTGCCTGCTTCCTTACCTGCCAAAAACAATACCAGTGATTAAGCCCAGAGACATGAGGGACCGCATTGGGACAGCATCCATCAGGGCCACTGGGCTGCAGCCCCCTTTGCTTTGGATCCTGTTTTTTTTTTCTTTTTTGAGATGGAGTCTCACTCTGTCGCCAGGCTAGTGGCGCGATCTCGGCTCACTGTAACCTCTGCCTCCCGGGTTCAGGCGATTCCCCTGCCTCAGCCTCCTGAGTAGCTGGGACTACAGGTGCAAGGCACCACACCTGGCTAATTTTTTTTTTGTATTTTAGAAGAGGTGGGGTTTCACCATGTTGGCCAGGATGATCTTGATCTCCTGACCTCATGATGTGCCTGCCTTGGCCTCCCAAAGTGATGGGATTACAGGCATGAACCACCGCACCCAGCCTGGATCCGGTTTTTTTTTTTGTTTTTTGTTTTTTGTTTTAAATGCCACTTGCCCATGAGCCGGGGAAGGGCCTGGGGTTATTCTCCCCATCTCCTGCCTCTTTCCAAATCCTGACAACAGTTGGCTATGCATAGTGCCCAGCCTTGCAGCTACCTGGTTTTCCCTCCCTGGGGGTGGAAGGACTGGGAAGAGAAAAATGAAGTTTTTTGAGCCCCTGGCCTTGCAGGGCCACCCGCCCAGCCCAGAGCTGGCTCCAATTCCCCCAGCACCTGCTCTTCTTGCTAAATGTCATTCAAAAGCTCCAACTGGACCGCCATGGCCTGGGCTTCCAGAACAAGCACTGCCTTTCCCCACCATGGGAAGCAGAACTGTCAGGGAACTGGGGAAGTTGGGTCTCCATGTTCCTGGCCTCTGTCCGGTGCCCACCCCACTTCCTAGGTGGGGGGTCAGTCCTCAACACCGGCAACCGCCCTCCCCTTCCGCACAGACGGAGGGCAGGGCAGGCTGTTCCAGAATCCAAAACAAAAGCCCGAGCCCTCCCCAGCACCTCTCATTAGTGCGGCATGTGGAAAGGCCGTGGTGCCCTGGTGTCCGTATTCCCCCTGCAGGAGCCCCTCTTTGGAAAAGGGCTTTTATTACACATCTGAGAGTGCTCGCTCTGGTTTGAAATCAGATCCAGATGGGCTCAGCTGCATCTGGGCACTTGTCTTTGTAGGGCCTAAGGTGGCTGATTTGAGAAATGCTTGTTGGAGGCTGTTACAAATAAAAACAGGGATATTGGGGTTCATGTTTTAATAAGCCCAGCACCCAGATAGGGGGTGGCTGCCCACGGGACTCACAGCCTGGCAGGGAAGGCATTCGGGAAGGGTGTGTGCCAGCCAGGTGGTGTGCAGGCTGAGTCTGCTGGGGTGGACAGAGTGGCAGGGGCAGTTTTCTTGGGACAAGCTGCCCTAGGAGAAAGGAGGTTTCAGAGCCAGCAAGCCCCATGGGACATCGATTCTGAATGGCCAGTCCCTGGTGAATACTACAGGTGGGGCACAGGCCCTGGAAGGGGTGCGGTGGGGCTTACGCAGGAGGGAAGATGAGGACAGAGTCCCTGCGTGCGGGGGGGAAGGCGGCCGGCTCCAGCACAAGCCCTTATTGCTATTACCACCCGCGTGATTTCATCCAATTATAAATTGTAATTTCTCCATGAAAGCGAGAGATGGAGAAAGTCCAATGAGGTCATCTGCCTCCCTGGCCGGGGCGCAGAAATTGTTTTATACCAATGGGGGTGGGGCAGGGGCCGCAGGCTTCGGCATTTTGAGAGGATGACGGCCGTGTCCTGGGAGCCTAGAGGCTCCAGCCAGCCGTGGCTGCTGCCTCCCGATAAAGAGAGAAACCACTGAGCTCTGCTTTTGAAATTAAGAACCCAAAAAGGAGGCAAGTTCATCCCACTGGTGTGTTCGCCTCAGACCCTTCCCATAGCTTCTCAGCTTTATCCTGAGAGTGTCCCATAGCTGTCAGGATAGAGGCAATGCTGCTACGGTAGTCTCCAAGGGCCCTGCCCAGCCCACCTGCCGTGTCTGCCACGACTGCCCACTAATGCCCTGAGCTGGCTCCAGCCTGGCCCTTCACTGTACTGTTCCCCTTCTGTAAGAATCCATGCAGACGTCATCCCTCTTTTCCTGCAATGGGCCACCCTCCCCTTGGCTTGTGTGGTCCTGTGAACCATGACAGCAATGACATAGCATGAAAAGAATTGTCTCCCTGGCTTCAAGGGAGGACCTGAGGCTGGATCCCCCAGCGTCTGGCTCAGTGCCTTGCACACAGTTGGTGCTTAATAAATGCACTCAGCGAACTTCCCATCTGCTTCCTCATTTAGAAAACCAAGGCACTAAGTGAGGCTCTTGGTGCCCATCCAGCTTTGTATGTCCTCAGTCCACCTTCCCTGCTGCAGCCCCCACCCCCACCTTCCCTGGGGCCTGCAAAGCCTCCTGGAACCCCAGTGCTGGGATACTGGGCTCCTCGGCGTCTGTGCCCTTGATGAGTGGGGCCTCTCAGGCTTCTGGGGTGTGTATTGGTTTTCCAAGTGAGTCTGGCTGGCAGTGGTTGGGAGGTGTGAGCTCTCCAGCAGCACTGTGGCTCTTCCCTTGTGTGGGTGCATAATGATGATCATTAGTAGCCACCTGCATTCACTGAACCAAAGGAGGCCCAAGAATAAATATGTAAATGCGTGCGCCTGGCAGACACCTCCCGCCAGAGCCACAGCGCCCCCAGTGGCCACCCTCCTGGCTCGAGTGAGTGGAGACCACGCCGTGTGAAGTTAGTGGTTACACTCATCCCCTTGGCCTCCCCTGTTCCCACAGGCTCCAGGTCTGGTCTCCGTGCTCAAAACCAGTAAACCATTTTTTGAGTCAACATCATAAAAGCTTCCATTTTGAGTAAAAGTACTTTGAGATGCTTACACCATTCTACTTTTGTTATCATCAATAACATCACCACTGTATTAAAAGAAATTTGAAAGGAGGGAGAGAACGCCAAGTCCCCAGTCTCACATCTCTGCATTACCCTCTGCATTTTGGCCGAATCTGCCCATACGTATATGCCAGGGGACAATGCACCTTGTCCTTTCCCAGTAATTTCTGCCTTGCCATCTTCCCTGAGCTTGGGAAGACAGCATGGCTAGCAGGTCAGGGAGGACCACCTCCATTGTGTGGACTAAGAAGAGGGAGTGGGACTTGTCCAGGGTTATACAACCTGAAGCAGAGTCAGGGCCTCAAACTCCAGGCCAATTTCCTTCTGGCTACACTACTCCTAGACAGCGCAAGAGAAACAGACCCTCCACCAAACACTGCACTGAGGGGCCCTGGGCTTCTCCTGAGGCTCTCTTGTGTACCCCTCCATCCATACATCCCTCCATCCTTCCATCTCTCCCTCCATTCCTCAATCCCACCATCTCTCAGTACCTCCATCTCACCATTTCTCTATTCATCCATCCATCCATCCATCCATCTATCCATTCATCTCTCCATCCATCCATCCTTCCTTCTCATTTCTCCATTCACCGATCCATCTCTCCATCTGTCAACCCATCCATTCATCTCTCCATCCATCCTTCCATCTGTCTCTCCATTCATCCTTCCATCTCTTCATCCATCCATCCCTCCAATCTATCCATTCATCTCTCCATCCATCCTCCCATCTCTCCATCCTTCCGTCTCTGTATTCATCCTTCCATCCCTCCATCTCTCCATCAATCCATCTATTCACCTCTATCCATCCATCCATCTCTCCATCTTTTCATCCATCCATCCATTTCTCTATCTATCTCTCCATCTGTCCATTCATCCATCCATCTCTCCCTCTCCATCTATCCATTTCTCCATCTTTCCATCTACCCATCTCTCCATCCAGCAAACATATTCTGAATCTAATCATGCTCCAGGCATTGTACAAGACATTGGGGATCCAAAGAGATGCCCCCATCCTCCAGGAGCTCACAGTCCAGTGGGGAGGGCACTGGTTTTCAGAGGGCTACAATCTGAGGCGCACACAGGGCAGTGTGGGAGCCAAGAGCTTTGAAGAAGATGATGCTGTGCTGTAGTTCTGGGGTACTCCCATGTCATGACAATCACATGTGAGCTCAGTGGCCATCCAGAGGGGGGCAGGTCTGGCTGGGTTTTCCCTTGACCACCTGCCTATCTTCCAGAGCCACTGCTCACCCTTGGCCCTCAGGGCTTCCTCCCGAAGTAGAAACGATCCTCAAGCCCTCAGCTTTACAGTTCATAGCTGCCTTAAAGATCAGAGCTCTCCGATGTTAATTCCTATATTAGCAATTAGCCCTCCTGTTTCATTTCAACCTTTGGCTCCTAGGGATGGATTTTTATGTATGTGTCATTAATCAGATGACTGGTATGTGCTGCTAGAAACCCAGGTGGGCTTTATGGCTGGTGACTTAGCGAAGTGGTGTTTTAAATGAACAACATGCCTGCCCCCTCCCTGGGCAGAGCTGCCCTGTGGCAAAGAGGGCAGAGTTTAGATCATTGTAAGCAGGTCAGAGCTGGTGCGAGCTAGGAGACCCAGGATTTTCTTTCATTTTGGACTTCCAGGCTGAGGTCAGCATCTGTATCTGACCTTTATAGATGAAAAGACTCTTTGTGACTCAAACTGGAGTTTGTTCCATGGCTGCTGACTTCCCCCTACCAGGATGGCTGTCCACAGAGCCCGTTCCTTTTTTTCCCATTGCAGAGAGCGGTCTGGGGGCTGCTTATTCCCTCTCTCCCGAGGGCACTGGAGACAGAAGGCTGCGGGCAGGGAGAGCATTGCTGTCTGGGGGCTAGGACCGCTCCTGTAATGGGCTCAGCATGTAGGGAGTGGGACGGGAAGAACATTTCAGGCTGAGGGAACATCCTGTGTGAAGGCTGGAGGGCTTAGTACAATGAGAGGTCAGTGTCCCAGAGCTCTGAGTAGTGGAGGGCTGTGATCCGAGCTGAAGCAGGGCCCGGAACCTGGCTTTGGGGGTGCTCTGAATGCTGCGCTGAGGGGCCTGGTCTTCGTATGAGGGCAGTGGGGAGGCCGTGAGGGTGCCCAGGCATGGAGGAGTGTGACCAGACTTGCAGTTTAGAAAGAGCATTCTCGCTGCTGCATGGAGACCTGGAAGGTGCCCAGGTGCACAGGAGAAGACCAGTGAAAAGCTGGAACCGCACCCTCAGGAAAAGGGGCAGGGACCTGGGCTGGGGACCTCACGCAGTGAGGGGTTGAAGGGAAGGGGCCAACTTGGGAGTCCCCCGGGCTTTACTCCCTGAAGACAGGCCTGGGTGCTGAGTGGGTTCCCACCTCCTTCTCCTCACTGGAGGGCAGCTGAGTGCTCCTGGGAGCACCATCAAGAGAGCCATGGACAGCCGGCTTGCTGTGGGTTCCGAGCCTAGTCCTGATCTGCAGCCCACAGCCCCGGGCCTTAGCAGGAGCAGGAAGGCCTCTGGAGGCTGTGCCTTCTGCTCTGTGAGATGGGCCCACCCCATTCCCTGCCCACTCTCTCCTGGCCCCCAGGCTTGGCACCACTGCATGGCACCCGAGTAGCAGGGTGAGAAGAGGCGGAGGCGAGAGCCTGCTTGTGTGGTGCGAACCCTCCCAGCCTCCGCTCTGCTAATTAAACCATCTCCTGACAAAATCCAGACTTTCAGGGTATTTGCGAGAGTGCGAGCCAGGCCGTGGGTGGCTTCAGGAGTCTGTTCCGCCCGGCCAGCAGGCCTGGGCCTTTGCCAGCGCCCACCCTCAAGATGGCCATCAGAGAAACTCAGCAGGCAGTGCCCAGAGCAGGGCCCTCCAGGGGTGCGGGGCCCACTCGCCCGGGACGGAGCTTCTCTTGCCACGGGACATCTCCCCTTCTTTATTCTCTTCCTTCCTTCCCTTCACACGTGGGCAGCTGTGGCCAGAGGTGGCCTGGGAGTTCACCCATCCCCTGGTGCTGAGTTGGCAGAGAAGCCCAGCAGGCCAAATTGGGCACAGACCGTAGCTACCTGCTGCTCCCTACCTGACCCACTGGACCCAGCAGTCCCTCCCCGCACGGTCTGGGGGGTCTGGAGGCCCAGTTCTGCCAGGCTCAGGGTGCTGCAGAGGGGAGGGCTCCCTAGCTGAAGCCGCTGCCCTCACAGTGCAGCTGAGCAACAGGGGACCTAGAAACGGCTGCCAGCGGCAGGGAGACAGGAGCAGGCAGGCGCCTGAAGAGTCCTCATCCGCCTGGAGTGCTCTTGTGCCTTTGAAATCTCCTCCCAGCAAGGGCAGGCAGGAATTCCTGGGCCCAGACGCTGAGAGAGTCGGTGAGGGGGGGACCAGCAAGGGCCGCTCACACCCACCTCACTGAGGGACAGGCATTGGCTCTCAGCTCTGCGCGGGGAAGCCCTCGAGGGGACGCAGCCGGCAGTGTGCTTGGAGGGGATGGGGACACGGCAGCCCCGCACAGGCCTGCTCTGATGCTCTCAGGGAGGCACACTGCAGCCGGAGCCTGCCCCTTCACAGAGCAACTCTAGGCACAAAAGGAGACAGGGCAGGGTGCGGTGGCTCACACCTGTAATCCCAGCACTTCGGGAGGCTGAGGCAGGCGGATCACTTGAGGTCAGGAGTTTGAGACCAGCCTGGCCAACATGTTGATACCCCCGTCTCTACTAAAAAAAAAAAAAAATTAGCTGGGCGTGGTGGCAGATGCCTGTAATTCCAGCTACTTGGGGGGCTGAGGCAAGAGAATCGCTTGAACCCAGGAGGTGGAGGTTGCAGTGAGCCGAGATCGTGCTGCTGTATTTTAACCTGGACAGCACAGAGAGACAGTCTCAAAAAAAAAAAAAAGGAGGGGACAGGAATGACCGCTTGCCTGCCTGCTCTACCTAGCAGACCTCACTGTGATGCATTGCCCGTGCCCATTAGGGCCTGTGTCCAGCCTAGAGGAAGCTCAGGGGGTGATGAACCTGGCGCCACCAGCCAAGGCCGGAACCTCTTCTTTCAGGAAATTGGCCTGCTTTTGTCGGCAGAACAGTGGCTGTTCGACCCCCTGCCTGCCCGTCACAGTGCTCTTGGCTGCCCCTTGGCCGAGGCAGGTGGTGGAGCCGGCAGGCAGCCCTGGTCCGCTCCTGGCCTCCAGGGTCTGGGCACTCTCACAGCGTCTCCTGGCAGCCTGGCTGTGAAACGGGCCCCGCGCTGGAGCTCTCGAGCGGCAGTTTGAGGCAGCACTGTGCTGACTGCAGCACAACACATCCTGCAGGCTCACGGGCCCCTGGGGGGTGGGGGACCACTGCTGGAGACTCCCCAGGGAGAAAGCTGAGGAGCTGTCAGGGAACCCAGGCTCTGCCCAAGGGCCATCAGCTCCCTTCCTCAGCTACCCCTTCCCCACACCCTCCCCGCAGCCTTGCACTCCACCATTCAGGTCTCGACCCCTGACTTGGAGCCCCTCCTGGCCTATTTCAGGAGCCCCCTGCCCACCTCCTTCCAGGGCTCTGTGCTAGTGCTGGGGGTCCAGCGTGCACCCTCAGGAACTGGCAGCACCTCCCTCCGCCTACTGCATCTAGAAACCCAGCCCTCCTTCTCAGACCTCCGCTGTGAGCTGGGGATTCCAGGCCGCATATGCCATCATCCGAGTTACTCAGGTGCAGCTGGGGGAAGCTGCCTTTCCTTCCAGAAGCATCCACTAGCAACCTTAGTTCACTACTTCGCTCCCACCAGCTCTGCCAGCCTCTGGCCCCCAGGGACAGGTGCCCTCTCACTCAGCTCCCAGCTCTCTGGTTTCCCTGCACCAGCAAGAGCCTGTGCCAGGGGATTTTCTCCCTCTGTGTTGGAAATCTCCCACCCTTCCCTCCTTCCCGTAAACATGCTCTCTGGCCGAGAGCAACGCTTCGCGCTCGGCCCAGGAGGCCAGACTTTGTTAATATTTACAGCGAGTGGCTCAGGAAGCTATTAGCTTCCTTTTCTTGTTGTTAATTGAAAGAGGAGAAAATGGTTGTAACACTTCAAAAGAACTTAAAGCGCAGCCTGAGAGACTAGCTGAATTGGGAGGAATGGGGGAAAAGAGAGAGACTATTTTAAATAAATAAAGCAAGCAAGCCAGCCCACACCTCACACGAGAGTGGAATGTCATTCCTTCCCCATCTTTGCAGACGCCTGGCTTTCCTCTGAGGTTTCCTTAGTGCCTCTCATTGTATATTTTCCTTTTCATTCGGGAGCCTGCCTTAAGGAGAGAAGGAGGAAGAGAAAGGATTCGCAGCACACTTTTGTTAATCACGAGGCTCTTTGAAGCTGCAGCTAACAAGGCCCCTGGTACCTTCGCTCCCGGAGCACACGGGGCTGGGAGACCTGTGGCTACCTCCCCTCCTGGGACACAGGCCACTCCTGGGCCCCCCAACCTGGATGCGACCTCTGGGAAGTGCTTCGGCCTCCATGCCCCTGTGAACCCCAGGCACAGCCAAAGATGCCCTGGTCGTGGGGTGGGGGGTGATTTTCTGAATCCTGGTAGATAGGGGCCAGCATTGAGAGGCCTCTGACCTCTGTGGCCAGCCTCCCTGAACCACTTTTCCCAAAGACAAATGATCCTGCCCACAGCAGCCGCACATTGAGCTTCCGGAGTCTGCCCCATGACGTACGCGACCAAATGGCTCTGCCAGTCACCCTGTGGTTAGGCAGGGGCAGGAAAGGATGACTCAGGAGGCCTTCACTCCAGGAGCCTGCCATTCATTTCTGACTGACAACTGTTTCTTCCTCCAGGAAGCTTCCCTGACCCTTCCTTGTCCCCAGCCTGCTTAACTTTGTTTTTTGGGATTTTTTTTTTTTTTTGTATTTTTTTTTTTTTTAGTAGAGACGGGGTTTCACTGTGTTAGTCAGGATGGTCTCGATCTCCTGACCCCGTGATCCGCCCGCCTCGGCCTCCCAAAGTGCTGGGATTACAGGCGTGAGCCACCGTGCCCGGCCTTTTTTTTTTTTTTAGATGGAGTCTCTGTCACTCAGGCTGGAGCGCAGTGGCACGATCTCAGCTCACTGCAACCTCCGCCTCCCAGGTTCAAGCAGTTCTCTGCCTCAGCCTCCTGAGTAGCTGGGATTACAGGCGCCCGCCACCATGCCTGGCTAACTTTTTTTGTATTTTGAGTAGAGACGGGGTTTCACCATCTTCCAGGTTGGTTTTGAACTCCTGACCTCGTGCTCCACCGGCCTTAGCCTCCCAAAGTGCTGAGATCACAGGCCTGAGCCACCGTGCCCAGCCTAAGTTTTATATTTTTAATAGAGATGGGATTTCACCATGTTGGCCAGGCTGGTCTCAAACTCCTGACCTCAGATGATCTGCCTGGCTTGGCCTCCCGAAGTGCTGGGATTACAGGCGTGAGCCGCCGTGCCCAGCCCCGGCCTGCTTAACTTTGGCCTTTCAGGCTCCCCTGGCACCCTGCTCTCTGTCAGCCGGCTCCTCTCCTGCTGCGGAGCAAGGTGGCTCACTGTACCAGACACAGAGGGACAGCCTGCCCCCAGCTTCTGGTTGCTGCACAGGCTGCATTAATGGAGGAATCAATGGCATATTGAAGGAGGTGATCGCTACACCACCTCCTCCCTCCTTCCACCCTGGTCACGCCAGACTAGAACACTGTTCTGTTCTGGGCACTTAGAGACGCACAGCCACACTACAGAGCAGGCGGCCTAGTGGGTGGGGAGTGACCTTGGCCATGACCAAGAGGGGGTGGGGCTTGTTCAGCCAGTCCGGGAAGAGGGCAGTCTCCTGTCCTTGGCAGAGAAGGAAAACGGACCTGTTCTGGGAGGCCCAAGAACTGGAAGGACTGGGAGGGAAGTACTGGGAGGGATGGAGTTAAGAAAGAAATCTATACCAGGTGGAGATGCCCAAAGGTGGGCCAGGCTGCCCCCACCAGGGGCATCCATACCTAGTCTACATGGCCACTGGCAGAGATGCCAGGCAGTGGTGAGCACGCCAGGTGGAGGCCTGGCTTCCCGGCTCACTCAGCCCTTGCCCTCTCCACCGGGGAGTATAACTGTCTTTTCCCAATGGGCCGTGAGCTTTTAAGGGTAAGGACTGTGTCCTCAGCATGACAACACCAGCAGCTGACTCAATTGAGCTCTAGATGGCCCAGGCACACAGAGCTGAGATGTTGATGTGGATAATAATAATACTAACAACAACAGTAGTGGCCACCCTGTGTTGTGTCCGAGGCAGACACTATTCACACGTCGCCTCACTGAATGCACAGGCACTGTTACTACCATTCCAATTTTCCACCTGAGAAAACAGATAGTCAGGAGCCTGCCCAGGGTCCCACAGGGGTCTGCTCCAGGGCCTGGATGCAAACTCACTCCTCTCTCCACTCTGGGTCCTCACGGCCACACCAGCCACTCCTGTGTGGCCAGGGACTAAAGGTCGGCTCGCACAGCAGGAGGCTGCAAGCCCAGCTCCCTCTGCAGGGTCACAGGGCGCATTAGCAAATTAAAGGCACTGAGAAGTCCTGCGGCAAAGATGCCGATTGAAGTTTGTTCACTCCAGCGGTTACCAACTGACTTTGTCTTTGGTGGCACCTGTTAACCTCCCAGCATTCGTGTCTTCTTCAAACCATGCTTGGGGAGATGCTGAGGGTGTTCATGTACCCGTTTACTCAGGCTTTTGGTAAGGGGCTGCTGTGTGCCAGGCAGGGGCCTGGTGCTGGTGACATGCAGTGGTGAGGACAGGCCTGTCCCTGCCCTGTGCCTCCCTGGTGCCCAGATGGTGGCTAGCACACAGTGGCACACGTGCCTGCAGCAAGTGAGGGCTGAATGAGAGTGGGAGTGGATGGGGCAGAGGAGCCGGGCTGGGCCATGGGAAGCCACTGTCATGGCCATATGTGGTCTCTGAGCCGCCCCCATCTCCTCCCATCGTGTATGCTGTGTCAGGACCTCTGGCCACACCCAACCTCAACCTCTCCAGCGGCATATAGGCCCCTGGGAGGCCCCACCAGCCCTCCATTGGCAGGGTCAGAGCCCTCTGCCCCCACCCCAGGACCCCTGCCTGGCCCAGCATCTCTTCCCTTCCCTTCAGGCCCTGTGTCTCTGGCCTTGACATTCTGATCACATCCACTGGCCTGCCTGGAATACTAATTCTCCCCAGATGAAACCATCCATGTTTAATTTTTTTGAGAGGCAGACAGAAAGACAAGAACGGGGGAGACGTTAGTGGGTAGGAACTGGAGCCGTCTTTGGAGCCCTGAGACTGTGCAGTGACTCCAGCCACTTGGGATGCCACAGCGACCCTAACACAGGCCAAGCTCGGAGGCCAGGAAGGACAGTGGCCTTTTGAATACACCAGAGTGTGCTATGGTCCCGGCTAGGATTGTTTTTTGGGACCCTCAGGAGCTGAGATCACATGGGGATAGAGGGCCGGCAGCCCTGCTGTCCTCCGTGCCACCTGAGAGCCCACCGCCCTCAGTATGCTTCCTGCAGCCCCAGAGAGAGGCCTCGGGACACAGAGAAGAGTGGCCAGATGCTGGGATTGGCCCAGCAGCTGCTCTGGTGCTCCTGCCTTTGGCTGTTCTGGGCCTCAGCAGCCTCCTGGGGGACTGGGGTAGTGGCCCACTGTCAGGAGGGCAGTTGTGGGAAGAACAGGTAAGCCTTGCTGGAGGGGACAGGACAGTGCTAACGGCCGGCGTCCAGGTGGGGAGTTGGGGCCCCTCATGCAACTTCAGCAGCTGCGCCCCTTGGGCCAAGTGTCTTCTGAACATCAGTCTCCTTATCTGTCAGATGGGGGGGATGGTGGCAGCAACATCCTAGGCTGTGGTGAGGACTCCAGGAGGTGCTGTACGAACGCCCAAAGGACTGGCCCAGCTCTCCCTGGGCATGCACCTCAGCTACTGTTCTAACCCACCAGCCCGACCCCACCCCAGCCTTACCCCTGCAGGCTCCTCCCCCACATCCACCTCCCTGGCACCAGCGCAGCCCTGGGGCAAAAGCTACGATGGTGCCACCCGCTCCCCAACCTCCCAGCCTCGCATCCTCATGTCCCCGGAGGAATGAATGAGATTGTAATGGCAGGAAACTTGACAGAAAATGAAACGTGATGAAATCAGCTACATGAATGATGAAATCCAAATCCCAGCCTCCTTCTGAGGCGGGGTGAATGCTGTCCCATGCTCCGCGGGCTGCAGACCCTGCAGTGGAGCCTGCCACTGCCCCTTCCCTTGCCCCAGGAGCTAGAGTCTTAGGCCCCCTCCGCATCCCTCTTCTATCCTCCTCCCATGCCCCCTCCCCATCCTCTCTTCCCTTCTTCTCCCCTCCCTCCTCCCCTCCTCCTCCCATGTCCCTCCCCATCCTCTCTTCCCTCCTCCTCCATCTTCTTCCTCCTCTCCCTCCTCCCATTCCTCCTCCCCTCCCCTTCCCATGCCCCCTCCCCATCCTCTCTTTTCTCCTCCTCCCTCCCTCCTCCCATGTCCCTCCTCGTCTTCTCTTCCCTCCTCCTCCGTCTTCTTCCCTCCCTCCCTCCTGCTCTCCTCCTCCCATGCCCCCTCCCCATCCTCTCTTCTCTCCTCCTCCCCTCCCTCCTCCCTTCCTCCTCCCATGTCCCTCCTCATCTTCTCTTTCCTCCTCCTCCGTCTTCTTCCTCCCCTCCCTCCTCCCCTACTCCTCCCATGCCCCCTATCCTCTTCCCTCCTTCTCCCCCCCTTTTCCCCTTTGTCTTCTCCTCCTCCTCCCATGCCCCCTCCCCATCCTCTTCCCTCCTTCTCAGCCTCCTCCCCTTCATCCTCCCCTCCTCCTCCCATGTCCCTCTCCATCCTCCCCTCCCTCCTCCCCCTTCTCCTAGGTATAGCCAGCAGTCAGTGACCAACTGACCCAGAGGTCAGAGGTCAGTGCTGCAGATTTGCCAGTGCCCCTTGCAGAGCAGACCAAACTGAGACTACCCTGGCTGGTCCTCCCCCTGCCCTCTCCTGCTTTACTTCTTCCCTCAGGGCTCCCTGGGAGTGCAGGGCTGGACCCAACTCAGGCTCTGCTTCTGCAGAGCCCCAGAGACAAACCCCAAGTGCCTGGTGGGGAGACACTGCCACCCCTGCCCCCATTTTAGTCTCGGGACGCCCCTGCCTCAGAGAAGGGGTCTGTTGGTGGCTGGGACAAAGCCTGGCACTGCGCAGTGCTCCAGCTGGGACCCCTCCTGCAGCGATGGCTGGCCACAGCCTCCACTTCCTGCCTCATCCCGCAGCCTCCCGGCCCAGCCACCTGTGAGCGGCAGAGCCCGTCAAGGGAGGGCCGGTGGAAGCAAATGTGGTTATTTGGCCTCCTCCTCCTCCTCCTCCACTTCCGGGGCTGCCTCATAAATTATTATCGACCCACCGCTGCCTGGGCTGGAGGCGAGCTGAGGAAATAAAGCACCGGGCTCAGTAATTGTGCCCTGCTGCCTGAGTTTACTCATTTGTGGCTTTCCTACCCACTAAGAAACGAGACAATAAATAACTGCTGACTATTAGGTCCCAGACGGGAAAAGCACCGCACGATGTGCTTCCCGAGGATGAGCAGAGGCTGGAGACCCACACGCCCGTTGGCCTTTCCCACACCCTCTCACCCTGTGGACTCAGGCTGTTCGGGGCCTGAAACCTGGGGCCTGGGAAGACAGGCAGAGGCTGAGTCCCCAGCCCTGTGGGGAGAGGGTGCAT
Organism: Macaca nemestrina; assembly: GCF_043159975.1. Classification (NCBI taxonomy): domain Eukaryota; kingdom Metazoa; phylum Chordata; class Mammalia; order Primates; family Cercopithecidae; genus Macaca; species Macaca nemestrina. Next base: position 10,321,630 of record NC_092136.1, read on the forward strand.
ATCTTCCCCTCTGCCAGCCCCATTCTGGAAAGTTCTGGGCTCAGGATGGCACGGCTGTTGAGTCCGGTCACAGGCTTTGTGTTTCCCTTTTGTTACTTGGATGGAGGGCCTTGTCGTAAGTGCTGAAAGAATGAAGACGCCACCTTATCCAGCCCTCTCACTTTACAGGGCGTGGGGGGCAAACTGAGGCTGAGAGAGGTGAATGCCCTGCCCAGGGTCACACAGGGCAGAGCTGGTCTCAACTCCAGCACCATCATCCTCCTCATTCTTTCCCTGGGGGCAGGACACCAATGAGCGGGCACAGAGACTGGCATCAGGGGCCCTTACCCTCCTCTCAGCCCTGCCCCCACAGAACTGGCAGCTTCCCTGATGGCACCATCTCAGGGCCTCTCACCCTCCCTCAAGAGCCCCACTTTGTCCAGGCCCTGAGCCGGCTTCTCTCAAGGCATCACCTTCACCCTAGGAGTGGGGCCAGGTGGGGATTGGGGAGCTCCTTGCTCTGAGAACAGTCTCCCCAAGTTTTCAGCCGCTTTCTCTGGTCCGTGGCTGCCGACCTGGCAGCTGGAAAGGAGGGTGCATGGATAAGAGAAGGAGGCTGGAGAAAGCCCCAGGGGAGTCAGGGGAAGGGGCTGGACCCACACCCGTGCTGAATCCCAGCCCTGCTCCGTGAGGCGACGACTCTTCCATGCTACGGATGGGGAATCTGGGCTCAGAGATGGTGGGCCTCCTGCCCCAGGTCTAGGGAACTCGCGGGCCCTGTTTTGACCGGGACTTTCCGAGTTTGGGTACGAATCCCTGGCACACTGGGACACTTGGCCACCCTACCCGAGTCTCACAGCTGGTAAACAGCAGCACCAAGCCCTGCTCTCCCACCCAGAGCCCGGGGTCCTCACCTCTGCAGCGCAATGCCAGACCCTCCGCAGAGCACCTTGCTCCATCAGATCACTCCCCAACCCGCCCTGTGCCTGCAAGGCTGCTGGTCACCAGTGGGCTCCTGGGCCCTTGCCTTCCAGCTGGGTTCACAGAGGAGCCAGAGTAGCAGGTCAGAGGAGGGAGGGCAGCCGGGGGGCATGAGTCCCTGAGGCGTCCCTCTCTTGTCAGTGGCCCTCCCAGTGGCTTCAGTGGCTCTCTCTGAGTCTGGTAACCTCTGCTTCCTCCTCAGCCTCCATGGTGACAGCTCCCCACCTTCCCCTGTTGGTTTCCTAACCCCACCCATGACTTTGAACGGTGCCTTCGATACACCCGATTCCGCCTGCGATCCTGCCTAGTGCCCCTGCCAAGTAATAACAGAACAGTCGCTCCCACCCACCAAGAGCCCACTGTGTGCCAGGCTCTGTTCAGTCCCTTACTGTCTGCCGTCGCTCATGTTGTGCTCTTAGTGACCTGGGGAAACACACGATTATCCCCATTTTAGTCTCGGGACATGGTGGAGAGACACTGCCACCCCTGCCCCCATTTTAGTCTTGGGACGCCCCCGCCTCAGAGAAGGGGTCTGTTGGTGGCTGGGGACAAGGCTGGGGCTGCGCAGTGCTCCAGCTGGGGCCCCTCCTGCGGCAATGGCTGACCACAGCCTCCACTTCCTACCTCATCCCGCAGCCTCCTGGCCCAGTCATCTGTGAGCAGGCAGAGCCGGTCGAGGGAGGGCCAGGGCAGCCGAGACCCAGAGAGGCCGAGTGACTTGCCATGGGTCACACAGCCAATAAGGGTGGCCTGGTTGTGTGTGCTGATGGAAAAACAAAACCCGGGGAGGAAAAGGAGAGACCTGCTCCAGGCCAGGAGAAACAAATTATAAAGGGTGGTGCCACCTGCCCGTGAGAGGACAGTCAGCTTCTGCCGTCCTGGGTGAGCAGGAGGAGGCCAGGCAGCCATCTCCTAAGCACCTGCCCTGCCCAGGCCCGTGGCCACACCTGCAGGGCCCACAGGGAGGGCACTTGTGCCAGCCTTCCACAGGAAAGGACCCCGAGGCTCCCAGACAGTCACGCCCAAGGCCCCAGTGTCCCCTGGTCTGTGCTGCCCCTCCCTGGCCCCGCCTGGTCACCCAGCCTAGTGACTCGAGGTCCCCTCATCTCCTGGCTACGGCTCCCCTGGGTGCTTGCCTGGTCCCTCCCGAGGGGAGGCAGCGACTTTTACCAACCTCCCCACCCTACGCCCCTGGAGGAGTCTGGCTGCCCTGGGTCCCTGCGGGATTCAACTTTATTTTTGCAGAGCACTTTCTGAGTAACAGAACCCCTAGGGCCCCGGGGTGGAGACAGGGGGCCAAGTGCCTATGGGAAGAGCCAGGAGAGGCCCAGAGAGCCAGTGACAGGGCCACCAGGGCCTCCACCGCTGGGGTGTTTCCACACCGCAGCCCCTCTCGGGGCCCTCCCAGCTCTGGCCCCTGGAACAGCTGAGGAGGCCCAGCCTCCCCTCCTGACACAATCCAGGCCTCTCCACCTCTCCCCTGTCGCAGAAAGGAGCTAAGCCCTGTGTACCCGCTGCCTTCATCTCCTGAAACAGCCCCCAGGAGAGTGGTCTGTGGACCCCAAAGTGCAGAGAAGCCAGCCCTGGGCAGGCGTCCAGCCTCCGGTCATTCGGACACACACAGCGTGCTCTGTGTCCTGGGTGGACAGGGTGGGGGACTGCAAGGGCCAGGCCAAGCACGCGGCATCATGAGATCATCACAGGAGAGCGAATATAAGGACAAGGACCCGTGGCTGCATGTCCTGCACGGTGGCTGGGGCCGCGGGCAAGGCCAGCCTTGCAGGCCACAGCGAGTGAAGCTGCAGGATGCTGGTACCAGCTGTGCCCATTTCCCGTGGACTGCATCCCTGCCTCCAAGCCCAGAGCTCCAGCAAGGGGTGGTGACTGTGGAGAGGTGTGGCCAACTGGACTCTGCCCAGTCTGGTTCCCAGAGAACCCAGCTTTCTTGGGAGGCAGATGCACCCCAGAGTCCCCTCAGGCTGGGGAAAACCGGCCTGTGGTCAGGGCTGGGCAGGACCTACAGCCAAGGCAGGGGTGGCAGGGTTAGGTTGAGGTCTGGGTGGTGGACCCTGTTCCCACATCCGAGGTGACAGGAGCAGGTTGATTTCCCTGCACAGAGGGCACGGAGCTGGGGCGGGGGGCCCAGGAGAGCAGTGGGGGCGCTGCACAGGCGCACTTCTGCCAGACCCAAGAATGAGACCTCACTGAACTGGCCGTCATTTATTTTAATGCCTCTGTGGCCCACATTTGGGTGCAGGTGAAATGTGGCCCCACATCATTTACTGGTGGGGATGTGAATTGTGCTTTGCTGTGGGGGGACAAACACATCAGTGGGGGGTGTAGGTCACTGTGGAAGCTGCTTAGGGCAGCCGCGTGGCTGCTGTGTGGGTGGAGGCCGGGGAGGGGTCCTCTCCCTGCGTCGAAAGGCTTCTCTTCGTACCCCACCATCAAGGAGAGAGGCAGTGACAGCTCCTGCCAGGACAGGGAAGGGCTAGCAGGCTGCCTGCTACCTCCCCTCCCAGCTCCATCCCCAGCCTCCATCCCCAGCACTGCCTATGGGAGTCACGGGCTGGGTGGAGGAGTGGATGAGGGCTCACGTCCCGTTCCACAGCTGCTTGGGTGATCTGGGTGTGTCCACATCTCTGTCTGTACTGCGAGCACGAGAACCTTCCTTCCTCGTGCCCTTCTCCCCTGTCTCTCTTCCCTGAACATACAATGTGAGTCCCTGGAGCCTCAGACAGAAGTGGGGCTGCAGGAGCCGGAAAAAGCACCCCCAGCCGCAGAACCGCACGTGCAAAGGCCCGGAGGCAGGAGGAAGGCTGACTTTGTGGATGTCCTGAGATAACTCAGCCTGGGGCAGCGCGGTCAGCTAGGGGACCTCAGGGAAGGGCCTGGACTTCCTCCTGAGGGCATGGGGAGAGGAGAGGGACAGGTTTGGACTTGAGAGTAGAAAGCTGGGGGTAGGGAGGGCATGTTCCATCCTCTGAGATCGGGGTAGTCACAAAGGCACCATATGCACATGTAAAATTCCCAGGTCTTAGAGCTGCATACCCCAGGCTATGCAGGTGACCTCCTAAAACCACAATTCAACAAAGGAAGCCTTCCTCTGGCCCTGAACGCAGGGCCTGGGGCAGGGTGGGCTCTGAGCTAAGCCCCTCCTCCCCACCCCAGCCCTGGGGGACCCCACTATTGAATCCTGGCTTCCTCTGAATGGATGTGTGTGCGTAGCTCCCCACCCCACCAGTGCTGAGTGCTCATGGCCTGGCCCAGCCAACTCAGCTCATACCCCCACAGGGCTCCGGAGGGAGGGAGGGAGGGAGGGCAGAGACAGGCTGTGGCCACCTCCACCCCCACCCTCCCTCCCTGAGCCTCCTTTAAGGCAGCAAGGCCACTAACCATCTGCTGAGGCAGGGGCTGGGGGCGCAGGAAGGGCACCTGAGCCTCCCCTTCTGAGGGGGTGGGATGGCCCCTGAGAAGAGCCCACTTTCCTCGCCCCCCAGGACTTTATCTGCATCATCTCTTATTCCTCCTGCATCCCTGCTGGGGATGCTGTTATTCCCCCACTTGCCCAGCTGAGGAAACTGAGGCCTGAGAAGTTAAGGTTGCTGGGAAAGTGAGAGCCCACCCATGCCCCCACTGGGGCCCTGGCCCAGGCCTTCAGGCCCCCAATGGACAACACTGAACTTCCTCCTGGGACAGCCTGCAGGTCGCCCCCAGGCCTGTCTGTGGGTGACTGTCCCACCCTTCCCAAGGCAGGTAGGCCCAGCCTCCCTGCAGGCACGTGGGGCAAAGGAACAAGGCTGTCGCTGTGCTGGCCCACGCTGCGGCCCAGAGTGGACCCGGTGGGCGGCAGGGGACGTACTTAGTGGAAGATTTATAAGCTGGGTTAAAATTTAATTTGGGTGGACAATCCCAGTCAGCCAAGCTGGCCGCCCCAGACACATGGCCTGGTCCCGGCAGTCCCGTGGTTGGGCCTGGCCCCCCTGCCAGTCTCCCCCGCCTTCCGTCCCCGGAAGGCAGGCAGCCCGCTGCCCGCAGAGAAATATTAGCATGAATTCGATTTGGGGCGGTAGCAGTGGGCGCTGAGCCTTGTTTGCACTTCAGTTCAAAATTGAACAGGACAGAATCAGCTTTGGCCAGGAACCACCTCCGTGGTGCCCAGGGACAGCGTTGCTCTCCAAGGAGCCCCGCTAAGCCTTGCAGCTCCCCACCTGTTCACTCGGGCATGCCCCTCCAAGCTGCCCTCTGACCTCAGGCCCCATCCTCTGCCCAGCACCCCCAATCCTCCCTGGTGCCCCACTGCCTGGGCTTGAAACCTAGTGATACGTTGGGGGATCTATGCAATGACTGAACCTTTCTGAGCCTCAGTTTCTTCATCTGTAAAATGGGGCTAATAGGACCCATTGTTATCATAACACAGAGTTAGAACTGCGTCTGCACGTGGCCTCCCCATAGACGGAAACCCTCGCTGTGGGAGGGCAGCACCAAGGCTGGCTGAGGGAGCAGGGGGACTGCAGAGCCCCCGCATGCACAGGTCCCCCCATGAATGCTGTGGTCTTGCGCCCCTCCCAGGCTGGGACATTACCTCTTTGGACCTTGCGGCTACAGTTCTTGGTTGCCCAGTCTGGGCTGGTGGGCGAGGGAGAATGCTGGGGTCGCCAAGGCACGGGGTGTGGCCTAGGGCTGAGCCGAAGCAGCACGGGCACGCGGACAGCCCTGCTCCCTCCTGGCTGGCCCTGCCTGACCTACCCATCACTCTTTCACCCCACTGCCATGCGCTGGGTCCCTTCTAGGTGCTTTCCTAAGTAGATACTGTCCACCCATTTCACAGAGAAGGAAAGTGAGGCTCAGAGAGGCAAAGAAACTGCCTCGGGCCTGTAGCAGCGATGACTCAAGCCCAGGCCCCTTGACCCCAAGGCTCACTGTCCTCCCACCCCCACTGCCTCTTCGCTGCTGCCCACAATGCAGGGAGGGGGCTTTGCAGGGAAAGGCAGGCAGCTCAGGCAGCAGAGGCAGAGCAGGAAATACATGTGGGCAGAGCATGTGCCAGGGGCTCCTCGAGGCTGCGGGACGCATCCGCCACTCTCACACATGTGCTTCTGCTGCCTCTGGCCAGGATCCAGGCCTGGAAATAGCCATGTCACCTTCAGAGGCTGAGTCCCTGTCACTGCTTTGCCCCAGGCCTGGGAGGGGGCTGAGAGGAGGGGGAGGCAGCATCCTCCAGGACTGCAGAAGGCGTGCGTGCCGTGCACTCATGCACAGGTATATCTGCATGCACACCTGTGCACACGCTCACAGATGCACACACAGGCCCGTGTGCAGGTTGGCGGGGACACGCTATGGACACCTCAGTCTCTGCCTCACCACCAGCTCCACCTCCTGAGGGACCAGTGAAAGGCCTGAACCCGGCACCTGTTCCAGTTGTGTAAATGGCACTCTGCATGTCAGCCCACAGCAGCACCGGGCTGCCGCACATGTGCCCCTGCCCGTGGGGCCGGCCGCACACCCGCCTGCACACTGCTCACACTCGCCCAGCACCCCCCAGGTCAGCGCCCCCCACCGGCCCTGGCAGATCTGTCAGTCTATCGATGCCGACCCCTGCTGACTTACCCCTTGACCTTGGGAATTTGGAGCTGGGGCCCTTCAGGAGTCACCGAACCCCCATTCCACACACTAGCAGAAGACCCAGTCTGGCGAGTCCCATTCCTATTTTGATACCAGGTCCTAGCTCTGACCCGACGTCGGCATCTTACTGCGGCCTCTCATTACTCACTTGCATGCTTATTTATTCCCAGCTTGTTCTCGAAAGGATTTGTGGTAGCTTACAGAAATACAACATAATACGAGAGGATCAAGAGGAGGGAGGGAGATGGGATGGAAAAAAGCCAGACATCCAAAGCGGACAGGCTGGGGTTCAAATCCCGCCATTTTCTTATTCTATTTTTTGGAGACAGAGTCTCACTGTGTTGCCCAGGCGGTGTTGCCCAGGCTGATGTACAGTGGTGCAATCTCAGCTTATGGCAACCTCCACCTCTGGGTCCAAGAGATTCTCCTGCCTCAGCCTCTGGAGTAGCTGGGACTATAGGTGACCACCACCATGCCCTGCTATTTTTTTTGTATTTTAGTAGAGATGGGGTTTCACCATGTTGCCCAGGCTGGTCTCAAACTCTTGAGCTCAAGTAATCCACCCACCTTGGCCTCCCAAAGTGCTGGGATTACAGGAATGAGCCACGGCACCCGGCTCCATTTACGTATTATACCGCTGTTTACTCATTCATCTTTGGCCTATGGAGTCACTTTGCCCGCCTGAGCTTCAGTTTCCTTACCTGTGAAATAGGGAGGATGATACCCACTGTGTGGGTTGCTAATGGGATATGAGAAAACGCCAGGGAAGACTAAGCCAGCACTTGGCACACGGGAGGTGCCAATGGCACACGGCAGCTGCTGCGACGAGGAAGGAAGGCAGAGAGAGGTCAGGGCGGGGACAGATGAGGGCAGAGAGGCAGGGGCCCTGGGCTGGAGCAGGCACAGCACTGTGTATCTCTGTGTGTGGCGCCGTCTGGGTCGCGGTGGAGTCTGAGCTGAAGAAAGCAGGCGAAATGGGAACAGATGGTTTTCCGGGGTCCCAAATCCAAGGCCCAGGAATCCCCTCCGAGTCCTCTCGGAGGAGGACGCTCCACATTCCTTGTGTGAGACCCAGGAGCCTGCAGCGTGGAGCAGGACGGGGGTCTGGGGCTCCAGGCTGGGGGTCCCCACCCTCCCACCTGGTGCCTGCACTCAGAGGTTCGGTCTTCAGCCCAGGGACCCCTGAGCTGCACCTGAATCCGAACCCCACTTCCACCTGGAGCTCTGACTCCCGCGGCCACCACCGTTAGGCACCGAGCCTTGTTTCACCCCCTTGCCAGGACCAGCTCTTGGCCCCAGCCTGGCCCTCAGTCCCTCAGCCCAGCCCCCAGCTGCCCCCAAGCTCCTCATCTGTCTGCCCCTCACCTTAGGGTGCCCCCACTTCAGGCTCCCTCCCAGCCATCAATCACTCCAGCCATGCTCCTGGCCCCCATCCTGCCTTCCATGTTCCCCCCGAATCATCCTCTACCCAGCGTCCCCACTGGCTGCTCAGAGCAGGAAGCAGGATTCTCTCCATCCCCCAGACTCAGCCACCCGCTGCTAAGCAGTGACCCAGTGCTGCCGAGAGCACCAATATTTAAGGGATGTTTCAGGCCTGCTCCTGGCGGTGGCCTCCCTCCGGGGGGGCTCCAGGCACAGCCACAGGAGGGCCTGGGGAGATGGGCACAGCCCCATCTGTTCTCGCCACGGCCCCTCTGCCCCAGCCCAGGATGCTGCAGCTCACACACTTTTCAACCCTGTCATGGGATCCGGTGCCTGCTCTGTAAATGGCTGATTTATTGACACAGCTGTGGGGATGGCATGTCCATTTAGAATACAGCAGGTGGAACGCGGCACTCCAAAGCTGGGAGTCCAGAGGGCTGCAGGATGCTGCCAAGCCCCAGCCCCACCAGCGAGCAGCCACTGGAACCGTGGCCTCAGTCTTCATGTCTGTGAATTGGGGAGAATGGACCCGGACCTCTCCCTGGCAGCTCCAGGAGGCAGTGAAGGGGGGCTGTCAGGCTTGGCTCTGGACCTAGAGTTGGGATGCTGTGTGGCCAGCCCCCAAGCAGGAACAGGCTTCAACCGCACGCCCTCACCTGCATGGTTCAAGCAGAAGGCATGTCTAGGGCGCCGACTGAATACCAGACAGAGTCTACACCCAGAGTGGTCCCCTCCCTCACCTCGCTGCCCGTCCTTGGCCTGTGCCTTCAGCCGCTGCTCTGATAATACCCATGATATGTGTGGTTTGCGGTGGGGGGAAGGGGTGAGAGGGGTGGAGGGGTGTGACACTGATGTTCACAGAACCCCACGTACCAGGCAGGGCCTGTCCCGAGCCCTTGCTGGCACTCTGCCAATCCCTGTAGGAGGGTCACAGCTGGGACAGGCCTCAGGACCACAGTGCTGCTGTAACATCCCTGAGCACACCCAGCACTCTAGACACCTCAGGATATGCGAGTTCATGGTCATTGATTTCAAAATATGAAGCGTAGGCCGGGCTCGGTGGCTCACGCCTGTAATCCCAGCACTTTGGGAGGCCGAGCTGGGCGGATCACCTGAGGTCAGGAGTTCGAGACCAGCCTGGCCAACAGGGTGAAACCCCATCTCTACTAAAACTACAAAAATTAGCTGGGCGTGGTGGTGGACGCCTGTAATCCCAGCTACTCCAAAGGCTGAGGCAGAAGAATTACTTGAACCCGGGAGGCAGAGGTTGCAGTGAGCTGAGATCACGCCACTGCACTCCAGCCTAGGGACACAGCAAGACTTCGTTTCAAAATAAATAAAATAAGAAGTGTAGCCTTTGGGGGAAGATGGCAGAATGTTCCCTCATTAAACAGATTTCAACAATGTCACATAATCCCAACAGAGTGGAGGGACTTCATGTGCAGTGGGGATCCCCTCAAGGTCTGCCTGCAGCCTGAGTCCTCAGCGCCAGAAACAGCCACTGATGGCTGCTCAGGGCACCTCTCCCCTCCCCATCACCCCAAGAGTTCTCCTGTCACTAAGCCCGAGGACACTGCTGGTCCTCTCTGAGCACCACTGGCTCTAAAAGTCACCCCCAGATCCAGCCAGGGGCCTGTCCCCTCCACACGTCCTCCTTCCCCAGTCTTGGGTCTGAGAGGTCCTCAGTAGTTGAGGTCTGTGTAGTGGACGCAGGGAGGGGAGGCTCCCCAGGGCCATCTAGGATGGAGACATGGGAAAGGGCCATGTTTCTGGATTATAAACGTAACCCTCCCTTGCTGAACGCCTACGCTTCGGGCACTGTACTGGTCGGGCACTATACTAGGTGTCTTGTGTTCAACCCTCATCACCTCCCTTTGACTTAGGTGCTTATTTTTGTCCCCACTTGACAAATGATAAACCTGACGCTTCTTTTTAGGGGATGAAAATGTTCTGGAATTACGTAGGAATCATGGTTGCACAACCTTGTAAATACACACAAAAAACCCACTGAATTCTGCACGTTGAAGGGGTGACTTTTATGGTATGTGAGTTATATCTCAATGTTTAAAGATGAATTTGAACTAAGCTTATAAAGAAAAATATTCAGCCAGGCACAGTGGCTCACGTCTGTAATCCCAGCACTTTAGGAGGCTGAGGCAGGCGGATCACTTGAGGTCAGGAGTTTGAGACCAGCCTGGCCCACATGTTGATAGCCCTCTCTCTACTAAAAATACAAAAATTAGCCAGGCGTGGTGGTGTGCACCTGTGATCCCCGCTAATTGGGAGGCTGAGACGGAAGAATCGCTTGGTCCTGGGAGGCGGAGGTTGCAGTGAGCAGGGATGGTGCCATTGCACTCCAGCCTGTGTGACAGAGTGAGACTCCGTCTCAAAACTAAAATAAAATTCCAGGCTCGGAGAGGGGAAGCAACTTGTTCAAGGTCTCAAGTGAATAACACAGCTGAGGCCTGATCTCAGGTCACTTTGTCTCTTCCCGTGATACAACCCTGCTTCCCTCATTTACGACTGAAGACAAGCTTCTATCTTGGTACTCCCTCACTCCGGAGCTGTCGCTGGCTCCCTGTGGCTCCTTTCTGGGGTCCAAGTGGTCCCCAGGCCCAGCTATACCTCCAAATGGAAGTGCCGCCTTCTCCCTTCTTACCTCCACTCCACATTTCCCTGTGTGCGCCCCACTCTCTCCCTGCACCCAATCCCCAGTCCTGCCTGTCCCCAACACCACCTCCTCCACCTCCTCTAGGGGTCTCGGCTCCCACAGGCTTTGAGTGAGGGGCCTCTGGGCCCAACTCTGCCTCCGTCTAGTCCATCTCCCACCCCACGCCCAGGACCCTGGACTCCTCTCTGTGCCCGTGATGGCTTCGGTCTCCCTCACCTCCAAGCCTTTGCACTTGCTGGTGCCTCTGCCTAGGGCACAGTTCCTATCCCTACCCCATTCCTGCCCCTGCGTGCCCAGCTGACTCTGTGTTCCTTCCTTGGATCTTGGCTTCAACATTCACTGTCTTCTGCACACTCCCCCTCCCCAATGACCCCTTCTGTCCTATCATCTCTTGCTCCAAATCTGTCTACCTTTAAGCGTAACCTCCCAGAGGGCAGACCCCTGTCTGTCTCATTCCCAGAGGCATCTGCAGCACCAGCTGCACACAGCATAGGTGGGAGCCCCTGTGACCCCTCAAGCCACACGCCAGAGCAGGAAGGGGCCGTGGGGCTCCCTGGACACCCTCTTCCCTCATCCCACACACAGTTGTCAGCAAGTCCTTTCCAAATCCTATGAATCCAACCACCTCCCTCCGGTCCACCGCCCCCTACTACACCATCTCTTGCCAGGAGACAGCAGCGCCTCCCCACCGCCCTCTAGTCTGTCCGCACAGCAGCTCAGCAAGCCCGTGGGAACCCAGTCCCATCACCACCCTCCCCTCAGAACAAATCCATATTCCTTGTCGGAGTCTACAGACCTCTGTCCCTGCCATTCACCACCCTTAACCACACTGGCATAAAGATATGTCCTGGAACCTGCCAAACCCCCACTCTGAGTTCTCACTGTCCCCTCTGCCGGGACAGTCTCCACTGCCAGCTCTGTGTCCTCAAGCTGGCCCCTGCCCCCACGCCCCCTGCTCAGAGAGGCCTCCCCCGCTGCAATCACCTGCCTTTCGGGTTTCCTCGTGGCCTGTCTCCCCAGTTTGGGGTGCCCTCCCTGAGGGCAGAGCCTGGCTCCCCCTTCACTGCTGGGGCACCTCGAAGGTCGGTGAAGAGCACATATTTGTAGGACAAGGATGCCGGAGCCATGATCACCTCGGGAGAGGGCCAAGCAGTCCTGTGGCTAGCCCCCCTGCCGTGGGACCCTGTGGGGCACAGGGCCACGCTCACACCACTGCCCACCCAGACAGCTCCCCTCCCGGGTATCCCTCCGATGCTGCAAGGGGAGGCCGGGGAGGAATAACCAGATTAGCCTAAGCGGCTCCTCTTGTTTCCTGGCGTAATTGGATTGAGGCCATGTTTTGGTGCAGCTGCATTTAATATTGTAATTCTGCAGCCGCTCAGCCCCCTGAGAGCAGCCGCTGAATGCAGACGGGCCAGGGACCGGGAAGGGAGGAAGGCCTGCAGGCGGGGGTCCAGGCTGGAGAAGAGGCGAGGGCAGGGGCCTCATGCCTGGGACCTGTGCTGAGAGCACACCTGTCCACCTCCATCCTGGAGGGCATGTCCTACTGGGCATGGCCATGGCCAGTTCTTTCTGCATCTCCGAGCCAGGCACGGAGCTGGGCACAAGGAAGGTTGAGGGTGGGAGGAAGGAAAGGAGCGCTGCCTGCAGCCCCGAGCCGGCAGGTGCGCAGGGCAGCGTGATTGTGAAAGGGAACGCATTCCCGGAGCTGCCGTGGCTCCCTGCACCCTGATGCCTGAGTCTTGGGCACAGGGAGAGCATCCTGGATCCCCACTGAGGAGGAGGCAGGGGAAAGAAGGCCAGGCTGAGCACAGGCCCATCAGGGCTTAGCTGGCTGCAGGCCGCAGTCCCCAGAGGGTCTAAGGGCCTAAACATATCAGCTGTTGCCACCAATCGGGGGCCCTGGGCTCCTGAAGCCCACCCATAGCCAAAGGAGGCTCCTCACCCAAATGTCCGAGTGGCGGCCGGAGGCCCAGCCACAGTCCAGTCCAGCCACGGGTTGGGGACTCCTCCCTCGGCAATGCAGTGAGGGACAGTGACCTCCTGAGACCTGTTTGAATGCTGGTGCCCCCAGAGACCAAGAGTGCACGGCAGGTGGGGGCGTGCCAGCGTGTGCCTCTGAGCCTCCGTCTGTGAGTTCTGTTAGTGTGTGCCTGTCAGTCTGTGTCTAGGCAGAACGTGTGCGCATGTGCACTGGGAGTGAGGGAGCCCCCCCATGCCCACCCCTCACCTTCCTACATGCGGCCTGAAGCCCAGTCTGTCTCCACAAATGCCCATCAGTACCTGGGTCCTGAGGCCAGGCTGATGGGTCTTTAAAAACCAAGAAGCTGGGGGGAAATATCCAAGGACGGGCACAGCTAGGGAGGGACAGAGGGCAGGGCAGTCCTGTGACAGGGGCCTCCACTTCCCAGACTTTGCTTCTGGAAGCACAGCCCCAGAGAGATGGTGCTGGCCTCCCCGACCCCCTGGATGCAAACATTTCCAGCGGGCTGGCTGGGGTACCTGTTGGGCAGATGAATCACTGGGTCCCTGTGGCTGGTGCCTTTCCAGGTAGCTCCTCCTGGAGGCTCAGACCGAGTTCTGAAGACCTCGGCTGCAGAACAGTTTCTCCCCCACCAGGGAGAAGGGGTTCAGGCCTACCCGGGGCTGGACTGAGGTGGAGGGCACTGGGCTGAGGTCTGTGGGGTCTGGGGTCTGTGGACCCCCCTACCCTGCCCTATCTCCCTCCCTCCCTTCTGCTCCCCACAGCTCAAGGGCCTAGCGAAAGCTCCCATCCATCACTCAGCCCTATTTTTAGGAGGTGATAACCCAGCTGTGAAAATTCTCTCCATGCTGATCCCTTCCACATGAGGAAGTCTTAGCCCCAAGCCCATGAGTGGCTGTGGGAGCTTGGGAAGGCAAGGGATGGAGGCAGGAAGAGGCTTGCAGGAGGGCCGGGGGCTGCTCACAGAGTAGGAGGGACGGGAGCCCAGAACCTGGGTCCCACCTTAGCTCTGCCAGCAACAACATGCTCATCCCAGTGTTGGCCTGGATCAAACCTCCGGCTCCTGAAAACATGGAGGACCAACCTCTTTCCAAGCTGTGTGTTCTTAGGCGACTTCATCTCTCTCTGTGCCTCAGCTTCCCGCTCTGGAAAATGGGGATAGTGATAGTATCTGCCCAATAAGGCTGTTGTGAGGATGACGTGAGCCAACACTGGCCGAGAACTTAGAGAAGCAACTATGTCTCCAGACCCCAGTGCCAGCACAGGGCCCAGCACAGATGAGACATCCATCCATCCATCCATCCATCCAGTACAGCTGACCACCTATGATGTGCCAAGCACTGCTGTGGGCACTGGGGACTATCAGGGTCTCCAGGCTGCTCTGGCCACCAGGGAGCCTCCAGACCTGTCCCTGTCCCTAACACCAAGTCAGAGTGTAGCATATGGGGTCTTTTGACCCACGGAGTGGAGGGTCATGGGGGCACCTGGTAAGGGTCGGAGGGTCTTGCTAAGGAGGCAGGACCCTGCATAGTGAGAAGGAGGGGCAGGAGCACAGCAAGGGAAGGGTGATGGGTTGGGAGCTGGGAAGGTCGCTGGGGTCAGGGCAGGGGCAGGTGACTGGCAGGGCCAGCCTGTGCTTTAAGGAGAGGCCTCTGGCTGCAGGCTGGATCCTCCAGGAGGCTGTGGAAAGGAGGGATCGAGACTGCGACTTGGAACCAGGGCTTCCTTCACCCCAGCCTGAGGGAGCAGTGTGCCAAGAAGACAGGGCCAGGCCGGGCGTGGTGGCTCATGCCTGTAATCTCAGCACTTTGGGAAGCTGAGAGGGGTAGATCACTTGAGGTCAGGAGTTCGAGACCAGCCTGACCAACATGGTGAAATCCCATCTCTACTAAAAAAAAATACAAAATTAGCAGGGCGTGGTGGCTCACGCCTATAATTCTAGCTACTTGGGAGGCTGAGGCAGGAGAATCACTTGAACCTGGGAGGTGGAGGCTGTAGTGAGCTGAGATTGTGCCACTGCGCTCAAGCCTGGGCAAGAAGAGTGCAACACTATCTCAAAAAAAAAGAAAAAGAAGCCAGGGCCAGATTCAGGGTCCCCCTTCTTCTTGGTCAGAGCTGTGTAGGTTGTCACTCCATATCAGGATGGAATGGGACAAGGATTTGGCCGCTGAGGGGAGGAGGGCAGCAGGCCGGATCATCCCTCCACCTCCGCCTGTTCCTTCGGTTTGAGCCCGGCTGGGGCTCTGCCATCTACTAGCTGGGCAGCTTTGGGCAAGGTACTTAGCCTCTCTGAGCTCCGGTTGTTTCCATCTGTAAAATGGAAACAATATTGGACTGCAGTGAAGAAATGATGGGTATAAATGAAGAAATGATGGGTATAAAGTGTCGAGCTTGGGATGGTGCTCAGGGAACGGCTTAGACCCAGAAAGATGGGTTCTGTCTAAACAGGATGATGGGACGTCACCTGGAGGGAGGGGCCAAAGACCAGCCAGGCAGGTCCCAGCCTATCTAGACATGGTCCAGGAGTCCCTGAGAGGCTGGAGCTGGCATGTGATTCAGAATGGTCCAGGCTGATGGCCTCAGACCCTCACGCACTGCCCTGTGGGGTCAGCCTCACCAACCGCTTTCTCCAAGTAAGAGAAAGAGGCCCGGAGAGACCAAGGTGCTTCCTGAAGCCACAGTGGAGCCCAGGCCTGCCCCAAAGCCAGAGCCCCCTGTCCCCACATAGGTGGCTAGGGTGGGGTCTTGAATTCCTGGACCTCCCTTTTCTTTTTTTTTTTTTTTTTTTTTTTTTTTGAGACGGAGTCTCGCTCTGTTGCCCAGGCTGGAGTGCAGTGGCCGGATCTCAGCTCACTGCAAGCTCCGCCTCCCGGGTTCACGCCATTCTCCGGCCTCAGCCTCCTGAGTAGCTGGGACTACAGGCGCCCGCCACCTCGCCCGGCTAGTTTTTTTTTGTATTTCTTAATAGAGACGGGGTTTCACCGTGTTAGCCAGGATGGTCTCGATCTCCTGACCTCGTGATCCGCCCATCTCGGCCTCCCTGGACCTCCCTTTTCAACCCTGAGGAGAGGGGTACAGTGGTCAGGAGCCCAATTTGATTTGATGGGAAGTGACCCCTTTGGCCCCAGGGTGGCACCTCCCTGACCCTGCAGGAGGCTCCCAGATGGAAAGGGGGTGTTCAGGATCCCAGAGCGAGGCCAGAGATCACCAGGCAGGCCACAGGCTTCCCCACCCCAAGCCCCAGGAACTGGGGAGTGACTCCATTGAATAACCTGCTTGTTTCATGAGAAGCCCAGAGCCTGGTCACCCCTGGGCCTCTGGGGCAGCAGCTCAGGGACCCACAGGGCAGTCTGATGGTTATCTGGCTCCTGGGAGAAAGGCGGTCCCACTACCTGGACATGCCATAAGGGCACAGCACCCCTTGGGGAAAGCCCAGTTCAGCAATTGTGAAAGGGCTGCCACGGAGGGCCTGCGGGGACACGGAGGTGACATCGGAATTGCTTCTCCACACGTTATTTGCTGCGTGACCTTGGGTGAGAAACTGAACCTCTCTGAGCTCTGTTCCTCATCTATAACATGACAGGTCCTCCCTCCCACGGCTGTTCCTAGGGTCACATGGGATCCTGTAGGTGGACCACACCCCTGGAGCTCAGCACACGAAGCTGCTATTAGAAACTGCAGAGGTGAGAGGGCAGTGGTCGGGAAATCTTCCCAGAGCGGGGCCTTGCAGAATGCATAGGAGCTCGGCAGCTAGGAAAGGTGGGGAAACCTTCCTCATGAGCCTCACACCCTGGGAAAGAGGAAAGAACCCCACAAACTGCATTCTGGGGCCTTGGGGAAGCCCTTCCTTTCTCTGTGCCTCAGTTTCCCCATCATAAAAGGAGACCATTGCCCTGAGCCAGCTTCATGTCTACTTGTGACATTCTAGATGACGCTTGCCTTGAAGGGAGGCAAGGCCAGAGTAGGGAGGGAGTATTCCCCCTACCCCCATCCCCAGCTGGCTGGGCTGACAGTGGCCCTGGAGCAGATATGCTGGGGACTCAGGGCCTGGTCAGATGCCTCTCCCTTGTGCCTGGACCTCCAAAGCACCCCCAGGGGCTCAGGGCCCCAGCCTCCCTCCCTGACCCTCAGCCCAACCAACCCTCCAACCCCAGAGCCACTAAGTGGCTGGGCTGGATCTGGGTCCCCAACTGCATCTCTGACCCTGCAAGGCCCTGGGGGCTCTGGACCGCCCTCCCCAACACAGGGCTGGACGCGGCTGCTGGGTTTCTCAGTGGGAAGCTCCAGTGTTTACCCTGCCGAGGCCCAGCTTTTACTCCCCAAGGAGTGTGTTTGGGAGGCGAGAACCCACGCGCGCACACGCTCTCGCATGCCATCTGATGTGCCAGACCGCACAGGCTCCTGGCCCAGACGCAGATGTGCACCCCCAGCAAGGCTCTGGCCTGCGCCTGCCGTACCTGGGCCAGGCCGGTGACCTCAGCACAGCAGGCAACTGGCACTAATTTTGAATTAGTAAGTTAATTAGTAAGTGCCAAAGAGGACCTCAGCTAATCCTTCCACCAACCTCCAGTTTCATGCTGTCCACCTGACAGGTGCCCAAACTAAGGCTCAAGGGAGTTAAGAGTAGAAGCCAGGGCCAGGTGCAGTGGCTCACGCCTGTAATCCCAGCACTTTGGGAGGCCAAGGTGGGCGGATGACGAGGTCAGGAGATGGAGACCATCCTGGCTAACATGGTGAAACCCCATCTCTACTAAAAATACAAAAAATTAGCCAGGCATGGTGGTGGGTGCCTGTAGTCCCAGCAACTCGGGAGGCTGAGGCAGGAGAATGATGTGAACCCAGGAGGCGGAGCTTGCAGTGAGCCGAGATCGCACCACTGCACTCCAGCCTGGGCAACAGAGTGAGACTCGCCTCAAAAAAACAAAACAAAACAAGAGTAGAAGCCAGAATTTGCAAGTGGGGTTCAAAGACAGATCTCTGGGATCCCCAAGTCTGGTCTGGGCTGCCTCAGAGAGAAGCCAGGATGGGCATGGGGGGAGTAGGAGTCTGCTGAGGGCACAGGACACTGGCTGGGTGACAACCCGTTGATCACAGCCAGCTCCATCAGCACACAGCGGGTACCCAGAAGTGTCTCTGAAGAAACCGATGGCCGGATGAGGGGGTAAACTGAGGCAGAAGCAGGCAGCCCTGGGAGTCTGTGCCTGGTGCCCTGTGGCCCTCAGAAACACACGGTGGGGGTCTCTGGCCCCCTCCGCAGCCTCTCTGCATGTGGCTGGGCACCCTGGAGCAGGGACAAGTGGTTCTGTGCCGTCAGGAGCTGGGTCTGCAAGCTTTGCCTCTGGCTGCCTGTGGGTGGGTCCCAACCCCTCTCTGGGCTACAGGACCCTTCAGAAGACTGGGCAGTTAGAACAGATCAGAGGGTTCCACTTTGGGGAAGGTCACCTTGAGAACCTGACTCTTGAGAAAAAATAAAGCCCCTGCCCCACACTTAGGTTCATGTGAGAGTCGGGGCTCAGAGATCCTTAGACGCTTAGGTTGGGGACCACTGAGCCACATGCAGGGTGGAGCTGCAACACAAAGCAAGAAAGAGATCAACCCCAGATTCCAAAAGCAGTTGCTTCTTAATGTATTTCTAGTGCTTTAAGACGTTAACTCCCCTAATCCCCAGAACAGCCCTATAACCAGGGCATGCGGGGTGATGGGGGCTTTGTTATCCCCATGTGATGTTTGTGGAGACCAAGGCCCCAGCAAACATGCCCAAGGCCACACGTCAGGATGCAGCGCAGCTGCTGTGTTCTTAGTTTCTGTGGTGGGTTCACGGGTGCCTGGTTTGTCATCATGCTCGTAACTTATAAAATGCCACATGTACGTTTCTTCTTTATCCAATGTTATGTAATTATTATTTTTTTTTTTTTTTAAATGAGCCGGGTCAGCTGACCTTCTAATTTTGGCTTCTGGGATTCCTTCGTTGCTGGCTTCCACGGCCTCTGCCAGAGGCAACCCCTAAAGGCTCACCCTGGTGCAGCCACAGGCTGCTACAGTTCTGGGGCCTGGCTCCGCCGGGCCAGCATCACCCGTGTACCTGTGGGTTGGGTGCAGAACCAGCTCCCCCGTCCCACAGCAGCTGAGGATGAAGCAGACCCTGCTCCCGGCCCCCACATACCCCCAGGCCCAGCCATGGCTCCCACTCACTCCCACCCCTGGCTGCCAGCCGGGGCAGGGCCCAGCGGTTATGAGTTCAGCAGTCGATTCGATTCGGGCTCACATCATCTTGTCTGCCGGGAGGATTTAGTGCGCGCGGCGGTCAATAGTGCGTTTGTTTTGCTATCGACCTGCTGGAGCGGCTCAGGAGCTGGCCTGTCCCCCTCAGCAGCTGAGGCCTCTCCAGGCTGCAGAGCCGGGACCTGGAAGTGTCACTGGGCACATTGGGGGGTGCTTCTTGAGGCGCCTTCCCAGGGCTCTCACCACTACCACCCCCAGCCCACAACCTGGCCTGAGTGAGTCTCGATGCCCCTTAAAGATCCATCCCCACAGGCCCTGAGGAGGACAGGGCAGGCCAGTCTCCTGCCATCTGTGACTTTAGGGCCTCCTGCTTGACAAAGGGCCTTGGTCTCATGACCACCCCATCACCACCAAGCTGGGGGGCTCTGTGGTTCCCACTTCACAAATGGGGAAACTGAGGTCTGGAGAGGTGATGCGACAGAACTTGTAGCGGGAAGAGCAGTCATTTGGGGAAGGAAACTAAGGGGCAAGGTTTCCCACCCTGCCCAGAGTGGGCCCCTGGTCTGGGATGGGCCCCAGGATGGCTCCTGGGAGAGCTGGCCCAGGGGACGCTTTCCTTGGCCTCAGCCCAGCCCCAGCCCTGGCCATACCAATTAAGGGGAAGGGTAGACACTGGGTCTCCGTTGGTGAGTTTCACTCATTCATTCAACAAACATTGCTAGAGAGCTGCTCTGCGCTGGGCCCAGAGAGTGAGACCACAGGTCTGGGATCCCAGCTGGAATCAGGGAGCACCTGAGTACCCCCTACGGGCCTGTGCTGGGTGGGAACCCTGTGGGTTCCCTGAGAGAGAGAGGCACCTGACAGGGTCTTAGGGAGGAAGCCTGGGAGGGTGGCTTGCAGCTGGGGGAAACCAGGGGCCTTACAGGAGGTTTTTTTGAGGGGGCTCTGGGGAAGGATGAATAGGATTTTGACAACAAAGGCAAAAAGCCACCCCAGGTGGAGGTCCCAGCAGGGACAGAGGCCTGGTGTCCTCAACAGGTGTGCAGAAAAGAATAAAGAGATGGGTCTGGCCACTCTGTGAACCGTGGAGGTCTGAGGACTGAATGGCAAATCCTTCAGAGCCTGGAATAAAGACAGCCCCTCCTTGGTCTACTTAACCAACCCCTAGAAGACGTGGACCCATGGGTACCCCTTCCCCAAGTGTCCCGGAGGGGGCCCCCCACTCACTTCTCCTTCCTCTTCTCCCCACTTCCCAAATGAGAAAGAGCAAAAAACTATTACTGTTCACGCCTCATCTCCCACCAAAGTTATTAAATTTCATTCCACGAACAAATAAATCCATTTTTATTGCAGCGGGAGGAGCAGGCAACGGTTTTGCTGTTTTACCTTTTTTATTTTTCCAAGTCCTGTTAAATCTGCCCCGATCAGCTGGGAGGCCCCTGAGGCCCCAGGCCCGCGTTAGTTATGGTGCTTTCTCCTCCTTGGGGAAGGGTGCCTCTCCGGGGGAGCGGGGAGGGTGAGGCTGGATCCCACCTGACTTGCTCGGAGCTCTCGAGCTCTCTCTCGGGCAGCCTTCCCATGGCCTGCATGCCTGCAAGGAGGGTCCAAAAGCTTCCCACCAGCTCCTATTTGTTTGGCGTTATATCCCTCACATTCCCTCCCCGAGGCCTCTCCTGGAGAGGCGTGGCCGGCTCTATTTCCTGGGAGAGGAAGCTCAAGCTCAGAAGGGCCCGGAGGATCGGTAGAGTTCTGAGTCACAGCTCCCAGGGCCCCATGGAAGGTGAGGAGGCTCCGATTCCTTCCCCAAGGCTGGCTGGGCTGAGGACTGGCAGCCCAGGTAGGGCTCTGATCAGCAGACCCAGACGCCCCACTTGGTGCAGCAGGGATTCACCTCACATCTCTGTCACCCAACCAGCTGTGTGACCCTGAGCACACGACCTGGCCTCTCCGGGCCTCAGTTTCCGCATCTGTGTAAGGGGTATAATAGTGATAACAGCATCCATCTCTCAGGCCGTCCTGAGGATTAAGAGGCTGCAGGGAGTGCTTAGCACAGAACCTGGTCTGGTGGACACCTCTCACTATCCCCGCCAGTCCTCCAGCTTCCTGGCCCCCTGCTCTGCCCCCTGCAGAGGGACATAGATCCCACTGGGGGCAAGTCGGGCTCAGGGTGACATGCGCCTTCACAGTTGAGGTCTGGGAGGGGTGCCCAAGATAAATCCTCATCGCGGCTATTTTTTCTCCCTGAACCATTTACTAAAGACTTAATGACTGTCGATAAGAAGCCTGTTGCGTCTGCTGCGTCTGCAGTGGCCGGCAGCACGCGGAGGTTTCCTGGCGAAGCATTTAGGTGACACAGCTGCTGGGGCCTGGGTGTCACCGGCCCTTAGCACAGCTCTGCCTGTGCCCCTTCAGGGAGGCCGTGGAGGGGCTGCCTCCCCATGCCCAGGATGGGCTCAGGCCACTGCAGGAGGCATCAACAGCCCTGGCCCCCTCTACACCTGGCCCTACAGCTAGGGGCACCCCATGGGCAGGGAGAGCCCCTCCCTCCCCACAAAGGCTTCCTGTGGCTGTGCTCGCCCCTCCCCCACCCCAGAGCCAGAGGCTAAAGGGGACCAGACCGGCCAGCAGCTTGTCCTTGGGGAGTGGGCTGCAAGACCCCCAGGGTCGCTGAGCCAGATGGCGGGGAGAAGGTCTGGCTCCTGGGGCTTTGGGCCAGAAAGAGACCCCACTCCTCTGGCAGCCTCCTGTGCCCCGCAGGCTCTTCGGCTGACAGCCATGCCTCATCCAGGCCTGGCAGCACCTTCCCCTGCGGTTCAGAGCTGTCCCTGGTGTCAGGTAGAACTGTGGTTCCAGGTGAAGGCGCCCACCTCGGCCCCCCAGCCACACGCAGCGGCCCTCCTGCTCTGCTCCCCCCACCTCCCCCTCGGCCCCTGCAATGGAAGGTTGGGAAAAGGGCTGGCCACCCTCACCCTCACACCCCTAACCAGTTCTCAGGGCCCCATCTCCTGCCCCCATCCTGCCCCACCCCCACCTGCTACTGCTTCTGGGGGAATCCCTCTTCTTTTCTGTCCCAAGCTGATTAGTGAGTGGCGCTATCAGGACAGGCAGCTCTAGATAATGTTCCCAGTGCTGTCTGTTGGCACCTGGGCCACTCTGGGGTGGGGGTTCACATGGGTGCCCATGTCCCGCCAAGCCCCCACACTTCTGTGAACCTCCGGGGAACCCAAGGCTGACTCAACCAGGGTGGGAGGGCTGCTCAGGAGCACGGGCCCACGAAGGATGGGGGGGGCATGCCCATGGGGGTGCCGCCAGGTTCTGAGCCCATTATCTGAGCACCCAGGCTGGCAGCTGGCCCAGCTGCAGCTTCTCTGCCCTCAGCTGGGAGAGACAGATGTGAGATCAGGACCCTTGGTGCAGGCTGGAGGGGTGGAGACAAAAGCCCCTCTGCACACGGAACCCTACCTATTCTGCCTGGGCCTCCCTGGCTTCAGTTTATCTGCCAATCAAATGGGAATGCGGGGCTCTGTAAGAGTCAGTCGGCAGTAAATATGTGCAAGGGAGATAACCATCGTTATTCTAGGACCTCATGCTTATGGAGGGCTCCAATCTGTGCTAGCCCTTACCGTCCCCAGTCTCTTTTATTCCTTGCTAGCAGCCGGTGAGGTCAATGCAGTAGGTATCTCCATTTTACAACTACTAGGGCGTGCAGGGAGCTGGGCCTGAGCCTGCCAGGGCCTGGTAGGCGTGACTGTCCCCAAAGGCGGAAGAGTGGGACAGGTGGGTGCTGGGTGGGGTCGGGGTGGCCGTGCCACCAGCTCCCCAGTGCCTGGGACTGAAGGGGTTTCTGGCACCGCTTGGAGGTGCCACGTCACCTGAACAGAAGGCAGAACCGTTGCCAACACTCCCAAAGCATGAGTCCTGCCAATTCGAACGCCGTATCTTAACGCCATTAATTTACATTTTGATTCAACTTTCTTAATTTTACTTCAACTTCGCCCGGCTCCGGTTTGAGAATCATTTTAACGTATTTATCTGTGAGGCAATTTGTTAAATAACCCCCAAGACTCGGCGGTTTTCCGTTCTGAGCTTTTATTGCAAGGCTGTTTTAAATTAAATTAGTTGTCAGGGTCCCTGAGTGCATTGTGACGGGGATGGGTTCACCGCCAGCCCCCTCCTAAAAGCCAAGCGAACCGCTGGCTAAATGGACGGCAGCAGGAAGTGGGCCGCTCAGCTCCTCCCCAGCCCTCTTGTCACCATTTCAGGAATGTGGAGGTGGCACAGCCACCCCTCAGTCAGGGAAAACAAACAGCTCTGGGGCCACTCCCAGTTCATAAGCTAGGGGTGGCAGCCTGTGGTGCCTCGCAAGGTGCACATCCACGATCACTACGGGGTGCAGCTCCAGGCACCTCAGCCCTCCAGCTGCCTGCTTGGGGACCCTGTGTGTGCACCGGAGCCCACGGGCACGTTGGCGCATCACCCACCTAGGTACAGGAGGGAGGCAAGCCTGGGTCCTGGTCCCTGCTTTGGTCCCTGAGCCCCAGGGAGAAGGGCTGGGGAGTTGGGGAGGTGCGTTCTGTCCCTGTCCCCAACCTATCTCCTCCCTTCTGTTATCTGAGCCGGGCGTCTGTGCTGGCTGTCACCTGGGCCAGGGGCATGATTTGTGAGCTGAAAGGCACAGGTATTGAATCTATATTTCATTTTCACGTCAGCAGCTGCTATTTTGCCCGATAATGGATTCCCCCCTCACCATCCTCCAGGAGAGGCTGAGCAGTGGGGAGGAGGCCATGTCCTGTTAATGATGCTTCTTCCCTCCCTCTCATGCCTCACAGGCGGGAGTGGGTGCCATGCAAGGCCTCTCCCCACCCCTCCCATCTGCCATCTCCTTGGAGCCGCACGTGCCTACAGGTGGGTGTGGCCGGCCTCCCACCCCCACCAGCCCTGCCTGCTTGGCCCTGGCCTGTGGGGTAATGAGAATGGCTTCCATTCTGCCAGGCCTTAGTTTACCCAAATGAGCCAGGACATTGGGCATGGGGAGTCACTGAGCCCCTCATCCAGTCTCCCCAGGGGCTGCCCAGCGCGAGGGCAGAGGCTCGGGATGCCGGCTAGGCTCTGTGTGACCCTCTGCAGCGCGCTGGGGTGGGCAGGACCGGAGCTGGGGCGTGGGCTCTGGAGCTATAGCCTGAGCCTGAATCCTGGCTCTTTGGCTTCCAGCAGCCTGACCTTGGCCATCTGCTTCACAGTCTGCGCCTCAATTTGCCTCTCTGTCTAATGGAGTTCTCATAGGATAGTTGTTAGGATTAAGTTGATCAAAGTACTCAGAAGGGCCTAGAAGGTAGGAAGGAAGCCTCATGCCTGGGGGCTCTCATCATATTCCCACCTTGCAGGCAGACATCTCAGAAGGAGCGTGATTATTTACATTCATCTTTTTTTTAAATTTATTTATTTATTTTGAAGATAGGGTCTTGCTTTGTTGCCCAGGCTGGAGGCTGGAATGCAGTGGCTATTCACAGGCAGGATCGTACTGCACTGTAGCCTTGACCTCCCAGGCTCAAGTGATCCTCCTGCCTCAGCCTCCAGAGTAGCTGGGACTACAGGTGCGTGCCACCACACCCCACTAATTGTTTTAAAATTTTTGTAGAGATAGTGGGGCTCTTGCTTTGTTGCCCAGGCTGGTCTGAAACTCCTGGCTTCTGGTGATCTTACCACCTCGGCCTCCTAAAGTGCTGGGACCACAGGTATTAGCCACCACACCTGGCCTGAATTCATCTTTTTTTTTTTTTTTTGAGACAGAGTCTCGCTCTGTCACCGAGGCTGGAGTGCAGTGGTACAATCTTGGCTCACTGCAACCTCCGCCTCCTGGGTTCTAGATTCTCCTGCCTCAGCCTCCCACGTAGCTGGGATTACAGGTGTCCACCACCATGCCCAGCTAATTGCTGTATTTTTAGTAAAGAAAGGGTTTTGGCCGGGCGCGGTGGCTCAAGCCTGTAATCCCAGCACTTTGGGAGGCCAAGATGGGCGGATCACGAGGTCAGGAGATCGAGACCATCCTGGCGAACACAGTGAAACCCCGTCTCTACTAAAAAAATACAAAAAACTAGCTGGGCGAGGTGGCGGGCACCTGTAGTCCCAGCTACTCGGGAGGCTGAGGCAGGAGAATGGCGTAAACCCGGGAGGTGGAGCTTGTAGTGAGCTGAGATCCGGCCACTGCACTCCAGCTTGGGTGACAGAGCGAGACTCTGTCTCAAAAAAAAAAAAAAAAAGAAAAGAAAAGAAAGGGTTTCACCATGTTGGCCAGGCTGCTCTTGAGCTTCTGACCTCAGGTGATCTGCCCGCCTTGGCCCCCAAAGTGCTGGGATTACAGGCATGAGCCACCGCGCCTGGCCTAATTCATCTTTATAACCACTTGGCAAGCTTCTTTTTGTCTATCAAGACCCATCCAAAGGTCACCTCCCCTGGGAAGCCTTCCTTAGGCAGGATTAGTTGTGCTCTTCTCCCTGCCACCCACTCTGCACTGGGGTGAATGGTTGTTGCGTTCTCCCGCCTGCCTGGCTGTGCATGGGGAGAAGGGGAGTCTCCTTGTTCAGCTTTTAAGTCCTCTGTAGCTCAGGACAAGCACACACCCTGCCAGGCTCTCTGGAGCCTCAGTAAATGTTCTGTTTTGGAGAGGAGGTAGGGAGGGAACTCTTTGTACATGACAAATCTGTGAAGACCTGGCTTAAAACCCTCCAAGGCCCCAGCCGCCCTCAGAACAAAGCCTGGCCTCCTGCACGTTGCGGCAGCCGACGCCTGCCCGCTGCCTGTCGGATCCTGCCCACCCGCCGCCTCACTGCTCCGATCGCTCAGCACTCCACCCGCTCTTCCTCTCTGGGCCTCTCTGACCCCAGGCCTCTTCCTGAAACTGTCCTGCACCCGTTTCCTGGGCCATCTCTACCTCACTCCAGGCCCACCTGCAGCCCATTCTCCTCTGGGAAGTCTCCCCGAGGCTCAGGTGCCTGTGCTGGGCCCTGCTGGGCTTCTTCACCCCTGCTCATGTCCCTAGCACCAGCACTGCCCACCTCTGGCTTGTTCCCCCAGCTAGCCTGTGCTCTGGAGTGGAGGGACAGACTCTATCTCAGTCACCATGGTGGCCCTCCTGCCCGCTGCCTTGCCTGGCACGTCATAGGTGGGCTCTGGAAGCACTCATCGAATGAATGAATGAATGAATGAATGAATGAGGTCCTTGTGAAACTCTAGCCTCTTGGCCACTGGGTTCCCAGGTTTTAGTTGGCAGCGTCCCTTCTGCTGGCCTTTGCCAGATGGTGGGTCTAGGCCTGGCTGCCTGCTGGGGGGCTGGCAAGGAGGGGAGAGGAGAACTCAGGGACGGCCCCCCTCCCTCTATCTCAGTGCCGTTTAACATCCTGCCAGAGGCCCCTACTCTGCATCCTGCTCCGATGCTGTCAGGATACATGCTGGGTTTTAACAGGGCCAGGAAAGAAAGCCAGCTCCGTGTCAGCCAGCAGGCAGGACTCCGGCAAGGACCACGCCAGGCACATACGTACATATGCACCCTGCCTGCGCACCCATCCAAGGCAGGCCTGAGGTCTCCGGTTCTTTGGTCAAGAGAAAACAGAGATTGCCTGCCCAGTGCCGAGAGGAGCTGGAGTCCCGCACTGGCCCTGAGCCTGCTCCGTCCTCCATGCCTGTGGCCCCATAGGATCTACCTGGACAGGCAGGCCCCTCCTCTGATGAGACGTCACTCCCCTACCTGCCGCCTGAACAGGGCTGCACGTGGAGACTGCAGTGTGGCTTGGTTGCTTTTTGTCCCCAACCCTAGGCTGTGCAGTTTGGGATTTTTTTTCCCCTACACTGATGTTTTATTCATGTAAACCCAGCCTGCATCTGTCCTCAGAAGACAAGAGAGAGAAGATGCTGAAAGAGAGAGTGGGAGAGACCGAGGGGCTCGGAGGGATAGGGGGCGCAGAGAGAGAGACCTCGGGTTTGTGTGGGTGTCGCTGTTCAAAGCCGGCTAACCTACAAAGATCCAGTGAAGATGCGCTCTCTCCCTGCGGCTGCCTGACAAGAGGAGCCGTCACTCGGATGCGATTCATTGTCACCTCTTAGTCTATCACCGGTTCCTTTCAAACCTCTCCACAGCTCACTGGGGAGGGCCCGGCTGGTCCCCCTCCGCCACCCTCTCTGGGGCCGGGGAGGAAGCGGGAGGCATTGTCTGTGCTAATTGCATTGTTAGAGTGAAGGTGCTCCTCTTCGGCTGTCTCATTTGGGGCCTTTATTAGGCATGATTGCTGGCTGACAGCCGGGCGAGGACCGCGTGGCTGCCCAAGGAGGGGGGAGTAGGTTTCAACACCCGCTGAGGTGTGTCCCTTGACACCCCCAGGCTTCTGCCCATCCAGCACACACTCCCACGTCACCCAAACCCCACTTCTCCAGAGGTGGTTTCATTCCTGCGTGAGCAGGGACGTCAGGGAAGAGGCTGCATTGAAGGTTGCTGGCTGCTGGGCAGTAACGGAGGCTTTTGGGGGCACCTGGGACTTTGCCAGGATGCCCTTCCCCACCCCTTGATGAACTGTTCATCCTTCAAGAAAGTAAAATTCGCCATCCCTGGAAGTCCTCCCCTCCCTCCATCGCTCCTTGGGCTTCCCTGACGTCTGGCATGGGTCTCTGCTGGATTTTCAGTTGACACGTGTGTGGCACCTCCCCGCACCCAGCAATCCTCTAGGTGTTTTACAACTGTTAACTCATTTGGCCAATATGAACCCTAGGAAGAGGGCACTAGTATTGCTCTCCATTGTTCAGATGAGGAAACTGAGGCACAGAGAGGGTAAGTGACCTCTCTGTGTACCTTAAGCAGGGCACACAGAGCCGTGACGCACCCAACTCCTGCATCTGTGCCTTTGATCACCATAGGGTGGCCTCTCCGCTGCCCACGTTGCTCTCTGAAGTCTCCATTTGTATGGAGACTAAACTAGAACGACTATCACCAGGCATAGTGCTTTTGCTCGAGTCATCTCACTGAATCCCTCACAGCTTGGAAGATGGGCCAGGAACCCTGTTCCCTTGCAGCTGTGGTGTCCCAGCCCCAGGTCATGCTGGAGCATGGGGGTGGCTCAGGTGTTTGTGGGGAACAAAGGGTCATACTGAGTGCAAGGCTGGGAAGGGCTGGCCTGGGACGCGGATGTGGGGCCAGGGTGGGGTGCCCGCGCTGAGTTCTGTCCCTGCCGTGTGAGCTGTGTGGGCAGGCACCCGCTAAAGCCAGGCACCCCAGCCCTGCCTGGCCTGGTTTTGGGGTGGGCATCTGGGGCTTTGGCCTGGGTCAGGCTGCACAGGGCAGGAGGGGCACACTGGAAGCCTTTAGCACTCTGGCTTCCCTGAGAAACCTCGCTGCAGAGCGGGAGACTGAGGCAGGGCCATGCGCCTTTGCTGCTCCATCCCTGGCACCCAAGACAGCGCCTGTACACGGTGGTGTTCAGGAAACAGAGACTGAGCTTGTACAAGAGTCTCACGGTCACCTCTGTTTGGGTGCCAGAGTGCAGCCAGATTGGCTGAAATCTGTGATGCTTCCTTCAGCCCTGTGTGAGGCGAGGCTTCCACCTATGTCCAGTTGGTCCCAGGGTATGGGCAGAGGGCTAGGCAGACATAAGACCTCCAGGTGTGGGAGAGCCTCTGCATATGCCTGAGCCAGCCACAGACCCAGGACTACCTCTGGGAGACACCCAAGGCTCATCACTCACTGATTCATGCATTTACTGAGCACCTACTGTGTGCCAAGTACTATGCAAGGCACAGGGGCTACTCCGAGAAGCAAAGGGGAGGTGGAGCCCTCATAGTGTGGTAGGACCAGGCCCCTGTGGGTGCTCAGCCAGAGGAATCCCTGTCTGGGGAAGTCCAGGAAGGCTTCATGGAGGAGAGGGGCATTTCAGCACAGCTAACCAGACATCCCTCAGGCAGAGAAGGGGCAAAGGCATGCCAGACAGAGGCTTGGGACAGGACAGAATCTCAGGACAGGATTTGTTTGGAAAAGGAACTAACAAAAGCAAGTAGAAAGGGGCAGGGGGGTGAGGGGGCGTGGTAGTGGCAGAGGCCCAGGAATTTGAGTCCAGCCTTGGCAACATCACAAGATTCCATCTCTACCAAAAAAAAAAAGCCAGCGTGGTGGCACACGCCTGTGGTCCCACTACTTGAGAGGCTGAAGTGGGAGGATGGCTTGAAGTATGGCTTGAGCCCAGGAAGTTGAGGCTGCAGTGAGCTGTGATTGCACCATTGCACTCCAGCCTGGGTGACAGAGTGAGACCCTATCTCAAAAAAAAAAAAAAAAAAAAAAGTCCCATTTACTCCTCTAAAAATTAAACTTGGACCTTGATAGTATATCAAAAGTGCCCTGGCTGCCTAACTTGGAGCCAGAGAGAGGCATGCAGACTCCGACCCCATCTACAGATAACCCAATGCAGCAAATCGGGGGTGGTGCTCAGGACCCTGAATTGTGAACAAGGCCAGGTGATCACAGTGCAGAGCTGGGGAGGGGCTGCCTGGGGGGACTGCGGGGTCAGAGGCAGGGGACTTGGAAAGCCCACGCCGCTGTTGGGCGCAGGAGGCACCCCAAGGTCCTGGGAGACCGGCCTGGGGTCTGGGCAGGCCAAGGCCATTCCTCTTGCCTAGCAGAGGACCCTCACCTCCAGGCTGCGGGCTGGGGGCGGAGGCTCAGCGTGAAGGAAGGGCAGACGGCGGCAAAGTCGGCGCGCGGAGCATCCATCTGCCCTGACAGCCAGCAATTACACCGCGTGATCGCCAGATTACTCCAAATGCATTTATTACAGGGGTTAGAAGCGGGGGACTTATTTACTGGCAAATCCATACTCATTACAAGACTCAGCCTAGCCTAGACTGAAAACAGCTCAACTGAAACAAATAATTACCAAAGTCCTTCCAGCGCGAGGCTCTCAGGTGGTTGGGAGTAGGGGGGACGCCAAGCCCTTTCCATCAAGACAAGGGAGGAGGAGGCCGCAGTTGAGGATGCCTGGGTCAGGGAAGGTCGACGCCGGCCCGCGCCGTCGCCTGGCCGCCCTGGAGCCCCGCCGTCGCCCCGTGCGCATGCCCGCCAAGGCCATGAATATGCAAAGAGCCTCGGGGGCGGGGCTGACACGTCGGTCCTGGAGGGTTTTGGCCCAGTTCACACCCGCCGGCTCCGGGACGCGGGCAACCCAGGGGTTGCAGGACTCAGAGACTGGGCATTTGAGAGGTAGAAATGAGAGTCTCGCATCTTCCGGTGAAAATACATTGGGCTCGGCACAGAGCACAGCCCCGAAGTTGCTGAATGAATGAACGAATGAACTAAAGAGAAGGGCAGACAGGCCTTGCCCCAGGTCACAGCGTCGGGAGGAGAACCCAGTTTCACCAGTTCTAATCCTCAGGCTGGGGACCCACGGGAGGCCACTGCCCTACGTATCCCCAGGCTGGGGTCTGCTCTGGGTACCCCTCACAGCACACACAGCTCCGACCTCAGAGCTGCCAGGCATCTGGAGTCGCGGGCTGCTCCGACAGGGCCCCCAGGCCCCACATGCCTCCCGCACCCGCCTGGGACTTTAGGGATCCGGAAACAAAATCAATCCGAGGCCTTCTAGGTCTGGCAGAAAGACTGGCGTTCTGCTGGACTCCTGCCCCCCATTTTACAGATGAGGAAACTGAGGCCCAGGTCGGCCTGCAGGCGGAGGAAGAGCTTCCGCTGCTCCCGGAGCTCTGGGGCCTCCTGGGCGCCCGCGTGGGGAGCTGTCAGGCCACTTGAAATGTGGGCCCGGCCTTTCTGCCCGCTGGGCAGATGTTGGCACCGCAGTCCGCGCCTTAAATATTCATTCACTTGACAGAACACTAATTAAACAAAGTAAGGTGCATTATTACTTGATTAAATTTTTTATTGGCAGCTTAATTGGTCTGTTAGTTGCCCCTTAGGGAGTTGTTCGCCGTTCCCCCCTGCGGTGTGGGAGGGGGGCCCCTGGACGTCCCACACCACCTTTCCCAGCCCGCAGTGCCACTGGCTGCCCCGGCCCCCCAATAACCCCCAAGCACCCCAGCTGTTCAGGAAGTCGCGGTTGCCAGCCTCGCCTAGCCCCCTCCGCCTTCAAGGTCTGGACCCTATTGGATCAGTAGCAACCAATCAGCGCCTAGGGGCGGGCCTCTCGGGGTCAGAACCCTTGGAAGACCCAAAATGAGTAACTGAGACACTCAGGAGAGGGAGTAGACCCGGACTCTGAGGGGAAGACCTGCGTTTGCCTCAGCTGGAAATAGCTGAGTGACCTGCCCCTCTCTGTGCCTAGGCCTCAGTTTCCCCATCTACACCACTGCAGGGCTGGGCCTTTCAGAGAAGGTGGAAGCTCCCCTATCACTGGTCCTACCCCCTTTGCCAGCCGCCCTCTCCATGCCTTCCCACCCTCCAGAGAGGATCCAGGCCCTGGCCGATGACAGAGGAATCGTCTGGCCACCCCAGAAGCCGCCGCTGGCAAGGTTTCCCGAGACCCCTGCGGAGGCACATACACCTTCCTGCCCACGGCCTCTGAGCTGCCTGTTCCCCAGATGAGAATGGAAATGCCCTGCAGGCAGGGATGGCCTGGGGGCCTGGGTACCCAGGGTCAGCCTGTGGAGGGGCATGGGATGCCCTCTCAGAACAGGTGGGCCCAGCCTTCCCTGTCCAGCCTCCAACCCTGGGGGGTGCATCTCTTCCCACCCCCACTACAGGGAGCAGGGCAGCCTGCTGGGCTGCGAGCCTCTTGGGATAAACCCACAATGCCTCCCATGTGGTTGACTACACACATCCACCTTCAGTGGAGCCAGGACCTGCGAGACCCTCTTTGCAGGGCAGCACCTCTCACTGGTTTCTTCTCCCCCTACGCCTGGCAGGACAAATCTGGAGCCAGCCTTTGCCACTTTTAGATAGGCTGCCCCTCCCCACTGCTCCCCAAGTCTGTCCTCTGGGGGAAACACAGAAGAGGAAAAGAAGGACCAGGGGCTGTTCCATCCTTTCAGCACTGGTCAGATCTCCATGTGGGCCTCAGTTTCCCCCAGTGCAAACTGGGTGCTCATCCATCCTCACTCCATCCAAAGAGCGTCAGGCACTCCTCAGCCCATTCAGCAGACAGCGAGCCCCTGTTCTGAAGGTGGGGGCAGAGGAGGAAATGGGGCCCTCCCAGGGTGGCCTGGGTCCATGTGTCACTCACCCCCATCTCCAGCTCTGCCCAGGTGTGGCCCAGGCCAGAGTGAAGATGGAAGCTCCCCTATCACTGATCCTACCCCCCTTGCCAGCCGCCCTCTCCATGCCCTCCCACCCTCCAGAGAGGATCCAGGCCCTGGCCGATGACAGAGGAATCGTCTGGCCACCCCAGAAGCCGCCGCTGGCAAGCAGGAGGCGAGGTAATTGGCATCGCCGGCCAGGGAGCAGGAAATGAGTGGTTGCAGCCGGCATGGAGCGGGAAGCTGTTCAGTGTCATGGGCCTTATCTGGGAACAGGCTGCCCAATTACAGGGCCGTGCCCGCTGCACCAGGCAGCTGCGGCTCCTCCACCACCCCCTCTTCAGTGTCCTCGTGGCATCTCCCAGGCCTGGGCATCTGCTGCCCCTTCCGAAAGGCACGAGGCAGCTGCCTGGGAAAAGGCCTGACCTGCTCTTCGCCCACCCAGGTGGCAGCTACAGGTGCCCCCTCGTCAGGCCTGGCATACAGGGGAGCCCCCCCCCCACAGCCCTTCTCACCTGCAGGTGACTGTCCGGGTGGAGCCCTGCCTGGGCTGCCTCCTCTAAGCATCCCTATGGATGGGGGCTGAGATGGGCACCAAGGGCACAGCAGAGCCGAGAGTGGTCCCGAACTGCTCATCCGAGAGCACCACTGGGACAGGAGCAGGTCGCCCTGCTCAGATGCCCACCTCTCTACCAGCCCCAGAAAGAGAGGATTAGTCATTTCGTGGGTGGACAGCATTCCACCGTCTATCCCAGAAACGTAGTCGCTGGGGGCTGCAGTAAGGTGTCATGGATTAGGAAAATAGGCCTGTAATGGGTTCGCATTGTTCCTAGCGCAGCCCAGTGTCGCAGATTACATTGCACATTACTCGGTGGCTCACAGACGGTGGCAGGCCAGCTGTCCGAGGAGGCTGAGCACAAGGTGGGGTGGCAGTGGCAGAATTGTCTTGGGAGCCCAGGGGTGGCACAGTGGAAAGAAAACTGCCTTTGGGGTTGGACCCACATGAGTTCAAATCCTGTGACCTCACGAATTCATGCCTCGGTTTCTGCATCTGTAAAGTGGGGGTGCTGCTGCCTGCTGGACCCCCAAACATGCACAGCACTGAGTACAGAGCAAGCGCTCAACAAGTGGCTGTCCCCTTTCCTCCTCCTGGGCCTTGTCAGGCAACCCTTTGTGGCAGGGTCTCCCTCAGGTCTGTGGACAGATAGAGTAGGGGAGCAGACACCCTGGGGACCCTGTAGCCCCCTCTCCTGACTTTGACCTTCAAGGGGTCTAGGCCCTTGGACGTAGGTCTTGCTCAGGCAGTGACCAGCCAGATGGCCTCAGGATGCCAGCTCCTCTCTCATCTGTAAAATGGGCGTGGCAACTGTTTGGCCTGGAGAGCTGGGCTTGCCTCCATGCCAGCCTTCCTGGCTGGCTGGGGCTTCCTGAGGGGAGGGACTGGGTCTGGCCCCTCTCTGTCCTCGGAACTGGCATGAGCTGGCACCATGTGGGTCACTCCCCATGAGGTTTTACATCTGCGTTGGTAGGTGAAACTGTTCACCAAGCAGGAGCTGTGCACATACAGGGCAAATGAGGGGTGCCTGCGGCCTGAGCAGAGGGACCCCACCTGCTCTCAATCTGCAGGGAGGAACCACCAATGGGCTGTCCCATCCCCTGCCCTTTCTCCCAGCCTTATAAACACGGGGCTGGCTGTGGCCCAAAGTGGCACAGGGGCACCCAGGTCCAGCAAGCACTCAGGGAGCCGATGAACACACAGGAAGCCCTGTTTCGTGAGAGCTGGTGTGACACAGGCTGGCCTGCAGGGAGGCCCGAAGCCTGGGAGCCCAGGGCATGCCTGCTTAGGGGGGTGACACAGGCACAGAAACTGAAAGGAAGGCCAGCGCTGTCCCCGGGCTGGGTGGGGAAGCTGGGGGCAAAGGAGGGGCTATCCTGTGGCAGTGAGCCTGATGGGTGCAGACCAGCTCCAACCCTGGTACCTTGGGTCTAGGGAGTGTAGATGAGTTTAGAAGGCAGAGTGGGGGTCATCCCGGGGGTGGGACAGGACTTCCACCAGCCAGACCCCTTCCTTGAGCCCAGGGTTCACACCACCCCACCCCACATCGAGGGGTCCCCAGGATGGGACTCACGCACCTGTCGGGTTCTCAGCTGTCCCCTGTGAGTGCTGCTGGTGGGCACAGCCCCGGGTGGTGCCTGTCCCCCATGACCTGTCGGCCATGTTTCTCCATCACAACCAACACTGGCTGCTGCCATCCAGACTCGGGGCCGGCCACCCTGGCCACAGCCTCTAGGGTGTGAGGTTTGGGCCGGGCCCCCGGCTGTTGCCTACAGATGGAGACCCAGGCTCTGTCTCTTCGTCCGTCTG
This sequence comes from Macaca nemestrina, assembly GCF_043159975.1. Taxonomy (NCBI): domain Eukaryota; kingdom Metazoa; phylum Chordata; class Mammalia; order Primates; family Cercopithecidae; genus Macaca; species Macaca nemestrina. The sequence goes on from NC_092136.1 coordinate 10,356,094, forward strand.
TCTTCTCTCTAGTAGAGCCTCCTGTTCCTGCAGCTGCTCCCCCTTCCTCCCCACCCTCCTCCCCACAGGCAGCCTGGTTGGGCTGTGGGTGTGAATTTCCACTAGGAGAGGGGACCTGTTCGTTCTGGCACTGAAGCGGAGCCTGGGCGGGGGTGGGGGGTAGCGGGAGGAGCAGGAAGCAAAGCTGGGAGGGGCTGCGGCAGGGACCCTGGAGACAGGCTGAGGCCCAGCTCCCTCAGCCTCTCCTGCGGGCCCACCTGCTGCAGCAACTCCAGGAAAGCCAATGGGCTAAGACACCCAGGCATTTTTGCCTGCACAGCCCAGAAGATGGGAGCAAAGTGGGTGGGGGTCCCAACTGCCGGGGCTGCGTATTGCCAGCGGGTGGAGCGGACTCCAAGCTCCCTTCCTCCTCCTGTCTTTATACAGCCTCCTGCCAACCCTGGCCTACAGGGAGGACAAACTGTGCTCCCATTCTGTGGACAGGAGGCCCGAGGCCTAGAGAACCGACAGCGTGTCCCTCCCGGGAGCTCCCCAGGCGCTGACACGGCTGTCGGCTGCAGGCAGCGTGGCATCTGTCCCCAGCCTGCTGTGTCCTGCCTGCCAGCAGCCCTGGAGGGACAATAGCAGACCCAAGAGTCACCGGCCTGGCCTGGCACTAAGAATGGTACCCAGAAAGAGGCTGAATCCCACCAACCAGTGTCCTCTGTATGAAAGGGGAAACTGAGGCAGTGCAGAGGAGCAGGGAATCACCCTGCCACTCCCTCCCATGGCCCTCCATCCATCCATCCATCCGTCTATCCATCTCTCCACCCATCCATCCATCCAAGGCTATTTATTACTGATCTAACATGCAGGCCCCGGGAAATAGAAGCAAGAGACGAGGTCCCTGCCTCTGCTGGGCTCGCTGCCTCATGGAGGGACAGAGAAAGTCCCCTTGTGCTCCATGCTGGAAAGGACACCAGTGAAAGGTTCCCCAGCTCCTCTTTAGCCCCCTAGTGGGACAGGGGAGCCACTTAGGATGGGGATAAGCAGACCCTGGGCTCCAGAAGCTACCTTCCCCGCCACTAGCTTCCGTCCTGGCCTGTGCAAAGCACTCATCCCCCATGGTTTCTTGTGAATGAAGGGCAACTCCACCCACCCAGAAACCGGGCTGCTTCCAGCTGGTATTTAAAGAGGTGTCTCTGAGTGTGATGATGGCATTTGTTCCTGTCTCCCGCCCACTGCATGGTGTCCCGCTCAAGGCAAATTCGAGGCAAAGCTATTGGCTGCCCGTCACCCTGCTCCCGGCCCAGAGGAGAACCTCCTGCAGTCTGGGCTCCATGCCAGGCCCTGTGCTGGGCATGGTGGATCTAGGGACAACTAAAGCCCAGGGCTGCTCTCAGGACACACAGGTTGGTGGTGATGAGGGTCACCTTCTGGACCAGGCTTAGGGAATCTGGGAAGGCTTCCTGGAGGAAGGGCTGTCAGCATAGGAAAGAAAGCAAAAGACTGACGGAGTCTGGATGGTCGTGGGGTAGGAAAGGGCTGGTAGGAGATGCTGAGCCATCCTGAGAAATTCAGCGGTGAAGGGCAGGGGAGAAAAAGGGCAGTCACCAAGACAGGAGTGCGGGTATTTGTCATGGGAGATGCTAGAATTCCCGTAAAAGCTGGCTGGAAAGTACCACCCAAGGAAGGGGTGGCCACTCGAGGAGACAAAATGAGTGACACAGGAGGACCCGTCGAGGCAGGAAAGGGCTGGCCAGGTGGGGGTTCAGGCAGGAACAAGAAAGTCTGTTGATTCGGCAGCGAGATGGAGGGGAATGTCTGTCTGCTTCCTAAAGCAGGAGGTGAGGCTCTCTCTCCTCAGCAAGCACTCCACCCACTTTAAAGATGAGGAAACGGAGGCCCAGGAACCGTGGCTTGCCTGGTAGATGGACCAGCCTGGGGGCCGGCTGGCTGGCTGCCACTCTGCACCCCATCAGGCACCTCTGAGCAGAGAGAAGATGCAAGGGGTGAGGGCTGCCGAGGGCGCCACACAGCGAACCCAGCACCCACTTTGTTGATATTTACTGGAAACACCCTGGATTTATAGTGTGGTGTTTTGCAGAAGAGCTCAAAACCTATCAGGCTGGCTGCCGAAAGCACTCAGTCTCCTGGAGAAGTGGCCGCTTCCTTCCTTTGCAAACTTGTTAATAATCCCTGTTGTCAGGCAGTTCCCCCTCTGTCTAACCTAAATCTCTCCTGTCATGACTTGAGCCAACTGTCTCCTGAAGCAGGCTGTGGTCTGTCCTCTCAACCCCAGGGAGACCTAAAGACGTCCCCAGGGAGGTTGGGGCCTCCGTTCCGCTTCCCTGCCCTGACCCTGGCTAGCTGTGGGGCTCCTCACTCCTGCCTGGTAGGAGAACTCAGGGACCGTGGAGCTGGGCTCCTCATCCCCCTTCACAGGTGGAGGTGACAGCTGCTTGCTGCCACCAGGGCCAGAGCCTCACTTTCTGAACCACGCCGGAGCGAGGAGTCAACTAGATCGCAGTGCAGAGCGCCCAGCACGGTGCTGGAGCCCAGGAACGGCTCCGTGCCATGCAAGGATGACTCCTGGCCAGCAGAGGTGGTGGGGGGATGACAGGGAAGGAACTGGAGATGCGGCCTCACGTCTTAGCCCTGCCCCTAGCTCCCATGTGACCTGGAGCACTCCCCTCCCCATCTGTGGGCAGGCAAGGGGCTCAGGAGGCTGCTATAGGGCTCAACCCCACTGGGCTAGAAGCAACCAAGGCCCAGCAGCCCCAGAGAGGGGAAGGCAAGGGAAGGAGAAAGTAGGGGCTCCAGGCCCCCCAAGCCCCTTCCCCCAGGCAGTCACACCTGCTGAGGACCCGCTGAGCCAGCTGCCCCCTCTAGATCCCCAGGGTAGAGGCCCCACATCCCTCCCGTTTCCTGCTCCCACTCTGGCCCTTGTGTGCTGTGGTGTCTGGGTCCAGGGTTGTCCCTACAGCCTCAGACCAGCCTTGCCTCCCCAACCCAGGCCTGGGTTCCTGGCCACACTCCCATGGGGGCCACAGACATCCCCGGCCCAGCCTGACCTCAGTGCCCCTGGAGGGAGGGCTGGCCTCTAAGTCCAGATCTGCAGGAAACCATGGGCTGTGACAGCCCCAGTTAACAGAGCCCAGCCTGCTTAATCTGCTTCATTAAAGGCACTAATTAATTGGCTTAATTAAAAGAGTAACCTCAAAGCCAGGAAAACTACCTCCTAACGAGGCCCAAGGTGTACTGAGGCAGCCAGCCTAGCAGCTGAAGAGGGGTGCCTCACCCCACCCTGCTCCCCAGCATGCCTGCCCCAGGGCCACAAGCCCAGCTCCAGCTCTCAGCCTAGGGCCTGCATCAGCCTGGGGACTGCAACTTCTTGGTCCCTGCACACCCCTCAGGCAGGCCCAGCGTGCTGGAGGGAATCGGAAGCCCCACATTCAGAGGCTGCAGTGCACTGTTTGGCTGCGGTTGAGAGCCCGGGGTATAAGCGACCGAATGTAATTAGACCCAAGCACAGGCAGGTTGCAGCTGGGGGTGGGGAAAGAGAGATGGCCGTGACTGTGAGGCCAACCCTGGCCATACTGAGCTTATCTGGAGGGTATCTGGGTAGAGTAGTGGTAGGCTCTGGCAGGGGCATATTTAAGGCTGCTGGCACCACAGCAGAACCCCACCTGAGCAAAGGGCCCCCTGGACCACCAGCTTCCATGATCACAAAGTTCTGCTGTCAGGAGAACCAGGCTTACATCACAACTCCACCCCTAGGAGCTGGGAGGTTGTAGCAGGCTACTTGGCTTCTCTAAGCGCCATTTCCTCATTTGCAAAACACTATCAGGGATGCCCAGGTTGGTTGCCTTCCCAGGTGGACCCTCCCCGGACTCAGCAGGGACAGGGCTGGGATTGATTAGCCATGTCTGCCAAGGGCAGCAGGTGAGAAGTAGAAGCTCAGATACCATCCTGCTCCTGACCATCCTGCCAACCTCAGAAGGGCTAAGTCTGCATGTCAACATTTAAACCTTCCCACGAGCTAGGCCCAGGCCTGTCCCTGTAGTCCTAGCAACTGGGGAGAGAGACTGAGGGGGAAGATTGCTTGAGGCCAGGAATTTGAGTCCAGCCTGGGCAACCTAGTGAGACCCCCATTTCTTTAAAAATAAAAAAATTAAAAACTCTTTCCAGGGTCACACAGCTTCTCACATTGTTTCAAGGCCTCACAGCTCAAAAAGTTCCCACCCCCCGACAATGCTGCTTTGGGCTTCCTGCCATCCTCTAGATTTAGAACTGAGCATCCCTGGTTTGGCACCGGGGCTCTGGGTGCCTTGTTGGGAGCCATCCTCTGGCCCCAAGGCCACTCTTTCTCACTACAAGGAGGAGGGCCAGGGCTTCCTCCAAGGCATTTGCTCCAATGCAGGGACTCTGCCTTCCTCCTTCCCAAAATGCCCCCATAGATGCCAGCCAAGTTCATTAGCAAGCCCCCAGCTCTCACCTGGGCCCCCTCTCATTCAAGCAGGAATGGCATAAACACTTAACACTGGCCGGGCACCCGTGGCCTTGGAATATCCAGTCTCTACCTCTCTTGCAGCCCCCCAGAGAGGAAAGGCAGGGCCCCATGATGGGATGGGCATGGCCCCCGACATCCAGAGGATCCCAGCTAGGCCCTGATGTCCCTGGGGGTGGACAGGCAATGAAGCCCTGGGCAATGGGCACCCTCAGAAGTTGTCCTGAGAAGGACTGGGCCGCAGGGCTATCTGGCCAGCCCACTGTTCAGGGAGGAGCTCACCAACCTGGGCCCCTGCCCCTACAAGCTCCGGGCCGTGAGCTCGGAGAGGGCTGATGTACACACTGTCACCCACTCCACACAGCCCACCACCCGCTCCACGCAGGAATGGCAGTGGTGGCACAAGGCCGTCTGATAGACCCGGACAGATTTAGTCTCTGCACAAACAGCTGTTAGCCTGCCCGGCTGACAGCTCTGCCCAGGAGCCAGGAGCGAGGCTTCCGAGAGGGTGCCCCCACCCCACAACGATGAGAGTCAATCAGCGCCACCCTGGGGAGGGTGGGACCGCCATCGCTGTCACCACTGAGTGTCAGGCCAAGCCGCCAGAGTCCCCACTGCCTCCCCAGCTCGCAACCACATGTACCCACCCCACCACCACATCAGCACCCAGAGGGCCGTCAATGCTGGTGTCTGCCCAGAGCTACTTCAGAAGAGGGACCAGCCCCTCCCCTCCCCTGATTGGGCACCTACGTGGGGTAAGGCTGCTGCCCACATCATTCTGTCTTAGCACCCCTGGCCCCATGTCACAGATGACAAAACTGAGGCCTAGTGAGGTGGCTAGGTGAGTGGTCATGGGGCCTCAAACTTGGGATTTTGGGGGCTGCACCCACAGGCAGCATCCATGGAGTGAACCTCTCCCCCAGATGGGTGGGGCATAATACTTCAGCCCCAACCCTTGGAATTCACCAGGCTGTCCCCCTGGGCAAGGCTGGTCCAGAGGATTCAGGAGTGGGGCTCAGGGGACAGGCCTGGCTGCCTGCGACAGGAAAGTCTTAGAGGGTCAAGAAAAGCAAGGCTGTGGCCGGGCGCGGTGGCTCAGGCCTGTAATCCCAGCACTTTGGGAAGCCAAGGTAGGTGGATCAGCTGAGGTCAGGAGTTTGAGACCAGCCTGGCCAGCATGGCAGAACCCCATCTCAACTAGAAATACAAAAGTTAGTGGGGCATTATGGCACGTGCCTATAATCCCAGCTACTCAGGAGGCTGAGGTAGGAAAATTGCTTGAACCTGGGAGGCAGAGGTTGCAGTGAGCCATGATCGCGCCACTGCACTCCAGCCTGGGTGACAAGAGCAAAAGTCAGCTGGGCCATGGTCACCACTGGGTCACGATCACTGCTGGACAGCCCTCACTGTGTGCCAGGCTCGTCCTCAGTGCTGTGAGGGAGGGCTGTCCTCACCAGGTGACCCTTGGGAATGGAAGCAACAGAGAGGGTGAGGGGCTGAAGCGTCCATGGCCGCAGAGCCAGGAAGGGCCAGAGTAGGAACAGTGCCTGGGCATCTGGGTTCCCACCATTGTCACACTGAGGGTTGGCCAAGGGCCTGGCCCCAGGACCCCTACGTGTCCAGCTGCCCCCAGGTAACCTGCACATTTCAGAAGGGTCAGTGGGAAGAGCACTAAACTCAGTCAAGCTCTGGGCCTCGTGGTAGCTGTGAGTCCTGGGGAGCCACGCATCTCTCAGGGTCTCAGGTCCCTCCTCCTGTGGGGATGGGTCATCGGCCCTCCCTGTGTCCCCAGGCTGCGGTCCAGGGAGGGAAGGGTGGGAGCGGCAGGGTGAGGACAGAGCCTGCACCCGGCTTCCCTGGGGGGTATAAGGACCGAGGGCCTGGTTTCCCAGCCTCTGGAGAGATCTCGAGGGAAGAGCAGGCCGTCATCCTCATCATCACTTTGCCAGACCATTTCTTATTAATATTAATAGCATTAATTATTTATAATCAGGCATCCAGGCCCGGGCTGGTCCTGTGTGATCTCTAGGCCAAGAGAGCTCTGAGAGAGGTTTGGCCTCCTCCCCAGGGCCACAGCGTCTTGGTCTGGGACACAGCCTTTCTAGAACAGAGCTGGGGCATGGTGGGGGTTGGGTCCCAGCTCAGCCAGGTCCCAGCCCTAGCAATAAGGGAGTCTGCAGAGACAACTTCACTTGTGGGTGCCCCACAGGCCTGGCGCCCATTTCACAGATGGAGAAACCGATCCCCCTCAGGATGAGAAGGCAAGTTCAGCGGCAGGACACTGGGCTCTGGGGTGTGCAGCCTGCCCCGCAGATCACTGAGCTGTCTGTGTGCACCCCCAGCCCACACCCTTCAGCAGGCACCTCCAACCCTGAACCATCAGGATGCCTGTGCGGGAGTCAGCAGGTCCTGCAGGACAGGAAGCTGATAGAACCAGCTGAGCTAGGAGACCAAGCCCGCTCGGGGAGGCTGACCTTGGAGGTGTGGCCTGGGGAAAGGGCCTCAGTTTCCTTGTACCTCCCCCATAAGGTTGTGAGGATGAAGCGAGTCATGCTGGTAATGCTCAGACTGGGCTCGGTGCACAGGAAGTGCTCAGGGGGCCTGCTGACCTCCCTGCCCAGGACCAGCCATGGGCACCACTGTGAACAGCACAGCCTTTGGGCATCGGCAGGATCCTGTTCAATCCCCAAGGCGTTGGGGATCCTGGGCCAGTCCCTTTTTCCCTCTCTGTGCCTCAGTTTCCCACTACACAGTGGGGTGTTAACAAACACAGTGGTCTCTGGGGGTCCTTCCAGGAGTGGGACTATGAACGGGATGGCTCAGTCCTAAAAGTCCCCCAGACCCCTCAGGGGCTCTGTCACTTTTCCTCCACTGTTCCCCACTCCAGTGAACGTGATACCTCACCCACAAAGTGCAGGCAACGGCCCCACCACCTGAAAGACAAATATGTGATCTGCCCATCACCCACACTCAGGGCAGGAGGCAGCCGGCTCCCCAGTCTGTCTCTCTGAGCATCAGTTTCCTTGGCTCTAAAATGGGATGACAGGCTCTCCCTCACACCAGACTGCTTTGAGGGTCTGACGAGCTGGCTGGGAGCTCTGTGGGGACAGGGCAAGGGCGGCTTTGGATGTGCCCCATAGGATGGCCCTGGTGCCCGGCCCACCTCGGGTGCTTGGCGGGGACAGCAACCCCTGGGGCTCAGAATGGGTTCTGGAGTGGGATCCAGCTCCGCCCTTAGAGTTATGGGATCTGGGTCGAATTTCCTAACCTTGTAGAGCCTTGGTTTTCTCATCTCTAAAATGGAGCAAATAACTACAGGCACCTTGTAGGGCTGCTTTGAGGAATCAGTAATAACGCACAAAGTGCTTAGCGGCAGGAACAGTGAGAATTCTGCTGGGGCCGCAGCCCCTGCTGCCATGACTGTTATTAACCATCCTGCTGGACTTCTGCACCTCTCCAAGCCAGAGTCAGGCCAAGGGCCAGCCCCTTCTATGGCTGGATCTGGGAGCTGGAGGGGCTCCTGGGTCCCTGGCAACCACAGCCTGGCAACACAGACCACACCCGTCCCAGGCCAACGGAGGGTCCAGGGCAGCCCCTCCCCAGGGGGCTCCCAGCCTCCACAGACAAGGGCCTCTGTCCTGCTGACCCCGGTCAGGGCAGGGACAGTGCACTGGCACAAAGGCTGGGCTCTGTCTGCACCTCCCATGGGGGCAGCTGCCCATGGCGGACTCTCCTGCCACAATGAGGCCTTTGAGTAGCTGCCGGCGGGAGCTGAGCTCTCCTCGAAGGCCCCCGGCTCTCACAAGCCCTGTCTGTCTGAGAGGCCAGTGGGCCAGAGAGGCAGCTGTCGTGGGGGCAGGGCCCCCACCTGGCCCTGCTCCTGGGCCCACTGCCTCCTGCTGGCCAGGGCAGGCTGCAGGCCTGAGAGTCAGTTTGGGCCTCAGATGGGCAGGGCCTGCCAGCATCCCCACTCTGAAGTGGTGGCTCAGACCCAGCACACAGGGCGCTGGGAAAGCCCCTGTCCACCATCAGGGTCCCAGGAAGTTGCTGCAGGGCTTGGGCCTCCCTACTTCCTTCCCTTTTTTTTTTTTTTTTTTTGAGATGGAGTTTCACTCGTGTCACCGGGGCTGGAGTGCAATGGCACGATCTCAGCTCACTGCAACCTCTACCTCCTGAGTTCAAGCGATTCTCCTGCGTCAGCCTCCTGAGTTGCTGGGACTACAGGCACCTGCCACCACGCCCAGCTAATTTTTGTATTTTTAGAAGAGATGATGTTTCACCATGTTGGTCAGGCTGGTCTCGAACTCCTGACCTCAGGTGATCCACCCACCTCGGCCTCCCAATATGCTAGGATTACACGCATGAGCCACCGTGCCGGGCCTTCCTTCCCTCTCTTAACCTCAGTTTCCTCATCTGTAAAATGGAGCCTCTGAGTACATCTGGGCACTGTAAAGATTAAATGTGACCATCCGTGAACGCCAGGCAGGTGACATGGGCTCAGGGAATGCCAAGCTGGTCACTCCTGCACCTGTTCACGGCTGCTGGGGGTGAAACGGAACAGGGCAGGGACCCCATGGCATGGACCTGGCTTCATCTCCTCCGATTGCTGGGTGACCTTGGCCCAGTGTCTGAACCTCCCGGAGTCTCAGGTTTCGCCTTCTTAAAATGGGCTCACGCTACGCACTCCCAGGGCTGTTGTACAAAGAAAGCCATTTATCATCGAATCTCGGGCCGGAAAGGCTTGCTGGGAGGAGTTGAGGAATCTGACTGCTTCCACCGTTCAGCAGCACCTCTCTGGGGCAGGGGAGGGGAGTGGGGGGCACCACAGGCAGGTGGAGGCAGGCAGTGCCAGGGAGTGAGGGTGGCCTTCCCGACACAGGGAACAGCACATTGAAGACTCAGAGGTGCGAGCCTGCTAGCCGGGGGAGGCACTGGGGCGAGGCTGGTGCATCAGGCCATGCTGGGAAGGTCTGAAATGCCAGGCTAAGAGCACTGGACTTGACTTCTCAGGAACTAGGGAGCCAGTGATTGTCTCAGAGCTAGTGCGTGACTTGACTGAATTCAAGTTTTTAAAAATGTCTGGCAGTGTCTGGCTAGAGGATGGGGAGAGGCAGGGATGGGGAAGATTTTGCATCACACCGTGAATTCCTGCCTCCACAGCTTAAAGAACGAGCCAGGCCAGGCGCAGCGGCTCACACTTGTAATCCCAGCACTTTGGGAGCCTGAGGTGGGCGGATCACCAAAGGTCAGGAGTTCGAGGCTAGCCTGGCCAACATGGTGAAACCCTGCCTCTATTAAAAATACAAAATTAGCTGGGCATAGTGGCACATGCCTGTAGTCCCAGCTACTTGAGAGGGTACAAGATCGTGCCACTGCACTCCAGCCTGAGCGACAAGAGCAAAACTCCATCTCAAAAAGAAAAAAAGAACAGGCCAGTCAGGAGTGTGCATGAAGCCAACGTGAGCTGGAGCACAGCGCCGGGTCCCAGACAAAGGCCAGCACTGTCTGGGGTCCAGGGCAAGGGTAGGACCCAGCTCCCTCCTATCCCCTTGGGCAGCGTCGCACCCCACCATAGGGGACACTTTGGGATCGCAGGGCCAGCCTGGCTCCACCCTGCCTTTGTCACCTCTGTAAGCCTCTGCTTCCTCATCTGTGCCCCACCAGACTCCTATGACAACTAAGTTGGCTACTAGAAGGTTCTGCAGGAAGTGGCCCCTGTTCCCTCTTCTGGGGCTTCCTCACTTTGGAAGAGAGGCGCTGGGGACCCAGTGGGAGTCGGCTGCTCCAGGGGACAGAGGCTCAGGAGGCCAGAGGCAGCACCCATGCTAAAAGAAGCTGGGTTTCCATCCTACCCCTGCCGCTTAGAACCTGTGTGACCCTGGCTGTGGGTAACTCAGTTTCCTCATGTGTAAAAAAGGAATAATAAGAGTATCACTGCCCACTGATGGGGATTAAATGAGATACAGTACTGTACGTGACATGCTTAGCTTACTGCAGGTCCACAGTGAGTGCTCAGTCATGCTAGCCAGCATCACTGCTGTTACTGTTTTAAGAGATGGGGTCTCACTATGTTGCCCAGGCTGGTCTCAAACTCCTGGCCTCAAGCCATCCTCCTGCCTCAGCCTCCCAAGATGCTGGGATTACAGGTGTGAGCCACCACGCCTGCCTGTTATTACTATTATTGTTAGTTCTGAATTCCTTCTCATCCCCCAGAAAAGTGAGGTCTGTTTCAGGTTTTTGGTGTCCAGGGGTACAGTGGCTTATGCAACCACATGGCTGGCCAGCAGCAGGGATGTGTGCCTGCCCTTGAGACCCCAGGAGCAGTCTGTCCGATCTGCACCCTCAGGACCCAGCAAGGCGGCTCCCTCCCAAACCCCATGAGCAGGGCGGGCCGGGGCTTCCACATCAGAGCTGGAAGCAGGGCAGCCAGAGGCCTACCCCAGCTGAACCCCACTGGTCCCTCGGCAGACCCTCACCCCTCCCACCGACCAAATTGGGTCCCATAAGTGACCCAGAGGCTGGGATGGGGTGGTAGAGCCCCATCTCCAGCTGCCCTGTGACAGGGCCCGCGCTGCAGATACCAGGCTGAGTAAATGATGACGTTTCCTCCTGTCTCCGGCGCTCTTCGCCCCTTTCCCTTCCACAAATAAATTATCAACATGCCCAGGTCCCGGTGGAGCAGAGCATAACGCGGGGAACAATGAAAAAGCTTTTAATAGGATTCCAGGAGCTGCTGCCACTCGCTCACGGGCCCTAATGGAGATTGCTCCGTGACCGCAGGCCGCCAGCACCCTCGCGGGCCCCCTCACCCACCACCCACCCCGCTCCTCCTGAGGGCACCAGCGGGCAGTGAGGCCTGGCGGGGCCACCTGCTGACGTCACCGGCCAGCGTCTGGGCTGGAGAGAAGTGCTCGGCAGAGGCAGAAGCACATGCCACTCACCACACGCACCCAGGCTGCTCCCCCTCGGCCGGCACAGGCCTGACCACTCACAAGGCCTCTGCCAAGGCTGTTCCCCTCCAGGAATAATGCCCTTCCCCCTGGCTCCAAGGCGCAAATGACACCTCCCCTGTGAGGCCTTCCCTGATTCCTCCCTAACACATGTGTTAAATGACATCACCTATTGTCAGTACCAGCCCCAGGCCCAGCACACAGTGGGGCCTCAGGAAACGAAGGCAAATCCAGGCAGGGAAGAGGAAGCATGAGGCTCTTAGACCACAGGAGACAGCCCAGAGGTCCCCGGCAGGTCCCCAGCTTGGGGAGGGGTCTGGTGAGGGGGGAGCATGACAGATACCAAAGCTCAGGGTCTGGTGACCTCGGGCAGTTACCTGCCGTCTCCATGCCTCAGTTTCCCATCCTCCTTTGTAAAGGACCCAAGTTCGCCCTAATGAATGTGGTTCCCCTTCCTCTATGTGACCTTGGGCAAGTCACTTCACCACTCAGTTCCTCAGTTTACCCCGGGGTAAAATCAGGATAATAATAGTGCCTACTTCAGAAGTTGCTGGGGGATCAGGAGCAGTGGCTCACACCTGTAATCAGGAGGCCAAGGCAGGAGGATCACTTGAGGCCAGGAGTTCAAGGCCAGCCTGGGCAACATAAGGAAACCCTATCTCTGCAAAATTAAAAAATTAGCCAGTGTTGTGGTGCACACCTGTAGTCCGAGCTACTCGGCCTGCTGAGGTGGGAGGATCACTTGAGCCCAAAAATTCGAGGCTGCAGTGAGCTATGATTGCGCCACTGCACTCCAGCCTGGGTGACAGAGCAAGACTCTATCTCAAAAAAAAAAAGTTGGGGGAACTGCCAACCATCAGGTACATAGTAAGTGTGATATAAATGTCAGCTACTACTGCTGCGTCGATTACTCTCATGTGTTGGGGGCTGGGGGGGTTACGAGCATATGCTTTAAGATGCCATGTCCTGGGCTGGGCACAGTGGCTCACACCTGTAATCATAGCACTTGGGGAGGCTGAGGCGGGTGGATCACCTGAGGGTCAGGAGTTCGAGACCAGCCTGGCCAACATGGTGAAACCTACTAAAACTCTACTAAAAATACAAAAATTAGCTGGGCATGGTGGCACATGCCTGTAATCCCAGCTACTTGGGAGACTGAGGCAGGACAATAGCTTGAACCTGGCAGACGGAGGTTGCGGTGCACCCAGATTGTACCATCGCACTCCAGTCTGGGCAACAAGAGTGAAACTCCATCTAAAAAAAAAAAAAGATGCCATGTCCTGGCTACGTGACCTTGGTCCAATCACTTTATCTGCCTGAGCCTGTTTTCTCTTCTGTGCAATGGGGCTGTTGTAAAGCCTCAGTGGGATTCTGCAAGGTAGAGTCCTTAGCATGATGCTCTGTGAAATACACATCGTATGCAGTAAACACTCAATAATGGCTACAATGACCTCTCTGCCACCCTTAGTGAGCAGGTGACATTTGAGCCCCACAATTTCCCTTTCCATGATTTGACCTCTAGCCCCTCCCACACCTGCTGCCTCCTAACCCTTGCTGCTCTCCCGAGCCCTCCAGAGCTCAACTCTCCCCAGCTCCCCCAGGAGTCACCCACACCCCAACTTGCCCTTTTGTCACAACCGGGCAATTAGAGTCCACTGCTCCCTGATGCATTCCACCTGCTACTGCATGGGCCCCAGATGTTGGGGCTCCGCAGTGCCACACACGCCTTCCTGCCAGACAGGGTGGGGTCCTGAGGGCGGAAAGCTAGCCTGTACAGCCCCTCTCCAGCCCCTGAGCGCCTCAGAGCCCTGAGCAGTGTCATTATCCCAGCATGTTTCTGGTGGGGCCTGTCCAGTGATCCAAAGTTAACTACTGGTTCCCACAAAGCCCTTCTGTGGACACAGTCACATGGAGTCTTCCTGCTAACCCTGGGATGTGAGCACGTGTGCCATCGTCCCGTTTCACAGGTGTGGAGACTGAGGCACAGAGAGGGGACGTGAGGCGTCCAGGGCGCTCAGATGATAAGTAACAAAGGTGGGCTTCGAGCCCGAATCCGTTGACTCGAGCCTGGCATTTTCATTTCACAGCCCTGCTGCCCCGGGGTATGTCCTGACTACCACATGGCATTGGACAGGGCTGTCTCCACTCTGTGCCTCAGTCTCCCTGCTCTCACCGTGGGAAGAAGATAAACCAGGCAGAGCTTGTCAAGCCAAAAGCCCCTGGAAACTGGGGTGTGGCACTGCCCAGTCCCTCTGGCTAGCCCAAGCCTAGTGGGGGTCTCAGGGCTCAGAGCCATGGTGCTGCTCTGAGTGGCAGCTACTAGGGACCTAGTGGTCCAACCCCTTGTCCAGAAGTAGTGGGAAACTGAGACATGGAGGGCCCCACTATCACTGGGGGGTCAAGAGAGTGTTATATGGTCTATCTCCCTGGGACCGGTGGACAGCCTAGGAGGCATGCAGCCCCAGTGAGGCAGGGAAAGGCTTCCAAGACCCCCACAGGCCTGGGCACCAGGCCAGCCCCCCATTGGCTGGCCAGGGGTGCGGCCCTACCCAGAGCCCACTTGACTGCTGGCTCCCTGGGGTGAAAGGTTAGGCTGCAGGGCTGGCTGTCACAGGGCCTCCTCCATTGGAACAGGGCTTAGGGGAGGGGCTGTCACTCCCACCTCTCATTCCTTCATACACACCCATTCCCCAGAGAGGGGCCCAGGCCTGGGCAACAGATGGCCACTGTCTGGGGTTAGGAAGGGCAGGGGACTGCACGGGAAGGGTGAGGCAGCCACTCCAGCCCCTTCCTCTCGGCAGCTCCCAGAGGTGGGGGTGAGATGTGGGCTTCATTCACCTCAGAGTCTGGCTCAGCCTGGCTCAGGGAAGGCAGGGGAGGAAGGTGGGTTAGGTGTGAGCATGTGTGTGCAAGAGTGTGTGCATGAAGGTGCATGTGCGCCCACCAGAGGTGTGAGCGTGATGCAAATCTGTCTCCCCCTCCCGCCTGGTCCCACTGGACTGGGCTGCCACCACCTCCCCTGTAGCCGGCTCCAGGCCTGGCCCACCGTGGCCGCTGCCTGAGAGAGTGAGTGGGCGAAGAAGGAAGGGTAGGCCCCTAACTGCCCCCCACTGAACCTAAGTCCCCACTCAGGGTGGGGCAGCCCAGCCCAGGCTAGGAGCCCAGGGGCTCTCAGCCCACCGAATCTCACTCCTGTGCTTTAACTGGGTGGGGCACCCTCAGCCTTGAGGTCAAACTCCCGTGACCCTCTGTGACTTGCTGTGTCCCCAGGGCCAGACGCCCACTCCCTAACAGCCAGATTCCCTGAACCAAAGCCAGGCCCCGTCTTGTCCGACCAGAGAGAAGTGGAATTAGATCCAAGACCCAAGATGCTATGTCGCTTGAGAGACAGCTCAGTCCCGCGGATTTTGTCCCTAGGAATCCTGATGGGCAGGCTGGACCCTCCACTGCTGCCACGCCAGCTCCCGAGGCAGTCATTCAGTCCCGGCTACACCCTTTTTTCCATTCATTCATCCGTTCACTCACTCTGCCCCGGGCCCAGCACCAGGCCCTGGGGCTGCTGCAAGGAACCCCATAGACAGATCCCTGCCCTCAGCCATCCCTGCCTCTCGCCAGGCCTCTGACCCCCTCATCCCCAGCTCTGCCACCACTCAGAACCAGCCAGGCGTCCCCCCACACACCCTCCAGAGCAGCCCCCTGAGCTCTCCTCTCCTCAGCAGCCTCTGGCAGACCTCCCCCAGGAAAAGCCCATCCTGGCTCCGGCACCCGGCAGCATTTTTGAGGACATTTTCCCCAGCAGCATTTCCCAGGCGTCACAGGGGTGGGGGGCTGAGGGGCGACAGGGACGGTTCAACAAGAGCAAATTGCTTCTGGAGATAAACGCCGGCTCCTCACGGAAGGCATTCCTTCCTTTCTTTTCTCTCTTCCTCTCTCGCTCACGCTCGCTCTCCTTCTTTTTTTTTTTTTTTTCTTACAGTTTGCTAAATCTGTTGTAATCTGGTGCCAACGATTAATTCAGGCAGAAGGAGGGAAAGGGGCGTGAAAAAAATACTGCCACAGAGCTGCCTCTAGAGAGTGATGCGGGCAGGAGTGGCCAGGACTAGCATCCCATGACCCCAGTTTTAATCCCAGTTTCAATTAAGTATAAGCCATCCCCAACCAGCCCAGCCACTGCCTCCCTGCCAGCCAGACCAGAGACCCCTGGCTGCCCAGGAGGATGCCCCTCGAAGCAGAGCCTGCCGCACCTGGGGCCTAGCCGGGCGTCGGATGCCTGGGTCCTGGCATCCTGGGAGGCAGTGTCCCCTAGTGGCTAGCTGAGCCCCATACAGCCGGGTCCGGGGCCCTTCAGGCCATAGCCCCTTCACTCCCTTCTCCCTCTGGCCGGCACCCCAGCCCCGCTTCCCTGCACCGGGAACATTCAGGGCTGGGGAGGGTTTCTGTGTACTCTCCTTCATCACTAATAGCTCTCGGTCCACCCAGGGCTACCGCCCCCATCATAAACACGCCCACATTTGTCTCACAGCCCATCAGATGTGCTGAGGCAACCTGTCTACGCAGGTGAACACACAGCTCTCAGGGCTAGGAAGCCCACTCTTCCAGAGGCCCGCCTACAAGGACAGGCAGAGGGTCCCTGAGGCAGACCCAGGAATCCTGAGAGAGCCGGAGATGGATGGGCCGCAGAGACCCAGGGAGACAACCCCCCAGCCCCCGCCCTGGCCAGGTGCCTCAAGCCCCTCTGCCCTCCTGCCAAGGGGTCTCCATGCAGCCCTCTCCATCCATCCTGTCCTCCAGGCCCTTGTTTCTGTCCCTGCCCTTCCCTGGCTCCAGCTCACTCTTCACATCTTAACTCAAGCACCCCCTTCCCTGGGAAGTCCCCCTCAATCCCACCCCCCAGCAGACCCCTCTGTTACTTGACCTCACCACTTTGCACCTTCAGAGCCAAGGCTTCACGGGGAAGAAGTAGACCTGACTAATGTCTGACACCACATCTGACTGGAAGCACCCTGAGGGCAAGACACCCACTGCTTTTGCTCCCCACTTTGTCCCAGAGCCCAGCACTGTGCCTGGCAATAACTAATGCTCAGTGATTATCTCAAGAATAAATGAATGAATGAATGAGCGGGAAAGGAAGGAAGGAGTGAGGGAAGGGAAAACAGAAGATCCAGGGAGCCAGGGGTGCCAGGGGAGCACTGGTGGGCCAGCCCATTTATCCTCCATGACTTCAGCCCCAAACTCCCACCCATCCTCCTCCCTGCCCTCTCCCCAACCCTCACTAGCCCCCAGCTCTGCAGGGTGTCAGTTTAAAACCCAGGGCTGCAGAAATCCAGCAAACAACCTCCACAAAGCAAGGAGAGGCCCCCAAACCCTGACATCATCTGCAGAGCCGCTGGCCCGGGGGAGCGGCAGTGCTCTGGGGGCCTGGAGGGATGGTAAACAGGGAAACACAGGCCTGCACAAACACAGCCTGCTCCGTGGAACCCTCTCGGTGGCTCCAGCTGCTGCCAGAGAACTCCAGGCAGGCTGTCCGGGGGAGGAGGGCAAAACAGGGGCGCTATCCTTTCCCCATCTTCTTCCAGTCATCCAGTCTGCCCCACACCGCAGCCCTGGCCCTCTCAGGGTGAGTGTCCCATGGCAGAGGACAGAATGCAGCTGCCTTGTGAGCCAGCCAGAGCCTGAACTTTGTCTCCAGGAGAACAACACAGGTTCTGAGGAGGACCCCCCTACCTCAAACACACTCGGTGGGGCAGCAGCCAGGGCCTGGGGCCTGGGCCTCCCAGAGGCTGGTGCTTTCCTCTGCCAGTAAGCACGGAAAGCTACCCCCTGGGGCAGTCACCACCCACCCCACTGTAGGCAGTTAGCACCCTCACCACACCCACACCCCTTCTTGTCCACCCATGCTCGCTTGCCCATATGCCTCACACACCCCAGGCTATAAGGGGCCTCAGCAAAAGCCCTCCAGCCCCCCGCTTGCTCTGGGGCATTTCCC
Organism: Macaca nemestrina; assembly: GCF_043159975.1. NCBI lineage: Eukaryota > Metazoa > Chordata > Mammalia > Primates > Cercopithecidae > Macaca > Macaca nemestrina. Next base: position 10,373,519 of record NC_092136.1, read on the forward strand.
ACTGCCCCTTGGGCTGGGTACCAGAGTGAATGGCCCCTGCCTGCAGGGGATGAGGGCCACATCCGTCCTCCCTGCCACCCCAAGGCCTGAAGAAGCTGAAAGCCCTTGGCCCACAGTGAATGAGGGGTGCAGACCAGGCAGGGGCCCCACATTGCTAGGCATGAACTCTGTGCTAGAAACCTCATATGCATCCTCTCAAAGTGGGTATCTCTCCAAGGTAGGTACTGCTGTTACCCCACCCTACAGATGAGGAAGGCGGGTCACACTGAAGGTCAGCAGGCCAGTTAGAGAAACCCTCCCCAGGAACTGAAAGTCCTTAGAACCCTGGGGTGGCATTCTAGTGTGCCAGGAACACGATCAGCAGGGATGACTAGGTGGTTGATATCATTTCCAGACTCTAGAGCAGAAGGGCCAGCACAGCCAGACCCACACAGCCCCAGACAGGCCCCATCTCTGAGATCAGGCCATGTCCAGCCCTGATTCTGGGGATGTCTGGCTGGCTGGGGAGGGGCTGCTAGCCCCCTGACTGGGCAGAGGTGGCTGTGCCCAGCTGACCCCAGAGGCCTCATCCTCCCCCTGCACCAGAGCAGCCACTTGACAGCTGCCACTGCACTGGCCTCTGGGCTCTAAACCCACCTCTCAGTCTTTCAACACCCGCAGGGTCAGGGCCACCTGGAGCCCCAGTCCTCTCAGCTAACTTTGAAGCGAGCACAGACACCACCTGCTCATGTGTGCACCACCCTTCCCCGCGCCCACACGCAGAACTCCCAGACATCCTCTCTGTGGGGCAACTGCTGTAACCCCCTGCTCAGGCAAGGAAGCCATCCGAGAGGGGAGGCTGCAGGCCCAGGGTCACCCAGTGGATGCGACACAGGCTCAGCCATCAGGCATCAATCTCTACAGAGCTGAGTCTGTACAGCCCTGGCAGTGGGTGACCAGTGGGGTGGCAGCACCCCCTCCCCATCACCTTAGAAACAGGCTGGGCGGATCTCCCAGGGGCTTCCATGGGAGGCCTCGGAAGTGGGGAGGAGGGGACACGGGGCGCTGCCACCGAGGGTTAGCGTGAGGATGAAGTCCAATGACAGCACACTGACTGGGGGTGGGAAAATCTGACCGCCTGACCCTCTAAAGTCCCTGTAGGTACCCTCAGCCCTTGAGAATCCTCCAGTCCAGGAGCAGGACTACTAACAATATTTGTCAAATGCACTTACAAAGCAGCCCCCCAGCTCAGGCGGTGGCACTATTAACCCCATTTTACCAACAAGGGAAACTGAGGCACAGGGAGGTGGAGGAATCAATAAATGGTAGAGTGCGGACGCATGGACCCAGGTCTAGCTGAAGTCCAGCAGGCCACAGCTGCCTCCAGGGTGTGGGCTATGGAGCCTCCATGATGGGGTCAGGGTGCTTTTTACTGAAAAGCGTCCAGTCTCTGTGTCTGGGTAAGAACATGGGACCGGGGGCACACATGTAGCCCATGTATGTGCACACACACACACCCTGTGCCCATGGTTGACCCTTCAGCCAGATGTGACAGCCCTGAGCTCTTCCTGACCCTCACACCTACCAGGGCCCCCTCACTGCTGGCCCTGCTGGTCAGCAATCCCTCCCAGGCACTGGCCCCGTCAGCTCAGGCCATTTCCATTTTAAACCTTCTGAGGAAGCCCTGAACAGTCGCCCACGGAGTCAGCACCAGCTGACAGGTGATGTCTGCGCCTCTCCTCCCGGGGCTGGCGGAAGAGATGCAGTAGCTTTCAACTCCAGAAACTGGAGCCTGGAGCCCCCGAGTGCGGCTGCCTCCCCCATAGCCGCCGGGCAGAGACGGGGTGCCCCAGCCACCTCCCTCCACAGTGGCGTCTTGGGTCCCTCACACAGGCAACCTCCTTCCAAACTCCTGAGCCACCTGGGGAAGGGGATGTGGAGGGACTGGTTTCTATGCAACCCGAGGGCGTAGGGGCTTCGGTGAGGCAGGGCTGTTCTCAGTCACCCCTCACCTCCGTTCCCAGCCTTGGCTGTATTTATTCACATCAGAGCTCTGGCTTGGGCCTCGGGGGCCTGACACACCCCAGCTGGGCTGTATTCTCTTAAAACTGCCCACCCTGAAGGGCCTCGAAGGCCTCCTGGCGCCACCGGGAAGGCTGTGGCAGCTCCCTGGTGTCCCTGCTCCACAACTTTCTCCTCCTCGGGGAGCTCTGATCAGCCACGGTTCCCTGCAGCTGGGCGACAACACTCCCCAGCCTTCCTCCCCGGGGCCTCCAGTGCCCGCGAGGAGGGGCGTGCGCCACCGAGTCGGGCCGCCTCCTTGTCTTGAGAGCTGGGGGATGGGGGGTGCCCGCCGCCCCCCGCCCGGGCACCGTGGTCTCACCGTTCCAGCCACCAGGTGCACGGCCCCAGCCCCCGCCCGGCTCAGGGCTGACGGTCCACAGCGTGCACAGGGAGGGAAGTTGGAGGCTGCTCCTGCCCCCCTTGAAGTCGTTTTAAAAATAAAACCTCGCTCCAACCGTGACTCACGCGGCTGGTGGGGACGAGAGCGCGGCGCCCGGGCCGGCCGGCTGTCCCTGGCCGCGCGCCCTCCTCCGGTTCCCGAGTGCGGGAGCTGGGACCCACATGACCGGCCTGACGCCCCCCACGGGTCAGGCCCCCTCCCTGAGGGCGCAGCGAGGGCTTGGACTAGAGCTCCAGCTGAGCCCCCGCCCTTTCCAGCCTCGGCTTGGGAGAGCGGAGCCGCCGGCCGCGCACCCCGCGCCTCCCCGCGGCGGGGCCAGCGCCACCGCCACCAGCGCGTAGCTCTTGACTCAGGGACCCCCACCCCAAATCCCAAAGGCTGGGCGTCCCGTCTCCCGCCGCTCTGGGGCAAAGCCAGGCTGCCTGACCCCGTGGCGCCTCGGTGCCCCCGGCCCCCGCCCCGCCGGCCCCAGCGTCCTGTCCTGGACGCGCGGACCCCGACCCCCGCCCGGTGCAGCCAGCCCTACCTGCGCAGCGGCCGGGGAGGCGGGTCTCCTCGGGAAACTTTGCGGTGACGGCTGAAGCCTCAAGGGTTATTCCAAGGAGCGGGCGGGAACCAGAGCCGGAGGGCGCCCAGGGGGGGCCGGGAGAGGAGCCCCCGCCGCGCGGCAGAGCACGGTGGCGGGCCCGGAGCTGGGGGCGCGCGGCGGCGCATCTGCCTGGCTCGGGCGCCCGGCGGAGCCGCGGGAGGAGTGCGGGGGGTGCGTCCAGCGGCGGGGTGCGTGTGCCCGGGCGGGTGCGCTCGGCGGGGCGGGGGCCAGCGGCGGTGCCCGCGCGAGCGGCGGCTGCGAGCAGGGCGCGGGGAACCAGGCTGTGCGGCCGCCTCTCCCCTCGCGGCGGCAGCGGCGGGGGCCGTGCGTGCAGGCGCGGAGCGGGGAGGGAGGGGGGGAGGAGGGGGAGGCAGCGGGCGGGGAGGAGGCGGCGGGGGCGGGGGCGCCGCGCTGCGCACTGGCCGGCAGGACCCGGCGCGGGAGGCTGCGCCGCCGCGCGGGGACTCTGGCCCAGCCTGGGAGAAGCGGCCTCCGTGCCCCCTCCCCCGCCCTCAGCTAAACTGTCTGGGGGGAGAGCGGGTGGGGGAGCCGACCCCTCTGGGGAGTGGGGGGAGGGAGGCTCCCAAAGCCAGCCTCCAGCGCGGAGGAAGAAAGGGGTTCTCGCTCACGCGCCGCCTCCCTAACACCCTCCTCTCTGCACCCACTCATTCATCCATCCCTTCAGCCATCCATTCATTCATTCATTCATCCGTCCACCCATGCATTCATTCACAAACAGGTACCCACCGCCTACTCTGCATGCCAAGGTAACCCCTTCCTCCTTGCCTGGCGCCCCTTCCCTGGTCAGACCCTCTCATCCGCCGCGTGCTGTAAACACCCAGGAGCTCCCCAGCAGTACCTCTCCCACCTGTTAAGGGGGCAGCGCCAGGGTCCCATGCCAGCGCCCCCTCCCATCCCCAGCTGACTGTGACCTTGGCCAAGTTGCTGAACCTCTCCCAGTCTGTGTCCTGGATTGTGAAATGGGAGCGTTACTACCTAGCTCCAAAGGTTACTGTGAGAGATGAAGAAGACCTTGAATGGGAGGGTGGCTGGCCCAGTGTCTGGCACCCATTAGAGATTGGGAAGATGTTCATGCCTATGGTGTGGCATCTGGGTGGGGTGAGGGAGTGTTTAGACCAGATAGCCTCCTCTTAGCCTGAAAGTCCCAGTGCTTTTGGCATTCGCTGGGACACTAAGTAAGGGACTCTCCCATATACCCAGCCTGGCCTGACCTGGTCAGACCTCATCACCTTGTCAGTGGCTGCTCTGAGTACCAAGCCTGCCCAGAGCCCCCACCAGAGGGTCCCAATGCTCCTGATCCACCCTCAGACCGCCTGCAGTCTGGCTAGGACCCCCTCTGCCGGCCCTGCTCTTTGCTGTCCATTGAGGCCTGGAGGCTACCTCCCCTCTGGGATGCCCTCCCAGATCCCCTTGGGGAGGGTCTCCCCACAGAGCACCTCTCCCCCTCCTTTCCCTGTGCAAACCCAGCCCTCTTGCGCCCAGCCCAGGGACAGACTGGGGCCTGGCCTGAGGCCACCGCCTCTGTGCGCTCTGCACGCGCCTGTCTTTGCCCTTCCTACCTCTCCCTCACTTCACCCTTCCAGATTTCCCTCCCCTTAACTCCCTTTCTTCCTTCTCCCGATTTCTACTCAATTCACCAAACAGCTATTTTTTCCTCCCAATTTTTATTTATTGCCCAAACAGCATTATACCAACAATAAAAGAAAGAAAAATCACCCACAATGCCACCGCCCTGTGGCGTCAACAGCTTCCGTTCCTCTGCTCCCTTCCAGGCTTGTCCATGCAGAGACGGCTGTAATTTTTACAGAGCTGTGGTTTCCGTTCCGCCTCCCCAGACCCCCAGATGGACGTGTGGCCCTGGGGCTCCGTCATTTCTCCATCACGGCACTTGGCGTGTGGCTCAGGAATTACGTTCAAGCCTTCCTCCTCTTTTGAACCAAATGTCTTGAAGGAGAGACCCCTTTCTATCCCTGCCACCCCCACGCCAAGCCACAGAGCTGGCACAGAGCGCAGACAATGCCTCGCAGTGGAATGGATTGTATGATTGTAGCTCTGTTTGACATGTTCCACTTAGATATCAAAATGTTATCGTCGAGCCAGCCATGGTGGCTCACACCTGTAATCCCAGAGCTTTGGGGGGCTATGGTGGGATGATTGCTTGAGGCCAGGAGTTTGAGACCAAAAAATAATATACAAAAAAATACAAAAAATATATATATATTTTTTGAGATGGCGTTTCACTCTTGTTGCCCAGGCTGGAGTGCAATGGCACAATCTTGGCTCACGGCAACCTCTGCCTCCCAGGTTCAAGCAATTCTCCTGTCTCAGCCTCCCGAGTAGCTGGAACTACAGAAATATGCCACTAAGCCTGGCTAATTTTTGTATTTTTAGCAGAGATGGGGTTTCACCATGTTGACCAGGCTGGTCTCAAGCTCCTGACCTCAGGTGATCTGCCCACCTCGGCCTCCCAAAGTGCTGGGATTACAGACATGAGCCACCGCACCTGGCAAAAAATAATTTAAAAAAAATTAGGCACTTGTCACCCCAGCTACTCAGGAGGCTGAGGTGAGAGGATCACTTGAGCCCAGGAAGTCGAGGCTGCAGTGAGCTATGACTGTGCCACTGCACTCCAGCCTGGGCAACCTTGTCCCTAAAAAACAAACAAAAATCATCTTCATAATTGTGGTTTTAACAGCTGCACGATATTCCACAAAGCTGATGGAGTAACTTGCTCAGCCATGCCTGGTGGCTGTGCACAGTTCAGGGGATGTGGCTGGAAGTCCACTGTGTGCCAGGCGCTGTTTAGGGCACCAGGGACCAGAAGTGAATCAGGCCCTGCTGGATCTTGCCCTGGCAAAGCTGGAACTCCAGCATGGGGGCTGGGCACCTAGACAGTTATGGCTTAGCAAGATCTTGCTGAAGTAGGCATTACCTCGTGACCCCAAGACACAGGGCCAAGTCGATTTTGACATCAGCTTCCCCAGGGAGGTGCCTCTTGACCTGGGTCTTGGAGGGTCAGGAGGGATGTTCATGCAGACAGCAGAAGCTCACAGGTGCTGTGACATGAAACAGCCTTGGCTTTGAGACTCAAGAATTCTTGGTTACGGTGGGGGACAGAAGCCGGGGGACCATAGTGGAAGATGAGGTGGCTGGTGTCAGCCAGGATGGGTGTGCAGGGTCTCAAACAAACCTGGAGAGCCTGGATTTTATCTTGGAAGGAGTAGGGCACCACAAGGGAGTGTCATTCCAGGAAGGGGACAGTGGGCTCTGAGAATCAGAAAGATCGCTGTTCAGTCAACAAACCCTTGCCGAGCTCCTGGGAGCTGTGGCCTCCAGGAGGATGCAGGTGACTGGTAAAGGCAGTGTGGCCTTGGCCTGGAGGACTGAGCTAGTCACTGCTGGGCACTCATGGTGGATGCACTCAGCCACGAGGGCAGCTCAAGTCACCTGACGATGATTTGTAGTTTCAACCTTGAGCTCGCCAAGCCCCAGCTCCCCGGCTCCCAGGGCGGCAGTAACCCATGCAGCGTGGTGGGGTGGGCCCTACCACCGGGCAGCCAAGGTCACCCTGGCCCTGCCCGAAGCATCCTTGCCTCTCCAGCTGCCATCTACCCACTCTGGAGCCCCTAAATCTGGGTCCTGCTCACCATCCTGTAACTCACCAGCCATCGGCCCTGGGCACCATCCCAGCCTTGCTGTGCCCCCATTTCCTTAACAGGGCCATCTTAGACCTCCTAGGGCTAGCGAGAGTCCAGTGAGGTCCCAGGAGGAAAGTGCTTCATATCCTGTGAAGTGTTGTAACAATACGACTCACCATTATTAGACCGTGGTCAACTAAAGCTGGGCCACCCCTGGCTTCACTTGGGCCTGTTCTCAGCTGGGGGCAGGGGAAGGAGGTGACTTGACTCAAGGGAGGAACAGGGTCTTCCCCACTGGGAGGTGGGGTCTGTGGTCATCATCAGGGACCCTTAGCCCCAGGCTCTGTGCTGGGCATCCAGGCATGAAGCCATGCCAGGGCAGTGGTCAGGGGTTGGCACTAAGACAACAAATTGCAGATATTCAGAGGGCACAACTCTGGCCTCAGCCTTCCCCACAGGCCCCAGCCTGGGCATCACTTCCAAAGAGGGTTGGACTCCCAGCCCGGGGCCCCAGCGATGTCCCAGTATACTGTGGAATGTTCACATGAACGCATGGATATGTCACCTGTGAGTAGGCAGGCTGTGTGCACCACTTCAGGGACACCTGGCCAGCACACATCAGAAAGCTCCAGCGGCCGGCTGCGGTAGCTCATGCCTGTAATCCCAGCACTTTGGGAAGCCGAAGCAGGTGGATCACTTGAGGTCAGGGGTTCGTGACCAGCCTGGCCGACATGGCGAAACCCCGTCTCTACTAAAAATCCAAAAATTAGCTGACGTGGTGGCGGATGCCTATAATCCCAGCTACTGTGAAGGCTGAGGCAGGAGAATCACTTGAACCTGGGAGGCAGAGGTTGCAGTGAGCAGAGATTGTGCCACTGCACTCCAGCCTGGGCGACAGAGTGAGACTCCGTCACAAAAAAAAAAAAAAAAAAAAAAAGAGGAAGGAAGGAAGGCTCCAACAGCTTTTCTGATCCAAGTTCTAACTCCACCGTGCTCCCTTCCCACCATTATGCACAACAGAGAGGGGCTGGGGCTTCTCCCCTCTAAGCACAAGGTCTAGGACCAGGAGGGTGGGCCTGGCACAGAGCTTCAGGGAGAGCCAGAGAGCAAGACCTCCAGCCCAGGAGGAAAGTCCTAGAGAGGGTGCCCCAAGGAGCAGGCACAGAAGGGACAAAGCCAGGTAGGGTGAAGTCAGCAACCTCCAGGACTGGTGCTGGGAGCAGGGAGGGGCCCAAGGCAGGTCAGACCAGGCCACTGGCACTGGCACTGGGGAGGCTGCCAGCCAGGACAAGAGCACCCCTACAGCCCTGCTCCAGTGCTTGCCTCCATCCTCGTCCTCACCCCTCCCCTCAGCATGCTCCTGCCCCCAGGCCCTGAAACAAGGGTCTTACTTCTCTGCACCCTTCCACCTCTCCAGTCCTAACCAACTCCTCCTCATCAGCCCAGGGCCTGGCCAACCTGTCATCAGAGAGGCCTCCCTAAACCCCACATCCCCACCCACCCACCTTCCCTTTTTTTTTTTTTTTTTTTAAAGAGATAGGATCTACTATGTTGCCCAGGCTGGATTCAAACTCCTGAGCTCAAGCGATGCTCCCACTTCAGCCTCCCAAGTAGCTGAAATTGCAGGTGCACACCACCATGCCCAGCTTCTAACCCCACCTTCCCGATTAGGTCACCTTCTTCTGTCTCCCTCCTCCGCTTCTGTTTTGTAGCACTCAGCTCGTTGGTGATTGCTTACGATTTCTATGACTGCGTTTCGCATCTACCGGCCAACATGTCCACATCTCTAAGATCCCGTGTGGCTGATTTTTTTCTCTGGTGGTGTGTTTGCTTCTTGGGCAGTACATATAATAGTAGCGTGACTTAGAATCACAGGTCCCTGTGTCCGGTGATGTGTATTTTGTTAGTATTCATCTCTCCACCAGACTGTGGGCACCTTGAGGGCACAGCCGGGCCTATTTGGGTTCCTGCGTGTCCCCAGCCCCTGCTACAGTGTCCAGCATGTGAGGACAGCATGGTCAGGCATTGGTGAATGTGGCGAATGGATGAATGGACAGAACATTAAACAGGAGTGAGCATCAGGCTGACAGAGCCCTTCAAGGTAACAATGACAGAGCTGTCCCAAGGCCAACCATGATTCATAAAACTGGGAATTGCCCAAAGATGATGGCTCCTGGGGTTCTGGGGGGCCAGATGCACATCCAGCTACTGGGGAGTGGGTAGAGTCTGGGTATGAGTTTGGGGGGTGATGGGGATATGACGGGGGAGATCAGGTCTAACCAGCTGCCCCTAGGTGGGTGGGGAGACAGACTCCAGAGAGGGTGGGAATGCAGGCCTGGGCAGAGGCAGGACTATGTCACCCAGGGGGTGGCGGTTCCACTTGTCAGCTGGTCAGCCCCCAGCCCCAGCAGGACTGAGCGGTTGGTGGCCAGGCTTCTCTCATGAGCCCCTCTTTCCCTTGGGAGTTTTCTCTGCTCCCCACCAGTGACATCACCTCCCCTGCCCCCATCCCTTCCAGACAGTCAGGGCTGCCTCTCCCAGCTCCCTGCCTTCTCAGCCATCATTCCCAGCAGAGGATATGCTTTTTGCGGTGATTTAGACCTTCCTTTACTCCAGCTGTCATTCACCTGTTACACACATCCCAAGTTCAGGAAGGAGATGTGAACTGTGTCCTGAAAGAGCCCTGTGGAGACACCAGCCTCGGCCAGGGCAGGGAGGGCTGTGTGATGAGCAGCTCATGGGCATGGGTCCAAGAGGAGGGTGGGGGCGAGGCCAGCTGTGCAGGGTGGGCTGGGAAGGGCCTCCACGAGAGAGACTGGGTCTTCTGGCCGTGCAGAGTCTGTGGCAGGTGGAAGCAGATGGGGGCTGGAGCCTGACACAGTGAGGAAGGGGATATCATTGGGAGCGAGAGGTGGGGCCTGATCCAAAGGGAGGGTGGCAGCCCCAAGACATCGGGGAGCCAGGGGACGGGGTCCCTGTGACTGCCCGAGGTCGGGGATGCAGGAGGCTCTGAGATTGGTGCCTCAGAGACCTCTACTGGGGATCCCCCAACCCTGTCACTGTGCCTCTTCTGCCAGCCGCCAGGTTCCGGTTTCAGGGGCTTCAAGCTCTGCAGCCCCCTCATCTCCCCTCCCGTTCCTCTGCCCCAGTGTGAGCTGCTTTATGGCCTTAGCCTCCTCCACAGCGCAAAGGCTCTTGAGGCCCATCGTCCACATCCCAGCACCCGGCTGAACCAACCACAGCAGGTGGCCACTCCCCACTTCACTGGGAACTCAAGAGGCTCCTGGCCCTTCCCCTTGGGTTGTCTCTGTCCCCCAACAGACCCCAATAGAGCTAAGGCCACTGATGGTGCCCTGGGGCGGGGAAGTCGGGATGGGAGAGTCTGAGGTGGGGTGCCCTGAACCCAGGGTCCCTCTCCCAGAGTCCTGGGGCTGCAGAGCTGGGGTTGAGGAAACAGATGGCATCTTCTGGGACCCCTCACCTGCCCTCACCTGCTGGCCTAGGTGCTCCAGAGGCAGGGAAATAAGGAGAAAGAGTGTCCTAAGCCCAGGGTCTCCCTCCCTGAGTCCTGGGGGGCACAGCTGTGGTCCAGGGCTGGGGCCGGTGCCCCCAGCAGCCAGGCCTGGCAGGTTCTGAGCTGGGAACACCAGCACCGCTGAGGCTGGGCACTGGGAGGAGCTGCGGGAGGAGGGGGAGGGGAAGAGGACCAGCGCCAGCGGCAGGGGGCGGGGCGCGATGGGGTTGCCCAGCAACCAGCACGCTGCCGCTTCCAAGGAGGGATTCTTAAAGAGCTGAGCAGAAAGGCTGGGGCGCGGAGCGGAGGGGCTGAGGCTGAGCCTCGCATACCAATGGCTGCCACACTGACCTCCTCCTGCCTCCTGCTCCTTCCTCCTGCCTCCTGCCTCCCACCTCCCACCTCCCTCCACCCTTCTTCCTCCTCCCTCTCCCTCCTCCCTCTGCAGCGTGGAACCCAAGCTGGGAGGGCAGGGGAACAGAGAGGAGGAGGCGCCCAGGCCAGGGGGGCCCTAAGGTAGGCAGGCAGGCAGGCAGGGACCAGGCTAGGGTCCTCTCGTGTCCCCACAGGACAAGGCCTGGGAGGGGTAATAACACAGGACAAGGGGCACCCTCGGCTCCAGACCCTCAGCACAGGCCCTGGCACTGGGGACAGCAGGGAACTAGAAGTCCTGGTCCCCACCCCACCCAGCCCTTCCCATGCACCTCCCGGGCACTCCCCACTGGGGAAGCACTAGTTTTAGAGTCAGACAGAACTGCTTCTTCCACCAACCCAGCCCCGCATCCTGAGAGTCCTGGGCAGCCTCAGAGAGTGAGCAGCCACTGGCTGCACAGAGGTGGCGGGTGCCCGGCAGGCACACAGGATGGTGCTTCCTGGGGTCTGACTTAGATTCCCTGTGCAGCAAGTGGCTGCTGCCTTTCCTCTGTCCTTACTGAGAAGGGAACGGTTTTGGACTTGGCGCAACACTTCGTATTCCAAAAAGCAAAGTGACAATTCAGCTGTGCCACCTTATTCCAGTTCCTTTCCTTCTAGGGCCATGGTTTCAAATCTGTTTTGGGGGAGGGGAATATAGGTCAAGGGCACCTTGCTGGGGGCCCCGAGAGGATTCTCCCATGGAAATTCTAGGAAATTGTAGGCCAAGTGTAGTGTTCACAGGCAGAGTCTGGGGAAGTGCACAGAGCAGTCACTGGGGGCCAGAGGGAGGCGGTAACCTCAGAGGTTAAGACCTGGGCCTCTGGGTGGGCTAGACATGAATGAGCCCCTCCCAGCTTCCTGCAGAGGGTGGTGGAAGGCAGCATGGGCAGGAGGGTGGGAGGGCTCCAGCCGCCACTGTGTCTTCACAGACGATGTGCTCTTCCATTGACTGGATTGAGGCACAGTTCTGAGCCAATCCCATCCTTGATCCAGTCCTATCTCCATGGTCTTCTCTTTGGTCCCATGGGCTGGGTCATGCCGCCTCTCCCAGCCCTCCCTCAACCCATTCTCAGCCACCATCATCCCCGCAGCCCCTGCCTCCAGGCCCACCCCTTCAATCTGCTCCCTTCCCCAGCTCTAAAGAGGGTTTTTCTAAACGGCAAGACCAACCCTGCTGCTCCCAGCTTCAGCACCCGCCATGACACCCTATGACTGTGGGAGAAGGATCAGGGAGGGCCCCGTGGGCCTAGCCACCTCCTCTGCCCTCGTCTCAGCCACACTCCCCTCTGCAAAGCCCCTTCCCCACTGCTCACCCTCTGTGACATCCATGGCCTCATCAATGTCTGTTGAATGAATGAGTAGTCCTAAGAGGAGCTCTTAGGTGCCATGCCATGCTGGCCTTTGGGATCCAGGAATGTACAAAGCAGAGGAGGTCGTCTCCCCACAGGCTGCCATGCTGTTAATAAACCAGCAAACACATCAGAGGATGAGGTCATTATGGGCCCAAGGTGTGGGCTCCAGAGGAAATAAAGAGGCTGATAAGAGGAATGGGGCAGAAGGCCTTTTAACTGGGTGGTCAGGGGCGGCCCCTTAGAGGAGGTGACATTTTCATTGAGTCCTGAAGGATAAGAAAGAGCTCCGCTTGGGAAGAGCTGGAAGAAGAGTGTGCCAGGCAGAGGGACCTGTATGTGCAAAGGCCCTGAGGCATGAAAGAGCCAGCCCTATTGAAGGAAGAGAAAGGAGGCCAGGAAATTGTGGGGGAGGGGTGTGGGATACAGCCATGCCTCCATGGAGGGAAGCATGGATTTTATTCTAAGTATAATCGGAAGCTATTGGAGAATTTTAAGCAGGGAAGTGACATGATCTAATTTATATTTTAAAGCGATCATCTGAACAACCACTTTGCAGAGCAATTTGGCAATAACTAGTAAAGTTAAGATTATGCGCACTCCACAACCCAGCAGCCCGCTCCTAAGCGTGGACCCAAGAGAAATTCTGGTGCATGTGTGCATGGGGTGTGTAAAGATGCTACTGCCACTGTGTTTGCATGAGACAAAACCAAGCATGCTTGACTGTGGGTCAGTGGGAGAATGGGTGGCTTGGCATGGGGTAGTTCCACCATGGAACATTAAACACCAGTGAAAAGGGGCCCACGAGGCCGAGCGCAGTGTCTCACACCTGTAATCCCAGCCCTTAGGGAGGCTGAGGCAGGAGGCTCACTTGAGCCCAGGAGTTCAAGACCAGCCTGGGCAACATAGGGAGATCCCGTCTCTGTGAAATTTTTGTTTGTTTGTTTTCCCGAGACAAAGTCTTGCTCTCTCTCCCAGAGCTGGAGTACAATGACACGATCTTGGCTCACTGCAACCTCCGCCTCTCAGGTTCAAGCAGTTCTCCTGCCTTACCCTCTTGAGTAGCTGGGATTACAGCCATGCACCACCACACCCAGCTAATTTTTGTATTTTTAGTAGAGATGGGGTTTCCCCATGTTGGCCAGGCTGGTCTCAAACTCCTGACCTTGTGATCTGCCTGCCTCAGCCTCCCAAAGTGCTGGGATTACAGGCATGAGTTACTGCGCCTGATCTGAAAGTTTTAAAATTAGCCAGGAGTGGTGGTGTGTGTCTATAATCCTAGCTACTTGGGAGGGTGAGGCAGAAGGATCTCTTGAGCCCAGGAGGTCAAGACTGCAGTGAGCTACGATCCCACCATTGCACTCACTCCAGTCTGGGCAACAGAGCGAGACCATCTGAAAAAAAAAAAAAAGAGGTGCGGGGCCCATGAGAGCAGTGTGGGCCTGCCCAGATAAATCTCACAAGCATTGCAATGAATGATAACAGCAAACCGGGAACTCCTGTTTATACAAAACTCAAAGACACTGAACCTGTCTTACCTTATTGAGGGGCATGCATAGTAAAACTCTAAAGAAAATACATGCAAATCCAGAATAGTGGATAGCTCTGCAGCTTCCGCTGTTTTTGAGGTTGATTTCATGCATGCAGGAAATGCATGGAAAAGGCTCACCAGTTGCTGGGAGAGGAAGGCATGGAGGGGTGAGGGGCAGCTGAGGAGCCGCCGAAGTAGGAGGCCACAGCAGCCAGGCCTCCTGGGATGGGGATCTGGGAGTCAGAGGGAGCCCAGCCTGGCCTGGCTGTTCAGAGCTGGTGCTCACTCTTTCCTCCTGCAAACCCCTGTTTTGTTTTCTATTAAAATAGCCCGGGCTAGGTGCGGTGGCTCACACCTGTAATCTGAGTACTTTGACTTGAGGTCAGGAGTTCAAGACTAGCCTGGCCAACCTGGTGAAACCCAGTCTCTACTAAAAATACAAAAATCAGATGGGTGTGGTGTTGTGTGCCTATAGACCCAGCTACTCAGGAGGCTGAGGCCTGGCAGAATCTCTTGAACCTGGGAGGCGGAGGTTGCAGTGAGCCCAGATAGCGCCACTGTACTCCAGCCTGGGCGACACAGTGAGACGCTGTCTCAAAAAAGATTAAAAAATTAAAGAACAATAAAATAGCTTCTGGTTTTGTCCTTTTAGAAGAAAGCTGAATCACAGAGAGGCAAGGGGCTTTCTGGGGTCACCCAGCAAGCTGGGTGCAGAGGAACCCATGACCCTTCCTACCGGGCAGTCGGGCCTGCCCAGCTGGGGCTGGGCCTTGACCTTTCCTAGGGTTCAAGGCTGCCTTCAAGACCCACCCGCTGAGGGGTCCGTGGCCGTTCTAAGGCCCCCCAACTCCTCCCTCATCTTCTCTGATGCCCTCCGCCTTCCCACCCGCCAAGGCTCCCTTGATCCCCAGCCCCTCATTCCTGCAAGGATGGAGACTGCCCGGCTGGCTGGGGCCCAAGCCATCTCCTGGTAATTGAGTTTCAGGGATGCTTATGGTTATGCTAATGTGGGATGCTGAGTGCCTGCCCCATGGCGCCCGGGGGAGGGGAGGCCCAGGCAGCAGCTGGGGGTCCAGCAGCGCAGCAGCTCAGTCCTCCCATGGAAGCCAGACAGCCCGATTCAGACCCAGCTCCCCAGTCCCCAGCTGCATGACCTTGGGCAAGTCACTCAGCCTCTGTGAACCTCTATTTTCTCATCTGTAAAGTGGGAAAAATCACAGGACACCCTCAATGGGCTCTTGTCAGGAGGGCGAAATGAAAGAAGCCACTGGAAATACTTGGCCCAATGCATAGCACGGAGAACTTGCTTGATAAATGTGTCATCAGCTATTTTTTGTTTCGTTTTAAAGTCTGGAAGGTCCTCCAGGGCCACGGGAATGGGGTGAGCCGAATCTGCGCCCTGAGCGAGCCGCTGACTTGCATTTCTCTTGTTTTTATGTTGCATGCTCGTGGTATTCCATTTGGTGGAATGAACATGAATTTCTTACTTAGCAAAATACCAGTAAGTGGAAGGTGCCTGGGGACAGGGCTTGGAGAGGGGGTATTGAGGGGGACCTCCATGTTGCCAGGGGTTTAGGGGCCAGCTTGGGGTGAGACTCGCCAGGAGATTGGGTCTCCAGGGGCCCAAGCAGCCAGGCAAAGACAGAACCCAAGAAACCCAGGCAGGAAGCAGACAAGAGAGGCCCAGGCCAGCTGGAACCGCAGCCACGTCACCTACTTTGAGCTTTAAACAGTGAACTGCGAGGCTTTTATGGGGAGAGGCGTGGGGGTGAGATGCCTTGATTAGACCAGGAAGAGGGGCTGTAGAGTGGAGTGGACATGGGTGAACGGGCAGGGGGCATCTGGAGGTGTGTGGGAGTGAAGGAGACCGCCCTGAGGTGAAGGGGAGTCGGGGGAAGGAGGGCCTGGAATGGGCACGGTGAGAAGAAGGAGACCGAGGGGAATCTAGTGGGGAGGCACAGCTGGGTGCCACCCCTAGCAGCTTTGAGCAGCTCGCAGGCTCCTGTCAGAGAAGACGTGGTGAGGGGCTTAGCCCTGGACCAGCGGGGTTCAAATCCTTCTCCCTGACTTACCAAGGATGCTGGGACCTTCCGCCCCCAGGAACCAGCACCCCCAGCTTTGGGGCCCAGTGCCACAGTGAAGCCCTATGAGGCTGTAGGTTTTACAGGCATTTTTAACTTTATCATCTATGCCTCACAAGGGCCTCAGTTAAATGATCACCCCACCATACGGATGAGGTGGGGCAGCTGACCCGAGATCACAGCTGGGGGTTTCAGGACCAGGGCCGGCAAAGCATAAGGATGTTGGCTCCTCCCACTGAAGCCTGTGGCCTTGGGCAAGTCATTTCTCTTCTCTGGGCCTCAGTTTCCCCATCTGTAAGTGGGGCAGGAGGGTGTGTGCACACATGCAAAGATGATGGTCAAAGATCCATGTGGAGGTCGGGCGTGGTGGCTCACAACTGTAATCCCAGCACTTTGGGAGGCCAAGGCAGACATCACTTGAGATCAGGAATTTGAGACCAGCCTGGCAACATGGTGACACCCGTTTGTACTAAAAATAGAAAAATTAGCCCAGCATGGTGGCACACGCCTGTAGTCCCAGCTACTCGGGAGACTGAGGCAGAAAACTCTCTTGAACCCGGGAGGCGGAGGTTGTAGTGAGCTGAGATCGCACTACTGTGCTCCAGCCTGGACAACAGAGCAAGACTCCATCTCAAAAAAAAAGAAAAAAAATTCCATGTGGAAGCTTGCTGGGGATGCACTTGGTGCCCACAAATGGGGGCCCTCACCCTCCAGTGAGGTCCCTACTCCCCTGGCCCCCCAGCCTGGGGAATGTCCAGGAAGCCTCCCACCTTCCACCTGGGCCGCCCCACCTCGGAGGACAGTGACCTTGGCCTGGGGGGACAGAGCTTGTCAAACAAGCAACTGCTCTCACAGCTTGAGATGCCTTTGAAGTCTCTCATTTTATCTTCAAAATCCAGCACATTTCACATTTTATTCCATCTGCGGGGTGTTTCTAATCTAAAACATGTTTTAAACGACTCGCCCTCAAGTCACACGGATACCCACCGCTGGCCTGCGGGAAATGGGGCATCGATTTCTCAAGAACAAAACCCGCTCCCCTAAGCCCCCTGTGGGGCCAGGCCTGCCAGCTGGTCAGATGGTGGGACAGTTGGCAGTCACGGAGCCCCTTGGAGGTGCCAGGCTCTGTGCTGATGGCGGGGATCTGGGCTCGGGGAGGGCAAGGGGGATGCTGGGGAACGCACTTGGTGGGAGCACCAAGGAGGCTTGCTATCCCCAGGGGAAGTCTGAGAGGCATCCCGGAGGCAGGGGTCACCTGGACACTGCAATAGCCAGGAGGCCTCTCCTGCCACCACCTGTGCCCCCAGTCCCTTCCCTGTGTGGTTCATCTGTCCTCTGTCTAAACCCCCCAGCAGCTCCCATTTCTCACTAAGGCTCTCAAGGCACCCCAGGGGCTGCTCCTGCCTGACCCCCCACTTCTGTCCTCCCTCCCTGCTCCTCACTCAGCCCCCGAGGCCTCAAGGCCTCAAGGCCTTTGCCCCTCGTCCCCCACCCCTGCCTGGCTGTGCTGCTCACAGCAGCTCCAGGGTTCAACAGGACCCGCCCGCCCCTCCAGACCCACTGCCCGCCGCCACCCCCACCCCTTGCATTTCCTTCGCGGCCTCTGGCACTCACAGGGATTCTTGTGCAAGTTGATTCTCGTGCTGTCTTTCTTGACGATCTCCCGGCCAGCTGATGCACCATGTGCCAGCAGGGCTGTGCCCATCCGTGTCCCAGCACCCGGCACACGGTGGGGCTGGCTGCACACTTGTCAGAGGACAGAAGGCTGAGATCCGCCTCACAAGGGGGAGGGGAGAATGAAGGTCAGGCCAGGACACTGGGTGACTTAAGGGAGCAGCCCCCAGGCCCCCACTCCTGGCCGGGGCCCCTCCAGGCAGCTGAGGCCAGGGTGAGGCACAGAGCAGCAAGCAAGGGGAGTAGAGGCGGCCTCCAGGGACTTGCAGGTGGGCTGTGCCCGCCTCAAAGTCACCGCTGTGCCTGCTCGCCCGGCCTCTCCCTGGCCCAGGAACCTGCTCAGCGCTTTCCTCGGGTCACTGCGTCTCCTCTGACGTCCCAGCCCCCGCACAGCGCCCCTCAAGCACCCTCAGCAGCCCCCCTCCCTGGGCTGGAGGATTTCGTCCCTGTCAGAGAACAGCAGAGGCAGCTCCTGCACCTGAGCACCTTCGTGGCTCAGGCCTCCTGCCACTGCCCTTGGAGCAGCCCCTGTCGCCTACACAGCTCCCGGCCCAGGTCCTGCCTCCCGAGGGCCCCCGGCCTCGGCCCTGGGATGGGCTTCTCTGCATGGCCCATGGTAGAGAGCTGAAGCTTGTGAGTCAGGCAGGCAGACCCAGCTCAAATTCAGCTGAGTGACTCTGGGCACCATCTGTAATGCCCATGGGCTCCTTTAGGAACTCATTAGTGGGCACCTGCGGTGAGCCAGGCACTGTGCTGAGAGCTGGAGAAGAACCGTGGGGGAGACACCTGAGGGCAGGAGTGGGGGTATCAAGATAGGCACCTGGGGGCCGGGCGTGTGACTCACGCTTGTAATCCTAGCACTTTGGGAGACAGAGGTGGGTGGATCATCTGAGCTCAGGAGTTCAAGACCAGCCTGGCCAACATGGTGAAACCCCGTCTCTAAAAATAAAAAAAAATGAGCCAGGTGTGGTAGCTTGCACCTAGACTTTCAGCTACTCAGGAGGCTGAAGTGGGAGAATCGCTTGAACCCTGGAGGCGGAGGTTGCAGTGAACTGAGATCCAACCACAGCACTCTAGCCTGAGCAACAGTGAGACTTCATTTCCAAAAAAACATAGGCACCTGGGAGGGGATTCTGGAGGCAGTGTTAATGACTCATGGCCCCCCAGGAGAGCATCACTGGGGACCAGGAGACCTGAGGAGGTGGGGGATGATGAGGGCCGCCTCCAGGTAGAGGTGCCATGGCAGAGTCTATGCAAAGGGCCTGGGGCTGGAGAGCATGGGGCAAGTTTGAGGACCATGTGTACGGCAGAGGGAGAGGAGGAGGGGAGGAGATGGTCTATGGGGCCTGGAGATCTGCAAGGAGCCAGTCTTTATCCTAAGAGCAAAGGGATTTCTCTTTTTTTTTTTTTTTTTTTTGAGACGGAGTCTCGCTCTGTCGCCCAGGCTGGAGTGCAGTGGCCGGATCTCAGCTCACTGCAAGCTCCGCCTCCCGGGTTCACACCATTCTCCTGCCTCAGCCTCCCGAGTAGCTGGGACTACAGGCGCCCGCCACCGCGCCCGGCTAGTTTTTTGTATTTTTTAGTGGAGACGGGGTTTCACCGTGTTAGCCAGGCTGGTCTCAAACTCCTGACCTGGTGATCTGCCCGTCTCGGCCTCCCAAAGTGCTGGGATTACAGGCTTGAGCCACCGCGCCCGGCAGGGATTTCTCATTTCTCATTAAAGCTCCCAAGGCCCCCAAGGCTCCCCACCGCTGGGGGGGGTGGGTTTCATGGGGCAGCTAGGGCCAAATAGGAGATTTTATCTCCTCTCCAAATGTACATTGTGAGAGGATCACTTTCCATGGCTCAGCGTCCTCATCTGTGAAACGGGTTTGTAATCGCGTCTTCCAAACAGGGAAAGGATTGAGTGAACTGTGCGCGCACCAAGCTCACCCAGCCTGGGCCCAGGCTTTCCACCTGGTTCGTCCCTTTCCTCCATCACAAATAAGTTATATTTTATGACTTGGTTAGCGTCAAGACAAATGTATTAATATTTTATCTGATAACATTGTCTTTGACCTAAAAGTTCATTGTTTTCTTCTGATTTTAAAAGAACTACAACATCTTTGTGGGCCCCTAAAAGTGTCATGGGCCTAAGCACGTGCCTGCTGTGCCCAGCGGGGAGGCTGGTCCTGCCTGGGCCCTGGGAGACTGGCAACGCCCTCTCAGTGAGGTGTTGGCTGGTAGGGTGCCGTCCTCATGCACGTCCCTGTGCCCCTCCCTCCATGCCTTCTTATCCCTCAAGCCTCAGCTCAAATGCCACCTCCTCCGAGAAGCCTTCCCAGTCTGCAGACTTCAGCAGATCCCACACACCCCCGTTCCCCTCGCCATACCCGGGGCAGCTCTCAAGTCTGCTCCCAGCTACCCCTCCGGTCAGGACTGGAAGCTTCCAAGGCCCAGGGACTACATACTGTTCTCTTCTCTGTGCCTGCTGCCCAGCACAACCCTGGCACCCAGTTGGCACTGAATTCAAATGTTTTGTGTGGAGCATGGAGGAAGGGCTGGGTGCCACCTGTGCCTCAGGCCTCCTGTGACCTGTCATGACAGTTTCCAAACACTCAGGTCTGGCCCTCTCCCTTTCGCTGGGCAGCGGCCACCTGCCAGCCTCTAACTAGACTGGGAGCTGGGCACAAACTGGGGAGCTACTGCGCCCTGCCCTCAGGGACGGCAAGTGCTGGGGCAGAGGAGGGCCGGGAGGAGGGGTGTGTGGGAGATGGAGACTGGGACTTCCAGGCCCCCAGTCCCCAGGGACCGTCAGCAGGGGACAGAGGACTTGGCAGTGACTGGCATTGAGGGGTGCCACCCCAAGGTCATAGGCACAGCACCGGGCTGGGAGCCAGTTAATCAAATCCCAGGGAGCATGGCACAGGCACATCCTCGGGTGGGGGGAACCCGATGGGGCCGGGCTGCCTCCGCCTGCAGACTCCAAGAGCAGACCGCAGACCGGGGACCCCACAGCCTCCAGGGTGTGCTTGCTGCTGGGAGGCCCCACCCCTACCCAAAGCCAAAGCAAACTGTGCCCCTCCAAGCTCCCAGGGCCAGGCTCGGGTCCCCCACTCAGCCCCACACAGCATTCAAAGACCACTGTTTGCTGGGAGCAGGTCTGGGTCCCTTGGGTGGGGCCGGGTCATGAGCCCCAGCTTGGACTCGCAGTCCAGTGCCCATCCCCCACCTCACGCGGCCACCGCCTGCCCGAAGTCACCATGCCTTCAGCAACAAGAGCCTTTCGAGACGGGCATGTTGGGGGTCAAGAAAAGGAGCTGTAACAACCAGTGCTCCCGGGCCCAGCTCCGTCTTCCCCAGTCCCCAGATACTCTGTGAGCCTCAGTTTCCTCCTCTGAAACTGGGTTGATGACTTGTACAAGGACCAGAACCTCCCAGCAAACTGAGGGGGGTATGGGATGCAGTAGAGAAGGGACTTAGAGGCTCAAGCCGGTGCCAGGGACTAGCTGAAATGAAAAGGGCTGGCCACGGACCAAGATGTTGGGGTGCACACAGGCCTGAGGAGCAGGGAGACCCGAGAGGCCCTGCCCTGGGCTGGGTGGCCACACCCGGAAGGCTGTCTGTTGGCATCGGCTGGCACAGCCGCCCTAGACTCTTCTCTGCAAGCCCCCAGGCCACTTCCCTGCATAGCCTGGTCCAGCTGTCAGCCTTGGAGGCAGCTTTATGGAGGCACCATGTGGCCGGGTGTCGAGGCCCAGGGGAGGCCACCAGAACGGGGACCCGGGGAAAAGAGGAGCTGAGGAACGAGGTCCCAGGCACCAGGTCGGCCACCTGCCCCCCGGAGCCCTCACCCATGGAATGTCAGGCAGGGGGACCAGAGAAGGGGACATAGCAGACTGGCCTCCAGGCACCCACTGGGTGTGGGTCAGGCCTGGGACCAGGTCCTCTGTGCAACCGAGTCTGAGCCCCCAGCACTGGGCCGCAGCCACTCTCTCCTGCCTGTGGCAAATCACATCTCCTGGCCTGGCCTCCCCCACCTCCACCCAGTGAAGTCTTCCCTCTGCCCCCATTCACCCCTCCTCAGGCTCTGGCCAGGTTACTATCAGGTCAGTTCACCCCACTCACCTTGCCGGGTGCAGTGCAGGCCACACACAGTGGAGTTTGGGGGTGCCAGGTGGGCAGGGGGATAGCATCACCTTCCCACAGGGGCCTGCAGAATGGCAGGTCAGCACCCCTCCCCTACCATCCCTTCGAGGCTCACTGCCAACCTATTTGGCACGGTGCCGTCTTTGAGCAGGAGCCAGCTCATTTATGGCCGGTGTTAATTAAGAGAGAGAGGTGATGGGGGGATGTGGGGAGGGGCCAAGGAGGGCAGCTGCCAACCACTGCCAGGACTGCCCAGGCCGAGGGGCCTGGAGCTGGACCGAGACCTGAGATGCCCCTCCTCCCTCGCTAGCTCTGGGGTGGCGCTGCCCAGACGCCCAGCCCTCGCCTCTGCAGCTGCACCTGCTGGGGTGGGGAGTGGGTGGAGGCTGCATCTGGGGCTTGCAGGGTGCTCTGCCTGGTTTTGAGAAGGCAGGCCCCACCCCTGGCCAGGGAAAGGCAGTCCCTCTGACCGACCCTCAGGCAGTGTCGCTGGGGTCAGCTGGCTTTGTGGCTTGGCTTGGAGTCAGAAAGACTCTGTTCCAATTCTGCTGCTGCCATCCCATGACTCAAGCTCCCTGAGCCTCAGTCTCCTTCTCTGTAAAATGGGAACCATCACACCTCCCTTGTGGCTTTGTTATGATAATAAATGGCCCCATCTGTGCACCAGTCTGTAGCACCCAGTCTACACCCAGCAAATAGTCTCGGTCAGCAGAAATGTACATTCGTGCCCAGGCACAGTGGCTCACACCTGTAATCCCAGCACTTTGGGAGGCCATGGCGAGTGGATCACTTGAAGTCAGGAGTTCGAGACCAGCTTGACCAACTTGGTGAAACCCTGTCTCTACCAAAAATACAAAAAATTAGCCAGGTGTGGTGGCACATGCCTGTCATCCCAGCTACTCAGGAGGCTGAGGCAGGAGAATCACTTGAACCTGGGAGGTGGAGGTTACAGTGAGCCAAGATGGCGCCACTGCACTCCAGTCTGGGCCACAGAGCCAGACTCCGTCTCAAAAAAAAAAAAAAAGAAAGAAAAAAATGTGCATTTGTGGGCACAGGCCCCACCCAGAGTCACTGGGGGGCCCGCCCCTCTGCAGCCTGTCCAGGGCCAGCCTGGGCACCCCATTGTGGTCTGGCTCCCTGCTCTCCCTCCGGCTCCGACTGCGGCTCATGCTCCCACTGCCTCACTGGCACCACTCAGCTCGCCTCCCCCTCACTTCCCGCGGCCCCCACCCCTGCTCTGGGAGCGCCCAGCCGCTCCTCGCCTCTCCATCTTAATTAGCTGCTTGTATTAATCTCGCAAGTAACGTGGCAACTTGCAGCCTTGGGTTTTCGGGCTGTGGAATTAATTATTCCCCAAGCGAAGAGCTGTCAGCTCTGGGAGACCAGCCACTCAGAGCCGCCCGACACCACTTAGCAGCGTCCATGCCATCCTCATGGCATCTTGGGCCCACAGCCTGGCTGGCCCAGCTTGGCTCTGTGTCCCCCCATCCTTCCTACAGAAAGGGTTGCAATGGACTGGGCAGATGGGGTGGGTGGCAAAGCCGTGTGCAGAGCTGAAGGCCCCACCTGGGAGCCAGGACTCCTCAGCAGAGGGGCGAGCACAGCTGGCCTCTCACTTGGCCAGCATCTGGGCCTGGGCAGCACCTGCCTGGCCTCGCCCGCTGCTTTCCCTGATGAGCTCTGACAGTTACCACAGACGCAGGCTGCAGGCGGGAGCCGGAGCCCAGGCTGGGGGCAGCGTTGGCATGCACAGCTCTGGCATTCCTGCAGAGACGGGCTGCCAGCCTCACTTTGCCCCCGTGTCAGCTGCATGGTGGTGGGGGGCAGCCAGCCGCACAGACTGAGACGGACAGGGCTGTGCAGGAAGGTGGCAGCCACAAAGCTGTCAGTCCAGCTCTGCCTGGCAGCGCCACCCCTAGTCCGAGGAGGGGGCGGGGACCCAGGCCTTCCTGCAGCGGGGCTCAGAGCGGAGGACCCCTCTCCATTGGCCTTCACACCACCCGGTGAGGTGGGGCTGTTCTCCCACATGGGGAAACTGAGGCACGAGGCCACATGGCCTGTCACCCCGCTGTTGATCTGGCTTTGGCTTCAGTGGCGGTGTTCCAGGCCCTTACCCGGCGTGCCTTGCCCCTCTTGCAGTTGGGCGCCTTGCCCCCACCCCCGCCCCCATCTGCGCCCCCCAGCGCTGCCCGGAGTTCTCAGTCCTCCAGCTCTGGCCCTGGGCAGCGCTTAGCCCGGTTGCAAAGGTGCAGTTGCTTCCTAGTGGCTTCCAGGCTGTGCCCTGCCGGAAGCTGTGAGCCCTGGGGACAGGTCCTTTCCTCCCCACATCTCTGCACCAGGCCTGGCGCTGACCGGCCTTAGGAGATACTGTGGGCAAAAGAGCAAAGGAGGCCGGGCGCGGTGGCTCAAGCCTGTAATCCCAGCACTTTGGGAGGCCGAGACGGGCGGATCACGAGGTCGGGAGATCGAGACCATCCTGGCTAACACGGTGAAACCCCGTCTCTACTAAAAAAATACAAAAAACTAGCCGGGCGAGGTGGTGGGCGCCTGTAGTCCCAGCTACTCAGGAGGCTGAGGCAGGAGAATGGCGTGAACCCGGGAGGCGGAGCTTGCAGTGAGCTGAGATCCGGCCACTGCACTCCAGCCTGGGCGACAGAGCGAGACTCCGTCTCAAAAAAAAAAAAAAAAAAAACTAGCCGGACGAGGTGGCGGGCGCCTGTAGTCCCAGCTACTCGGGAGACTGAGGCAGGAGAATGGCGTAAACCTGGGAGGCGGAGCTTGCAGTGAGCTGAGATCCGGCCACTGTACTCCAACCTGGGCGGCAGAGCGAGACTCCGTCTCAAAAAAAAAAAAAAAAAAAAAGAGCAAAGGAATGAAAGGGCCATGGCAGGGGCCATCCGCCTCTCTGGACCACCCATGCACTTGCGTTCGGGTGAGCGGGCAGGCCCTGGTAACTTTCCTGTGTCCCCAGCCCCACCACCCTACAAACCCTAGGCCCACGAGGAACCTCCTCCCTCTCCACCATCATCTACCACCGCCCCAGAGGGCTCAAGTCTGAAGACCCAGCTGGCAGCCCACTTCCATCTTGACCTCACCCTCCCCTCGGGGCTGATACTCCCATCGCAGCCCCTTCCCCACTGATCTGCCTTTGTCTCTCTCTCTTGCAGCCAACAGCTCCCTGCTCGGAGGCGGTGGCGGTGAGTGGACCTTCTGTCTTGGTGGGGGTGGGGGTGCGGTGTGGCATCTCCCCTGCCGAGTCTGTTCCTCCCCTGCCCCTCAGCCCCGGCGCCCAGCTCATTGCCATCCACCTTCCCCGCTGTCCTCACAGGGTGCCTCCCTCCTCAGAGCTGGAGACCTGGATGGCAGGCCTGGCACCCTCACCACCAGGCAACCCGGGCCAGCTCCCCACCCCTCTGAAGGCAGGCCTCCTGCTCTGTAACTGGGCGGGGGCCACAAGTGTGGTGGAAAAAACCCAGCCCTGACCTTGATCTCCCTGTGACCTTGGGCAGCTCTGTCCCTCTTGGCCTCAGTTTCCCCACCTGTGAGGGCAAAATTATCATCTCTGCCCTGCTGTTGGACCTCGGGCTCTGCAGCCAGGACAGGGAGAGACCTGTCAGCTCTCAGCCCTGGGACGTCTCTGTGTTTGCCATTGTTAACGACCACAACGGAGCAGGGGTTCTGGCGGGGCCAGGCAGGCAAGCAGGAGGTCAGAGGTCAGGGTGGACCTGGCCGCAAGCGATACAGGCCAGGTCACAGGTACCAAGTGGGGGTGTCCCTGTACCCCCAGCACCTGCCTCATGGCCAGCCCACCCAGAGCAGACCACATCAGCCCCTTAGCCCAGTCCCTCAGCCCCCCAGCTGGCCGGGCTGCCCGCTGTCTGCACAGGCAGCAGGATGATTGGTGAGCCAGGGGCCAGGGGTTAATGCGCCGTCGGATAAATCCCAGGGGCCGTGTTTACGGCAGTGGTGGCGGGGCCCAGGCCAGGTTTTAAAAGGGGGAAAAATAAAAGGGGCATGAAGGTCAGGAATAAATAAGAGCAGCGTTAAAAGCTGTCGGTGACCAGCCAGGATGCAGAATGGGGGTCTGTTTGTGGCTGAAATGTTTTCCCTCCTCCCCATTCTCCTCTAGCTGTCCCCATGGAGGTCACAGCTCCCTGGAGGCCTCACAGAATAAGGGGCTTTGCTGGGGACTGTGGTCCTGAAAACAGGCCACCTAGGACCCTCTTCCGAAGCCTGTCCTTTTGGAGGACACTTTGCAGACCTGACACCTGCGTGTCCCACCCACAGCACCCTGCCCTTCCTCTGTTCATTCATTACCCTTGTGTGCCAGGCCCTGAGCTGGGTGCCGGGACAGGTACTGCCGGGCACAGATGGGCCTGGCCTCTGTCCCGTGAGCTCCCAGTGCAGATGACAGCACCACCAAGACACAGGGTGATCTGTGGTGTGGGCTTGGGGGTGGGAGTGGCACCGTAGGAGCTTGATGAGGAGTGCCTGTCCCTGCTCAGGCATCAGGAAGGCTTCTAGAAGGAGGTGGTGCCTCCACTGCAATCTGAGGGATGCATAGGCGTGAGCCCAGTGAAGAGTGCTGGGAAGGGTGTCCCGGGCAGAGGGAACGGCGCAGGCAAAGGCCTGAAAGTGGAGGAGAGGGAGGGGAATTTAGGGAGGCTCTGACACAGGAATGGCTGGAGCCCAGCCAAGAGGTGCAGAGACGCGAGATGGCCCAGGAGCCCAGAGAGCCTGTGAGGAGCGAGATCGTTAGCTCTTCAGTTCAGGAAGATAAAGGATCACAAAGGGGGTGGCCTTTCAGTCCCACACCAGCTCATCAAGTCTCTTCAGCCACAACCCTGCCAGGGTTCTCATCTCACTCAGGGCCTGGGCCAAGTTCCTTAGCATGGTTCGTCAGGTCCCCAGTCACCTCTGACAGTCACCTCCACGCTGCCACCCTCCCCACTTTGCTCCGGCCACCCTGGCCTCCCTGGACAGGCCCCGCCCCCTCCTGCCTCAGGCCTTTGCCCTGGCAGTTCCTTCTGCCTGCAGTGCCCTTGCTCCAGTTGTCCACGCGGCTGCTCCATTCACTCTGACAGGCCTTCACTTGAATGTCGTCTCTCAGGAGGGCCCACCCTGGCCCCTAGCTGAAATTGCGGCTGCCTCCCCTGCCCCATGCTGGCACTCCCTCGGTCCCCGCCCTGCTCTGGTTTTAATTTTTCTGAGCACCTGTCTCCTTCTAACGTGCTATATGATTTACTTATATATGATGTTCCTTGTCTTCTACCCCTGAAAATGAAAGACTATCTCTTGCACCCAGAACCGGGGCTGGCACTTACAAGTGCTCAATAAATGTTTGTAATCCCAGCCTGTAATCCCAGCACTTTGGGAGGCCGAGGCAGGAGGATTGCTTGAGCCCAGGAACTTGGGAGCAGCCTGGGGAACATAGTAAGACCCCATCTCTACAAAAAAAAAAAAAAAGAAAGAAATCAACCAACTATGGTAGCACATGTGCCTATAGTCATAGCTCGGGAGGCTGAGGTAGGAGGATCACTTGAGCCCGGGTGGTTAAGGCTTCAGTGAGCTGTGATTGTGCCACGGCACTCCAGCCAGGGTGACAGAGTTAGACCCTGTCTCAAAAAACAAGGAACAAGGGGCCAGGCATGGTGGCTCATGCCTGTAATCCCAGCAGTTTGGGAGGCCGAGGCAGGTGGATCACCTCAGGTCAGGAGTTAGAGACCAGCCTGGCCAAGATGGTGAAACCCTGTCTTGGCCGGGCGCGGTGGCTCAAGCCTGTAATCCCAGCACTTTGGGAGGCCGAGACGGGCGGATCACGAGGTCAGGAGATCGAGACCATCCTGGCTAACACGGTGAAACCCCGTCTCTACTAAAAAATACAAAAAACTAGCCGGGCGAGGTGGCGGGCGCCTGTAGTCCCAGCTACTCGGGAGGCTGAGGCAGGAGAATGGCGTAAACCCGGGAGGCGGAGCTTGCAGTGAGCTGAGATCCGGCCACTGCACTCCAGCCTGGGCGACAGAGCGAGACTCTGTCTCAAAAAAAAAAAAAAAAAAAAAGAAACCCTGTCTTTACTAAAAATATAAAAATTAAGGCTGGGAGTGGTGGCTCACACCTGTAATTCCAGTTCTTTGGGAGGCTGAGGTGGGCAGATCACGAGGTCAGGAGTTCAAGACCAGCCTGGCCAACATGGTAAAACCCTAAAATACAAAAATTAGCTTTTTCTACTAAAAATACAAAAATTAGCTGGGCATGGTGGTACACACCTGTAATCACAGATACTCAGGAGGCTGAGGCAGGAGAATTGCTTGAACTCCATAGGCAGAGGCTACAGTGAGCCAAGATCGCACTACTGCACTCCAGCTTGGGTGACAGAGTGAGACCCTGTCTCCAAAAAAAAAAAAAAAAAAGTTTATTGAATGAATGAACTACAGGTAAAGGTGGGTGATCTGTGGTGTGGGTGTGGGGTAGGAGTGGCACCGTAGGAGCTTGATGAAGAGTGCCTGTCCCTGCTTGGGCATCAGGAAGGCTTCTAGAAGGAGGTGGCACCTCCACTGCAATCCCAGGGACTCTATGCATTAAGCAGCGACCTTACCCAAGGGCAACCAGTGGAAACCACAGATGTTTTGGCAAATCAGGAGTGGCTCACAGATGGCCAGTAACCTCACTCTAGGAAGTGGAGGGGCCCTGCCCTGGCCACTCAGGGGCACCGTGGAAGCCTCTCTGGTTCCCCTTCCAGCATTTAGGGGTGAGGAGCGACTGGCACAGGCCTCTCACACAACCCGACTGATGCAGAGATGGACGGGGCAGGTGCCCCTGGAGGAAGTGGGCCCAGAGTCCAGCCTTTTAACACGGGCTGAGATTTATGGAGCCGCCGCTAGTGCTTGCTGGGCCTGTCACTCTGCTAATGTGATTGGAACACAGTGGAGGTGGCGGGGAGGGGGCTGTGGTAGGGACGAGGCTGGGGCTGGAATGGAGCCCAGCCTGGGCCCCGGAGATGCTCTGCCCTCTGCTGTACCCTGCTCCTCCCACCATCCTTTGAGTTCATCCAGCCCTAGTCCCCTACCTGCCCAAGTTAGACCCCACCTGACTCTGCCCAGACACACCCGTCTTCCCCTGGAGTCCCTGGACATCCCTCCTACATGAGTTCAGGCCTCTACCCACGTCCCTCCCATGACCACCCACCCATTGTTCGAATAAGCACAAGGGCCATCCTGCCTGCCCCAGCCACTCTGCCCAGAACCCTGACACACACCACTGCTCCGTGTCTTCGTCCCACAGCCCTGGTTCCCTGCTTGTGTTTTGTGTTTGTTCTTCATTGCCTGCTTCCCCACCATTCCGGAGGCCATTCCGGAGTCCATTCCGGACTCTCCCTGAGGGCAGGATTATGGGAGATTCTGAGCCCCTAGAAGAGCTTCCTGCTTTGAAGTAAATAATTAACATCTGTGGTGCAGTGAGTGGCACCCTTTGTGTGCCCTGGGAGCTGGGAACACAGCTGTCAGTCTGGCACCCTCATCCCATCCCCTCACCCTGGGGGGGACTGCCAGCCTGCCAGTCCCTCAATGGAGAGGGGCAGTAGGCAACACCCTGGCCAATACCCCAACCAGCATTCTAGCCAACACCCAACCAGCATCCTAGCCAATACCCCAACCAACATGCCAGCCAACACCCCAACAAACACACCAGCCAATACACCAACCAACACACCAGCCAACACCCCAACACACCAGGCAATACCCCAACCAACACCCCAACCAACACCCCAGCCAACACACCAGCCAACACCCCAACCAACACCCCAACCAACACCCCAGCCAACACAACACCCCAACCAACACCCCAGCCAACATACCAGCCAACACCCCAACCAACACACCAGCCAACACCCCAACTAACACACCAGCCAACACCCCAACCAACACACCAGCCAACACCCCAACCAACACCCCAGCCAACACCCCAACCAACACAGCAGCCAACACCCCAACCAACACCCCAGCCAACACCCCAACCAACACACCAGCCAACACCCCAACCAACACACCAGCCAACACCCCAACCAACACCCCAGCCAACACACCAGCCAACACCCCAGCCAACACAACACCCAACCAACACACCAACCAATATGCCAGTCAACACCCCAGCCAACACCCCAGCAACATGCCAACCAACATGCCAGCCAACACCCCAACCAACATGCCAGCCAACACCCCAACTAACACCCCAAGCAACACCCCAACCAACATACCAGCCAATGCCCTGGCCAGTGCCCCAGCCAATACTCCAACACCCCAACCAACACCCCAAACAACACCCCAACCAACATGCCAGCCAACACCCTGTGCAACACCCCAGCCAACACCCCAACCAACAGCCCAGCCAACACCCCAACCAACACCCCAGACAACACCCCAACCAATACCCCAACCAACACCCCAGACAACACGCCAATGAATACCCCAACCAACACCCTAGGCAACACCCCAGTCAACACCCCAGCTAACACCCCAACCAACACCCCAGCCAACACGCCAGCCCATACCTCAGCCAACACCCTGCCACCCTGGAGTTCCTGCCAGTAGGGGCAGGCACAGCTGGGGCTCAGAAGATGGGACTGGGCCTGGCCTGCAGGGCTTTGGGGTCCAAGCCCACTGTTTTTACAGCAAATGTGCAGTGATTCATAGCAAGAGACGGCTGCAGTCTCAGGGGAGCAGAGACGGGAGTCTCCCAGGTACCCCCAGTGCAGTGAATGCCCCAGGGGCTGCTGGGGCTAAAGGGATTTAACCTGGAGGGCACAGGAATACTGTGCCTGCCTCACTCTGGGCCTGAACCCCCACCCACCAGGCCCTGGTGCCGAACTAGATAGTGCTGGCAATGCAGTGAGTCCCGGGGAAGTCCCCCTACTCCCCTACTGCCCATTCCTCCCTGGGGCTGTCTCTGAGTTGAGGGGGCTATGCCAAATGCTGGGACTCAGCCTTCAGGGAGACCCAGTTTGGTAGGAGGCTTCCCAGCAGAGGGAGCATTTGACTTGGGTCCCGAAGGCTAAATAGGAGTTCTGCAGGTAGAGCAGGATGGAGGGCCCCCAGGGAGAGGGCCTGTGTCAGCTTCAGGGAGGCCTGATGGGCTTGGGGCAGCCACCAGCCTTCCCGACAGACCCTTTGGCCTGGTGACTGCCAGGCCCCCTCCTCTCTCCCACCTCCCTCCTGGAAAGCTTTTACTGGCTCAATAAAAACATTTTTTAAAACACTCTCCTATTGTATGGTAAGAAGAGAGGCAGGTCCTAAATCAGGATGGGAATCGACAGGGCCCTGACGCGTGTCTCTCCTGTTTATTAGGACTGAAATGTTTACTCGGCGATAAGGAGCCCGCTTTCTCGGGGAGATTTGTGCGCTCTTTTTCAATTACCCCTCGTCTTTCTCTGCCACTTTTGCACTAAAGGGATAATAAATGTATCGGAGCGTTTCAATTATTCATCTAAATCATGACTGCGCCTGCCACGGCCAAGCTTTAGTGACAGATTAATTCAGGGCCGCCTTCCTCTGGCTGCGTGGCCGCCATCTCTACTCCAGCCTGGCCAGCGCCCCAAAGGGTCAGCTCCTGGGGTGGGTGAGAGGGAGTCAGGCAGATCCCCGGCAGGCGGGCAGGACAGGATGGAACCCCATCCCCACCCTCCCCACATTCGGTCTGGGGCCTTCCGGAGGTCAGCAACCCCACCCAAACTGCAGGAGTGGGCCTGCCTGTGTGGGTGCAGCTGCCCCTGCCCCCATGCCGTCGGCCCTGAGCACCCCTGCACCCTGTGCCCGCAGGGCAAGTCCGTGTGTGTGTGTCCCCTACACCCGGGCCCAGCTCCTTCCCACCCAAGAGAAGCCAGGGTGGCTGGGCTTCCCTGGCTGTCTTCCCGTGGCACCGGGCATTTGCACACGCTGCTCCTGGGCCCGAGTGCTCCTCCGCCTCCTGTCGCAACCCTCCCACCTAGTTTCGCCTTCCCATGTCAGGGCAGCCCCTCCGACACCCCCTCCACTGCTCTGTTTAGTGAAGGCCTGCCATGTGGACAACGCTCCCTGTGCCGTGCCCGCACCCCAACCCTGGGCGCCTGTGTGTGCGTGGAGCACACCTCTCACCTCTCCCCAGGCCCCACCGCAGACTCCCTCACCTGCTCAGAAGCCGCCACCCACGGCCGTCCCTCCTCATACACATGCTGGGACCTTGGGGGCCAGCCGAGCACTCTCCCCTGCAACCCTGCCTCTCTCCATCAGGTCTTTCTCTTGCCACTTCCCTCTCTCCCTCGTTTTCTCCATTTCTCCCTCCACACTTTGCCTCTGTCTGGCTCCCTCTCCCTTCTCCCGTCGTTCTTCCTCTCTGGCTCTGACTGGCTCTCTGCTCCTAGACGGGCAGGCCCGGGAGAATTCGCCCAGGCCTCTAAGTATTCAGCACTCGACTCCTGCCCGGCTCGCGAGCGCTCCGCGCCCTGCTCCGGCGCTATCTCCCATCGCCCGGCCGCTGCTAATCCGTGATTGGTTCCCGCCGCCGCTAGGAAAAGGCTCAGCTCCGGCCGCTCCGATTAGCCGTGGCCTTGCTCCACGAGCAGATAACGTGACCTCCGTGACCTGTGGCCAGCCTCAGCCCTCTGGAGGCGGGACTGTGTGCGGCCCTCCCCTCCCCAGCAGGGCTGAGCTCAGAAGAAGCAGGCAGCCCAAGGGGATGGGCAGTCCCCGCACCTGTCCCTGTGCCAGTCTCATGGGTGTTGTGTGTGCAGGGTGGGCGTGCCAGGACCCTCTGGCATGGGGCTGTCTGGCAAAGGGCAGGGGTAGGGGCTGTGCTTCAGCATAGAAGGGAAGGGCGTGCCAGAAAGAGGGAACAGAAGAGGGCCCAGAGGCCGAATCAGAACACATCCCTCCACTGTTGGAAACTTCCCACCGCGCTGCAACCAATTCCCGGTTGCTCAATTCCTCGCACTGCCCAGGAGGTCCTGTAGAGGCAGCGCGCCCTCCCAGCCTCACCTGCTGGCCTGTTCCTGCCACAGGGCTCTGCCCTTCCAGAGCCTCCCACCTGACTCTCATCCGGGACTGTCCTCCCCACCTCCTTCCAAAGCCAGTTCTTTCTCATTACTCGGGGCTCTGCTCAAATGCCACATCCTGGGAGGGGCCACCTCATCCTTTGAACAGCCTGCTCCTCCCTCCTCCCTCTGGTCCAGCTCCATTTTCCCCTTCTCCTTTTTCACCACCGCCACAACTTAGAGCTGCATGTCCTGTCCCTAGAACTGCGGCCACAGGACTCCTGGCCCTTACATAGGGCTGGCATGTGGCACGCTGCCCCCCAGCCCTCGTCCGCATTTTTTGAATGATGCAGAGTTTGAGCCAGTAGGAGGGGCACGGGAGGTAGCGAATTCATCTGAGGGGGAGGCTGCAGGGAGTCCCAGAGAGTCCTTGAAAGCTTTGTTGGAGTTGAGGATTTTTTTCCATGTATCCTTGGGAGCCATGGGAGGTTTTATGACAGGTGGCGCATGCCCTTCCCCAAGGAAAGGTCCCCAGGCCTTCCTGCCACCCCTGCCTGACCCCAGTTGATGATGATGGTGCCAACAGCAGCCAGGCATTCTCAGTACTCATGACATGGCCACCAGCGCCCTTTGAACCTCTCCCTGCAGAATCTCACACACCCTCACCCAGCCCTATGGGAGGCATCATTAGCATCTTCATTTTGCAGATGAAGAAACTGAGGCACTAAGTCCCTGGAGCTGAACCTCACTTCCCACCCCACCCCGCAGCTGGCCCCTTGTGTAAGAGGGATGCTGGGACTTGGGCCCCTGTCCCATGGCCACAGCTTTGACCAGGCAGGACTGTGGAGCTCCTGCTCTGCCCCCCAGCAGGCACGATGCCACCAAGCCCCTGCATGCAGCTGCCATAGGGATTTTTAATAACGGGAGTGATTTTTGCATGATGAATGAGGCACTGCCGTTGTGTACATAATGAAGCGCTAATGTTTTCAAATCCCCATTTAAGGAGCTGATCTCACCCCGTAATGAATTTCAGATCACATCACAGAGCTGTTGTCCATCCATCTTCTCCCTGGGGCACCCACCCGCCTTGGCACCGAGAGAGTGGGGCCTGGTGAAGATGGGCTCTGCACCCCACTGGGCTGAGCCCAAGCCTAGCACAGAGCCGGGGCTGGCTAGGGTTTGTTGATTAAATGGATGACCAGGAGGGTGTGGGCAGAGGCAACGATGGTTCGGCAATGGGCTGTCACTCAGGGTCTTGGCCTGGGAGTTGAATAGAAGCCAGAGGTAGAGAATGAGGAGTGGGCTGGGAGAGAAGAGAGTGCAGGACCCTTGAGTGGGTCACTTATCCAGGCTTTGTGGCTAAACCTTCCCTCTGCAGTGTTTGAAGCCTGGGGCAGCAGGTCAGATGTCTGCCCTTGATGCAGTTGGTACCCTCTCAGAGACTCAGTTTCCCCATTTCCCGGGGAGCCTGGCCCCTTTCTGCCTTAGCATCTGGTATTTCTGTAGCCCTCCTCCGGAAAGGGAAACCAGCACGGGCTGCACCAAGGCTCGGCTGCCAATGCCCTGCAGGTTGTGCCTAGATGTCCAGGCGGAGTGGTCCCTGGAGCCCAGACCCCTGGTCCTTCCTGGGCTGGAAGGGAAGCACACCCCTCCCCCAACCCCCAACTCACACCTCTGCCTCCCCAAGGCCCTCTGTCCCCAGCCCCTCCTGCCTGCCTTCTCAGGGGCACCTCTACCCTGGCAGTGTGGCCCGTCCCTGGGGTACAAGGCCCCCAAGAGCATGACGGGGCAAAGGAATCCCCTGCCTGTGAAGTCCGTGGCTGAGCCTCAGCCTCCCATCTGTAAAAAGGGGATCCCCCCACACAGCCCCCGAAAGCTCTTTTCAGAGGCATGAGGTTGAGCTAGAGAGGTATGAGACTCGGCACCTGAGAGGCAGGGCCAGACGCTGTAGTCACAGGGCAGGCCGGAGACCCAGCCAGCCCAGGCCCCACTCACCCTCACAACCAGGCCCCGCTTCCTGCTCACCTCCCTACACTTGGGGCCCACAGGAGTCTAGGAAGGTGGAGACCAGGGGCGAGAGCTGCCCAGGCAAGGCCTTACACTTTGCTGTGTGGCTCTGGGAAAGTGACTTTCCCTCTCTGAGCCCATCACTACTTCTGTAAGATGAGGGTTAATAATGTGAGTCTTGGTCAGGCGCGGTGGCTCACGCCTATAATCCTAGCACTTTGGGAGGCCGAGGTGGGCGGATCATGAGGTCAGAGTTCGAGACCATCCTGACCAACATGGCAAAACCCCATCTCTACTAAAAATACAAAAATTAGCCATGCATCATGGCACGCACCTGTAATCGCAGCTACTCAGGAGGCTGAGGCAGGAGAATTGCTTGAACCTAGGAGGCAGAGGTTGCAGTGAGCCAAGATCATGCCATTGCACTCCAGCCTGGGCAATGAGCAAAAACCTATCTCAAAAATAAATAAATAAATAAATAAATAAAATACTATAGATCTTAGTTTCTGCCCCTGCTCTCACTGTTGGGCCTTGGACAAGTTGCTTAACCTCCCTGGTCCTCAGTCTCCCGAATCCTTGACACCTCCCAGCATATCTCAGTGCTCCCCACCACTTTTTTTTCTTTTTTTTTGCGATGAGGTCTTACTGTGTTGTCCAGGCTGGTCTCAAACTCCTGAGCTCAAGCAACCCTCCCACCTCAGCCTCCCAAAGTGCTGAGATTACAGGCATGAGCCCCCCCTCCCAGCCCCTACCACTCTCTTGAGGCCAGAGCTCTGAGACTCAGAGAGGTTAAGTGACTTGCCCC
The DNA here is from genome assembly GCF_043159975.1 of Macaca nemestrina. Classification (NCBI taxonomy): domain Eukaryota; kingdom Metazoa; phylum Chordata; class Mammalia; order Primates; family Cercopithecidae; genus Macaca; species Macaca nemestrina. Next base: position 10,408,712 of record NC_092136.1, read on the forward strand.
AAATCACCAGCAATCTCGTGGCCAGGAATTCTGGGAAGAGAAATCCCAAAGAAGGCACACCATAGGCCAGCCCCACGGGATGGCAGGGAGAACGGGGGAGCATAGCGAGACCAGGGGCAGGTCCAGGCCTGCAGGTTGGGGTGCCCTGGCCTCAGCAGGGGCACAGCTGCCCTCCTGGTCCCCCGGGCCACAGGCCTCCTCATGTTCCTGTAAATAATTAATTAGCCCCTGCCTGCTTGTTTGTTTAGCATGAGGAATGCTCTCCCACTGAGACGCATTTATTGCTGAATAAATTTAAATATCTAATCTTCCCTTCATGAATATTACAGCACCCTAAATAGCGGCCAACTCATCCTAAGCGCTTTGGTGGATGGCCCCACTGGAGCCCGCCTGCCTTCCGCCTCTGCTGGCTCTGAGGACAGCCTGGCTCCAGCCCCAGCCTGCCCACTCCTGGTGCCCTCCACTGCCCCAGGAATGCCCAGGGCCATGGGCAATCACTCGACCCAGCCCTCCTTCCTTCCTCAACATCCTTCTATGGGAGGCGCACACAGAGGCCAGGCGGAATGCAGGCAGGCAGGGCTTTACCACAGCAAAGCAGGGACATGCCTAAGATGGGGTGGAGGGCCAAGGGCTGCTCAGAGGCCAGGGCTTGGGGCAGAGAGAGGTTCCTCCGGGCTCAGGTGAGGGCAGACGCGGCATTTGAGGAGTGGCCTGAGGAACGAGAGCTCACGAAGGAGATGGGAGAGCCCGCTGGATGGAGGGAGCCGTCAGCGCTGGGGGCAGCCAAACCATCCAGAAAGACAGTGGCCTCAGAACACTGTGCAACAAGAGGCCACCAGGGCAGCCCCTCTGCTGGGAGAGGACGTACTGATGTGGGGAGACACTGCCTCCCGAAGAGCGTGGACCGGGGGCCATTTGAACCAGTCAGCCAGAGTGGTTCAGGGCGAGGCCCTTTGATGGTCCCAGAGGAAGCAGAGCCACCGAGGTTGGGAGCCCAACCTTCTAGCTGTGTGGGCAAGTTTCCCTCTCTGTGCCTCGGTTTCTTCTTCTATAAACAGGAAAAATTTTAAGACAGCGGCTGTAAATCACCATGCAGGTGCTTACCCAACAAGAGGGCTGACAAAGGCCATGGGGGGTGAGTAATACCACCTACTTACCAGGCTGAGGCAGGGCAACATAGCAAGAGCCTGTCTCAAAAAAAACAAAACAAACAAACAAAAAAAAAACAGACCCGCATGTGTAATCCCGGCATTTTGGGAGGCCGAGACGGGTGGATCACTTGAGGTCAGGAGTTCGAGACCAGCCTGGGCAACATGGTGAAACCCCGTCTCTACCGAAAATACAAAAAATTAGCTGGGCATAGTGGTGCGCGCCTGTAATCCCAGCTACTCAGGAGCTGAGGCATAAGAATCACTTGAACCCGGGAGGCAGAGGTTGCAGTGAGCCAAGATTGTGCCACTGCACTCCAACCTGGATGACATAGTGAGACAGAGGGCTGATGTGAAGGAGCCAGATCAGGGGAGCTTAGACGCAGAGGAGGGAAGAGGGAAGAAGGGGCTGCAGGGAGGAGGCAGAGGAGTGTTAGGGGCCGTCTTCTGGCCACAGGTGGAGGAATGCTTCATCTATGACCTGGTGGAGAAACATCTCAGGGGGGCCCCGCCACCCAAGTGGGCTCTGTCTCCCCAGGAAAGACCCCAGCTTTTCTGGTGACTTGGGGTGAGGGTTGAGCTGGAGCCTGGAGGTTGGTTTTGGTGGCTGAGGGCCCTGGAGAGGAGACTGAGGGTTGGTCAGCTCCTGTGAACTGGGAATACCCCACCTCCCACCAGGTAGCCCCTGGGACCAGGGCTGCTGGTCTTTTCCAGCTGCCTTGGGGTGGGAAGAGGGAAGAGGGAAGAGGGAAGGAAGGGCATCTCCCCTGAATGGGACCCCGGGAAGCTTGAGACTCTGGGACCTAGCTTAGCCCCAGGTAAGAACCAGGACAGGGCCTGGAGGGCAGAGCTAAGGGGGCTCTGGGAGTGTGTGTGGGAGGGGTCCTTTGGGCCTATGGCTAAGGACAACAGGGTGCAGGGGTTCCCCTCTGCACTGGCAGGGGAGAGAGCAAGAAGTCTGGTGTGTGGACAGGGAGGGACACACAGGCAGGAGAGGCCAGGCTGCACTCTAGCTTGTTGGGGTGAGGGTGGGGCAGCAGTGGGCTGACAGTGACCTGTCCCTCATCTCTGCTTTAGGGGAGCCCCTCCCCTAAAGCCCCTGGGGCCCCTGCAGAGCCATCACCTGGCCCAGGCCCTGTTCTGGAACTGCTGGCAGTGAGGAGGGGGCATCCGGCCTGAGCCCTCTGCTGGCATTGATTCCAGCTCCCTCCACCTCCCTCATGCCCCCAGGTCCGCCCCAAAGGCCTGGCAGCAGGCCCATCCACTTCCACAGGAAACATTAAATCCCTGAAACACTGAGCTCCACTTCCGAATGGCCCCCACAGCTGGCCGAGGTCGCCTGCAGGGGGGTTAGCCCCCAGAGACCATGAGCACCTGGGTGCCAGGTGGCTGAGGCCTTCAGGGCAGGGTCCGGGAGGCTCCTAGGAGAGCCAGCTCAGACAGGTCCCTGGGCTCACCCCCACACACTGGGAACACCCTGTGTGCACCCACCTCCCATCACACGGATGTACACATACCCGAACATGCCCACAGTCACACTGTTGTAATAACAGGATACACTCACATCACCTCCATTCTTGCCAAATACTGCCTTAAGCACATTACAAAGTTAACTCAATCCTTCCAACAGCCCAATGAGCTCTGAGGTGGGTGCTGTTATCCCATTTTCCAGATGAAGCAACTGAGACCCAAAGAGGTTAAATGATATGTGAGGGGTCATACATCTGTGGCTGCAGAGCCGGGATTTGAACTCAGGCTGCCCAGCTCCACAGCCAAACCACAGCACCCCATTCGGAACACTCACTGCCCAGCACTGGGAGCTCTAGCCTGGAGGCCTGCTCTGGGCCCTGCCTTCTTGCTCCATCTCAGCCTCCCACTGGGCTACAGTTGCCTTCCTCCCTGCAGAGGAGAGGAGCAGGTGGGAGGGATCCAGGCCTGAGCCATTCTCAGAGTTCCCCTAACCTCTCTGCCCACCCATCCCTGGGACTTTCTGGGAAATTGCCTGGTGCCAGCTCTGAGTAAAGTTGCAGAATGAGGTTTAATTGTGCCCCTAGGACACAAGAGAAAACAGCAAAAGAAAGGGGCGTGAGCCAGCTGGCATCCCTGGAGCTGTGCTGAGACTGACGTGATGAAGGAGAAGGGGGCCTTAGTTTGTCCATCTGTAAAATGGGGAATGATGGTCCTCTCTTGATGCCCGCCTGTGAGCACCAGGCAGCTGGTGCCTGAGGAGCTCCTGGTGGGGGCGATCAGAGCTGCCAAAGATGGGCCGTGTCCTCCCGGCCAGCACGCGGCGTTTTCCTCTGTGGGAAGGTCGCTGTCCCGGTATTCCAGATGAGACAGTGGACGCCAGAGAGGGGAAGGGGCAGGATCTTACAGCCGATGAGGGGTGAGCCCGGGCTGGACCCAGGCCTGCCTGAGGCCGCGCCTCTCCTGCGGGTGCCCTGGCGAGGTTGGGCTGCTGGAGCGTTTCCTCCACGCCTCCCGCTGCGCCCGGGTTGTTTATCTGAGCCCGGGTCCCCAGAATCGCTCGCGAGGCCCTGGAGCCGCCCTCGGATAAACAAGCCCAGGCGGGGCCGCAATTAAGCCGGATGCGCTAACGAGGCGGCTCATTAACCAGCAGGAGTTTGTGCGCCAGGAGACCCGGGCCCCGGCGGCGTCGGGCTCACCTGCCCGCGCGGCTGGAAGACCCAGGCTTCAGCACCAGATCTGATCACCTTGTAACAAGGTGGCCTCTGTTTCCTCATCCGCAAAATGGGTCCTAGGCTTTGCCGCCGCCCCGTAGTGGGGCGCCGCCTGGGGAGGTGGGCCTTGGGATCGCACCGACGCTGAGGCCCGGGCGGAGGCAGGGACTGGTCGCAGGCCCTGCGGTACGCCCGGGACAAGGCTAGGGAGGGACGTCGGGGAGGAGGGTGAAGCTTCCCCGTCACCTCGGCTCGGGCGGCGGTTCCTGCGCCGGCGGACCCCGCCTCCCGGAGCCGCCCTGCCTGGGCCCTGGCTGCGCGGCCTGGAAGGGACAGGGTGGGCCGGGTGCGCCCCCTGCCGGCCTCCTTGCGCCACTTCCGCCAGGCCCAGGGCAGTCCCGCTGTGCGCCTCGGTTTCCCCAGATGTGAAACCCTTCGGGCAGGGTGGAGGCAGCGGCCGGAGGCCACGGGGTTGGGGCGCGGCGCCGCGTGGGTCCTCGCACCAACGAGGGGCTTCTCGGGACTAGGGGTGCTCAGCCCGGGGCCGCAGCCTTCTTTGCCAGGCCAGCTCAGTTCCGCCCGCCCTCCCTGCAGTGGACGGCTGCATTCACCGGGCCGCCGGCCCCCTGCTTACCGACGAGTGCCGGACCCTGCAGAGCTGTGAGACTGGCAAGGCCAAGATCACCGGCGGCTATCGGCTCCCGGCCAAGTGTGAGTCCCCAACAGGGCGCCCGTGTGTCACTGGGACATCAGGGGTGCGGCCCCCACAGGAGTGCTGGGGACCTCCTCAGAGGGCCCTTCTTAACCTTAAGGGCCAAGACCCGGCCCCCACCCCGCACCCCCCAGGAAGCAGATGGGGGAGACCGTGCGTGGAGGCTGGGGAGGGAGCCGGGGGGCAACGCCTTCGTGCCCACACTCGCGCTCGGGTCTCAGCCGTACCTATATAGATATGGGGAGGGGGCGCTGTGCGCGTGCGGATTCAGGCTCGAGGGGGACCACAGGGGTGGGGGCCTTCGCGGAGGAGGCTCAGCGCTTGGGGGGAAAGGTGTTTCCTGCCCCCTTCTGCCCAGGCCGGCAGGGGAAAGCGAGGGAGCTGAGGGTCGCGTACACCCCCGCCGGTCTGACCCCGTCGCCCCCCGTAGACGTCATCCACACGGTGGGACCCATCGCCTACGGAGAGCCCAGCGCCAGCCAGGCTGCCGAGCTCCGCAGCTGCTACCTGAGCAGCCTGGACCTGCTGCTGGAGCACCGCCTCCGCTCGGCGGTGAGGGGCGGCCCGCGGGGGAGGGCGGGAGGCGGGGCGCAGTGACAATGTTCCAACCCCCTCTCACCCCTCCCCGCCCAGGCGTTCCCCTGCATCTCCACCGGCGTGTTTGGTGAGTCTGGAAGAAGTGCAAGGGCCAGGAGTGGGAGGGGCCGGGGCGGACGGGGAGTGGGCGGGGCCTGGTGCAGGCAGGGGGCGGGGCCAGAGCCCGAGACTCACTCCCGCCATGCCCGCCTCAGGCTACCCCTGTGAGGCGGCGGCTGAGGTCGTGCTGGCAACCCTGCGAGAGTGGCTGGAGCAGCACAAGGACAAGGTGAGTCCTGGGCTCGGGCGAGGGTGGGGTCCGCATCCCGGCCAGAGTGACCAGCCCCCGTCATCGCCCAGGGAGTCAGGGTGCAGAGCGCAGGGCCAGGCCCGCCCTTTCCTTCCCTGTTTCTCCTCCGCGAGGGCGCCTGGCGGTGGCGAGATGGGGGTGGTGGCACACAGCCCCGAGCCTCTGTGAAGGGCGTGGGGCCAGGCAGGTGAAAGCCTGCACCGGGGCGGGCAGTCACAGGATCCTGGGTCCAGGCGTGGCGGCCCGGCCCCGGCTGAGCAGCCCCTGGCGCAGGTGGACCGGCTGATCATCTGCGTGTTCCGCGAGAAGGACGAGGATATCTACCGGAGCCGGCTCCCCCACTACTTCCCCGTGGGTACGTGCCCCGCGCCGCCCCACGGCCCGCCCCTGCCCCGGTCCACCCTGGGGGCGGGCTCTCACTGTCCTCTGCCTTCCAGCCTGAGGCTCCCGCAGCCCACCCTGACCGGGACTGGTAAGCAGGGCCTCGCCCCGTGCGGCGGCCCCGGCCCTAGACTAACCCGCTCACTAACCCCCGCTCACCCCCAAGCAGGGCGGGAAACCACGGGGCAGCCTGGGAGGTCGGGGACGCCCACAGACACCTCTGACTCTGCTCTGCCCTCAGACCTGCCTTCGGGACCCCGCTCCCAGCTCTGAGAGGTCGCCAAAGCCTGCAGCCTGGCCTGGGCCCCGCCAGCCCTTCTTTCCCTCTGCGCCCCGCCCGAGGAGCCTAATAAAGATCACGCTGTGGCAGCTCCTACTGTCTGAGCTCTGACTGGGGGAAGGAGGCGGCCCAGGTGTTGGGTGGAGCCCCTGGCCAGATGCTTTCGCTGAAAAGGGCTGGCAGGAGCTCTCGGTGAGCCAGGCGGGCGGAGGCACAAGCGGACGGCAGAGGCGGCAGCAGCAGTTCACATTTATTGAGGGCCTGCCCCCAAGGAGCTCACAGCCTGGGGGCTGAGACCCCGAATGTGCAGGGGGCGGGGAAGAAAAGAGGTGAAGGCAAAAAAGGCAGGCAATGCAGAGACACCATGGCCCAAGCAGAGGGGGTGCAAGGCAGGCACAGGCAGGGGGCCTGGGGGCGGATGGGGGAGTGGAGAACCGGCAGCCCTGCCTAGACCTGAGGACTGTGGACCCCGCACGTTTGAAGGCTGCCCTCCTCCACCAGGCTGGCACTGCCGGGGCACCCTGTGGGAGGCCCAGCTCCTCCACCTGCCCTGAGCCAGGTCCAGCCTCACAAAGGCCCCTCCACCCAGGACTCCCGACCATGCAGACCCCTGGTGGAGGGCAGGAAGCTGGGGTCTGGGACCCAGCCGGGACGTGGAGATGGGGCCTGTGAGGGAGCAGATGAAGTGTGGGTGGCCCTGGGACCCTGGGCAAGTCCCCAAGGAACTTCCAGGATCCCATATAAGCCCCTGAGCCAGCTAAGAAGTGAAGGGGGGCCTTAGGGAAGGAAGCAGAACCCAAGGAAGCAGGAGGAGCCTCCAAGAGGCCTGGCCCCTCAAACCTGCTCCTGTTGGGGAAGCTCAGGCGTGGATGGGTGAAAAGCAGAGGGACCCACCTGGGGGGAGGGGGCAGCAGACAGAGCAGCCAGGCGGGCAGCAGAGCAGGGACACGCACACACGGCTCACCACCAGCACCCCCTTTAATAAAACATGGGGGGTCGTGTGACAGGAAGAAGGGGGTGAAATAGGACCATTTACAACCACAGAAAAACCTCTGTACATGTCTAGCGCCTGGCAGAGGGGGGCAGCAGGGCAGCAGCGGGCCGGGGCCAGCCCTATTTGTAGAGGATATCGTAGTGTCCAGGTCGGTAGAGAAGGTAGACCTTGGGCTCGGAGCCCTCAGGGAAGATGTGCGGGTTGGTGGTGCCGCCCTCGCCGCGGTCCATGTACTCCACCTGGATGGACACGCTGAGGGCCTGGGCCAGCGCGATGATGTGGATGTGGTCGCTCTCCTTGCACATGGGCTCCACCTCCTGTGGCACAGGTGCGGGTCAGGCCCCAGTCTCCGCACCCCGCCCCAGGCCCTGTGGACCCACTGCACTCCCCAGGCCAAGAGAAAAGGGGAGGGGGATGGCACCTGCTGGCAGAACTCCTTGACAGTCCGCCCACCCTCGATGAAGTGCTCGAAGAACTTGCTCTCGCGCTGCAGGTAGCCTGAGGTGAGCAGCCGCAGGTAGACCACAAGGTAGTCGGAGGTGCTCTGGTCATTGAAGGAGGCCAGCAGGTCGGCGACAGAGGTCTGCTTCTCTACCTGCTCGATCAGGTCCATGAACTGCAGCCACGGAGGGAGAAAGGGCAAGATGAGGGGGAGGAGATGGGTGGTCCTCACCAGGGGAACCCCTCCACCCTGGCCCAGCCCAAGACAAGTGCCAGGGCTCACCGTGTTGTGGAAATCCTCAATTGTGAATTCAGTGAAGCCCTGGGACACCAGGTCCTCCTTGCTCTTGGCAGACACAGCCTTAAACCTGGGGGTGGGAGGGAAAGGCGGGCCCAGCATGGGCTCCTCGACCAGCCCAGACACCAGGGCCCAGACAGCACCGCCCTGCCTGGCAAGGCCAGTGTCCAGCCCATCGCCTGCCCTCAAGTGGAGCTGCACCTCCTACTCGCCCAGGGAGGAGGGAGACACCCACCTGCCTCAGTGCCCAGTGCCCACCCTTCTCACCGCTGCAACTCCTTGCTGTCATCCAGCAGCGCCTCCAAGTGGGAGAATCCGAAAGCCCGATAGAAACAGTTGCCGTCAGGCCTGGTCTTGCGGATGTACGAGTACTTTTTGTGGAGGTCCTGTAGAGACAGCCCCACCCTGACAGGTTAACATCAGGCCAGAACTGGGGCTGGCCCAGGAAATGTCCCCCAGCAAAGGTCACACTACAAAAGATGGCGACTGAGTTCCCAGCAGCCACCTGCCACCCTGGGCCCCTGAAACAGGCTGCTGAACATAGTAATGGGAGCAGCCCACTGCCCAGAGTCCTCCCAAAAAGCAGCAAGAAGCTGGGCACTTAAGGACAAACTAGCTGCATGGGTCACTAAAGTGCTGCGGGGCCTGTACAACAACAGGTGAGTGAATCTGTCCTTCACCAATATGTCTTCTCCAGTCTTTCAGCCCAAGAGAACTTTAGCGAAAGCAAGTCAGGGCCAGGGTGGAGTGCTGGGCTCCACGCCTCTGCCAGGTGGCTGGGGCCCTCTGCACAGCCCACCTCAGCCCCACTCCCGCCACGCTGAGAATTCCCCCACCTCCAGGCCTTGCCCACAGCCCTCCTGGGGCTAGAAACAGCCTCCCTCCTCTACTTGTTTTTTTGAGACGGAGTTTTGCTCTTGTTGCCCAGGCTGGAGCGCAGTGGCACAATCTTAGCTCACTGCAACCTCCACCTCCCGGGTTCAAACGATTCTCCTGCCTCAGCCTTCCAAGTAGCTGGGATTACAGGTGCCCACCCACCACGCACACTTCACCTGGCAAGCACACTTCACTCCCCTGGCCTGGGGACCCTGCCCATCTTGCTCCCACCCCCAGCTGATGACCTTGTCTTTTTTCCTCAGCCCCCACCAGCACATCTGCCCTTGGCCTCCTCCCACAATCCTCAGAGGATCTGTTCCAGCTGCCACCTAAGCCGCCTCTCCACTCCACACTAGCCCACCCCCACCCTCAGGCTCAAGCACATCATTCCAAGCTGGGTGCCATGGCTCACGCCTATAATCCCAACACTTTGGGAGGCCAAGGTGGGAGGACTGCTTAAGCCCAGGAGTTCGAGACCAGCCTGGGCAACACAGTGAGACCCCCGTCTCTCTCTAAAAAAAAAAAATAATAAGTGGCTAGGCATGGTGGCTCACACCTGTAATCCCAGCACTTTGGGAGGCCAAGGTGGGTGGATCACCTGAGGTCGGGAGTTCGAGACCAGCCTGACCAACATGGCGAAACTCCATCTCTACTAAAAATACAAAATTAGCTGGGCATGGTGGTGCATGCCCGCAATCCCAGCTACTCGGGAGGCTGAAGCAGGAGAATCGCTTGAAACCGGGAAGCAGAGGTTGCAGTGAGCAGAGATGGCGCCATCGCACTCCAGCCTGGGCGACACAGCAAAACTCCATCTTGAAAAAATAAATAGGCCGGGCGCGGTGGCTCACGCCTGTAATCCCAGCACTTTGGGAGGCCGAGGCGGGCGGATCACAAGGTCAGGAGATCGAGACCACGGTGAAACCCCGTCTCTACTAAAAATACAAAAAATTAGCCGGGCACGGTTGTGGGCGCCTGTAGTCCCAGCTACTCGGGAGGCTGAGGCAGGAGAATGGCGTGAACCCGGGAGGCGGAGCTTGCAGTGAGCCGAGATCGCGCCACTGCACTCCAGCCTGGGCGACAGAGCGAGACTCCGTCTCAAAAAAAAAAAAGAAAAAAAAAAAAAAAGAAAAAATAAATAAGTTAGCTGCACATAGTGGTGCATCCTGTGGCGCCAGCTACTCGAGAGGCTGAGGTCGAGGACTGTGTGGGCCCAGGAGGTCGAGGCTGCAGTGAGCTGTGATGGCACCACTGCACTCTAGCCTGGGTGACAGAGTGAGACCCTAGCTCAAAAAAAAGAAACATCAACCCAGTAAGTCCCCCGATCATCAATTTTTCCCTCCCTACTGGTTTAGACCCAACAGCATATACACATTCAGCTACTTCTTTAAAAGGAAGGGAATCTTGGACTTTACGTTTCTGTCTGGCTACCCTTCAATTTCTCTACTTTCTTTACAGGAAAACTCCTAATGAAGCTGTCCTTGCTGCCTCCACCTCTTTTCTCCCTTGGGAGGCTTTTGCTTTAGCCAAGGTCAGCTGAATGCCCTCAATAAGAGGGGCAAACCCAGCCCCGCACCCCCACTGGCCCCTTAGCAGAACTGAGGCCACTGGCCGTGGCCCTGCCTAGATGTCTCCTTCCCTGGGCTGGCGCCTCCACCCTCTCCTTGTCGTCCTCCTGCCTCCACTCCTCATCTCTCTAAGTTCTGAGGATCAGGGATGCCACCAAACCATACAGCACCCTTCAAGACATGGTGTGTCACGTGCAAGAAAACAGTCACTGAGGCCGGGGTAGTGGCTCACGCCTATAATCCCAGCACTTTGGGAGGCTGAGGCAGGCAGATATCAAGGTCAAGAGATCGAGACCATCCTGGCCAACATGGTGAAACCCCGTCTCTACTCAAAATACAAAAATTAGCTGGGCATGGTGGCACATGCCTGTAGTCCTAGCTACCCGGGAGGCTGAGGCAGGAGAATCACTTGCAAGTGTCGCCTGGTGACAGAGTGAAACTCCGTTCCAAAAAAGAAAAAAGGAAAACAGTCACTGCACACTTAGCCACTGTGCCTGCCATGTGACCACAGGCGTGAGGGCTGTCTCCCATGTGCCTGCCCCACCCTGCTCAGGCCTGGGACAGCTTCCACTTTTCTTTTTTTCTGGGCTGGAGTGCAGTGGCAAGATCACGGCTCACTGCAGCATCAACTTACCAGGCTCAAGCGATTCTCCCACCTCAGATTTCAGAGTAGCTGGAACTACAGGTGTGCACCACCGCGCCCATTTAATTGTTGTATTTTTTGTAGAGACAGGATTTCGCCATATTGCCCAGGCTGGTCTCGAACTCCTGGGCTCAAGTAATATGCCTGCCGCAGCCTCCCAAAGTGCTGCACCCGGCCAGCTTCCTCTTTTAAACTACACAAGCGGCCGGGCGCGGTGGCTCAAGCCTGTAATCCCAGCACTTTGGGAGGCCGAGACGGGCGGATCACGAGGTCAGGCGATCGAGACCATCCTGGCTAACACGGTGAAACCCCGTCTCTACTAAAAAATACAAAAAAAAACTAGCCGGGCGAGGTGGCGGGCGCCTGTAGTCCCGGCTACTCGGGAGGCTGAGGCAGGAGAATGGCGGGAACCCGGGAGGCGGAGCTTGCAGTGAGCTGAGATCCGGCCACAGCACTCCAGCCTGGGTGACAGAGCGAGACTCCGTCTCAAAAAAAAAAAAAAAACTACACTCACTCCCATGGCCAGGTACAGTGGCTCACACCTGTAATCCCAGTTTTGGGAGGCCAAGGTGGGAGGATCAAGTTGAAGGCCAGCCTGGGCAACACAACAAGACCTCGTCTCTACAAAAACTTAAATTATACTTGCTCTCTTAACGACGTCAGTCTCAAGCAATTTTTTTTTTTTCTTTTTTTTTTTTAGACAGTTTCGCTCTGTTGTCCAGGCTGGAGTGCAGTAGCGCGATCACGGTTCACTGCAACCTCCGCCTCCTGGGTTCAAGCAATTCTCCTGCCTCAGCCTCCAGAGTAGCTGGGATTACAGGCATGCGCCACTATACCCGGCTAATTTTTTTGTATTTTTAGTAGAGACGGGGTTTCACCATGTTGGCCAGGCTGGTTTTGAACTCCTGACGTCACTCCCTAGCCAAAGTCTTCTCAAGGATTTAAATAGCCCACGTGTGAATTTCAACTCGCAACTCCAATTGCGATCCTCATAATTACCAGCCTCAGCACACCTCTTCTGAACTGTCCAACAGGTATTTCCACTGAGTGCAGCTGAGATCAACCTCTGAACAACTGCTCCTCCCCAAGGCTGCCCCACCTCAGTCACCCACAGCACCTAAAATCTTGTAGTCACTGCGGACTCCATCACCATATCCATTCCTTCAATGTCTGGTATCCAACTGCTTCCCACTCTTCACCTCCACCACCCGCTGCCCACTTCCAGCAGATTTTACTGCACAAGCCTCCTGGCAGTGTCCCTGCCTCCACCTCACCCTCTGAAGTCTATTCTCACCCCAGCATGAGAATGGCCAGGGTCGGCTTAGCGTGATGGCTCAGGCCTGTAATCCCAGCACTTTGGGAGGCCAAAGTGGGTGGATCATTTGAGGTCAGGAGTTTAAGACCAGCCTAGCCAATATGGTGAAACCCCGCCTCTACTAAAAATACAAAAATTAGCCGGGCATGGTGGTAGGCATCTGTAATCCCAACTACTCAGGAGGCTGAGGCAGGAGAATCGCTTGAACCCGGGAGGTGGAGATTGCATTGAGCCGATATGGTGCCATTGCACTCCAACCTGGGTGACAGGGCAACACTCTGTCTCAAAAAAACAAAGTGACCAGAGTCACCTGCTAGATGCACCCCATCTCCCTCAGAGTCCTTTCTCTTGCCACAACACTCCCCCCCGCCCTGCTCAGTTCCCCAGCCCCAACCCCTCGTTCTGCACCAGCCACACTGGCCTCCATGCTGGTCTCAAACCATCCAGGTGCCCTCTTGCCTCGGGCCTAGGCGGGCACTGCTCTCGGACGCCTGGGACTCGCTCCCCGGCCTTTTTCTGTTCATTACTCAAATACCACCTCATCAGCAAGGCCTTCACCAAGCCCTGTTTAAAATGGCAAATGCTCCCACTCCCAATCCCCCTTTTTTTTTTTTTTTTTTTTTTTTTTTGAGACGGAGTCTTGCTGTGTCACCCAGGCTGGAGTGCAATGGCCAGATCTCGGCTCACTGCAAGCTCCGCCTCCAGGGTTCACGCCATTCTCCTGCCTCAGCCTCCCGAGTAGCTGGGACTACAGGCACCCGCCACCTCGCCCGGCTAGTTTTTTTTTGTATTTTTTAGTAGAGACGGGGTTTCACCGTGTTAGCCAGGATGGTCTCGATCTCCTGACCTCGTGATCCGCCCGTCTCGGCCTCCCAAAGTGCTGGGATTACAGGCTTGAGCCACCGCACCCGGCCCCAATCCCCCTTTTTTTTTTGAGGAGTTTTGCTCTGTTCACTTTAGACTGGAGTGCAGTGGTAAAATCTCGGCTCATTGCAACCTCTACCTCCCAGGTTCAAGGGATTCTCCTGCCTCAGCCTAAGCAGCTGGGATTACAGGAATGCACCACCACACCTGGCTAATTTTGTAATTTTAGTAGAGACGAGGTTTCACCATGTTGGTCAGGCTGGTCTTGAACTCCTGACCTCAGGTGATCCACCTGCCTCAGCCTCCCAGAGTGCTGGGATTACAGGCGTGAGCCACCGTGCCCAGCCCCAATCCCCATTTCCTTTTTATTTTTCTCCATAGCACTCACCGCCTTCTGATACCCCACATGTCCTAGAGCCCTCTTTGGCTTATCATGTCTTTCCACCCTGAACTGTAAGCTTTGTGAGGGCAGGACTTTTTCGGTTTAGTCATCGCTCTATCTTCAGTACTTAAAACAGCACGTGGACCACAGTCCACGCTCAATACATGTTAAATGAGTAGCACACCAGGCCCACAAAGAGCCCAAATCATCGCTGCTACTGTAACAGCCACCATGGCCATTCTGAGCACACGCTCTGTGCCAGGCACTTGGCACAGGGCGAATAAACATCCTAATTGAACCTCACAAGAGCCCATTTATAGAGAGGGGCGCTCTCTGTAACCAGGCCTACTTGGGCTCTGCTGCCACAGCTGTCTCTGCCCAGGGAGAAAAGGTGGGCTCAGGCACAGCACAGAATGCGGGTGCTGGAGGACAGAGAGAGGCCTCTTAGACAGCATGCTCTGGACATCCAAATGTTTGATGACTGTGGGAAGAACCTGGGGCCCAGCCTGTCCACTTTACCAGGGTGGTCTAGCACAACTGGCAGGCCTTGGCATGGGTGTCCCACTGGAGGACAGTGACATAAGAGGAATGAATGAATGCAGCTCACCCCCTGTATGGGGAGAGGAGGGGATTTGCAACCCGCTGCTTACAACCCGTGGGGTAACATCTCCTTCAACCCTCACACTTGCCCGGTGAGGAAGACAATGTCCCTGCCCAGAGGAAGAGAACAGGGGATCCAAGAGCTTCAGGGTGTTGCCCGAGATCACACAGCTCAAAGTGGTGAGGCCAGGACTGGAACCCAGGCCCATGGGCTCCAAGGCCAGTGCCTTCATCTCTCCACAGGCACCCTGAGGAAATCCAGTTCCCTAAGGAGGGGGTCTCAGTAGATCACAGAGCACAGACCTCACACAGCTGGATCTGGCCTGCAAGTGTGTTTGGCCCACACATTTAAAATTTGAATTAGCTGCCAACTGTTAGATGTCAGGAGCTGTGGTTACCTCTGGCTTCTCTAGGAAAAACAGATCTGGAGACAATGGTGTTACAGGTATGGACACTCCCATTTCCCCCAGGGGCCTCTGCTCTCTATCATTGTCTGGCTGATACTGAGCTGTGCTGCCCTCCTTGTTCACCACCTGACTTCCTGGCCACCTTCAATCACCTGGGTTACCTACCTGGCCACGGAGGCCTCCCCTACAGGTAGAGGATTCTAAGCATCTGTGATCTTTCACGGGAAGAGAAACACTTACTAAACACCTACATTGAGCCTACCAGATACTATTTCCACACACCCATTGTCACATTTCTTTCTTTTTTTTTTTTTTTTAAAGAGACAAGTCTCACTGTCACCCAGGCTGGAGTGCAGTGGTACAATCGTGGCTCAACTTCTTGGGCTCAAGTGATCCTCCAACCTCAGCCTCTTGAGTAGCTGGCACTACAGGCATGTGCTACCATGGCCAGTAATTTTTTGATTTGGAGAGACAAGGTCTCACTATGTTGCCTGGGCTGGTCTTGAACTCCTAGGTTCAAGCGATCCTCTGGCCTCAGCCTCCCAAAGTGCTAGGATTCCAGACTCAAGCCACCATGCCTGGCCCCACTTCACATGTCAACCTCCCAGCTCACAGACCTGGAAAGTGGGTGGTGAAGTTTGCCTCCGTTTGAATGATGCAGCAGGGCCCTTCTGGGAAATCTGTGGCCCCTTCGCCCCACTGCTGTCTGCCTCTCCACAAAGATCCAGGAGGCAGGCTATGGGAAACAGCCTTCCGGCAACCATTCTGCCCCCCTGAGCACCAGCCTGTTCAGCCCCCGTAGAGGCACCGAGATCATCAGCTTCTGCCCAGCCTGCACCTCCGGCAATCTCACAATCACCCTACGGGAAGATGCTTTTTTTTTTTTTTTTTTTTTTTTTGAGATGGAGTCTTACTCTGTCACTCAGACTGAAGTACAGTACGGGATCTCTGCTCACTGCAACCTCCGCCTCCCAGGTGCAAGCAATTCTCCTGCCTCAGTCTTTCCAACAGCTGGAACTATAGGCGCTCACCACCACTCCCAGCTAATTTTTGTATTTTTAGTACAGATGGGGTTTTGCCATGTTGACCAGGCTGGTCTCGAACTCCTGACCTCAGGTGATCTGCCCACCTCAACCTCCCAAAGTGCTGGGATTACAGGCATGAGTTACCGTACCCGGCCAGAAGATGCTTTTATTGTCCCTGTTTTATAGATGAGAACACCCATTTTAGAGACACTAAAGGACGTGCCAAGGATACAGCTGTTGAGTAGCAGAGTCTAGATTTGAATCAATGTCGTTTTTTTTGGTTTTTTTGAGACAGTCTTCTTCTGTTGCCCAGGCTGGAGTGCAGTGCTGCAATCTTGGCTCACTGCAACCTCCGCCTCCCAGGTTCAAGCAATTCTCTGCCTCAGCCCCGCGAGTATTACAGGCACCCACCACCACGCCCGGCTTTTTTTTTTTTTTTTTTTTTTTGAGACGGAGTCTTGCTCTGGAGTGCAGTGGCCGGATCTCAGCTCACCGCAAGCTCCGCCTCCCGGGTTTACGCCGTTCTCCTGACTCAGCCTCCCGAGTAGCTGGGACTACAGGCGCCCGCCACCTCGCCCGGCTAGTTTTTTTGTATTTTTTTTTTAGTAGAGACGGGGTTTCACCGTGTTAGCCGGGATCGTCTCTCGATCTCCTGGCCTCGTGATCCGCCCGTCTCGGCCTCCCAAAGTGCTGGGATTACAGGCTTGAGCCACCGCGCCCGGCCAATTTTTGTATTTTTAGTAGAGATGGGGTTTCACCATATCGGCCAGGCTGGTCTCGAACTCCTGACCTCAGGGGATCCGCCCACCTCGGCCTCCCAAAACGCTGGGATTACAGACATGAGCCACCGTGCCCGGCCCCCCCCTTTTTTTTTTCCTGAGATGAAGTTTTGCTCTTGTCACCCAGGTTGTAGTGCAATGGTGCAATCTTGGCTCCCTATAACCTCCGCCTCCAAGGTTCAAGCAATTCTCCCGCCTCAGCCCAGGAGTAGCTGGGATTACAGGTGCCTGCCACCATGCCCAGCTAATTTTTGTATTTCTAGTAGAGATGGGGTTTCACCATGTCGGCCAGGCTGGTCTCCAACTCCTGACCTCAGAGGATCCGGCCACCTCCTCAAGCACTAGGATTACAGGTGTGAGCCACCGTGCCCGGTCCCCCCCCCTTTTTTTTTTTTTCCTGAGATGAAGTTTTGCTCTTGTTGCCCAGGCTGGAGTGCAATGGTGCGATCTTGGCTCCCTGTAACTTCCACCTACTGGGTTCAAGCATTGAATCAATGTGTTTTTGAGGCCCCAGTCTGCGCACTTCAAGAACCAGCAAGGCTGGGCGCGGTGGCTCACACCTGTAATCCCACCACTTTGGGAGGCTGAGACGGGCGGATCACAAGGTCAGGAGATCGAGACCATCCTGGTTAACACGGTGAAACCCCGTCTCTACTAAAAAATACAAAAAATTAGCTGGGCGTGGTGGAGGGCGCCTGTAGTCCCATCTACTCAGGAGGCTGAGGCAGGAGAATGGCATGAACCCTGGAGACAGAGCTTGCAGTGAGCTGAGATCATGCCACTGCATTCCAGCCTGGGCGACAGAGCAAGACCCATCTCAAAAAAAAAAAAAAAGAACCAGTAACGAGAGGTGTCCTCCAACACCCCATTCCCTCAGACCCAGCAGGAAGCAAGTCTGAAGCAGGCACCCTCCTGCCCCATCCCCAGGGTGCTTCCCACCCACTCTGGCCAGGCTCCCACCTTGATCTTCTGTTGATAGATGTTGTCATCTTCAGCATACTCCTTGTATAGGACCGAGAGCTCCAGCCGCTCTGACACCAGAGGGTTCTGCACAGCAATCTGGAGGAGGCAGGGATCCGTCATGTCCCAGCAGGGAGATGGAGTGACCCATGCCTAACAGTCAGAATAACTACAAAAGGGCTGGGCTGGTCACCCAGTGACACAGCAACCCCCAGAAAAGCACCAGTACCTAGCATAGCCTAGGGAGGAGGGAGCTTCCAAAGTAGAGACAGACAACAGGCCTCAAGCCCAGCCTATGCATTTCCACAATGGGGCTGCTGGCCACTGCCTCCCTTGCCCACTGCAGCCCCTCACCTCTTGCTGAATTCGGTCCTGCTGAGCCATGATGGCTTCATCATAGGCCAGACAGTTAACACCTGGGAAAAGGAAAAAAGCCAAAGATTACAGGAGGTCCTGGCCGTCTCCACTGCAGGCAGCTGGGCCAGGGACAACAGCAGCCCAGGGGCAGGACGACAGGCTTCGAATCTGGAAACAGGTGTGTTACATTCTGCTCCACCTCCACTGTGTCATCTTGGCAAAGTCCCTTCCCCTTCTGGGCTTTCATTTCCTCATCTTTAAAATGAAGGGGCAGAGGTGCACTGTGGTACCCCTAACGTGCACTCTTCCAGCTCTGACACCCCCTTCCTCCCGTTAACATCACTTCCCAGCAGCCTAGGAATGTTCTGGGGCCAGGCGTGGTCTCTTGCAGAAAGTAGGATGAGGAGGCAGAGTCCTGGGCTGGAGGAGAGCTTCCTGTGAGCCTGCACTTTACTCCATCACCGCCTTCATCCTCTTGCGGTGCTGGATATTGTTAATGGTGCCCATTTTACAATTAACAGAATAAATGCAGAGAGGTGAAGCAATCTGCCCAAGGTCACAACTAGCAAAGACCTGTGGTCAAACCCAGGTTGGTCTAATTCCAGGCTGAGCTCTTCAGCACAATACCTATCCTTGGCTACCACATGGCTGAGACCTTTCCTCAACTGTAAAATGGGGCGAGTACCCCCGCCTTTCTTAGAGGCATACCAGTACGTGCTCTAGGATTATCAGTCAGCTGGGCAGCTCCACCCTGTCGACCCCACTGTGAGCAGCTATCGGTGAGTAGCCAGGACACCTGAATTTGAGTCCTGGCTCTCTCTCAATGTCATCGTGAACAAGTCCCTTCCGGGGCCTAGTTTTCCCACTTCTCATTCCCACAAGTGTTCGGTGAGAGTGAGGTGTGTGTGCTGAATGACTTTTAAGGTCAACCCTTTTGGGGCTCGCCATCCCAAATTCTTGGCTGGGCGTCGACCTCCCCTTTTCGTACTGCTTTGCAAAAGAGCTGTCCCTGCCACCCAATGACCTACGCGGTCCCCAGGGCCCAACTCACAGGCGGGAAAAGACAGTGGGACCATTTTTGAACGGCCCATCTCCTCAGGAGACTAACAATGCCTAGGCAGGTGGAAAGGGGCTGCAAGGCCAGAAGTGGCGGCTCTACCAGAAAAAGTCGCAGGCCTCAGGGACAGATCCCGCAGCCCCTCACATCCCAGGGCCGCCTGCGACATCCCGAACGGCCCGCCCGGACGTTTGTGCTCTGTAGCCCAGCAAAACTTGAGGCCCTCAAGGCGCGGGTCGCCGCTGGAGCAGGTCGGGGGGCTCGGCCCTGGCCTAGGCCTCAGCCTGACTGCGAGGACCGGGGCGGGAGGGCTCGGGGCCCCTGGAGCCGGGAGCCCAGGGGCCGGGCAGAGGGCGGGGCGGCCCAGGCCCCGCCCCGGGCGCGCACGATGGAGAAGGGCCGCCGGCCTTGGCCCGCCTCGCCCGTCCTCCCTCCCGGCCGGGGGTCGCTGCGGTAGCTCCTTCCATTGTGAGGGGGAGGGGAGGCAGCGGAGGTGGAGGAAGGGACCCCCCGCGCACCTCGACCCCAGGGCCGGCGGCCCTGCCTCCCCTCCCTCCTCGGGAGCAGCTGGCCCGGCATCGCCCCCACTAGCCTGGGCCGGACATCCCTCCTTGGAGCTGTACCTTCGGAGTCGCTGCCCAGCGGCTCCTGCTTCTGCTGCTGAGGTTCCTCCGCCGCCATCTTTAAACAGCGCCGCACTGCCGACCGCTTCCGGGTTGCCAATTGCCCTCCTCCCGGAAGTGAGCCCCTCCTCGTGGCCCCGCCTTGGCAACGGCCCTAGCAACGGGATCCCCTTAGGCGTTGTCAAGGAATCGGCTTCCACTCCCGAGGCAGGTGCTAGCACGCCAGGCCCACCGACCTGAGACCTGTAGGAGAGGCCGGCCGCCCCGGGTCCGCATCTCCACCCCACACAGTGGTTTGGCTTCATCTTCCCAGCCTCCCAAAGTTCCCGGTGGTGATTGCAGAGCCTCCTGGAGCCAATTCCGTTTTCTTTTCCCTGGAGTTTGAAACGCGGATCGTGTTATTGAGAGAAGTAGGAAGGTGAAATTAAAATCACCAATGGCAGCATTCCTGCTGCGGGCTTCGGCACGCACTGCATGCGACCACTGCTGCAGTGCGGAGCAGCATCTGGCCCAGGAGACAGGAAGTCGGCCAACGCCAGGGCGCCCGCGGAGCCCCACATCAGTGGCCCCGCGGAGCCTGGGTTCTCTGCCGGCTTTGGTGAGCTGCTTCCGGCAGGGAGACGGCGTCCCTTGGTGTCAAGGCCAAAGCCTCGGACCTAACTTTGGGCTCTGTGTCCTTCTGGTTGTGACAAAGCAGGGCCTTTAAAAAAAAAAAGAAAGAAAGAAGGAAGAAAAGAAAGGGTCTCACTATGTTGCATAGGGTAGTCTCGAACTCCTGGGCACAAGTGATCTTCGGGCCCTGCCTGAAGAGTAGCTGAGATTCCAGCCACGAGCCACCACTAAAGCAGGGTTTTTATAAAAGCAAAGACTTCACAAAAGAGAAAAATAATGGTTGCCAAGAGTCAAGCAGAGGTGCTGGAGGGAAGTGGATGTGGCTGTGAAAGGGAAAGTCTGGATTGTTGCGAAGGTGGAAATGCGCAATACCCTGACTGTGTCAGTAGTCTGGTGTAGGCTTTACTACATTTTTGCAAGATGTTAGTGGGGGCAGGGGAGACTGAGTAAAGGATACATGGAATCTTTATAATTTATTTAAGTTCCCTGTGAATTATCTAAAAATTATGTTTAATTTTTTTTTGTTTGTTTGGGTTTTTTGTTTAGAGAGTCTTGCTGTCGCCCAGGCTTTAGTGCAGTGGCGCGATCTCAGCTCACTGCAACCTCCACCTCCCAAGTTCAAGCAGTTCTCCTGCCTCAGCCTCTCGAGTAGCTGGGACCCACGCCCGGCTAATTTTTTGAATTTTTAGTAGAGACGGGGTTTCACCATGTTGGCCAGGCTGGTCTCAATCTCCTGACCTCGCAATCCGCCCACCTTGTTCTCCCAAAGTTTTGGGATTACAGGCATGAGCCACCACGCCCAGCCACGTTTAATTTCTCAAATGGCAAAGATGGCTGGGTCTGGTGGGTTATGCCTGTAATCCCAGCATTTTGGGAGGCCAAGTTGGGAGAACTGCTTGAGCCCAGGAGTTGGAGACCAGCCTGGGCAACACAGGGAGACCCACCCCTGCATCTCTACAAAAAATTTAAAAAAAAAAAAAAAAAAAAAAAATTGGCCGGGTCTTTTTATGACCATCATCCTTTAGCACTTAAGGAGGCTGCCTCAGGCCATCCCAAACAGCCTCATCGGGTCCTGCAAGGACAGGAGTGGAGTCTGACCAAGCGGTTTCATTAGTTGGCGCCAGTCCTGGAGTGGATGCAGTTGGTACCTAGCTTCACCAAACTCAGCCCACCCTGACCTTCTCACAGCAAGGTTTCTCACACAAGCAAGATGTAAAATGCCACATCTTACACATTATGCAGCAACATCACACATTACTATTTATTGGGTCATTAGATCTTTGGGGTTGCTTCCAAACTCAAGAAAACAAAAGGTCCCTCCATGTGGACCCCATGGCTATCAAACCGTTCATTCCTTTTCCCTTTTCCCTTTTTGAACCATGAAATCCATAACCGCCAGTCAGACCCGCAACCAGCAGGAGAGAAATGGTACCAAATGAAGGGCAAATATTTTGATAACAAAGATATTTATTTCTATTTGGCTTTTTAAAATCTTCAGAATAGCTCTATCCCTTCCCCCCTTACCTGGACTAGGGGGTCCATGCAGTGGAGCTGGGATTGGGACTAACGACAGGACAGGGAACAGCTGCTCTAGAGAGTGGAAGGGACGCCCTGTGGTGGCTCAGTGCTGGCCCGCAGCCAGGCTGCCAGTGCCAAGTGAATGCCTCCTCCTACTCAAGGCTGTGGGTCTTTTTTTTTTTTTTAGTTTTTTGAGATGGAGTCTCACAGGGTCATGCCTGTGATCCCAGCACTTTGGGAGGCCAAGATGGGCGGATCACGAGGTCAGGAGATTGAGACCATCCTGGCTAACACGGTGAAACCCCGTCACTACTAAAAAATACAAAAAACTAGACGGGCAAGGTGGCAGACGCCTGTAGTCCCAGCTACTAGGGAGGCTGAGGCAGGAGAATGGCGTAAACCCGGGAGGCGGAGCTTGCAGTGAGCTGAGATCCGGCCACTGCACTCCAGCCTGGGCGACAGAGCGAGACTCCGTCTCAAAAAAGGTGTGGTGGCTCAAGCCTGTAATCCCAGCACTTTGGGAGGCCGAGACGGGCGGATCACGAGGTCAGGAGATCGAGACCATCCTGGCGAACACCGTGAAACCCCGTCTCTACTAAAAAATACAAAAAACTAGCCGGGCGCGGTGGCGGGCGCCTGTAGTCCCAGCTACTCGGGAGGCTGAGGCAGGAGAATGGCGTAAACCTGGGAGGCGGAGCTTGCAGTGAGCTGAGATCTGGCCACTGCACTCCAGCCCGGGCGACAGAGCGAGACTCCGTCTCAAAAAAAAAATAAATAAAAATAAAAATAAATAAATAAAATTAAATTAAATAAATAACTGTTCTCTTATCCCCATTCCATCTGTCCTGTTAATTTTACCATGTGAGGATTTTGGTTCTCTATCCTGAAGCATCTAAATCCCACCTGCAGGCCGAGCACGGTGGCTCACACCTGTAATCCCAGCACTTTGGGAGGCCGAGGTGTGTGGATCACCTGAGATCAGGAGTTCGAGACCGGCCTGGCCAACGTGGTGAAACCCTGTCTCTACTAAAAATATAAAAAATTAGCCGGGTGTGGTGGCAGGCGCCTGTAATCCCAGCTGCTGGGAAGGCTGAGGCAGGAGAACCGCTTGAACCCGGGGGATGCAGGTTGCAGTGGGCCGAGATCACGTCACTTCACTCCAGCCTGGGCAAAAGAGTGAGACTCCACCTCAAAAAATAAAAAAATAAAATCCTTGGCCAGGCACGGAGACTCACACCTGTAATCCCAGCACTTTGGGAGGCCGAGGCAGGTGGATAATGAGCTCAGGAGTTTGAGACCAGCCTGGTCAAGATGGTGAAACCCTGTCTCTACTAAAAACACAAAAATTAGCCAGGCACGGTGGCAGGCGCCTGTAATCCCAGCTACTCAGGAGACTGAGGCAGGAGAATCACTTGAACCCAGGTGGCAGAGGTTGCAGTGAGCCGTGACTACACCACTGCACTCCAGCTTGGGCAACAGAGTGAAACTGTCTCAAAATAAATAAAGTAATTAATTAAATTAAATTAAATAAAACCCATCTGCAGATTTGCCAGGAGCCCCTGGCACAGCCCCACACATTTGTCTCTGCTCCCCAATTTGCCATCCTGGAAATGGTCCCATGCTGCTGGTCCTGGCTGTCAAAGGCCTGTAATGACACAGGCAGCACAGGCGCTTGGTTGAGGCTGCATGTCGGAGACAGTCACAGAGGTGACAGGCAGCAGCCAGAGTGCCAACATGGCACAGATGCCTCCTCACAGCAACCTGCCAGACTGGTACCTGCCCAGGCCCCACATCCACGTCCATGGGATTCCATCAGGTGGAGGGAGGGGAGGAGACCCCATAGTTGGACTCAGGGACTGCGAAACCTCGGCCTTAGAGGAAGTTTACACAACAGCCCAGAGGCCCCAAAGGGCCACATGGCTCCAGACCCACCCGATCTCTTCTGCCTCTGCCTCTCAGGGAAGGGAGCCAGGCTGAACGGACTAAGACAACAGGGGCATGGCATGGGCCCTGGAACAGCCACAGTCCTCACAGGAAGGCATGACCAGCCAAAAGCCTTGAAGGGTGGGCCACCCATGGGGGTTAGGTGACCATTCTCAGTGCAGGCTTGGGAGCTGGGCAGCTGCCCAGACAGCAGGAGTAGGGGCATGCTTGGCCCCCACATGAACCTTGCATCGTACCCACAAGAGTCCCCAGACAGCAGCCCCGAAATCGTGGTCTAGGGAGGTTTTGATGGCAGCAAAGGCTGATGCGGCAGAGCAGGGTCTGTACCTCAGGGCCATCAGTTGAGCTGTGAGTGACCTGCAAGATTCAGACCTTCTAAGGCCGAAAGCAAGCAGAGGGGCAGAGGCAATGCAGGCAGAGCCCCTCCTAAGCAACTCACAGCGCCCCAGTCCTCGCTGGGGCACCCACTGTAGGTGCTGTATGTTCACTTCACTCTCCGCCTGCAGAGGGTCCCAGCAACTGGTCCCAGCCCCTCCCCAGGGCCTCACAGCACCACATGATGCATTACTTTCCTTATTGCTTCGGTAACAAGTCACCACAAACCTAGTGGCTTAAAACAACACAAATTTATTCTCTTTCAGTTTTTTGGTTTTGTTTGTTTGTTTTGAGACAGTCTCGCTCTGTCCCTCAGGCTGGAGTGCAGTGGTGCGATCTCGGCTCACCACAAGCCCCGCCTCTCGGTGCATGCCATTCTCCTGCCTCAGTCTCCTGAGTAGCTGGGATTACCCGTCTCAAAAAAAAAAGGAAACTCAAGATAATGGGCTGGGCGCGGGGGCTCACGCCTGCCATCCCAGCACTTTGGGAGGTCAAGGTAGGAGGATCACCTGAAGTTAGGAGCTGGAGACCAGCCTGGCCAACATGGTGAAACCCTGTCTCTACTAAAAATACAAAAATTAGCCAGGTGTGGTGGCGGGTGCCTATAGTCCCACCTACTCAGGAGGCTGAGGCAGCAGAATCACTTGAACCTGGGAGGCGGCGGCTGCAGTGAGCCAATCATGCCACTGCACTCCAGCCTGGGCAACAGAGCAAGACTCCATCTCAAAAAAAAAAAAAAAAAAGAAAAGAAGAAGGCCAGGCATGGTGGCTCATGCCTATTCCAGCACTTTGGGAGGCCGAAGCGGGTGGATCACCTGAGATCGGGAGTTCAAGACCAGCCTGACCAACATGGAGAAACCCCATCTCTACTAAAAATACAAAATTATCGAGAGACGATCCCGGCTAACACTGTGAAACCCCGTCTCTACTAAAAAATACAAAAAACTAGCTGGGCGAGGTGGCGGGCGCCTGTAGTCCCAGCTACTCGGGAGGCTGAGGCAGGAGAATGGCGTAAACCCGGGAGGCGGAGCTTGCAGTGAGCTGAGATCCGGCCACTGCACTCCAGCCTGGGCGACAGAGCAAGACTCCGTCTCAAAAAAAAAAAAAAAAAAATACAAAATTAGCCGGGCGTGGGTCCCAGCTACTCAGGAGGCTGAGGCAGGAGAATCCCATGAACTCGGGAGGCAGAGGTTGCAATGACCCGAGGTCGCACCATTTCACCCCAGCCTGGGCAACAAGAGCGAAACTCCATCTCGAAAAAAAAGAAAAAGAAAAACTCAAGATAATACTTTTTCCAGTGCCACATCCTTGCTGTGTGCAGCCCCATGGCTATGAGACCAGCACCTCATCTGTGCCCACAGCCAGAGGAAAGCAGCCCTGAATCAACCAAGGGCCAGGCCACTGAGGGCCCTCTACTCAGGAAGTGCAGGCCTGGGGAGAATGCCCCGGCCTCCCACACCGCAGTGGCTGGCTGTGGTTGGTCCCCAGGGCCAGTGAGCTGCCAGCTAGGCCAGGAGATGGGCCTGAGAGGACAGGCAGGGGGCGCTCAGGTCCCACCTCCACAGGGACTAATGTAAGCAGAAAAGCCTCCCAGAACCATGCACAGAACAAGGGGCGGTCCTGTTGTGTGGGAGATGGCCATGAGACCCCTCCAGCCAGAAACAAGGGAGTTGTTGAGGTACCTGTATGTGGCAGGTGGATTCTCCTAGGTCAGTACCCCATCCTGGCTCCAGATCCAGCACGGACTCACTTCTCCCTGGCTGATGCTCCCACCGGGCACACCTGCAGCATTCTGAACCCCACCACGGGCAACAGGTCCAGGCAGCTTCTCCCCGGCCCTCCAGCCAGGCCCTGTCCCTTCAGCCTTAGATACAAAGTCTGGCTTGTGTGGAAGGAAAGGAGCCACCTAGGAGGCAGAGGACAATTTCCTAACACTCGGGAAACAGCTATAGCAGAAGCTGAACCCACTACAGTATCGGGCACTGGGCCCCACAGGCTTCCCTGGGCATCACGCAGAAAAGCCAAGCAAGACCAGACTACGGCAGGAGAGTCGGGTCCACCCTCAGCTCTGTCAACATAAATCAGGAAACAGCCTGCAGAACAGGAGCTGGGAAGACCTGTGTTCAGACACCCAGGGCCTGAGGCCAACCACAGCCCTCCCCTCTCACCTGACATCTTTGCCCACTATTCTGGGCACAGGCGTCCTGGCAGCCTCAGCTCCACAGGGGAGACTGAACCTGTGTCTGTTCAGAAATCAGCCGAGTGACCCCAGCAAAGAGGATGCAAAGGAAAGGTAAAGCCATGTCTTCCTCGAGGCTGGAACCCGGCAGGTCTGTGTTTCTTCCAGCTGCTGGCAATCAGGACTCCAGCTCAGTGCAGTGTTTCTGAACATCGCCCCTGCTGAGGTACTTCCTGCCCCTCACACACCAGGAGAATCACTGAGGAAGGACTCCTGGGGACGGAGTAATGGTAGATTCCCCAAGTCAAACAGAGGAGGAGAAAGGGAAGCTGGCAGATAGAACAAGGAAGGCCAATTAGTCCACAACCATGTATGGAAAGTGTTGGAAGGAAAGGGGCCCCCGAGTTGACATTTAAAAAGCAAGCAGTGGCCGGCAGCGATGGCTCACACCTGTAATCCCAGCACTTTGGGAGGCTGAGGCGGGCAGATATTGAGGTCAAGAGATCCAGACTATCCTGGCCAACATGGTGAAACTCCGTCTCTACTAAAAATACAAAAATTAGCTGGGCGTAGTGGCACACGCCTGTAGTCCTAGCTACTTGGGAGGCTGAGGCAGAAGAATCACTTGAATCCAGGAGGCAGAGGTTGCAGTGAGCTGAGATCGCACCACTGCACTCCAGCCTGGCAACAGAGCAAGACTCTGTCTTTTTTTTTTTTTTTTTTTTTTTGAGACGGAGTCTCGCTCTGTCACCCAGGCTGGAGTGCAGTGGCGCGATCTCAGCTCACTGCAAGCTCCGCCCCCCGGGTCCACGCCATTCTCCTGCCTCAGCCTCCCGAGTAGCTGGGACTATAGGCGCCCGCCACTGCGCCCGGCTAGTTTTTTGTATTTTTTAGTAGTGACGGGGTTTCACCGTGTTAGCCAGGATGGTCTCGATCTCCTGACCTCGTGATCCGCCTGTCTCGGCCTCCCAAAGTGCTAGGATTACAGGCGTGAGCCACCGCGCCCGGCCAAGACTCTGTCTTAAAAAAAAAAAAAAAAAAAAATGCAAGCAGCCAGGCGCAGTGGCTCACGCCTGTAGTCCCAGCACTTTGAAAGGCTGAGGTAGGAGGATCATTTGAGCCCAGGAGTTTGAGATCAGCCTAGCCAACATTAAGACCCCATCTCTACAAGAAAATTTTTTTTTTTTTTTGAGACAGGGTCTTGCTGTGACGCCCAGGCTGGTCTGCAGTGGTGCAATCTCTGCTCACTGCAACTTCCCGCCTCCTGGGTTCAAGCGATTCTCCTGCCTCAGCCTCCCCAGTAGCTGAGATTACAGGCGTGCACCACTATGCCCAGCTAATTTTTTTTTTGTATTTTTAGTGGAGACAGCGTTTCACCATCTTGGCTAGCTGGCCTCAAACTCCTGACCTCAGGTGATCCATCCGCCTCAGCCTCCCAAAGTGCTGGGATTACAGACGTGAGCCACCATGCCCAGCCAAGAAAATGTTTTAAGAAACTAGCCAGGCATGGCTGGGAGCAGTGGCTCATGTCTGTAATCCCAGTACTTTGGGAGGCCGAGGTGGGTGATCACGAGATCAGAAGTTCGAGACCAGCCTGACCAACAGGGTGAAACCCCGTCTCTACTAAAAAAATAAAAATTAAGCCGGGCGCAGTGGCTCATGCTTGTAATCCCAGCACTTCGGGAGGCCAAGGCGGGCGGATCACAAGGTCAGGAGATCGAGACCACGGTGAAACCCCGTCTCTACTAAAAAATACAAAAAAAAAAAACTAGCCGGGCGAGGCGGCGGGCGCCTGTAGTCCCAGCTACTAGGGAGGCTGAGGCAGGAGAATGGCGGGAACCTGGGAGGCAGAGCTTGTAGTGAGCTGAGATCCGGCCACTGCACTCCAGCCTGGGCGACAGAGCGAGACTCCGTCTCAGAAAAAAATAAATAAAAAAAAAAATAATAAAAAAAATAAATAAATAAAAAATAAATAAATAAAAATTAAAAAAAAATACCATTAACTGGGCATGGTGGCAGGCGCCTGGAATCCCAGTTACTCAGGAGGCTGAGGCAGGAGAATCACTTGAACCCGGGAGGTGGAGGTTGCAGTGAGCCAAGATTGCTCCAGTACACTCCAGCCTGGGCAACAGAGTGAGACTCAGTCTCAAAAAAAGAAGAGGAAGAAACTAGCCAAGCATAGTGGTAGCACATGCCTATAGTCCCAGCTACTGGGGTATGACCTGTAGTGGGAGGATCACTTGAGCCTGGGAGGTCAAGGCTGCAGTCAGAATTCAAGGTTACAGAGCTGTGATTGCACCACTGCAGTCCAGCCTCAAAAAAAAAAAAAGGGCTGGGAGCAGTCTCTCACACCTGTTAATCCCAGCACTTTGGGAGGACGAGGAGGGTGGATCACAAGGTCGAGTTTGAGACCAGTCTGGCCAACATGGTGAAATACCATCTCTATTAAGAATACAAAAATTAGCCAGGTATGGTGGCATGCCCTGTAATCCCAGCTACTCAGGAGGCTGAGGCAGGAGAATTGCTTGAACACCAGAGGCAGAGGTTGCAATGAACCGAGATCGCACCACTGCACTCCAGCCTGGATAACAGAGCAAGACTCTGTCTTTTAAAAAAAAAAAAAAAAGGCAAGATTGCCGGGCACTGTGGCTATAACCTCAGCACTTTGGGAGGCCCAGGCAGGCGGATCACTTGAGGTCAGGAGGAGTTCAAGACCAGCCTGGCCAACATGGTGAAACCTTGTCTCTACTAAAAATACAAAAAAAATTTAGCCAGGCTTGGTGGTGTGCACCTGTAATGCCTCGAGAGGCTGAGGCAGGAGAACTGCTTGAACCTGAGAGGTGGAGGTTGCAGTGAGCCAAGATCATACCACCGCACTCCAACCTGGGCAATAGAGCGGGACTTAGTCTCAAAAAAAAAAAAAAACCAGGATTCTGCAAAGTCCCTACCCCCAGTTAGGAAGGGCACCAGCACCTAAGAAATGAAGTCCACCAAAAAGGAAGACTAGAGAAGGTTGGCCCGTTAGAGGAAAGGCTTCTAGCTGAAGATCCAGCCCCAGTGGGACAGACACACACACACACACAGACACACACATGCCCCCACTGGGCTTTGCACAAACAAGGGAGCTGGAGGCGATGAGCCAGAAAAACTGCCCAATGACAAAAGGCTTTGTCTTCTCAGGAAGCCAGGCACCATTTAAAGGCACGGAAGCACACAAGGAGACCAGCTGAGGCAGGCACACACAACCCACTACAGGGCAGTCAGCCGGGCACTCTTCTCCACACCCCCACCCAGTGCCAGTGGAGGCATGAGCCCAGGGAGGAGGGAAAGCACAATGAATTTCTGAAGTAAAGTTTAAATAGATTTTATTGTTACAAGGGGGATCCCACCAAGCAGGGTCAATGACCCCCCAGGAGGTCACCATGGAGACATCAAGAGGTCATGATTGCAGAAGAGGTGACTGGAATTGAACGACATGATCCAGGGGAGGCCGGCCAGAAATGCAGTAACATGACCAGGATAGGCCGGTGGGGCTGGTCAGGTCACAGTGTGAGGAGCAGAATGGCCCCCTTCACTCCGGCCTCTTGTAGTCCTCCAGGTGTGACAGGATCCAGCCCGCTGGCAGGAAGAGGCTTACAAAGCAGGAGGTAAGCCCAATGGCCTTTTCCTACACAAAGCACAAGAAAGAAGGCACCTCGGAGTCAGTATTCCCCTAGGCTCTCTAAGTCCTAGCAGTTCCCAGGCAGCAGAAAGCCCCCCTCAGGGAGCCAGGACTCAGAGGCAAGTGGGAGGCCCCTCATCCTCACATTAAAGGAATCCACGCTCCAGGGAGCAGACAGAGCAGATCCAAGGCTCCACTAACCCTTGAGGTAAAGGGTCAGTTATAAGGAGGGGGAGGAGTGAGAGGAAAGAGAGACAGCTGGGGTGAGGGTTCAAGGAGAAATCCACCACCAGATCACAAAGGAAGGGAAAGGAAGCAGGACTTATTGAAACCTGGTTTGTTTTTTTGAGACAGAGTCTTACTCTGTCACCCAGGCTAGAGTGCAGTGGCATGATCTCGGTTCACTGCAGACTCGGCCTCCTGGGTTCAAGCGATTCTCCTGCCTCAGCCTCTCGAGTAGCTGGGATTACAGGTGCCTGCCACCGCGCCCGACTAATTTTTGTATTTTTTAGTAGAAACAGGGTTTCACCATCTTGGCCAGGCTGGTCTCGATCTCCTGACCTCATGATCCACCCTCCTCGGCCTCCCAAAGTGCTGGGATTACAGGCATGAGCCACTGTGCCCGGCCTGAAACCTGTTTTAAAGCTGGTCTGGGGCGGGCATGGTGGCTCACGCCTGTAATCCCAGCAATTTGGGAAGCCAAGGCTGGCGGATCACAAGATCAGGAGTTAGAGACCAGCCTGGCCAACATGGTGAAACCCCGTCTCTATTAAAACTACAAAAAATTAGCCGGGAGTCGTGGTGGGCGCCCGTAATCTCAGATACTCGGGAGGCTGAGGCAGGAGAATCGCTTGAACCCGGGAGGCGGAGGTTGCAGTGAGCCAAGATCGCACCACTGCACTCCAACCTGGGCGACAGAGCAAGACTCTGTCTCAAAAAAAACAAACAAAAAAAGAAAAGCTTGTTTGTTAACACCCAGGATCCTTGCATGGGCCAGTAACTCCAAAACTGTACCTATCCTTCCTTGCCTTAAAACCCCCTCCCAGGCCGGGCGCGGTGGCTCACGCCTGTAAGCCCAGCACTTTCAGAGGTTGAGGGAAGCGGATCAAGAGATAGAGACCATCCTGGCCAACATGGTGAAACCCCGTCTCTACTAAATATACAAAATTCAGCTGGGCATGGTGGCGCGCGCCTGTAGTCCCAAGCTATTCGGGAGGCTGAGGCAGGAGAATCGCTTGAACCCGGGAGGCGGAGGTTGCAGTGAGCCGAGATCGCGCCACTGCACTCCAGCCTGGCGCCAGAGCGAGACCCCGTCTCAAAATAAATAAATAAAATAAAATGCCGGTAACAACCATTATCGTCGCTGACAGCGTCAGGCATCCCCCAATGAACCAATGAGAAAATGGGCTCGAGGCAGTGCAGCGAGGAGGCGACAGGGGAGGGAGGGCCTGACAGGACCTAAGCCGAGATCTTGGGGCGGTGGGGAAAGACCTAACGCCGACAGCCCCGACTGTCGCCCGGGCACTGTCCCCGTCGTTCGCGCCCTCCAGACATGCCCAAACCGGCAATGCTGCTCCCCGCTACGCTGCGGGGCGCGGGGTGCGGGGCATTCTCAGGACCGCCTGAGGTCAGCAAGGCAGAAGGGGCAAGCCCACGGCGCCTCCCGTGCTCTTCCCGGCCAGTTCCTCACCATGATCCCAAGCTCCACCTCCGGCGGCATCGAATGGACCTTGGCGCGCGGCACTGGGAGCCGCCGGGCCGAGCCTGTCAAGCCCCGCAGCAGCAGGGACGTCAGGACGGACATGATGACACGGAGTACACCACAAAAAGCTGTCAGCCGTAGCCCAAGGTCAGCAAGCAAAAATGGCTGCGCCGGCCGGAAGTTCCGACATTGGGGAGGCCGGGAAACGGCGGCCCGGAAGTCTCTAGGAAATGACGCAAGAACACACCTCCTACCGCTGTTGGCAGTTTTTGGCGCGTTCCTCGAAACAGCCAATTGACACCTTCCTACCGCTATGGGCGGAGCACAAAAGGGCTCTTCTTCTGGTTCTGTTCCTCCTCCAAGGCCTATACTTGTGAGTGACATCTCGGTCCACCCAATCATGTACGCGAGAAGCCTAAACTGTTCTTGACTCCTCCCTCCATTCATACTGTTAAATTTCTATTCAGGCCGGGTGTGGTGGCACACGCCTGTAATCTCAGCACTTTTGGGGAGACTGAGGCGGGCGGATCACCCGAGATCAGGATGTTTGAGACCAGCCTGGCCAACAAGGTGAAACCCCGTCTCTACCAAAAAACAAAAGTAGGGGCTGGGCGCGGTGGTTCACTCCTGTAATACCAGCACTTTGGGAGGACGAGGCAGGTAGATCATCTGAGGTCGGAGTTTGAGACCAGTCTTGCCAACATGGTGAAACCCCGTCTCTACTAAAAATACAAAAATTGGCCGGGCGCAGTGGCTCACGCATGTAGTCCCAACACTTTGGGAGGCCGAGGCCGGTGGATCACCTGAAGTCAACAGTTCGAGACCAGCCTGGCCAATATGGTGAAACCCCGTCTCTATTAAAAATACAAAAATTAGCTGGCATGGTGGCGGGCACCTGTAATTCCAGCTCGGGAGGCTGAGTCAGGAGAATTGCTGAACCCAGGAGGTGGAGGTTGCAGTGAGCCAAGATTGAGCCATTGCACTCCAGCCTGGGCCACAAAAGCGAAATTCCGTCTCAAAAACAAAAAACAACAATACAAAAATTTGAGAGCAGCCTGGCCAATATGGTGAAATCCCTTCTCTACTAAGAATACAAGGAGAGCAAGACTGTCTCAAAAAAAAAAAAAAAAAAAGTCTCAGGACGGGCGCGGTGGCTCAAGCCTGTAATCCCAGCACTTTGGGAGGCCGAGACGGGCGGATCACGAGGTCAGGAGATCGAGACCATCCTGGCTAACACAGTGAAACCCCGTCTCTACTAAAAATACAAAAAAAATTAGCCGGGTGAGGTGGTGAGCGCCTGTACTCCCAGCTACTCGGGAGGCTGAGGCAGGAGAATGGCGTGAACCCGGGAGGCGGGGCTTGCAGTGAGCTGAGATCCGGCCACTGCACTCCAGCCTGGGCAACAGAGCCAGACTCCGTCTCAAAAAAAAAAAAAAAAAAAAAAGAGTCTCTATTCAGAGTCCCCTCCTCTCCACCAGGCTTGCATCATTCCTGACACTGACCTAGTAACCAAACTCCCCTCAATTACTCTCAATTACTATTTCACTCTTCGATTCCAGTTACCATGCTGGAGCAGCCAACTTCCCTTTCTTCCAACCCTCCCTCTATCTCTCCCTCCCCCATCCTTTCCTTCTTGGTTTTTTAAACCTAAATCTGACCAAGTCATATACTTTCAGTGGCTCCCCATTGCTTCCTAGGCAAAATCCCAATTCCTGAATGTCACTGTCCAACCTCAACTCTCAAAACTCTTCAATATTCCACACCTTCGACCCTGCTCTCTGATTTCCACCACCAAGCCTTTCGTTGCATTCAAAATGCACTCTGCATTTTGTTGTTGTTGAGATGAGGTCTAGCTCTAAGCCCAGGCTGGAGTGGAGTGGAGTGTGATCTCAGCTTAGTGCAGCCTTGCAACCTCCACCTCCCAGGCTCAAGCCATCCTCCCACCTCACCCTCCGGAGTAGCTGGGATTAAAGGCGTCCACCACCATGCCTGGCTTTTTTTTCTTTTTTTTTTTTTTTTGAGACAGAGCCTTGCTCTGTCGCCCAGGCTGGAATGCAGTGGTGCAATCTTGGCTCACTGCAATCTCTACCTCCCGGA
Organism: Macaca nemestrina; assembly: GCF_043159975.1. Classification (NCBI taxonomy): domain Eukaryota; kingdom Metazoa; phylum Chordata; class Mammalia; order Primates; family Cercopithecidae; genus Macaca; species Macaca nemestrina. The sequence continues at coordinate 10,442,074 of NC_092136.1, forward strand.
TTCAAGCAATTCTCCTGCCTCAGCCTCCTGAGTAGCTGGGATTACGGGCATCTGCCACCATGCCCAGCTATTTTCTGTATTTTCAGTAGAGACAGTGTTTCACCATGTTGGCCAGGCTGGTCTTGAACTCCTGACTTCAGGCGATCCACCCACGTCGGTCTCTCAAGGTGCTGGGATTACAGGTGTGAGCTACCGTGCCCAGCCTTGTTTTTTTTTTTGTTGTTTTTTTTTTTTTTTTGAGACAGGGTCTCACTCTGTCACCCAGGCTGGAGTGCAGTGGTGTGATCTCAGCTCACTGCAACCTCCACCTCCCGGGTTCAAGAGATTCTCCTGCCTCGGCCTCCCTAGTAGCAGGAACTACAGGTGCCTGCCACTGCGCGCAGCTAATTTTTGTATTTTTAGTAGAGACGGAATTTCACCATTTTGGCCAAGGTAGTCTAGAACTCCTGACCTCAGGTGATCCAACTGCCTCTGCCTCCCAAAGTGCTGGGATTACAGGCGTGAGCCACCGCGCCCAGCCTAATTTTTGTAGAAATGGAGGGGGGTCTTGCTATGTTAGCCAAGCTGGTCTCAAACTCGTAAGCTGAAGCGATCCGCCCAGATCAGCCTCCCGAAGTGCTGGGATTACAGGCATGTGCCACCGCGCCTGGCCTGGCCTCTGAACTTTGGGTTTTGTTTTGTTTTGTTTTGTTTTGAGACATGCTGTCACCCAGGCTGGAGTGCAGTGGTGCAATCTCGGCTCACTGCAACCTCTACCTCACTGGTTCAAGCGATTCTCCTGCCTCAGCCTCCCAAGCAGCTGGAATTACACACCCGGCTAATTTTTGCTTTTTTAATAGAGACAGGGTTTCACCATGTTGGCCAGCCTGGTCTTGAACTCCTGGCCTCATGTCATCTGCCCACCTCAGCCTCCCAAAGTGCTGGGATTACAGGCGTGAGCCACTGTGCCCGGCCTTGCTTCTGCATTTTATGTTCATTTTTTCAGCTCCTATCCAGGCTGCCTTTTTCACCAAGCTAACTCCTGCTTCCTGGCTTCCAGTTAATGATACCACTTACTTTATTCAGTGAATACTTGTTAGCCTTTACTGTGTGTTACGAACTATTGTAGACACCAGTATAAACGAGGTGGATAAAGTTTCTTGTCACAAAGCTGACATTCTGAAGGTAAAAAACAGACAATAAATGGGCACTTAATTAGAAACGATTGTGTAAGTGTCGCGGTGAAAATAAAACGATGATGTGCTAGGAAGATACGTGGGGTGGGACTACTCAGGATGCCTTCACTGGCCACCCCAAGCCTGTGTCTCCTCTCTGTCCAGCAACACCTGTGACAGCCCTGCCCCACATGGTGGGTCTCCATCAAGACTAGGGGCCACCTGAGGGCAGAGCCTGTGTTGGTTCACCACTGTTTCCAACCAGACACTCTGAATGTTTCTAAACTGCAGGAGACTGAACAGTATTGAACTTAGGTAGAAGGCAGACAAGGAAAGGGGGTGTGGGACCAGCCACTGGGCCAGGTCTTAATGGTACAACCTCATTCCAGGTTTACAATAATGTCATGAAAGAGATACTACTATTATTTCAATTATTTGAGACAGTGTCTTGCTCTGTTGCCTAGGCTGGAGTGCAGTGTCATGACCACAGCTCACTGCATCCTCGACCTCCCAGGCTCAAGTGATCCTCTTGCCTCAGTTTCCCGAGTAGTTGGGACTACAGGCACACACCGCCATACCTGGCTAACTTTTTATTTTTTGTAGAGTCAGAGTCCCACTATGTTGCCCAGGCTGGTCTTGAACTCCCGGGCTCAAGCAATCCTCCCACCATGGCCTCCCAAAATGCTGGGATTACAGGCGAGAGCCACTGCACCTGGCCTATTTCAAATTTTTTACAAATGAGGAAATAGGCCTGAAGAGTCAGGTGACTTGATCAAGATCATGAAGCTACAAGGCTGCCTTGCCAGGATTACAGGGCGGGTCTGTTGCCTCCAAAACCCATGCTTTTAGCCACCACACATGCTGCTGCAGAGGTGGACTTTCCAGAAGTTCCAGTTTTGACATTGAGGTTAATAACCAAAGTCTGTGGCAGGGGGTGGCGATGGGGTGGCAAGAGATTGAGAAACAGGAGCTTCGGAAGAGAAACCTCAGTCCATGGGTGGTGGGGGCGGGTGTCACAGCAAGGCGGCAATGAACTCGGAGTGCCCTAGAAGGGGAGCTGTGTCTCGGCTTCCTCTGGAGGGATGTGTTCCCAGGCCCCAAGCTCATCCCTCTTCACTGCCCCCTCATCTTCCCCACCCCATTCTAGTTTGTTGTTTGTTTTTGGCTTACAACACCACAAATTTATATTCTTACACTTCTAAAGCTCAGCAATATAAAATCAAGATGTCAGAAGGCCAGTATTTCTTGTCGGGGCTCCAGGGCAGAATCCATTACCTTTTTTAATTTCTAGAAGCCACTTGTATCTCTTGGTTTGTAATCCCTTCAAAAAATATGGAACGCTTCATGAATTTGCGTGTCATCCTTGCACAGGGGCCATGCTAATCTTCTCTGTATCGTTCCAATTTTAGTGTATGTGCTGCCGAAGTGAGCACTGTTTTTTTTTTTTTGTTTTTTTTTGACAGAGTCTCGCTCTGTAGCCCAGGCTGGTTTGCCGTGGTACGCTCTCAGCTGACTGCAAACTCTGCCTCCCAGGTTCAAGTGATTCTCCTGCCTCAGCCTCACCAATAGCTGGAATTACAGCCACGTGACACCACGCCTGGCTAATTTTTTTTTTTTTTTTTTTTTTTTTTTTTTTTTTTTTGAGACGGAGTCTCGCTCTGCCGCCCAGGCTGGAGTGCAGTGGCCAGATCTCGGCTCACTGCAAGCTCCACATCCCGGGTTCACGCCATTCTCCTGCCTCAGCCTCCCGAGTATCTGGGACTACAGGCGCCCGCCACCTCGCCCGGCTAGTTTTTTTTTTTTTTTGTATTTTTTAGTAGAGACGGGGTTTCACCGTGTCAGCCAGGATGGTCTCGATCTCCTGACCTCATGATCCGCCCGTCTCGGCCTCCCAAAGTGCTGGGATTACAGGCTTGAGCCACCGCGCCCGGCCTAATTTTTGTATTTTTAGTAGAGACACGGTTTCACCATGTTGGCCAGGCTGGTCTCAAAACTCCTGACCTTGGCCAGGCACGGTGGCTCACGCCTGTAATCCCAGCACTTTGGGAGGCCAAGGCGGGCCGATCACAAGGTCAGGAGATCGAGACCATCCTGGCTAACATGGTGAAACCCTGCCTCTACTAAAAATACAAAAAAAAAATTAGCCGGGCATGGTGGTGTGTGCCTGTAGTTCCAGCTACTTGGGAGGCTGAGGCAGGAGAATGGTGTGAACCCGGGAGGCGGAGCTTGCAGGGCAGCAGAGCAAGACTCTGTCTCAAAAAAAAAAAACCTCCTGACCTCAAGTGATCCACCTGCCTCAGCCTCCCAAAGTGCTATGATTACGGGCGTGAGCCACCATGCCTGGCCCCAGTCTTAGCAATCTCAGCCCAACCCCACCCACAACCACTAAGGGCCCTGTTCTTGCCCTGTGCTGAGTCCTAGCAAACAGCCTGGGATAGATGCTTCTAAACTTCCTCCCCAATCCCCAGGGGCACAGGGCTAAGAGACCCAGGCCCCAGCTGGCTGCCGCTGGGAAAAGGAAGAGGCAAGGACCTCCCTGCTGCCCACCTGGGCTTGTCTGGCACCGGGAAACAAAGGAATAACTCCCCAATTAGAGCACTGTCAGGTGTAGGCAACAGAAAAATGGCTTCCCTCCACTCCTCTAGGTTCTTTGGCTGGACTATGAACTAAATTGACTTAAGACAGATCAACAGGGCCGGGCGCGGTGGCTCAAGCCTGTAATCCCAGCACTTTGGGAGGCCGAGACGGGCGGATCACGAGGTCAGGAGATCGAGAGACGATCCCGGCTAACACGGTGAAACCCCGTCTCTACTAAAAAATACAAAAAAATAGCCGGGCGAGGTGGCGGGCGCCTGTAGTCCCAGCTACTCGGGAGGCTGAGGCAGGAGAATGGCGTAAACCCGGGAGGCGGAGCTTGCAGTGAGCTGAGATCCGGCCACTGCACTCCAGCCTGGGTGACAGAGCGAGACTCCGTCTCAAATAAAAAAAAAAAAAAAAAAAAAAAAAGACAGATCAACAGGTGAAAAAACATTTCTAATTAGATGCATATTATGATGGTTAGTACTGAGTGTCAATTTGATTAGATTGAAGGATACTGATCCTGGGTGTGTCTGTGAGGGTGTTGCCAATGGAGATGAACATTTGAGTCTGTGCTGGGGAAGGCAGACCCACCCTTAATCTGGGTGGGCACCATCTAATCACCTGCTAGTGGGGCTAGAATATAAAGCAGGCAGAAAAATGTGAAAAGACAAGCCTGGCCTCGCCTCCCAGCCTACAACTTTCTCCCATGCTGGATGCTTCCTGCCCTCAAACATCAAATTCCAAGTTCTTCGGTTTTGGAACTTGGACTGGCTCTCCTTGCTCCTCAGCTTGCAGGCAGCCTATTGTGGGACCTTGTGATCATGTAAGTTAATACTTAATAAACTCCCCTTTATATACATATATCCTATTAGTTCTGTCCCTCTAGAGAACCCTAATACACACACACAAGGGAGTACCACAAAACATGCAGCTCGAAGGGTCAGCTGAAGCTTATATAGCATCCTGAGCTACAGAAAGAAACAGGGGATGGGAGTTCTCAGGGGTTATGAGGGTGAGGGGAGGATGTGTATGGTGAAAAAGGGCTGTCTTATTACACAGATGAAGTCTCCGGTGATCAAAATTGTTTGGGCCAGGCCTGGTGGCTTACACCTGTAATCCCAGCACTTTAGGAGGCCGAGGTGGGCAGATCACGAGGTCTAGAGATTGAGACCATCTTGGCCAACATGGTGAAACCCGTCTCTACTGAAAATACAAAAAAATCAAGCTAGCTGGGTGTGGCGGCGGGCACCTATAGTCCTGGCTACTCGGTAGGCCAAGGCAGGAGAATCACGTGAAACCAGGAGGCAGAGGTTGCAGTAAACTGAGATTGCACCACTGCAGTCCAGCCTGGTGACAGAGCAGGACTCTGTCTCAAAAAAAAAAAAGTTGTCTGGAGCAGCCCGCTTCCTGATATAAGATACTCTTACCAATGTAAGACTAGTAATATAATTTCCATTATGCATGTAAATTACAAAATAGCAACCTAAAAGGAAGAAGCTGAAACAAAATTAACATAAGCAGAGAGCTTATTTGGGCCAAGTTTGATGATTATAACCTGGGAGCATAGAATCAAGTTATCCTGAATATACACTCTGATTAGCAGCAGTTGTAACTGCATTTTTTTTTTTTTTTTTTTGAGAGAGTGTCTTGCTCTGTCACCCAGGCTGGAGTGCAGTGGCACCATCTCAACTCATTGCAACCTCCGCCTCCTGGGTTTAAGTGATTTTCCTGCTTCAGCCTCCCGAATAGCTTGGATTACAGGTGCCTACCACCACACCTGGCTAATTTTTGTATTTTTACTTTTTATTTTTAAATTTTATTTATTTACTTTTTTTTCTGAGACAGAGTCTCGCTCTGCCGCCCAGGCTGGAGTGCAGTGGCGAGATCTCGACTCGCTGTAAGCTCCGCCTCCCAGGTTCACACCATTCTCCTGCCTCAGCCTCCCCAGTAGCTGGGACTACAGGCAACCACCACCATACCCGACTCATTTTTTGTATTTTTTAGTGGAGACGGGGTTTCATCGTGTTAACCAGGATGGTCTCGATCTCCTGACCTCGTGATCAGCTTGGTTTAGCCTCCCAAAGTGCTGGGATTACAGGCATGAGCCACTGCACCCGACCAATTTTTGTATTTTTAGTAGAGACGGGATTTCCCATGTTGGTCAGGCTGGTCTTGAACTCCTGACCTCAAGTGATCTGCCTGCCTCAGCCTCCCAAAATGCTGGGATTACAGGCGTGAGCCACCATGCCTGGCCTGTAAGTGGATTTTTAAAAGCAAAAAAAGAAGACAGGGAGCCAGGAGGATCGCTTGAAACCAGGAGTTCAAGACCAGACTGGGCAACGAAGTAAAACCTTTGTCTCTACACAAAAATAATAATGATGTGACATGCGAGTACCTGTAGTCTCAGCTACTTGGGAGGCTGAGGTGGGAGGATTGCTTGAGCCTGGGAGATAGAGGCTGCTGTAAGCCATGATCATGCCACTGCGTGAGTGACACAGTGAGACCCTGTCTCAAAAAATAATAATAAAGTAACAAAACGGGGGACAGGGAGTGAGCCCATACAATTGTCAGAGGTGTTTGAACCAGAGAGACTCCATCTTGAGTAGGGGCTGGGTAAAATAAAGCTGAGACCTGCCGGGCTGCACTCTCAATAGTTTAGGCATTCTTTTTTTTTTTTTTTTTTTTTTTGAGACGGAGTCTTGCTCTGTCGCCCAGACTGCAGAGCAGTGCCACGATCTTGGCTCACCGCAACCTCTGCCTCCCAGGTTCAAGCAATTCCCCTCCCTCAGCCTACTGAGTAGCTGGGATTACAGGCGCATGCCACCACGCCTGGCTAAATTTTTTTGTAGTCACCATGTTGGCCAGACTGGTCTTGAACTCCTGACCTCAGGCAATCCGCCTACCTCGCCCTCCCAAAGTGCTGGGATTACAAGCGTGAACCACTATGCCCAGCCTAAATTTATTTATTATTATTATATTATTTTGAGATGGAATCTTGCTCTGTCACCCAGGCTGGAGTGCAGTGGCGCCATCTCAGCTCACTGCAATCTCCGCCTCCCGGGTTCAAGCGGTTCTCCTGCCTCAGTTTCCTGAGTAGCTGGGATTACAGGCGCGCGCCACCATGCCCAGCTAATTTTTGTATTTTCAGTAGAGACGGTATTTCACCATGTTGGTCTCAAACTCCTGGCCTCAAGCAATCTACCTGCCTTGGCCTTCAAACTGCTGGTATTATAGGCATGAGCCACCACACCCAGCCTAAATTGATTGGTTATGGAGTCTCACTCTGTCACCCAGGCTTGATTTCAATGGTGCAATCTCAGCTCACTGCAAACTCTGCCTCCCAGGTTCAAGCAATTCTCCTGCCTCATCCTCCGTAGTAGCTGGGATTACAGGTGCATAGCACCACACCCAGCTAATTTTTGTATTTTTAGTAGAGACGGGGTTTCCCCACGTTGGTCAGGCTGGTCTCGATCTCCTGACCTTGTGATCTGCCTGCCTCAGCCTCCCAAAGTGCTGGAATTACAGGCATGAGCCACTGCACCCAGCCTCCTTTCTTTTCTTAAACAATTTGCTTTCGCTTCATGCTATGGACTTGCCCCAAATTACCTCTTGCAGGAGGTCCAAGAACCCTCTCTTGGGGTCTGGATTGGGACTCCTATTCTGCAACACAATGTTGTTTGTAAGGAATTATTGGTTTATAGAAATGAAGCTGATTAGTGTTACATTACAGGGTATGGGTTATAGTGTCTGGCGAGGCACTGTTAGGTTAATTTGTAGCTACTTGAGGCAATAGTAAGCAGTTTCAAGAGATGAACAAATAGCTCAAAAGAGAGTAAGATGTAATTACTGTCTCATGTTAGTATCTCTCTGGGCCTAATAATTAAAAAGATTTACATTCCTTAGGCTGGGAGTGGTGGCTCATACCTGTAATCCCAGCACTTCAAGTCAGGAGTTCAAGACCATCCTGGCCAATATGGTGAAACTCCATCTCCACTAAAAATACAAAAATTAGCCAGGTATGGTGGCGCGCGCCTGTAGTCCCAGTTACCCAGGAGGCTGAAGCAGGAGAATCGCTTGAACCTGGGAGGCGGAGGCTGCAGTGAGCTGAGATCATGCCACTGCACTCCAGCCTGGGCAACAGAGTGAGACTCCATCTTGATAGATAGATAGATAGATAGATAGATAGATAGATAGATAGATAGATAGATAGATAGATAGATAGATGGATAGATAGATAGATAGATGGATAGGATTGATTTACTTTCCTCAGATAAAAATACTTTTCTTCTCAAAAAGGTTAGCTTTTTGCCGGGCATGGTGGCTCACACCTGTAATCCCAGCACTTTGGGAGGCCAAGGTGGGCAGATCACCTGAGGTCAGGAGTTCAAGACCAGCCTGGCCAACGTGGTAAAACCCCATCTCTACTAAAAATACAAACATTAGCTGGGCATGGTGGCGGGCACCTGCAATCCCAGCTATTCAGGAGGCTGAGGCAGGAGAATTGCTTGAATCTGGGAGGCAGAGGTTGTAGTGAGCCAAGATCACGCCATTGCACTCCCGCCTGGGCAATGAGCAAAAAACTGTCTCAAAAAAAAAAAAAAAAAAAATTAAAACATTAAAAAGGTTAGCTTTTCAGAGCTTCTCCTATGTCTGCAGTTTCTCTGAATAACCAGCTCAAAATATGTCGAGGTAGTATATTTCAGGGTGGGATATTCTGTTCTCCTACAGTTGCATTTTGGGGTGGTGTGTCCCGAGCCCCAACACAGGCAAGGGGCCTGGAGATACTCTAGGAGGTGATGGGGACTTTCTGGCGCTGGGAAACTGAACTTTTTGTTTGTGCTGTGCTCCATGGCTTTCCTCAGGCCTCTGTGATGCGTTTCTCTCCGAACCCCTATCAGAGTGGAGTAAAGAGAGGCTGGCAGACAGGTTCCATAATGCAGCTGAGTCTGCTAGTGCCAGGCAGGGCTTGCACCTAGGTCTTGGATTAATTATTGGATTAATACCAAGGTCTCTGCTCTTTCCCCATCCCTCCCAACAACCAACCCTTACCAGAATCCAGGCACAGTCCTTCAACAAGAGGGCAGTGAGACTGTGTGGCGCATTTATACAATGAAACGTGACAGAGTAGTGAAAATGAACTCCAGCTGCAGCACTGATGGATCCCACAGACGATATTGAGGGAAGAGGCCAGACCTGAAAGAACACAGACTGCATGCTTCTATTTATACAAAGCCCAACAGCAGACAGGTCTGAGCCATGAGGTGGGAGTCAGGTGGTGGGGACCCCAGGGGAAGAAGGAAGACAGGGGGCCGAGAGGAGGCATGATTGGCTTCTGGTTTCTGGCCACCCTGTTCACTTAGTGATGAGTCCATCGTGAGTGGTGGGACTTCCATGATTTGTGCACTTTTCTGTACGTATGTTACACTTCAATTAAAAACTTTAAAAATTTTTGACAAGGCCAGATGCAGTGGCTCATACCTGTAATCCCAACGCTTTGGGAGGCCCAGGTGGAAGGATCATTTGAGATCAGGAGTTCGAGACCAGCCTGGGCAACATGGCAAGACCCCCATCTGTACTAAAAACAAACAATTGGCCGGGCGCGGTAGCTCACGCCTGTAATCCCAGCACTTTGGGAGGCCAAGGCGGGCAGATCACGAGGTCAGGAGATTGAGACCATCCTGGCTATCAGGAGATTGAGACCATCCTGGCTAACACGGTGAAACCCCATCTCTACTGAAAATACAAAAAATTAGCTGGGTGTGGTGGCAAGCGCCTGTAGTCCCAGCTACTCAGGAGGCTGAGGCGGGAGAATGGCGTGAACCCGGGAGGCGGAGCTTGCAGTGAGCCAAGATTGCGCCACTGCACTCCAGCCTGGGCAACAGAGCTAGACTCCATCTCAAAAAAAAAAAAAAAAAAACAATTAGCCAGGCATGGTGGCGCGAACTTGTAGTCCTAGCTACTAGGGAGGCTGAGGCAGGAGCATTGCTTGAGCCCAGGAGGGTGAGGCTGCACTGAGCTATGATGGTGCCTCTGCACTCCAGCCTGGATGACAGAGCGAGACCCTGTCTCAAAAAAATAAGGCCAGGCCGGGCGTGGTGACTCACGCCTGTAATCCTAGCACTTTCGGAGGCTGAGGCAGGTGGATCATGAGGTCAGGAGTTCAAGATCAGCCTGGCCAAGATGGTGAAACTATGTCTCTACTAAAAATACAAAAATTAGCCAGGCACAGTGGCAGGCTACTCAGGAGGCTGAGGCAGGAGAATCACTTGAACCCGGAGAACAGAGGTTGCAGTCAGCCGAGATCGTGCCACTGCACTCCAGCCTGGGTGACAGAGTGAGACTCTGTCTCAAAATAAATAAATAAATTTAAAAAATAAGGCCAGGCGCAGTGGCTCATGTCTGTAATCCCAGCACTTCAGGAGGCCAAGGCGGGAAGACCACATGAAGTCAGGAGTTCGAGACCAGCCTGACCAACATGGTGAAACCCCATTTCTTTTCTTTTCTTTTTTTTTTTTTTTTTTTGAGGCGGAGTCTCGCTCTGTCGCCCAGGCTGGAGTGCAGTGGCGTGATCTCGGCTCACTGCAAGCTCCGCCTCCTGGGTTCACGCCATTCTTCTGCCTCAGCCTCCCGAGTAGCTGGGACTACAGGCACCCACCGCCATACCCGGCTAATTTTTTTGTATTTTTAGTAGAGATGGGGTTTCACCATGTTAGCCAGGATGGTCTCGATCTCTTGACCTCATGATCCGCCCGCCTCGGCCTCCCAAAATGCTGGGATTACAGGTGTAAGCCACCGCGTCTGGCCTTGTGAAACCCCATTTCTACTACAAATACAAAAATTAGCCGGGCATGGTGGCACACACCTGTAGTCCCAGCTACTTGGGAGGCTGAGGCAGGAGAATCCCTTGAACCCGGGAGGCAGAGATTCCAGTGAGCCGAGAACGCACCACTGCACTCCAACCTGGGTGACAGAGCAAGCCTCCATCTCAAAATAAAAAAAATAAAATAAGCAAGGAGAAGGGGGTTTGTTGGTCCAATGAGGGAGGTGTGCCCCATGTGGTGACAGACTGTGACAGGAACCTTCCACAGGACACCAAGGACCCCCTCTATGACCCTTTGCTGTGCTGCCTGCAAAGACAGGGAGCTCAGTTCTCCCACCTGGGACTGCCCCCACGCTCCAATTGCTTGCTAGGGAGTCCCTCCCTACCAAGGAGTGAGGCCTAAGTCTCTTGAGCCCTTGGTCTCTCTGATCCCAGGGCTCAACCTGTTCCCTCCTGAGTGGGGCACTAGGGATAGATTCTAAGCCTTGGGGATGGGTAGGGGAGCTGGTCCAGGCCTCCTGTCACTGATTGTCATACCAGGTGCCCCACCCCAGAGGAGATCCCCAGACCCACTGCTTACACACAGGCTGGATAAACACTGGGTCTCCCCATCCCAGATCTGGCCCTCTCTCCATAAAAGGCTCTGGTCCAGCAGCTGCTCTGGTCCAAATATGGAACTGCGAGGCCTGGGGAGGAAGCCGCAGCCCAGTCCTGAGGGGCCAGCAGGTAAAACCCCTCAGCTGCTCCTCCCCTACACACTTTCTAGAGCTTGCCACCTCCCAAAGCATCTGAGCTGGACCTGGTGAGAACCTGAGTTGTGGGTCTCCAGTTTCCCTACCTGGCCTGGTCTCTCCTCCTGGCACATCAGGTGGGTGCCAGGCACTGAGCCCTGGGGCTGGCCAGAGGGAGGGCTGCAGGGTGAAGGTGCAAAGGAGCCAGCCCTGTGCTCTCAGAGGGCAGCTGGGGCCTCTTCATCTGCCTGTGGGGAAGGACTCTTGGGCTAAGGGCAGCAGTAAGAGACTGGTGAAGCTGCAGGAACGGCTCAGTGCCCACCTGGGGGAAGGAGGTACAGGCCTAACACTGGGGTGCTGGGTACCTCGAGAATGTACCTTTCCCTCCATGGGCCTTAGTTTCCCCATCTGCAAAATGGGGACACTAATACAAAGTCCAGGAGAAGGTAGAGGGAGAGATGGCATCATTGGAAGAGCTAGTTTGGGAAACCTAACCAGGCAACGGTCAAGGGAGGGGGCGGGACAGAGACAAGGGTCTCAGAGGAGTGTTTGCTCTTCCTGGGGCACAGCTGTTGCCAGGCTTCCAGGGGGCAGGCCCAGACACAGCTGTCGGGGTGGGGTGGGGGTGGAGCGGTTGCTCTCTAGGCAGTCACAGCTGTCCTGGCTGGGGCACCCCAGGGTTCCAGCAGCAGGAGGGAAGGGTACAAGCTGAGGGCTGGGCGGGCCTGCTGAGAGCCTGTGATGGTTAACCCCTTCCGGAACACAGACCACAGCCAGCGGCCCTGTGTGATAAGGGCAAGATCACCGCATTTGCACCCGTGTGGGACCGTGGCTCCAGCTTGGTGAAGACTGGCTTCTCAGGCCACAGTTCCCTCCATCACGGACTGGCCCCCAGCCTCACCCCTAACAGGCTGTGAACCACATCCAGGCCCCTCTGCCTTCTAAGCCCCTAGCCTGGGCTCACAGCTCCAGTACCCATAGGCCTCTCTCGCCTCTAGACCCCTGATCAGCTTAGGGCAGGTCCCCACTCCTTTTCATTGTTCCTGTACACCAGTCTCACTGCTGGGACACTCAGAGGGCCCTAGCCCAAGCGCCTCATCCCTGGACCCCTCCAGCCACATACCCTACCTTTCCCATCCCATATATCCAACATTCCAGAGAGGGGCCGCCACAGGAGTGGTCCCCCAACATCTCCCATGTGTGACACCCGTGTGGCCCACCTGCCAGGCATTGAGCTAGGCATGGGGGCAGTTCCACAACATGCCCAACTTCAAGGGCGTATGCTGTTCCACTTGGCGGCTTGAGACCTCACTACGATCCTCAGTGAACATGGCTGCCTAGTCCTTTGTCTCCACTGAGGGGCTCAGGGCCGGGGAGCCGGACAGGAGCCACTAGTGTCCAGGCCACTCGTTGGTCTCACCTGCTGCAACAGAGCCATCCTGTACCAGAGCAGGACGCCAGAGAGGCGCAGGGCCTGGCTTTCAACTGCCAGGGAAGCCACAGCCGGCTCTCACCCTGCTCCCAATCTCCCAGCTGTGGCCTACCAAGCCCTGCTCTGAGTCAAACAGCCTCCACCCCTTAGGAGGCTCCCTGCCTGGTCCCATTTCTCAGGGCCTCCTCCCTCCAGCACTGGGGTGGCCTGCACTAAGCACCAGCGCCACATGGTGTGACCTCAGCCCCAGTCCTGCCAGTCTGTAGGGACTATTAAATGTTCACCTTAAAAGAATTAACACTCCACAGCAGGGCCAGGCTTGGGAGCTCACATCTGTAATCCCAGCACTTTGGGAGGCTGAGGCGGGAGGATCACCTGAGCTCAAGAGTTTGAGACCAGCCTGGCTAACATGGTGAAACCTTGTCTCTACTAAAAATACAAAAAATTAGCTGAGTGTGATGGCGTACGCCTGTAGTCTCAGCTACTCGGGAGGCTGAGGTGGGAGGATCACTTAAGCCCAGGAGGTTGAGGCTGCAGTGAGCTGATTGTGCCACTGTACTCCAGCCTGGGTGACAGGGAGATCCTGTCTCAAAAAAAAAAAAACCCCACAGCATACTCCTAAAGCCCCAATACAGGTTCTCTTTGCCCACTTCAGCACAATCAGAATTCAGGAACGTAGATGGACTTCACAGAAACCAACGTCCTGTCCAGGGCCGCACTGCATAATACCCTGGCATTGCTGGGCAGAAGCAGGAGACACCACCCTTGCCCCCAGCACCAGGAATAGCAAAGTGGGGTGGGAGGGGCCTCTGGGGCCCATAGCTCCAGCTCAGGAAGAAGCTGGGCCTCTCACAGGCAACGTGGGACAAGGCAGCATAGGGAAGAAAGGGACCTAGTCAAGCACACAGCTGTGGGTGTCCTTGGCTTGCTCCTTTCTTTCCTAAGCTGCAGGTTACCTAACTGTGAAACAGGGTAACACCTCCTACGCTGTGTTCAAATCTTGGCTCTGCCATTTACACTGGGACCATGAGCAAGTTACTTTTCACTCTCAATTTAACTTTTTTTTTTTTTTTTTTTTGAGAGTCTTGCTTTGTCACCCAGGCTGGAGTGCAGTGGGGCGATCTCAGCTCACTGCAGCCTCTGCTTTCCAAGTAGCTGCAATTACAGGCACACACCACCACACCAAGCTAATTTTTTTTTCTTTTTTTTGAGACAGAGTCTCGCTTCTTCACCCAGGCTGGAGTGCAAAGGCACAATCTCGGCTCACTGCAACTCTGCCTCCCAGGTTCAAGCGATTCTCCACCACATGCCATCACGCCTGGCTAATTTTTGTATTTTTAGTAGAGACGGGGTTTCACCATGTTGGCCAGGATGGTCTCAATCTCTTGACCTCGTGATCTGCCTGCCTCGGCCTCCCAAAGTGTTGGGACTACAGGTGTGAGCCACGGCGCCTGACCTAATTTTTTTTTTGAGACGCAGTCTCGCTCTGTCGCCAGGCTGGAGTGCAATGGCGTGATCTCGGCTCACTACAACCTCCGCCTCCCAGGTTCAAGCGATTCTCCTGCCTCAGCCTCCCAAGTAGCTGGGAATACAGGCATGTGCCACCACACCCAGCTAATTTTTGTATTTTTAGTAGAGACAGGATTTCACCCTGTTGGCTACGATAGTCTTGATCTCTTGCCCTCGTGATCCACCCACCTCAGCCTCCCAAAGTGCTGAGATTACAGGAGTGAGTTACCGAGCCTGGCCTAATTTTTTTATTTTTAGTAGAGACGGCTTCACCATGTTGCCCAGGTTGATCTTGAACTCCTGGCCTCAAGTGATCTGCCCGCCTAGGCCTCCCAAAGTGCTGGGATTACAGGCATGAGACACAGTGACTTTTTTTTTTTTTTAAGAACAGGGTCTTGTTTGCTCTGTCACTCAGGCTGGAGTGCAGTGGTACAAGCATGGCTCACTGCAGCCTCAGACTCCTAGGCTCAGGCAATACTCTCGCCTCAGCCTCCCAAGTAGCTGGGATTATAAGTGCCTGCCACCAGGCCCAACTAATCAAAAAAATATTGTTTTTTAGAGACAGGGTCACACTATGTTGCCCAGGCTGGTCTCAAACTCCTGGCCTCAAGCAATCCTCACGCCTCAGCTTCCCAAAGTGCTGGGGCTATAGGCGTGAGCCATGGCACTGGCAATTTATCCTTAGATTGGGAGTCACACCACCACATCAGTTCACCAGGCTCTGTAGCAACACTTCCCCTCTCCCCAGACCTCGTCTGTCCTCAGGGATATAGAACAACCTCTGTTGCACTTGGCGAGAGAGTATTCTAGCAAAAACTAGAAAAGCCTCCCCCCTTCAAAGCCGGTGGCAGAAACCATCTTGTGAGTAGCGTCCCTCCCCCTGGGTACATAGTCTCTTTCAGTCCAGTCCAGGCTCTGGACTATCTATTGCTCAGTGGTGGTGCCTCTTGCCCCGCCTGCCCACCGAAGCTGTGGCAGCAGCATGGGGCAGCCCCAGGAGTCACACCACACCTCACTGAAGCAGTCGCTGTAGAGGGCCCAGGCCACTGTGAAGGTGGAGGAGGAGGAATGGGTGCAGACCTCAACTCTCCCTGCACACAGCCAGCAGGGATAAAGGAATGGCCCCAAGCTCTCCAACTGTGCCATTTACCCTTCAGTAAGGGGATGGCCATTCCAAGAAGTTTCTGCCTGGGATGAAAACACAGCCTTCAAGGAACAAATAACTTGGGGGGCAGAATTCTGTCACATGGGAAACTGGCCGTGTGATTCGCCAGGCAAATTGCTCTCCCTTCCCAAGGGCTGTGCTGCCTTTCTTTGGGCCTCAAACATAAGACAGCTGCACAAACCTCAAAGATAAGACAGCTGCCTGCAGGTGTGCCCCCGCCCACAGGGGAGAAGCCACAACATGCCACGGCTGGGACCCACGGAACAGGTATGACCCCAGCTCCTCTTTCCCCAGGTGTCTGCTCTGCTAGGGCACGAACACTCCATGTGGATCAGAGTCTCCTGCCCCCCACTCCAGCAGATAGACCACCAAGCACAGCACAGTGGGGCAGCCCTCCATAGTCCACAGAAAGTACTGAGCTCCAGCTCCCCCGGGCCAGGGCTGGCAGGAGCCCTGCTTGGGGAACAACCTGCATAGCTCCATCTGTCACATTAGGGGGTCACAGCCTCCACCAACTCATAACTCTCCTGCCCCAGCAGGCCTGACAGGAGCTACCCTTCCTTGGAGCCTCTGTCTTCTACGAATGGACGGAAGAGGGCAGGAATCTTAAGAGACAAAGAATATTTTGAGTAACCCAATAAAGTCAGAGGAAAGAAGCACTCTCGTCTATTCACCTCCCACACACGGGGACTGAAATTTACATTTGGACACAGATGTCAAATGTCACAAGGCTGGCTTGGGACTTTCTTTCCAGGATGCAAAGCAGGCGCCCTTCAGAACACCTTTGGCCTCTCCTTAGAACTTCTGGGAAGTGGCACAAACACATACATTTGGTCTCTGTTCCCAATTCTGGCTGCTTGCCTCAGACAGCCTGAGGTTTCCTCCGGTATGGGGCTTCTTCACAGGGCAAGGCATGGGGCTATCATAGCCACGCACATTCTGATGTTCGGGCCCAATGTTGGGACAGGCTCAGGGTCCAAAGCTTCCCAGATTCACGCTGCCCATGGTGCCCCAGCATCAGGAAGCCATCTCAGCAGCTGAACAAAGTGTTTTTTATTTGTGACATACAAA
This sequence comes from Macaca nemestrina, assembly GCF_043159975.1. Classification (NCBI taxonomy): domain Eukaryota; kingdom Metazoa; phylum Chordata; class Mammalia; order Primates; family Cercopithecidae; genus Macaca; species Macaca nemestrina. The sequence goes on from NC_092136.1 coordinate 10,458,536, forward strand.
TACAACCAATGCAAAAAGAGATCACTTTTTCCCTTTGATTCCAGTGATAACAAGCTGCTAAAGAAAAATATATATATATATATATCAAGAAGGAGTTTATCTTCCGAATTTCCTCTAAAAAAAAAAAACAGGATTAAAAATAACCATTCACATGTCCTATACATACTTGACAGCAACAAAAATAACCTGAAATAGGGTGGATGTAACTAAAATTAAAAAAAAAAAATCTTAACATGCTCCAAACAAACAAACAAAAAGCCTGGTACAAGAGGCCTGCTATGTTTTTTTTTTTGAGATGGAGTCTCGCTCTATCACCTAGGCTGGAGTGCAAGGGCATGATCTCAGCTCACTGCAACCTCCACCTCCCAGGTTCAAGCGAGTCTCCTGCCTCAGTCTCCCGAGTTGCTGGGATTACAGGCCACAACCACGCCCTGCTAATTTTTGTATTTTTTAGTAGAGATGGGGTTTTGCCACGTTGACCAGGCTGGTCTTGAACTCCTGACCTCAGGTGACCCTGCCTGCCTCAGCCTCCCAAAGTGCTGAGATTACAGGTGTAAGCCACCCCGCCCAGCCATGCCTGCTATGTTTCTCAAAACCAAGACCTGGGGGAAGTGGAGAAAGACAGATGTTTTGGAAATGAATGGGCTCAACACCAACGAGAGTGACTGCGGGTCTCAGACAGTGCCTCTCCCACCCTAGTCCCGACCTCCTGAGGAACCCTTCGGGACATGGCCTGCAGAGACTGGGGTGAGCAGGGTATGGCACCAAGCACCCTTTGACCAGTTGATGCCACGCATCCAGTGACTGGAAAGAGACAATGTACACTGAACTCACCTTACAAGGGATGAACACGGGGGGTTCCTTTTGGTCCCCTTGAGTGAGAGGTATCAGGAATCCATGATCTAAGACAATAAATATTTATCATCTGTGTCCTTTGAGAGACAGGGACCAGAGAAAAATCTCTTCCTAAACATGCTCCTGTGGTTTCATGATTCTTAGGAGTCTACCAAACCCCTCCAGCAATGTCATCTCTCCCTGGGATGAAACCCATCAGGAGCCAGCAGGGTGAGGCAGAGGCAGACTTATTCCAGTGTAAAGTCGCAAGGCCCTCTCTAAGGAGTACCCAGTCCCACTGCTGCCCATCAAGAGCGGTGCAGAGTGCTCAACAGAGGGGCCAGGCTGGGTGAGGGAGGCCCTGTGTATGCAGGCTCCTGCACCAGCAGGAATCCAGGTGAGAAGCAAGGACCACTCTGGGGAGATCTGCCAGGACAGACTGCCGGAGTCAGGCAGAGGGTAGGATGTGAGCAGATGCTGAGGTCAGAGGGACCAACAGACCTCCGCAAGATCAACTTCACAAAGGCTGGAACCTTTACGATACTCCCCAAAGCAGAGCTCAGGGATATCCACAGGGAGCTGTTAGGTGCTTTTTCCTTGATAAGGATTTGGTTTTTCTTCCCTGTAAGAGGAACAAGGTCTAGAGATCAGGATGAGCATTAGTTCTGAGCCTGCCTTTCTATCCTATGAGAGAAGAGGAAGGCTTTCTGCTTCCCCTGCTCCAGCCTGTTACCACAGGGTGACACCAGAGAGAAAAGCAGCTGTTTTGGCCACTGAGAGGCATTCCTGCTGCAGCCTGAGCTATGGCTCGGCTGGGCCATGGCAGTGGCACTAGTGCCTCACTGAGGCAGTGAGGGGCAAAGCTGAGGAGTGCAGGCAGAGGGGCCTGCTGCTGGCTGGGGGCTCTCTGAAGAGGGAGGGTGACTGCAGGGAGGGGTGCCCTACCCTTAGAGAGCTATCAGCACCAAGAGATGAGAAGAAATGGGAGTTAACTATACGAGAAACGAGAAGTCCTTCTGGGGAAGACGAGGGACTCCCTGATGTTATTCTCCCCTTGAGACTAAGAACAGAGGTATTTGGGGGTAGACGTGAGAGGCAGAGGAGAAAGAACAGTGAGGGCTGGCAGACAAGAACAAGCAAAACCTCTGGCTTTCTTCTATGAATCAAAAGCTCAGGTCACTGCCATGAGACCAGGAGGTTAAGCTTAGAACGCAGCAATGTCCAGGAGCCTAGAGAAGCAATCATCCCCATGGCGGGTCCCACAGAACACCTCATTCCTGGTCCTTTCAGCCTCTCTCACTGACAGAGAGGCAGTCTTCCTCCCAGAGTCAGCTGGTCTCAACATGAGCCCACTCCATGAATCCATAAAAACAGCTGGAAAGAGCTTTCTTCACTTCCCTGCATCTTGGCACAAAAGATCTTCCCACAGTCTCCATAAGAGCATTCCATCTGCGAAAGTGTGAGTCTCTCTGAAGCCTCCCTCTATGCCCAGATCTTACACCCTGTGTGCTCCTCTTTGGGGATCAGCAAACCCCAGATCCAGGACTCCAGAACTTTCCTAAAGGTGGGCATAAACATTCCATTCGTCCAAGTGTATGTGTCAGGGGAGGGGAGGTTTCCAGGACTCTAGGAGCTGCAGAGGTGGGAGAACCTCCACTGCAGGCCCCAGGAGCCAAGTGAGGAGGCAGCCACTGTGGAGGATGAGCTTCACTGCCAGGCCCCACCCACTCTTCCCTCTCTCTTTCATTCCCTCCTAGCACTCTGGTCTCCTAGGAGAGGAGGAGCAGCTCATACCACTTCTCCCCAGGGTTCTGTGCTCTCAGGGTGCAGCCTGGTACGTGCAGGGCTGGGGAGGCCACAGCTCTGAGGACACCTGGCAAATGGTGAGACCAGGAAAGAGGAAAGGCCTTAGGAGAGAGCACTGTGACTTGAAAGTGGCTCTGAGAGTTCAGTGGCAGCAGCCACCACAGTGCCCACCCGCGTGGGAGTGCTGGCTGTCCCCAAACTTGGTCCTCCGGCTCAGGATCTCATAGGAGCAATCCTCCCCACAGCAACCGGACATGCTGGGGGAAGAGTCATCAATTTCAAATCTGCAAGGCAGGCAGGAGAAAAGGGTTGGTGGCAGGCAGCTGAGCGCCTTCCTCCCTGGCCTGAGAACTCTTCCACCAGCCACAGTGATGAGACCCTTAGGACAAGGGTGCAGGAGGTGGACAGCTGACCAAGTCAGAGAGCACTGCCATACCATCTCCCCAAACCTGAACCCCCATGACCACTGGACCATGAGCTCAGGCATCAGGATGAGTAGGGGCCAGGACCAGAAAAATGGCCCTGGGAAGGCCCACCTACCACCCAGAAGGGCCCACACCCAGCTCCTTACTGCAACGCTTCTCTGAAGAACTGGTAGGCGCCATGATTGTGTTTAAATACTGTTAACATAACCTTCTTCATCTGTGTGCTAGAAGAAAGCAGAGCAAACACCTTTTAGAAAGAGAAACATGGCCGGGCGAGGTGGTATGCACCTGTAATCCCAGCACTTTGGGGGGCCAAGGCGGGAGGATCACTTGAGCCTGGATGGTAGAGGCCGCAGTGAGATATGATCATACCATGGCACTCCAACCTGGGTGCCAGAGTGAGACCCTGTCTCAAGAAGAAAAGAAAAAGAAAGAAAAAGAAAAGAAAACAGAGACTACGGTCGTGCTTCCTTTCCTTTCTGTCTTTGTCTGTTACCCCCTTTCACCCGCACAAGTGCTCCTGAATTTGGCCTCTAGCCTCTAGAGGTCTTGGACCCCCTCGGCACTCACTGCTTCCCCCAATCGCAGGCTGATGAGACTGCACAGGCCATCAGCCCTGACCAGATGGGCTTCTTTCAGAGCAGGGATCTTTCCCACTTCCTCTCTGTAGCACCGTTACTTAGGTACAGAACGTGGCACAGATTAGGAACTCAAAAGATGCTCGCTGGCCAGGTGTGGTGGCTCACACCTGTAATCCCAGCACTTTGGGAGGCTGAGGTGGGCAGATCACCTGAGGTCAGGAGTTCAAGACCATCCTGGCTAACATGGTGAAACGCCATTTCTACCAAAAATACAAAAATTAGCTGGGCATGGTGGTGCATGCCTGTAATCCCAGCCACTCGGGAGGCTGAGGCAGGAGAATTGAACCCAGGAGGTGAAGGTTGAGCCCGGGAGGTGAAGGTTGCAGTGAGCCAAGATCGCATCATTGCACTCCAGCCTGCAACAAGAGTGAAACTCTGTCTCAAAAAAAAAAAAAAAAAGATGTTTGCTGTGCTGAGCTAAATATGCAAAATCTCGAGTCATAACAAGGCAGGGAGCATCTTATTGACAGGGTTCTAAAACACCTTTCTCCCAAAACACGCCTATGAGCCTCCCCCTCCAATGAGACTCAAAGAATAGCAAGTGCCTCAGCGGCAGCTCCTTCCAGTTGAGTGCTGTATGGATCTCCTAAGAAGGGAGGCCTTACCTGTTGGCCATGAGCTGTAGAATCTGTATAAGGAACTTCCCCAGGCCTTTCCGCCGCACCTTGCTTTCCAACTGCACTTCATAGCTAGGTGAGGAAAGGAGAGGTGAGCGTGCAGGATGGGGCATGAAGAGGCTGTAAGGTCTGGCAGAGGAGCTTGCAGTCCTTGGCAGCCCATAGACCTAGGAAGGTCCAGGGCCCTTGTCACCTGGCTGGAGTGCCTGTACCATCACCAGGGTCTCTCTCCCCTACCTCCCCCAAGCCATGGCTCCTACCAGTACAGGACTTCATCCCCACACTCCACGTCAAACCGGAAGTGAGAAAAGGCAACAGGGACAGAGCTGTTTTCCCATGCGATGAGGTACCAGGCTCGGTCATCTGTCATTTCCTCCCGTTTCTCTCGGTCCTTCCAGCCCCACTCACTCTGCTCATACCTGGGGAATTTGGGAGCAGTCAGAAGGGAAAGCTGGGAGAGGAACTAGGCTCCCCTGGTCGGGACACGCTTACATGGTTTGCATATTCGTTTTGGTCAGGTCAAAGGCCCAATCCACGGTGGCTGGCTCCAGTCCAGACACTCGCTTACATTCAATGGAGACATTCAACCTGTGAAGAAGACAGGAGGTGTACGGAATTGGTTACAGCTCTCCTGCCAGGGCACTGCTGTTCCTCCCTTAAAGTCTACAGGGAGGAAGGCCCAGTTGCAGTTACTCTACAGAGGAAAGCCTACCCTGTATCTTCCCCAGCATGACTAGAGAAGGTGCAGGAACAAAGTCTTTCAGGCTGAGATTAACAACTGTGGCCACACCGCCCACCCCCGAACTACAAGGCCCATTTCCTGCCTCCCCAAGCTGTCCTAATCCGCCTCAGCAATTTGTAAACTTCTTGTCCCGCTCTGCTCCTTCTTTATTCTTTTCCTACCTTTTCTGTCTCTTCTGTACTTTGTTATAAACACTCATGTCTTCTGTTATTTAGTTCCTGCCCTTAGACATTTTTCCTGTTGCTGTAATTTCTGAACTGACTCCTCACCGGGCTCCCACGGGACCCCATTCCTTTTATCTACCAATTGCGCCTTCAAAACCACTGGGTGACCCTAGGTCCTTCAAGAAGACTACGGCTCAACACGCCCCACCCCGCCCCAGGAGTCCTGCCTGCCTCATCTGAGGAATAGGGATACTCTCAGCTGATCAACAGGTTAAGTCCGGCACAGTGGCTCACACCTGTAATCCCAGCAATTCAGGGAGGCCAAGGCATATGGATCACCTGAGGTCAGGAGTTCAAGATGAGCCTGACCAACACAGTGAAATCCCGTCTCAACTAAAACTACAAAAAAATTAGCTGGGCATGGTGGTGGGTGCCTGTAATCCCAGCTACTCGAGAGGCTGAGGCAGGAGAATCGCTTAAACCTGGGAGGTGGAGGTTGCAATGAGCCAAAATCATGCCATTTCACTCCAGCCTGGGCAATGAGAGCGAAACTCTGTCTCAAAACAAACAAACAAACAAACAAACAAACAAAAACGGGTGAAGCAGGCTCCAGCCCAACACTGTTTTTCTAAACCCGCAAATGCTGTAGGTGTTAAGATATCTGTTTCTAAATGAAATTTAAGTAACAGTTAAACTCCTTGACCAATCTGTGAAATCACATTCTTTAGATAGCACTACATTCTGAAAGGACTAGAGGCAGCAAACCCTAAGCCTTTAAAGAGCTCCCGTATCAATCTCTCAGTGACCTTTGATACAATCCCCAGAGGATATGCTCACTGGAATCCCATCACTTCTACTGACTGGCACGCCACATTTGCTCAGCCTTATAAATTCAGAATTTCCTGCCCCTAAAGCATCTTCCTTTCTTTATCAATCACTTAGCCATCACAGCTGCCCAAACATAGCACTGCATCTGTCTTAACTATAAAATGCCCAGAGTTGGCTAGCAATGCCTGTTTTGGAGCTATTCCACATTTCTGGAAGCCAATGGAAATATGGAATATGAAAACACTATGAAGCCGGGGGCAGTGACTCACGCCTGTAATCCCAGCACTTTGGGAGGCCGAGGCGGGCGGATCACCTGAGGTCAGGAGTTAGAGACCAGCTTGGCCAACATGGTGAAACCCCGTCTCTAATAAAAATACAAAAAATTAGCCGGCGTGGTGGCAGGCACCTGTAATCCCAGCTACTCTGGAGGCTGAGGCAGGAGAATTGCTTGTACCCGGGAAGCAGAGGTTGCAGTGAGCTGAGATCACGCCATTGCACTCCAGCCTGGGTGACAGTACAAGACTCTGTCTCAAAAACAAAAAAAAAACACGATGAGATATCACAATATGGGATCTCTAAAGTATGTCAAAAGCCTTTCCAGGCTGGGCGCAGTGGCTCACGCCTATTATCCCAGCACTTCGGGAGGCTGAGGTGGGTGGATCACCCGAGGTCGGTGGATCACCTGAGGTCAGGAGTTTGAGACCAGCCTGGTCAACATGGTGAAACCCCATCTTTACTAAAAATACAAAAATTAGCAGGGCATGAGGGCATGTGCGTGTAGTCCCAGCTACTAGGGAGGCTGAGGGAGGAGAATCGCTTGAACCCAGGAGGTGGAGGCTGCAGTGAGCCGAGATTACGCCACTGCACTCCAGCCTAGGTACAGAGCAAGACTCTGTTTCAAAAAAAAAAAAAAAAAAAAACTCATACCAGCTGCTACTTCCTGAGCTGCATATATTCTTTTTCTTTCTTTTTTTTTTTTTTTGAGACGGAGTCTCACGCTGTTGCCCAGGCTGGAGTGCAGTGGCGCGATCTCGGCTCTCTGCAAGCTCCGCCTCCCGGGTTCCCGCCATTCTCCTGCCTCAGCCTCCTGAGTAGCTGGGACTACAGGTGCCCGCCACCGCGCCCGGCTAATTTTTGTATTTTTAGTAGAGACGGGGTTTCACTGTGGTCTCGATCTCCTGACCTTGTGATCCGCCCGCCTCGGCCTCCCAAAGTGCTGGGATTACAGGCTTGAGCCACCGCGCCCGGCCTCTTTTTCTTTCTTAAAAAAAAAAACCTTGCGCCAGGCGCAGTGGCTCACGCCTGTAATCCCAGCTCTCAGGGAAGCAGAGGCGGGAGGATAGCTTGAGCCCAGGAGTTCGACACCTGCCTGGGTAATACAGCAAGACCCCGTTCTCCACAAAAAGGGGAAAAAAAAAAAAAAAAAAACCTTGCAAATTTGGCATCATCATCCTATTAGGTAAGAAAATGAGGCTTGAGGAATATGAGTGACTTCTCCAAGTAGAGCTACTAAGACGTCCAGCTACAATTCAACCCCCCAGCACAGAGAAACCAGAGCCCCTGTTTATCCCCAAGCCAAGATGTTACATTCTGGAAGCACAACTCATCAACAGCATCTCAGGTAAGGCAGATTATGCTTCCTATTTAGAAACCAAAAGGACAAAAAATGGTGAGGGAGCCTTCAGTCCAGAGCCTATAGTTAACTGGATCAGTAATAATAATAGCAAACAGGGTGAGGGTTGAAAATTTACCTACTGGGTACACGATCACTATTTGGGTGATGGGTACACTAGATGCCCGACCCCACCATTACACAAAATATCTGCACATGTACCTCGCGAATCTAAAATGAAATTGTAAAATAAAATAACAGCAAACACTTATCTAGCTTTTATTACGCTCCAGGAACTAACACTTTACATCTTATCCTCCTGACAACTCCATGAGAAAGGTACTATTATTAGAACCATTTTGGGTTTTTGGGTTTTTGTTTTGTATTGAGACAGGGTCTTGCTGTCACCCAGGCTAGAGTGCGATGGTGCTACCATGGCTCACTGCAGCCTCCATATCCCAGGCTCAAGCAATTCTCCCACATCAGCCTTCTCAGTAGCTGGGACTACAGGCATGTGCCACCATGCCCAGCTAATTAAAAAAATTTTTGTTTTGTAGAGACAGGGTCTTCCTATGTCGCCAGAACTGGTCTTGGACTCTTGGGCACAAACAATCCTCCCAACCTCAGCCTCCCAAAGTGCTGGGATTACAGGTATGAGCCACCACACCTGCCCCAGGCCCATTTTTAACTAGAAAATTGAGGAACAGAGAGATTAGGTAATTTGTTCAGAGTCAGTTGGGCACAGCATTTTAGGAGGCCGAGGTGGGAGGATCACTTGAGAACAGCAGTTTGAGACCAGCGTGGACAACGTAGGCGAGACCCCTTCTCTACCAAAAAATATTTTTCTTTTTAAAGAAAAAGAAAAGTAATTTGTTCAGGGCCAATTAGCCAGTAAGTGGCTTTTAATAATTATACTATATACTCAGGGAAAGAGCACTAGATTGGAAATTAAAAGCCCCCTCAGCTGTCAGGTGAAAACTCCATAAACTCAGAAAGCTCGTTTGACTCTCTGGACCTCAGTTTCCCATGCATTAAATGTGAGTGTCAGCCTAGATAATTTTCCAAATTTGTTTCAGCTCAATGATTCTTTGCATAGAGAGAATAATCAGTCCGGAAGAGACATCACGCCGGGTGCGGTGGCTCACACCTGTAATCCCAGCACTTTGGGAGGCTGAGGCAGGCGGATCAGTTGAGGTCAGGAGTTCAAGACCAGCCTGGCCAACATGGTGAAACCCTGTCTCTACTAAAAATACAAAAGTTAGCTGGGCGCAGTGGCTCACGCCTACAATCCCAACACTGAGAGGCTGAGACAGGTGGATCACGAGGTTAGGAGTTCAAGACCAGCCGGGCCAAGATGGTGAAACCTTGACTCTTACTAAAAACACAAAAATTAGCTGGACATGGTGGCAGGCACCTGTAATACCAGCTATTTGGGAGGCTGGGACAGAGAATTGCTTGAATTCGGGAGGCAGAGGTTGCAGTAAGCTGAGATCGCACCACTGCACTCCAGTCTGAGTGACAGAGCAAGATTCTGTCTCAAAAAAACAACAAAAAAAACCCCCACAAAAATTAGTGAGGTGTGGTGGCACACACCTATAATCCCACGTACTCAGGAGGCTAAGGCAGGAGAATCAGCTGAACGCAGAAGGCGGAGGTTGCAGTGAGCCAAGATTGCGCCACTGTACTCCAGCCTGGGTGACTGAGCAAGACTCCATCTCAAAAAAGAAAACTTTAACTAAAGAGACATTGGTCTGAGATTAAGTGCAATCTTTGCTCATTTATGGATTCTTCTGCCACCCTACCTGGGGGATTTTATATCAACAGAGGACACGAGCCACAGTTTCTGCTTTTTCTTTTTGTTTTGTTTTGAGATGGAGTTTTGCGCTTTTTGCCCAAGTTAGAGTGCAATGGCGCTACCTCGGCTCACTGCAACCTCTGCCTCCCGGGTTCAAGCAATTCTCCTGCCTCAGCCTCCCAAGTAGCTGGGATTACAGGTGCCCATCACCACACCTGGCTAATTTTTTTTTAAATTTTTAGTAGAAATGGGGATTCACTATGTTAGCCAGGCTGGTCTCGAACTCCTGACCTCAGGTGATCCAGCCGTCTTGGTCTCCCAAAGTGCTGGGATTACAGGCATGAGCCACCACGCCCAGCCCTGTTTTTTCATAGATATGAAGAAGAATGAGAAAATTTGTGTCTGAGGAAGCCTACTCTGGAAAGGGAATTCCTGAAGACGCTCAAGGAGACAGCAGTTGGTAATGCTCAATGTAACTCACCCGTTTCTATCATATTTCTTGAACACTGGGAAAGCCTCCAGAGGGTCTCCGAGCTGTGGAGGGAAAGAAAAGAGGAATAGCACAGACAAGTGTGGCGGAGGTGCAGGCCCTGTCCCAAGAGCTGTTGTCTTGGAGTGGGATGCTGTGGGGATCCACAATGGGAGACTAGCTTCAGCCCCAGGAGCAGTCTCCCAGAACCCTCCATTTGCCTAGCTCTGAAGTCACATGTGCGAGGAAGGCTTTGGTGGGGAGGCCCATGAGAGTTAAGTTTGGCATCACCTGACAGGGCAAGAGGAGACCTCGCTGGCCTGTGGGCATACTACCTGCTCACAGCACAGCTAACCCAAAGAAGAGAGGCTACCTGATCTGCCACACAAGTCTTAAAAGAAGCCTCCGGCCAGGCGCGGTGGCTCAAGCCTGTAATCCCAGCACTTTGGGAGGCCGAGACGGGCGGATCACGAGGTCAGGAGATCGAGACCATCCTGGCTAACACGGTGAAACCCCGTCTCTACTAAGAAATACAAAAAAATAGCCGGGCGAGGTGGCGGGCGCCTGTAGTCCCAGCTACTCGGGAGGCTGAGGCCGGAGAATGGCGTGAACCCGGGAGGTGGAGCTTGCAGTGAGCTGAGATCCGGCCACTGCACTCCAGCCTGGGCTACAGAGGGAGACTCCGTCTCAAAAAAAAAAAAAAAAAAAGAAGCCTCCACTGACTTCACCTGGTTACAACTCCAGATGGAAAATCAAGTCCCTGAGCCACATCCTTAAAATGAGTGTTTACCATGAGTGGGTTAAAAGAATGACCAAAAAATGGGATACTAAATGGAGGCAGAGGCTGAGCGCTGTGGCTCACGCCTGTAATCCCAGCACTTTGGAAGGCCAAGGTGGGTGAAACGCTTGAGCTCAGGAGTTCAAGACTATCCTGGGCAACAAGGTCAAACCCCATCTCTATAAAAATTACCCAGGTGTGGTGGCAAGCACCTATAATCCCAGCTAATTGAGAGGCTGAGGTGGGAGGATCGCTTGGGCCCAGGCGGCAGAGGCTGCAAGGTTGAAGTGAGCCAAGATCGCACCACTGTATTCCAGCCTGGATGACAGAGTGAGACCCTGTCTCACAAAAAAGAAAACAAAATTATCTAGATCCTCCTCTATCCATAAGGAAGAAGTTCCACAGGCAGGCAGCCACTTCACTGGAATCCACATTTTCCCAAACACCTGGGCCAACTGCCAGCGCCAACTCCCAACACACAGGTATGAGCTCAGTTCCCTGCACAGCAAGGAGGCAGAGGCGGTGTGGGTGGGTAGTGTCACAATTCTGCCACAGGGTGGCGACAAAACAAGTCAAATTATAAACCAACTTGAAGTCCCAGGAGGCAGGGACTGGGAAGAAAGGGAGAATCACCCTGTTGGCAGCGTCCACTTTGGCACAAACGGCATCCATGGCTGCTCGCTCCTCCAACCGCTTCTGCTTCTTCTCCTTGGCTTTGCTTGACTTCCTCTGCAACAGAGGAAAGCAACATTAGCTGAAGGGCTGTGGCCAATAAAACACTGACTTTCCCTTTAAGGAACCGAAGTGCCCTGCATCCACAGGCCTGGCCCAGTGGTGAGAAATTTCCCACCTCATCTGCCACACGTTTGGAGGGGCGGGAAAGACCCAAGCAGGTCATTTTGTAGTGGGGAGTCCTCAGAAGTCACCAGACTTCTCAGCTTCCCTTCAGGAAGAGCAGTGGCCTTCCAGACACAGACACTGTGGGGATGCTGCGGAACAGCTGACAATGCCTGCAGCAGGCACTTAGTAAATATGCACTCACCCGCTCCCTCCTAAGGAGGGAACACCCAACTTTAGGCACACTGAAGACCGCTTCAGGGAGGAGACGGCATCTGAGGTAGCCACTGACGGCTGTTCCTAAGTATGTTTATTCAAAGCCTTTTCAGTGTCTTCCAGCGTTGGGTGACAAAGATCTGGTAGGCCACAGCTCCTGTGGGAGCTGGGTCTCATTTCAAGTGGGGGCCACCGTGTTCTGACTCAAGGACATCAGAGCCATTCCCAGAAGCCCTGCTCAGTTTAGGCCAACGAGTGGCAGGCACACTACACACCCAGTGACAGGGCAGAGGGCAGGGGCCCAAGGGGTTCACCTCAGGACAGAGATGACACATGGCCAGCAAGACGAAGCTGCAGGCACACAGTCAGCAGCGGGGCAGCAGAGGAGCAGCAAAGTGGGGATTCTCCTGGCATAGAGCAGCGAATGGCAAATTGCCCATAGCTGCTTCTAGATTAGGTCCGGTTTTGAGGCCGATGTGATATTCTCTCAGGCCTAAGACCTGCTCACCCTATTGTGAAAAGGCCGGTAACACAGGGCAAGAGCCAGGCTCTGACACCTGGCAGGCCTCATCCAAAGCCTTTTTTTTTTTTTTGAGATGGAGTCCACTCTATCGCCCAAGCTGGAATGCAGTGGTGAGATCTCGGCTCACGGCAGCCTGTGCCTCCTGGGTTCAAGCGATTCTTCTGCCTCAGCCTCCCGAGTAGCTGGGATTATTGGCGTGTACCATCATGTCCAGCTAATTTTTGTATTTTTAGTAGTGACAGGATTTCACCAAGTTGGCTGGGCTGGTCACTAACTCCTGACCTCAAGTAATCTGCCTGCCTTGGCCTCACAAAGTGCTGGGATTACAGGCATGAGCCACCACTCCAGGGCTGTCCAAAGCCTCTTCCTGCTCTCCACCCACTGCAGTGCTAGGAAGAGGCACAGCACTTCTCCAAGCCTCCCCCGGCTTGATGACTGAGGGTCTTAATGAGGGTTAATATGGCATGTGTTCAATAAAAGACTTCTCATTCTCTCTCCCCAGGACAACCAGACAGCACAGGCATGCAAAGCGCATGCACCACCCAGCTGGTCCCCAGAAGGCACTCCAAAGGCACTGGTAAGTTGGCTCTGCTTTTTACCAATAGAGCAGCCTCTTTTGACACCCCCCCCACACACACCCCTCCTTTCCCTGAGCTCTCTGGAGAGGTTTGACAACCCTCAATTACATCTAGCCCTGACACAGACTGGCCCCAGGAAAGGACACTCAGAGCAATGAACCTTCTGCATGAGTTGAAAAACCAGCTGCCGGGGAAATTCTCAGAATCAATTCTACCCATGATTTTCCAAGGAATGACACTGCTTACCTCCTACTTTAATCAACCAAGAAGCAAAAGAGTTCAGATACCAGGAACTCACAGGGATTGCTCTTACAGCCGCAAACTCTACCAACACCAGCTGTTAATTATCTCATGGCTGAGCGCTGTGTGGAACACAGGCAAGATCTCATATCTTACCTCCCCAGAGGAAGGAACAAACCCGAGAATGGGCTGTCTTCACAAGGCTGGACTCCTGGGACAGAACTCCCCTCCCTCTACCATGGATGGGTTTAAAGCATTCATCTTTTTCTCTGGAAATTTGGGTTTCAAGACAACACTGAGATATAGCTTGCAAAGTACCTTTACAAACATTATGTTTCTTTTTTTTTCTTTAGTTTATTTTTTTAGAGAGAGGGGGAGTCTCACTGTGTTGCCCAGGCTGGTCTCAAACTCCTGGGCTCAGGCGATCCTCCTGTCTTGGTCTTCCAAAGTGCTGGGATTACAGGTGTGAGCCACTACACCCAGCCTAGGTTATGTGTTTCAATTACCAGGGCAGAAACTATCACTTCCCTTTACACAGCAGGAAACTGAGGCTTGAAGAGACAACGTGACTACTCAGTTCTGCAGTGAATAAAGGGCAGAGGAGAGACTCAATCCCAGGGATGGGCTGCAGATCATGTTTGTTCCACTGGCCACACTGTCCCCTACTAAGGCACCTACGTCCTGCATAGTGGACTTCCATTCCGTCATCAACAAAGATTCTTGCACCCTGCCACGATAAGGCCTGGGCTTCAGAAGCCCTCAGCAACCACTCGCCAACTCCTTTCTCATTGCCTGGCTGGTCTGGTAACAGTGTGCCAACACAGTGCCGCTACAGGCCCTACCCTCTGCACTGAGGTAGAGGTGAGGGACAGAGAAGCCTCGGATGGAAGGTGAACAGGGCTGCACCACGGGGCAGAAAAGCATAAGCTTTGGCATCAATCAGACTGGACCTATGCTCTTCCTGACACCCCCAGAATGACTTGTGAAAGCAACTCCATCTCCATGAAGATGGGGGTGCAAATGCTGGCCTTTTGGAGCTGTAGGGGCAGGTTAGAAGCCAGCACACCTTCAGAGCAGGTACAAGCTCCCTTACTCCACCCTACATGCTTGCTCTCTTATACAGGCCTCAAGGATCAAAGGTGCTGGAGGGCAAGGGTAACGCCCAGAACCCAGAAAGCACTGAAGCCTGGGTTCCCTCCATCTCATTTCTAAGCATGAGCTGTAATTCCCAAGCACAAGCAGCAGGAGGGCCAGCCGGGCCTCTAGATTTGTGGGCTCATTCATGTAGACCTGGCAATCCTCAGAGCAAGGCCTGGGGCTGCCGTGGCCTGAGACTGCAGTAACTCAAGAACCCCGAGCTCTGCTGCCTGCCCACGGGGCAGGAGGCAGGGTGCAGTCAGCTGGGCCAGACAGGCAGGGAGGGGCTGCACTAAGAAAAGTGGTCTCCTGTTCCAATGAGCTCTGCCCCTGCCTTGTGGAGGTAAGGCTGTCCTATAGGGACACAGGAAAATGCTCCTAATTAAAATGGGTAATAAGCACAGTGAACAGTAAAGCTCATTGTGGTTAAGTGTCTTTTCCAAGGGAGCTTTGTATAAAAAAAGAGAGTGCAGGATTTTGAGTCAAAAGACCTGGATTTCTCAGCTCTTTCACTTACTAGCTGCGTGACTTCAGGCAAGCTACTTAAGCTCTTTTCAGTAAGTTGCTCAAAATTTCTGACTCTCAGTTTTCTTTTCCATAAAATGGGGCTCGCAATGCCTCCACCAACAATCGCAGGAGGAGACTTCTGTTTACAAGAACCTCCCTCAGACCTTCTGCCAGTGCTTTAATAAAGGTATTGGCCCGGGTGGTGGCTCAAGCCTGTAATCCCAGCACTTTGAAAGGCAGAGGCGGGCAGATCACGAGGTCAGGAGATCGAGACTATCCTGGCTAACATGGTGAAACCTTGTCTCTACGAAAAATACAAAAAATTAGCTGGGCGTGGTGGCGGGCGCCTGTAGTCCCAGCTACTAGGGAGGCTGAGGCAGGAGAATGGCGGGAACCCGGGAGGCGGAGTTTGCAGTGAGCCGAGATCACACCATTGCACTCCAGCCTGGGCAAAGAGCGAGGCTTCATCTCAAAAAATAAATAAAATAAAATAAAATAAAATAAAATAAAATAAAATAAAAGTGATCGATTTTTCTCTTCACAACCCAGCATGGTAGGTGTGGCTACTTCTTTGATGAGAAATCCGAGGCACAGAGAGTTTACGGAACTTGGAGGGTCACAGAGCCGGTGAGGAGAGTTCTCAAAGTGGTCTCTTCCTTCCACTCCCTCCGACTCTCCCCTGAGGTGAGGGTAGATCCACTTCATCTGCCTATATTCACCCAGTGCTCACCCAACAGCAGGTACTCAGTTCATAGCTGCTGAATGAATCATCCAAGATCCAAATCCACATTTGAACCCTCAAGTCATGCTCCTTCCACCATGTCACAATTGCACTTATATGGCATTTTTTGTTTTAAAGTGTTACATACATGTTTTCATATGCAATGCAAAACTCCTTCCCTTACTATTCCCATTGAAAAAATAACTCCACACATAGTTCTACGACTGGAAGGGGTCATAAAGACAAATGAAAAAAAACCACCCAATCCGGGCACGGTGGCTCATGCCTATAACCCCAGCACATTGGGAGGCCAAGGTGGGTCGATCACCTGAGGTCAGGAGTTCAAGACCAGCCTAGCCAACATGATGAAACCCGTCTCTACTAAAAATAGAAAAAAGTAGCCGGGCATGGTGGTTGATACCTGTATTTCCAGCTACTCGGGAGGCTGAGGCAGGAGAATCACTTGAACCCGGGAGGCAGAGATTGCAGTGAGCTGAGATTATACCACTGCACTCCAGCCTGGGCAAATAGCACAACTCCATTTAAAAAACAAAAAAGGAAAAGAAAAGAAACATCCAGATGGGAGGAGGAGGCATCTTTCAGAAAAGGAATTTGGCATCTTTTAGATTTTCAGTATCAATGTCTCCATCCCATATACTACCCATTATCCAAAAAGAACCTGTTTTTGATGAAGCAAGAGAAATATAAATTCTAATTCCTGAAAGACGACACATGTGTGGCAAATAGGACATGTGTGTGGCAACTGAAGAGAAAGCCTCCATCTGAAGCCTCACTCAGCCTGAGGCCAGGCTCTGCCACACGGTGACTACGAGGAATGATGACTTCCCCAGTACCCACAGTTGTGGAATGAGGGTGATGAGACGGTTCTAGCTGTGTTTCAGGGAGGAGAATTCAAGTCTCTCTGTTACTGTGAATTTTAGGCCAGAAGAGACTTTGTAGGGTCTCATGTGAGAAACACATCTGTAAAGTATAAGATTGAGGCCCTAAAAGATGCAAGGATTGCAGAATCTCTGGGGCATATTTCTTTTTCTCCCTCACCCTGTTTTATGGTGTGGAGGGTCTGCTATTTCCACCCAACCAGCGAGGAAGTGCTGAACTAGAACGTCATGTTACACTTCGTGTTTTCTGCTGAATCTGCAGTGGCCGCTTCTGGTTATACAGTTACTAAGCGACACCAGGGACAGAGGTTTCATTTAGTTTCAACCATGGCTGCGTCTAGGACCTTTCACCAAAATTTAGGTTAAATATGCCTAAGGTCTCTAGACTTGGTTTTCTACATATGAAGTACGTAATATCCAAAATTATTTGTTAAAACATGATGACTGTTTTGACACGGAGTAGACAACTATTTTTGTCTAATAAGTTGATTTGTTCAGTCGATAACTAGTGGAGTGAGGGGGGAAAAAACTAGGTTAACAACAGTAGGGACAACCTAATGGGTTAAAAATAGCACAAATCTATTTTAGATCAGTAAAGTGAAGGCTGAGGATACAGGCAAAAATAACAGCCACTACTTAGGAGACACCTCCTCAGCAATCTACATCCATTATCTCACTTAATCTTCACTACTACCCTAAAGGGGAGGTGTCGGCATCCCAATTACAGAGGTGAGGAAATTCAAACACATAAAGGCCAACTCACTGGCACAATATTATACCGCCGGCAGCGAACACGGGGCTGGAATTGAGGTACCTCGGACTCCAAAGTCAGGGTTCCCTTAAGGTGATGGAAATTCCATGTAAATACTAACATAGGCCTGCGTGGTGGCTCACATCTCTAATCCCAGCAGTTAGGGAGGCCTAGGCGTGGACGGTCTGAGGTCTGGAGTTCGAGACCAGTCTGGCCAACATGGTGAAACCCTGTCTCTACTAAAAATACAAAAATTACCCGGGCATGGTGAGGGGCCCCTGTAATCCCAGCTGCTGGGGAGGCTGAGGCAGGAGAACCGCTTGAACCCAGGAGAAGGAGGCTGCAGTGAGCCGAGACCGCGCCATAGAACTCCAGCTTGGGCAACAAGAGCAAAACTCCAAGTCAAAAAAAAAAAACAACAACAAAAAAAACGAATGCAGCCAATACTAGGAAGGGCGTTATCTTTTTAGGAGGGTGACTGATACTGCTGTAATTGAGACTTAGTACGGTGAACGCACAGAAACTTGCAAATAACTTCTGCCCTACCCTATATCCCGGGAAAGTGAACTAAAATGCACCTCCAGGCTGCCGGCACGGAACAGGTGGTCAGTATCCATCCGCGGCTGGGCCGCCGCCCCCGCCTCCCCGCATCTTCCCCTCTCACTCGCACAGCCCTCCCCTTGCAAAAACACCTGCTCTACCAAAACTCGTAACAACCCAGTGGTCATAAGAACCATTCCACTGCAACCAGGAGGCGTGAAGGCAGGAGTCTATGGGAAAGGAAGGCTGTGTTTATCAGGAGCAGCAAGAACCTGGTGGAGAGGTTTCGAAAGAGTGCAGGGGAACCGGCTTCGCTGAGACTGGAGTAGCGGGAAGCGCAGTGGACTGGGATTCGGGAGGCCCAAGGTGGGGTCTGACGCCCCCGCCAGTGTGACCTTGGCTAGGCGCCTTCTTTCCTCTGGGCCTCAATTCCCTCCAAGCCAGGGTTGACCTCGGATGTGAAAAGCGACGAAGCTGGTGACAGCCAGGTGATGAGTGACCCCGGCGGAGCGGGAGGCTAACCCCAGGGTCCACGCGGGGGACGGGGGTGGGGAGGCCGGTAACGGGTCCGCGAGGCAGGAAGGGGCGGGCGTGACGCTGGGGGCGCCGAGGGGGTGGGGCCCCGGACAAGGGGCTCTCCAGAGGATTCCCGGGCTAGGCCTAGCGTGGGGACCCTTAGAATAGGGGAGTCAGGTCATGTGGGGGTCAGGGGTCACGTGAGGCTAGAGGGGGTCGGGGTCACGTGAGGGGGTTTAAGAACAAAGGGGGCGAGGGTAGCGAGGAGCGCCCCTGGACCTCCCATCTCCTCTCTCTGCCTCACTCACCCCCATAGCGGCGGCGGCGACCCTCAACTCCTTCTTCACACACTTGCCGGCAGGGAGGCGGCAACGGCGGAGGCGGCAACAGCGGCGGCTGCAGAGCGGCGTACCCCGCACCGCGCATGCGCCTCGCAGCTCCCCCGCGCGCCCTGGTACCGCGCCGGCGCAGAACCGGTGTAGGGGATCGGGGAGCCGGCGCGCAGGTGGAGCGCCCGCTAGGCGGGCCGAGGGTCTCGGACCAGAAGGAGGCGGGAACGCGGCGGAGCGTCGCGCCGGGAATGACGTTCGGCCAGGACCCGCCCCCCCCTCGCAGGGCTGCGTCTGTAGCTATGGCAACTGCGGCGCCAAGCCTAGCTGTTGACCCAGGCCCTGAGCCGCGGGCCGCTGGGGGCCGGGTGGGTGGCAGCACCTCTCCTGCGGCCAGCGACTTCTCCGCCAAGCGCGTAGCAGCCGGCGGCACAGCCACCTTCCCAGGCGGCCAATCGCGTCTCGACCTCTGAAGTACCTGCCCTTCCAGAGCCCCAGCGCGCGTAGCGGAAGTCTTTGGAAACTTTCCCACCTTCCAGATCCTGACTCTTGAAATTCCTTTTCTAACCAGAGTCCTGCTGTTCATTCATTCGTCTTCTAACCATTCATTCCCCATCCATTCATTCACGTTCTCAATAAAAATTAACTCGCGGCCGGGCACGGTGGCTCACGCCTGTAATCCCAGCACTTCTGGAGGCCGAGGTGGGTGGATCGCTTGAGGTCAGGAGTTCGAGACCAGCCTAGCCAACATGGTGAAACCCCATCTCTACTAAAAATACAAAATAGCCGGGCGTGGTGGCGTGTACCTGTAATTCCAGCTACTCGGGAGGCTGAGGCAGGAGAATAACTTGAACCCAGGAGGCGGAGGTTGTAGTGAGCCAAGATCACGCCACTGCATTCCAGCCTGGGCGACAGAGCGAGACTGTTTAAATAAATAAATAAATAAATAAATAAATAACTCGCATCTACGAGGTGCTGAGCCCAGGGGGCACAGAGGGGAGCGAGGTGCCATCTCAGCGCCACACCTCAGGGTTTAGAGGGGAGACTGTCACGTAAGCACTGTTCAGGAGGGAGTGGATGGTGCTGTTAGAGTGAACACCAGGCATCCCGGACAGTTTTAATTTCAGCCCATCCCCAGCACATCAGAGTGACCCCAACATGATCCGAATCCAAACCGCCGGGGGGCGCTTCCGCAGTGTGCACACCTCTGCAACCTACCCCAGAATCTCCCGGGGTAGAGCCAGAGTCTTCACTTCCTAGTGCTCTCCAGGTAGGGTCTTAGACACGAAAATTAGTGAAATGCCGCACAACACTTAAGCTTCATGGACTTTTTCAGGTTTTGCTCATTATTCCAATTTTTTTTTTTTTTTTAAGAGGCAGGGTCTCGCTGTTGCCCAGGCCGGGGTGCAGTGGTGCAATCACAGCTCACTGCAGCCTCGACCTCCTGGGCTCAAGCGATCCTCCCGCCTCAGCCTCCTGAGTAGCTGGGACTACAGGCGTGCACTACCACACGCAGCTCAATTTTTATTTATTTATTTTATGTTGAGATGGGGTCTCACTGTGTTACCCAGGCTGGTCTCAAACTCCTGGGCCCAAGTGATCCTCCCACTTTGGCCTCCCAAAGTGCTAGGATTATAGGCGTCAGCCACTGTGCTTAGCCTCATTATTCCAACTTTAGTGCTCAGTTCAGTGGTGGCCTCAGCAACATTTATCCAGTGTCTACTGTATGCTAGGCATTGTTCCAAGCAGCAAGGAAAACAATAAGAAACAGAATAGGCACCACCCTTGTATGCTGGAAGGAGGAAACGGATAATAGATGAAATAAATAGGTAACAAATAAATAATATACATAGTAAGTTAAATGATACAGGCTCTAGAAGGAAGAAAAAGCAGGGAGAGAGGACAGGGAAGGTCAAGATTTATAGTTTTGGCCTGGCACAGTGGCTCACACCTGTAATCCCAACACTTTAGGAGGCTGAGATGGGCGTATTGCTTGAGCTCATGACTTTGAGACCAGCCTGGGCAACAGAGTGAGACCCTGTCTCTACAAAAAAATTAAAAAAGAAAAAAAAATTAGCCAGGCGTGGTAGTTTGCACTTGTGGTCCCAGCTACGCGGGAGACTGAGGTTAGAGGATTGTTTGAGCCCGGGAGGTGAAGGTTGCAGGGAGCCTATAGCACCACTAAACTCCAGCCTGGGTAACAGAGCCAGACTCTGTCTCAAAAAATAAATGAATAAATAAAAGCCGGGCACGGTGGCTCACGTCTGTAATCCCAGCACTTTGGGAGGCCGAGGTGGGTGGATCACGAGGTCAGGAGATCGAGACCATCCTGGCTAACACGGTGAAACCCCGTCTCTACTAAAAAAATACAAAAAACTGGCCGGGCGCGGTGGCTCAAGCCTGTAATCCCAGCACTTTGGGAGGCCGAGACGGGCGGATCACGAGGTTAGGAGATCGAGACCATCCTGGCGAACACGGTGAAACCCCGTCTCTACTAAAAAAAATACAAAAAACTAGCCGGGCGTGGTGGCGGCGCCTGTAGTCCCAGCTACTCGGGAGGCTGAGTCAGGAGAATGGCGGGAACCCGGGGGGCGGAGCTTGCAGTGAGCTGAGATCCGGCCACTGCACTCCAGCCCGGGCGACAGAGCCAGACTCCGTCTCAAAAAAAAAAAAAAAAAACAAACAACTAGCCGGGCGCGGTGGCGGGCGCCTGTAGTCCCAGCTACTCGGGAAGCTGAGGCAGGAGAATGGCGTGAACCCGGGAGGCGGAGCTTGCAGTGAGCTGAGATCCGGCCACTGCACTCCAGCCTGGGCGACAGAGCGAGACTCCGTCTCAAAAAAATAAATAAATAAATAAATAAATAAATAAATAAATAAATAAAAGCCGGGCACGGTGGCTCACGCCTGTAATCCCAGCACTTTGGGAGGCCGAGGTGGGTGGATCACGAGGTCAGGAGATGGAGACCTTCCTGGCTAACACCATGAAACCCCATCTCTACTAAAATTACCAAAAAATTAGTCAGGCGTGGTAGCGGGCACCTGTAGTCCCAGCTACTCGGGAAGCTGAGGCAGGAGAATGGCGTGAACCCAGGCGGCGGAGCTTGCAGTGAGCCAGGATCGGGCCACTGCACTCCAGCCTGGGCAACAGAGCGAGACTCTGTCTCAAAAAATAAAAATAATAAATTAAAAAGTCCAGGCATGGTGGCTCACGCCTGTAATCCCAGCACTTTGGGAGGCCAAGGCGGGAGGATCACCTGAGGTCAGGAGTTCAAGACCAGCCTGACCAACACAGAGAAACCCTGTCTCTACTAAAAATACAAAATTAGCCAGGCGTGGTGGCACATGCCTGTAATCCCAGCTACTCAGGAGGCTGAAGCAGGAGAATCACTTGAATTAGGGAGGCGGAGGTTGCAGTGAGCCAAGATCGTGCTATTGCACTCCAGCCTGGGCAGCAAGAATGAAAATCCATCTCCAAAAAAAAAAAAAGATTTATAGTTTTAACTAGGATGCTCAGGAAAGGCAAATATGAGGTGATACCTGAGTCAAGATCTGAAGGTTAGGGAGCAAGTAATGAGAATGTCTGGGGGAAAGGGCACTGCAGACAGAGGCAGGGCCTAGAACCACCCTGGCTTCTGGGTTGAGATGAGAATGTAGGGACAAAGTCAAGGAAGGACAGTCCAGGCTGGGCAAGATGGTGGCAGGATTATAAATCCCCGCACTTGGCGTAAACCCGGGAGGCGGAGCTTGCAGTGAGCTGAGATCCGGCCACTGCACTCCAGCCTGGGCGACAAAGCGAGACTCCGTCTCAAAAAAATAAATAAATAAATAAATAAAAAATAAATCCCCGCACTTTGGGAGGCTGAGACGTGTAGATCACTTGAGGTCAGGAGTTTGAAACCAGCCTAGCCAACATAGTGAAACCCCAGCTCTACTAAAAATACAAAAACTAGCCATGCATGATGGCGGGTGCCTATAATCCCAGCTACTCGGGAGGCTGAGGCAGGAGAATCGCTTGAACCCAGAGCCGAGATCGGGCCACTGCACTCCAGCCTGGGTGACAGAGCAAGACTCTGTCTCAAAAAAAAAAAAAAAAAAAAAAAAAAAAAAAAAAAAAAAGGAAGGACAGTCCAGAGGCCACTGCTATAATCAAGGCAACAGAGGAAGCCTCCATGGCTGAGCAGCAGCGGAGGTGGGAGAAGGACATTGAAGGTAGAGCCTACAGGACTTACAGATTGAGTGTGGGGTGTGAGGGAAGGAGTGGAGCCAAGATACCTTCGTGATTTTTAGCCTGAGCTGCTGGAAAAATGGAGAGGTGAAAGGAGCTGGCTTGAGTATAGGGAAGATCGGGATTCTGTTTTGGCCATGTCAGGTCTGAGTGCTTTTTAGACATTCTGGTGGAGATGTGGGGTAGTCAGAGTCGAGCTCAGGAGAGGGGTACACGCTAGAGATAAAAGTTTCAGCACAGTCGGCGCATAGATAACATTTAAAGCTGTGAGACTGGCCAGGCATGGTGGCTCACACCTGTAATCCCAACACTTAGGGAGGCTGAGGCAGACAGATCTTTTGGGGTCAGGAGTTTGAGACCAGCCTGACCAACATGGTGAAACCCTGTCTCTACTGAAGTACAAAAAATCCTTAGCTGGCCATGGTGGCAGGCGCCTGCAATCTCAGCTCCTCAGGAGACTGAAGCAGGAGAATCGCTTGAACCCAGGAGGCGGAGGTTGCAATGAGCTGAGATTATGCCACTGCACTCCAGCCTGGGTGACAGAACGAGACTCCCTCTCAAAAAAAAAAAAAAAAATAATAATAATAATAATAATACATAGAAAAGACAAAATCAAATTTGATTTTTTTTAATAAAATTAATAAAGCTGTGAGACTGAGGCCGAGCATGGTGGCTCATGCCTGTAATTCCAGCACTTTGGGAGGCTGAGGTAGACGGGTCCCTTGAGTTCAGGAGTTCAAGACCAGCTTGTGCAACATAGCGAGAGCCTGTCTCTCCTACAAAAAAAAAAAAAAAAAAAATGCTGTGAGACTGGATGAGGCTGTGGAGGGAATGCAGTTAGACTGGAATGAGTGAATCTTTGGCCTGAGAGCCCTATTGTGTGGTCAGGAAATTTGTTGTGGTTGCCAGCCCTCTAAGGACCAGGAGAGGGAGCTGAGAGTGGGAGGAGGGTAGCCAGGTGGGAAGAGGGGATATCCGAGCTCATCCTTGAAGAATGAAGAGGGGGCAAGGAAATTTTCTTTTCTTTTCTTTTCTTTTCTTTTTTTTAAGACAGTCTCGCTCCGATGCCCAGGCTGGAGTGCAGTGGTGCAATATTGGCTCACTGCAACCTCCGCCTCCCAGGTTCAAGCGATTCTCCTGCCTCAGCCTCCTGTGTAGCTGGGACTATAGGCACATGCCACGGTGTCCGGCTAATTTTTGTATCTTTAGTAGAGTAGAGATAGGGTTTCACCATGTTGGTCAGCCTGGTCTCGAACTCCTGACAGCCTCTCAAAGGGCTGGGATTACAGGCATGAGCCACCACGCCTAGCCTAGGCAAGGAAATTTCAACTGACAGAAAAGGATTTGCAGAGCCGGGGAGGTGTGAGGGAGTGGATAAGGTGGGAGATGAGACTCCACCCCCGCCTCTGCACAGTCCCCACAGTGTTTTGGTTTTTCTGGTCTCCTTACCTACAGGGAACTTCATGGTCAGCTGTTTCAGTGCACAGATGACTGCCACCACTGTCCCCTGTGCCCTGTCCCTTCTGCCACACCCCACTCTTGGGTTTGCTCCTTGCTCCCCCAGCCTGCTGGAATTTGCTGGAAACCAGGCAAGGCCTGGGAGGTGAGCCCAGTAGTCCTTGGGGGAGGTGACATCATCCAGGCCACCCAAGAGGCCTGAAAAGGCCCAGTGCCCTATTTCTGCCCCAATCCTTCTGTCTGAGGCCTGCCCTGATTATGGGCCATCTCCCCTGCTCAGGGCTTCCTTGTTCTTATGGGGCGGTGGACAGAGCTTGCTCTGGAGTTGGACCAACCTGTGTTTAAATCTCCTTTCTGGCCGGGCGCGGTGGCTCAAGCCTGTAATCCCAGCACTTTGGGAGGCCGAGACAGGTGGATCACGAGGTCAGGAGATCAAGACCATCTGGCTAATGCGGTGAAACCCCGTCTCTACTAAAAAATACAAAAAAAACTAGCCGGGCAAGGTGGCGGGCGCCTGTAGTCCCAGCTACTCGGGAGACTGAGGCAGGAGAATGGTGTAAACCCAGGAGGCAGAGCTTGCAGTGAGCTGAGATCCAGCCACTGCACTCCAGCCTGGGCGACAGAGCGAGACTCCGTCTCAAAAAAAAAAAAAAAAAATCTCCTTTCTGCTACTTGTTAGCCTTGTGACTTTAGGCAAGGTGCCTACTATCTCTGAGACCCAGTTTCCTTGTTTGTAAAGTGAGACCACCAGTAGCAATCATCTTCATCTTCAGTAAAATCTTCTTCCAGGGGTGGTAGTGAGAATTAAATAAGATGGGATGGATGGCAAGGCCTAGGGCAGGAACGGAACCGCCTACCCCCATACAAAAGCATATCAAAGTGGTAATCCCAGCACTCTGGGAGGCTGAGGGGGGTGGATTACCTGAGGTCAGGAGTTTGAGACCAGCCTGGGCAACATGGTGAAACCCCATCTCTACCAAAAATAAGAAAGTTAGGCCAGGCGCAGTGGTTCACGCCTGTAATCCCACCACTTTGGGAGGCAGAGGAGGATGGATCACCAGGGTGGATTCGAGACCAGCCTGGCCAATATGGTGAAACCCCATTTCTACTAAAAATACAAAAACTAGCTGGGCATGGTGGTGGGTGCCTATAGTCCCAGCTACTCGGGAGGCTGAAGCAGGAGAATCACTTGAACCCACAAGGCGGAGCTTGCAGTGGGCCAAGATTGATCCACTGCACTCCAGCCTGGGCAACAGAGGGAGACTCTATCTCAAAAAAAAAAAAAAAAAAAAAAAAGGTGAAACCCCGTCTCTACTAACAATAACAAAAATTAGCCAGGCCTGGTGGTGGGCATCTGTAATCCAGGCTATTCGGGAGGCTGAGGCAGAGAACTGCTTGAACCTGGGAGGCAGAGGTTGCAGTGAGCAGAGATCGCACCACCACACTCCAGCCTGGGCAACAGAGCGAGACTCCATCTCAAAAAAAAAAAAAAAAAAATTAGCCAGGCGTAGTGACGCACACCTGTAATCCCAGCTATTTGGGAGGCTGAGGCAGGAGAATCGCTTGGACCCTGCAGGTGGCGGTTGCAGTGAGCTGATATTGCACCACTGCACGCCAGCCTGGGCAACAGAGCAAGACTCTATCTCAATCTCAAAAAAAAAAAAAGTATATGTCCCCTTCTCCCCTCCCTGGCATTGCATCCCTCCCGCCACACCCACATTGACCAGGCTTTCTACGCTGCCTCATTTACCCTTCCCTCCAACCCCCACCCATGGGGCTGAAGCGCCCCTTCTCCATGCTCAGCTCTGACCTCTCTGGACAGGAACTCTGTCTCCCTCATCTCTCCCAGGCCCCTGGACTCCCCGGCTCCTCCCTCCTCCTCCGCCTCCTCTTCCTCCCTATTCCTCAGACACAGCCACTCCCCAACCTCCAAGCTTTGCCCTCTTTTCACTCTACGGCCCTCAGCCGCTCCCAAATATTCATTCACTCCTTCATTCAGCCAAGGCACGGGGGCCGCCATGTGCTCCGTTTTGCCTTCTGTGCGGAGGAACAGCTTGGGAGACAGCTCCTGCCAGAGAGGGAGAGCACATTTGGGGGGGGCAGTCATCGCACTGTGTGATGAGTGGGCAGCTGAGAGTCCCCGGACTTCCCCAGAAGAATCTGAATTTACACTTCTCCTCCTGCCACCCAAGGCCAGGTCCACCTAGAGTGTCAAACGCTAAGGCCCCTCAGGGTCCCTCCCGGCTGTGAACCTCTCTCCCCAGGCCTTCTTCACTTGTGCTCCTCCTTGGCTCCTGCCTGCCCTAGGGGGCCTCTCTTCCCTACTCAAAAGCTTGTGGAGGCCGGGTGTGGTGGCTCATGCCTATAATCACAGTACTTTAGGAGGCCGAGGCAGGTGATCACTTGAGGTCAGGAGTGTGAGACCACCTGGCCAACATGGCAAAACCCCGCCTCTACCAACAATACACAAAATTAGCCGGGCGTGGTGGCGTGTACCTGTAATTCCAGCTACTCGGGAGGCTGAGGCAGGAGAGTCACTTGAACCCAGGAGGCGGAGGTGGCAGTGAGCAGAGATCTCGCCACTGCACTGCAGCCTGGGTGACAAAAACAAAAACAAAACAAACAAACAAAAAAGCTTGTGGAGGCAGCAGCCTACTCTGTGTCTCTCTCCCTCCTTGGCTTCTCATTCCACTCACTCCTCAACCCCTGCAGCTTGGCTGCTGTCCCCTGCAACCTACGCCTCCCTCGCGGTGCCTCCAGCAGTTTTGCTAACTCCAACTGTGCTTCCCTGTCTCAGCCTCATCTTTCCGGCCCTTCCTGCAACATGTAGCTCTGTTATTCCCTCCCTCTTCCTGGAAACACTGTTCTTCCCTTGGCTCCTGTGACACCACACGCCCCTGTTTTTCTAAAACCCACATCTGGTTGGTCAGTTACCCCTGCCCACGTGGCCAGGGCCGCTGCTCCATCCTGTGCTCCCAGCAGTGGGGGACTGTGGCTTTCTGCTGTTAGGGTTGCCAGATTCCATAAGTGGGACAAACTGAAACTCACTGTTTATCTGAAATTTATTTTATATTTTATTTTTTTTAGACAGGGTCTCACTCTTGTGGCCCAGGCTGGAGTGCAGTGGCATGATCTCGACTCACTGCAACCTCCGCCTCCCGGGTTTAAGTGATTCTCCTGCCTCAGCCTCCCAAGTAGGCAGGATTACAGCTGCACACCACCACGCCCGACTACCGTTTATCTGAAATTTAAATTTAACTGGCCAGGCACAGTGGCTCAAGCCTGTAATCCCAGCACTTTGGGAGGCTGAGGCATGTGGATCACCTGAGGTCAGGAGTTCAAGACCAGCCTGGCCAACATGGTGAAACCTCATCTCTACTAAAAATACTAAAAATACACAAATTAGCCGGGCATGGTGGTGGGCATCTGTAATCACAGCTACTCAGGAGGCTGAGGCAGTAGAATCACTTGAACCTGGGAGGAAAAAAATAAATAAAATAAAATAATAAAAATAAATAAAATAAAATAATTTGAGACAGTCTTGTTCTGTCACCAGGCTGGAGTGCAGTGGCACCATCTTGGCCCACTGCAACCTCTGCCTGGCAAGTTCAAGCGATTCTCCTGCCTCAGCCTCCCGAGTAGCTGGGATTACAGGCGTGCACCACCACACCCGGCTAATTTTTGTATTTTTAGTAGAGATGAGGTTTCACCAAGTTGATCAGGCTGGTCTCAAACTCCTGATCTCAAGTGATGCACTCGCCTTAGCCTTCCAAAGTGCTGGGATTACAGACGTGAGCCACCGTGCCCAGCCATCTTGTATTTTTATGTGCTAAATTTGGCACCAGCTTGGTGCCTGGCATAGAGCAGGCACTCAGTAAATGTTAGCTGAAGGAATGTGGGCAGTGATGGCGGCAGGCACAGGTGTTGTGGGGCACAAAAGAAGTAAGGTCCCTAGAGGAGGTGACACCTGAGCCCTGCAGATGGAAATATTAGGTCATGTACCAACGGCCCCTCCATGGAGATATCTCCCACAGTGGGTTGAATAGAATCCCCCCAGATTATATGTTCAAGTCCTAACCGCCCCCCTACCCTGTATCTGTGAATGTGACCTTAATTAGAAATAGAGTCTTTGCAGATGTAATTGAGTTAAAGCTCTTGGGATGAGATCATCCTGGATTTAGGGTGGGCCCTAAATCCAATGACTGGTGTCCTTAGAAGAGAAAGCAGAGGGAGAGTTGAGATACAGCGGGAAGACAGCCATGTGAAGCCAGAGCCGGAGACTGGAACGAGGCAGCTAGGAGTCAAGGACTGCCAAGGAGAGAGGCACGCAGTGGGTTTTCCCTCAGAGCCTAGAAAAGGAACCCGCTCTGCCAACACCTTGATTTTGAGCTTCTGGGAGAACTGGGACAAAATGAATTGCTGTTGTTTTAAGCCATCTGGTTTGTGATATTTCATTAGGGCAGCCCTGGAAAACTCACACACTCCCAAGGCTCCGTGTTTCCCCAAATCTCTGTTTCTTCCTTCGGGACCTCTGCCCCCAGAACCCTCTGTGGTGCAGACCTCTTGTGTGACCAGCCACCAACATGGTCTCGGTAATCTTCTGTTGTTGTTGTTGTTGTTGTTGGTTTTTTTTTTTTTTTTTTTTTTTTTGAGACGGAGTCTCGCTCTGCCACCCAGGCTGGAGTGCAGTGGCCGGATCTCAGCTCACTGCAAGCTCCGCCTCCTGGGTTCACGCCATTCTCCTGCCTCAGCCTCCCGAGTAGCTGGGACTACAGGCGCCCGCCACCGCGCCCGGCTAGTTTTTTGTAGTTTTTTTTTAGTAGAGACGGGGTTTCACAGTGTCAGCCAGGATGGTCTCGATCTCCTGACCTCGTGATCCGCCCGTCTCGGCCTCCCAAAGTGCTGGGATTACAGGCTTGAGCCACCGTGCCCGGCCTATTGTTGTTGTTGTTTTTGAGACAGAGTCTCCTTCTGTCGCCCAGGCTGGACTGCAGTGGCACAGTCTCGGCTCACTGCAAGCTCCGCCTCCCGGGTTTACGCCATTCTCCTGCCTCAGCCTCCCGAGTAGCTGGGACTACAGGCGCCCGCCACCGTGCCCAGCTAATTTTTTGTATTTTTAGTAGAGACAGGGTTTTACCGTGTTAGCCAGGATGGTCTCGATCTCCCGACCTCGTGATCCACCCGCCTTGGCCTCCGAAAGTGCTGGGATTACAGACATGAGCCACCGCACCCAGCCTGTTGTTGTTTTTTTAAGACAGAATCTTGCTCTGTTGCCCAGGCTGGAGTGCAACGGGGTGATCTCGGCTCACTGCAACTTCCGCCTCCCAGATTCAAGTGATTCTCCTGCCTCAGCCTCCCGAGTAGCTGGGATCGCAGGCATGTGCCATCGTGCCCAGCTAATTTTTTTTTGTATTTGTAGTAGAGACGGGGTTTCACCATGTTGGCTAGGCTGGTTTTGAACTCCTGATCTTAGGTGATCCACCCACCTCAGCTTCCCAAAATTCTGGGATTACAGGCATGAGCCACTGTACCTGGCCTTTTTTTTTTTTTTTTTTTTTTTGAGACGGAGTGTTGCTCTGTCGCCAGGCTGGAGTGCAGTGGCACGATCTCGGCTCACTGCAACCTCCGCCTCCTGGGTTCAAGCAATTCTCCTGCCTCCTGAGTAGCTGGGACTACATGCATGCACCACCACGCCCAGCTAATTTTTGTATTTTTTCCTTTTTTTTTGAGACAGAGTCTTGCTCTGTCACCCAGGCCGGAGTGCAGTGGTGTGCTCTCGGCTCACTGCAAGCTCCGCCTCCCTGGTTCATGCCATTCTTCTGCCTCAGCCTCCTGTGTAGCTGGGACTACAGGTGCCTGCCACCATGCCTGGCTAATTTTTTGTATTTTTAGTATAGACGGGGTTTCACCGTGTTAGCCAGGATGGTCTCGATCTCTTGACCTCGTGATCCACCTGCCTCAGCCTCCCAAAGTGCTGGGATTACAGGTGTGAGCCACCACGCCTGGCCAATTTTTGTACTTTTTGCACAGACAGGATTTCAGCATGTTGGTCAGGATGGTCTTGGTCTCTTGACCTCATGATCCGCCCACCACAGCCTCCCAAAGTACTGGCATTACAGGTGAGAGCCACTGTGCCCGGTCCCTTTTTTTTAAATTATTTTTTGAGACAGGGTCTAGCTTTGTTGCCTAGCCTAGAGTGCAGTGTCTTGATCTTAGCTCACTGTGACCTCCACCTCCTGGGCTCATGTGATCCTCCTGCCTCAGCCTCCTGAGTAGCTGGGATTACAGGCATGTGCCACAATGCCTAGCTAATGTGTGTGTGTGTGTGTGTGTGTGTGTGTATGTTTTGGTAGAGATGGGGTTTCACCATGTTGCCCAGGTTTGTCTCAAACTCCTGGGCTCAAGTGATCCTCCTGCCTTGGCCTTCCAAAGTGCTAGGATTACAGGCATGAGCCACTGTGCCTGGCCTCAAATTTCCCCTTCTTTTTTTTTTTTTTTTTTTTTTGAGACGGAGTCTCGCTCTGTCGCCCAGGCTGGAGTGCAGTGGCGCGATCTCGGCTCACTGCAAGCTCCGCCTCCCGGGTTCACACCATTCTCCTGCCTCAGCCTCCCGAGTAGCTGGGACTACAGGCGCCCACAACCGCGCCCGGCTAATTTTTTGTATTTTTAGTAGAGACGGGGTTTCACCGTGGTCTCGATCTCCTGACCTTGTGATCCGCCCGCCTCGGCCTCCCAAAGTGCTGGGATTACAGGCGTGAGCCACCGCGCCCGGCCAAATTTCCCCTTCTTATAAGGACACTACTCGTATTAGGGCCCACCCTAAAGATCTCACTTTAACTGGATTACCTCTTTAAAGACCCTATCTCCAAATAAGGTCACATTCTGAGGCACTGAGGGCTGGGACTTCCATACAGGAATTGTGGGGAGGGCATAAGTCAGCCTGTAAAACGCCAGGGTCTTTTGCCCATGTTGAGTGCAGTGGTGTGATCTCGGCTCACTGCAGCCTCCACCTCCCAGACCCAAGTGATCCTCCTGCCTCAGCCTTCCAAGTAGGGACCACAGGTGTGCACCACCACACCCAGCTAATTAAGAAAAAATTTTTTCTTTTTCTTTTTTTCTTTTTTTTTCTTTGAGACAGGGTCTGGCTCTGTCACCCGGGCTGGAGTGCAGTGGCGCAATCTCAGCTTACCGCAGCCTTGTCCTCCCAGGCTCAAGCAATCCTCCCACCTCAACGCCCCAAGCAGCTGGGACTACAGACGAGGTCCCAGAGACGAGGCCTCCTCTCTTGTGAATGGGATTAGGTGTCCTAATAAAAAACTTGATGGAGGGAGTTGCCCTCCCTTGCCTTCTGCCTTCTGTCACTGGAGGATGCAAAAGGAAGGTCCTCACCAGATGGCAGCGCCATACTCTTGGACTTCCCAGTCTCTGTTCTTTTTTGAGATGGAGTCAGTCTTGCTCTGTCACCCAGGTTGGAGTGCAGTGGCATGATCTCGGCTCTGTGCAACCTCCGCCTCCTGGGTTGGGTTCAAGCGATTCTTCTGCCTCAGCCTCCCAAGTAGCTGGGACTACAGGTGCCCGCCACCATGCCTGGCTAGTTTTTGTATTTTTAGTAGAGATGGAGTTTCACCATGTTGGCCAGGCTGGCCTCGAACTCCTGACTTCGTGATCTGCCCGCCTTGGCCTCCCAAAGTGCTGGGATTACAGGCGTGAGCCACCGTGCCTGGCGCCTCTGTTCTTTATAACCCAGTCTCAGGTGTTCTGTTACAGCAGCACAATGGACTAAGACAATGGCAGAGCCCCACCTCTGCTCAGGTGATGGGTGGGGGTCACGGCAGGTGTGCTGGACTACAAGTACCATGGGTCCAATCCAAGCCTGGGAATCCTAATCTTCTTTGCTAGGGATTGTTTTAAGGGGCATAGGCCTGCTCTGGGATTCCTGGAAAGGGTTGTTCTTCCTGATAACAAGACAAATGCCAAGGAGAAAGCCCCTGCTCCCTGCCCATCCTTTCCCACTCTGGAAATTGTCCTCAGAGGATGGGATGCTTGGAGCAACTGCAGCCATCTAGTGATCATGAGGAGAAATCTGATACGTGGAAGGGACAATGCTGAGAAAGGAGAAGCACCTGAGACATTGATGACCACTGAGCCTCTCAGTGGTGACACTGACCTCCTGACTCCTTAGGAAACATAAAATGCCTGCTTTGCCCAAATCATCACTGAGTGGCTGTTCCTCTACTTGCGGCCACATGCATCTTAACTGAAAGGGAGGGGACACAGGATTTTGAAAATATGTCTCCGTATCACCCAGCTTGGCACTGGCTCTCAGCTTTGCCACCATCAAGCTGTGTGATCTTAGGCAGGTGACCCGAAGCCTCAGCCTTTCATCTGGAAAATAGGGCTGCTGTGGGGGAGAAATGGGATAACCCAGGTGAGGCATTTTGCACATGGTAGTTGGTATGTATATGCATTCATTTCATTTGTTTATTCCTCCACTAATTTATTTAACAATCATATTTAAACACCTACTATGTACTTGCACTAATAGGGTTTGGGAATGTAGTTGTGAAAAACTAACTAATAAGCACTTGAAATTGGCTCTTACTTCTACTATTATTGCAAGACTTTGCCTTCAAGGAGAGGTTTTGATATGTTGGTAAAATGAAGATAGGTTTGGCAGACGTGATCTTCTTGGACCTAGCAGTGTGGGTATCTGGAGTGAGAGGAGCTGGGGGCAGTTAGGGAGGGGAGGAGCAGTTAGGAAGGGAGCTGGGGGCAGTTAGGGAGGGGAGGAG
Organism: Macaca nemestrina; assembly: GCF_043159975.1. NCBI lineage: Eukaryota > Metazoa > Chordata > Mammalia > Primates > Cercopithecidae > Macaca > Macaca nemestrina. Next base: position 10,491,516 of record NC_092136.1, read on the forward strand.
CAGTTAGGAAGGGAGCTGGGGACAGTTAGGGAGCTGGGAGCAGTTAGGAAGGGTTTTCCTGGGGAGGTGGTGCTTGGGACACCTGAGGCTGATTCTCCCAGCAACCATTTGTTAAGCACCTACTGTGTACCAGCTGCTGTGGAACTGTGTAAGTTGCTAGGGTAAGACAGGTGCCCCACCCTCTGGGCTCACAGCCTCCAGAAGGTGATAAACAGGTACATGGGGCCAGGTCATACGTATAATCCCAGAACTTTGGGAGGCTGAGGCGGGCAGAATCACTTCAGTCCAGGAGTTCAACACCAGACTGGGCAGCATAGCAAGACCCCATCTCTATAAAAAATAAAAAGTTAGGCCGGGCGCGGTGGCTCACGCCTGTAATCCCAGCACTTTGGGAGGCCGAGGGGGGCGGATCACAAGGTCAGGAGATCGAGACCACGGTGAAACCCCATCTCTACTAAAAATACAAAAAATTAGCCGGGCGCGGTTGTGGGCGCCTGTAGTCCCAGCTACTCGGGAGGCTGAGGCAGGAGAATGGCGTGAACCCGGGAGGCGGAGCTTGCAGTGAGCCGAGATCGCGCCACTGCACTCCAGCCTGGGCTGGGCGACAGAGCGAGACTCCGTCTCAAAAAAAAAAAAAAATAAATAAAAATAAAAATAAAAAAATAAAAATAAAAAGTTAATAGGGTATGGTGGCACACACCTGTAGTCCCAGCTACCCAAGAGGCTGAGGTGAGAGGAATGCTTGAGCCAGGCAGATTGAGGCTGCAGTGAGCCATGATCTTGCCACTGTACTCCAGCCTGGGTGACTCAGTGAGACCCTGCCTCAAGAAAAACACAAAAAAATGAAAAACAAAAGCAAGTAGGTGGTTCCATTAGATTGTGATCAGTGTTGAGATGGGGAGGGGGCAGATGTCCTACAGAAGGTGATATCTGAGCTTCATTTCAAAAGGTAAATAAGAATTAGACAGCAAGAGGCCAGGCACAGTGTCTCATGCCTGTAATCCCAGCACTTTGGGAGGCCAAGGTGGATGGATCACATGAGGTCAGGAGTACGAGACCAGCTTGGCCAACATGGTGAAACCCTGTCTCTACTGAAAATACAAAAATTACCCAGGCACGGTGGCATGTGCCTGTAGTCCCAGCTACTCGAGAGACTGAGGTAGGAGAATCATTTGAAGCTAGGAGGCAGAGGTTGCAGTGAGCCAATATAGTGCCACTGTACTCCAGCCTGGGCAACAGAGCGAGACTCTGTCTCAAAAAAAAAAAAAAAAAAAAAAACCCACAAAAACAAAACAACAACAAAAAACAGGCCTGGCACAGTGGCTCATGCCTGTAATCCCAGCACTTTGGGAGGCTGAGGTGGGTGGATCGTGAGGTCAGGAGTTCAAGACCAGCCTGGCCAAGATGATGAAGCCCCGTCTCCACTAAAACTACAAAAAATTAGCCAGCATGGTGGCAGGCGCCTGTAATCCCAGCTACTTGGAGGCTGAGGCATAGAATTGCTTGAACCTGGGAGGCGGAGGTTGCTGTGAGCCAAGATCACGTCACTGTACTCTAGCCTGGGCGACAGAGCGAGACTCCGTCTCAAACAAACAAACAAAACAAAACAAAACAAGGCCGGGCGCGGTGGCTCAAGCCTGTAATCCCAGCACTTTGGGAGGCCGAGACGGGCGGATCACGAGGTCAGGAGATCGAGAGACGATCCCGGCTAACACGGTGAAACCCCGTCTCTACTAAAAAAATACAAAAAAATAGCCGGGCGAGGTGGCGGGCCCCTGTAGTCCCAGCTACTCGGGAGGCTGAGGCAGGAGAATGGCGTAAACCCGGGAGGCGGAGCTTGCAGCGAGCTGAGATCCGGCCACTGCACTCCAGCCTGGGTGACAGAGCAAGACTCCGTCTCAAAAAAACAAAACAAAACAAAACAAAACAAAAAAAGAGATAATTAGACAGCAAGGAAAGGAGGAGCTTTGTTCCAGGTATTGCATATATAAAGACTTGAAGGCAAGAGAGGGGACTCGGCATCCTGGCCATTTCTGGTTGCTGAGTATGCTGATAGCTAAGGCATATCATTAAGTGGGATAGTGTTGAGAGGTATATTGTTTCTGAGGCTTTGATTGAAAGTGACAGAAAACAGAAATCAACCAGGCTTAAACAATAAGGAGGCCGGGCGCGGTGGCTCAAGCCTGTAATCCCAGCACTTTGGGAGGCCGAGACGGGCAGATCACGAGGTCAGGAGATCGAGACCATCCTGGCCAACACCGTGAAACCCCGTCTCTACTAAAAATACAAAAAAAAACTAGCCGGGCGAGGTGGCGGGCGCCTGTAGTCCCAGCTACTCCGGAGGCTGAGGCAGGAGAATGGCGTAAACCTGGGAGGCGGAGCTTGCAGTGAGCTGAGATCCGGCCACTGCACTCCAGCCCGGGCTACAGAGCAAGACTCCGTCTCAAAAAAAAAAAAAAAAAAAAAAAAAAAAGGAAAAAAAATGTATTGGCCTACTCCTTACATAACTAAAAGGTCCAGAGGTTCAGGCTAGGTGTGGTGGCTCACGCCTGTAATCCCAGCATTTTGGGAGGCTGAGGAGGGCAGATTGCCTGAGATTAGGAGTTCAAGATCAGCCTGGCTAACACGGTGAAACCCTGTCTCTACTAAAAATACAAAAAAAATTAGCCAGGCATGGTGGTGGGTGCCTGTAATCCCAGTTATTCGGGAGGCTAAGGCAGGAGAATTGCTTGAATCTGGGAGGTGGAGGTTGCAGTGAGCCAAGATCAGGCCATTGCACTCCAGCCTGGGCGACGGAGCAAAACTGCATCTCAAAAATAAAAATAAAAGGTCCAGAAGTTCAGTGGCTTCAAGTGAGGTTGGTTGGGTGACTTTTTCTCCTCTACCTCCAGGTTCAAGTGATTCTCATGCCTCAGACTCCCATCTTTTCTTTTTTCTTGAGACAGGGTCTCACTCTATTGCCGAGGCTGGAGTGCAGTGGCACACTCATGGCTCCTGGGTTCAAGCAATCCTCCCACCTCAGCCTCCCTAGTACCTGGGACCACAGGCACGTGCCACCACACCTGGCTAATTTTTTTTTTTTTTTTTTTTTTTTTTGCAGAGGTAGAGGTCTTGTCACGTTGCTCAAGGTGGTCATGAACTCCCAGCTTCAAGCGATTCACCCACCTCTGCCTACCAAAGTGCTGGGATTACAGTGTGAGCCACTGCACCTGGCCTTGGGTGGCTTTTTTCATCCCCTCGTGGTATTCTCCATAGTGCTGGCTTTCCCCGAAGGTTAAAGATGGCAGCCAACACTCCTGTGCTCAGCTTCCTGGTCTTTGTCTTGTATTTACAACATGCTGATTGGACCAGCTTTGGTTTCTAGTTCATTTCTGAAGCATTCATGGTATCCAGGGCCTTGGGAAAGGCTGGCATCAGCATGGGATCAAAGCCATAGCACCACATGGATCCCCAAACAAAAAAGGGGAAGGGGGATGGATGTCAGGGGACAAGATTTTGAAGGAGATAAGTCATGCTAAGGAGCTTGATCTTAATCCAAGGATAATGAGAAGCAGAGGATTGACTTGATCAGATTGGGTTTTAGAAAGATCACCCTGGAGGCTGGGCGCAGTGACTCACGCCTGTAATCCCAGCACTTTGGGAGGCTGAGGCGGGTGGATCACCTCCCGGAACTCCGGAGGTCAGGAGTTCAAGACCAGCCTGGCCAACACGGTGGAACCCCGTCTCTACTAAAAATACAAAAAAATTAGGCGGGTGTGGTGGCGGGTGCCTGTAATCCCAGTTACTCGGGAGCCTGAGGCAGGAGAATCACTTGAACCCAGGAGGCGGAGGTTGCAGTGAGCCGAGATCACGCCATTGCACTCCAGCCTGGGCAACAAGAGCAAAACCCCATCTCAAAAAAAAAAAAAAAAAAAAAAAAAAAAATCACCTTGGCTTGGCATGGTAGCATGCACCTGTAATCACAGCTACTCAGGAGGCTGAGACAGGAGGGCAGCTTGAGTCCAGGAGTTCAAGACCAGCTTGGGCATTATAGGGAGACTGTATCTCAAAAAGCAAAAAAGAAAGATCACCCTGGCTGTCGAATAAAGAACAGATTAGAGGAAGGCAAGAGAAGAGGCGGAGAGTCCGGTGGGGGACTCTTTTGGAATAGGATGAAGCCCAGGAGGGGCAGTGGGAGAGGGGACTTCACAAGAGTTGGAGACTGATGGATCAGGAAGTAAAGGAGAGGGAAAGTGGAGGACCACTCCCAGGTTTCTACTTTGACTCCCAGTGGGGAGAGAGATAAAGGGTCTGTAATCCCAGAACTTTGGGAGGCCTAGGTAGGTGGATCACTTCAGGTCAGGATTACGAGACCAGCCTGGCCAGCATGGTGAAACCCCCAATTCTTCGGATGTGGTGGCACATGCCTATAATCCCAGCTACTCAGGAGACTGAGGCAGGAGAATCGCTTTAACCTGAGAGGTGGAGGTTGCAGTGAGCCAAGATCGTGCCACCGGACTCCAGCCGGGGCAACAGAGTGAGACTCCTTCTCAAAAAATAAAATAAAATAGACCAGGCATGGTGGCTCACGCCTGTAATCCCAGGACTTTGGGAGGCCGAGGTGGGCAGACCACCAGAGGTTGGGAGTTCGAGACCAGCCTGCCTAACATGGAGAAACCCTGTTTCTACTAAAAATACAAAATTAGCCGGGCGTGGTGGCGCATGCCTGTAATCCCAACTACTCGGGAGGCTGAGGCAGGAGAATCGCTTGAACCCGGGAGGCGGAGGTTGCGGTGAGCCAAGATCGTGCCATTGCACTCCAGCCTGGGGAACAAGAGTGAAACTCCATCTCAATAAATAAATAAAAGGAAGAGGGATAGGGAAGGGGCAGGCTGGGCACATGGTGGTGAAGATTGGTGACAGTTCAGAGAGAGTTTTGGACAGGCCTAGGAGACAGCAAGTGATACTGAGTCCGGAAGGCAATTGGTGGGATATGGGGGTTCAGAGCCTGGGGTCAGGGCTAGGGAAGGAGGGGGTTATCCACAGCCCAGGATTTGATATATCTGAGCCTGGGGAATTGAGGGAATGGATCGAGCCCAGAGGAACCACATGAAAGGTTTGAAGTCCAGCCAGGAAGGGAGCCAAGGAGGAGCTCACGTCCTGGAGCTAGAGGTGGCCCTGTCTGTCCAGTCCTGCCCAGAGACGGAGTGAGAACATACCCGCCAAAGGTCCTTTGGGTTTAGAGATAACAAAGTCACTGGTGACCTTGGAGGAACGGTTTCTGTGGAGTGGTGGAGTTGGGGAGTGAGTGGGAGGTGAGGACAGGGATGGAGGGGTGTGAACATCTCTTTTAAGCACTATTTTTTTTTTTAAGGCAGCAACACTGCTAGCTGAAAGGGGCAACTAAGGTGAACATGGGATGAGGGAGGGGTGGAAGTGGGGTACGGGAGATGCGGGGGGTGTGTTTAGGATGAATAGACTTAGGCAGGTTCATGTGATGAGGGGGAAGACAAACATGAGTAAGGAGGGGAAAATGAAAATCAAGGTGCTCAGGATTGGGGTGTGTGTGTGGTGAGGCTGGCACTGGGGGTGATGCAAAGCCTTGGAGTGAGGTTGGCCTTGAAGGGGGAAGATCCATCTATGCTACAGGGAGGGGAAGGAGCAGACAAAGGCTATGAAGGGGGTTCCTCCCAGATGGCCTCTGTTCTCTCTGAAAGTGGGAGGCAAGGTCCTGTGCTAAGAGCCATATGGTGGGTGGAGTGGTGGAGGGGGACTGTGGAGAGACAGAAAGGGTACTCACTGCTCAGCCAGGAGCCCTGGATGTACCCTGGCAGAGCAGAGCTCATCTGCAGAACCCAGCAGCCCTGAGGGAAGGGCTGGGCATGGGGCATGCAGATGGGTGAGCCAGGCCAGGGTTTGCAGGGTGGGTGGAGCATCCTGGGGCACCAGGTGAGGCTCAGAGAATGGTGAGCCACCTGTTTGGCTGGATCTTACATGGGCTAAAAACCCCTTGAGTACTGGCCTGTGAGACCTTTGCCTGGAAGGCAATAGGGAACCATGGAAGGCTGAGCAGGAATGGGACATAATCGAAGCTGTATTTAAAAATTTGTATTTAGTGGCCTGGCACAGTGGCTCACACTTGTAATCCCAACACTTTGCGAGCCAAGGCAGGTGAATTGCTTGAGATCAGGAGTTCCAGACCCACCTGGCCAAAATGGCAAAACCCCATCTCTACCAAAAACATAAAAATTAGCCAGGCGTGGTGGTGCATGTTTGTAATCCCGGCTACTTGGGATTAGGCTGAGGCAAAAGAATCGCTTAAACCTGGGAGGCAGAGGTTGCAGTGAGCCGAGCTCAAACCACTGCATTCCAGCCTGGGCGACAGAGCAAGACTAGGTCTAAAAAAAAAAAAAAAAATTGTATTAAGTGATGTGTGTATAGTGTATACTGGATTAGAGAGGTCAGACTGAAGGCAGTCTGGAACTGCTTCATGTCAGTATCTGGAACTGCTGACATGTCTAAAGGGAGTATCTTAGTCCATTTTGTGTTGCTGTAACAGAATACCTGAGACTGGGTAGTTTATAAACAAAGAAGTTTATTTTTCTCACAGTTTGGGAGGCCGGGAAGTCCAAGAGCATGGTGCTGGCATCTGGTGAGGGCCTTCTTGCTGCATCCTCACATGGCAGAAGGAGCTTACATGCGGGGTGGGATTAGGGGGCCAAACTCATCTTTTATCTAGAACCCACTCCCTCAATAACTAACCCACTCTTGAGATAATGGCATTAATCTATTCCTGAGGGCAGCACCTCATGCCCAAAGGTCCCACCTCTCAACACTGTTGTATTAGGGATTAAGTTTCCAACACATGGACTTTGTGGGAAATGTTCAACCCATAGTTGAGAAGATGTTTAGTGTCCAATGTCATGGAACAGCTTCTTGCTCCAGAGGTCAGACCCAGGAGCTCAAGGTGGGGCTGGCCCAGAACTGGTCCACTGGGCATGGGCTGCCTCATGGAGCAGTGAGCCATGGGCAGAGGGGGCCCTGCTGGGGGTGCTCAAGAGGGGAACATGGCTTCAGCTGGAAACCAGCAGTGATGTTGTTACTCCATTCCATGTGAGATGTCCTTGGATCCTCCTAACAGTCGATGAGGTCAGGATCATCTTTCCCTTTTAGAGATGAAGGACTGAGGCTCAGAGAAGCCAAGTAATTCACCTAAGGCCACACAGCAAGCAAGAAGCAGAGCCAGGACTCAGCCTAAGTCTGAGCTCCTGCCACTTCTCTAGGGACCTCTGCTCCACCTGACTGCACTGGAAGGTTATGGGTGGTTCTGGGGCAGGGCTTGCTGGGGGTGGATTTAAGGCTCAATGACTCCAATGGCCCAGGGGGACCATGATCCAGGCACTTACCCAGGAACACGGGTTGCCCAGGGCGCCAGGCTCGGCCTCTCTGGGAGGACATTTATGCCCAGACTGAGGTGGGATCCCCTTGGTCCATGCGGTCACCGCCAGAGGGCGCAGCTGTTGTCCAGGTGATGGCAAGGGGAGGCCCCCGCCCCCCCATCCCAGTTTCCGGAGAAACCAAGCAGGCTCCCCCTCATGGAGTCGGGGAGCTCCTGTCACCTCTCATCTCAACCTGAGGTCTTGCTGACCCTTCCCCAGGGATGTCGGATTTGCTCAGGGAGTCAGATTTCCTCCGCGTGGGTGTCTGAAGCCTGGAGTCTCCTTGCTGACCCTGTGCCTGGTCTGCTGCATCCTCCTCCAAGTGCCACTCCCAGATGTGCTTGTCTTGCCTCCCTCTGCCTTCTCGTTGCACGGCCCCGGTGCCGGGGTGGTGCCAAGCACCAGGTTGCCACCTCTGTCACCTCTCTCAGCTTCTTCACAACCCTGAGGGGGTGAGGTGGGGTGGGGGAAGGAGTGCCAGCTAGACCACGGGGGTCACCGACAGGGCTCAGAAAAGGGGAGGGCAGCACCCTGGACCACACAGCCTGCCCAGGGCCCCAGTGGGCGGCAGGGGAGGGAGGAACTGAATTCCTGTCTGGGCAGGACTGAGAGAGGGTGGGGGCCCCAGAGGGAGCTGCCCTGGTCCTTCCACTCTAGCCCACCTCCTCCATTTCCCCAGGGTCACCTCCCGCCAGGCCCCCAGTCGATGGGAGCTCCTCTCCCCAACCCCCTACTTGCTCAGCCAGGTTTTGGCTCGGATCCTACCACAATCCCTCCCCGACCCCAGGGCCCTCCCGCTGCCTCCCTCCCTCCCCAAGTTTAGCCCCTTGGCTGTGGCCACTGAGGGCCTGGCTAGGGTCCCAGGAACCACACCACAGCGGCCAGGCTCGCTGGGTCGGAGCTCGGGACAGTCCCAGTCTGTCTGGCAGGACTGGCGGGCTTGGGATTGGCTGGAGCTGCCCCCGCCTGTGGGAGGAGGGAGCTGCAAGGGGAGGCCGCGTGGCTTGCCCAAGGTCACCCTCCTTTTCCCTCCCAGCATCCCTGTTCAACCTTTGTCCTCTCGGCCTCACCTTGAGGAAGGAGGAAACAAGAAACCCAGTAGGCAGAGCGCAGAGAAGCCTGATGAAGGCAAAGGGCTCCTGACACACTTATTCATTCAGTAAACACTGAGTACCTACTGTATGCCAGGCCCCCAGAGCACAGCAGCAAACAGAGCCCCTGCCCTCAAGGGGTCACAGCCCAGCCAGAGACAGGCAAGGAAACCACCACAGGCATCATATAGACTTGTGTCTCTGAGCTGTGTGTGTGGCAAGGGCGCAGAGTGGGACTCGGCCTGGCTAGGGCCGGCTTCCCTGGGGACCGGAGAGGTGAGGAGCCTTTTCTGGCCCAGGCAAGGGATGCAGCTTCTGGCGGAGGCCTGTGTAGGGGCTGTGCAAGGCCTCAGTTTCCTCATCTGGAACAATGTAGGAAATAAATGTGCCCTGATCACGCTTGCTTCCAGGCGGCCTGCGTCCTGGCCTGTAGCCCTCGAAAAGAAGGCGCTGTCGCTTCCACTGGAAGGGTGAGCCCGAGCTCATCAGCGAAAATGGTGGGGAGGGCATTCCCGGGAGCCCCCTGGCTCACACCAAGCTCGGAGGTAGCTCGCGGAGGTGAGGGCCCCGGGTTCTCGGCCGCGCTGCCCAGCTTCCTTGGCCCCTTCCGCTGCCTCAGTCTGCAGGAGAGGAGGGGCTGGTCCCCGGGCTGCCTCTCCTTCCCTCCCCTCCCACACCCCCATGCTCCTGGCCACGTGGCACCTCTGTGCCCCAGGCCTGGGGGAGGACGATCTCTGACCTGGGGACAAGTGGAGCCAGGGAAAGGTGGGTGGGATCTGGGATACCGCGGAGCCCGGATCCGGTGGCGCAGCCCCGCCCCGCAGCCCCGGGGGTGCTGTCTCTTTAAGAGCCTTCAGGCTGCTGGGAGCAGATGGCCAGGCCGGCCGGGGCCCCTTGTCCTTTGTGTGGCTTCGCACAAAAGAGGGGGCCAGCTGGGGAGGGGGCGGCTGTAGCAGGTGGGAGGGGTGGGGCCTTGCCCCTCCCCCTCCTAACCTTGCACCCTTGCCCCTCCATGAGGGGGTTGTTCGCTAGGAATGCGCCTTCCCTCTAGACCCTGTGGCCCCCACAGTCGCCCCAAAACTCCTAGGACACACTTCCTGTGTCGTGGCCCACCTCCTAGGCAGAAGCCTCATTGCATCCGGGCCTAGGGACTCTCCCAGCCCCCGCCCCAAGGAATAAACCTCCCCTCCCTGTCCCCACCTCCAGAGCAGAGTCTTCCTTTGGCCCAGAGTGCCTGGCTCTAGATAGAAATAAAGAGAATGAGGTTCTTAGGGGGCGGGGGAGAGGGATGCTGGGGCCGGAGGGAATCCAGTGGCTGGTGATCCCTGCTAGAGAGACTGGGGGTACCTGGGGCAGCCCTGGAGTAGGGAGGCAAGAAATAAGCAGGATGCTGAGCCTGCGGGTGGGGGTGAGGAGGCCGGGCCCGGGTCCCCAGGTTTGAGTCTGGAAAGGAGTCAAGGGGGGATGGGGGGTTCAACTGAGGCCCTGCCTAATAGGGGGCGGGGGCAAGATAGAAGACAGCATGGTAGGAGAGGCTGGTGTGCAGCAATGGTTGCCTGCCAGGCAGGAGGGGAGAGAGATGAGAGCCTCTCCAAAGGGTGGAGGTGCTGGGGACAGGGATGGCGCCCTGCCACTCAGGAGGGGTCGGCCTGAGAAGACTCTCTTAGTCTTGGAGCAGACCTCCTTAGCTCAGACCGGCCCCTGGTCCATTCATTCTCCTCCTTTGTCCAGACCTCCCCACCCTGGGGCTTGGTGCCCAATCCATGATTTAAGAGGAGGATAGAGGCCCCGTAGCCCTGGCCCGAGGTGTGGCGGGCAACGTGGCCGCTGGCTGGGTGGCCCCATGTGGCTGGACAGCGCAGCAGCCGGGTGGGGTTGAGCCTAGCTTTCCCTGGTTGTCCGCAGGAGCCCCCAGGAACAAGCGGCCCCAGCCGGGTCATGGCCCAACCGCAAGACCCCGGCCGCTCGGCCGCAGGCAGCGGGTGGGGGCAGGGATCCCTGGCTGGGCCCTGGGCTGCTTCTAAATTTAGGAATCTGATTACAGAGTGGCCGAGGAAGGGAAGGGAGAGAAGGGCGCGAGTGCGGGCTCGGCTCAGTCTGGGCACAGCGGGGTGTGCCCGGGTGGAGGTGTGTCCAGGAGACTGGGGCTCCGGGTGGGAGGGGCGGCGGGCGGGGGCTTCGGCTTGTGTGCGCGGCAGCACGTGCCCCGGGCGGCGGGGACGGGCACGGGCGCAGCTCGCAGGCTCGGAGCCGCCGCCGGTGTGTGCGCTGGCTCTTTGTGTGCCTGGCAGGGTGGCTGGGTCTGGCTTTGAAAGTCTCTGCCCACCCCCTCCCCCATCTCCGTCTGTGCCGCTCTACCCGCTTCCCTGTCTGTCACTCTGCCCATGCTTGTCCGGGGGGAGGGGGTGCTGCTTCCAGCTGGGGTGACAGTAAACCCAGTGGGGAGGAGACCCAGTTCCTCTATCCCCTGCAGCCCAGACCTTCCCCTACACCTCCCACTCCCCATCCCTCAGCCCTTGCTACCACTGTTTAGGGGTGCACACTGCAGCAGTTAAAGGGAACTGGGGCAACCCTTGGGGACCCACAGATCCACCAGAAGCCAGGCTCTGGCTGGGTAGCACTTGGAGGAACTCATTCCTTGCCTGTCCAGCCTCCCATCCGTTCTGGCCCCCAAGGGCGCATGAAGGGGGGTCCCCCCTGCGGAAGGGGGGGCGGGGAGTTCCTTGGCAGGAAGGGAAATGGAAGGAAAAGCTGGGCTCCACCCGGGCGGGCGGGCAGGCGGCCCCAGGGCCCCCGGGGCAGGCGGCAGTAACCCGAGCCCACTGGTGTGTGGTGCTGGTGTACGCGTGGGTGGGGCTGACCCCTGGCTACTCCTGGGGGGCAGTGGGGTCTCCCCCAGGGGCAAGTCTGGGAGCCCAGGGACGCGAGGGGGGCCCCCGCAGCGGGACGCGTGCCCCACCAGGGTCCTGATCCCACCCCCTGGAGGTCTGGCCCTGGCCCCCAGGCCCCGCCCCCCGGGCCCTCCCTCCCACCCCAGGGCCAGATGTTCAGCTGGCGGAGGCATCGGCTGGGGGAGGGGTGCTGAGGCCGCAGCCGGCACTACTTCCCTGCCAGCAGCTTCATTGTGTGCGCGAGGAGCGAGCGGCGGCGGAGAGCGGGCGAACGAGCGGCAGCCCGAGCGCGGCGGGGAGAGCGAGCGCGCCGGGGAGGGTGCGAGGCGGCGCCCGCGGCTGAGCTCCGCCCGCCTCCCGGCAACTCTGCCCAGCGCCGCGCGCCGTGCGCGCCGTCCCGCCGCCGCCGCCGCCGCCGCCGCCGGGGCCCCGGCGGGCTGCCGTCGCGGGCAGGGTTCTGCTTGGGACACGGGTCCCCGCCCGGGGACTGGGGCATCCCCGGCGCAGCCGAGAGCCGCAGAACCCTGGGGGCGCAGATTGCGCTGCAGCGCCCGGCCGCTGAACGGCGTGGGCAGGTGGGCGGTGGGGTTCCAGGGCGCTCGGAGGACGGGGGACCCCGACTTAAGGGGAACCCCAACCCTGAAGGGCGTACATAGCAATCGCACCCCAGCCGCACCGGACCTTGCGCTCATCCCTTGCGTCCCCTACTTCTGCACAAACTTTTCTGACGCCCTGGCTCGTGGGGGTCGCCGAGAGCGCTGGGGCTGCCCGGTGGGCTCCCACCCCGCCGGACCCTAGCCACGCTGACCTCCTGCCTCTCCTAACCTCAGTGGCGACCTCTCCAGGCCGGGCCGGGCTAGGCACTCGGAGCGAGTGCAGCAACCACTGTCGCTCTCCGAAGGCTCCCGCGCCCCCCCCCCGGGGCAGCTGGGCGGGGTAATGCCCTCGGTGATGGAGAAGCCGAGCGCGGGCTCCGGGATCCTGTCCCGCAGCCGGGCCAAGACGGTGCCCAACGGCGGACAGCCCCACTCGGAGGATGACAGCAGCGAGGAGGAGCACTCGCACGGTGAGCCAGGTGGCCTAGGGTTAAAGGCGCGCCGGCCTTGGGGGAGCGGAGTGGGGCGGGAGGGGGAAGAGTTGCAGACCACGAGTCTATTACACTGATGGCTCCTGCCTCTCCTGGATTGGAGCCTCTGCTTTGCTTCTCCCCCAAGCCCAGGCTGCCGGCACAGCCAATCTGGAACCTGGGCCCCTAGCTGCTGTGGAGGCGTCCTGTCGGCCCCTCCCCTGCCCTCAGCTCCTCAGGCACCGAGGCATCCCTTCCTTGCATAGAGTGGATCTCTCATACCTTGCCATCTTGCAGGGGACTGAGGTCTGGCTGGAGCAGGGGCTGGAGAGACACCTCCACACAGAGCTGTGAGGCTCCTGTGGTGGGGAGGAGCCTTGGGTTCCTTGCAGGGCTGTGGTCCAGGTCTAGGGGCTGCCCTCCAACCCGGCTCCCCTCCCCCCAGCCGGAACAAAGCACTGTGCTTGGCCTGGGCTCTAAAACCGTCCCCTTGTCCACCCTCCAGCCCCAATGGCCATGACTGGACAGGGTCTTTTCCTCTTCCAGTCCCTTCTGTGGCTGCAGGTAACTGAGGGGGACAATCAGGGAAAAGTGAGCCTCCTGGAAGGTGGGGGCCCTGGGTGGTCAGGAAGAACTCCAGGCCAGCCACCTCCCCCGCCACATCCTCTCTCCCGTCCGCCCTCCCTGGAGTCCTGACTACCTCCCCCTGGCTCCACAGACAGCATGATCCGCGTTGGAACCAATTACCAGGCCGTAATTCCGGAGTGCAAGCCTGGTGAGTGGCAGGACAGGCTGTGAAGTGGGGTGGGGGTGGAGGCTCTGGGCTTAGCCTGCAGCCCCACCTGGGGTGCCCTTGGCTGGCTCCCCCTGGGAGGACAGGCTGGCAGAGGTGGGTGGCCCTGTGGCATGGTTAGCTTTCCTGCCCTGCCTTCTTGTCTGGGTCTCTGCCCCTCCTTCCCTTCTGGGCCTCAACCTCCCTGGCTCCACTCCTCTGCTGCCCTCTGGCCATGGGTCCAGCCAGGCTTGTGCCACCAGGCTGATCTGAGTGTCTTCCCTCCTGCTCCTCGGCCTTTCAGAGAGCCCTGCACGCTACAGCAACAAGGAGCTGAAGGGGATGCTGGTGTGGTCACCCAACCACTGTGTGTCAGATGCCAAGCGTGAGTGGGGCACAGCCCTGGGAGGTGGGGGCTTGGGTTCATCCCAGCTCCAAGCCAGCTCTTCTCAGAAGGGGGCTGGAGGCTGAGGTGTGTGTGGATCCAACCCTTGCCCTGGGGCTCGTGTTCAGGGGCCTGGCCGCTGGGGGGTGGTCCCTTTCTGGACAGGCCTGGGTTAAGAGCTATAACCCCCTTCACCAAGACCCTGCCCCTCCTGCCCCTGCAGTTGACAAGTACATTGCAATGGCCAAGGAGAAGCATGGCTACAACATTGAGCAGGTGAGCCTTGGCCCCTAGGGACTTGGGAATGGGGTGGAATGGTGCTGGGGGCAGCTGAGCCTGAGCTGCCCCTTGCCCCGGGCCAGGCGCTGGGCATGCTCCTGTGGCATAAGCACGATGTAGAGAAGTCGCTGGCTGACCTGGCCAACTTCACCCCATTCCCTGACGAGTGGACAGTAGAGGACAAGGTGCTGTTTGAACAGGCCTTTGGCTTCCACGGCAAGTGCTTCCAGCGTATCCAGCAGATGGTAAAGCCCTTCCACCCCCACTCCCTGGCGCTCCTCTGCCCCTCCTTTCTGAAGAGCTTACGTGGGGCCCAGAGTCTTGAGTGGGCCCCAGCTTCTGGCGTTGCCTCCTCCAGCTGCCCGACAAGTTGATTCCCAGCCTGGTGAAATATTACTACTCTTGGAAGAAGACCCGCAGCCGAACTAGCGTGATGGACAGACAGGCCCGGCGGCTGGGGGGCCGCAAGGACAAAGAAGACAGGTGGGGGCAGGAGCAGGCACTGGGCATGGGGGTAGGTAGAGCTCCTGGCACCTGCCTCATTCCCTCCCTGGCCCCTGTGTCAGCAGTGATGAGCTCGAAGAGGGTCGAGGAGGCGTGAGTGAGGGAGAGCCCGATCCTGGAGACCCTAAGAGAGAGGTGAGCTCCCAGAGACTCTGGGCCCTGCCTGCCGGTCCTCTTGCCTCTCTCAGGCTCTGCACCACCTACCCGCCTCTCCTTTCACTGGCAGCCTCTGCCCTCTCGGCCCCTGAATGCACGCCCAGGCCCTGGAAAAAAGGAGGTCCAGGTATCTCAGTACCGCCACCACCCCTTGCGAACCCGGCGTCGCCCACCCAAGGGCATGTACCTGAGCCCTGAGGGCCTCACGGCGGTGTCAGGAAGCCCGGACCTTGCCAACCTCACGCTCCGAGGTCTTGACTCTCAGCTCATCTCCCTCAAGCGCCAGGTGGGGCCCTGGGAAATGATGGGACTATGCAAAGGGGGCACTCGGCACCTGGGAACTGAAGTCTGGGGGGGGAGCTGAGGTGTAAGTGAGATGGTTCAGGGGCTGAGCCCCATCCTCTAGGACTCTGGGCAATGCGGTGTTCTTTTTGGGCCTTCTTTTAAAAAACTGGTCTGTAGGCTGGGTGCGGTGGCTCACGCCTGTAATCCAGGCACTCTGGGGGACTGAGGCGAGCAGATCACCTGAGGTCCAGGGTTTAAGACCATCCTGGCCAACATGGTGAAACCCCATCTCTACTAAAAATACAAAAATTAGCTGGGCATGGTGGCACATGCCTGTAATCCCAGCTACTTAGGAGGCTGAGGCAGGAGAATCGCTTGAACCTGGGAGGCGGAGGTTGCAGTGAGTGGAGACTGCACTATTGCACTCCAGCATGGGCAACAGAGTGAGATTCTGTCTAAAAAAAAAAAAAAAAAAAAAAAAGGCTGGGCACGGTGGCTCATCCCTATAATCCCAGCACTTTGGGAGTCCGAGGTGGGTGGATCACCTGAGGATGGGAATTCGAGACCAGCCTGACCAACATGGAGAAACCCTGTCTCTACTAAAAACAATACAAAATTAGCCAGGCGGAGTGGCAGGCACTTGTAATCACAGCTACTCGGGAGGCTGAGGCAGGAGAATCGCTTGAACCTGGGAGACAGATGTTTTGGTGAGCTGAGATTGTGCCATTGCACTCCAACCTGGGTAACAAGAGTGAAACTCCGTCTCAAAAAATATATATATATGTGCGTGTGTGTGTGTGTGTGTGTGTGTGTGTATATATATATATAGTAAAAATAAAAACTGGTCTGCAGAAAGGGGAGAACCCCAGCGGCTCCCCTACTGAGTAGTGCAGGGGGAACAAGCCAGATGGTGGACGGCAGAGAGCTTTGCCGGGGCAGTGGTGCTGGTGTCTTTGCAGAAGTAGGGTCCTGTGAAGGGCATGGTGGCCTGCCTGAGATGGGAGTCTGATGTTCCTCCACTTCCTGGCCTTCCCAGGTACAGAGCATGAAGCAGACAAACAGCAGCCTACGCCAAGCCCTGGAGGGCGGCATTGATCCACTCCGCCCCCCGGAGGTATGGCCGCTCTTTAAGTTAGGGTGCAAAAGGGGATCTCTCTCTGGAGGTAGAGCAGAAAGAGTACTACTTGGGGAGCAGGGCTGCCATTTGCATGGTTTTAAGTCTAAAGGATATGTGTGTTCCTTGCTTTCCAGGCCAACACCAAGTTCAACTCCCGCTGGACCACAGATGAGCAGCTTTTGGCTGTCCAAGGTGGGTTAAACTGTGGTGAGAAGAGAGAACCCCAGGAATCTATCTCCCCACCCTCCAAGGAGTGGGGGGGGCAGAGGGGAAGGGTCAAGGAAGTAACTAGTTCTAAGGGGTATTGACGCTGCTGCCCTTTTGACCCTTGCAGCCATCCGTAGGTATGGCAAAGACTTTGGGGCTATTGCAGAGGTGATTGGGAACAAGACTCTGACCCAGGTGAAGACTTTCTTTGTGAGCTACCGGCGCCGCTTCAATCTGGAGGAGGTGCTGCAGGAATGGGAGGCTGAGCAGGATGGGGCCCCTGGAGCCCCGGTCCCCATGGAGGAGGCTAGGAGAGGGGCTCCATTGCCAGCCCCAGCCCTAGAGGAAGATGATGAGGTGAGAAGGGGGTGAGAGAAACCCCTCAGAGAGAAGAGGTGAGGCGAGGCGAGGCAAGGCGCTGCCTCGGTCCTTAGACTGGGCTGAGGGCAGGAAGAGCCTGGCTTCTCACTCTTTTCTCTCCCCTCAGGTCCAGATTACAGCGGTCTCCACGTCTGTGCCCCGATCAGTGCCCCCTGCACCACCCCCCCCTCCACCTCCCACCTCGCTGTCCCAGCCGCCCCCACTGCTGAGGCCACCTTTGCCCACGGCTCCCACTCTGCTCCGACAGCCACCCCCACTGCAGCAGGGCCGCTTCCTCCAGCCCCGGCTGGCCCCCAACCAGCCCCCACCACCTCTCATCCGCCCCGCTCTGGCTGCCTCCCGCCACAGTGCCCGTCCTGGCCCTCAGCCCCCACCCACCCTGATTGGAGCCCCTCTGGAGCCCCCAGCACCCTCACTCTGAGCCCTGTGGTCTTCCACCAACCACAGGCTCCAGGATCCCTTTGCTGGCCATCCCCAGGCATCTCTGGTGTCACCGAGGACAGAAGGGACTAGGGATCTGGCGGGGTCTTTGGAAGACCAGAGCTGCGCACAGCCCAGCCCCGCCCTGTGGGTTCTGCATGTGTTCCTGGCAGCTGGGCCTGTCTCCTGTGGCCATGGCCAGGCTCAGGGGCCTTTGAGCTGGCCTGAGGGCACTTTCGCTTCCTGGCTGGGACTGGAATGGCTGCCTCCTAGCCTGCTGGGGCTTGGCCTCTGGGCTCTGCCCTTTGTGTGTCGGGGGTAGTGACCTTAGCATGGGGTGGGGAGAGGGCAGTTGGGTGTGCTGGCTGTTCTCATTCCTCTTTCCCTTATTTTAGCAATAAGTCTGGGGTGAGGTGGGGAGGGAGGCTGCAGAGGGGGAGGTGGGCAGAGGGGCCTTACAGCAGCAGAGGCTGGAAGAGCAGCTCTGTCTTCAGGGGCCAGCTGGGAAATGCTGTGGAGCTGAGGGTGCCCACCAAACCCACCTTCCAGAAACTTGGAGAAATGGGGGTTGGGAATTTATGCAGACATGGATTTATTTTTCAACATTTTTTAAAAATTAAAAAAAAATAAAACCTAAGCTTACTGAGTTTTCTTTCCCTTTTGGTGTAAGGGCCCTGGGCTTTGCTTCCTGTCTGTGCCCTGTGGGTGGGTGGGGAGCTGGGCCCACCCAGCAATGGCCCCAGACAGGAATCAAGTCTCTCCTGCAAGGCAGGCGTGCTGGGCCACATCTTGCCCACAGGGGACTGGGTCCCTGCCTGGCTGGGAGAAGAAACAGGAGGAGGCAGCTCAGATTCCAAACATTCTCTTTATTATGTGTTTGATCCAGAGGAGAAACTAAGTGCAGGGTTGGGGAGGAGGGGGCTAGCCGGGGAGGGGCCACCTTGCCTGGGTGCCCCGGGCCCCTACCCCCTTTGGGAGCCAAGCCATGCCCTCCCGGCCCCCTCAGAGCACCCGGGCTGTTCCATAGGGCAGGAGGGGGGAAGGGAGGGAGGGGGAGCCCTTGGTCTGAGCCGCAGTAGGAGTGTGGGGCAGGAGGGCTGAGGTTGGCGAGGCCCCTTCCTAGGACGCAAGGGCTCGACTTAATCGCTGAGCCTGGCCTGGGAGCGGGGGTGATGAAGAGGGGTGGAGTCATCATAAATCAAAAAAAAAAATAAAATAATAAAATAAAAAATAAAACCCATCACAAAAAAATGTACAACTCAGGTGAGGGTAGGGGCAGCCTCTGTGTAGGACTCCCTCCCTCAATTTCTCAAGAACAGAAACAGCAGAGAAATAAATTAAGGGATGCAGTGGCCACCACCAGCCAAGCGCCCAAAACCGCCCATGCCCACACTGGCCACTGAGGGCAGCAAGCTGGGAGTCGCTTTGCCTATCTGTCCCCCACCCTGTGGAGGGCAGATGCTCCCGGCCCTGCTGCCTAACCCAGCCTTCTGCCAGGTGGCCCTGGAGGCCCTGGGCAGTGTCTCCTGAGAGGAGGGGGCGACAGTGTCAGGAAGAAAAGGCAAGGCTGAGAGATGAGAGTGGTGAGGGAAGTCACTGCTATGGAGAGAGCTGGTGCCCAGATTAATGCCAATGAAGGGGAAGCCATGGGGAGAGGAAGGGCGAGGGGGCTGTGCTTTCAGACAAAGGCTCCCCCATCACAGAGTGCCCAGTGGCCCTGCTCTGGAGACCAACAGCCCAAGCGGCCCCCCTGGGGACCGAGGAGCCAATTTGCCCTGCAGTCCCCTCCCCTCTCCCAGCCCTGGGGTCAGCCCCTCCTTCTATCCGGGAGGGGTGGGAGAAGATGGCACAGACTTTGAGGAGGGAACACACGTCCCCACAGCAGCTTGTGGAAGGAAATGCCCAGCTCTGGGAAGGAGGGGCAGAGGGTACAGTGTGGAGGGAGGCGGAGCCTTGTGCCGGCCCTCCAGCCTCGGCAGCCCCGGGGCAGCCCCCAGTCCCACCCACTGCAGGGCTGCGCAGCACCCCCGCCCCCTGCCCCGCCACCCAGGCCTCCAGCCCAGGGGCCTGAGGTCAGGGGAAGGCCACCTCTGGTGGTTTGCTTGGAGGGGAAGGAGGGAGGAGAGGGAAGAAGCCCACAGTGGGCCTGGCGGAGGGCCTGACGGGAGCTCCACCACTCTTGCCTGAGAGTGTTCCAGCCCTGAGCCACCCTCCCGGGAAACCCCACAGATCCAGTCTCGACTGTCCCAATGGGGCAGGGAGGAAAGGTGGCCGCTGGGATTTTTTTTTTTTCTTTTTTTCTTTTTGGTAATAAAAAATTTCTTGGTTTAGGCGAAATACTCTGTGCAACCGCAGTACCGAGGGGGAGCCCTGCCCCCCCATCCACCCTCCCCTTCCTTTGCCTCCAGTTGGGGAGAGGGGAAGGGGGAATCTCTGGGCAGGGGTGAATGTGGGGGGCTGGAGAACAATCTCCCACCCCCCACAAACATGTAAGTGAAAACTGAGAAGGGCCAGGGAGGGGAGAAGTGCCAGCAGGGGAGACACACCAATCCATCGCTGCAGTCTCGCCCAGGTGGGGCGGCGCGGCGGCCCGGCAGCCCGTCCAGCTGGCCCGCCCCCGCCGCCCCCGCTCCTGGCAGCCTGTTAAAGCTTCAGCTCGTTGGCTATTTTGGAGGCAATGTTTTTGAAGGCCATGGAGGTGCCCGATATCCGCTTAAATCGAACCCCATTGAGAGAGAGCCGCGGCAGTTTGCACACCTCCATCTCCCACTGCACGAAGTCCTCGTGGCCCGGCGTGCCGTGCATGCACAGCAGCATGTATTTCTCATGCAGCTCGCTCTGGCAGCTGTTCGCGTCCAGCACCTTGCGGATCTCCCGCATCATCTCGTTGGGCTCCATGGAGCTCGTGGTCTTCATACTCCACGTGAAGCGGAGGGAGCGGGGTTTGGCCTCCCGAAATTCCTCCTTTTCTTTGTCGTTGACGCCACTGCCCACCACGTGAGGTCTGTGGAGAGGGCAGAGGCGGGCATCACGGGGGGCTGAGGCACCCCACCCCAGGAGGGCCACCCTGGCAGACAGCCCTCGAGCCCAGAGAGGAGAGCGGGAGGGAGCAGGAGCAGCCAGGCACGGCCCCTGGCCGCGGGGGCGGAGGGAGGCAGTCCTCCAACCCCTATGTGTCAGGACAGTGAAGGGGAGAAGCCAGCCTTGGGGTAGGCGGGGTGGGGTCAGGGAAGACACCGGTGCCCTCAATAGCACCAGCACAGACTCTATCTCCAGAAAGAAGCCTCGGAGCACAGGGAGGTGGGATAGGCCAGGGGTAGGAATCTGTAGCCCCGACCACCCGACCCAGAACTCCGACTTCCAGAATATACCAGACCTGAAGAGAAGGGCCCATTAACTCCTGCAATTGGGTTTGGGAAGGGGAAACTCTCTGAGGAAAGGGAGGCCCCAGAGGGTAGGGACAGGGCAGAACCACGGGAGGAAAAGCCAAGTGGCAGAAGGAAGAGAGGAGCAGGAGGCTTGTGGCAAGCCCGGTGGCCCGGGCAGGGCCAGTGCTGGCTCCAGCCCTCTCACCTGAGCGTCTCCACTCGGTCTTTGCTTTCAGGTTCATTCAGGTTCCTCAAAAAACAGAGCGAGGGAGAGTTTAGTGCTGGGATCTCTCGCTCCTTCCGCCGCCACAGACCCAAATGAGAGTGGGTCTGGGGAGGTGCCACCAGTGGGTGGGCAGGACCCAAGCCCAGGGCCCTCTGCCCATCACCTGGCAAGCCAACAGGGCTCTGCAGCACCTCACACTGGCGGCTCAACCATTCCTTTCCAGCAGGGAGCCCAGCACATGGGGCCTGTCCCTCCCCACACTCCCAGATCTGTGCCGGGGAGAAGGAGCCTCCGCTCTGGGGGAGGAGGGGGAGTGGCTGTGCACGCACTTCACTGAGCACACCGAGCACACAGCCGGGCACGAGGCTGCTCCCCCACAGCCAGGGCTCACGCGCTGTTCTGGGGGTTGCGGGTGTGAGTAAGTTTTTGGAGCCACACGCTAGGGTCTCAGGACTGCAGTCCTTTTGGAGGAAAGGGGCTGCAATGCTTTGGGTCTCTGTAGGAGGAGGGGCTGTGGATAGGCAAGGGTCTCTGTCAGAAGGCTCAAAGTGCCAAGGCCTGGGTCTGCATGGTAGGCACCTGGGGATGGGCGCCTGCTGCTGAGTGGAAAAGGCCGCCTCCTCCGACCTTTCCCAACTCCCCTACCTGCTGGCCTGCCAGGCCATCTGCTCATACACAGGGAGGACGAGGGCGGGGCGGGGCAGACACCTTGGGTGGGTGGGTGGGGAAGAGGTCTGGCCCCGCTGAGCGGCTTCTCCAGCTCCTGGCTGGAAGATGGGTGTCTGGAGCTAGGAAATTGGGGATTGCAGAGGGAGGATGTGAGAGGAAGGAGAAAGAGCAGCAGCACATAGAAATAAACAGGAAGACACAACCAACACAGGGGTGCACACAAGCGCACTGCGAGCAGGGAGCCCGGCTGTGCGAGGAAGGCACCCGCCCCGCTCTCTCCAGATGCCCTGTGGGGCAGCCCCCTGCTGGGGCCCCTTGAGGCAGCAGCCAGCCAGGCAGTCAAGCGCTGGGTGAGAGAAGGAGGGGATGGGGAAAGCCTGAAGACCCTGTCTGGACGTTCCTCCATCAGCTGTGGCACCAATGTGCCTGCCAGGCATCCCAGTTCCAGTGCAGGGCCTGAGCAGACAGCCCTGGGGAACAAGCACTCTTTTTTTTTTTTTTTGAGACAGAGTCGCTCTGCCGCCCAGGCTGGAGTGCAGTGGCCGGATCTCAGCTCACTGCAAGCTCTGCCTCCCGGGTTTACGCCATTCTCCTGCCTCAGCCTCCCGAGTAGCTGGGACTACAGGCGCCTGCCACCGCGCCCGGCTAGTTTTTTATATTTTTTAGTAGAGACGGGGTTTCACCGTGTTAGCCAGGATGGTCTCGATCTCCTGACCTCGTGATCCGCCCGTCTCGGCCTCCCAAAGTGCTGGGATTACAGGCTTGAGCCACCGCACCTGGCCGGAACAAGCACTCTTAACCTGGCCCTTGGTCTTCAGCTTGGTATTTGGCCCCCGAGGCCTGCAGAGAGGATGAGCCTAAGGCCAGGGGTGAAACAGCCAGGAAGGGGCCCATGAAGGGAGACCCCTGGGTAAGGGTGCAGAGATCTGTTGTTTTGCTAGGGCTTGGGGTAGAACGGCCCTTGCCCTGGAATGTCCCAGCTCCTGGCACTTTGGAAGGGACAGGCCATATCTGGAGAAAACAGCCCAGAGGAGAAGAGGCTTGATTTATCCAGATGCTGCTGGTGGCAGGGGTGTTGGGGCAGGGGTGCGGGTGGGTGGGGCTAGTCCTGCAGGAGCTGCCAGGAGGGGGTGCTGTGCTCCATTTGTGAGACAAAAGCTCCTAAGGTCTGGAGGATCTAGACTGAAACCTTGGGGCCCCAGGGTCCCTGTAGTGTCTCCAAAGTCCTGCCATCCCATAGGCCAAGGGGAAGAGGTCACACAGCTCTGAAGTTCAGGAAGCCCAGGAGACAGACAAGATACCATCCCAGATGCACTTGTAACCCTGGAGCTTCCTCACAGCGCATGCACATGACAGGGGAAAGGGCCAGGAAAGGATCCCAACACTGTGACCAAAACCTGGAGTGAGGGGGAGTGGGGATGGGGTGGGGTGGGTGAGAGGAGACAATCTTAAAGGGAGGCTTCCCTGAGACAGTCTCCCCTTACTTGAGGACAGGCGTAACTGTGGGCCCAAGGAAGGCCCCTCATTTTTAAAGCCATTTGCCCTGAGTGGGCCAATGTGGCCTCTTAGCCCTGCCTGTTCGTACTGGGGGCACTGAAGGCAGGCCCTGTGCCGTTGCCCAATCAGAGGCAGTCTTCATCCCTTTAAGATGGCAGAGAGAGGAGGGCCACACAGACTTGGTTAAGCAGATGTAGGAGAGTAAGAGCCAGAAAAGGGGAGTTAGTGATGGAGGCAGGACACAGGACACGGACACACACACACACACACACAGCGGGCTCAACGCCTACCTTCTGGCAAACCTGAAAGACAGATTTCTAAAAAAACAAACAAAAAAAAAGACAAAATAAAAAAAGAAATAAAAAAAACCCAACAAGACGGTATGTGGATAAGCAGGTGGGGAGTGGCTTCACAGGTTCAAGGGTCATCCCATTTTCGGAAGAGCCGCTCAGCGAGACTAGAGTCCCAGGCTTTCAGACCTGCCCACGCTCTCTGCAGGCCTCACACCTGCATTCTGGGGTTCAGACGGGGCAGTGGCTTTGGCTCCTCCAGCAGAGTGGAGTGAAACGTAGAGGAAGGGCAGGCGAGCCTGCTCTCTCAAAGCCCCTGCTGCTTCCTGAGCTGCTACTCCAAGGCAGGGAGAGGAATGGGCATGACAGGGACACGGAGCATCCCAGGAGGCCAGCCAGTTGGCTGGATGCACTTCAAGCTGCCCCTCTGTGGTGGCTGGGGGCTCAGGTGTGAGAAACCCCATGAAGAGATCCCCACCCTGGGTCCAACACAGGAAAGCTTTGGCACAACCTCTGGTTAGGTTAGGGAGGAGGCCACTGTGGGCCCTCGCCAGTGATTTCATTTATAGGTTTCACCATAAGAACCCCCGGGCGGAAGGGCATGGCTGTGGCTGCAGCCACAAACAGAACCAGCTAAGGGGAGAGGCAGTCAAAGGGACAAGAGACCAGGACAAAATTTTCCTTGCTGGCCCCAGCCTGGCTCATGCCTCATGACTTTGCAGCTGCGTCACCAAATATAAGTTTCCATGGGAACCCAGGAGAGAAGGGGGGGCTTTTATTTTAGCATCTGAGTTCACACTCTCCTAGAGAGGAGGCGGCATCGGCCATCTGCTTGGGGCCAGAGAATGAGGGGTGCCTGTAAGGAGTTGGGGAGAGGCCTAAGAGGGGTGGGCCTGGGCATACAAGGTGTTGACAAAGACCCAATTTCTTGTGCTTCCCCAAGCCTCTTCTAACCCCAAGACCCAATACCAGTACAGAGTGTCCCAAATCCCAACCCCCAACCCCTAACCCACTCCCAGTCAGGTAGGAAGGCCTGGCCTAAGCCTCTCTGCCACCCAAAGCTCCTTGCTTACCTGCGTACAAACTTGGAGGTGAACTTGCTGAAGATGCTCCCAGAGGCCCCCCGCCGGCCCTGGCTGTGGCCAGAGGGAGAGGCTGGGGTCACACCATAGGGCAAATTCTGCTGGTCCCGCACCTGCCGGAGCTGCCCAGCATGGAAGGTGCTTCGGCTGGACACACCCCGGGGGAAATTAGTTCGGTCTGGGGCTCCACCACTGCTGCTGATGTTGTGGGCGGATGGGGAGGCGACAGGGACACGTTGGGGGGCTGTGCTGTGAGAAGAGAAGTGGGGTTGAGGGGGATGAATTAGGGTACAGGACAGCCATCATCACTGGGCACCTGGACACCCTGTGGTGGGGACAGGGAGGGGGATGCTAGGGCAGAGGCAGCCATCACGAGGACACAGAAGGAAGGGTGTGACTATTGAGGACAGTGGTGAGAAGGAAGTCTTGTGGAAGTGGAAGGAGATGGTTTGGGAAGGGAGGGAGGGAGGCAAGGAAGGACCCGTGTGTGGAGTGTGGTTTAGGCTGGACAGAGCGGCCTCCCTGGGAGCCGGGCAGACTGGACCCTCAAGCGGGCAATGGGGACCAACCCTCGAGGATTGAGTCCCTGTGATGCCGACTATCCCCGGGGTCCCTAAGGAAACCCAGGAAGGTTCAGAACAAAAAGGTTTCCCTTTGGAGCCTTAGGACAGCTTCCTGCATACCTGTTCTGAGAGGGAGAACTGGAAAAGAGGGGCATTAACGCTCTTTTTTGTTCCCTCCACTTCCTGGCCGCAGGGGACAGACCCATTTCTTGTGGCTAAGATGACAAGAACAGAGCAGGACCCCCAAGTGGGAAGAAGAAATTGCTGGGGCAAGGGGGTAGGGTGGGCTGAGGGCAGCAGGTGCAGCAGCTGCCCCAGCACACTTGCCTGGGCCGCGGCACCTCACAGTTACTCTCCGTGGGGGGCAGCCCAGAGGCCTTGTTGGGGTGCACGGAGGCCGACATGGATTTCTGGTGCTGGCGGGGCCGGGCCGCAGAGACTGCGGCAGAAGCAGAAGCCGTGGAGGCCCGGGACCCTGGCATGGTTAGGCTAGGAGACAAAAGCAGCGGAGAGGCCCGTGTTAGGGGTGAGTGAGGGCAGGAGGCCTGGATTAGGAAGCAAGGGCAGGGGAAGGGCCAGAGCTGGGGAGCTCCAGCAGGGTAGAGGTCAGGCCTGGGCAGCAGCGGGATGCAAGTCAGAACTGAGGAATGCGGGGCTGGGAGTGGAGGTGAGTGAGGTCGGGAAGCAACGAGGTGGGTCAGAGCCTGGGAAGAGGAAACCAGAAATGAAGGAGAGCAGACAAGGGGCTGCTGCCTCCAGGCTGCACTGGCCTCCTAAGAATTCTAAGAACAAGAGAGTTTCTTCTACAGAAAGAGTGGGGTGTTGCTGAGGGGAAGCTTTCATAAACTCTGAAGAGATAGAGCCAGGAATGCAACAGTAAGAAATGCGGCCGGTGAAGGCTGGGGAGCTCTGGTCTCATGGGGATGGCTGGAGTTGCCCTCTATGTGTACACCGCTCCAGATGGGCATCTCTTGGTTCTGCCCTGAGCTGGGACCCCCAACACAAGGCCTTAGGTGCTCATGTCTAGAGAAGGGCAGCTGCCATGCCCTGGCCATGGTCGAGAAGCGAGCATGCAGCTGAGAGTCAGCCCCACACTTGGCAAACTGCAAGAAGCAGTCAGAGGAAGATGGGGAGGAGGCAATGGCGTGGAATAGGGGAGGGGAAAGCTGGACTGGACACAGCCAGGATGGAACTCCAGGGAGCAGGGAGCAATGCGCTGGCAGGGACAGGAGATGGTGCTGCTGACAGACATCACCCTGTGAGACGTGGCTCCTAGGGAGCGAGGCAGGCAGGGCCCGGGTCTCTCACCTGTCTTTGCCATTCTGGATGGAGGCCTGGCCGAGGCTGGCCCGCTCCAAAAGTGGGGAATTCCTGCTTCGATTTGTGCTGGTGGAGAGGACGCTGTTCTGTGGGGAATAAAGGGCAAGCGTTCTATCAGAAAGCCAAAGTGGTCTACAGCCAGGTTCTCCCGCAGGTTCATGGAACAAGCTTCCCCTCCCTTCCACCTGAAGCAGACAGCGGTAGGTTAAGGAAAGGATTCTGCTTTTACTCCTGGCAGCGAGGCTTCCTACTGCAAGCAGAAGTGGCAGCCAAAGGGAACAGAGTCTGAATTAAGAGAAGAGCTGCCTGGAGAGGGCAGGCCCCACCGCAGGAAGGAAGGAGAGGGCGGGGGCTGCGGCTCACCGTGGAAGGGGTTGGGGTGGTCTTCTTCCTCTCCAGGCCGGGCAGGGGGCTGGCAGGCACCTTGGCTGTGCTGCTGGCTTTCCGCCCCGACTCCCGGTCCTCCTCGGGCCGCTTATTTTCTGCATTGTTACTCTGAGTCTTCTTAGAGTAAGAATTAGAGGTGGGAATGGCAGGACCAGCTGCTGGGCCAGAGGGAGGGTGGGAATGCGTAAGGCCAAGGGGTCCACTGAGTACCAGCCCCATGCATGCTCATCTCCTACAGGGCTGGCCAACAACCCAGCAAGCCCCCATTCCACAGAGGTGAGGGAAGGGAAGTGGCTTGCCCATGGCCGTGCTACTAATAAGTGGCTGAACAAGGACTGAAACTTAGCTCTATTACCCAAGTCCCCACAGAACCTGTGACCTCTCTGGAGAGGGGTGACTCCCTACCTACAACTCCCAAAAGCATTTACCCTGGTCGCTGAAGCGCCGCTGCTTGGGATTGGCCGACACGCTGCGCTGTACCTTGTGGGATGGGGATGGGGCGCTGCTATTGGTCAGATCAGCTGAAGGCCGGGGCTTCAGGGTGATGGTGTCACCTTCCAGCTAAAAGAAACAGAAAACAGCTTCAAGGGAGGGCAGAAGTCACGTGGAAATCCCTACAGATGGACACATTTACACATACCACCCTCTCCCAACACTCCAACACCCCAGGATCATACCAGACGTCCACTTGTAAGACCAATAAATCCCCCCTTCACCCTGGAGATACACATGCTCTGACACAGACACTGACAGACACAGCCTCAGAGAGGAATACATAAGCCACACACCCAGAGACACAAATATCCACAAGAACACATGTCCAGACTCAAGACCACTCCCCTCAACACAGAGCAATATGGGCCTACACCAAGTGGCAGCAGGTGCCTGTTTTTGTTTTTTTTTTTTTGAGACGGAGTCTCGCTTTGTCACCCAGGCTGGAGTGCAGTGGCGCGATCTCGGCTCACTGCAAGCTCCACCTCCCGGGTTCACGCCATTCTCCTGCCTCAGCCTCCGAGTAGCTGGGACTACAGGCGCGCACCACCACGCCCGGCTAATTTTTTGTATTTTTAGTAGAGACAGGGTTTCACCGTGTTAGCCAGGATGGTCTCCATCTCCTGACCTCGTGATCTGCCCACCTCGGCCTCCCAAAGTGCTGGGATTACAGGCGTGAGCCACCGCGCCCAGCAAGCAGGTGCCTCTTAAGGATCCCACCACCAGAGGGACAGCAGGGCAGGGAGGCTGGGAGTTCATGTGGGGACACACAGATGATGAACAAAACCCAAATGGGCAGAAGAACAATCACAAAGTCTCCAGATCCACAGACGGGAAGACGGACACATACACACACACACAGATACACAACCCAAACATAAAGCACTAGACAGAAGCAACAGACTCAATAGCCGGGTGTGGTGGTGCATGCCTGTAATCCCAGCTACTTGGGAGGCAGAGGCAGGAAATCGCTTAAACCCGGGAGGCGGAGGTTGCAGTGAGCCAAGATCCTGCCATTGCACTCCAGCCCGGGCAACAAGAGCGAAACTCCATCTCAAAAAAAAAAAAAGAAAAAAAAAAAAAAAAAAAAAGCAACAGACTCAAGCTTCTGATCAGATACACACACAGACCCCCCTGCCCCACACACACCCACCCACCCATGCAGAAATGTACACTTCCAGATACAGAAAGACACAAAGATATCTAGATCAACACAGAGGTGCTAGCCGATGACCTAGACCCATCTAATCAACGCAGACTAACCTAGATCAACTACTCACCCGTATTGAAACTCTGACCCAGTCTCACACCGACCCTAACAGCTTTCTATCAATTCAGTCATGGAGATCAGTGAATGGGCCAGAGGACCTTAGACACCAAAGCTGAGGCTTAAAATTGGTGAGCAGAGAGCACACCTACTCAGAGATGAGCTTCTGCCTTCAACAGGTGTTAGAAGCATGGGTGCTACTGACAGTGAGGCTGGCCAGGTCAGAGAATGGAGCGGGGAGCACACACCTCGGAGCTCTTGTAGCCCAGGAGCAGATAGGTGGCCATCACCTCGTTGTATCTCTGGCCCACCAGCGAGTCCTGGATCTCTTCCCGTGTGTAACCCATGGACACCATCAGCTCTGCACAGGGGGACATATCGTTAACACTGGCCTCAACTCCTAGGCAAGCTTAACCTCACAGCCCGGCACAGCCTCACCTGTCCGCCGGGGGTCCTTGTAGTCAGGGAGTGGCTCCACATAAGGCTTTAGTTCATCATCTTCGTGACCCACATTCATCCATCGATCTTTCATGATTTGCTGGGGAGCACAGAGAAGGAAAAGGGCAGGGGGAAGAAAGTCAGCTGGAAAGTTTCCATGGGGACCCCAGGCCCTTCCGCCAGTTGGGCTCCACCGCTCACCTCTAAAGTGCCTCTCTTGCTGGGATTAAGAATGAGAAATTTCTTAAGCAAGTTTTCACAGTCCGTGGACATGTAGAACGGAATACGGTATTTTCCCCTCAGTACCCGTTCCCGCAGCTCCTGTAGGAGGATCCAGGGTTAGAAAATTGAAATTATCCCAAGGCCAAAGGAAGAAACATAATATCCAAGATCCTCAGAGCCTAGGCCTGGCCAGACATAAATGAAATATGGAAGAAGGCAGAGAGCCTGGGACAAGACACCTCACCAGAGAGGCAAGTGAAGTCAAATACCCTCGTACCCTCTAACTTGACCAGTCCGAGGCCTGCAATCCGGAGTGCCTTGGGGGATGAACACACACACAGTTTATCCCATCTTTCGAGAAAGGAACTGAGGTTATTCATTCCCAGGTGCAGAAGGCCTTTGACTGCTGCTACCTCAGCAAGCCCTTCTCTGAAGCTTTGGCTTGGGACAAATGTAGACAGGTGGCAAAGGCGGGAGGTCAGGGCTAAGACCAGAGGCCGAGAGGAAATGAGAAGCAATAAAAAGCTTGCACTTCACTCCACCTTGAGATTCTGTCCATCAAAAGGCAGGGATCCGCTGACCAGTGTATAGAGGATAACTCCTAGGCTCCACACATCCACCTCGGGTCCATCATATTTTTTGCCCTGGAAGAGTTCTGGGGCAGCATAAGGGGGACTGCCACAGAAGGTGTCCAGCTTGTTCCCAAAGGTGAATTCATTGCTGAAGCCAAAGTCTGCAATCTTGATGTTCATATCAGCGTCCAAGAGCAGGTTTTCTGCCTGGGAGGTAAGATGGAAAACATCAGGGAACCAAGTGAACCAGAATAAGGCCCTGGGCAGGAAGGAGCTGAGGGGAATGGGAGAACAAATGGAAAGTCATCTTCAGTCTCAGAACTTTCTCCACCAATGTCAGGGCAGGGCTTCAATCAGCGTGAATGGGCTGGGCAGGAGGAAGGCAGTGCAGGCCCCTCCTCACATGGGCAGCCATGGGAGAGATGGGATCCGAAGGCCCAGAGACCCTGTGAGCTGTGCAAAGCTACAGCATCAGGCCCAGGTTAATCAAATCATGTCTGTGAGGACTCAGCAACCAAGAGACTCACAGGTGTCCTCAAACTTGAGTATCTTGGTAATGGAGATGGTATATGCATGCCTGCCTGAAAAGCAGCTGGCATACAGCTGTGGAACTTTCAGCACTCTTCCCTGGGTCGGCTACCAGGTTGCCTGAAAGACCAAGAAAGCCTGGAGTGTGCCTGCCTCTCTTGGCAGCACTGAAAGGTGATGTGCCAAGAGGTGAAATGGCAAAGGCCCCCTGCTCAAGGGCTGGAACGGAACCCGAGGTCCAGCCACAAGGTCTCTATCAGAGGCAGCCCTAGGGGCTTTCTGGTCATCTCAAAAAAAAAAAAGAAAGGCTGGAGTTTCCTGAACACTCAGGGCCTGATGGTTATTGATGGTTTTATCATGGAGAATGAGGGGAACAACCTGGCCCCCACTCAAAGGCACAAGGAGAAGTACATGCCTTACCTTTAAGTCTCTATGGACAATAAACTTCTGGTGACAGTACTGTACAGCAGACACTATCTGAAAGGAAGGAAGAAGGGTTAACCCAGGGGTGCCTGAGGGTGGGCCACAGGGGCTGGCAGAGCAGTGATCCTGTGACCTAGTGCTAAGCTACCACACAGATAAGCAGAACCCAAAGTACCCTCCAGGGGCCACTTATAGACAGGCAGCTTATCCTTATATGTCAAACCCCAAAAGGCAGAGGTCAGGTCCAGATCCTATGGAGGGAGTCACACCTACCTGGCGGAATTTGGCTCGAGCCTCTTTCTCTTTCATCCTGCCATGAGCCACTAGATAATCAAATACCTCTCCTGTAAGAGACCAGGCAGGGATCTCAGTCAGAGCTGGCTGGAGGTGGAAGAAGTGGGGGCACAACAGGAAGAGGCAGTTCCACACCTACCGCCACTAGCGTACTCCATGACAAGGTAGAGCGTTTTCTCAGTCTCAATCACTTCAAATAATTTAACTACAAGAGAAAAGGCCAAGGCTTAAGTCAAGAAGCAGCAGGGGCCACATACTGCTCTAAAACATGTCCAGGAGCATCCTGGGGATGAAAGTCTCCCCTCCTTTCATGATCCCCCACTCCCAAGAACAAGTTCCTCTCATGCCAGCCAAACTGCTAAGGACAGCCCAGTATGCCAGAAGCGGAAACGGATTTTGAGCTGAGCTTCCCCAGGGGCATCCTTGAAGACCGCAGACTCCAGAAGGCAGTGTGCCTTGGGGAGAAGATGACACGCTGGAAAGCAGAGCCTTGCTGTTGGGGAAGAAGAGAGAAATGACAACTTGTGCTCACCTATGTTGGGATGATTCAAAACCTTCATTATTCTTACTTCGCGGAATAGCTGGAAGATAAAATGCCAGGGGTCATGCTTGCTCAACTTGCTCCCCTCAGGTACCTCCAAACAGAGCCCCTGCTAGGATTATTTTTTCCCAAAAAAACCAAAACCAGGCAGGGAAAAGAAAATAGGGTGGTTGTCTAGCTCATGTGCAGCCTTCCCCGTGGCTGGGAAGTCGGGGAAGCTGGAGGAGGGCTGGCTATGGGGACGTGCTACCCGGGATGGCATTGGGATGAGCCAGCCGTGCCCTCTGCTGCGTCTACCAAATCCAGCCCCAAAACAGCAGGCGGGTTTTGGCTGGGTGCCTCTGCTGGAGGGAGTGTGAGCCCATGTGCGTGAATATTCAGAACCCGAGCTGCTGCCTTGCTTCAGTGACAGTACACACCCCAGCTTGGTCTGTGTAAAGGGGTGGTGGAGCACCAGAGGGGGACCCCATCATTTTCTGATTTACAGTAGTCAGAGGGCTCTGTTCCAGGGGATAGGCCTTTCCTTCCTGGGCCTCCAGGGTGGTGACAGAAGAAGCCACTCCTATATATAGCTGATGCCAATTTTAATCAAATCCACCTCCACACACTCACGCTCTCTTTGTGAAACAAAACCAGGGGCTCCAAACCATGTATTTTCATAAAGACAGATGACAGAAATGAACTCTTTCCCCTCTGCGGGGGCCAGAGAACTGGAGGTGGGGCTTTTTGTAATTCCAGGCCTCATCACTTGCACAAAGAGCAGAACTAGTTTTTGTTGTTGTTTTTGTTGGGGGGGGGTAGGGGAAGCCCTAATTCAAGATATGGTTTATGGAATAAAGTGAATACATTTGTTTCCCCTTTAATGATGCCCCAGAGCTTTCCTGAGCTAGAACACAAAAGAAGAAAAAGGCTTTCCAATCTTCAGGAACCCAATGCTGACCTTACCCTTTATTAGAGCCTAGGTTTTTCTTACTTTTTTCCCTGGCCCAACAGATATTTTGGAAGAAGAGGCAAAAAGCCTCGCTACCACCCTCTGGGGTGGTAATGGGGAGCAGCACTGAAATGGGGCCAGAGGCAACTGCCAAGGTTTCTTCCCCTAAGGCTGCTCACCTGGCATGGAAGTGGCATTCTTCTGGGAGAACTTGGGGTTTTCTGGGCTCATCTAGAACCCTGAGGGGGCTAGCTTCTTCGATGTTCATTTTTTAGGGATTATTGCTGAGATCACATTTTTGGCCAGAATCAGACTGGCTTTAGTAACAGAGTCTCAAAAGGTTTTGAAAATGGCTCTATTTGTCCGGTGTTGGTGCCTTCCACAGAGTCAGGAAGAATTAGGGAGAAAAACAAGGTAGGGAGTAAGATGGCTTGGTGGACTGGCGATTATTACGATGGCAGGTTAGACTGCTCCCAAGGCCAAATGGCCCATCCCACGCTGACTTCTTCTGTGGGGCTGCAGCCAGTATGTCAGGAGCAGCCCTTTTTCCCTTGCTCCTGGAAAGCTCCAAGCAAGGACACCCTGGTGATGACAGCAATGATTCCACTGAACTGAAGAACCCTTGAAGGGATCCCAGGGGTAACAATAAATAGGAAACACCTTGGTTCTGGCTATTTGCACGTCAGGGGAACAACTCATCCACTCTAATTCCATGAGCATTGCCCTCAACAACAATCCTCAGCCCCTACTCCTAAGGTTCCCAGTATCACTGTATCTGACTCTAATGTTAGCACGAATCATGCCTTCTCCTAACTCAACTACCACAATATGCTTACGGAGAAAATATCTGATTTGCCACAAGATGAACAGAACTAGGTTTTGTTGAGAAAATTTGAGCTGGAGCTCATTCTCTAAAATGTAGCTGGCACAGAACCCAGCTGCAGGTTCCCTGTTTCCTCTTATTCTTGTATTTCTAAAGCCACTGCCCTGGATCATTCCAGATCTTGAAGTAGCTGCATGTGTTTCTAGTAGTGGCTACAAACATGTGTTTTTGCATAGGGCTGGCCGCAAGCCAGAAGATAACAAGATGCAGGAAGTAGGTCAGACAGGTAGGCCAAGCGGCTGGGAATGAACAGAAAGACTTCACAAGAGCCAGTGCCTGTGGCCAGGAAACCCACTCAGGAGGAGTCACCACAGAGGATTCAACTAAAACCCCTAAGGTAGCAGAGCCATGTGGGGTGGTGAGTGAAATGGCCAGAAAATTTAAACTAGGAATTCAAGAGGAGGTCTAAATGGGGTGAGTAGATCATTGACCCCAGAAGAGAGATTTAGAAAGGGACAGGAGGGCTGGGCGCGGTGGTTCACACCTGTAATCTTAGCACTTTGGGAGGCCGAGACGAGCGGATGACTTGAGTTCAGGAATTTGAGACCAGCCTGGCTAACATGGTGAAACCCCATCTCTACTAAAAATACAAAACTTAGCCAGGCGTGGTGGCGGGCGCCTGTAATCCCAGCTACTTGGGAGGCTGCAGTGGGAGAATCACTTGAAAACAAGAGGCGGAGGTTGCAGTGAGCTGAGATCACGCCATTGCACTCCAGCCTGCGTGACAAGAATGAGACTCTGACTCAAACAAAACAAAACAAAACAAAACAAAACACAAACGGACAGCAGGTGCCATGTGCTTACCTTCTGGAGGCTGGAGGAGTTCAGTTGAGTCTTGTCAATGATCTTCACAGCTACCTGAGGATGAGACAAAAAAGCCCCAAATCACTTCTCTGACTAGGCAAAATCCAGGATTCCAATCTACTTCCTCCTTTATATTTCGCACTCCTTTTCATCCCACAGCTTTTTGCACCCCTATATGTCAGATCTCATTTCTGCCGGATAAACAAGAGGTTGGCTGCAGTAGTAGTCCCATCACCACCTGCTGGAGTGTCAACAGGGCTGGGAGGTGCTGCCATGTCCCCAGTCCCAGTGCTCACCTCTTTCCCAGTCAGGATGTGTCGGGCCAACTTCACCTTGGCAAAGTTACCCTTGCCAATGGTCTTGAGGAGCCGGTAGTTTCCAATGTGGGGCTGCTCATCAGCAGAGGTGGCTGAGTTGCGGCCCCGAATCATGTTGGACTTACTGCTGGGCTTGGAGTCAAGGTGTCCCAAGGTGGGCTGCAGGGTAGAAACAGAGATACCATTACAAGCTACACTTCCAGTCCTCTAAACACTCTCTGCAAAATATGTAAGGGAGGAGGGTGCAGGGGCAGACTCCAGGGGGCTGGTAGGCATGTGAAGAAACATAGGACAGGAGAAGAAAGGAGAGGGGGCTGAGATGACAGCCAGTCTTCACTCCAAAGGAGCACATCATAAGGTCCAGTGCCCAGGTCCTGTGGGTGGCAAAGCTCAGGAGCAGAGCTGTCCCATCACTGGCTCCCTGAACCTCCACTGGCAACACAGCAGCTCGTCTGGCTCAGGAGGGAGAGCCGGTACCCCACTTCCCACTATGCTGCTTGTGCAGACTGCAAGAAGACTGCATCTCAAAGTCATGGTAGCAACATGGTCATAACTGCTTCAATGCCCTCACTGCCACCCAAAACTTACATGAAACTTTATTATTTATTTATTTATTATTTTGAGACAGAGCTTTGCTCTTGTTGCCTAGGCTGCAGTGCAATGGTGCAATCTCAGCTCACCGCAACCTCCGCCTCCTGGGTTTAAGCAATTCTCCCACCTCAGCATCCCGAGTAGCTGGGATTACAGTCACACGCCACCACGCCCGGCTAATTTTGTATTTTTAGTAGAGACGGGGTTTCTCCATGTTGCTCAGGCTGGTCTCAGACTCTCGACCTCTGGTGATCCGCCCGCCTTGGCCTCCCAAAGTGCTGGGATTACAGGCGTGAGCCACCGCACCCGGCCATAATAACCTTGTTGGGTAGAAATGTAGTAGCCCTCCCTGCATGGAAGGACTGCATGGCCGGAAGTTAAACCCAAGTCTCCTGCATGGGAGACGAAATTTCTGCCGCTGAACTACCAATGCCCCACCGAACCTTTATTATTTATCACTTTACATTTATTTTCCGTCTCTCCCAGTAAGAATGGAAGCACATAAAAGCAGGCATATATTCTTTATTCACTGATAGAACCCAGCACTTAAAGAGAGACTGGCTTATGTTTGCTGCTCAATGAGTACTTGTACAATGAAATGACTGACCGACTAGGTCTGAGCAAGGCAGCAGTCTGCCCTGCTCTGCCCTCCTGGCTCAAATGAGGGGACGAGGATGCAGAAGCTATAATGACCAGCACTGAACAGGCATACAAACATAATACAGGTTGAATATCCTTTATCCAAAATGCTTAGGACCAGAAACGTGTCAGATTTTTTATCGTTTTGAATTTTGGAATATTTGCATATACATAATCAGATATCTCAGGGATGGGACCCAAGTCTAAACGTTTATTTTTCACGTATACATTATATGCATGGCCTGAAGGTAATTTCATATTTTAAAATAATTTTGTTCATGAAACAAAGTGATTGAATTTTGATTATAACCTGTCATATGGGGTTACGTGTAGAATTTTCCACTTGTGGCATCATGCTGGCACTCAAAAAGTTTAGATTTTGGAGCATTTTTGCTTCTGGATTACGGATGTTCAACCTGTACAAAAAGGGTATGGTCTAGACAAAAAACATTATCTACGTGAAGACATGTACATTCGTCAAACTGCTAAACACAGACTATGTGAGCCAGCAATTCCGCTCCTCAGTATATACAAAAGAGAAATGAAAACATAAATCCACAAAAAACCTGTAACCAAGGTTCACAGCACCATAATCCATAATAGTCAAAAAGTGGAAACAATTCAAAAGCCCATCAGCTGGATGAACAGATAAACAAACGTAGCGGCCGGGCGCGGTGGCTCACGCCTGTAATCCCAGCACTTTGGGAGGCCGAGGCGGGCGGATCACAAGGTCAGGAGATCGAGACCACGGTGAAACCCCGTCTCTACTAAAAATACAAAAAATTAGCCGGGCGCGGTGGCGGGCGCCTGTAGTCCCAGCTACTCAGGAGGCTGAGGCAGGAGAATGGCGTAAACCCAGGAGGCGGAGCTTGCAGTGAGCCGAGATCGCGCCACTGCACTCCAGCCTGGGCGACACAGCGAGACTCCGTCTCAAAAAAAAAAAAAAAAAAAAAAACAAACGTAGCATCTCCCTACTGGGGAGTACTGGTTGGCAGCAAAAAAGAATATATGCTACAACACAGAAGAAACTTGAAAATGATGCTGAGTAAACAAAGCTGGTCATAAAGAACCACATATTGTATGATTCCATTTATATGAAATGCCCAGAACAGGCAAATCTATAGAGACAGAAAGTAGGTTAGTGGTTGCTGAGAAGGATGGGGGAAATTTAAGGGTGACAACTAAGGAGTGTGGGGTTTCTTTTTGGGGTAATGAAAATGTTCTAAAATTGATTACGGTGATGGATACACAACTGTGAATTTAATAAAAGTCACTCATTTAAATTTCAAATGGATAAACTTATGGTATGTGAATTATCTCTCACTAAAACTGTTCAGAGTTTGAGCCAGGCAAGGTGGCTCATGCCTATAATCCCAGCACTTTAGAAGGCTGAGGCAGGAGGATCACTTGAGGTCAGGAACTCAAGACCAGCCTGGGCAACATAGGGAGACTCTGTCTCTACAAAAAATTAAGAAATCTTGGGAGATTGAGGTGGGTTGATTGCTTGAGGTCAGGAGTTCGAGACCAGCCTGGCCAACATAGTAAAACCCTGTCTCTACTAAAAATACAAAAAATTAGCTGGGCGTGGTGGCAGGCGCCTGTAATCCCAGCTACTAGGGAGGCTGAGGCAGGAGAATCGCTTGAACCCGGGAGGAGGAGGTTACAGTGAGCTGAGATTGCACCACTGCACTCCAGCCTGGGCAACAAGAGTGAAACTCTGTTTCAAAAAAACAAAATAAAATAAAAACAAATAAAGAAATCAACTGGGTGTGGTGGCACGCACCTATAGTCCCAGCTGCTCTGGAGGATGAGGCGGGAGGATCGCTTGAACCCAGGAGGAGTTCAAGGCTACAGTGAGCCATGATCATGCCACTGTACTCCAGCCTGGGTGACAGAGTGAGACCTTGTCTCAAACAAAAACAAAAACAAAACACACACACACACACACACAAAAAAAAAAAAAAAAAAAAAAACACAAAAATGCAGAGTCTGGTCTAACTCCTGATTAGAGCCCTGGTTTACAACTCACAAAGAACATCTCACAAAGAACATCTGGTACGATCGCTCCAGCATACTGCAACAAAGCATATGAGGCCACAGCCTCATCCCAGAACCATCCAGAGCTGCCTTGGAAACTTCAAGAAACAGTTTGGAGGGCAGCAGGGTGACCAGAGGAGTGTGAGTCAAAGTTTTTCCTTTCATGGCCCCTGTTGGCTGTAAGTGAAGCACTCAAAAACCACAGAGAAAAAGAATGACTTGCTACTACTACCCAAGGAACTGTCCAGCATTCCTAGGCAAGAACCTTGCTAGGCCAGCCAGATGCTTTTCAGGCAGAAATGACAGCAGCAAGTAAATTCAGTATCCTGATTCTGACATTTCCCCTTCTTCACTGTGCCCATGCAGGGCCTTTGCATAGTAGCTGCAGGGTGTCTTTTGGTGAGCTGTTTGACCAGATCCCAGAAACACATGGGGTTGAACCTTGGAGGAGAAAGAGCCCATGTATTTGGTAGATGTTTGAAGGGGGAGGAGGCTCCTCACATCCCAGAAGAGGCCCTTTTAACTTCCTTCTTTCTCTCTTCCTCACCAACCTTTGCATCTCCATGAAGCCCCCCAGCCCTTACTGTCTGCTCATTCCAGCCCACAGAGCTCTCTGGTGCTCTGTTCTCCATGCACCCTGTAGCTCACCTAAGACTGGTTGGTTCTCAAACAGTGTTTGCTAGACAGGTGGATTTTTAAATACCTGCTTTTTTCCCTTCCAAAGGATCTCTAGGTTTCACACCCCTTGGAGAGCAGGGCATTGCTGGTACCTGACTGGGCCAGTCTCCTGAAGGGTACCCCAGCCCTGTTCAGCAGGGTACTGAAAGCCTGGCCTCCTCAGGCTACCTTTTTCTCAGCCCCAGCTTCCCTTTCCAGGCTGCTAGACTGCCTCCCACTTTCCCCAGTCTGCCTAAGGGGCAATGAACAGGAAAAACCTTCCTTCTGCCCCAACTCCTATGAGAGGAAGATGGGTGGGAAAGTTTCCTTGGCAACCTCTAGTTCACCTTCTAAGTTTGTTGTCACTCCCCTTTTCTCTGACGATATAAGTCCAAGGCAGCAGGAAGCGTGACAGTCTCTAAGTTCTCAAAATCCAGACCAGGGATTTAGCATCTACCTGGGGACTTGGGCCTTTTGCCAGTTGAGACCAAATCTGGGCATCCCACGCCCATCCTGAGCTCTGCTCTGCCCATCCCTCTTGGTGAACCGAGGGGCCAATCTGTGTGGCACAGGTCAGCATTCCCTGCCTGGCCCTGCTGCATGCACACTGGGCCTCAAGGAGCCTAACAACCACAAGCAAGATTCTGCCATTCATTCTCCTCCTTTCTGGTTAAGACTGTAGATGTCGGAGATAACCTGCTAGGTTTCAAATCCTAAATCTGCCACCTACTCAGCACATACTAACTTTATTATTATCATCAACATCATCAAGTCAGGCACAGTGGCTCATGCCTTTACAGGCAGCACTTAGGGAAGCAGAGGCAGGAGGATAGCTTGAGCCCAAGAGTTCAAGACCTGCCATTCACAAAAAGGAAAAAAAA
Organism: Macaca nemestrina; assembly: GCF_043159975.1. Lineage (NCBI taxonomy): Eukaryota > Metazoa > Chordata > Mammalia > Primates > Cercopithecidae > Macaca > Macaca nemestrina. Next base: position 10,530,407 of record NC_092136.1, read on the forward strand.
AAAAGAATATATTTAAAAAGGCAATATAGCGAGACCCTCATTCACAAAAAGGAAACACACACACACACACAAAACCCCAAAACAGAACAACTGTAACATCAACATTGTCAAGAAGGAGGTGAGATTATTACAAATAGGAAAGAGAAGTACCCAAAAAAACGACCGGTGGCCAATACTGCCAGACATCTGTGCCAGGCAGCGATCTTGAGGAACGCTGCAGTCCAACAGAACCAGGTTCAAGTCCTGTCTCTCCCACCTACAAGCTTTAATTTCCTTATCTGTAAAGTAGCAATAAACGTTCCCTACTTTACAAAAGTAGATGAGAGAACACATGTAAAACACCCTATCCAGTGTTCAGTAAGAGCAACCATTATGTCCCCAAATACTACTATCTGCCAATCCAGAGGTCTCACTGTCAAAACAACCTTCCAAATCAAAGTTGAGCCCGCTAAGCCAGCTACAGCCCAGCTGGAGGCTGACAAGAGATGCTAGGGGCCTTTCCGCAAAAGGGGCCAGGTTGAGTGCCCGCTCTCCTCCAGACCTGGTGAACTGCCACACTCCCTCAACCTGTTGCTAGCCGACACCAGCACCTCTACCCTTCAAAAGAGGGAAGAAGGGGAGTTAGGAACTCAAGACAGGGTCGCTGTGAAGGGCTGGTCCCACACTGGATATCCAGGACAGGGAAAGAGAGGAGGTTCTGCTTGTTCAGGAGCCAGAGAAGCAATAAGCACTGATGCTTGCTCTTTGATCCCCTGCTCCAAAGTCACCAACCCACTTTTCAGGACTGAACCATCCAACTCACAGGACTCCAAGTGCTCAATCCTTCCCTTACTTACCCCTGCACCCCCTCTTCTATGCTGTAATATGTTTCCCACAGCAGGGATGTGAGCCAGGGTAAGGAGGCAAGCCACGGGGAGGAAGCAGAGAAAAGAGAACGGGAAAAGAGAGGAGAAAGTCTCCAACAGAAATGCTTCTTGGGGTAAGGCCCCAAGTGACACAACTTCCTCACCTAGCTGCTTCCCTGAAGGATAAAGTGGTAAGAGTATGCAGTGGCTAATATAGAGAGAGAGTTTCCCTTTTTGGGTTCTGGCTGCACCGTTCAGCTTGGCCCTGGGTCTCACCAACAGGATGGCAGGCTGAGGATTAGCTACCCTACTAGGCCAACTCAATAGGACCTGGCGAAAACCATGCTCTCTCCTCCACCACCATCCTCCCTGCTTATAGTAAGATGTGGCACACCAGGCACTCCCAAAGCTCTGGCCTATATCATACTCCAGGCAGGCCCTAAAGGATGGAGGAGGTCTGTCGAGAGGAGCCCCTATGGCTCTCAAGTAGCCTTTAGGAAGAATAAGGGGTCACCCTGCAAGGCAGTTATTTGGAACCAAAAGGCAAACCAAGCAGTTACTAAGCAGGCCTGATTCAGAAGTAGGGCTGAAACAGCTTTGGGGTCGGCTACTGAGAGGAAGAGAAGGCAGGACATGGAGGAGAAAATAAAAAGACAGTTTTGCATCCACTGGGCCCGTCGGGCCCTTTCCGCCTGGGATCTCAGACTCGGCCTAGGTGTGTTGTCAGGCTTGCCCGGAAGACAGCCTCCACCCTGAGAGGCCTGGCGCTGACTCAGGTAGGCAGGGCCCCGGCCCTAATGCTGGAGGCTCCTACCAACAGTTGTCCCGTGGAGAAGCTCATGCTTTGGGGCTCTGCATTCAGGGCTGGCCTTAAGTGTCCTTTGGCTTCCCGAGGGCTGAGAAGGGGCCAAACCAGGAGGGGTGATACTCCCTGGCCAGAAGCAGAGTAAGCCGGGTACTACAGAGTCGGGAGAGAAAAGTATCCCTTGGGCACCGGCCCTGGGTGACAGCTCTAGATCCTAGGCTCCCCCTCACTGGAGCACCGGAGCATCCTCTCTGAGGCCTCGGGACTCTGCCTCCCACCAGTCCCTCCTCGCCCACTTGTCAAGCCGCTTGATCCCAGGGGAGACTCTTCTGGTATGTGCTCCCTCTTCCTTTCCTAGTCAATGCCACTTCCACATCTGGACAGCCTTCCCATGAATATTACTATGCTGGACTCAGGCAGGACGCCACTTAGCAACTCTCTAAAGATCCTATGTTTGAGGTGAGAGGGAAGAAAGAGGAGGAGGCAATCCTAGAGCAAAAAGGGGGACAACATACCAGACTGGAGAAAGGGAAAAGGACTACCAGCGACTTCCATTCAGCAGAGCCCACAGCAGAACCTGTCAGGCAGCGAGGGCAAAGTACAGAGGCCAGGAAGAGCCAGGCCCAGGGCGGGGGCTGCCGGCTCAGCCAGCCACCCTTACTCAGCCGGAGCAGGCGACACCTTCCACCACCTCCTCAGTGAAAAGTAGCTAAGCAGACAGGCCGAGCGGTTCCTGCCTGGGAACCTGGACGGTGTCGCAACCGAAACCACCACTAGCAGAGAGACTGGGTTTGGCAAGGAGAGCAACAGGGACAAAGCCCCGCTGACTTCTCAAGGGCCAGAAGCCTGGTGGTAAGGAAGTGCGTGCAATTCCAGGACAGTACACCAGAAGCAAGGTGGGAGGGAAGGGGCAGGAGGGGAATAGGGCAGGAAGGGAGACAGAGAGAGAAAGAGGCGGGTTTAGATCAACTTCCTTCTCCCCTCCCCCTCCCTCCCTCCCCGGAAGTGGGCAGCCCCACCCTCCCCAAGGTGCTTTGCTGGGTAACAGCTGGCGAGAGGGTGAGGAGATTCACTGCAGCCACGGCTGTCATAAAACCCTAGCTCACCTGTAGCAGGTGGGACCTGGGTAGGGGCAGATGACTTTAACAAAACCTCCAATAGGGCTGGGGAGGAATACGTGTGACTCAGATGTGCTGACCCAGAGTGGCGGCCCTGCCAAAGACCAGCAAACCACCCCCTCAAGAACGGAGCAGGGAGGGGGGTAAGCAGAAACCAGCAAGCTGACAGTGGCGGATGGACCTCCTACTTCCTAAAAAAGCAGTGCTTAACCTTAGAACCATGCACATTCCACTTAGACACAAAATATTTTGGGCATAATTTCAGGGAGTTCGGGGACTCTATGTAAAGCCCCCTAGAGGTCTGTTTTCTAGATTAAGAGCCTTTATCACTGATAGAGCATTCTATCAATGAAAAAATCATGTTTAATCCTAGATTTTGCCCAAAAGCTAGAAACAATCCAAATGTCTCTTCTAAGTGCCTTCCAGCCCTGCTTCTGAAAATTCATCCATCCCTAGGTTCTAACTCACCTCCAAGTCTCCAGTCTCCAGTTTTGCCTTACCTTCAAAACAACACTGCTTTCTCAAGGAATTCCAAAGGCCTGGGATTTCTCACACTTTCCTCCTGCTAAGCCCCCACTACCTGGGCACATGGTGAGCACGGGGCAAGCTGGCTGTCTCTCATCTGGAGAAGACTCCCCTTCCAGACCAACGACCCCTGTCTACGTGCTGGTTGCAGCCTTGCCTCTGGTTCTCAGAACGATTTCTCATTCATCCCTGATTCTAGGCTAGGCTCTTTCTCATTAAGGAACTCTGTGACCTTCTCATGTTGGTAGCCATTAACCCTCTAGGGAAGGGCAAAGCTTCCTCTGTGCTCTTACAGAGGAAGATATCTTATATCCCTGCAAGACCATGCTACTCAGGAATGGCCAAGAAATGTTTGCCTTACACATGAGCCCTGGCCAACAGATTCACATTTCTGATACTACTGTATGTCCACTTTGTTTTCTCCAAACACAGACCTACAGGGTAGGTAGTCTCCCCGTTTTCCATTGAGAAATTGGCATTCAGAGGTTATGAGACTTGCCCAAAATCTCACAGCTTCTCAGTACAGAGCTGGGGCCAGAGCCCAGAGCTTTTGTCACCATGCTGTTCCTGACAGTCAGTCCCCCTTACCAGTTTCTCATCAGCCCTTCTTGATGCCTAGTTGTGCTCTCATTTCCCCCAAAAGATAAGCCCCTGGCTCCTCCTCCATAAGCTAGGAGACAGAAGGTATGAAGGCTCAGGAAAGGCACTCGGGACAATGGGAATGACAATGTTTGATTCAGGCCAATGGTGGAGGGCTGTTTAAAGGCCTCTCCCAGTGGTCCCACTGCAACCCTTTCCTTTTCTCAGCCCCCGAAAAGTGGGCCCTGACTTCAGTGGGCCCACTGGATCCTGGGCTTGAGCTTGCCTGGGCCCTCCGGCCCCTTCACTCACTGGTAGACTGAGAACCAGAGCAGGATCAAACAGCTTCATTTTTCCAGTCCCTTCATTTTTCTAGGGCTTTGCAATGTGACAGAAGGACTGTTTCCTCAATCCTATTTGTGGGAGACAGTAAGGGGTTTTGCAAACGGAGGAAATACAAAGCACTGACCTCAAACAGAAAGGCTGGGAAGAGACAGGGTAGGATTTAGATAAAAAGTCACATGGGGGCCAGGCACGGTGGCTCACGCCTGTAATCCCAGCACTTGGAGAGGCCGAGGAGGGTGGATCACTTGAGGTCAGGAGTTTGAGACCAGCCTGGGCAACATGGTGAAACCCCATCTCCACTAAAAATATAAAAATTTGCCGAGTATGGTGGCATGCTCCTGTAATTCCAGCTACTCAGAGGCTGAGGCATGAGAATTGCTTGAGCCTGGGAGGCAGAGGCTGCAGTGAGCACAGATTGCGCCATTGCACTCCAGCCTGGGTGACAGAGTAAGACTCTGTTTCAAAGAAAAAAAAGCCACATGGGGCTGAGCACTGTTGCTCGTGCCTTAATCCCAGCACTTTGGGAGGCCATGGTGGGAGGATGACTTGCGCCTGGGAATTCGAGACAGGCCTGGGCAACACAGTGAGACCCTCTCTCTCCAAATTCAAAAATTAGCCAGGCATGGTGCCATGGGCCTGTAGTCTCAGTTACTCAGGAGGCTAAAGCAGGGTGATTGTTTCAGTCCAGGAGGTGGAGGTAACAGTGAGCTATGATCGTGCCACTGCACTCCAGCTTGGGTGACAGAATAAGAATGACTCTTGTGACTCTTATTATTTTTTTTTTGAGATGGAGTCTCACTCTGTTGCCCAGGCTGGAGTGCGGTGGCGTGATCTTGGCTCACTGCAACCTCCGCTTCCCGGGTTCAAGTGACTCTCCTACCTCAGCCTTCCGAGTAGCTGGGATTACAGGAGCCTGCCACCACACTCAGCTAATTTTTTAATATTTTTAGTAGAGATGTAGGTTTCACCATGTTGGCCAGGATGGTCTCAATCTCCTGGCCCTGTGAACCGCCCGCCTTGGCCTCCCAAAGTGCTGGGATTACAGGTCTGAGTCACCGCACCCAGCCTCTTTTTTTTTTTTTTTTTTGAGATGGAGTCTCGCTTTGTCACCCAGGCTGGAGTGCAGTGGTGTGATCTCGGCTCACTGCAACATCCGCCTCCTGGGTTCAAGTGATTCTTCTGCCTCAGCCTCCCAAGTAGCTGGGATTACAAGTGCATGCCACCAAGTCCAGATAATTTTTGTATTTTTAGTAAGACGGGGTTTCACCACCTTGGCCAGGCTAGTCTTGAACTCCTGGCCTCAAGTAATCTGCCCGCCTCAGCCTCCCAAAGTGCTGGGGATTACAGACATGAGCCATTAAGCCCAGTCTTTTTTTTTTTTTTTGAGACAGGGTATGACTCTATCACCCGGGCTAGAGTGCAGCAGCACAATCTTGGCTCACTATAACCTCTGCCTCCTGGGCTCAATCCATCCTCCCACCTCAGCCTCCCGAGTAGCTGCAACTATAGGGCCACAGCAATATGCCCGGCTACCTTTTGTATTTTTTGTAGAGATAGGGTTTTGCCAGCTTGTCCAGGCTGGTACTGAACTCAACAATTCAAGCGATCTGCCCACCTTGGCCTCCCAAAGTGTGGGGATTATAGACATGAGCTACCACTCCCAGCATAAGACTCTGTCTCTTAAAAAAAGTCATGTGCCTGTAGCAAGTCCCTATTTATTAATTTATTTTTAGACAGGGTCTTGTTCTGTTGCCCAGGCTGGAGTGCAGTGGTATCATCTTGGCTCACTGCAGTCTTCGTCTCCTGGGCTCAAGTGATCTTCCTCTTGAGCACCTGGGACTACAGGCATGTGCCACCAAGCCCGCTAATTTTTGTATTTTTTGTGCAGACAGGATTTCTCCATGTTGCCCAGGCTGGTCTCGAACTCCCTGGGCTCAAGCAATCCTCTCACCTTGGCCTCCTAAAGTGCTGGGATCACAGAAGTGAGCCATTGCGCACGGCCATATGAAACATCTTGTAACTGGGAGCTGGAGTCCCTTGTTTTTTAACCCTTCCTCCCTCACTGTATCCAGAAACCGTCTTTGCATCCTTTGATTCTGAGCAACTATGGTTATCAACTGCCAAGAGCCAATAAACCAGAGGAGCATTCAGTGTTGGAGAGCTTGTAAAACTGGCAGGCACTCACCAGTGGAGAGCCTGGATGCTCCCACCCCCAAAATTAACTGTGACTGCTCCACTTGAGAAACAGTCACATTCCTTTACTATCCCACTGTAGATGGGAGGCAGAGGCTGCTCCCTCTTCCCAGCCAGGGTAGGAGCCTCCCTCACAAAGGATAACCAGAAAGCCTGCAACTTAAGCACAAAGCCAAAACCAAGGTGGTTTACTGCCCTTTAGCTCTCTGAGCTACAATCCTCAACACAAGGCAGGGAGATCAGCACTGCAGCCTGGCCCATGAGGCGGGCCGGGCCTCAAACCTGCCTGGGAAAAACCTGACATGGCAAAAGAGGTGAGAACAGAGAGCCACCTCCAGCTCACTCTCCTTCAGGCCTGGAAGCCACAATGCAAAGAGCACTCTCCAAATCTCTTGTCTTCAGAGCCACTTGAAATGCTGGACTCCTCTTGAAAGTAGGCTTCCAGGACCACTTTCATCCCTGAGAATCTGCTTGCTGGGGTCTGGTCTCTAAATCCCCAACTACTGTTAGACTAGCAAACCTTTGTTCAACAGTATTCTGGAGCCCTGGCTCCAGTTGCAAAGCTCAGTGAGATCTGGCTCCTGCCTTCCAGAATCTTAGAAGAGGTAAACTATACAGAAAACTTACTAGAGTCGCTCTGCCCACCTCTGCTGCTTACCAGTTGACTGAACATGAGCAAAGTGACATAACTTCTCTAAATCTGTTTCTTCATTTGGGACATAAAGATACTAGCTGGACCCATTTCACAGAATTAGCGGGAAGATTGAGAAAATCTGGCCGGGCATGGTAGCTCACGCCTGTGATTCCAGGACTTTGGGAGGCCAAGGCAAGCAGATCCCTTGAGCCTAGGAGTTCGAGGCCAACAGGGCGAAACACCGGCTCTACAAAAAAACACAAAAATAGGCCGGGCGCGGTGGCTCAAGCCTGTAATCCCAGCACTTTGGGAGGCCGAGACGGGCGGATCACGAGGTCAGGAGATCAAGACCATCCTGGCTAACACGGTGAAACCCCGTCTCTACTAAAAATACAAAAAATTACCCGGGCGTGGTGGCGGGCGCCTGTAGTCCCAGCTACTCGGAGGCTGAGGCGGGAGAATGGCGTGAACCCGGGAGGCGGAGCTTGCAGTGAGCCGAGATCGCGCCACTGCACTCCAGCCTGGGAGATACAGCGAGACTCCGTCTCAAAAAAAAAAAAAAAAAAAAAAAAAAAAACCACAAAAATTAGCCGGGGTGTGGTGGCATGTGCCTGTAATCCCAGCTACTTGGGAGGCTGATGTGGAAGGATCACTTGAGCCCAGGGAGGTAGACTGAGGCTGCAGTGAGCCATGATCACACTGCGGCACTCCAGCCTGGGTGACAGAGTAAGACCCTGTCTCAAAAGAAAAAAAAAAAAAAGAAAAAAGAAAATCCATGTCAGTGTTTACCATAGAACCTGGTGTTCGGGAATGTCTTGATGATGGATTCTATTATTATCTAGCTTCACTTTGGGGTAGGAACCATTGTTTCCCATCTCCAAGGGTTCTCTGGGCTCTGGGAAGAGCTGCAATACCTAGAAACTTGACTGTAAGTACCAGTATGGCTAAGTTGATTCATGTCATCCTGCTATTCCTTCTATAACAAGGAAAAGTCAAATTCTTGCCATGGCTGGGCCATCAGGCAAAGACGACCTTCTTTCCTAACATAAAACCATCCTGCAGGAAGAGTAGGTGAATGACAAAGTGCCCATGCCTCTGCCCTCTGTGTGGCCCAGAGGATGATGACAGTGGTCCTGCCAGGGTTCTTGCCTTCTTCATCAGTTCCTTAACTCCCTCCTCCCAGAAGAGGTCCACAAAACAACTGATATACCAGTACCACATGGTGCCAAGGGCTGGGGGAAGCTCACACTGCCAGCCTCGCACTTTATGCGGTTCCTCCCATACCAGTGGGTTACCGTAACCATGGAGACCAACAAATTCCTCCATATCACAGGAGAGCCAGCCTGCCAGTAGCCCAGGGCTCTGGGGGATGGGGGTGGTGGGGGTAGGCAGAAGGCAGCCTGTAGCACAGAGGTTTGGCTCACTTTACACAGGACTGTGGGGAGGTAGCAGATCCTAACCAGTGCAGCTGAGGTAGCTGGGCTTCCTCCTAAGCTCGTTTTCTTTGCCTAGTATGTGTGTTCTTGGCATATTTTCTGGGCTCTCTAGACACTCGGTCTCTCTTCCTAGCTCCACTGCTGTACACTGGGGATAATAGTGAAGGGTGCCGTTCCGGAGTTAGACCTGTGATAACCCAGTTCCACCGCTCTGCACATACATGCGCATACACAAAACATTGGAACAATACAGAAAAGATTAGCATGGCCCCTGTGCAAGGATGACACACAAATCTGTGAGGCATTCCTTTTTTTTTTTTTTTTTTTTTTGAGACAAGAGTTTCGCTCTTGTTGCCCAGGCTAGAGTACAGTGGCGCGATCTTGGCTCACCGCAATCTCCACCTCCCGGGTTCAACTGATTCTCCTGCCTCAGCCTCCCAAGTAACTGGGATTACAGGTATGCACCACCATGCCTGGCTAATTTTCCTCAGGTGATCCACCCAGCTCGGCCTCCCAAAGTGCTGGGATTACAGGTGTGAGCTACTGAGCCCGGCCCATATTTTTTAAAAGATTAAAAATTGTATTATTTCAGGCTAGGCATGGTGGCTTATGCCTGTAATCCCAACACTTTGGGAGGCCAAGGTGAGCAGATCACCCAAGGTCAGGAGTTCGAGACCAGCCTGGCCAATGTGGTGAAACCCCATCTCTACTAAAAATACAAAAATTAGCAGGGTATGGTGGCACGCGCCTGTAATCCCAGCTACTAGGGAGGCTGAGGCACGAGAATCACTTGAACCTGGGAGGTGGAGGTTGCAGTGAGCCGAGATTGTACCACTGCACTCCAGCCTGGGCTACAGAGTGAGATTCTGTCTCAAAAAAAAAAAAAAAAAATTTTTTTTTGAATAAATAAAAATAATAAGAAAAAAGAATAGGTCAGAATTGTGGTACAAGGAGCTACCCAGATCTACACATACTAAAAGGAAAGTGGTCATCTATCCTACGCGTCTTCCTGTGATCCAGGTTAAGTCCTCTTATCCCTTGTTTATCTCAAATCCAGACACTGTCTTAGCTGGGAGTGGTCGCTCACTTCTCTGGACTCTCAGCACTCTATCTGTACCCTTCATTTCTTCTTCTTTTGTAAGAGATGAAGTCTTGCTCTCTCGCCCAGGCTGGACTGCAATGGCACAATCACAGCTTACTGCATCCTCAAACTCCTGGGCTCAAAGGATTCTACTGCTTCAGCCTCTCAAATAGTTGGGACTACAGGTGTGTGCCACTATACCTGGCTAGTTTTTTATTTATTTCTTTTGTAGAGATGGCATCTTGCCATCTTGCCCAGGCTGGCCTCAAACTCCTAGGCTCAAGCAATCTTCCTGCCTCAGCCTCCCAAAGTGCTGGGATTATAGGCGTGAGCCACCACACCCAGCCCCACTAATTTCTTGTTTGTGTCCCCATACCTTAACCCCCTCATGCTCTGACAGATCAGAGCCAGTGTCTCCTTCACCTTCATATACCCTCAGTGCCCAACAATGCCCACACCTACTTGGCCCATGTTTTTTTTTTTTTTTTTTTTTTTTGAGACGGAGTCTTGCTCTGTAGCCCGGGCTGGAGTGCAGTGGCCGGATCTCAGCTCACTGCAAGCTCCGCCTCCCGGGTTTGCGCCATTCTCCTGCCTCAGCCTCCTCAGTAGCTGGGACTACAGGCGCCCGCCACCTCGCCCGGCTAGTTTTTTTTTTGTATTTTTAGTAGAGACGGGGTTTCACCGTGTTAGCCAGGATGGTCTCGATCTCCTGACCTCGTGATCCGCCCGTCTCGGCCTCCCAAAGTGCTGGGATTACAGGCTTGAGCCACCGCGCCCGGCCCGGCCCATGTTATAATACGTAGGGAACAAGAGAGGCACAACTTTTTCATCTTTAAAGTTGCCTACTCTCGACCCCAAGATATAAGGGTAAGGGAAGGAAGATCACAACTTCTTGCTACCAGCCCCGTTTCCCCTCTTTCAAGGCATTTGTTGCCCTTGAAGTTGGTTGGTTACTATCTGTCCTTCCTGCTAGACTACACTACAAAAGGAGGGACCTTGGTCTTTTTTTTTGAGACAGTTTCTTCTCTGGCCATCCAGGTTAGAGTGCAGTGGTGCGATCTTGGCTCACTGCAACCTCCGCCTCAGGAGTTCAAGCGATTCTCCTGCCTCAGCCTCCCAAGTAGCTGGGATTACAGGTGCCCGCCACCATGCCTGTTTTTTTTTTTTTTTTTTTTTAAGTAGAGACGGGGTTTTGCCATGTTGGCCAGGCTGCTCTCGAACTCCTGACCTCAGGTGATCTGCCCATCTTGGCCTCCCAAAGTGCTGGGATTACAGGCATGAGCCACTGCACCAGGCCAGGTCTGTCTTATTCATGGCCCAGAACAATGCCCAGCACAATATTCAATATAGTACTGAATGAATAAATGTATACAAATGAATAAATAAGAAAACATGTTGGGGTGTCTTCATGACAGTCTCTGGGACCAAGTGATAACTGACAGCCCACATCAGTGTACTCTGCAAAAAATACCCATGAGGGTAGTGAGCCACGAGATCCCCTATTCCAGCGATGGATGAAAAGTGAGTGATCACCAAGGTGAGCTGGAGACAGACTCAGAATATAGGCACAACCAGGGACCAGCAGGGCCCATCACACTTGCTCCCCTGAATCAAGCCCTAGCCTTCCTTTCATCAGAGGGAAAACCCTCTCCTTCAAACTTCCTGCTGCCCAAGACAACCACCAGGTACTCCCACTTAAGACAGTTCTCTCTGCCTCTCTACATTTAGTTTCTCTACTGCTTTGCTATCAAAACCATTGTGTCTTGCTGTGACAATGAATGCAACTCCAGCCATTCTAAGAGCTACCAATTGGGGACAGACAGTGACTTGTATAAGAATCTAGGAGACATTTATTTATTGTTTGCCACACTAAGAGTTCTGCTTTAATATTTCTTACTTGAACCAATGTACTGACTCTAAGGCCCTGTTAAATGTAGGGTGTCAAAATAATTTCACCCATACACACCTGCCTCCTGTCCTGCTGCACGAATCAGCATTCCCACCCTGCCCCCAACCCCTCCCCAAACTGCCTCCTGTTACAAAAAAGCAAAGGAACTAAAAACGGCAGCTGGGGAGCTCAGTTGACTCACCCAGCATAATCATCTCCTCCCAGAATCTCCCATCTTCTCCTGGGGTTTTTGCCAACACAAAGTAAAAAAGAAGCATGAGATCTTAAAACAAAACAAAAAAAAACTCTCTCAGCATTTATGCAACAGTCTTTCTACCTGGGTACAGATTTAACCCTTTGTTTCTGCCCTTTCCAATGTGGTTTCCTTAAAATTTGCTTGTATGCTGAGGATAAGATCCAGTCTGGAGCTGGGAAACAGGCCTTCTAGACCCCCCAGACCCAGCACTGCTGCTGGAAAGTGCAGAACAAGACATGTGCCTCTTCCTGCTGCATCTTTCTCTGGAAGTGAAGAAATACTGCCTTCCTACTCCTCCAGTTTCAAAGAGGGAGTTGAAGAAGAAGGAGGAAATGTCAGAAAAAAACACCGGGACAAAGTTTGTTGCCCCAGAAGTCACCATGGCCAGAGGTCACAGCGCATCAGAAACCACCCCAAGGCTGTCACTGCCACCCTCACCTCAGAACTGTCTCCCTGTTGGGCCCGGCTGCAAAGTGGCTACTCCACTTAAGTGACAACTAAAAATCCAACTGGCTGATCTTTCTAGAAGCAAGCCCTTACAGGGCTGCTCCTGCTGACAGGGAGAGGTGCTATCTTTCTCCTGCAGCAGATCACTAAAAACCCAAGCAGGAGAGGGCACCTAAGTTGTGGAATGAGGGCATCCTGTTTCAGGTGCTACCGGACTATGGATCAAATCAGCTGACATGGAGAACCCAGACAAACCTAGCCCTCAAGGCAATCACAGAAGACAAGGGCAGCTCTCCAGCAACTTTTCTGGGTAGGAAGAGGAGGGTGCTTCTTTTTTGCCATCTGGCGTATAGGAGGACGACTTACTTGTACGATGGATAGTGCCATGACCACAAAATATGATTTAAAAAAAATTTTTTATTTGAGACAGAGTCTCACTCTATCGCCCAGGCTGGAGTGGAGTGGTGTGTCATCTCAGTTCACTGCAACCTCTACCTCCCGGGTTCAAGTGATTCTCCTGCCTCAGCCTCCCGAGTAGCTGGGAGTACAGGTGTGCACCACCAGGACCAGATTTTTTTTTTTTTTTTTTTTTTGGTATTTTTAGTAGAGATGGGGTTTTACCATGTTGGCCAGGCTGGTCTCAAACTCCTGTCCTCAAGTGATCTGACTGCCTCGGCCTCCCAAAGTGCTGGGATTACAGGCGTGAGTCACTGCACCCAGCTGAATACAAAATAAAGAGACACTTCCACAGGCAAATGCAAATCTGTTGCAGCATATTAGTCAAGAAATCCCCAAGTTACCAAAAGTTCTGTTCTGAGAAGGAACTCTTTTTCCATAGAAACATGTTACAAATGGTAGCTGTGTTCTCAGGTCAGCCCATAAGGTCCCAGCATAGTATTTCAAGTGGTACGTGAATCGTACCTAAGAGTTAAACCATAGCCCAGAACAGGAAATGGATTCAGAGTTCCAACTCAGGACCTGGGAACAGATCTTTGCTCTCCAAGCACCATGGGCAGCAGACACTGGGGCTCCCTAGCCTTCAAGCTCTGGGTGAGGGCTTGAATCAAGAAGACTTGAGCCAGGTGCGGTGGCTCAATCCTGTAATCCCAGCACTTTGGGAGGCCGAGGTGGGCGGATCACGAGGTCAGGAGATTGAGACCATCCTTGCTAACATGGTGAAACCCCATCTCTACTAAAAATACAAAAAATTAGCCGGGCGTGGTGGTGGGCACCTGTAGCCCCAGCTACTGGGGAGGCTGAGGCAGGAGAATGGCATGAACCCGGGAGGCGAAGCTTGCAGTGAGCCAAGATCGGGTCACTGTACTCCAGCCTGGGCAACAGACCCAGACTCCGTCTCAAAAAAAAAAAAAAAAGGAAGACTTGAACAAGAGAGCTTCAAAGCATTTGGGGTAGAGCTTAAGGCTGGGTAGGAGAGAGGGTCTGAGGAGATATAAACCCAGATGGAGATGAGGAATGAGGCTAGAGGAAAAATTTTAAATGGGTGCTGCCTTACACAAGAGAAGAGCTAATTAAGGAAGACCAGGTAGAACAACTTCCAGCTAGAGGAGACAAGACAACCTGCAACAGTACCCTGACATATCAGGGGCAAAAAATGCTCTTTACAACTGTCTTCCCTACTAGGCAGCTGACGTGGGGGCTATGCTTCATACCTGCCTTACTCAGCTTGCCACTGCTGCTGCAGTCTCAACCCTGCGCTGATGGCTGGATCCTGTTACTAAGTGGCCATGGCCTAGGCAGGTATCCTGGCCAGCTTGCCAGATCAATGGAGGATTCATTTGTCAGCAGTTAGGTGAAGAGTGGAAAGCCCGAGCTTCTTAGTGAGACTGAGTATATGTCAGCTTATGGCTTTAGGCTGAAGGTGCCCCTCAAAGCCAACCACTGCTGTTTATTCGCTAGTGGCAATGACAATTTTGCTCCAAGGGGGCCCTTGCTGTTTGTACTTTCTACTTAGGAGCAAAGTATGGCAAACCAGAGGACAGTCATTTTCCATTACATGTGCCTTATTAAAAAGTACTTTTTTTTTTGAGACAGGGTCTCTGTCACCCAGGCCAGAGTGCAGTGGCACAATCTTGGCTCACTGCAGCCTCGACCTCCCCAGGCTCAGGTGATTCTCCCACCTCAGCCTTCTGAGTAGCTGGGACTATAGGTGCCCACCACCACACCTGACTAATTTTTGTACTTTTGTAGAGATGGGGTTTCGCCACGTTGCCCAAACTCCTCTCAACTGATAGGCGTGAGCCACTGCACCCGACCAAAAGGCACTTTTTATACTTAATTCATCCTTTCAACATCCTATGAAAAGAGTCTGGGCTGGGTGCGGCGGCTCACACCTATAATTCCAGCACTTTGGAAGGCTGAGGCGGGCGGATCACTTGAAGTCAGGCATTCAAGACCAGCCTGACCAACATGGTGAAACTCCATCTCTACTAAAAATACAAAAATCAGCCGGGCGTGGTGGCGGGCACCTGTAGTCCCAGCTACTCAGGAGGCCCAGGTGGAAGGGTCACTTGAGCCTGGGGAGGTCGAGGCTGCAGTGAGTCGAGATCACGCCACTGAACTCCAGCCTGGTTGGTTGACAGAGCAAGACTCCGTCTCAAAAAAAAAAAAAAAAAAAAAAAAAAAAAAGAGTCTGATTGAACTGGTTTCTAAGAGAAGGGAATGGCCCAAGGCATTTCTAACCTCTGTGGTATGAACCTGGGAATGGCACTGTTTGGTGAGATTAGCTCATGCACTGTGGAAGCCCTCAGGAACCAGAACCACCTATTAACAGGTGGCGCTGGGAGGAAGGGGGCCGCTCTTGGGCATTGCTAGATGTGCTGCTACAGAGACTGTGGACAAGGGAACGCTGGGTGTTTTGAAGGAGGCAGCAGCCAAGTCTGTAGCTCTCCACCTCTGAATTCACTCAGAGACGGCAGGGAAGAAAAGATGGCTCCAAGAGGAATACAGCTCCTACCCAACAAATCCTAAAAGGCAGCTCTAACTGGAAATAGGTATGGTGGCATAAATGAAGACCCACCCAGGACACCTCTCATCAGTAGAATTTAGCTTGGTGGCCACAGGCCGTGGCTACCCATTCTGTTGCTCTACATAGTTCATGCTAACTACCAAGGACAAAGAACCCCACAGCCACAGAGGGGTCCCTACCAATTCTTGAAAACAGAAGTTAAAGAGGCCGGGCGCAGTGCTCATGCCTGTAATCCCAGCACTTTGGGAGGCTGAAGCGGGCAGATCACAAGGTCAGGAGATCGAGACCATCCTGGCTAACACGGTGAAACCCCGTCTCTACTAAAAATACAAAAAATTAGCCGGGCGTGGTGACGGGCGCCTGTAGTCCCAGCTACTCGGGAGGCTGAGGCAGGAGAATGGTGTGAACCCGGGGAGGCGGAGCTTGCAGTGAGCAGAGATCGCGCCGCTGCACTCCAGTCTAGGAGAGAGAGCGAGACTCCGTCTCAAAAAAATAAAAAAATAAATAAAATAAAATAGAAGGTAAAGAATCAGAAATTACCAAATATCCACACCATCTAAAGCACTGAGAACAATGCCTGGTGACATGCTGGTTATTTCTATAATTTCATATCCTTTTCCAACTTATTCTGTAGGCTGCTAGAAGATACAGCTTGAACTTCTTTACTCAAAGCTCATCACGAATTCCCTGCATCTCCAAAAGGAGACGGATGTTTTCTCCAGTAGAGCCCTGCAGCTGAAGGCTAAGTTCTGGTCATCTATGTATATGGCTTGAACTTGGACTTGGGTTCAAGTCTGCATCCAGGCAGAAAGGCTGCTGCATAAATGGAGCTAGAAAAGGCTCCAGCAGCTCAACCATTTTATCTCTTCCACAAAAGGCCACTCTCCTCTCCCCTGATGAAAACACACACATCCCACCCTAGATGTATGGACCTGGAAACTCTGCAAATCAACTGTCATTATGGGAAATGTGATCAATGTTTCTCTCTCACACACATGCGTGTGCGCAGTGTGACCAGAGTAAGTCCATTCTCATACACAGTGCTTACTGAAGCTGGGCGCTGCCTCTTTAGCTGTGAGACAAGGGAAACCTGTGTGCATGTATATAGGGAGGGAAGTGATGGTGCTGGTGAAAGCTTAGCCACACTTCCAGCTCCTGGGTGTGTCTGCCATAGAATCCAGCAGCCTCTCTGGCAGCCAGGCCCCTATCGCCACTGTCCTTCACACAACATAACAGGATCGCTGTTTAGGAAGATGGGATTTTTGGTGTTGGGTTTTGTAGCCCATGAACTAGCATACATCTGCCCCATCTCAGGGGTAGTTTCCTGAAACAGCGGCATGTCCTGGGCCCCTGCAGACAGGGTCTGAGAAAGAAAAACAAGATGCCAGAACTAGAAATTTTAGGGTAATAAAGAAGGAATGAAAGTTGGCCACAGTGGCTCATGCCTGTAATCCCAGCACTTTGGGAGATGGAGGTAGGCAGATCATTTGAGGCAAGGAGTCTGAGACCAGCCTAGGCTACATAATGAGACCCCCCATCTCAACAAAGAAAAATTAGCTGGGCGTGGTGGCTCACACCTGTAATCCCAGCACTTTGGGAGGCTGAGGCAGGCAGATCATGAGGTCAGGAGTTTGAGACCAGCCTGAACAACATGGTGTAACCTCATCTCTATTAAAAATACAAAAATTAGCTGGGCGTGGTGGCACGCACCAGTAATCCTAGATACTCAAGAGGCTGAGGCAGGAGAATCGCTTGAACCTGGGAGGCTGAGGTTGCAGCAAGCCAAGATCACACCACTGCACTCAAGCCTGGGCAACAGAGTGAGACTCCATCTCAAAAAAAAAGAAAATTAGCTGGGCGTGGTGGCATGCACCTGTGGTCCCAGCTACTCAGGAGGCTGAGGCAGGAGGACTGCTTGAGCTAAGGAAGTTGAGGCTGCAGTGAGCCTTGATTACACCACTGCACTCCAGCCTGGGTGACAGAGTGAGAATCTCTTAAAAAAGTAGAAGGAATGAAACTGTCCTCTTCTCACAGCTGAAAGCCCTACCCCATGGGAGCAGACTTTTCCCACCTGGTCCTGAGGCCTCACACACACTCCCCTTTACCTTTCTTCACAGACCAGGATTCCTGCTGGTATCTCCACTCTACCCTGACAGCTCTACCATGTCAAGTGACCGTGGTATCTAACGCTGATGCTGGTTACCCCATGAAGAGATAACCAAGGTCATGTGAGCTGGGCTGACACGTTCTGCTGCACTTGTTTACAGACAAGGGGATTAAAACAACCTGTCAAGGGAGGGGGGGGAGCCCACGGGCAAGCACTGGCAACACGGCATAGAGGCCTCCCGCCAAGAAATTTTTTGCTCAAATATAAAGCAGAAATCTCTCACCAAACCAGCTAACTATGCCAAATACCACTTATGGTCAAGTGACCTTGAGGCACTGCTCAATTTTTCCAATGTTCTTTGGGTTTTTTGGGGGGTGGAGTGGAGGGGAAATTAGGGAGGTAGGCAACATAAGGTCCCTAAAAAGCCCCAAGTTCAATTAACACCCAAGCAAAGCATGTAGGGCTTAAAAAAGACGAGATGTCTTAAGGCTATATTTGTATAAAGCAAGCATTCAATTCTCAGATGCCTAAACTCCCAATCAGAAATCCAAATGCCAAAACAGAACTTTCTGTGACCACTTAGGTTGGAATTGGGAGGAAAGGAATTCCTCTTAGGTGCAGTTCCAGGGCAGAGGGGATCAGGTAGCAGGGAGTCTGGACACCAGGCCAAAGTCATCCTCTCTAACCAGAGGGTCAACCTGACAATGATAGTCGGTGGCCACAAGACACAGGAAGGAAGAGGGAAAGGTGGTCAGCACCTGAGACCCCGGCCTCAGGCAGTACAGGCCGCAGAAACTATATGGCTGTGGTGCAAAAGCTGACCCCTGGATCTGTGAAATTACAGGCTTTCCACCGCTCCTCTGCAAAACCATCTGTCACAGCCCCTAATAACCAATCCTCGGGTTGGGCACAGTAGCTCACACCTGTAATCCCAGTCCCTTGGGAGGCCGAGGCAGGCGGATCACCTGAGTTTGGTAGTTCAAGACCAGCCTGGCCAACATGGTGAAGCTCTGTCTCTACCAAAAATACAAAAATTAGCTGGGCGTGGTGGCGCATGCCTGTAGTCTCAGCTACTCGGGAGGCTGAGGCAGGAGAATCACCTGAATCTGAGGTGTGGAGGTTGCAGTAAGCCGAGATCGCGCCACTGCACTCCAGAGCGGGCAACAGAACAAGACTCCGTCTCAGAAAAAAATAAAATAAAATAAACAGTCCTCCCCATTCAGCAGGGTCGGGCTACTACTGGCTGGTCTCTGCCTCAGGCTCTCAAGTCTTAGCAGCAAGAGGATGTTTCCATTTGGGTTTTCCCACAGCTGGCTGTGGAGGTTGGCAGAAGGCTAAAGTGGTACCCCTTTCCTAGCCAGCCAAAGGGGGAACGTGAAACAATTGCTGGCAGCCTGTGCTCCCACTCCAACATCCCCTTTCTCGCAAAGGAGCAGCTACCACTCTCTTGACCTTTCATCCACAGTCTTGTTGAGGCCAGGGAAGATGCACCCAACCTAAGAAAACTGAAGGTAGTAAGTTAGCGACAAGAGAACGCAGTTTAGGAACTAAAGAACCTGGCTTTCGGGGAAAAGGGGGTATTGTACTCTAAGGGATTCTAAGAAGAAACTCGCCAAACCACCCAGCCAGCTCTTCTGAAGAGCAGGGGTATTTAGAAGTGCTTTTCATTTTCCAAGCTATTAGAGAACAGGGTGGCCTTGGACAGACCTGGTTACAGCAGAATGAGTGCACACACCTGCCACAGAGTGCCAGCCCGGGACAGTAACGTGCTCCAGAGTTCACATACTCACGCGCCCAGAAATCTCCTCCAGATCACTGCTGACAGGCAGAGCAGGGAGGTGGACTGAGTCCCGCTCTGAGCTGGTCACTCCAGTTTGCCTGGCAGGGTGGGGGTGGGGGTGGGGGCAGGGAGAAGTTGGGGAGAGGAGGAGGAGGAGGAGGAAGGGAGATTACTATTCTCTATTTTCAAGCCCTGCCCCTAAAACCAGGGAGGGAAGCGGCGGGGCTCCTGTTGCAGGAGCTCCAATCTCTAGGCACTACAGAGCCAACCAGCTGCATAAGAATTTTGGAGAACATGCACATCAAACAAACTGGGAAAAGGAGGGGAAACCAACCAGGGTAGAAGTGGGTAGGTCCCCTGCCAAGAACTCTGAATGGTACTCCTATCAGAACTAAAACATAACAGGAGGTGGGCAGGTTTGTGGCCTCTGGGAAAAGGCAGGAGGGAAAGCAGTAAAGACCGGACAAGCATGGGAACAAAACTCACTCCCTGGCAGGAGACGACAGCCTATGGAGTCAGAAGTGAAATGCTGTCCCAGTAAACCTTTCCCAGTAGGACAATCACATTCTAACCTTAGGTCAATTTTCATATGCTTCGCCGGCTGTGACCTGGACCCTGCAGTGTGGAACACGGTCACTTCTACAACCCTGTAAGTTAAGGCCTGCCACTCCAAGCACTTGTGAGGGAAGAGGGACTCTCACTGGCTGTGTTGTGCAATCTAGTCTGTGGCCAAGGGCAAAGCAGAAGCCACAGATGACGGGCCCTCCCACAGGGAGAGGAAAGCTCCTCCCTTTCCAGAACAGAGCCCAAGGCTGCCACAGAGAGGTGCTGTTTAGTGACAGAAATATTTGTCAGGAGTGACCAGAGGAACGGCCACTACGTACTTCCTCTTTCTCACCAACTGCTACCATCAGCCTCCACTGGCTGCCTCTGAAAACCCTGCAGAACCTCCGGTGGCAGGAGTGTTCTCTGAGTCATTCCCTCAAGAGAAAAGGGAAAGTGGGCCTGACTCCTGGGCCTGAAGAAGCCTCCCAGTGCCCTCAGCCAGTCCTTGCTGCAGAGCAAAAGCCAAGGACTGAAATCCCGGACGGCCTACTCTTCACCCACACCTGCATACAGTAAAAGCACTCCCTCTTACTCTAGAAAAGGCACGTGGCGGTGGGGGAAGCACCAACACTCATCTCCACAGCCACACAGCACTGGGAAAAGGAACTGATGGCTTCATATTTAAAGCCTTAAAAAACCAACTTTCTGTACGCACACACGTACACACGCACAAATACGTATATACACACACACAAACATAACTGATTTTATCTATGTGTGTGTAGGCATATACACATATACATGTAAAATTGATATCCAGATTAGATCCATGTGGTTTCTGGATTTTTGCCCACAACTGTATTATGAGCTGGCTGTCTCCCCTTCCCTGCCTGCAGCTCCAGGCTAACTCTCTTCCCTTCCTAGAGTCTCACTCGGGGTTCCAGCCACCTGTCTTCAAACGCAGAATGGTGTCTCAGACCTCCAGGTCTTGGCCACAGCTTTCCACTGCCTGGAACACTTTCCCACTAACAGTCACTCCCATTCCTCTTCGTGGTGAGCCTCAGCTCAGACATCGCTTCCACCAGGAAGCTTTCCTGATCCATGCATCACTTCACAGGGTCTCTCCGGACATTTCCCAGCTCAGGCCTTCCTGCACTAGCACTTCACTGCTTGCTGAACAGCCTGACTCCTTCACAACTCTTGTTGGCTGTCTTGTTCACTATTACACAGACTGAGAGCAGCATAAGGGAATTTCCAAGACTAGACCACTCTGTGTCTTCAGTGCACAGGCACAGCGCCTGGCACCTAACAGCCTCTCCAGAAATGCTTTCCTAACTCACCATGGGAAGTCTTGGGGTCAGAGTCTTCTTGCTTTTCTCAGAGTGACTCCTCACCCAAAAGCTCTTTGCACAGCTCTGCTCCATGTGACCCCTTTTAGCCTGGGTCAGGGCTAGAATGCTGGTGCCCACTTTTAAACCATTCCCAGCCAGGCGCCACGGCTCATGTCTGTAATCCCAACACTCTGGGAACCCAGGTGGGAGGATCGCTCGAGCCTAGGATTTGACACCAGCCTGGGCAATATTATAAGACCCTGTCTCCACCAAAATACAAAATATAAAATAAATAATCATTCCCTAGGGCCTCTGGCACCTCTATGGACACAGTCTCTGGCAGGATTTCAGAGCTCCTCTCCGGTGTGCAGAATTGGGGCCTGCTACCCTTCCACTTGTCCTTTCCCAGCCTGCCTTCTGCCATAAGGGCTGCAGCCAGCCCCTCTTAAGTGATGGCAATGGGGGCACAGTGCCAAGGGCCTAAGATCCATTCTAGACCCAACTCTGTGCAAACAATTTATGTCACCTTGGGCAAGTCATTCACCCTCTTATAAAATGAGGCACCGGAGACAAGCCCTGAGTGTCTTCCTGTGTGGATGCGACAGTCCTCAGTGCCTCTGTGCTCACAAGCCTTCCAGCCCTCTTCAAGACCACAGCAGGAAGTGGGCATCGTCTGCATGTCCTGAAGATCGCTTCCTGACCTTGACTTACGTCAAGACAACCTGCCTAAAAGTCTGGCTCCGGAAGTAAACCTCACCTAACATGACTAAACACCAGGTTGGAAAATCTCTTCCGCCTAAGGCTGAAAAAATTAAAAGCAACCTAGGTAGACAACTCCAGAAATCAAGGTAGTAAGCAGCAGCACACCCCAGAAACATGACAACCCTGAACTCAGGGTGCCCTCGAGAAGGATCATCTCCCTCCCTAGACTTCATTTACTCACAATTTACAAGCTCCTGGCCCCTCCCAGACACTCCACATACCATAAATGTAGCCACAAGGCGCAGGGAAAGGCACAGTCTATTTCCAACAGGCCCCAGGGCTCTGCAGCCTTACTTTGAGCAGCCCAGAGTAGGCACAGCCCCTGTTAGGGTAAATGGCACACCTAGTTCCTAGCACCTGCCCCCACCTGCAGCATGATTCCCTCGGAAGCTCGGTGAGTCTGCAGGCTTCCAGGTGGGGAGCTGCCTGCCTGCCTGCCTGCCTGCCTGCCTGCCACGAGCAGGTAATCCATGAAGAATAACTGAGTTGGCAAAGCCTAGCAAGCAGCAGTTTCAGCCTCTCTGCCCAGAGCGGGGGTGGGTGGGGTGAGGGGGGAGCAGGGAGGCAAGTACAAGCAGACCAGTTTAACAGGTCCTTATTTCCACCACCCCACACAGCTGGTGCCTTCTTCACCAGTCCAATAAAAGGAGATTCAAAAGTCAGATGGCGCTTTCATACTACACATCACAAAGACTAGAATCAAGGAAGAAAACGGTCATCCTTTTCACTCTTCCCCCACCCACAGTGGTCTCGGAAAACATGGTCCCTAATCTCACAGTTCGCAGGTCAACCAGGAAAAGCAACTGATCTGCTCCGAGAGGCTCAAAGGAAAATCTGGGTCCTCGCCATCATCAGGCGCTGAGCTGGTGTGAAATCAGTTCTTCCTGTGCCATGCTCCTGGGCTTTTCTCCCGCTATAAATAACTCCAGCCTTCTGACAGACCACATGACCTCTCCAACGCTGGACAAAATGCCCAACACTAGTGTTCCTCTGCCCACCCATCAAAAAAGAGGCGCAAGACTGAGACCACTGTAACCAGGAGCAACAACGCAGGTAGACACGTTGGTGTCTGGGCAAAGTGTCAGGGGCAAGGACAGAACTCAGCAAGGCCAGGAGGGCAAGGACAGAACTCAGCAAGGCCAGGAGGGCTTGGCTCTCTGGCTCTGGTCCCTACTCCAAGAAGCCAGACAGTTTCCTCAGCAGTGCATCCTCCCTGCGGTTTCCTCTCCGAGTTCTTAACACAATCCAGCAATGGTGTAAATCTTCTCCCTCATCTTCTCATCCTGAAAAAGCACTTCTTTGTAGTCATTACCACACCTACTTAAGATACTGGTTAAGACTTGTGACTTACACAGCCAAAGAATCAGACAGACAGATATCTGATTTACAAACCGACATGGACGCACTTCCCTAAGGGTAGCTGTAATAGAGAATGCCCACATTACAATTTTTTAAATTAAATTTTTTTTTTTTGAGACAAGGTCTCAAGCAATCCTCCTACCTCTGCCTCCCAAGTAGCTGGGACTACAGGCCTGCACCACCACGCCCAGCTAACTTTTCTTTTTTTATACAGACAGTGTTTCGCTATGTTGCCCAGGCTGTTTTCAAACTCCTGGACTCAAGCAATCTGTCCACCTCCACCTCCCAAAGTGCTAGGATTACAGGCATGAGCAACCGCACCCAGCCTCATGTTACGATGTTAAAAAGTTTTGTTTCACAAATAATTCATTGAGAGGTGACCATGTGCAAAGTACTCCAACAGTTTCTAGGTGTCCAAAGTGATACAGAGAAGGATAAAATACAGCCCACCCTTCAAAGAAGGTAACAATCTAGTAGGAGATAAGCACAAATCACACAATCCAGTGTGGGACGCAAATCCAGGAACTGAAGTTATGGTCAGCCTATTCCCCCAATTTACTGTCTATGGCTTTTTTTTTTTTTTTTTTTTCAGAGGAACAATGGGCTAAGAGAGATCTAAAGGTCCCCGTATCACTTCCAGTTAGGACCTGGCCTTCCATGAATGAGGATGCCTGCCCATGGCGTCAGCCACGGTGAGAGTTAGGCAGTGCTGGAATGAGAAGAAGCCAGTTCTGGGAAACTCACTGAAGAACCAGTCATTTAGCTTTTCTCGTCTTTCATCTCCCTCTGGAAACTTGAGACAGGCCCAGTATACAAGCAAAGGTGACATGAGAAGTGCTTAAAAATCCCAAGTTGAAAAAAATGCCGCTCAAGACTCGGTAATGGAAATGAAGTTGGAAAAAGCCCCTAATAATACGAACAGAAGAAGTTCTCTTGGGCAGGAGGTGGAAGGGATTCCTGAAGTTCTATATCCAAAACCCCAATATCACAATGCTAGCTGTGACCAAGGAGGCACATTTATATATTTTTCCTTTACTTCCCAATTATTGGTTGTCTGGTTTCCCTAATTCCCATTCAACCAGTTCTACAGCTTAGCTCATAAAACTATACCTTGGCCAAGTGTGGCGGCTCACACCTGGTATTCCAGCGCTTTGGAGGGCTAAGGCAGGCGGATCACTTGAGCCTAGGAGTTCAAGACCAGAAAGGGCAACATGGGGAAACCCTGTCTCTACAAAAAATGCAAAAAATTTGCTGGGTGTTGTGGCACATGACTGTGGTCCCAGCTACTCAGGAGGCTAAGGTCGGGGGACAGCTTGAGCCTGAGAGGCAGAGGTTGCAGTGAGCCAAGATGATGCCACTGCACTCCAGCCTGGGTGAGAGAGTGAGACCCTGTCTCAATAAATACATAAATAACCGTACCCTTATCCATCAGGCTACCAGCAGGTTCAGAGCTCTTCAGGAAGATAGGGAGGAACGAATACTAACTCCTGACAGTGCCTGGCAAGAAACAAAATTCCCTAGACAGACAGAAGATTCTATGCCATCTAAAAAAAGAAAAGTCAGTTAATCAGAGCCTGGGGGGTAAAGATTAAGGCCCCAGTCTTCTGTTAGGAAAAAGACACAATTCTGAAGCTAGTTCTCCTATCTTAAATGGGAAATGCTAGGGAGATG
The DNA here is from genome assembly GCF_043159975.1 of Macaca nemestrina. Classification (NCBI taxonomy): domain Eukaryota; kingdom Metazoa; phylum Chordata; class Mammalia; order Primates; family Cercopithecidae; genus Macaca; species Macaca nemestrina. Next base: position 10,555,101 of record NC_092136.1, read on the forward strand.
GTTGGTCCAAATCACCTCAAAAGAAAATCACTTCTTGAAATTAAAACAAAAAACAAAAAAAACACAGATGAGAGTGAATGGGAACTGGTTTATTTAAAAACCTTTCCTGTACAGTAGACAGTGAATTAGCTACACAAGCCTCTTCAGAAATGATGTACCAAGAGGAATTTGATAATAGAAGCATTCTGAATGTGAAACTGGGAGTTCAGCACCTAAACGTTTCTTATTGAGAAAAATCCTCACACCAGTCATAATGAAGGTTTAACATCAGTGTTTGACATTTTGTCATTAAGAGATTGGTTTTAACAGTCTGGATTTGGCAGCCTGCCTTATCGGCTGTTTCACAAGCAGTTTCTGTGGTTTCAAGAAAGGCAGGGTGTTTGCTTTTAAACACTACTTTTTTTTTTTTTGAGACTGAGTCTCACTCTATTGCCCAGGCTGGAGTGCAGTGGCGCAATCTCTGCTCACTGCAACCTCTGCCTTCTGGGTTCAAGCAATTCTCGTGCCTCAGCCTCCCGAGCAGCTGGGATCAGAGGCACGCCACTATGCCTGGCTAATTTTGGTATTTTTAGTAGAGACAGGGTTTCACCATGTTGACCAGGCTGGTCTCCAACTCCTGACCTCAGGTGATCTGCCCACCTCGACCACCCAAAGTAACACTATCTTAAAGTATATATTTCAGAATAGGGTCCAACCATTCCAAGACAGAAAGAGGGAATGAAAACCAAACGAAATAAAGGAATGTGGTGCTACCAAACAGAACGGGAGCACACCAGAGAGCAGAGTAGGAAAAGACGTTATTCACCACCCGCACCAAAATGGCAAGACAAGCCAACTTAGTACTTCTTACAGCCAAGTTAGAAAATTAGGACACAAAAGTGGCACTAAAGACATGATATTAATAAAGGGAAATCCCTACACAGAATTTCGTCTCTCCAAAATCAACTTACCTGGCCTAAATCTACCTGTTTACTTGAAAAAACACAACAAAACCACCCGACAGGGCCACATCAATGAAAAAGACTGTCATCTAATCAATTAGTAGCCACACCTCTCTGCCAGCACGAGATGTCGGTAATTAAGGTAGAGATTTTTCTCCCTGGGAATACAAGTACAGAAGGGCAGAGCCCCTATGGACCTAACCCATTATGACAGCCTTTTCATTAGCAAGGAAAGCATTGCCACACTCTCCAAGGAAGCCATGGCCACAGCATTAAAGAACACCTGAGTGAACAGCAGCTACCTCTGTTGAGAGATAAAAATGTGTTGGAGATGGGGTACGGGAAGGGGCAGAACCAGTCCTAAGAAAACCAACAGGCTGTGTTTCTCAAAAAACTTACATGGACCTTGGCTTTTCCACTCTTAACAAAAAGAGCACCTATGGCTCCAGCTACTTGGGAGGCTGAGGTGGGAGGGTCACTTGAACCTTGGGGGCCAAGGCTGCAGTAAGCTGAGATCACACCACTGCACTCCAGCTTGGGTGACAGAGTAAGACTCTGTCTCAAACAAACACCAAAGATACGGGTTCTGAAGTAGTTTAGAAATGGCACATAACTACATAACTGGGCTGGATACAATGGCAACTGCCTGTAATCCCAGCACTACGGGAGGCCAAGGCAGGTAGGTTGCTTGAGGCTAGGAGTTCCAGGCCAGCTTGGGCAACATGATGGAACCCCATCTCTACAAAAAGTGCAAAAAATTAGCCAGGCATAGTGGCACACGCCTGTAGTCCCAGCTACTTGGGAGGCTGAGGTGGGAGGATTGCTTGAGCCTGGGAGGTCGAGGCCAAGATTGCACCACTGTACTACAGCAGCCTGGGCAACAGAGTCAGACTCTTGTCTCAAAAAGAAAAGAAAAGAAAAGAAATGGCATACAACTGTGATTCTGGATAAGTAAATCTTATTTATTTATTTAATATTAGAGATGGAGTCTTGCTTTGTTGCCCAGGCTGGTCTCAAACTCCTGGGCTCAAGTGATCCTCTCACCTTGGCTTCCCAAAGTGCTGAGAATACAGCCGTGAGCCACCGACTACATCCAGCCCTAGGTGATATTTTAATCAAGGGCAACAGACCAGGCGCAGTAGCTCACTGCGATTTCACTGGCTTGAAATCCCAACGCTTTGGGAGGCCAAGGTGGGTGAGGGTCACTTGAGCCTAGGAGTTTGAGACCAGCCTAGCCAACAAAGCAAGACCCCATTCTCTACAAAAAATAAAAATAAGGCCGGGCACCATGGCTCACGCCTGTAATCCCAGCACTCTGGGAGGCCGAGGCAGGTGGATCACCTGAGGTCAGGAGTTCAAGACCATCAGCCTGACCAATACGGAGAAACCCAGTTTCTCTACTAAAAATACAAAAAAAAAAAAAAAAAAAAAAAAAAATTAGCTGGTGGTGGTGCATGCCTGTAATCCCAGCTACTAGGGAGGACGAGGCAGGAGAATCGCTTGAACCCAGGAGGCAGAGGTTGCAGTGAGCAGAGATCAAGCCATTGCACTCCAGCCTGGGCAACAAGAGCGAAACTCCATCTCAATAAACAAACAAACATTAAAAAAATTAGCTGGGTGTAGTGGCACAGCCCCTAGCTGCACAGGGGGTTCACGCAGGACTGAGTCCAGGAGGTTGAGGCTGCAGTGAGCATGTTTGGGCCACTACACTCCAGCTTGGGTGTCAGAACAAGATCCTGTTTCAAAAAAAAAGTGGTGTGTTGGGGGGGACACAGTGGTTCTCACCTGTAATCCCAGCACTTTGGGAGGCAAAGGCGGGCAGATCACTTGAAGTCAGGCGTTCAAGACCACCCTGGCCCACATGGTGAAATACTGTGTCTACTAAAAATACAAAATTAACCGGGTATGGTGGCAGGCGCCTGTAGTCCCAGTTACTCAGGAGGCTGAGACACAAGAATCACTTGAACCCAAGAAGCGGAGGTTGCAGTGAGCCGAGATTGCACCACTGCACTCTGAAACCCTGTCTCAAAAAAAAAAAAAAAAGCGGGGTTGGAGGAAGGGCAACAGCTCACCCCTTTACTCTCACCCCATTCTGTCATCTTAAAATAAAAGGCACCTTTCTGTAGTCCCAGCTACTCGGGAGGCTGAGGCAGGAGAATGGCTAAACCCGGGAGGTGGAGCTTGCAGTGAGCTGAGATCCGGCCACTGCACTCCAGCCTGGGCGACAGAGCGAGACTCCGTCTCCAAAAAAAAAAAAAAAAAGGCACCCTTGCCACAGTTAGACAAGCAAGTAAATTAAACCATACACTCAAGTTTAACTAAAATTCTGTAGAGAGGCATAAAGCAACCATTCCCACTAAGAAACAACTGCAGATGTCTAGGATATCTAAGATGTCTGGTCCCCATAGCTAGCCATGTGCACAGCTACGGGGACCCACTTTAGGAGAGAGAAGCAAACCAAAGGAGAGACTGAGCAAATGCAAACAGGAAGTAGTGGCATAAATTATACCAGCGATGGGATAAAGAGACACATAGCAGGATGTCCAGAGTCCAGCTCCCAGGACTGAATTGGCAAGTCCTAAACACACACAAGGCCTGGCACTACCAGCTACAGTGCTCAGGGCTGCTAGTAGTCAAGGCTACGAACAAGTAGCTCTGTGCCTGTGTGTGTGCAAGTGGCACACAGAGGGTTGCAAGAGAGAATCTGAGTTTGCTTCCTAGAGACAAAATATACACAGTTAAGATCCACACACAAGGCTGGGCGCGGTGGCTCACGCCTGTAATCCCAGCACTTTGGGAGGCCGAGACGGGCGGATCACAAGGTCAGGAGATCGAGACCATCCTGGCTAACACAGTGAAACCCCGTCTCTACTAAAAATACAAAAAATTAGCCGGGCGCAGTGGCGGGCGCCTGTAGTCCCAGCTACTCAGGAGGCTGAGGCAGGAGAATGGCGTGAACCTGGGGGCGGAGGTTGCAGTGAGCCGAGATCGCGCCACTGCACTCCAGCCTGGGTGACAGAGCGAGACTCCGTCTCAAAAAAAAAAAAAAAAAAAAAAAAGAGCCACACACAAAAGCTTCTTACGTTTTGTGGGGTTCTTTTTGGTGGGGAGTGGGGCGCTTACAAAGAAAGAGTTCTAGAATCCCAACATTTCATGGGTGCCACAGAGCAGGATAGTCAAACCTAGCAATCTATAATGCCCTATATTTTAAGGTACTTAATTGTTGTTTATCAATTTTAGGACCCAGGACTTTGGTTTTTCTAAAGGGGTTCTTGAAATTCCAGAATATGGGAAAAGATAAAGATGTGAATCAGAAGCTGGGGTCAAAGATCTTCTTTAAAAGGTCTCCCTTGCACACAGCACTCAACAGTAGCGAGGTAAGCCCAGAAAGCTGCTCCCACTCCATCCACACCATTTCTGCCACATTTACCAATGGCCACCAATGACAGAAGAAACAACTGGAGGCCATTTGTGACTCTAAACTCCATCTGTGAGACATCTGCCTCACACTTACCGTGAGCTAATCCTAAGGAAACTAACTTCTACTGCCTGGACACAACTGAAGCCAGGGACAAAGGATTCTTCACAACCAAGAAAAGCTGGTTCTGACAATGACATACTCTGGACCACCTGGGTTTGCAGCCTTAAACAAGTTATTCAACATTTCTGGGCCTCTATTTCCTCACCTGTAAAATAGTAAGACCGACTAACTTACAAAAAATAAATGAAGCCAGGCATGGTGGTTCATGCCTGTAATCCCACCACTTTTGGAGGCTGAGGTGGGTGGATCACCTGACGTCAGGAGTTTGAGACCAGCCTGGCCAATATGGTAAAACCGCATCTCTACTAGAAATACAAAAAATTAGCCGGGCGTGGTGGCGGATACCTGTAATCCCATCTACTTGGGAGGAAGAGGCTGGAGAATCGCTTGAACCCAGGAGGCGGAGGTTGTGGTGAGCCAAGATCGTGCCATTACACTCTAGCCTGAGCAACAAGAGTGAAACTCCGTCTCAAAAAAAAAAAAATTAGTCAGGCACGGTGGCAGATACTTATAGTCCCAGCTACTTGGGAGGCTGAGGCAGGAGAATTGCTTGAACCTGGGAGGCGGAGGATGCAGTGAGTCAAAGTCGTGCCATTGCACTCCAGCCTGGGCAACAAGACTGAGACTCTGTCTCAAAAAAAAAAAAAAAAACAACAAGTAAATGAGTTAATGAAGGTAAAACAGCTAAACAAGTGCTTGGGACAGAGTAAGTACTCAATAAATCTTAACTACTCTGTCTATAGCTAAAGATACACAGCCTCAGAGGCAAACCATGCAAAAATGAGGAGATCCTGCCCACTCTTCAGCCACTCAGTCCATTCTCTTTAAGGCTGAGTTTCCCAATGACTTGGAGCAGATTAATGCACTTAGAGGGCCATCCAGGAGGTGCCATTACTAAGCTATTGCCTTAACTAATACAGTAAACAAATCTTTGAAATTAAAATTCTTTTTTTTTTTTTTTTTTTTTGAGACAGAGTTTTGCTCTTGTTGCCCAGGCTGGAGTGCAATGGTACGATCTCGGCTCACCGCAACCTCCACCTCCCAGGTTCAAGCAAATCTCCTGCCTCAGCCTCTCTAGTAGCTGGGATTACAGGCATTTTTTGTCCTATAATTTTGTATTTTTAGTAGAGACAAGGTTTCTCCACGTTGGTCAGGCTGCTCTCGAACTCCCGAACTCAGGTGATCCACCCGCCTCGGCCTCCCAAAGTGCTGGGATTATAGGCATGAGCCACCATGCCCGGCTAAAATTCTTTTTATTTATTTATTTTTGAGACAGAGTCTCACTCTGTCGCCCAGGCAGGAGTGCAGTGGTGTGATCTCGTTTCACTGCAGCCTCCGCCTCCCGGGGTCAAGCAATTCTCTGCCCAGCCTCCAGAGTAGCTGGGATTACAGACGCCCACCACAACGCCTGGCTAAGTTTTTTGTATTTTTAGTAGAGATGGGGTTTCACCATCTTGGCCAGGCTGGTCTTGAACTCCTGATCTCGTGATCCACCCGCCTCAGTCTCCCTAAGTGCTGGGATTACCGGTGTGAGTCACCACGCCCAACCCAAAATTAGAATTCTTTATCTTCCACATAGACCAGTAGCCGAAGGGAGAAAATAGCACATTAAGTTCAATTCTGGAACTGAAATGCAAGCCACATGTAAATCTGAAAAGAAATATGCTTTATGGAAAAAGCAGATTATGGGACTTGCTGAGTGATGGGAAATGGAGCTACAATCCTGTATGTAGACAGGAATTGATATGTTGAGCACTTGATTAAACAGTTTTTAAAAAATGATTCCAATGAGATATGATTCTGAGCAAATGACATGAGTTTTTGTTGTGTTTTTTTTTTTACTTTGAGATAGAGTCTCATTCGGTCACCAAGGCTGGAGTGCAGCGGCATGCTCTCTGCTCACTGCAACCTCCGCCTCCTGGGTTCAAGTGACTCTCCTGCCTCAGCCTCCTGAGCAGCTGGAACTACAGGCACTCACCACCATACCCAGCTAATTTTTTGTATTTTAAGTAGAGATGGGGTTTCACCACATTGGCCAGGCTGATCTCGAACTCCTGACCTCGTGATCCACCCACCTTGGCCTCCCAAAGTGCTGGGATTACAGATGTGGGCCACCGTGCCTGGCTTTTTTTTTTTTTTCTTTTTTTTTTTGAGAGGGAGTCTCTCTCTGTCGCCCAGGCTAGAGTGCAGTGGCATGATCTCGGCTCATGCAGCCTCTCCCTCCCGGGTTCAAGCCAATTCTCCTGCCTTAGCCTCCTGAGTAGCTGGGACTACAGGTGTGCACCACTACACCCAGCTAATTTTTGTATTCTTAGTAGAGACAGGGCTTCACCATGTTGGCCAGGTTGGTCTCGATCTCCTGACCTCATGATCTGCCCACCTCAGCCTCCCAAAGTGCTGGGATTACAGGAGTGAGCCACTGCACCCAGCTGACATGAGTTTTAAAAGATTTGCTTAAAGTTGGTCAAAGTGACTATTAGAGGAGGCCCAAGGTCTATTATTCGTATGACTTAGGGAAGCTGTTAAAAGCTAGAGGTGCTATGGAAATTGGAGAATGAGTATACACAAAAGAACAATGTTGATAATTACAGGGTAGTTTAAAGATTATACACTACTACAATTCTCCCTGTCACTTAAGGACTTGTCAAGGAAATACAAAGTTCACACCCTCCTACAAACACTCCAAATAAACCTATCTCTTACAGGAAAAATAAAGTATACCTACATAAAAGTAGGATTTACAGGCATGTTTCATTAAGAAACAAGGGTTACAGGCTGGATGCAGTGGCTCATACCTGTAATCCCAGTACTTTGGGAGGCCATGGCAGGTGGATCACCAGGTCAAGAGTTCAAGACCAGCCTGGCCATCATGGCAAAATGCTGTCTCTACTAAAAACACAAAAATGAGCTGACCATGGTGGCACACACCTGTAGTTCCAGCTACTCGGGAGGGTGAGGCAGGAGATTCACTTGAACCTGGGAGGTGGAGGTTGCAGTGAGCCAATCCAGCCACTGCACTCCAACCTGGGCGACAGAGTGGGACTCTGTCTCCATAAAAAAAAAAAAAAAAGAAAGAAAGAAAGATAGAAATAGGGGTTAGCCCGGGCATGGTGGCTTGCACCTGTAATCCTAGCACTTTGGAGTAGCTGGGATTACAGCTGCGCCCGGCTAATTTTTGTACTTTTAGTAGAGATAGGCTTTTCACCATGTAAAGCCTATCTTTACATGGTAAATGATAGGCTCATGCCTGTAATCCCAGGCCAAGGCAGGCGGAGCACTAGCTCAGGAGTTCAAGACCAGCCTGGCCAACATGGTGAAACCCTTCCTCTACTAAAAATACAAAAATTAGCTGGGTATGGTGGCAGGCACCTGTAATCCCAGCTACTCAGGAGGCTGAGGCAGGAGAATTGCTTGAACCCAGGAGGCGGAGGTTGCAGTGAGCTGAGATATGCCACTGCACTCCAACCTGTACGACAGAGCAGGACTCCTTCTGGAAAAAAAAAAGACAGAAAAGAAAAGAAAGAAACAGGTTAAAAAGAATCAAGTACAAAAGGAAAAGAAACAAAAAGAAACAAAGTATGTCAGCTCTGGAGCCACCCAGGGAATAGACCATTGAGTGTCTGGCTTTAGTGACTGCAGCCTACCAGCCCTCAGCTAATGTAAGCACCAAGGTTCAAGGATAGAAGCTGTGTAAGCTTTGCAGTTTTCAAATTTGGAATTGACCAATAGCCAACATATACGTTAAAAAAAATTAAAAAAAAAAAAAAAAACCTACTGTCATAATAAAATCCAAGTAAGCCAAATGATCTTTTTAATGGAATAAAACAACAAAAAGTAATGCTATGTATTCAAAGGAGGAAATGAGCCAACTTTGGCCAAGGTCCAGCAGGTCACTGACAACCAGCTTCCTCAGCTAGAACAACTGAAAACCAAGACAGCAAGTGCCTTCCTGAGGCCCAGCCAGGGCCCCAGAAATTGCAAAACAGAGGCTCATTATGAGGTCATAGCAAGTAATCAACCAATCAAAGACAGGGATTATCAGTCCCATCTCTGTTTACAGAAGAGTTCTCACACTGTCTGGAATCCCTTTACTCTTACTGATGACGTCAAATGGATTTCTTCGTGTGGGTGACAGCTACTGATATTTATTGCATTAAAATTAAAACTGGCCAGGCACAGTGGCTCATGCCTGTAATCCCAGCGCTTTAAGAGGCCGAGGCAGGTGGATGATGAGGTCAGGAGTTTGAGACCAGCCTGAACAACATGGTGAAAAGCCTATCTCTACTAAAAGTACAAAAATTAGCCAGGCGCAGTGGCGTGTGCCTATAATCCCAGCTACTCCAGAGGCTGAGGCAAGAGAATCGCTTGAACCTGGGAGACTGCAGTGAGTGGAGATCACGCCATTGCACTCCAGCCTGGGTGACAGAGCAAGACACTGTCTCAAAAAAAAAAATTACAACTGAGAAAATGTCACACTATTAACTCATGTAAAATTATATTACAGGGTCAGGTGCAGTGGCTCATGCCTGTAATCCTAGCACTTTGGGAGGCCGAGGCAGGCAGATCAATTGAAGCCAGGAGCCTAGCCAACTTGGCAAAACCCTGTGTCTACTAAAAATACAAAAATGAGCCAGGTGTGGTGGTGTGCACCTGTAATCCCAGCTACTTGGGAGGCTAAGGCACAAGAATCGCTTGATCCCAGGAGGCAGAGGTTGTAGTGAGCCGAGATGGTGCCACTGCACTCCAGCCTGAGTGACAAAGCAAAACTCCGTCTCAAAAAACAAAACAAAACAATAATAATAATAATGATAATAATAAAGCCAGGCACAATGGCTCATACCTATAATCCCAGCACTCTGGGAGGCTGACATGAAGGGATTGCTTCAGCCTGGGAGGTTGAGACTGCAATGAGCCAAGATCATGCCATTCCACTCTAACCTGGGTGACACAGTGAGAACCTGTCTCAAAAAATAAAAAAAATTTATCGGCCAGGCGCAGTGGCTCAAGCCTGTAATCCTAGCACTTTGGGAGGCCGAGACGGGCGGATCATGAGTTCAGGAGATCGAGACCATCCTGGCTAACACCGTGAAACCCCGTCTCTACTAAAAAAATACAAAAAACTAGCCGGGCGAGGTGGCGGGCGCCTGTAGTCCCAGCTACTCGGGAGGCTGAGGCAGGAGAATGGCGTAAACCCGGGAGGCGGAGCTTGCAGTGAGCCGAGATCCGGCCACTGCACTCCAGCCTGGGCGACAGAGCGAGACTCTGTCTCAAAAAAAAAAAAAAAAAAAAAAAAAAAAAAATTTATCAACCAAAGTCATGGAGAACCAACCCAAGTTTTGTCTACAACCATGATTCTTACAGTTTTTGGTTTCAGGACTCTTTGCATTTTGAAAAATAACTGAACACTCAGAAGTTTTTGTTTATATGAATTGTATCTATCGATATTTACTATATTGGAAATTCAAATGAGGAAAAATTTAAACATGTATCAATTCATTTAACAGAACATGAGTAAACTCATTACATGTAAACATAAATGACTAATCTTTAATAAAAAACTTATTTTCCAAACCACAACTAAATATATACCAAAGAAAATCCACCTGATGAACTAATCTTATAATGCAATCAAAACACAACAGCTGACCAAAAAACAGGCCAGAGGCGGTGGCTCACGCCTGTAATCCCAGCACTTTGGGAGGCCAAGGCGGGCAGATCACCTGAGGTAAGGAGTTCGAAACCAGCCTGACCAACATGGAGAAACCCCGTCTCTACTAAAAGGCAAAATCAGCCAGGCATGGTGGCAGGTGCCTATAATCCCAGCTACTGGGGAGGCAGAAGCAGGAGAACTGCTTGAACCTGGGAGGCGGAGGTTGTAGTGAGCCGAGATTGTGCCACCACACTCCACCCTGGGTGATAAAGTGAGACTCTGTCTCAAAAAACAACAAATACTAACAAATTAAAGAAACAAAACAGGCCGGGCGCGGTGGCTCAAGCCTGTAATCCCAGCACTCTGGGAGGCCGAGGCGGGCGGATCACAAGGTCAGGAGATCGAGACCATCCTGGCTAACACGGTGAAACCCCGTCTCTACTAAAAAAAATTAAAAAACTAGCCGGGCGAGGTGGCGGGCGCCTGTAGTCCCAGCTATTCGGGAGGCTGAGGCAGGAGAATGGCGTAAACCCGGGAGGCGGAGCTTGCAGTGAGCTGAGATCTGGCCACTGCACTCCAGCCCGGGCGACAGAGCGAGACTCCGTCTCAAAAAAAAAAAAAAAAAAAAAGAAACAAAACAAACAAAAAACAGATGAGTATAAAAACTGAAAAATTTAGGCCAGGCGCAGTGGCTCACGCCTGTAATCCCAGCACTTTGGGAGGCCAAGGCGGGTGGATCATGAGGTCAGGAGATCAAGACCATCCTGGCTAACACAGTGAAACCCCGTCTCTACTAAAAATACAAAAAATTAGCAGGACATAGTGGTGGGTGCCTGTAGTCCCAGCTACTCGGGAGGCCAAGGCAGGAGAATGGCGTGAACCCGGGAGGGGGAGCTTGCAGTGAGCTGAGATCACGCCACTGCACTCCAGCCTGAGTGACAGAGCAAGAGAGACTCTGTCTCATTTAAAAAAAAAAAAATCTGGCCGGGCGCGGTGGCTCAAGCCTGTAATCCCAGCACTTTGGGAGGCCGAGGCGGGTGGATCACGAGGTCAGGAGATCGAGACTATCCTGGCTAACATGGTGAAACCCCGTCTCTACTAAAAATACAAAAAACTAGCCGGGCGTGGTGGCGGGCGCCTGTAGTCTCAGCTACTTGGGAGGCTGAGGCGGGAGAATGGCGTGAACCCGGGAGGCGGAGCTTGCAGTGAGCCGAGATCACGCCACTGCACTCCAGCCTGGGAGACACAGCGAGACTCCGTCTCAAAAAAAAAAAAAAAAAAAAAAAAAAAAAATCTGAAAAATTTAAAAATCAAAAAAAAAAAATGAGAAAAACAAAAAATAAGGCAGGTTGCAGTAGCTCATACCTAGCTCTTTGGGAGGCCAAGGTTGGCAGATCACTCAGGCCAGGAGTTCAAGACCAGCCTGGCCAACATGGCGAAACACTGTCTCCACTAAATATACAAAAATTAGCCGGGTGTGGTAGCACACACCTGTAATCTCAGCTACTTGGGAGGTGGAGATGGGAGGATCAACTGAGCCTAGAGAGGTCAAGGCTGCAGTGAGCTGAGATCACACTACTGCACTCCAGCGTGGGCGACAAAGTAAGACTCTGTTTGAAAATAAATAAACAAGCAATAAAGGAATGAAAAGGGAAAATGAGAAAAAAAATTTAAGATATAAAGGGGAGAAAAAGAATAAACAAGCCACATATTTTAAAGAACAACAACAAAAAAACCCAACAAAACCCACAGGGCCAGTGGTGTATGTATCAGAAGGAAAAAATCAGTTATCTTTGGTCAAAGTCCCTCACATCACGGGAACCAGAGGGACTGCAAACCAAAGTACTGAATGCCTCTTTGAGACCCAGGCAGGGATTATACTGGGGCTGGGAACAGCAAAACAAGGGCTCCTTATGAAGTCATAGCAAGTAACCAACCAACCCATCAAGACAAGGGCCCCATGTTTTGTCTACTACCGTGGTTTTCTCACCTTTGGTCTCAAGAACTCTTTATATGCTTAAAAAATTATTGAGGACTACACAGCTATCTTATTAGAAACTGAAACTAATTTAAAAAAATATTTATTAATCCATTCAAGATAATAAACCCACATGTTTATGCTAATAACCTTTTTAAAATAAAAAACTTGTATTTTCCAAAACAAAATGAAATTTCACCACAAGAGTAGCAGTGCTTTACATTCTTGCACATCTTTTTAATGTCTGGCTTAATGAAAGACAGTTGATTTCTCTCTCATATCTGCTTCTGCATTCCATGTGTTTTCATAAGTTGTTTTGGTTGAAATATAGGAAGAAAATATCACTTCACAGAGACATGTAGTTGAAAAACAGAGTTCATGGCCGGGCGCGGTGGCTCAAGCCTGTAATCCCAGCACTTTGGGAGGCCGAGGCGGGCGGATCACAAGGTCAGGAGATCGAGACCACAGTGAAACCCCGTCTCTACTAAAAATACAAAAAAATTAGCCGGGCGCGGTGGCGGGCGCCTGTAGTCCCAGCTACTCAGGAGGCTGAGGCAGGAGAATGGCGGGAACCCGGGAGGCGGAGCTTGCAGTGAGCCGAGATCGCGCCACTGCACTCCAGCCTGGGCAACAGCGTGAGACTCCGTCTCAAAAAAAAAAAAAAAAAAAAAAAAAAAAAAAAAAAAAAAAAAGAAAAACAGAGTTCAACAGCCTTTCGGATACTGAGGATTTTCTTCTTTGATACTACATCAAAATTCACCAAGTGGTAGTTTTTAAAGGCTAGTTGCAATGTGGAACCTGAAATCTTATCAATAAACATTTCATATACTTTTACATTAAAATCCATTAGTCATCCTGCACTTTGCTTTTTTTTTTTTTTTTGAGACGGAGTCTTGCTCTGTCGCCCAGGCTGGAGTGCAGTGGCTGGATCTCAGCTCACTACAAGCTCCACCTCCTGGGTTTACGCCATTCTCCTGCCTCAGCCTCCCGAGTAGCTGGGACTACAGGCGCCTGGCTAGTTTTTTTGTATTTTTTAGTAGAGACGGGGTTTCACCATGTTAGCCAGGATGGTCTCGATCTCCTGACCTCGTGATCCGCCCGTCTCGGCCTCCCAAAGTGCTGGGATTACAGGCTTGAGCCACCACGCCCGGCCCACTTTGTTTTTTGTTTTTGTTTTTGTTTTTTTGGAGATAAGGTCTCACTCTGTTGCCCAGGTTAGGGTAAAGTGGCACAATCACAACTTACTACAGCCTTGACCTCTTGGGTTCCAGTGATCTTCCCGCCTCAGCCTCCTGAGTGGCTAGGACTACAGGTGCATATCACCAATGTTAGCTAATTTTAAAAAAATTTTAGCAGAGATGATGAGGTCTTGCCATGTTGCCCAAGCTAGTCTTGAACTCCTGACCTCAAGCAATCCTCCCTCCTCAGCTTCCCAAAGTGCTGGTATTACAGGGGTGAGCCACCATGCCTGGCCTCATCCTGCACTTTGAATGGCTCTTTTACCCACTAGAATTCTGGAAAATATTTCTTCACTGACTTGTGCAGAATTTCCAAATACTGATATTTCACACAATATCAAAAAATCACACTCATTAATTTTACTACCAATCTCAGAAAAGTTTTAGCAGACACAAGTTTTCCAAAATTCTAATTTTCACTTGAAAACTTGAATTTTATCAGTGGCAACAATGACAGGCTCACCTTTTTCATTTTCATAAAATGTCCATATGAACAACTCTAGTTTGTCCATCAGCTGTTCTTTCAAGAAAAAATTATGATCCCTGCAGCTGGTGCAGCTCCAACACACACGCTTTCCTCAAGTTTGGCATACAGCAGCAATGCTTCATGGATACTTTGCATTTCATCACTTGGAATACCTTTTTTTTTTTTTTTTTTTTTTTGAGATGGTGTCTCCCTGTTGTTGGCCCGGACTGGAGTGCAATGGCACGATCTCGGCTCACTGCAATTCTTCTGCCTCAGCCTCCCGAGTAGCTGACATTACAGGTGCCCACGACCACGCCCAGCTAATTTTTGTACTTTTAGTAGAGACAGGGTTTCACCATGTTGGTCAGGCTGGTCTCAAACTCCTTACCTCAGGTGATCCACTCGCTTTGGCCTCCGAAAGCGTTGGGATTACAGACATAAGTCACCACGCCTGGCCTAAAGAGACCTTTATTAAAGGGTTGATAAAATAAAAGGCTGGGCATGGTGGCTCATGCCTGTAATTCCTGCACTGTGGGAGGCTGAGGCAGGCGGATCACTTGAGGTCAGGAGTTAAGACCAGCCTGGCAAACATAGTAAAACCCTGTCTCTACCAAAAAAAACCCAAACAACAACAACAACAACAACAACAAACAAATAGAAAAACTAGCCAGGCGTGGTGGTGCGAACCTGTAGTACCAGCTACTGGGGAGGCTGAGGTGGGAAAATCACTTGAACCCGGGAGGCAGAGGTTGCAGTGGGCTGAGGTCGCACCACTGCACTCCAGCCTAAGCAACACAGTGAGATCTTGTCTCACACACACACACACACACACACACACACAAAATTAATAGTTTTGGCCAGGCATGGTGGCTTATGCCTGTAATCCCAGCACTTTGGGAGGCCGAGGCAGGTGGATCACCTGAGGTCAGGAATCCCAGACGAGCCTGGCCAACATGGCGAAACCCTGTCTCTACTAAAAATACAAAAATCAGTCGGGCGAGGTGGCAGGTGCCTGAAATCCCAGCTACTTGGGAGGCTGAGGCAGGAGAATCACTTTAACCCAGGAGGCAGAGGTTGCAGTGCGCAAAGATCATGCCATTGCATTTGAGCCTGGGAGACAGAGTGAGACTCTGTTTCAAAAAAATAAATAAAAATAAATAAAATAAATGAATAAATTTAAAAAATAGTCTTTAGTCCTTCATTCAACACATTCTCAAGTAACAACGGCTTTTATTTTTCAACCACAAGTTTGTGGTGGGAAAGACCATGACAATGACCACTGGTAGAGTTTATTGCCACTTCCTTGATCCATGTTACGGCGCCAGCAGTTTTCTCCACCACTGCTTCTGCACCAAGGGTGCAAATGGAAATAAAGTTGTTCCAGGATAAATCATGAGATTCAGGAAGTTATTCAACCCTTTGAATATTTATCACCATTTGTATCTGCTTCTGAGCATTCACATAAAATAAATTATTCTTTGATGAGCAGTTGGTGCTGATACAGCAAGTCGAGCCACGTCTATAGATTTGCTCATTTGTAATGTGAAAGTAAAATTCTGTAAATAAGATATTAACTCGGTCTTCATGTGTGCAGCTACATCTTTTCTGTTGAGACGGAGTTTCGCTCTTCTCGTCCAGGCTGGAGAGGGATGGCACGATCTCGGCTCACTGCAACCTCCACCTCCTGGGTTCAAACGATTCTCCTGCCTCAGACTCCCGAGTAGCTGGGATTACAGGCACGCACCACCATGCCCGGCTAACTTTTGTACTTTTAGTAGAGATGGGGTTTCACCATGTTGGCCAGGTTAGTCTCGAACTCCTGACCTCAGGTGATCCACTTGCCTCGGTCTCCCAAAGTGCTGGGATTACAGGCATGAGCCACTGCGCCTGGCTAAATCTTGAATTTAATGAATCCTGGTAACATCTGAAGTGGCACTACCTTGAATTTTACTGACTTTTCATCCAGTGGGCATTCAGGAATGTCAGCTGTTCAAGACTTCATTAGTCTCTCAGATTCTGTGTGGGCTTTTCCAGTCAAAGCAATGTGGCAACTTATCCTGATAGATAGAGGCTTCAGTGACTTTTTTATTTCTAGTTTAAAAGCTGGAAGAGGCCGGGCCCGGTGGCTCAAGCCTGTAATCCCAGCACTTTGGGAGGCCGAGGCGGGCGGATCACAAGGTCAGGAGATCGAGACCACAGTGAAACCCCGTCTCTACTAAAAATACAAAAAATTAGCCGGGCGCGGTGGCGGGCGCCTGTAGTCCCAGCTACTCAGGAGGCTGAGGCAGGAGAATGGCGGGAACCTGGGAGGCGGAGCTTGCAGAGAGCCGAGATCGCGCCACTGCACTCCAGCCTGGGCAACAGCATGAGACTCCGTCTCAAAAAAAAAAAAAAAAAAAAAAAAAAAAAAAAAAAAAAAGCTGGAAGAAATTTTGGGTTTTAAAGAGCTCATAGTACACACGCATAAAATACATAAGTCCTTTTTCTTTAAACTCTAAATGATCCTGAAAGAATGCCACAACTTAACTGGTACCATAATACTACATGAAAATGTTCTATCGCATAAGACACAGTAAGGTACATTATGAACATTTATGAAACTGGGAAGATAGTTTTCATTATAGTTTATTTCTTTTCTGCTTTTTTTTTTTAGTTCTTATTTACAGTTTTGCCCAGTTTCTTTAGAGTTCTCCTTTATATTTGCTGGTATGTCCGTTTTAGTATTTTTCAACATACAAATTGCAGCTATGGGTTGAAAAAGCAAGTCTTCTAATCTCCCTTTTGTAAGCCAACAATCCACCCTTACATATAAGGGAAATATTATAAATTTTTTTCTATTTTAAAGTGCTAAAATAAGTTTTCAATAAAATTTTTAAAATTAGTTTTCCAAAAAAAAATTTTTTTTTTTTTTATATGGAGTCTCGCTCTGTCACCCAGGTTGGAGTACAGTGGCGCGATCTCGGCTCACTGCAAGCTCCGCCTCTCAGGTTCACGCCATTCTCCTGCCTCAGCCTCCCGAGTAGCTGGGACTACGGGCGCCCGCCACCACGCCCGGCTGATTTTTTGTATTTTTAGTAGAGATGGGTTTTCACCATGTTAGCCAGGACGGTCTCGATCTCCTGACCTCGTGATCCGCCCGCCTTGGCCTCCCAAAGTGCTGGGATTACAGGCATAAGCCACCGCGCCCAGCCTTCCCAAAAGTTTTTACAAGAAACTTTTACAAGTAGTACTTACTTCTTATATTTCCTCAAAGGTTCCAGGAAAATGTTGGGATTTCAAAATAAGGATTTATTAGACAGTAATGAAGTGTACAAAAAGATTATAGCACTTACAACTGAAGAAAGCTAGTAAGAGCACAGGAGTACTGAGAACAAACTGAGTTCATCAATGAAAACTTCCATATTTTTACCTTAAAGTACTACCTTAAAAATTACAGATAACATAAGAATACAGAATTACACATTTCATTAGCCAGAAGAATGTGATGTCACCACACATCATTTAGCCTCTGGAAAATGTCACTGTATACTGGTGAGGGAATGAGAGTGAAAAAGGCAACACTGTGTTAATATTATGATGAACAGAATTTTGACTTCGTGCATCACCTGAAACAGTCTGAGGGTCTCCAGATCACAATTAGAACCGAATTCAATATTACAGTGTCCAAAATTCTCAAGTACCTCTCCAGATCTCTCCCAAGACAGGGCATTCCTGATAGGTTAGAGAAAACAGTCTAGAATCAGTTTAAACGCTGTCACCAGGGAAACCAGAATGCTGTCCCTAATAAGTCGCCAAGACTGGCTTTACTGAGAGAGGTGGCTCCAGAAACATGGAAAAAAACAAAAAGCAAAACAAACAAACAAACAAAAACTACACCATGTTTTCTAAAGCAGTGAATCCTTAAATGTACAGAAATCAGAGGAACGAGAGAAAAAAAGGACCAGGTGGTCTGGGATTCTATACCTGAAGGAGATCTTGGACTATCAAAATTCATACCCTGAGCCACGACATAAACAGGGCACAGAAACAGGTTAGGGAGAGTGGAACAAAGAAATGAAAAACCTAAGATGGACTGGAACAAGGACATGATAATGAAGAAAGGGAGTTCAAAGAAACCAAACAAAAAATGAAAGTGAAACAAGTCAGCAGAGGGGGCAAAAGGAAGAGGAAAATACAATGAAAGAAATAGTCCCTGATGAGTTCTTTTTAAAAAAATTTTTGAAATTTTTGTAGAGATGAACTCTCACCATGTCGCCCAGGCTGGTCTCAAGCAATCCTCCAGCCTCAAGTGATCCTCCTGCCTCAGCCTCCCAACGTATTGGGATTCCAGGTGTGAGTCACTATGCCTGGCATCTCCATGAGTTCTAAGGGGACACTGTTACCTTCCCCCAGTCACAGCTGCAATGTGAAAAAACTAAGCAACTTACCTGCTGCTCTGAGAAGGCATGCAGGCTCCAGAAATGGCAAGTGATGAAGATAAACAAGCAACCAATGGAGACCAAAATCTGAGCTCCAGATTCAAAGTCCACAAATTCCCAGGAGCAGAAATGCCTGTGTCCCTTCAGGTCTCTGAAAGGGAGGTAACAAGAACCTGCCCTTGAAGGCCACTCTACAAGGGAAAAAGGAACCTACAATCATGGGCTGCTAGGTTCCCACGTGGTCTTTAAGAAAAACTGGGTGCTTTTTCCTGTGGCCAAAGGGTCAATACCCTACTTGAAGAAAGGAACATGGCTGAGTGTGTAACCCCAGCACTTTGGGAGGCCAATGCAGGAGGATCACTTGAAGCCAGATACTCAAGACCAGCCTGGGCAACACAGTAAGAATCCATGAGAAAAAAAAAAGAAAGGAAGAAAGAAAAAAAGAGAAAAGAAAAAAGAAAGGAACACGATGGTATGAATCCCTGATCTTGGTGCTGCAGAGAACCCTAGGGCTTCCCCTTTGACACACAGATCTCAACTCTCAAAAAACTCAAGCTCTGGTGACTTTGGATTTGGCCTTCTAGCCACAGATGAGGCTACACATCCACCACCATCATTTGCAACACAGAAATATAGGCAGGCAGCAGGTGGTGATTTTTTTATTACTTTAATCAAGAAAACTACTTAATATTTGATGCCTTACAAAACATGAGCTAGGCCGGGCGCGGTGGCTCAAGCCTGTAATCCCAGCACTTTGGGAGGCCGAGACGGGCAGATCACGAGGTCAGGAGATCAAGACCATCCTGGCTAACACAGTGAAACCCCATCTCTACTAAAAAAATACCAAAAAAAACTAGCCGGGCGAGGTGGCGGGCGCCAGTAGTCCCAGCTACTTGGGAGGCTGAGGCAGGATAATGGCGTAAACCTGGGAGGCGGAACTTGGAGTGAGCCGAGATCCAGCCATTGCACTCCAGCCTGGGCGACAGAGCGAGACTCCATCTCAAAAAAAAAACAAACAAACAAAAAACCATGAGCTAAAAGTGTTATCAGAAGTACATGAATCTCTCCAGTAGCACTCCACTTTTTTTCAGATAGATGACTGGTAAAAAAGCAAACTAGGCCGGGTGCAGTGGTTCACGCCATAATCCCAGCACTTTGGGAGGCCAAGGCTGGCAGATCATGAGGTCAGGAGTTCGAGACCCGAGACCAGCCTGGCCAACATGGTGAAACCCCCGTCTCTACTAAAAATACAAAAAAAAAAAAAAAAAAAAATTAGCCAGGCATGGTGGCGGGTGCCTGTAATCTCAGCTACTCAGGAGGCTGAGGCAGGAGAACTGCTTGAACCCAGGAAGCAGAGGTTGCAGTGAGCCAAGATGGTGCCATTGCACTCCAGCCTGGGCAACAAGAGCAAGATTCCATCTCAAAAAAAAACAAAAAACAAAAAACAAAAAACAGAGATGTTAGAAAAAGTGCCTATAGGACCCCAATGGGTTGAAGATGCCAGAAGAACAAGATTTTTTTCAACTGATAACAGAGAAATTCCAAACATTACCCCTTATACTACTGACCTAGAGTTGTGTGGTGCTCAGATAAAATTCACTGTGTTGTTCAACTGGAACAATAATGGCAATGATTATTCTGCTGTGCCAGGCACTATTCTAAAAGGTTTCTATTCATTAACTCTTTTAATACTCATAACAGCTATACCTATAAGATAGGTACTATTCTCCCATTTTACAGATGAGCAAACAGACACAGAGGGAACCTAAGATGACAGGAGACGATGATCCAGGATTCCAATACAGGAAATCTAGCCACAAAACCTGCTCTTATTGTTTGTCTGAGATACAGTCTCGCTTTGTTGCCCAGGCTGCAGTGCGGTGGTATGATCTCTGTTCACTGCAACCTCCACCTCCCGGATTCAAGTGATTCTTGTGCTTCAGCCTTCCGAGTAGCTGGGACTACAGGTGTATGCTACCACGCCAGGCTAATTTTCGTATTTTCAGTTGAGATAGGGTTTTACCATGTTGGTCAGGCTGGTCTCGAACTCCTGACCTCAAGTGATCCGTCTGCCTTGGCCTCCCAAAGTGCTGGGATTACAGACATGAGCCACTGCGCCCAGCCCACCAAACCTGCTCTTAACCATAGTGGAACCACTTATCGGAAGTCAAAAAGTGTTCAAAAAGTGTGGGACTCTCCACTCAGCTGTGCCATAAGCTCAACATAATCAGTATGCTATGTGACATGGAGCTGGCCTAAGGAGCCCCACTTCCTCTGACTGGAGAACCGGTAATTCAAACTTTCATGGGCAAAAAGACAAAGCAACAATCTCCAAGTGCCTTCAACACTACACGCAAAGATAGCCAATGACAGTCTTTTGTGGCGGAGAAGTAGGGAGTGATGGGGTGAGTGAAAGTCCAGAAGGTGGAGGGGTCAGGTATGACCTGTAGTCCCAATACTCTGGAAGCTAAGGTGGGAAAATAACTTGAGCCTAGGAGTTTGAGGCCGCAGTGAGCTATGATCACACCACTGCACACTAGCCTGGGTGACAGGGTGAGACCCTGTCTCTTAAAAACAATAAGGTCAGGCGCGGTGGCTCATGCCTGCAATCTCAGCACTTTGGGAGGCAGAGGCAGGCGGATCACGAGGTCAGGAGATCGGGACCATCCTGGCCAACATGGTGAAATCCAGTCTCTACTAAAAATACAAAAATTAGCCAGGTGTCACAGTCAGGCGCAGTGGCTCATGCCTGTAATTCCAGCACTTTGGGAGGCCGAGGCGGGCAGATCACGACGTCAGGAGATCGAGACCATCCTGGCTAACACGGTGAAACCCCGTCTCTTAGCCGGGCGTGGTGGCGGGCACCTGTAGTCCCAGCTAGTCAGGAGGCTGAGGCAGGAGAATGGCAAGAACCCGGGAGGCGGAGCTTGCAGTGAGCCGAGATCACGCCACTGCACTCCAGCCTGGGTAACAGAACAAGACTCTGTCTCCAAAAAAAAAAAAAAAAAAATAGCTGGGCATGGTGGTGCATGCCTGTAATCCCAGCTACTCAGGAGGCTGAGGCTGGAGAATTGCTTGAACCTGGGAGGCGGAGGGTGCAGTGAGCCAAGATCGCTTCACTGCACTCCAGTCTGGGCAGCAAGAGTGAAATTCCGTCTCAAAAAAAAAAAAAAAAAAAAAAAAAAAAACCCAAGAAACAAAAAATTAGCCTGGCATGGTGACCGGTGCCTGTAACCCCAGCTACTCAGGAGGCTGAGGCAGGAGAATGGTGTGAACCCAGGAGGCGGAGCTTGCAGTAAGCTCCAGCCTGGGCGACAGAGCGAGACTCTATCTCAAAAAAAAAAAAAAAAAAAAAAGGCTTAGCCGTGTGTGGTGGCGCGCCTGTAGTACCAGCTACTTGGGAGACTAAGGCAGGAGAATTGCTTGAAACTGGGAAGCGGAGGTTGCAATGAGTTGAGACTGTGCCACTGTACTCCAGCCTGTGCAAAAGAGCAAGACTTCGTATCAAAAAAACACAACAAAAAGAAGGTGGAGAAAAAAGGGAGCTGCACGTGGGATATCAGAAAAGAAAGCAAAACTCATACTGAAATGGTAATTAGAAGCAATGAGTAGCTCACTGTAGTAAAAACAGGGGCGACCAGCCTCCAAGGACAAGGTCTAGGCTGGAGCTCTGTCTGCAGGTAGTTACACTCACTAATTGCTAAACATTCATATTTTGGCATTTCCTGCTTAGCTGGGAGACTGGGAAACAATCCTACCTGGCTGGGCCTTGCTCCCTGAGAAAGACTCCCTACTGCTATTGCAGGTCACACATGGTGACCCGTAGCTCCCACCTTTCCTACAGGTTGTTTCCTGAAGTCCCTGTAAGCTGCCACAGACCAAAAGCTATTTTTTCTCTCTCTTCTTTCCCAGCAGGCCTGGAGAGACAGTCCCATTGCATGGACCAAAAAAGGCCTGGGGTGTCACTGAATTTAGCAGCCAAATCATAGCAGTAAGGAGTCCTGATCCTCTTCCAGACCCATAAATGAGGAGCCAAAGGCAGACCCAGTTCCTTCCTCCTGGCCAGGCTGAGGGCCTTTTGCCAAGCTGTGAATTGGGAAGGGGGACCACAAGAAGGAGCTATGGCTTAGAGCTTTCAGTGAAAGGTGTATAAAGCAAAGCTGCCTTCAGTTCAGCATAGGGCGGAGAGAAAGCCTCCTCCCTGGAGTGAAGGACCAGCTCAGAGACCCATTCAGTGTTTGGGGAGAAGGGGGTTGTTTACAATAGATGGCTTCCAAACTTCCGCCTCAACGAACACAGCCCCAAAGGAGGCCGACCTTCATATTGCCAACTTCCCAAAGAGCACACAAGAAAATAGGCCGAGGCTGCCTAAAACCAGCTTGACTGGTTCTACAGAGAAGCCCCTGGTCTGCTCCGCCTTCCTCATGTTAAAAAGAAAAAAGGCCAAAAAGGTGGCTGGGAGCCAGTCACTGAACACAGCCCTCCTCTCTTCCTGTCAGGCATCAGTTGTCCCTCAGGATCACCTAGCCACCAGTATCAGTGTCCATCTCCCCTCCTCTCCTACCAAATCTTCTGTTCATTTAGTTTTATAAGCGTAAAACTAATAATTTGGTGTAAAAAGGAAATGGATTTACTTTTGCCATTTTTGCCATTTTCGAATGAGAAATGTAAGGAATAACTGCAAGTGGGGGAAGTGCCAACCCAAAGACAGACATCTGTGGAAAGAACCCCCACAGGGACTGACAAACCTTATTTATCTTGAGATGGGGTCTCACTTTGTTGCCCAGGCTGGAATGCAGTGGCATGATCATAGCTCACTGCAGCTTCAACTTCCCAGGCTCAAGTGATCCTCACATCTCAGCCTTCTAAGTAGCTGGGATACAGGCACGTGCTACCACACCCAGGTAACTTTTTAAAAATTTTTTTGGCCGGCAAGGTGGCTCATGCCTATAATCCTAGCACTTTGGAAGGCTGAGACAGATCACGAGGTCATGAGTTCAAGATACCAATATAGTGAAACCCTGTCTCTACTAAAAATACAAAAATTAGTGGGATACAGTGGCATACACCTGTAATCCCAGCTATTCAAGAGGCTGAGGCAGGAGAATCACTTGAACCCAGGAGGCGGAGGTTGCAGTGAGCTGAGATGACACCACTGCACTCCAGCCTGGGCGACAGAGCAAGACTCTGTCTCAAAAAAAAAAAATTTGGCCGGGCGCGGTGGCTCAAGCCTGTAATCCCAGCACTTTGGGAGGCCGAGGCGGGCGGATCACAAGGTCAGGAGATCGAGACCACAGTGAAACCCCGTCTCTACTAAAAAAATACAAAAAAAAAATTAGCCGGGCGCGGTGGCGGGCGCCTGTAGTCCCAGCTACTCAGGAGGCTGAGGCAGGAGAATGGCGGGAACCCGGGAGGCGGAGCTTGCAGTGAGCCGAGATCGCGCCACTGCACTCCAGCCTGGGCAACAGCGTGAGACTCCGTCTCAAAAAAAATAATAATAATAATAATAATTTAAAAAAAAAATTTTTTTTTTTTTGGTAGAAATGAGGTCTCGCTATGTCGCCCAGGCTGGTCTTGAACTCCTGGGCTCAAGTGATCCTCCTGCCTTGGCCTCCCGAAGTGCTGGGATTACAGATGTGAGCCACCACACCTAGCTTGAGAAACTTGAAACATTCTAGACAAAAACAGATATGAAGATAAAGGGATCTAGCCTATTTATATTCATCAGAGGAGGAGCTGTCTAGAGGGCAAGAGGAGGAACTGGGATGCCTCCTCCTCTGAGACACAACTGGAAATCAAGAGGCCAGATTCTCTCTTGGTGTTGTTTTAGAATCAGCTGTAACATCTCAGTCTAAAAGATGAGCAATGATGCCCGGCACGGTGGCTCACTCCTGTAATCCCAGCACTTTGAGAGGCCAAGGCAGGCGGATCACTTGAGTTCAGGAGTTCAAGACCAGCCTGGCCAACATGGTGAAACCCCGTCTCTACTAAAAATACAAAAAGTGGCCAGGTGTGGAGGTGCGCACCTGTAATCCCAGCTACTTGGAAGGCTGAGGCATGAGAATCTCTTGAACCCAGTGGGTGGAGGTTGCAGTGAGCTGAGCTCGTGCCACTGCATTCCAGCCTGGGTGACAGAGCAAGACTGTCTCAAAAAAAAAAAAAAAAAAAAAGATGAGCAATGACCTTCAATGGCCTATACTATAAAGGAAGGGGGCGGGGGGCAGTAACATTCTGCTCAGGAGTCAGAACTTTCAGGGTTAACCTGGGGATAGCCTGGCTCTCCAGCAGTGGGAAGAGGGTGACTTCCTCCCCCACAGGTTTGTAAAGGCTTACTCTTCCCTTTGCTGAGACAGAAGGGGGAAAATGCATAGATAACACTTCTGTGACTCACTCATGTTTGATGAAGGCTGGGAGGTAGCCTGGAGAATCCAAGCTTCAAGCACAAAACGTACAAATACTGGAATCTCCCGTCAAGAGAAGGAAATTCAGCCACCTATCTGGTTTGTCATTTTGCTGAACTTCCACTGAAGGAGGAAGGGCCAGATTTAAACTCCACCCACCCTTTCCACATCCTTCTCAATTTTTGCTTTGATGGGAAAGTGGGGAAACTGGTGGCCCCACCATGGCTAAAAGAGAATCAAATCCTTTCTACACTTCTCAAAGCAGAGGCCTAGCAGCTCCAGTCCACAGCTTAACCAAGCAGAGGGAATAGGGGCTGGCCCTGGTTACCGTAGGAAAGCCTCTTCAGGCAGTCTCAGGGAAGGAAGATGACCACCCTCCTCACTCTTTCCATCTGCTGAGGTTACTTCATTCCAATCCATTAACGGGCTTCAAAGTGCTGCTGGGGAGAGTCCATTTAGCAGAGAAGCTATCACGGGGCCAAAGGTGGCGCCCACCCCCTACCCCATTTGTCGATAATGGGCCACAAAGTCTGAGGCTTGGCTGCACTCTAGACATAAAATATTCATTCAAGTCGACAT
Source organism: Macaca nemestrina (assembly GCF_043159975.1). Taxonomy (NCBI): domain Eukaryota; kingdom Metazoa; phylum Chordata; class Mammalia; order Primates; family Cercopithecidae; genus Macaca; species Macaca nemestrina. Next base: position 10,580,313 of record NC_092136.1, read on the forward strand.
AATACATATATAGGAACCTCATGGAAGCTCCTGGGAGAAGAGTAATGCCAGCCAGGTGGCTAAGTGCTCAATGAGAAAGAGTTCATGAAGGCCTGGGTTAGTCCTGATCAAATGCCCACGGAGAATTGGGTTGTTCTGTCCAAAGGGGAAACAATCTAGTCTGAGAAGTTCTGACTCCCAAGAGCTCTAACCCTGCAAACCTCTTAAGCAAACAGTCTCAATCTTTTCCTACCTCACAGGCACCAGCTCTGCTTAGGACATTTATGTTGAGAAAAATCTCCAGCCCAATCTTTGGTTAGTCTGAAAGATTCAGTTATCCCTGTGTGTAAACTTTTATTTGAACCTGCAGCAGCCCAAGTTTCAACAACTGCCTTATATCCATCTGTTAGCTACTTCCCAAAGTCCATAAACTGGAGAAAAGTAATTTTTTTTTTTTTCTGAGATAGTGTCTTGCTCTGTCACCCAGGCTGAAGTGCAATGGCACAAACACAGCTCAATGCAGTCTCGACCTCCCCAGCTCAAGCCATCCTCCTGCCTCAGCCTTCTGTGTAGCTGCGACCACAGGCATGTGCCACCACGCCCAGCTAAATTTAAAAAAAATTTTTTGTAGGTATGGAGTCTCACTTTACTGATCAGGCTGGTCTTGAACTCCTGGCCTCAAGCAATCCTCCTGCCTTGGCTTCCCAAAGTGCTAGGGTTACAGGCATGAGCCATGGTGTCTGACCAGAGAGAAATTATTATAGTTTACTAGGTACAGTTACTTTTACCAGGTTCAAAGGTTACGAACTCCAAGGACTCCCAAAGCCCTTGCTCTAACAACACATCATTCCAGATCCCTACGGCCAAGCTGAAAGTGACACTATTTGGTCTGACATTCACCCACATTCCTAACCAGAAGGCAGCACCATCAAGGAGCCCCTGGCCAGAATCAAAGGACAGAGTGAGAATTAGCACCAGGACACACTGCTGCACAGCTCAGAGTGTGGAGTGAGATGCTAGCTAGCTCATCCAATCTACCTAAGTGACACCAAAAACAAAAAAAATATATTTACCCAGCAGATCACCTGAAGTCAGGAGTTTGAGACCAGCTTGGCCAACATGGCAAAACCTCGTCTCTACTAAAAATACAAAAATTAGCCAGGCATGGTGGCAGTCGCCTGTAGTCCCAGCTACTCCGGGAGGTTGAGGCAGGAGAACAGCTTGAACCCGGGAGGCGGAGGTTGCAGTGAGCCGAGATGGCATCACTGCACTCCAGCCTGGGCGACAGAGCAAGTCTCTGTGTCCAAAAAACAAAAAGAAAAAAAAAAAAGATTATATATATGTCCAGAGTCAACAATGGGGTCCAATGAAGAGTGTTTGGAGTACTTCAGCTATTCTTTATAGGATCTTGTAACTTTGTTTTCTTCACCAGTACTTCCAAACTCCCCTTTCTAGAACTGAGAGAATAAACAATGCCACTCACCACCTAGAAGCCTGACAGCTGCCCCCTCCCTTCCCACTGTAGCAGGAGTGGGGCGAGTTTTCTCTCAATCTCTCTCTGATAGTTTCTGAGGCTCAGAGGTGGGGCAGGTCCCAGATCCAGTAGCCTCTCCCCCAGGTGTTATGAACTCTAGCAGGTGAACTCTGAAAGCTGGACCTTTCTCCAGGCTTGCCTGTGACTACTGCTGCTGTTGGCTGGAAGGCGAACAGTCATCTTGCTGATTGCTTTCACAACTGCCAAGCTTCCAGGCCAGCAGAGCCATTTGGAAAAGAAGTGAACTGAAAGCTCAGCTCACAGACTAACAATCCCCCAAACTACCAGCCCCAGATTAGAACCCTCCTTCTGCAAAAGCAAGAAGTCTATGGCTGTGAACAAGCACATCTGGAATCAGGTGTCACAAAAACCATCTTAAAGACAGGGCTTGACTTTTTTTTTAGTCTCCTACTTTCGCTGTTGCAAGCGAAGTCGACAGCAAACAGGCAATCTCCCTGCAACGCAAGGTTTATTTTTATGCTTCAACATTTTCTGTGTCTGTGTGTTTCAGAGTGATCAAAGGGCTCCTGGAAACAGGTTCTCATCAGCCACATTTTTAAAGAAGAGGGAGAGGAACAGCAAGAAAAGAGACTGGAGACAACCAGTGGTGTTTGTTTACCTATTTTCTGGTAAAACCAGTTTAAATAATTTAAATTTAAATAAGGTGACAGAAGACCTTTAGGGGAGGAAATCAGCCCAACTAAATCCCCTTTTTAAAAAAAATAACATTAAGACTATAGTAATGACCAAGTTTCCATGACTACTTTAGCTAAAATCACAAGAGGACCAAGAAGAGGTTTCTTTCACTTGGTGGCATGATCTACTCTCGGAGGTCAATGTTTGATACACCTGGCCTTGTGACCTGAGGAGCTGCTGTTTGTCTTTTTTCCTATTTTAAAGAATACAAGGATCAGGCCCAGCGCGGGGGGCGTGGTGGCTCACGCCTGTAATCCCAGCACTCTGGGAGGCCGGATCACCAGGTCAGGAGATTGAGACCATCCTGGCCAACATAGTGAAACCCCGTCTCTACTAAAATACAAAAAATTAGCCGGGCATGGTGGTGCGTGCCTGTAGTCCCAGCTACTCAGGAGGCTGAGGCAGGGGAATCGCTTGAACCCGGGAGACGGAGATTGCAGTGAGCCAAGATTGCGCCACTGCACTCCAGCCTGGTGACAGAATGAGACTCCGTCTCAAAAAAAAAAAAAAAGAAAGAAAGAATACAGGAATGTGTCTGGGATAGGTGCATCCAAGGTTTTCCAAAGTCCCTGCTTTTACTGGAATGAGACTTCATATTAAGTCGATACAGTGATTGGCTACCCTGAGAACAGTAGAAGGTATGAAGGGGCTAAGGAGAATCTAAGTCCATAAAGAGTAGAAATAGGATGGGTAATCAATAATCATAACAGGATGACAACGTATGCAGCTACTGCTCTGGGCAAGGTTATCAAAGAGCTTACTTACATTCCCAAATGGTCACTGACTGCTGCTATCATGAAGTCAGTGGATGCGCACTATGGTGGAATCCCTACTATATGCTCAGCAGTACACTAGGCATGTAAGGAAGAGGGGAAATCAACACACATATCACAGGAATATACCATGGCAATAATGCATTTACATGTAGTAAGCAGCACAAAGAAACCACACTGAGGCAGTCTGTTACTCTGCTCTGCTGAACACAATGCCCCCCACCAGCCTCACTGAGAGAGTAGGCACTCCATCGCCACTCCCCAAATGCCTGAGGGTGCCAGTCAGTCACTTGGTCTCCTCCTACCAGCTCACGATCAACAGTCTGGGAAAGTTCTCTGGTTAAGCAGGGTTTACCTGCTAAAACAGAGGTTGTGAGAGGAAAAAGGGTGGAAAAAGCAACCTCAAGAGGGCCTAGAGAAAGCAATTCCCAGTAAGGAGAGATAAACAGCTGGCAGGCAAGGGAGAGAAAGACTGCGAGACACCGAACATGCTCCGCTGTCTCCGAAGACCCACCTGTCCCATGAGAACCAGCTGCCGAACCCAGTGATGAAATGGAAATCAACCATCCCTCCCTCTCAACCCCTATTTCACCCCTAGAAGCAAATAATCCACAAGTAATAAAAGGATCAACCCTGCAGAGAAAAACTCTGCCTAGAACTTCTTTTGAGTTCCTAACTGCCCAGGTGAGAGAGAGAGCCAGGGGTAACAAAATAGAAAAACTACAGTAAATGAAAGGAGGTAAGATTTTTCAAAGAATGTTCACATACAAGAGAATATAACAAGTGCTCTACCGGGCTACAAAGAAAGAGGGGAGTAAGAGGGAAACATAAAGGATGGAATAAGCGGAAAGAAGGCAAAAAGCACAGCAGCCCCGGGGCGGAAGCACTTCTTTTTCAAGTCAAGTTTTTTTGGCCTAGTAAAGTTCTCCACCAAGAAAGGTATGACAGGCAGGGGCCTCTGCACAGAGCAGTCAGCAAAGGACGCTAGAGACGGTAAAAGAAAGGGGAGGGGTGGAAAGTGGACGCCTCTGGGATCAAAAGTGAGATGACACAGAAAGGCTAAGACTTGGGTGACAAACCATAGCAGTGATTGCCAGGATGAGGGGGACCGTGGAGTCGTGAGGCTGAGGTGTAGCTAGAGAAACTAGCATGCAAAACACCCGGACTTCCTGGGAATTACAAAGACTTAGCCAATAGGAACAGAATGGATCCAAGCATGGTGGGGGGATACACAGGACATGAAGAAGGCAGGAGACTAACGTGGAGATGAAAGGCAACGCTGAGTAAAAGGTACAGTAAGGAAGATGCGGTGAGGGTGGAGAAACAGGAAGGCAACAAGCAAGAAAGAAAATACTCTAAGTGCCAGGCACGGGAGTGAAGACACAGAAAGTCATCATGGTTTGTGTTTCAGCGTACGAAGACAGAAAGGCAAAAATTGTGATGCAGCGAGGTCTGGGAAAGGACTGAGCAACAGGTTGTGTTAATACAGTGGGGCCAAGTGTCTTTCGGTTGGGAGGAAGAGCCCAGTAGAAGGCTAGTAGAACCCTCACAGAGAGAAACAGGAGACCCCGGGACCTAAAAGCCAAACCCGAGGGCAAGAGAACAAGAGGGATCCAAAGACTCTGAAGGGAGTGATGATTGGAACCCCAAAGGCAACCTGTGGGAAAACTATGCGCATGACAGCTGTGGGGAAACACGGAAGCGACAAATGCCAGCGCCAGGATCCAGGGAGCTCCTGGAGCAAAGAAGGGAAAGTGATGAGCAAAGAGTAGGCGAAGGATTTGGAAAGGTGATGAGGGTGGAGCTGGTGGGTTGCAAGCAAGAGGGAGAGAACAATTTGGAAAACGAAGAAGCAGGATAGAAAAAGCTGGGGGAACTGCAAGGGGCCAGGGATCGAGAGCGCAGTCCAGGGCAAGGACCCTGAGGGTGATAACCAGAGACTGGCAGAACCGGTGCGGGCGGAGGGGAAGCGAGGCAGGAGAGACGAAGGGAGAGGTGGACAACGATCTGTGGCAAATCGCGGGGTGCTGCTATTCGAGGAGCGGGAGGGTGGCTGCTTTAAGCGTGGGTGGAGGAAGACCAGAAAGGCCCCTGAGAGAAAAAGGGAAGAGAAAGGGAAGCTGGGGAGGTGACACGGAAGAGCGCAGGAGGGCGGTGAGGGGAGAGGGGGTTGGCAGAAAGACAAGTGTGCAGCTTGGAGTCAGGACGAGGTGGGTCCCAGGTCAGGACTCGGAAGCGGGATGTGCGGAGCTGGAGCCGGGAGCCGGATGACAGGGCAGCCGAGGCTTGCAGGATGGCAGCAGGGGCACGAGGAGAGCAGAAGAGGGAGTAGGCTCCGCAAGGTGCAAGGGGCCCAGCCAGAGAATTCGGGGAGCCCTCGGGGCTCCTTACCTGCTCCGTGTCCCTCTCGTTCAGCGTGGGTAGGGGGGTCCGAGCGCTGGACATGGCGCCGGTATCTCGGGGGAGGGAACCGAGAAGCTTGGAGGAAGGGAGGGAAGGGAAGGCGCGGAGCCCGGCCGGGCGGGGCTTCTCACAGCAGGAGCACCCGCCGCATGGGCCCCGGCCGGGGGTGCGGGGAGGCCGGGCAGCCGCTCACGCCAGCCCGGGGATGCGCCGCTCGGGCTAGGCCGCGCCGGCTCCGAGCGGCTCCGGACCGCACCCCCCCGACCCCCGGCTGGGCTGTGCCGCCTTTCGGCCGGGCCGCGCCGCTCCGCCTACTCTCTGCCGCCGCAGCCGGCCGCCTGCCTCGCTCCTCCCCTGCCCTCAGCGGCACTGCTCCGCGCCCGGCACACAGGCAGCCGCCGCCGGACCTGCTGCTCCCAACATGGCCGCCACCACCGCCGGCCCTCGGCTCTTTCCGCCGGCAGCAGCCGGAAACATCCGAAGCGGCTAGAAACGGGAGGTGGGGCGCGCCTTCTCCTCCCGGCCACAGACTACGGGTGAATTCCGGAAACAGCCGAAGAAGGTAACCCCCGGGGACGCGCGCACCTCCTCGTAAGAAGACGAAGCTTCGGCTCTGTTTACGGAAATCCACGAAACGACCCCGATTACCTACCCCCTCAGCCCCCGTCCACAGACATCCAGCCACGCCCACCGGCCTTTCCCCGCCCACTTCAAGAGGGCTTTCGGCAGTTTCCGGAAATACCCGAAGCTGCTCCGCGTGCTGAGCCGGCCACGCCCCCTCCCACCGCCCTGCCTAGGGCGGTCGTCGGCCATTTCCGGCAACACCCGAGGCCCTCCGAGCACCCGGTCGTTTCCCCGGGTGACTCTCGGAATCTGATTCGCTTCGTGTCTTTCCGTCAGTTTTCGGGTATCTTCAAACCTTGAACAGGAAGCATGGGTCACCTGTTCGTGCTTGTGATTTGACTAAATACAAAACAAGATTGTTAGCCGGCCCTGCGATTGGCATCCTCTGGTTCTATAGCAGCTTCCTGTCTGCATTTCTGTCCATCTGTCGGTCAGCTCATAAAATCCATCTTCTTTTTATCATCTAGCCTATCAACATACCTGTCAAACGCAGCATCAGTCTATTGCCTGTCTGCCACCGTCTATCTTGGCTTCTTTGGATCCATCCGTGCATTCCTGCATCTAGTCTGCAGGGCTCGGCAAAGCCCCAGGAAGGCCCAGGGCAGCGTCCTCTGCACCGGATGCGGGAGCGTCCAGGGCCCTGCATTTCAGCCCCAGCTCTGCCAAGCGCAAATGCTGCGTGATCTTAGAAAAATCACATAACATCACTGAGTTTAGGCTCCTCTTTCCTATGGCTTTGTTCCTGCGTTGACGTTCGAAATGACATTTCTAAATTCCAATTACCTTTTAAAATGCATCTGCAAGATAAGACATTTAAAGTTTATTTTCTTTCCTCCTCTGGGCCTCATTTTCCCCATCAGTAAAGTGAAGCCATTGGATTCATGAACTCGGAGGTCCTTCTCAGCTTTGAAGAGCCCTTGACTAACAGGAAGTCTGTATGGCAACTGCAGTCCACTCCTCACTTCCCCTTACACTGTGTTACCAAGGACAGGCAGTATCCTGGGCTGATTTCCCCAGCGCCAAGCTGTCCTCACCCATAGTACCTGGAACATGTTGGAACCACACCCTCCCGTCAGTGGCTTAAGGTGGGCAGGAGGCAGAGGCCCCACAGAAGTCAGAAACCAGGCTCAGGCAACAGGTTCCCAAAGGTACGGGAGCAGAGAGGCCCCAAGAGTTATTGGGAAAACTGCTGATTGGACCCCTGCTATTTGACCTTCAACTCCCAGCTACAGCATCTTGAGCCAGCCTTCATCCCACCAATCAGAGAAATAGGCATCTGAGCAGATGTAATTACCAGGGTATGAAAGTACTTCCTAAGGCAACAGGTATCACTACACTCTTAGTAAATCCCTGGAACTCCGGCACTGCTCCCCATGCCCCATGCCAGCTCTATTCAGGCACCCAACCGTTGAGGAAGAAGGTGGTGAAGGCACACCCATGAAGGTGAGGGCAAGACAGAAGAGGACAGAGAATATTTCACTCCCCCGACCCAAATTCAATCCTTGAGAATCATCTGCCCTCTGGTGGCCAAAGGGAGACACACTGCTGATTCCTGTGCCTGGTATCACCTCTAATGCCAGGGTCTGGAAAGCAGGGAAAAGAGAGAGGAAGCAGTTGGTGGTCGGTGTTCCAGCAGTCTCTCCCTGGTCCACGCTCTCGTCTAAATAGACTCCATCTTCTCCAAGCTTCTCACTCTAGCTCTAACCCCTGCCTCACCCTTGCCCTTTGATCTTCAGCCCCGACCCCTACCCTAACTATCCTTTTCTCTTCCTCGCTAGCTTTGCACAAGGCTGCTGAGCTTGTCTCCCTGCCTAGACTCCCTCCAACCTACTGCACCAGACATGTCAGAATAATCTTCCCAAAGTCCAGCTCCAATAACATCTCTGCTCTGTTAGAAAGCTATCACCAGCTCCCTCACAGGTTATAGGCAGGGCTGGCTTCATTGACCCATGACCCATGCAGTCACACAGAGCCCTGTGCTTAGGAGGGCCCTGAGCTTGGATTAATGTTCTGCTGTCACCATCTTGATTTTTTTTTTTTTTTTTTTTAAAGACTGGATCTCGCTCTGTAGCCCAGGCTGGAGTGCAGTGGTGTGATCTCAGCTCACTGCAACCTCCACCTCCCAGGTTCAAGTGATTTTCATGCTTCAGCCTCCTGAATAGCTGGGATTATAGGTGACCACCACCACGCCTGGCTAATTTTTTATGTTTTTAGTAAAAACAGGGTTTTACTATGTTGGCCAGGCTGGTCTCGAACTCCCAACCTCAAGTGATCCACCTGCCTCGGCCTCCCAAACTGCTGGGATTACAGGCATGAGCCACCACGCCCGGCCCACCATCTTGAAATTTTTGACCAAAAGGGCCATGCATTTCCATTTTGCACTGTGCCCCACAAATTATGTAGCTGGTCCTGGCTGTAGGAAAAGCCTTTAACCTGCTTTCAAAACTTTGCTCAATCTGGCCTCACATTACCTTGCAATAACCTCTCTAACTATCACTGATCACACTTCTCCCTAACTCCCACCCTGCTGCCAATCTCTCTTCCTTCCATGCCTTTGTTCAAGCTGATAGATGATTGCCCGTCACCCACCTCAGCTTCCAGAACCGCTTCAAGATCCAGTTCAAATTTCACCTACTCAAATCCATGAGCCCTCCCAGTTCTCCTCAAAGATGAATTACTGCCACACATTTACCCCCTCTCTAAATCTGCAAATTCATTCATTCATTCAGTAAATCCCTATTGAGCACCTACTATGTGCAAGGCATTGTTTTAGGCTTTTAGGTAGATCAGTGAACAAAATAAAGATCTCTGCCTGCCAGGTGTGGTGGCTCACGCCTGTAATCCCAGCACTTTGTAGGAGGCCGAGGTGGGTGGATCATGTGAGGTCAGGAGTTCAAGACCAGCCTGGCCAACATGGTGAAACCCCATCTCTACTAAAAAAAAAAAAAAAAAAAATACAAAAAATTAGCCAGGCATGGTGGCGGGCGCCTGTAATCCCAGCTACTTGGGAGGTTGAGGCAGGAGAATCGCTTGAAACCGGGAGGCAGCAGTTGCAGTGAACCGAGATCACAGCAAAAAAACTCTGCCCTCTGGGAGCTTACTTTTCATTTTGAGGAAGACACACAACAAACAAAAGAGTCAGTATTAAGTGACATCAGAAAAAAACAGAGCCAGCTAAGGGGGGGGGTCAGGAGTACAGGGGTGAGAGGGTGGAAGACAAACTGCAGTACTGAGGGGGTTCATGAAACCCTCACTGAGAACGTGACACTTGAGTAAAAACTTGAAGGAGACCGGGTGTGGTGACTCACACCTGTAATCGCAGCACTTTGGGAGGCTAAGAAAAAAAAAAAAAAAAAAGACGTGAAGGAGGTGAAGGCATGAGCTCTGCAGACATCTAGGGGAAGAGCAACCCAGGCAGAGGAGCGTACCTGTCCTGTTTGAAGATCAAGGGGCCAATGAGCCTGGAGCAGAGTGAGTGAGGAGGTGTGTGGCGATGGGAACCAGGCCTGGTGGGCTACCGTCGTGGTTTTCCCTGGGAGTGGGATGAGTTGCCGCCGGAGTGACATGATCTCACTGGCTGCTGGGTTGGGAACTGAGTGAAAGGGCATGACAGAAGCAGACCCGGGGGACTAGCAAGGAGGCTTTTACGACAATTCAAGGGAGAGATGCCAGTGGCTTGGGGCCAGGCAGCATCAGTGGAAGTAGTGAGAATTGATCAGATTTGGGACGTATTTGAAAGATGCAGCCAACAGGCTTTCGGATGGGTTGGGGTTATGAGAGAGAGGGGTTAAAGATGATTGTAGGCTTTCCCACCTGAACAGCTGAAAACACACACACAGAGTACAACTGCCGGGAGGTGTTGGCATTCAGCGGGCCCTTCGGGGTGACAGACTTTCCATCCTAGAACTACATTTGTCCTGAGAATGAGGGTGTTCTCTCTAGGGGAGAAAAGGACTGAGCAGATTTGGTGGCATGATGGCTCTGGGCTGAGGCACCTGGCTTCAGGGAGGTAGGAAGGCAGACACCCCAGGAGGTGTTGCAGCCCCTTCCCTGTCGCTGCACCTGCAAGCAGCCTCAGTAGGGTGCCCCCCTCCCAAGAGACTCCGGTGGCAGAGAGGGTCTGCAAGCCCATTAGAGACCCTCTCCCATCCCAGCCCCCATCTTCTACCACACCTTAGGGGTGTGCAGGATTTTGCAGTTTACAAAGGCCCCCAAATGCAGAGTCTCATTTGAGCCACACAGCAGCTCAGCTGTGTGTGGGGTGGAGGTGGGGGTGACTACCACATTTTCTGCAGAGAAACAGGAAGCTCAGATTGCAGGAGCATCTGTTGGAAAGCCTCAGGGCCTGGACCAGACCAGTTCTACCACTGGGGTGCGGCAGGGGCCCAGTCAGTGTCCCCCGTTCCCATTCACACTCCCACATGCTCCAGTTTCTCTTCAAGGAGGGCAGGGGCAACTGTTCCCTTGTCTCAGACTAGCTTTGTCCACAAGAAAGAGAGGATTACCAGCATTGTGATATAAAAAGACAGATATCAGCCAGGTGCGGTGGCTCACACTTGTAATCCCAGCACTTTGGGAGGCCAAGGCAAGTGGATCACCTGAGGTCAGGAATTCAAGACCAGCCTGGCCAACATGGTGAAACCCCATCTCTACTAAAAATACAAAAAATTAACTAGGCATGGTGGTGGCAAGCACCTGTAATCCCAGCTACTCGGGAGGCTGAGGCCGGAGAATTGCTTGAACCCTGGAGGCAGAGGTTGCAGTGTGCCGAGATCATGCCGTTGCACTCCAGCCTGGGCCTCAAGAGCGAGACCTTGTCTCAAAAAAAAAAAAAAACCGCCGGGCGTGGGTGGCTCACACCTGTAATCCCATAACTATGGGAGGCCGAGGCAGGAGTTATCACGAGCTCAGGAGTTCGAGACCAGTCTGGCCAAGAGAACAGCCTGGCCAATATGATGAAACCTCGTCTCTACTAAAAATACAAAACTTAGCCGGGCATGGTGGTGGGCGCCTGTAATCCCAGCTACTCAGGAGGTTGAAACAGGAGAATCATTGGAACCTGGGAGGTGGAGGTTGCAGTGAGCCAAAGATCATGCCATTGCACTCCAGCGTGGGCGACAGAGCAAGATTCCGACTCAAAAGAAAAAAAAAAAAAGGCATATATATCTGGTCTTCATTCGGGGTTTCTGGCCCAGAACTAAAACTCCTGGAATTTCCTGAGTGATGGGGAGAGAGGAGCATCTTTTGTTATTCATAATGAATCTCTTTTCACCACACCTGAGTTCACACTAATGAGATGACTTTTGGAGGATGGGGCTGGTGGCCAGAGAAACCAACCACGTGATTAGGGGATTGCAACTTTCATCCCTACCCCAGACCTCGGGGAGGGAAGAGGGGCTGCAGATTGAACCAGTGGCCAATGATTTAATCAATCGTGCCTAATGAAGCCTCCATCAAAACCCTAACTAATGGGGTTTGGGAGGTTCCAGGTCAGTGACAGCACCCACATGCCAGGAGGGGGTGGCTCAATCCAACTCCACTAGGACAGAAGCTCCTGTGCTTGGAACGGTTCTGAACATCACCCTCAGTAGCTCATCACCTGTTTGTCTATATCCTGTGTGACATCCTTTATAAACCATTTTGAAGTTCCCACAACCCCCTCCTTAGGTTTGATAATTTGCTGTAATGGCTCACAAAAATCAGGGAACGTAAGTAAATGTAAGTAAACCTAAGTAAATGTTTCCCTAATTTTTTTTTTTTTTTTTTTTTGAGACAAGGTCTCATTCTGTCACCCAGGCTGGAGGGCAGTGGAGTGATCTCTGCTCACTGCAACTTCCACCTCCTGAGTTCAAGTGATTCTCGTGCCTCAGCTTCCCGAGTAGCTGGGATTACAGGCACCCACAACCACGCCCAGCTAATTGTTGTATTTTCAGTAGAGATGGGGTTTTGCCATGTTGGCCAGGCTGGTCTCCAACTCCCGATCTCAAGCGATCCACCCACCTCGGCCTCCCACAGTGCTGGGATTACAGGCCTGAGTCACCACGCCCGGCCTGTTTCCCTGATTTTTGTGAGCCATTACAGCAAATTATCAAACCTAAGGAGGGGGTTGTGGGAACTTCCAAATTTGGGCTGGTCAGAAGTGCAGGTGACAAGCTGGGACCTAGAACTGGTATCTAAAGCAGGGGCAGTCTGCTGGGACTGAGCCCTTCGAAGACCTGTGGGGTCCGGGCTAACTCTGGGTTGTGAGTGTCAGAACTGAATTTTAGGACAGCCGGCTGGTGTCTGGAGAGGTGGAGAATTGGTGTGGGCGCCCCCCTCCCCACTAACATTGGTGTCAAAAGTACTGGGAATGTAGAAAGTTTTTCCTTGTTAGGTATCCCAAAAGATCTTCCACACCTGGATCCCAAGGAAGGCAGCAGGAGGTGGCTGGCTTCAGAGAGCCAAGGAGGACTGGGAAGTCAGGGAATGGGTGTGTGGCTCAGCAGTCAGGGGCTTTTTCCCCAACCTCTTCAACTAAACGCATGGTTGGGCTTCAGCACCACATGGATGAAGGTGCCACCACCAGCCCTGAGAGCCACCGACATTTGTGCAGAGCTTCCCCAGTGTTGCACCAGGATGCAGGACCGGGGTCAGGGACTCCAAGCCAGTGTGGAGTAGGAAAGCCCTGGGCAATCCGTCAGTAAGGTCCTTCCAGCCTGGGCTGGAGTCACATCCTCAGCCCCACTTTCTCCAACTCTTTCTTGGAAGCCCAGAGGTGCCACACGCAGTTGCTGGCCACACACACTCACATAGTCCCCAGGGTCCTGGCTGAGGCTGGGGAGACCCCTATTGGCCACAATGTGGGGATGAAGCTCCCACCCAGTCACTGTAGCAACCACCCTGTGCTGAGAACCACACTCCAGGGACTAGCACGCAATAGAAAAATGTCACACAGGAATACACACCCAGGGGGCACTCGAGAAACATTTATTGAGCACCTACTATGTGCCAGGCCCCAGGCAGGACACTTGGAAAACCAAGTCAATACAACCTGGTCCCTGCCGAGGAGCTCACAGTCTAGAGGGCTAAGCCATTAATCACAGAACAGCAAAGGTGCATTTAGCTTCACAATTTTACAACAAACGTTTACATATGTTTTCTCAAGTGTAAACACCCAGCAACACAGTCATGTTGTTTTAAAAGCACATTGGCAGAAATGTAAACACAAGTCACAGGATTGAAAGGATGGGAGAAAACCATTTGCAGTATTTGAGATTGCAGAACCAGATTTTTAGCATTATTTATTCTTTCCTATCAGGTAGGATCCAAGTTTTGCCAATCTGCGGATCATGGTGTTTGAGACACGGGAGTTCCGTGGCCTGCCTGCCGTCATACAGTGGGGGAGCCACCCTAGATACAAGGCATCCTGAAGCCTTGGCCACTGCCTTCTGTCCACCACACCTCACTGTCTTTTAATGTCCCCTAGACAAAGACCCTGTACATTTTTAGGCTCCTCCTGAGCTTGTCAGATGGGGAGAAGGGACCATGTCTCAGGAGCCCACCAAGCCGTGAGATCCCTCATATCTGGCTTGGCACATGGTGACACCCCATCAGGCGAGCATGCAGCACACGCTACCCAGGCCCAGATCCTGCCTGCCTGAGATGAACTTCCTGGTTAGTCTCAAAATCTGGCAGCATTGGCCGGGCACGGTGGGTGGCTCATACCTGTAATCCCAGCACTTTGGGAGGCCAAGGTGGGTGGATCACTTGAGGTCAGGAATTCGAGACCAGCCTGGCCAACATGGCGAAACCCTGTCTCTACCAAAAAATACAAAAATTAGCCAGGCGTGGTGGCGCACGCCTGTAATCCCAGCTACTTGGGAGGCTGAGGCAGGAGAATTGCTTGAACCTGACAGGCGGAGGTTGCAGTGAGCTGAGATTGCGCCACTGCACTCCAGCCTGGCGACAGAGCAAGACTCCATCACACACACACACACACAAAAGTGGCAGTTTCAGTGTCCTACAGGAATAGGTACCCTCCAAGTCTCACCTGTGCCCCCACTTCTCCTGTGTGCACATTTGTCAGCAGGTGCAGAGGTGTACAGTCCCGCTTATCACAACTGCTCTAAACAGGACAGTGCAGCTGGGGTTTGAGAGGGGGCTGCCTGTGTGCTCCATCGCACCAAAGGGAAAACCGCACACAGATCTGGCACCTGTTGGTTTAGTTTATAAAGGTAAGGAATCCGGTGAAGAGACCCAAAGTGGCCTCCTCGTGGTCCAGGGAATAGGGGAAACCAGCAAGCATTTGGGTTTAATTAGGCCAAGGGTTGGGTGGGATGAAGGTGGAAGCTGAGGGTGCAGGCCTGCAGGGCTGGAGAAGGCGGGGCTGAGTTGAGGACCCCTGTGCCAACCTCACCATCACAGGGAAAGGGAGGAGCGGCATCTTGCCACCTGTAAGCTGGCTCTGCCATTTCACTTTAGAAAGCTCAGGATAAGCGGGGCGCGGTGGCTCACGCCTGTAATCCCAGCACTTTGGGAGGCTGAGGCGGGTGGATCGCCTGAGGTCAGGAGTTTGAGGCCAGCCTGGCCAACATAGTGAAACTCTATCTCTACTAAAAATACAAAAAATTAGCTGGGCATGGTGGTGGGTGCCTGTAATCCCAGCTACTAGGGAGTAGGGAGGCTGAGGCAGGAGAATTACGTGGAACCCAGGAGGCGGAGGTTGCAGTGAGCTGAGATCATGCCACTGCACTCCAGCCTGGGCAACAAGAATGAAATTGTCTCAAAAAAAAAAAAAAAAAAAAAAAAAAGAAGAAGAAAAGAAAAAGCAAGCAAGCAAGCTCAGGCTAATTCCCATCTCCCTGGTTGTGAGCACCCCTGGGCTTCTACAGTGACCTCTTCTGGGCAGAGGCCTACCAGGTGAGCCAGAAGGTACAATGTTGAAGAAAATAGTTTCTGACCCCATTTCCAGAGCACAGAGGAGGCGAGGGGGTGAGATGCCCACAGGTGACTGACAGCACAAGTCAGCCTTCGTCCCTGGGCTCCACAGAGGCCTGCCCTGGTGCTGTCCCCACCTTCGGGAGAGGTGGCTCCCCGGCTCCCCCTAAGACCATCTTCCAACCCTCCTGCCCCTCAAGGTTGCTCTAGGCAGCCAGGTATCCTGCTAGCAAACCCCTTTCCCCAATGATGGCCCAGACGGAACTCTTAATAAAAAAAAATAATTTATTGTCAACAAAGGTGATATATACAACAGGAAAACAGATGTAAATGAGAACAGGAGTGAATGGGGTGCCCAGGCCCAGCTTCAGGCCTCTGCAGGGGTGGGACAGGAAGAGGTAATGGAGGCCTCCTGGTTTAGGAGCCTGAACAAGTGGGGAGGGGAGGTGTCCCCCGAGGTAGTGGGAATCAGTTCAAACCCCCTTATGACCACTCTTGTGTAAGGCACTGTGCCAAGGGAGAATGGTGGGGAGCGGGGGGAGGGTGGGAGGAGGTCACGGGGGACAGAGAGGTGGGGGTCAGCGAAGGACTGGGGTAGGTGTTCTCCACAGGCCCAGTGCCCTACTGCACAACAGCCTCAACCACCCTTGCCGACCTCAGGCCTGGCCAGGAACAGACACTTTTCAGTGCCCCGAAATAACAGTGGATGTTGCCCCAGCCCCCTCCTGCCCTGGCACTTGTTTCTACTCTCTCCACCAGATGGGTGAGCCAGGCAGCTCTGAGTTATAAGCCACAGGGGGACGCTGCCTCCTCCCTCCCCCCCCCCCTCCCCAGGAAAGCAAGAATTTACACCCCATTCCCTTTCTCTGGCTTCCCCGCCACAGTGGTGCTGGATTCTGACAGAACCGTGGGCCAGTCTGAGGTGTCACCTGCTCCCACACGCTTGGTGCCCTGGGGGTGCCTGGACCAGTCTTGCAGGAGGCTGACCGCTGGGGGCTCCTCCATCCGCACGCGGATAACCTGGAGATCCAGTGTCCCGCGGAGCCCCGGAGGGGGAGCTGGGCAGGGATGAGAGCAGAGAGCAGTCAGAGCCTCCCAGACACCCCACCACGAGGATGCTCCCTGGAAGCTCTGCAAACTGTACCCCCATTTCCAGGGCTTTCATTATGTCCACAGCCCAGTGCCTGGCATGAGGGGAAGTCCAAGGATGGCAGGAAGCTCCACTCCTGGGTGATCAAGGACTGCCACCGGCTAGAAAATGAGGCTCACAGCCTCCCTAGGGATAAGCCACATGAAGCCAGGCAGCCTTCCTCCTGCGTGTATTTCGGCACAGGGTGCCTGGTGCTGCGTGCCTCTCCCCGTAACTCCTACCTGCAGCCAACTCCATTTTATCTCAAACTTACTGGGCATCCTAGCCTAACGCGTTCTGCCTGAGTGGGGCAGAGGTGATGCGGTGGGAACACCCAGAACAAATCTGAGGCATAGCTGTGCCCACCAAGGAGTTCATGAGGGACTACAAAGGGTGGAGAAAAGACCCCTGGTGAACTTCCACCAGGCTCTTCATCTCCTGAGTGTCAACACCGACATCACCAAGATCAGGCGTCCACCTTAGCAGTATGGAGAAGGCACTCACTGGCCTCGAGGCAGACGAAAGAGGACTGAGGACTGCCGTGGCTGCACGCAGCCATAAAAACCAAGCATGCAATAGGGATGTGTGCAAAAGTTACGTTACAATAGGGCTGGGAGTGGTGGCTCCTGCTTGTAATCCCAGCACTTTGGGAGGCGAAGGTGAGCAGATCACTTGAGGTCAGGAGTTTGAGACCAGTCTGGCCAACACAGAGAAACCCTTTATCTACTAAAATACAAAGAAATCAGGCAGGCATAGTGGTGCACCCCTCTAATCCCAGCTACTCAGGAGGCTGAGGCGGGAGAATTGCGTGAACCCAGGAGGCAGAGGTTGCAGTGAGCCAAGATCACGCCACTGCACTCCAGCCTGGAAGACAGAGCAAGACTGTCTCAAAAAAAAAAAAAAAAAAAGTTACATTACATTGAAAGGCAAAAACAGAAAATGGTGATTTCAACTACTGCACTGTCTATATTGGGAAGGATTCATTTGTGTGTGTTCCTTTTCTACCCTGTTTTTATTTTTTTTAATTTTTTTTTTAATTTTTTATTTTTTTTTATTTTTTTTGAGACGGAGTCTTGCTCTGTCACCCAGGCTGGAGTGCAGTGGCCGGATCTCAGCTCACTGCAAGCTCCGCCTCCCGGGTTTACACCATTCTCCTGCCTCAGCCTCCCGAGTAGCTGGGACTACAGGCGCCCGCCACCGCGCCCGGCTAGTTTTTTGTATTTTTAGTAGAGACGGGGTTTCACCGTGTTAGCCAGGATGGTCTCGATCTCCTGACTTCGTGATCCGCCCGCCTCGGCCTCCCAAAGTGCTGGGATTACAGGCTTGAGCCACCGCGCCCGGCCTCTACCCTGTTTTTAGAGACACGATTATTTACAATGTGGCAGAGAAAACAGGTACAATTTTGCTGTGCAATGTGCTGGAATTTAAAATGACTTAGTGGCTGCCACGGAATTTTTAACACCTACCAAATTCTATTCTGTGTTCCCAGAAGCTGGTTTGTCTCCCCGATAAACTATATGCTCCCTGAAGGAACACTGAATCCCATTTGTTCATTAATTCGACAATAATTCATTGAGCACTATCTGCCCAAGGCTGTTTGGATTGCCAGGGGTACAGCGGTGAATGGAGCTGCCTAAGTGGCCTTCTGGGACTTCACATTCTAGTTATCAGAGCCAATAAATAGGATAAACAAATAAAAAATGCAGTATGTTATATATGGACAGACGCAAAGTAGCAAAGTACACCAGGGAAAGGAGATAGGATAGCAGAGAGCTGACAGGGGACTGGAGACACAGAGGGAGTGAGGAGCCAGCTGGGCAGACGGGTGAAGAAACAATATTTTGAGCACAGGGAAGAGCAAATGTGGACCCCCTGGTGGAGCACGCTGGCTTCCCCAGGAACAGCAAGGCCAGCGCCTGTGCAGGGAGTGGGGTGTGGGGTAGAGGTCAGGAGCCTGGGGGGAGCGCACTGGTCACCATGAAGGCTCTGGCTTTTATCTGGAGTGCAACAGGAGCAGCACAGGAAGGCCGGGAGTAGAGGAGTGACTGGATCTGACTTGTGTTCTCAGTAGGGACACTCTGGCTGCTACAGGAGAGGAGAGGATAGCGGGCAAAGCTCAGCAGCCAGGAGACCTGGCTTAGCTTTGTTACAGGAACCAGGTGAGAGAGCAGGCCCCGACTAGGGCAGTGGCAGTGGATGTGGTGACAGCAGTGTGAGCTCTGAACTTGTTTTGGAGGATCGACTGCTGGACAGATGCTGGGTTGGAGAAAGAAGAGGATGACTGTGTGGGTGTGGCCACAGCAAACTGAAGCCTGGGGCTGCCTGTTCACTGGGAAAGGGAAGATTGTGGAGTCTGTGGGTGGGGTGCATTGGGGAGACTGGGGGTTCCGTTTCAATGTGCCGAGATTTTTTTTTTTTTTTTTTTGAGGCAGAGTCTCACTCTGTCGCCAGGCGGGAGTGCAGTGGCACAATGTTAGAGATCTTTTAGACAACCATGTAGAGACGTCACCTGGGCAACTGGAAAAGAGGATGGAACCAGGAAGGAGCAGCCAAGGTGGGCATTATGAGCACACACATGGCATCGAAAGCTGTGAACCTGGATGAGATCTCCCAGGGAGCGCGTACGGATACTGACCTATGGCTGGGGATACTTAAGCACTTACTCATTCACCAAACACATAAGCTGGGCCTATGCTGTGCCAGGCACTGTTCTGGCTACTGTGCATATCACAGTGCAGGAAGCAAACACCGTAACCTGCAGACCCTTACATTCTAGAAAGGGAAAGGCAGACAACGGTATGACATGTTCCAACTCTGGGAGCTGAGAAGGAGCGGCAAGAGAAACTGAGAAGGAACAGCTAGTGAGGGAAGAAGAACACCAGGCAAACAGCTGCCTGAAAAGCCAAGGGAAGAAAGCTGTCTCCAGGAAGGAGTGATCGGCCCACTGTAACCGCCAGATCAGAAAGAGAAGGACCGGCCAGGCGCGGTGGCTCACGCCTGTAATCCCAGCACTCTGGGAGGCCGAGGCGGGCGGATCACCTGAATTCAGGAGTTTGAGACTAGCCTGACCGACATGATGAAACCCTGTCTCTACTAAAAATACAAAATTAGCTGGGTGCAGTGGCGCATGCCTGTAATCCCAGCTACTTGGGAGGCTGAGGCAGGAGAATCGCTTGAACCCAGGAAGTGGAGGTTGCAGTGAGCTGAGATCGCACCACTGCACTTCGGCCTGGGCGACAAGAACGAAACTCCATCTCAAAGAAAAAAAAAAAAAAAAAAAAGGACTGCCAGGCACGGTGGCTCATGCCTGTAATCCCAGCACTTTGGGAGATCGAGGCAGGTGGATCACAAGGTCAGGAGTTTGAGACCAGCCTGGCCAACACAGTGAAACCTCGTCTCTACTAAAAATACAAAAATTAGCTGGGCGTGGTGGCAGGCGCCTGTAATCCCAACTACTTGGGAGGCTGAGGCAGGAGAATCATGTGAAACTAGGAGGTGGAGGTTGCAGTGAGCCGAGATCATGCCACTGCACTCCAGCCTGGGCAACAGAGCTAGACTCCGTCTCGGGAAAAAAAAAAAAGAAAGAGAAGGACCAAGAACAGACTATTGAATTTTATGGAAGTCAACGGCGACCTTGCCAAAGAGGCAATTTTCGTGTGGAGTGCTGAGGATGAATTCCAGAGAGATGGGAGGCAGCTGCTACAGAAAACACAGTCCGGCTTTACTGAAAAGGTACAGGGACAAATGAGACAGTGGCTACAGGGACAAGGGGCTAAGAAGGAAGAAATAATAACTTTGTATAGGCTGATAGGGAAGACCCAGGGGGCAGTGTGACAAGGGGGAGGTAGGATGAGCTTTAGTGACGAGGACAGGGGCTAGCTTTTGCTAGGAGCAGTTCAGTTACATGAGCTAGAGAGAAGGCATGGAATTCAGCCTGGGTGCTGGAGGGAAGGGAGTTGGGGGCAGGGGACACTGCTCGAAGGCAAGGTTCTGAGTGGGCAGAGTGGAAATACACCAGGCTGCCAGGTGTAATGGCTCACGCCTGTAATCCCAGCACTTTGGGAGGCTGAGGTGGGCAGATCATTTGAGGTCAGGAGTTCAAGACCAGCCTGGCCAACATGGTGAAACCCCGTCTCTACTAAAAATACAAAAATTAGCTGGGTGTGGTGGCGGGCGCCTATAAGGCAGGAGAATCACTTGAACCTGGGAGGCGGAGGTTGCAGTGAGGCTAGATTGCACCATTGCACTCCAGCCTGGGTGACAGAGACTCCGTCTCAAAAAACAAACAAACACACACCCCTGTGAAACTCACACTCACACTTATGTACACGCATGCTCGCTCTCTCACTCCGCTACCTCCCTGGTCCAGCCTGCAACATAGGATCTGGCCAAGGTATCCTAAGCCAGATCCCTAGGTTCTACTCAAACTAACATCAGTGAGGGCCACGCGCGGTGGCTCATTCCTGTAATCCCAGCACTTTGGGAGGCCGAGGAGGGCGGATCACGAGGTCAGGAGATTGAGACCATCCTGGCTAACACGGTGAAACCCCGTCTCTACTAAAAATACAAAAAATTAGCCGGGTGTGGTGGTGGGCGCCTGTAGTCCCAGCTACTTGGGAGGCTGAGGCAGGAGAATGGCGTGAACCCGGGAGGTGGAGCTTGCAGTGAGCCGACATCGTGCCACTGCACTCCAGCCTGGGTGACAGAGCGAGACTCCGTCTCAAAAAGAAAAAAAAGAAAGAAAAAGAAAAACACCAGCGAGACAGAGAGGCTCCTCTTTCCATTACTTGTCAGTGGGTCACTGTGGCCCACCTCCTCTCCTGGCCTGGATACTGTCCCCATCCTTCTCCGGCAAGGTCCTTAGAAAGTTCTAGTCTTCCCGGACCACCTCACATTCACATTCATCAGCTCAGCTAACCTGACCATGGGTGGCCTTTTCCAACTGTTAAATCCATGATTTTTACACCTCTAATGTTTTTTAAAGTGTCAGGATCTTTATTTAAATAAAGTCTTCAGAGAACTTCAATACGTACATAACAACACATAAAGTAGAGACATTCTGGTCGAAGCCTCACAGGTTTCTGAGAAATCTGTCCAAGCTTTGGGTTCGTGAGACCGTCTGAAACCACAGGTCCAGAGCCTCTGCTCTGCAAAGAACCGCCACAGGGGCCGTGGTTTTTAAAGATTTACTGCCTCCAGCCTAAACTCCTGGACACAGAGTTTTGGAGGACAAAGGCTGTCTCACTCTCGCCATCTCCCAGGGTGCTTCCCTTGGGCACAGCCTCCAGGAACACTTGTGAATCACTTAGGTCTCTTCTGTGGTTTCCCAAGCATCTCCAGCCTCCATGAAGGCTGCCACTGCTGACAACACCCGACAATCGCCTCTGCCCCTCTCAGATCACTCAAGCAGCCTGCTGAAGCCCCTTGCTCTCAGACTCTGCCCTCTCACCCCAAAGAAACCTACAATCTCAGGGATTCTCTTCTCATCTACTCACCACTCCAGATAGGTGGAGTTTGCGCACAGGGTACCCCAGGACTCGAAATGAAGGCTCCCTTTCGAGAATGAAACCAGAAGACCCATTAGACAGTGGAAGAGGTCAGCCATTTAGAGCAGGGATCCACCGGAGAGAACCAGGAGACTCGGGACACGTTCAAGTCCAAGCAGCACACACGGTCTCAGGGAGCCAGGAATGGAATGTGACTCAAGCTGAAACTTGAGACAGTTAAAACTGTGATCTATGTGAAGGGGTGAGGCCTGCCTCGAGATCAGAAAAAGGGGGGCCCAAATTTAGGCAAATAAATAAAAGCAACTACGCACACATGCGAACACACAGAGAGCTCTCTCTGAAGGATACCAACCAAATTAAGAGTATTATAGCAGTGAACACAAAGAAAAACCTTGTGAGGGGTGAGTGGAGTGTGACTAAAGGAGTGTGTAATACGCTGACTTTTTTTTGTTTTTTTTGTTGTTGTTGTTTTGTTTTTTGAGACCGTCTAGCTCTGTTGCCCAGGCTGGAGTACAGTGGTACAATCTGACTGGAGTACAATCAGAATTTATTGCAGCCTCAAATTCCTGGGCTCAAGTGATCCTCTTGCCTTAGGCTCTAGCCTTAGTAGGGACTAGAGGTGCACACCAACATGTCCAGTTAATTTTAAAATTTTTCTATAGAGATGGAGTCTCCTTATGTTGCTCAGGTTGGTCTCGGATGCCTAGCCTCAGGCAATCTTCCCACTTTGGCATCATCCCAAAGTGCTGGGAATGACAGGTGTGAGCCACTGTGCCTAGCCAAGGCTTTTTTCTTTATGCAAAAAAGCACACCTGTCATCCCAGAACTTTGGGAGGCCCAGGTTGGAGGATTGCTTGCGCCCAGGAGTTGGAGACCAGCTTGGGCAACACAAGGAAAACCTGTCTCTACAAAAAATTTAAAAATTAGCCTGGTGTGGAGATGCAAGCCTGTGGACCCAGCTACTCAGGAGGCTCTGGCAGGATAGTTTGAGCCTGGGAGTTTGAGGCTGCAGTGAGCTATGATGGCGCCACTGTACTCCAGCCGGGGCAGGGTCTCTATCTCTTTTTTTTTTTTTTTTTTTTTTTTGAGACGGAGTCTCGCTCTACCGCCCAGGCTGGAGTGCAGTGGCCGGATCTCAGCTCACTGCAAGCTCCGCCTCCCGGGTTCACGCCATTCTCCTGCCTCAGCCTCCCGAGTAGTTGGGACTACAGGCGCCTGCCACCGCGCCCGGCTAGTTTTTTGTATTTTTTAGTAGAGACGGGGTTTCACCGTGTTAGCCAGGATGGTCTCAATCTCCTGACCTCGTGATCCGCCCGTCTCGGCCTCCCAAAGTGCTGGGATTACAGGCTTGAGCCACCGCGCCCGGCCTTAGGGTCTCTATCTCAAAAAACAAAAACAAAAACAAAAACAAAAGCACATCTGCTTTTCGAGAGCCCTATTCTCAGGAGAGCCTCCAGCCACCTCGTTGGCCATCATCTATGGCTCTAGTTCCAAACACACATTTCAGACAAGTTGGTACAAGGAGACATGCACCCCTGACCCACTCACTTCTTCAAGAAGCATTTCCTGACCGCCTATAAACTATGCTTGGCATGGAGAGGTGAACAGACGACTAGGCTCGGTCTCTGCCCTGCTGGACTACATTCCAGGCTCATCCTAATTCTGTCTGCTGGGTCACGTGTGATTGGCAGAACGATGCCCCTCACCCCCCACCAGATGTTCATGTTCTAATCCCTGGAACCTGTGAATGTTTTGTTACATGGCAAAGGGGAATGAAGGCTACAGATGAAATTAAGGTTGCTCATCAGCGGACTAAAAAAGAGATTATCCTGGACTATCTGAGTGAGCCCAATATAATCATGAGGGTCCTTGAATGGGGAAGACGCAGATAAGCCGGAACCCAGGGCAGTATCTGAGAAAGACTCTACTAGCCTCTGCTGGCTTTGAAGATGGAAGGAGGCCACAAGCCAAGAAATGCAGGCAGCCTCTAGGAGCTGGGCAAGGCAAGAAAATAGATTTTCCCCTAGAGCTTCCAGGAAAGAACATAGCCCTGCCAACACCTTCGATTTTAGCTCAGTGAGACCCATTTTGGACCTCTGACCTCCAGAATTGTGAAATAAATTTGTGTTTTGTTTTGATTTTAGGGAGGGTCTCATTCTGTCGTCCAGGCTGGAGTGCAGTGGTGTGATTGTAGCTCATTGCAGCCTTGAACTCCTGGGCTGAAATAATCTTCCTGTCTCAGCCTCCCAAGTGGCTGGGACTACTGGCACAAGCCATGTGTGTTGTTTCAAGCCACTACATTTGTGTGATTTGTTACAGCAGCAAATAGGAAACTGACATAAGGACCATGGGGAAGAAGGAACCATTTCTTTGAGAAATGGTTTTCCCTTTTGGAAAAAGGAATGGACATCTGCCTTTCTCTACAAGCTATTTTTGTAAGGGCCAAATAAACTATATGTAACTTTTTTTTTTTTTTTTTTTTTTTTTGGGGAGACAGACTTTCACTCTGTTGCCCAGGCTGAGTGCAGTGGCACAATCTCACTGCAACTTCTACCTCCCAGGTTCAAGCGATTCTCCTGCCTCAGCCTTCCAAGTAACTGGGATTAGAGGTGCCTGCCACCATGCCTGGTGATGTGCCCGCCTCTGCCCACCTCAGCCTCCCAAAGTGCTGGGATTCCAGGCGTGAGCCACCGCGCCTGGCCTTGTATGTAAGCTTCTTAAACTCAGTAGGACACCAAACAACACAAGCACCTACGGCTATTATGAGGCAATTTACTGAGCTGGTGTCCCCTGGAGGTGTCTGTCCACTGCTCATCTCGTCTATTCCCTGGACATCTAACTGAATTGTTGAGTGGCCCCATCTGGGCCTCAGCACCACCAAGGTAAGGTGGGCACCCCTCAGGCTCTAGCTAGAACAAACTGCCTGTATGGAAATCAGTATCAGTCTCCTGGGAAACACTGGCCTTGGTCATTGGAAATCCAATGACCAATTCCAGGAAACAAGGAAACACTAAGAAAAGCCCACCTGGCCAGGTGTGGTGGCTCACACCTGTAATCCTAGCACTTTGGGAGGCTGAGGCAGGTGGATCACCTGAGGTCAGGAGTTTGAGACCAGCCTGGCCAACATGGCAAAACCCTGTCTCTACTAAAAATACAAAATTTAGCCAGGCGTGGTGGCGCACACCTGTAATCTCAGCTATAAGGGAGGGTGAGGCAGGAGAATTGCTTGAACCTGGGAGGCAGAGATTGTAGTGAGCTGGGCTTGTACCACTACACGCCAGCCTGGGCAACAGAGCAAGATTCCGTCTCAAAAAACAAACAAAAAAAGAAAAGCTCAGCTTTCGGGCCAGCCTCCCTCATCATTCAGATCCCCCTGTCCCGGCCCCGTGTCCCAGGAAACCTGGGCACCACCCACCCCTACCCTGGGCTCTGCCACAGAGCAGCCTCGTGGAGGCCCGGCCTAGGAGCGCTGCCTGAGAGGCCTCCACTGTGCTTCCCTCTCAGGAGGGCTCACCTGGAGAGGGGCTCTCTGCCTGGGGAAGGCCTCCTTCTGCCTCTTCCCTGTCTTTGGGTGAGTCCTTGCTGTCTGGGCCCCTGAGCTGGGTGTGGGAGAAGAGCTGCAGGACGAAGCCGGCGGGGAAGCTGCCATCAGTGAAGTGTCGGACCTCGGCTGGTGCTGCGAAAGTCTCTGTGGGTGAGTCTGGCGATGGGGGCTCTGGAAGGGAGGACAGGATGGAACTGTGAGTGAAAAAGCCTCAGGAGCTGCAGGCGCCCTGTGCCCGAGCCCTGCTCCATCCTCACTGACGCGGATCTCCTCAGAGCACCCGCCAGAGCCCATGCCTCCCCCGGGCCTCCCCTTCACCTGGGTCAGGGTCCAGGTTTTTGGTCATAGGTCTGCCTCTTTTCTTTCTGACTGGCTCTTCCCCCAGGGGCTCCTTCCATCTCTGACCACGGGGCTTCTTATTTCCTGGCTCTGTGGCAGGGACAGCTGCAAAAAGAAAAGACCTCATACCCTTTCTAGGAGGCCATCCTCAAACCCTGCCACCCCAGGGGAAGATACTTGCCCAGAACACAGGGCCTGTATTTCACCCTGTCCCCAAACCCCCCACCTCCACCGGGGCTCACTGGCTTTTCTGCTGACTAACCAGGAAGCTCGAGGGGACGGAGTCCCCTGGGCCGGCTCCTTTTAGGGAGGGATGGGTTATCCTCAGAGTCAAGGAGAACGACGATTTCGGCTGGCATTCTGGCAGGGTCTGGGTTGGAGTCTGGGTCTGGATGGGCATCCTGGCCTGAGTCTGCAGGGAGCAAGAGCACAATGAGCTTCCAGTGCCCCAACAAATCCGACTTCTCCCTTGGCCCACCCCAGGCCCAACTACCTGAGTTGGGTGGGGACGGCTGCTCAGCTCTCACGTCTTGCAAGAGGGCTACCCCTTCACTCCAGGCCTCCAGGATGTTGCTCTTCTCAGAAGGGCTCAGGTCCAAGGTGTGAGGGTGCTGCTCCAAGATGTGTGTGCGAGCCGTGTCGGCCGAGGGTGCCCGGATCTCAGCGCCACACACCATGCACAGCGCCCGCCCGCTGCCTCCTGGGCTGCTGCCCACCAGGAACTCCTGCTCCCAAGACACTTGCTGCTTGGGCTCCTCACAGCCATCACTGCCTGCCTCCAGTGGGCTGGGTCTAGGTGGTGGGGTCTTCTCCTGTTGGGTCACTGCGAGGGGAGAGGGGAAGGGTGTAATCACGAAAGGTGCCCACAACCAACAGCACTTAGCACGTCTCTAGACTCGGTGGTTTGAGTGGGATGGGGGAGGAGAGCATTTCTGTCCAAAGTGTTCTTCTTCCTTCCCCTGGAGCCCACGAGGCACACACCACACTCAACACAGCCAATGTGCCTGGGATCCCACGACCCTCGTGTCTATACTTCCTCTTGATCTAGTCTTGGACCTTAGGACTACACATACTTTCCCAACAGGCTGCGTTCTTGCAGGTCTCCAGCTTTTGCACATCTGTCCAGACCACCGATTTGGCTGGGCAACGTTGTCCCTGCGAAGCTTTCTGGAAACCCAATCCCTGACAATAGATTTCATCCACATCTGACTTCTATGCTTTCTTGAGGGTGAGGAAGGTAAATTCTTTTAATTTTTAAATGTTATTTATTTATTTATTATTTATTTATTTATTTATTTATTTTTTGAGACGGAGTCTCACGCTGTTGCCCAGGCTGGAGTGCAATGGCGCGATCTCGGCTCACTGCAAGCTCCGCCTCCCGGGTTCCCGCCATTCTCCTGCCTCAGCCTCCTGAGTAGCTGGGACTACAGGCGCCCGCCACCGCGCCCGGCTTTTTGTATTTTTAGTAGAGACGGGGTTTCACTGTGGTCTCGATCTCCTGACCTTGTGATCCGCCCGCCTCGGCCTCCCAAAGTGCTGGGATTACAGGCTTGAGCCACCGCGCCCGGCCATGTTATTTATTTTGAGACAGAGTCTCACTTTGTCACCCAGGCTAGAGTGCAATGGTGCAATCTCAACTCATTGCAGCCTTGACCTCCTGGGTTCAAGCGATCCTCCTGCCTCAGTCCCCCAAGCACCTGGGACTACAGGTGAGTGCCACCATGCCTGGCTAATAATTTTTTTTTTTTAAAGAGATGGGGGACTCATTTTGTCACCCAGGTTGTAGTACAGTGGTGTTATCATAGCTTACTGCTGCCTTGAACTCCTGGACTCAAGGGACCCTCCAGCCTTAGGCACCTGACTGGCTAGGGCTACAGACAGATGCATGCTATCACACCCAGCTAATTCACAACAACAAAAATTTTGTTTAACAGATGGGGTGTTGCTCCGTTGCCCAGGCTGGTCTTGAACTCCCGGGCTCAAGCAATCCTCCTGCTTCAACCTCCCAAAGTGCTGGGATTATAGGCATGAGCCACCGTGCCCGTTCTAAAAGCCACCCCATCCCCTCAGAACTAGCCTCCCTTCTCAGTGCTCACAGAGCACTTACAGCCATGGTTCCACTCCAATTGCTGCCTGATACCTGCTCTTTGTGCACACAGACCATAAACTCTCACAGAGCATCAGCCCTTTCCAGTTCAGCAAGGAAGGCAGCCTTAGACCTGCATCAGCCTGGAAGCTCAGTGCTTTTACGAAGTGCCCATGATCCTTCACGGCTGCATCTCTCTCCTACCCTCCAGAGAGGATGGGACAAAATTAAAACACAGGAGGCCCTAATACCTGGGGGCTGCATGGAAGAGGTGGTATTAGAAATAGGAACCTCGGCCTGCATGGATACAAGAGGTGGTGTCTGAAAGAGATACGAGATACGCCTTCTACCTATCTCTCATGCGACCATGGGCAGAAAACCTGACCTCTCAGGTGCAATCGGCTTTCTTCCCTACCAGTCCTCCAAAACAGCTCTCACCCAAGTCAGCAGCGCTAAACTCTGTGCTCAGTTTCTCAACTTCGTCCTCTACCCATCACTTCTTCAATCTTGATTTTCATCACTTGCGTCTAGGGCATGACCTTCTGTTGGTTCTTCTTTTGCTTCCCTGGCACTCTTTCTCAGTTACGGGTGCTGGTTCTTCCTCATCTCTTCTCAATATTCCCTCTCTTCCTCTGGGTTGTTGCTGAAGAACCATCTCCCCTCACCAGAGCACCCCATTCCCCTTATGGATCATCTCCAACACAGCACACATCACCACCTCATACTTGTTTTTGGGATGTTCACTGCTTGTCTCCTCACCACACCATAGAATCCATGACCATGGCCAGGCGCAGTGGCTCACACCTGAATCCCAGCACTCTGGGAGGCCGAGGCAGGCGGATCACCTGAGGTTGCAAGTTCGAGACCAGCCTGAGCCACAGGGAGAAACCCCATCTCTACTAAAAATACAAAATTAGCTGGGTGTGGTAGCGCATGACTGTAATCCCAGTTACTCGGGAGGCTGACGCAGGAGAATCACTTGAACCCGGGAGGTAGAGGTTGTGGTGAGCCGAGATTGTGCCATTGCACTCCAGCTTGAGCAAAAAGAGAGAAACTCCATCTCAAAAAAAAAAAAAAAAAAAAAGAGAATCCATGACCACACAGATTTCTGATGTTTTACATCCGTATCTCTGGCATCTGTATCTGTATCTCCCGGCATGCAGTGACATTTAGTAATGTGTGATGAGGGACTGACTCGGTTTCCAACCTGCCATCACTGGAGTTTCCCAGGACTCAGTTCTTACACACTTCTCTACTTCCCTCTCATCCCACTGTCTGCCTGCTGGCAATTTCCGTTTACGCCACTAGCCAGATACTCCCAGGAAATCTAGGCTCATGTATCTGCCTGCTTAGTTGACCTCTCCACTTGAATATGTCATAAATAGGCATCTCAAACTTAATTATATTCAAACTTTCATTCCCAGTTTCCCATGAGCACCGCAGCCTTCCCTATCTCAGAAAATGGGAAGGCTGTTCCTCCAGTTGCTCAGGCCAAAAACCTTGAATTCAATCTTTCTTCCACTCTCCACTGAAATCTTTCCAGCAGCTTGTGCTGCCGGACCTTTGCACTTGCTATTCGGCCTGAAATGCTCTTCCTGCAGATACCTGCAAGGTTGGCATCCTCACTTCCTTTGGGTCTGTGCTCAAAATTCACCTTATTAGAGAACACTTTCTGAACCACTCGATATATCCAATTAAACACCCATTCCCCCTTTCTCCTTGTCCTGCTTCAGTGATCTCTGAACCATTTATTGCCACCCAACATACTATACATGAATCTATTTCTCTGTCTTTAGCCATTGGTATATATATGTTCTTCAAGAGTAAGGTTTCAGCTGCTCTGTTTACTGCTACTACTTCCCAGCCTAAAAACACTAGCCTGAACAGCCTAAAGTAGACGTCCAGTGAATATTGGTGGAATGAATTCACCTGTCTATTCCCACCCTAACAGTGGGGTTAAGGCCACCCTTGCAGGGTTGAGAGGATTAACTGAGACAGCCTCTGACAATGCCCAGTGAACACTCAGCAAATATTAGCAGAAGTAGGAAAACAACCTGTCTTTTGGACTACATGCTCCGAGAAGGGAGGTGACCTTTATTTCCCTCATGAATTTTATAACCCTTCCAGTTCCAAAAAGGATGAGAGGCAGTGCAGACAGACATCATTCTGTTCGGCTGAGGTTCAATGAATGGCCTTGCTGCTCTCAACCTCTTCTGGGTACTGTCCCCCCAAAGAAAAGGCGGGTGGGAGAATGGAAAGATATTTGCATTTTCATGCATATTAAGTCTCCCACAAAGATGGCTCTTTGTTTTCTTATGGTTTGCAAGTTCCTGAGGACTAGAAATCGGCGAAGGGGGAGGGGAGAGCGAGTGTTCTCAGACTGTTCTTCCCATCCCCTCCCAAAGCTAATCTCATTCTAGCACTGCACTGCTTTTCCAAACTAGCTGTTGTATGCAGTCCCATTCATCCCTTCTCTCCAGAACCTGACACCTGTGGCTCCTGCAAGTGGAAGGCCCGGGAATGGGGATGAAGCGGGGTGGTGGGCAGGAAAGAGTCATGCTCGGGGAGTCCTTAAAATTCTCCTGGAGGTCGGCAGCGGCGCCCGCCTGTAGCCTCGGGCCTATAGGCTTCGCCGCCCCTCGGCCTAGAACACAGCCCGGCCGTTGTGCTTGCGTGAGACGGCGGCCTCAACCACCCAGCGCCTCTGGGGATCCGGCCTCCGGTGCTGGGCCCGGGAGAGGGGGCGCCTGGGCACCGGAAGATCCGGAGCGTGCGGGGCGTGGATCGAAGTCTCCAGACCCTGGGCGGGGGAAAGGGGGAGGGAGGGGAAAATCGGGGAGGCCTGAGCTTCCAAACCATGGTGGGGGAGGTGCAAGAGCGCGTCCTGGACCCAGATCCGAGAGGGAAGCCTGGGCCCCAGGATGAAGGGGATGAGAAGGTGCCCGGGTCGCGGACCCGACTGGGGAGGGACGGCCCCGGCCCCGCACCGTGACGCGGAAGTGGGATCCCCTCCATCCTCACCTCTGAGCATCGGCTCGGGCCGCGGAATTACGGCCACCACCATGGCCTCCTCCTCGTCCTCCCCTTCCTCGCATTTGAGCGTCACCTCGAAGCAGTCGAGTGCGGCGCCCTCGGCCTTTAGGGCCATGGTGCGGCCGTGGGCGATAGCGGTGGCCGGAGAACTGGCGCGCAGGCTTCGCCGCGCAGCCGGCAACCGCCTCCCGCCTCCTGGCCGGAACAACGCCGGGCCCGCTGCCCGCTCCGCGCAGCCCCCTCCCCGCCACCTGCCCGCCTGCCGCTCGCCGGCCGGCGCTGCGACCGGCGCGTCCGGGCCTCCCCGAGACCTCGGCGCGTCGGGAGCCCGGGCGGGGAGGGCTCAATCCGGGGCCCCTGCCCCCCGCCGCTCCCTTTTATGGAGGCTCATTGTCGGCGCCCGCCCGGCCGGCCAGCCGCGGACCCGCCCCCGATCCCGCGCGACCAATCGCGCGTGGCCCCGCCCCGGGCACGCGGCCCCGTTGGAATCCCTCGACCCAGGAGGCGGCGGGAAGGGCCGAGCGGACCCGGGGCCGCCCAGTGCGCGGAGGCAGAGGGGCCCCCAAAACCCGCACCGCGGACGTCTTAGTCGACTGGCCAAGCCCGGGGGTTTCCCTCCGTTCAGAAGTCAGTTGGGCGTTTCTGCTGGCGTGGAGAGCGCTACCAGGTGCCCCCGGATTTTGATCCGGAGTCGCTTTTGCCTTTCCGTGGACAAGTCTTCCTCCGCCAGCAGATGCCCCGGGCAGGAAGAGAAGCGGTGGGGGAGTGGAAAGGGCCTTGGTATGGAAGCGTAGAGACCGAATTCCTTCTCATGTGCCGGCTCTGTGGCCATGGGCACATTATCTGTTTTATTAGACCGGCTCATCGTTTCTTTCAAAAAGCATTTCGGACCTTTCTGGGAAGGCAAAGAAGAGGAGCGGAGTGGACTGTGAGCGGACGTAAACCACCCCGATGGGTATGATTTCTATTTTTTACACGTGAGTCCAGAGATTTTGTGACCCTCTCCAAGGACATACAGCAATCCCTTGAGAGCCCCAAGACCAGAGTCCAGTTGCCATGACATTGCTTCCCTATAACCACACTCTGGGTGAGCTTTTACTTCTGTGACATGGAATGTGCATCTCCCTCTTCTATAGCAACCCTCATGAGATTTCAGCTCAGAAAATGCAAAATGTCTGACACTGAAAAAACATCTTCAAATGTCGTTATATCAAACCAGACACAGTAGTATTCAGAATCGCGTAGTAGGATGGGGGTATGAGAAGAGGTGTGAACTAGTCTATATGGATTGCAGTCAATTTTTTTTATTATTATTATTTTGAGACAGAGTCTCCCTCTGTCACCAGGTTGGAGTGCAGTGGCGCCATCTTGGCTCACCACAACCTCCGCCTCCCGGGTTCAAGCGATTCTCCTGCCTCTGCCTCCCGGGTAGCTGGGACTGCAGGTACGTGCAACCACGCCCGGCTAATTTTTGTATTTTTAGTAGAGACGGGGTTTCACCATGTTGACCAGGATGGTCTCGATCTCTTGACCTCCTGATCCGCCCGCCTCGGCCAAAGTGGGATTACAGGCCTGAGCCACCGCGGCCGGCCTTGCTGTCTATTTTTAAGGGAATTATTTTGTTGTGTGCAAGTGTATCCGGTATTTTAAAGGTTTTACAATAAAGGTTTTACCAAGCCTGTTTATTTCTACTGAATAGTCATCCTCTACAGTTTGCTACAGATCCCTTCCGTTCCTCTTTGCTCTGCTAGATTGCAGTGGGCTGAGTCTTGTAGGGGGCAGTTTCTCAGGCTCCCAGAGCATCTGGCTTCAGGCCTGCTCGGTTTAGCCAATGGGAGGCAGTGGCAGTAAGAAGAGAAGGCAGGAGGAAAGAAAAAACCAGGGTATTTCTTCTCTTTCTCTCTCTTGCTCAGGCTCAGATGACATCTCCAGCAGCAGATGAGGCCTCTCTGTGGCTCCAGCTCATGGATAGGTAGCTGTGGTCCCAACATCCGTAGGGTGATCCATGCCCCTGGGCTCTATTCAGTCGGCCTCCTCTTTTTGTCCCTGCAGGTTAGGAGTCGTGGGCAGCTTCTTGCTTTTGCTAATCTCTGTACTGCCTCTCTCTGTCCCCTGCTGGGCTTTCCAGACCTCCCATTACCCCTGTTAATCATGTCACCAAAACCCTGCATTACATTCTCTCTGTTTTCAATACTTAAAGTGGTTCCCTCCTGGTGGGGCCCAGTGGCTCACACCTGTAATCCCAGCAGTTTGGGAGGCTGAGGCAGATGGCTCACTTGAGGTCAGGAGTTCGAGACCAGCCTGGCCAACATGGCGAAACCCCGTCTCTACCATAAAAAAGAAAAAAAGAAGAAGAAATTAGCCCAGCATGGTGGTGTGTGCCTGTAATCCCAGCTACTTAGGCGGCTGAGTAAGGAGGATCGCTTAAGCCCAGGAGGCGGAGGTTGCAGTGAGCCAAGATCGTGTGGCTGCACTCAACTGCAGCCTGGGCGACAGAGCTAGACTGTAAAAAAAAAGCGGTCCCTATTTTCCTGTTGAACCTTGAGTGATACACCCAGTATTGTGCCATCCAATTAGTAGACATTATTTCTTTTAGGTCATATTATTCTCAGCTTATAGAGCAGGGTTAGATTACCTGCCCAAGGTAATACAGCAAGAATCTTTCATCCAAGCTAGAGTAATTATTTCCCCCACATTTTAATATCCCTCAAATGGCGATGCTTTCTATAATCAACATCAATATGAAGCTTAGGACTGAAGTTTTAGAACTATCAGGAAAGTGAAAGATGGCTTTTCTGGCATTTAGACTGTGCTGTTACCAGCAGAAGGTAAGCTGTGTTTAGAATGAGACATAGATGAGGCCATTTCATGACCACAAAGTGACTTCACCTTTTTTTTTTTTTTTTTTGAGACAGAATCTCACTCTGTCGCCCAGCCTGGAGCGCAGTGGTGTGATCTCGGCTCACTGCAACCTCTGCCTCCCAGGCTCAAGCAGTTCTCTGCCTCAGCCTCCCAAAGCAGCTGGGATTACAGGCGCCCACCACCACACTTGGCTAATTTTTGTATTTTTAGTAGAGTCGCAGTTTCACCATCTTGTCCAGGCTGGTCTTGAACTCCTGACCTTGTGATCCACCCGCCTTGGCCTCCCAAAGTGTTGGGATTACAGGCGTGAGCCACTGCTCCTGGCCTTTTTTTTTTTTTTGAAACAGTTTTGTTCTTGTTGCCCAGACTGGAGTGCAATGGTGCGATCTCAGCTCACTACAACCTCAGCCTCCCGAGTAACTGGGATTACAGGCATGCGCCATGATGCCGGGCCAATTTTGTATTTTTGGTAGAGACAGGGTTTCTCCATGTTGGTCAGGCTGGTCTCGAACTCCTGACCTCAGGTGATCTGCTCGTCTCAGCCTCCCAAAGTGCTGGGATTATAGGCGTGAGCCACCACTCCTGGCTGACTTTGCCTATTTTTAAAAAAAATAATTTTTTTTTTTTAGAAACAGGGTTTCACCATATTGTCCAGGCTGGACTCAAGCAATCCACCTGCCTCAGCCTCCCAAAGTTCTGGAATCACAGGTGTGTGCCACAGTGCCCGGCCTGACTTCACCTTTTTTGGAGCAATTGCTACTTCTTTTTAGCAAAAATTACTGTAGTCCAGGCTGGGCGTGGTGGCTTACACCTGTAATCTCAGCACTTTGGGAGGCCAAGGTGGGCTGATCACTTGAACCAGGGAGGCAGAGGTTGTAGTGAGTCGAGATCGTGCCACTGCAATCCAGCCTGGGTGACAGAGTGAGACTCCATCTCAAAAAAAAAAAAAAAAAAAAGATACCCAGTTTCTGAACTGCCCCTGTTTCTTGACAGTATTCAATCCTGAACCAGTTCCATATCCCTAATTCCTCCATAGAACTATGGGAACAAGGCCAAATTTAAGGAGTTTCCTGAGGGCGCCCTGAGGGTATCCCTAGGATGTATTCTCCTTCACTGCAGCAAATTAAACCTAATTTTGGTTACAGGTGTATTCCTGGTGGTCATTGGTCACAGGGCTTTGACAACCCCAACCAATTTATTTTGCCTACATTTTCATTTTTATGTATATGAAGAGTGTTATATCATGAAAACCTATGTTAAAGTATCAACAAATCTAGGGCCAGGTGCAGTGGCTCACACCTATAATCCCAGCATTTTTGGAGGCCAAGGCGGGTGGGTCAC
This sequence comes from Macaca nemestrina, assembly GCF_043159975.1. Lineage (NCBI taxonomy): Eukaryota > Metazoa > Chordata > Mammalia > Primates > Cercopithecidae > Macaca > Macaca nemestrina. The sequence goes on from NC_092136.1 coordinate 10,615,079, forward strand.
TTGAGGCCAGGAGTTCGCAGCCAGCCTGGCTAACATGTCCAAACCCAGTTGCTACAAAAATTACAAAAATTAGCTGGGTGGCCGGGCGTGGTGGCACACGCCTGTAATCCCAGCACTTTGGGAAGCCAATTCGGTTGGATCACCTGAGTTTAGGAGTTCGAGACCAGTGTGGCCAACATGGTAAAACCCTGTCTCTACTAAAAATGCAAACAGTTAGTTGGGTGTGGTGGTGGGCACCTGTGATCCTAGCTACTCAGGAGGCTGAGGCAGGAGAAGCGCCTGAACCCAGGAGGCGCGGGTTGCAGTGAGCCGGGATTGCGCTATTGTACTCTAGCCTGGGCAACAAGAGGGAAACTCCATCTCAAAAAAAAAAAAAAAAAAAAAAAATTGCCGGGCACAGTGGCTCACGCCTCTAATCCCAGCACTTTGGGAGGCTGGGGCGGGGGAATCACCTGAGGTCAGGAGTTCAAGACCATCCTGGCTAACATGGTGAAACCCCATCTGTCTTAAAAGTACAAAAAATTAGTCAGGTCTGGTGGCGTGCGCCTGTAATCCCAGCTACTCAGGAGGCTGAGGCAAGAGAATCACTTGAACCCAGGAGGTGGAGCCTGCAGTGAGCTGAGATTGGGCCATTGCACTCCAGCCTGGGCAACAAGAGCAAAACTCCGTTTCAAAAAAAAAAAAGGCCGGGCACTGTGACTCACGCCTGTAATCCCAGCACTTTGGGAGGCCGAGGTGGGCGGATCACAAGGTCAGGAGATCAAGACCATCCTGGCTAACACGGTGAAACCCCGTCTCTACTAAAAATACAAAATATTAGCCGGGCGTGGTGGCGGACGCCTGTAGTCCCAGCTACTCAGGAGGCTGAGGCAGGAGAATGGCATGAACCCAGGAGGTGGAGGTTGCAGTGAGCCAAGATCGCACCATTGCACTCCAGCCTGGGTGACACAGTGAGACTCCATCTCAAAAAAAAAAAAAAAAATTAGCTGGGTGTGGTGGCACACCCCTGTAATCCCAGCTACTCTGATGACTGAGGCATGAGAATCACTTGAACCTGGGAGTTGAAGGTTGCAGTGATCTGTGATTGTGCTACTGCACTCCTGCCTACAGTGACAGGGCAAGACTCTTTAAAAAAAAAAGGAAAAAGAATCTGCAAGTCTAAAAGAGCTCTTTTTTGTTGTTGTTGAGACAGAGTCTTACTCTGTCTCCTAGGCTGGAGTACAGTGGCATGATCTCAGCTTACTGAGATCTCAGCCTCCCAGGTTTCAGTGATTCTCCCACCTCAGCCTCCCGAGTACCTGGGATTACAGGCATCCGCCATCACACCTGGCTAATTTTTGTAGTTTTAGTAGAGATGGGGTTTCACCATGTTGGCCAGGCTGATCTCGAACTCCTGATCTCCAGTGATCCGCCCGCCTCGGCCTCCCAAAGTGCTAGGATTACAGGCATGAGCCACCGCACCCGACCAATTGTTTGTATTTTTAGTAGAGATGAGGTTTCACTGAAATGTTGGCCAGGCTGGTCTGGAACTCTTGACCTCGTGATCCGTCCGCCTCAGCCTCCCAAAGTGCTGGGATTACAGACATGAGCCAATGCGCCTGGCCCCATTTTGTATTTTTATAGAGACAGGTTTTCCCTATGTTGCCCAGGCTAGTCTCATACTCCTGGGCTTAAATGATCCTCCCACCTCAGCCCCGCAAAGTGCTGGAATTATCGGTGTGAGCTACTGCGCCCAGCCAGGAATCTTAATTGTTGAGACAGCTCCCTGTGGAGGAGAGAGGGTAGACCCTTACTAATCTAAGTTATGTCTGTCACTCATCTTTTGACTTAGTGAATTTGGCCTTGAGACATTAGATTCTTAGGACGGGGCAGGACAGACTGGAAACAGGAAGAGTGGAGAACCAATGACTTCTGTCCCAGCGAATAGTTGCTCCAGGTGTCCCCTAGGGTAGAGGCCCAAGCTGGAGGAAGCATTTCCTTTTGGCACAGCTTTTATTATTGGTAGCGTTTTAGGACCCCAGTGACAAGCTGAGACAGTGAGTGGACTGCCTCAAGTGGGGATAGCTGTGGGGATATTGAAATATGGGGCCAGGTGCGGTGGCTCATGCCTATAATCCCAGCACTTTGGGAGTCTGAGGCAGACTCTGTCTCAAAAAAAAAAAAGAACAAAGAAAAAGTAAAAGACATATGGGTGGGCTGCTGTAGCAAGTGGACTAGACCCAGCTCCAAGTGAGGAAAGGGCTGTCTGAAGTCTAGGCAAGAGCAGGGGGGCTTCTTCACTCTTAACTGGCTTGGCATCTAGTAGTGGTCTTCAACAAAAACCATAATAAATATATAGCCATGCCCTTTAGCTCAGTAATCCTGTTGCCAACTTACCCTAAAGTTATCCAAAAGAAGAAAAATAAGAACCTAACAACAATGTTGATATCAGTTCAGTCCCTAAAACTTAGCACTCCTCGGTGAAATTTTATTCAGTTGTTGCGTGTGGTCAGAAGTCCATCTCTTGGCCCCACATCCGTTGGAACACCACTATTATGAAACTTGGCATGTCATGCTGTAATTATTTGTTTGCAGGTCCAGGTTTTGTCCATCTTTATAGTTTCAGCATCAGCCCAGAAACTGTGGTGTTCGCACCAGCTCGGGGGCCACACTTTAGGGTGCTTGTTGCAGAACTCTCAATCTAAACTAGCTCAGGGTTGGGTGTGGTGGCTCATGCCTGTAATCCCAGCAGTTTGGGAGGCCGAGGCGGGTGGATCACCTGAGGTCAGGAGTTCCAGATCAGCCTGGACGACAAGACAAAACCTCATCTCTATTAAAAATACAAAAATTGGCCAGGCGCAGTGGCTCACGCCTGTAACCCCAGCACTTTGGGAAGCTAAGGTGGGTGGATCACAAGGTCAGGAGTTCGGGACCATCCTGGCTAACACGGTGAAACCCCGTTTCTACTAAAAGTACAAAAATTAGCTGGGTGTGGTGACGGGCGCCTGTAGTCCCAGATACTTGGGAGGCTGAGGCAGGAGAATCACTTGAACCCGGGAGGCCGAGGTTGCCATGAGCCGAGATAGTGCCACTGCACTCCAGCCTAGGCAACTCTGTCTCAACAAATAAATAAATAAATATACTAGCTTGAACAAAATGGGGGATTTATTGGCTCATGGAACTCAAGGAAGGGCTGAATGCCCAATTGTGGGAAGGGCAGGGATACAGGCCAACTTTAGGAATAACCGGACCCAGGACGTAAATACTACTAGGACGTTCTTTTCACCCCCAGTCTCTACTTCTGTTTGTGTACATCAGCCATGTTCTCTTTCCTGCAGCCTGTCTTTTTCCATATGGCAGGAGATGGGCCACTAATTCCCACAGACTAGCTTCTAGCTCTGAACATTTCAAACCTTGTTCCTCCTCCTCTGCCCATGTGTGTGTTCAGTGCTAGGCACTGTGGACATCCTCGTATCGCCAAATGACTTTCTGCTCTGCACGTTGGTGTAATAAAATAAGGCGAGTCAGCTTGGTGGGCGTAAGAATTCCTGGAAGCTGTTCCTACTTTTCTGTTAAAGTGCCCTGTATCGTCTGATATTTTTTTGCTTGTATAATCAGAATTTAAAATGTCATTTCTACTTTTTAAGAAGAGACCCGGCCGGGCATGATCCAGCACTTTGGGAGGCCAAGGTGGGTGGATCACTTGAGGTCAGGAGTTCGAGACCAGCGTGGCCAATATGGTGAAACCCCGTCTCTACTAAAAATACAAAAATTAACTGGGTATGGTGGTGGGTGTCTGTAATCCCAGCTACTTGGGAGGCTGGGGCAGGAGGATTGCTTGAACCCGGGAGGTGGAGGTTGCAGCTAGCCAAGATTGTGCCACTGCATTCCAACCTGAGCAACAAAGTGAGACTCCGTCTTAAAAAAAAAAAAATAAGACCCCATCACACCTGTAATCCCTGAACTTTGGGAGGCCGAGGCGGGTGGATCACCTGAGGTCAGGAGTTTGAGACCAGCCTGGCCAACATGATGAAACCCCGTCTCTACTAAAAATATAAAGAATTAGCTGGGCATGGTGGCGTGCACCTATAATCCCAGCTACTCAGAAGGCTGAGGCAGGAGAATCGCTTGAATCCAGGAGGCGGAGGTTGCAGTGAGCCAAGATTGCGCCACTGCACTCCAGCCTGGGCAACAAGAGCAAAACTCTGTCTCAAAAAAACCCCAAAAAAACAAAAAAGCACAAGATGCTAATGCAGCAGAATTAGACAAAATAGATAGATTCTCATCTTTTTATGTGTGTTTATCTCAGTCTGTCACTCAGGCTGGAGTACAGTGGCACGAACATGGCTCACTGCAGCCTCAACCTCCTGGGCTCAAGCAATTCTCCCACCTCAGCCCCTTTAGTAGCTGGGACTACAGCACATCTTATCACATCCAGCTAATTTTTGTATTTTTTTTTGTAGAGGCAGGGTTCTGCCATGTTCTGCCACTTGAACTGCTGAGCTCAAGTGATCCTCCCACCTCAGCTTCCCAAAGTGCTAGGGTTACAAGTGTGAGTCACCGTGCCTGGCCTGATGGATGCTGCTTGACCTGTTCCCTAAAGGTCTCATAGAGCAAGAATGGCAAGCATTTGTTCTGGGTTGGTTGGCTTATTATTTCCAACTATCCCACCCCCTCCTATAATTAGATTATATGTCCAGATCCATTACCTTGCTTTTCAGTGCCTCAAATGCGACAGTGAGTATTTCCCCACCCTCGTGACTGTGGACGTGGCCATGTGACTTGCCTTGGCCAATGGGGCATGAACAGACATGAAGTAAGAGGTATCTAGCTGAGGCATTGGAGTAATTGTATGGTATGGGCTTGGTTTCTAGTGCTTGTGCTATCCATCTGAGAAGAGCATGCCCTAGGGAAATGCTGCTTCTTCAGCTTGGGTCCTGGAATGAGAGACACCTGGAATAAACTGGCACCTAACTCACAGTCTGGAGCCAAGTACAGTTGAGCCCAGCTAGCCTAGTACAGCCAACAGTTGACCCACAGATGTGTAAGCAAGAAATGTTTGCTGCAAAAAGCTGACTAATACTCCAGACACTGCATTTTCTCCCCAAATCCCACCCCCTTTTTTGAAAATTTTATGGGCCTGATAGGCTGGGTGCAGTGGCTCACACCTGCAATCCTAGCACTTTGGGAGGCCGAGGTGGGTGGATCACCTGAGGTCAGGAGTTCAACACCAGCCTGGCCAACATGGTGAAACCCCATCTCTACTAAAAATACAAAAATTAGCCAGGCATGGTGGCGAGCACCTGTAATCCCAGCTACTCAAGAGGCTGAGGCAGAGAGAAATGCTTAAAACCCAGAAGGTGGAAGTTGCAGTGAGCTGAGATCATGCCACTGAACTCCAGCCTGGGCGATAGAGCCAGACTCCATGTAAAAAAAAAAAGCATGGACCTGGTGTGGCGGCTCACGCCCGTAATCCCAACACTTTGGGAGGCCAAGGTGGGCGGATCACCTGAGGTCAGGAGTTCGAGACCAGCCTGTCCAACATGGTGAAACCCCGTCTTTACTAAAAGTGAAATAAATTAGCTGGGCATGGTGGTGGGCACCTGTAATCCCAGCTACTCGGGAGGCTGAGGCAGGAGAGTTGCTGCTTGAACCCAGAAGGTGGAGGTTGCAGAAAGCTGAGATCAAGACACTGCACTCCAGCCTGGGCGGCAGAGAGAGACTCCGTCTCAAAAATTAAATAAATAAATAAATAGATACATTTTATGGAGATAAGAGTGGTACCAGGGAGACCTCCCAGTATGCCCAGCATTGAGAGGTTTCCCAGAACGTAAGGCTTTCAGGTTTTAAAAAACAGCTTTATTGAGATATAATTTACATCCCCATACACCTTGTTCACTTAATGTACATATCAGTGTTTTTTAGTATACTCACAGGGTTGTGAAATTATCACGGCAATCTTATTTTAGAATATTTTCCTCCCTCTTAAAACGAACCTCATACTCATTAGCGGTCACTCCCTGCTCTTCTCCCTCTACCCCAATCCCTAAGCAACTACTAACCTACTTTCTGTCTCTAAAAATTTGTGTATTCTGGACATTCTGTATATATGGGATCATATAATATGTGGGCATTTTGTGACTGGCTTTTTAAAATTAGCATAATATTTTCTAGGTCTATCTATGTTGTAACATGTATCAGTTCTTCCCTTCCTTCCTTCCCTCCTTCCTAACCTCCCTCCCTCCTTCCTTCCCTCCTTCATTTCCTTCCTTCCTTCTTTCCTTCTTTCCTTCCTTCTCTCCTTCCCAACCTCCCACCTTCCTTTCTTTCCCTCCCTCCCTCCCTCCTTCCCTCCCTTCTTTCCTTTCTTTCTTTCTTTTTTTTTTTTTTTGACAGTTTCGCTCTTGTTCCCCAGGCTGGAGTGCAGTGGCACAATCTCTGCTCACTGCAACCTCCACCTCCCAGGGTCAAGCAATTCTCCTGCCTCAGCCTCCCAAGTAGCTGGAATTATAGGCCCTCACCATCACACCCAGCTAATTTTTGTATTTTCAGTAGAGTCAGGGTTTCACCATATTGACCAGGCTCGTCTGGAACTCCTGACCTCAGATGATCCGCCCACCTCAGCCTCCCAAAGTGTTGGGATTACAGGCTGAGCCACCCTGCCCGGCCCCTTTCTTTCTTTTCCTTTTCCTCTTCCTCCTTCTCTTCTCTTCTCTTCTTTTCCTCCCCCTTCCCTTCCCTTCCCTTCCCTCCCCTCCCCTCCTTTCCCCCCCCTTCCTTCTTTTTCCTTTTCTTTCTCTTTTTTTTTTGAGACAGACACTCACTCTGTTGCTCAGGCTGGAGGTACAGTGGTGTGATCACAGATCACTGCAGCCTTGACTTCCTTGGCACAGGTGATCCTCCTACCTCAGCCTCCTGGGTAGCGAGGACTACAAGTGCACGCTGCCATGCCCGGCTAATTTTAAAAATTTTTTTGTAGCATGGGCTCTCACTATGTTGCTCAGGCTAGTCTCAAATTCCTGTGCTCAAGCGATCCTCCTGCCTCAGCCACCCAAAGTATTGGGATTATAGGTGTGAGCCACTGTGCCTGGCTTCATTTCTTTTTATTTCTGGATAATATTTGATAGTATGTGTATATAGCCTTTTACTTCCATTCATCAGTGATGGGCATCAGGTTCTTTCCACTTTTTGGCTGTTGTGAATAGAGCTGCTATGAACATTTATGTACAAGTTTTTGTTTGAACATCTATTTTTTCAATTATTCTGGGTATATGCCTGCGAGTGGGATTGCTGAGTGATATGGTAATTCTGTTTAACTTATTGGAGAACTGCCAAACTCTTTTCCACAGCTGCTGCATCATACACTCCCATCAACAGTGTAAGAGAAATCCGATTTCTCAACATCCTCGCCAACACTTGTTATTGTCCATCGTTTATATTACAGCCATCCTGGTGGGTGCACAGAGATACCTCACCATGGTTTTGATTTGCATTTCCCTATTGACTAATGACATCAGACACCTTTCATGTGCTTTTTTTTTTTGGTCATTTTTATATCTTTAGAGAAACGTCTGTTGAAATCCTTTGCCCATTTAAAAAATTAAATTATTAGTCTTTTTTTTTTTTTTTTTGAGACGGAGTCTCGCTCTGTCGCCCAGGCTGGAGTGCAGTGGCCGGATCTCAGCTCACTGCAAGCTCCGCCTCCCGGGTTTACGCCATTCTCCTGCCTCAGCCTCCCGAATAGCTGGGACTACAGGCGCCCGCCACCTCGCCCGGCTAGTTTTTTGTATTTTTTTTAGTAGAGACGGGGTTTCACGGTGTTCGCCAGGATGGTCTCGATCTCCTGACCTCGTGATCCGCCCACCTCGGCCTCCCAGAGTGCTGGGATTACAGGCTTGAGCCACCGCGCCCGGCCTAAATTATTAGTCTTTATACTATCAAGTTGTAAGAGTTCTTGATATATTCTGGATATTAGACCCTTATCAGATACATGATATGGAAATGTTTTCTCCCATTCTGTGTGTTGTCTTTTCACTCTCTATGATTTGCAGCACAAAGTTTCTAATTTTGATGTCCAATTTCCAGTGTATCTAGTTTTGTTTTGTATTGTTTTGTTTTGTTTTTTTGAGTAGGAGTTTCACTGTTTCGCCCAGGCTCAAGTTAAGTGGCATGATCTTGGCTCACAGCAACCTCCACCTCCTAGGTTCAAGTGATTCTCCTGCCTCAGCCTCCCGAGTAGCTGGGATTACAGGCGCCCACCACCATGCCCAGCTAATTTTTGTATTTTTAGTAGAGACAGGGTTTCACTGTGTTGGCCAGGCTGGTCTCAAACTCCTGACCTCAGGTGATCCGCCGGGTCAGCCTCCCAAAATGCTGGAATTGCAGTCGTGAGCCACCACACCCAGTCTGGTTTTTCTTTTGTTACTTGTTCTCTTGGTGTTGTATCTACCAATTCCTTTGATCACAGGAGATACCTCTAATCAGTTATTATATTCTTTCTCACTGAACCCAGATGCCACTCACCTTGAAATTTTTCTTAGCACTGCATGGTTAAAAGCCCCAATTTTGGTCGGTCACAGTGGCTCACGCCTGTAATCCCAGCACTTTGGGAGGCCAAGGCAGGTGGATCACGAGGTCAGGCGTTCAAGACCAGCCTGACCAAGGTGATGAAACCCTGTCTCTACTAAAAATACAAAAAATTAGCCGGGCGTGGTGGCACACACCTGTAATTCCAGCTACTCCGGAGGCTGAGGCAGATAATTGCTTAAACCTGGAGGGGTGGAGCTTGCAGTGAGCCAAGATCGCGCCACTGCACTCCAGCCTGGGCAACAGAGCGAGACTCCGTCTCAAAAAAAAAAAAAAAAGCCCCAATTCTAGGCCGGGCATGGTAGCTCATGCCTATAATCTCAGCTCTTTGGGAGGCTGAGGCGGGTAGATTGCCTGAGGTTGGGAGTTTCAGACCAGCCTGGCTAGCATGGTGAAACCCTGTCTGTACTAAAAATATAAAAGTTAGCCAGGCATGGTGGCAGGCACCTGCAATCCCTGCTACTTGGGAGGCTGAGGCAGGAGAATCGCTTGAACCTGGGAGGCGGAGGTTGCAGTGAGCTAAGATCCCGCTATTGCACTCCAGCAACAGAGCAAGACTCCGTCTCAAAAACAAACAAACAAAAAAACACCCAAACAAATTCTAGAGAAGAACTGAGCAGGTGCAAATCCCCACTAGTGCCACCACTTAATGGTGGTGGGTTTTTTTTTTTGTTTTGTTTTGTTTTTTTACCTCTGGGTCACTTTACCCATTAAACAAAATGCTGGGTGTAGGTGAGAGAGATTGAGAAGGGGGATAGAGGAGGAAGGTAATGAATATAGCTGGTCCTGCAAATCTTCTTGTGATGGGTTGGTCTTAAGAAGTGGAATATATGGGAAATCTCTTGTGCATTACTTCAAATCCTCTTGGTCATACCTCTTTGTGTGTGTGTGTGTTTGTGTGTGTGTCTGTGTGGGTGTGTATGTATGAGATATGAGACAGAGTTTCATTCTTGTTGCCCAGGCTGGAGTGCAATGATGCAATCTTACCTCACTGCAACCTCCGCCTTCTGGGTTCAAATGATTCTCCTGCCTCAGCCTCCCGAGTAGCTGGGATTACAGGTGTGAACAACCATGCTTGGCTAATTTTTTTTGCATTTTTAGTAGAGATGGGGTTTTCTCCAACTCTTGACCTCAGGTGATCTGCCCGCCTTGGCTTCCCAAAGTGCTGGGATTACAGGCGTGAGCCGCCGCGACCAGCCATGCTTCTTTTTTAAGCCACAGCTGCTACCGCCAGTTCTATGCAGGTTCTGCTGCCTTGGCATGGGTGCAACGTGATTGCACCTGGCCCACATCTGGTGCCTCTTGCTTTTTGCCCTGGAGCTTCTCTGATACCTCAGTGTGGGACTGTTGCCTGCTCAGCGCTAGCACACGTGCATCCTAGTAGTGGCAGAATCGATGCCTTGGGGTCACCTGACTGATGGGGATGGGAGCTAATGAGTAAGTCCTTATGGATTTTGTCCTCCGGTCTGTTTCCCAGAAGTATTCCAAAAGAGAGGGTGAAGGATGCTGAACAGGATAAACCGCAGCTGTCTGCCTTTTCTACTAATTCAGACTCTATAGAAGGATTCTAGGAATCACATTTACAACAAATAGAGGTCAGGGATCCCCAGACCCAGGGCTGCAGACCAGTGTGGGTCCATCACCTGTTAGGAACTGGGCACACAGCAGGTGATGGGGGGTGAGCCATTACCACCTAAACTTTGCCTCCTTTCAGATCAGCAGTAGCAGTAGGTTCTCATAGGAGCGTGAACCCTATTGTAACGGTGCATTTGAGGGATCTAGGTTGCGTGTTCCTTATGAGAATCTAACCCCTGATGATCTGAGGTGGAAGAGTTTCATCTCGAAGCCATCGGTTCCCCCAACGCTGTCCGTGGAAAAATTGTCTTCCGTGAAGCCAGACCCTGGTGCCAAAAAGGCTGGGGACCACTGCTATAGGTGATTCCCATGAACACTAATGTTTGGAAAACATGGAATGATGGCATTTCAGAAGGAATTTACATTATAAAAGGAGCAGAAATTACAATTAAGGCTCACTTAGCCATTCATTCCCTTGTAGCATGCAGCAAAGCAGTACATCTCTTGATCTTCTCAAGGATGGCATCTTCATGGATTCTTCTCCTCTTCTGGTCCTCAGGTTCACCCTGCCTGTGTCCATGAACTTCCTTCCTAGTCTCTAAGGAAGGCAACTTCTCTCTTCCTAAGGAAGACTCCACCCCTTTCCACAGGAGGAGGTTTTGCTTCTGGGTTCCTTCCTATATCCTGTTGTCAATAGCTGTGTCCTGGGCTTCAGCCAACAAGGCACTGATGTTCACTTCCTGCCAGCCCAGCAAGCTCCAGGTGATGACAGGCATCAAGAACTCAGAGCAATGGCCGGGCGCAGTGGCTCACGCCTCTAATCCCAGCACTTTGGGAGGCTGAAGCAGGTGGATCACTTGAGGTCAGGAGTTCAAGACCAGCCTGGCCAACATGGCAAAACACCGTGTCTACTAAAAATACAAAAATTATCTGGGCGTGGTGGTGCGCACTTGTAATCCCAACTACTAGAGAGGCTGAGGTGGGAAAATTGCTTCAACCCAGGAGGTGGAGGTTGCAGTGAGTGGAAATGCTGCCACTGCACTCCAGCCTGGGTGACAGAATGAGACTCTGTCTCAAAAAAAAAAAGCTGGGCATGGTGGCTCACGCCTGCAATCCTAGCACTTTGGGAGGCTGAGGTGGATGGATCACCTGAGGTCAGGAGTTCAAGACCAGCCTGGCTGACATGGTGAAACCCCATCTCTACTAAAAGTACAAAAAACATTAGCTGAGCATGGTGGTGGGCACCTGTAATCCCAGCTACTCAGGAGGCTGAGGCAGGAGAATCGCTTGAACCCAGTAGGCGGAAGTTGCAGTGAGCCGAGATCGTGCTATTGCACTCTAGCCTGAGCAACAAGAGCAAAACACTGTCTCAAAAAAAAAAAAAAAAAAAAAAAAAAAAAGCAGGTATGGATTTATGGTACCTCCAAGGCCCAGGAAGTACAGGAAGAAATAATAACTATTAGAAAAGATAAGTCCAGGCTGGGCACGGTGGCTCACACCTGTAATCCCAGCACTTTGGGAGGTCGAGGCAGGTGGATCACGAGGTCAGGAGTGCGAGACCAGCCTGGCCAAGATGGTGAAACCCCGTCTCTACTAAAAATACAAAAAATTTGCCAGGCGTGGTGGCAGGTACCTGTAATCCCAACTATTCAGGAGGCTGAGATAGAGAACTGCTTGAATCTGGGAGGCAGAGGTTGCAGTGAGCTGAGATCACGCCACTGCACTCCAGCTCTGGGTGACAGAGCGAGACTCCATCTCAAAAAAAAAAAAAAAAAGCATTTTAGACACACATTTATACTTATTGCTCTCAGAAACTTTTTTTTTTCCCCCCAAGATGTGCTTAAGAAATCACCAAATTTACCAGCCTGGCCAACATGCTGAAACTCCATCTTTACTAAAAATACAAAAATTAGTCAGGCGTAGTGGCAGGCGCCTGTAATCCCAGCTACTTGTGGGGTGAGGCATGAGAATCACTTGAACCAGGGAGGCGGAGATTGCAGTGAGCCAAGATCACACCACTGCACTCCAACATGGGCGACAGAATGAGACTATCAAAAAAAAGGAAGGAAAGAATGAACCACCTAATTGGCCAGGCGTGGTGGCTTATGCCCGTAACCCCAACACTTTGGGAAGTGGAGGTGGGCAGATCACTTGAGGTCAGGAGTTCGAGACCAGCCTGGTCAACACGGTGAAATGCTGTCCCTACTAAAAGTACAAAAATTAGCCGGGTGTGGTGGTGCACACCTGTAATCCCAGCTACTTGGAAGGCTAGACAGGAGAATTGCTTGACCCTGGGACGGTTTTAATTTGCATTTACCTAATGTCTAATGATGTTGAGCATCTTTTCACGTACTTAATTGCCATTTGTATATCTTCTTTAGAGAAATGTCTATTCAAGTCCTTTGCTCATTTTTTTTTTTTTTTTTGTGGGGGGTGAGTAGAGACAGGGCCTCTCTATATTGCCCAGGCTGGTCTTTAACTCAGCCTCAAGCAATCCTCCCACCTTGGCCTCCCAAAGCACTGGTATTACAATGGTGAGCCACTGTGCCTGGCCCTTTTGCGTCATCTTTTGTTGTTGAGGGGGGGTTGTTTGTTGTTTTTTTGAGATGGTGTCTCACTCTGTTGCTCAGGCTGAAGTGCAGTGGTGGGATCTCTGTTTACTGCAACCTCCGCCTCCTGGATTCAAATGATTCTTGTGCTTCAGCCTCCTGAGTAGCTGGGACTACAGGCATCCACCATCAGGCCCAGCTGATTCTTGTACTTTACTAGAGGCGGGGTTTCACCCTATTGGCCAGGCTGGTCTCAAACTCCTTAACTCAAGTGATCCACCCGCCTCGGCCTTCCAAAGTGCTGGGATTAGAGATGTGAGCCACCACGTTAGGCTCTCTCTTGCCTATTCTTTTTTTTTTTTTTTTTTTTGAGATGGAGTCTAGCTCTGTCGCCCAGGCTGGAGTGCAGTGGCACAATCTTGGCTCACTGCAAGCTCCGCCTTCTGGGTTCACGCCATTCTGCCTCAGCCTCCCGAGTAGCTGGGACGACAGGTGCCCACCACTATGCGCAGGTAATTCTTTTGTATTTTTAGTAGAGACGGGGTTTCACCGTGTTAGCCAGGATGGTCACAATCTCCTGACCTCGTGATCCACCCGTCTCGGCCTCCCGAAGTGCTGGGATTACAGGCGTGAGCCACTACACCCAGCCTCCTTTGCCTATTCTTAATTGTCTTTTTGTTGAGTTGTACGAATTATTGTGATTTTTTTTTAAGACAGAGTCCGCTTTGTTGCCCAGGCTGGAGTGCAGTGGTGCGGTCTTGGCTCACTGCAACCTCCACCTCCCAGGTTCAAGCCATTCTCCTGCCTCAGCCTCCCGAGTAGCTGGGATTACAGGCATACACCACCATGCCCAGCTAATTTTTGTATTTTCAGTAGAGACGAGATTTCACCATGTTGGCCAGGCTGATCTTGAAGTCCTGACCTCAGGTGATCCACCTGCCTCGGCCTCCTAAAGTGCTGGGATTATAGGCATGAGCCACCTCGCCCGGCCATTTATTATTATTATTGTTGTTGTTGTTGTTGTTTTAGAGGCAGGTCTTGCTTCGTTGCCCAGGCTGGAGTGCAGTGTGGCAATCATAGCTCACTGCAGCCTCATAGCTCACTGCAGACTTAAACTGCAGGGTTCAAGGGATCCTCTCACCTCAGCCTTCTGAATTGGTGGGGTTATAGGCACACACCACCATGCCTGGCTAATTTTTACTTTTAGTAGAGATAGGGTCTCCCTGTGTTGCCCAGGCTGGTCTCAAACTCCTGGCCTCAAGTGTTCTTCCTGCCTCAGCCTCCCAAAGTGTTGGGATTACACACGTGAGCCGTGATGCCCAATCTATATACTTTAATGCTCCATTTTTTCTAGATTAGGCCAATGAAAACCCCTTTGAGCTGGTTTCTGTATTCTTCTGACATTTCACAATTTTTCTATGCACACATCCTTACTTTTTGGTAGAAGTAATAGACATCTATGTCTATGTATATAAAAAAACACAATCACAGCCAATACTCCAATTCCAGTCCAACCCTGCACGGTTTATTCCAGCCTTCCCTCTTTCCGTGTGTAACATATTACAGTGGCAAGTCTGACTCTCTTCATCCTTAATGCTTACTCACTTCCCCAATCCCACTCCTTCCCTGTGTCCTAGTCACACAGGTTGACTGGAACATATTGGGCCCCCTCCTTCTGCTTTATGGGCCAGTGGAAAGCTCAACCCTAACAAAGGGGAAGGAGAGAAGAAGGAGAAAAAAGGAAGGAGGAAATGACATCTTTTTCTGTTTTTTTCTAGGGAAATTTTCTCTACTCCAATGTTTTCAAAATACTCATCTCTCCTTTTTAATAAATTTTAAAGTTTTGTTTTAATATTTATACCCTGGCCAGGTACGGTAGCTCATGCCTGTAATCCCAGCACTTTGGAAGGCCAAGGTGGGTGGATCACTTGAGGTCAGGAGTTCGAGACCAACCTGGCCAACATGGTGAAATCTTGTCTCTACTAAAAATACAAAACTTACCCAGGTGTAAGTTTCGTAGTCTCAGCCTATAGTCTCAGCTTCTCAGGTGGCTGAGTCTGGAGGATTGCTTGAACCTGGGAGGCGGAGGTTACAGTGAGCCAAGATTGGGACACTGCACTCCGGAGACAGACAGAGACAGAGTTTCTCTCTCTATATATATATTTACACCCTTATCCATGTGTAGTTGCTATTGTAATATGATATAAGGGAGCGATCCATTTTAACTTTTGTTTATAAGGATAGCTAAGTTTTCCATCTCCATTTTTGAACAATACCTCCTCTCTCCAGTGACCTAACAAAACATGTCTGTCATACATCAACGTTTCATACAAAGCATGGGTCTTTGGGTTGTTTAATCTGTCTTCTCTTGCCCCAACACCTCATGTTATTAAGTACCATGGCTTCCTAGTAAGTTTTGATCCCTAGTTGGACAAATCTTCCTTCTGCTTTTTTTATTCAGAAGAGTCTTGACTATCATTGGTTATTACACTTCCTTATGAGTTTTGGAATAATCATAAAAGGTTCCATGAAAAGTTCTATTGGTCAGCACCATAAGACAAAGTGAAGGCCGGGCGTGATTGCTTATGCCTGCAATCCCAGCACTTTGGGAGGCTGAGGTGGGTGGATCATCTGAGGTCAGGAGTTTGAGACTAGCCTGGCCAACATGGTGAAACCCAATTTCTACTAAAAGTACAAAAATTAGCTCAGAGTAGTGGCACATGCCTGTAGTCCCAGTTACTGGGGAGGCTGAGGCCGGAGAATCGCTTGAACCTGGGAGGAGGAGGTTGCAGTGAGCCAAGATCCCACCACTACACTCTAGCCTGGGTGACAAAGGGGGACTCTGTCTCAAAAAAAAAAAAAAAAAAAGAAAAAAGAAAAAAGTGAGAAAAACAAATAGTAATTATAATATTTTATGTAAAATGTTTATTTAGAAACAGAATTCTTGTTCGTCGGTACAGCAAGGAAAAATCTGCATTCAGACAAAAAGTTTTCTCAGCATGGCAATTTTAATTTCTGCAGAAAGGGTGCTCCTCGCAGATGGAACAATGGTGGGAGCACACCTGAACAAAGGAGGGAAACAATTTTTATTCCTTATGCAGTTTGTCCCTGCTACTGTGTCCGGTCTCCATCAGTTGGGGCCAGACCACACAATCTAAACTAAAACCCAACTGGCTAATAATTTAAAAATTTTTTAAATCTGTAAAAGCAATGGAGAACAGAAGAAAAGAGGAAGTTGCTTATGAAAGGACTTAGAAAAATAATAACATTCCCAAATAAGAAAGGGGCATAGGCTGTGAGCTGGGGCATGCCTGAGCATGTCTGGAACAAATATCTTGGTTAAAGTACAAGGACATAGAATGTACTTATTCCCTTATGTCTAACAGCTACATAGGATAGGGCTTAACAAAGTTATTAGCACAAAGCAAGGAGGCTTGAAGGAAGTTAGTCTTTATAAGAAACTACTATTTCTTTTTTTTTTTTTTTTTGGACAGAGTCTTGCTCTGTCATCCAAGCTAGAGGCAGTGGCGCAGTCTCAGCTCACTGCAACCTCCGCCTCTCGGGTTCAAGCAATTCTCTGCCTCAGCTTCCTGAGTAGCTGGGATTATAGGTGCCTGCCACCATGCCTGGCTAATTTTTATATTTTTAGTATAGATGGGGTTTCACCATGTTAGCCAGGCTGGTCTTGAACTCCTGACCTCGTGATCCACCCACCTTGGCCTCTCAAAGTTCTGGGATTACAGGCATGAGCCACCTCACCAGCCAGAAACTATTATTTCTAACACTTATGATTTATTATTTAATAAGAAGGGAAACTTTAAAGAGGAAATTTTTTACTTTATACACTAAGTGTGTCATATTTTTGGTTGGTAATATATATGGTATTGTTGTATTTTTTTTTTTGGTTGCTAATATATAATGTATTGTTACTGTTTTTGAGGTAGAGTCTCACTCTGTTGCCCAGGCTGGAGTACAGTGGTACAGCCTTGACTTGCTGCAACCTCCACCTCCTGGGTTCAAGCAGTTCTTGTGCTTCAGCCACCCAAGTAGCTGGGATTACAGGCATTCACCACCATGCCTGGCTAATTTTTGTGTTTTCTGTAGAGATAGGGTTTTGCCATGGTGGCCAGGTTGGTCTTGAACTCTTGGCCTCCAAGTGATCCACCTCCCTTGATCTCCCAAAGTACTGGGATTACAGGCGTGAGCCACTGTACTGCCTCAGCCTCCCGAGTAGCTGGGATTACAAGCACCTGCCATGATGGCCAGCTAATTTTTGTACTTTTGTAGAAATGGGATTTCACCATGTTGCCCAGGCTGGTCTGCAACTCCTGACCCCAGGTGATCCGCCCGCCTCATCCTCCCAAAGTGCTGGGATTAGAGGTGTGAGCTACCACGCCCTTCCTTCCTTCCTTCCTTCCTTCCTCCTTCCTTCCTCCCTCCCTCCCTCCCTCCCTCCCTCCCTCCCTCCCTCCTTCCTTCCTTCCTTCCTTCCTTTTTCTTTCTTTTTTTATTTTTTTTGAGATGGAGTCTCGCTCTGTCGCCCAGGCTGGAGTACAGTGGCCGGATCTCAGCTCACTGCAAGCTCCGCCTCCCGGGTTTATGCCATTCTCCTGCCTCAGCCTCTCGAGTAGCTGGGACTACAGGCGCCCGCCACCTTGCCCGGCTAGTTTTTTGTATTTTTTTAGTAGAGATGGGGTTTCACCATGTTAGCCAGGATGGTCTCGATCTCCTGACCTCGTGATCCGCCCGTCTCAGCCTCCCAAAGTGCTGGGATTACAGGCTTGAGCCACTGTGCCCGGCCTCCTTTTTCTTTCTTCTTTTTTTTTTTCAGACAGTGTCTTGCTCTGTTGCCCAGGCTGGAGTGCCGTGCCACGATCTAGTTCACTGTAGCCTCAAACTCCTGTGTTCAAGTGATCCTCCCACCTCAGCCTCCCAAATAGCTGGGACTACAGGTGCATGCCACCACACTCAGCTAATTAAAAAAATTTTTTTTGGCTGGGCATAGTGGCTCACGCCTATAATTCTAGCATTTTGGGAGGCTGAGGCAAGTGGATCACCTGAGGTCAGGAGTTCGAGACCAGCCTGGCCAACATTGTGAAACCCTGTCTCTACTAAAAGTACAAAAATTAGCTAGGGGTGGTGGTGAGTGCCTTTAATCCTAGCTACTCGGGAGCCTGAGGCAGGAGAATTGCTTGAACCCGAGAGGTGGAGGTTGCTGTGAGCCAAGATTTTGCCACCATACTCCAGCCTGGGCAACAGAGTGAGACTCTGTCTCTACAAAAGAAAAAAAAAAAAAGTTTTTTTTTTTTGAGACAGAGTCTCACTCTGTTGCCAGGGCTGGTCTGAAACTCCTGACTTCAAGGGATCCTCCTGCCTCCGTCTACCAAAGTGTTGGCATTACAGGCATGAGCCACCATACGGTCTCCTTTTTTCATTTCCGATATTAGTAATTTGTGTCCTCTGTATTTTTTTCTCAGTTAGCCTGGCTAGATGCCTATTGATTTTATTTAGTTTTTCAAAGAGTCAGCTTTTGGTTTTGTTGACTTTTTCTATTGACATAGTTTGCTAAGTTGGAAGCCTAAGTTGCTTTTATTAGGTATCTTTCTTCTTTTATCTCTTTTTTTTTTTTGACACAGGGTCTGGCTCTGTCACCCAGGCTGGAGTGGAGTGGCCCGATCTTGTCTCACTTCAACTTCCACCTCCCAGGCTCAAGTGATCTTCCCGCCTCTGCCTCCCAAGTAGCTGGGAGTACAGGCATGCACCACCATGCCTGGCTAGTTTT
This sequence comes from Macaca nemestrina, assembly GCF_043159975.1. NCBI lineage: Eukaryota > Metazoa > Chordata > Mammalia > Primates > Cercopithecidae > Macaca > Macaca nemestrina. The sequence continues at coordinate 10,633,550 of NC_092136.1, forward strand.
TGTTGTTGTTGTTGTTGTTGTTTTTTGAGACGAAGTCTTGCTCTGACGCCCAGGCTGGAGTGCAGTGGCTTGATCTTGGCTCACTGCAACCTCTGACACCCAGGTTTAAGCGATTCTCCTGCCTCAGCCTCCGAAGTAGATGGGATTACAGGCGCGTGCCACCACACCCAGATAGTTTTTTGTATATTTAGTAGAGATGAGGTTTCAGCATCTTGGTCAGACTGGTCTTGAACTCCTGACCTCGTGGTCCACTGGCCTCGGCCTCCCAAAGTGCTGGGATTACAGGCGTGAGCCACTGCGCCCAGCCTAATTTTTGTATTTTTTGTAGAGATGGGGGTTTCACTGTGTTGCCCAGGCTGGTCTTGAATTCCTGTACACAAGTGAGTTGGCCTTGGCCTCCCAAAGTGCTGAGATTCAGGTGTGAGCTACCGCACCTGGCCTCTTTCTTCTTTTCTAGTATATGCATACAATGCTATAAATTTTCTCTAATCACTGCTTTTGTTGCATTCCACAAATTTTGATAAGTTTTGGGTTTTTTCTTTTGTTTTTCTTTTTTTTGAGACAGAGTGTTGCTCTGTCCCCCAGGCTGGAGTGCAGTGGCGTGATCACGGCTCACTGCAAGCTCCGACTCCTGGGTTCACACCATTTTCCTGCCTCAGCCTCCTGAGTAGCTGGGACTACAAGCACCCGCCACCACGCCGGGCTAATTTTTTTTTTAATTTAATTTTTTTTAATTTTAATTTTTATTTTTAGTAGAGACAGAGTTTCACCATGTTAGCCAGGATGGTCTTGATTTCCTGACCTCGTGATCTGCCCACCTTGGCCTCCCAAAGTGCTGGGATTACAGGCGTGAGCCACCGTGCCCGGCCAAAACACATCTTGATTATTATTATTATTTTTTTTTGATGGTCTCCCTCTGTCACCCAGGCTGGAGTGCAGTGGTGGGATCTCAGCTCCCTGCCTCAGCTTCCCAAAGTGCTAAGATTACAGGCGGGAGCCAGCCTGCTCGTCCAAGTTCAAAGTATTTTGCAATTTCTCTTGAGAATTTTTCTTTGACCCATGTGTTATTTAAAACTAGCCAGGTTTGGTGGCACATAGCACAGCTGCTCTGGAAGCCAAGACGAGAGGATCACTTGAGCCCGGGAGTTCAAGTCTGCAGTGAGCAATGTTTGTTCCACTGCACTCCAGCCTGGAGACAGAGTAAGACCCTGTCTCCCCTAAAAAAAAAAAAGCAAATTAAAAAAGAAAAAAGACAGCCTGGGCAACATGGCAAAACGCCATCTCTCCAAAAAAAAAAAAGAAATTAGCCCCACTGGGTATGGTGGTGTGCACCTGTAGTCCCAGCTACTCAGGAGGCTGAGGTGGGAGGATTGCTTGAGCCAGGCTGCACTCCAGCCTGGGAGACAGAGTGAGACTCCATCTTAAAAAAAAAAAAAAAAAAAAAAAAAGATGTGTTTTATGTCCCAGAATGTGTTCTATCTTGATTAATGTTCCATATGAACTTGAGAAGAATGTGTACTCTGCTGTCATTGAATAATGTCATCTATAGATGTCAATTTTAGACAGTTGATTGATAGGGTTGTTGAGTTCCACTGTGTGCTTATTGATTTTCTGCCTGCTGGATCTGCCCATTTCTTTCTTTTATTTATTTGTTTATTTATTTATTTACAATAGGGTCTTGCTCTGTCACCCAGGCTGGATCACAGCTTACTGCAGCCTTGACCTCCTGGGCTCAAGTGATTCTCCCACCTCATCCTCTCAGGTAGCTGGGACTATTGGCATGCACCACCATGCCTGGGCAATTTTTAAATTTTTTGTAGAGACAGGGTTTCCTTATGTTGCTCAGGCTGGTCTTGAATTTTCTGGGCTCAAGTAATCCTCCTACCTCAGCCTCCCCTCCCAGAGTGCTGAAATTACAGGCATGAGCTACCATGACTAGCCTGCCCATTTCTCTCTCTCTCTCTCTCTCTCTTTTTTTTTTTTTTTTTAAGGTGGAGTCTCGCTCTGTCGCCTAGGCTGGAGTGCAGTGGCGTGATCTCGGCTCACTGCAACCTCTGCCTCCCGGGTTCAAGCAATTCTCCTACCTCAGCCTCCTGAGTAACTGGGACTACAGGCACCCACCACCTATTCCCGGTTAATTTTTCGTATTTTAGTAGAGACGGGATTTCACTGTGTTGCACAGGCTGGTCTTGAACTCCTGGACTTGGGCAATCCACCCTCCTTAGCCTCCCAAAGTGCTGGGATTACAGGTCTGAGCCACTGCATCTGGCCCCATTTCTCTCTTGTTTTTTGTTTTAGTCTGCCCATTTCTAATAAAGGGGTATTGGAGTCTCCAGCTGTAATAGTGGAATCATCTGTTTGTCCTTGCAGTTGTACCAGTTTTTGCCATTGATCCCAGTTATTAGGTGCATATGCATTAAGAATTAGGGTCCAAGAGTTTGCAGGAGTTTAGAGTCTAAGAGTCTGAGACCAGCCTGGGCAATATTGTGAGACCTCGTCTCTACCAAAAATTTTAACAAAACAGAAAAGTTAGCCAAACGTGGTGGTGTGTGCTTGTGATCCTAGCTACTCAGGAGGCTGAGGTGGGAGGATCATTTGAGCCTAGGAAGTGGAGGCTGCAGTAATCCCAGATTGTGCCACTGCACTCCAGTCTAGGCGACAGAGTGCTTCATAGTTAATGTGAGTACCTTATGATAACAAAATAATCCCAATTCTTCTCTCTCATTCCTGTATTATTGCCATCATTCATTTCACATCAATACACATAAATATATGTCTATGTACATAATAAATGCATACATAATCAAGTACATCATTATTATTAGTTTAAACCAACTGTTATCTGTTAGATCAATTAAGGATAAGAAAAATAAAAGTTTTTAAGTTTTTGTTTTACTTTTACTTGGTCCTTGTTCAGTGCTTTTTTTTTTTTTTTTTTTGGAGACAGAGTCTCACTCTGTTGCCCAGGCTGGAGCACAGTGGCGCGATCTCGGCTCACTGCAACTTCCGTCTCCTGGGTTCAAGCAATTTTCCTACCTCAGCTTACAAAGTAGCTGGGATTACAGGCGCTGGCCACCACACCCAGCTAATTTTTTGCATTTTTAGTAGAGACGGGGTTTCACCATGTTGGCCAGGCTGGTCTTGAACTCCTGACCTCAGGTGATCTGTCCACCTCAGCCTCCCAAAGTGCTGGGATTATAGAAGTGAGCCACCGTGCCTGGCCACTGTTTCTGTCTTTATGTAGATTTAAATTTCTGACCTATACCATTGTCCTTCTCTTCAAAGAACCTCTTTTTACCATTTCTTGCAAGGTAGGACCACTGGTAACAAATTCCCTCAATTTCCGTTTGCCTGAGAAAATATTTCACTCCACTCTTTTACTGTTTGCGTGGTTTCTGAGAAGTTTGATGTGATTCTTATCTTTGCTCTTCTATAGGTAATGTATTTTTCTTCTCCTCTGGCTTCTTTCTGGACCCTTCCTTTCCCTTCCCTCCCTTTCCCTTTCCGTTTCCCTCCCTTTCCCTTTCCTTTCTCCTTCCCTCCCTCCCTCCCTCCCTCCCTCCCTCCTTCCTTCCTTTCTTCCTTCCTTCCTTCCTTCCTCCCTCCCTCCCTCCCTCCTTCCTTCCTTCCTCCCTCCCTCCCTCCCTTCCTTCCTCCCTTCCTTCCTTCTTTCCTTCCTTCCTTTCTCTCTTTCTCTCTCTCTCTTTCTTTCTTTTCTTTCCTTTCTTTGGGGTCTTTATCTGTCACCCAGGCTGGAGTGCAGTGGAGTGTGTGATCATAACTCACTGCAGCCTCAACCTCCTGTGCTCAAGGGATCTTCCTGCCTCAGCCTCGTGAGTAGCTGGGACTACAGGTACATGCCACTGCCCTCAGATATTTTTTATTTTTTATTTATTTTATTTTTATTTTTAAATTTTATTTATTTTATTTTTATTTTTAAATTTTTTGTAGAGAGGGAGTCTCCCTATGTTACCCAGGCTGATCTCGAGCTCCTGGGTGCAAGTGATCCTCCCACCTTGGCCTCCCAAATGCTGAGGTTACAGGTGTGAACCACTGTGCCAACGTTTTGTTTTTTTTTTTGAGACGGAGTCTCGCTCTGTCGCCCAGGCTGGAGTGCAGTGGCGTGATCTCGGCTCACTGCAAACTCCGCCTCCCAGGTTCACACCATTCTTCTGTCTCAGCCTCCGGAGTAGCTGGGGCTACAGGCGTCCACCACACGCCTGGCTAATTTTTTGTAATTTTAGTAGAGATGGGGTTTCACCGTGTTAGCCAGGATGTTCTCAATCTCCTGACCTTGTGATCCGCCTGCCTCAGCCTCTCAAAGTGCTGGGATTACAGGCATAAGCCACTGCACCCCGCCTTTTTTTTTTTTTTTTTTTTTAAACAGATGGGATCGGCCGGGCGCGGTGGCTCAAGCCTGTAATCCCAGCACTTTGGGAGGCCGAGACGGGCGGATCACGAGGTCAGGAGATCGAGACCATCCTGGCTAACACGGTGAAACCCCGTCTCTACTAAAAATACAAAAAACTAGCCGGGCGAGGTGGCGGGCGCCTGTAGTCCCAGCTACTCGGGAGGCTGAGGCTGGAGAATGGCGTAAACCCAGGACGCGGAGCTTGCAGTGAGCTGAGATCCGGGCACTGCACTCCAGCCCGGGTGACACAGCAAGACTCCATCTCAAAAAAAAAAAAAAAAAACAGATGGGATCTTGCTTTGACGCCCAGGTTGGAGTGCAGTAGCACAATCATGGCTCACTGTAGCCTTGACCTCTGGGGCTCAAGTGATCCTTCCACCTCAGCTTCCCCTGTAGCTGAGACCACAGGCAGGTGCCACCACACCCAGAGAATTTTATTTATTTATTTATTTTTTTTGTAGAGACAGGGTATCTCCGTTGCCCAGGTTGTTCTTGAACTCCTGGCCTCAAGTGATCCTCCTGCCTCAGCCTCCCAAAGTGCTGGGATTACAGGCATGAGCCACTGTGCCTGGCTAGGTGTCGTTTTGGCATTTATACGGCTTGATGTTTTCTGACCTTTGTAAATATGTGGTTTGGTGTCTGACATTAATTTTGAAAAATTATTAGTCATTGTTGTTTCCAGTATGTCTTTTCTTTTGTTACTTTCTCTTTTTCTTTTCCTTCTGCTATTCTCAGTACACGTCGTTACAGCTTTCATAATTTCCCACAGTTATTGATGTTCTGTTTTTGTGGGGGGTTTTTTCCGTCTCTTTTCTCTTTGCTTTTTAGTTTTGTAGGTTTCTATTGAAATATCCTCAAGCGCAGAGATTCTTTCCTCGCTGTGTTCAGTAATCCACTGAACATATTCTTCATTTCTGTCCTAGTGTTTTCCACCTCTAGTATTTCTTTTTGGTTCTTTCGTAGAATTTCCACCTGTCTTACACCGCCCATCTGTTCTTGCATGCTGTTATCCATGAGAGCCATCGTATTATGCATCATTGTTGTAAATTCCTGGTCTACTAATTCTGAATATCTCCCATATCCGAGTCTGCTTGTGATGCTTGTTCTGCCTATTCAAACTCTGTTTTTTGTCTTTTTAGCATGCCTTGTAATTTGCTCTTGTTAGCTGGACATAATGTACTGGGTAAAAGAACCTGCTGAAAGCAGGCCTTTGTAAAGTGGTGGTAAGGTATGGGGGGAGTGTGGTAAGGGATACTGTTGTCCTGTGAATAGGTCGCAGTCTTTTAGTAAGTCTGTGCCTCTAGACTGTGGACTTTATACAGGGTGCTAGTCTCCCCGCCACCTTTAGGTGGGTCTGGATGTGTACAATAGGCTGGATGGGGGTATTTTCCCCTCCCACGGAGAAGGTTAGAGGGGTCTGGAGTTGGGTACTTCCCTTCTCCTAGCTGAGTTAAGCCCTGATAAAACCCGGAAGCTTAGGCCCTGATTTCTCCTGAGGGCAGACTTTGTTGAGAACAGAATGCTCTGGTGTACTTCAAAATGGTTCCTTTTCCCCTCCCACTGCTGGAAGCATGAGGGAAATTTTCTCCAATATTTACTGTGAAAACCAGGTCAAACTCCTGGAGGTAAAACTCACAAAGGTGTGGGGGCCTGCTTGTGACTGGGTCACCCAGGAGTTTTTCACTTTCAGGCTTGTCCACACTGAACCGTCTGCATTTTGTCAATTGTAGTTAATGGTTTCCTTTCCAGCACTGATTCCCCCGGAGGTTTCTTGGTCCCCTCGCCTCCCTGTCCCCTCCCCTCCCCTTCCCCTCCCCTTCCCCTCCCCTTCCCTTCCCATCTCACTCTGTCGTCCAGGCTGGAGTGCAGTGGCAAGATCTCAGCTCACTGCAACCTCTGCTTCCCGGGTTCAAGTGATTCTCATGCCTTAGCCTCCCAAGTGGCTGGGATTACAGGATTGCACCACCACACTCGGCTAATTTTTGTATTTTTAGTAGAGACAGGGTTTTGCCATATTGGCCAGGCTGGTCTCGAACTCCTGGACTTAAGTGATCAGCCCACCTTGGCCTCCCAGAGTGCTAGGATCATAGGCATGAGCCACTGTGCCTGGCCCCCTCAGAGGCTTCTGCTCGGGTAAATGGTGATTCTCTGTATTCATCTGTCTGTGTCTCCAATTTTGAGGACAGTGGTTCGCCCTGTGACTCCACTTCTCTTGTGGCTCTAAGAAGAGCTGTTGATTTTTCAGCTTGTTTAGATTTTTACTTATTAACAGGATGGAGTGACAACTTCCAAGCTTCTTACATGCCTGATCCAAAGAACCATTATCTTTCATACAGAAGATTTTATCTTCCACTGGAGAGTGTTCTATTTTTACTCTTTTAGGTTAATAAAGTTAGAAATTGATCACCTCAATACAATGAGGAACTGAGCTGGATTTAGGGTGAGTCTGGCTCCCTCTGTTTTATCCCTGTTCCACAGCCATGATCCTGGGCTTTTGAAGGGGAGCCTGGAAGGTGTCTGTCTCCTCAGCTTATAAGCTGTGGGAGATTTTGTTCTGCTGTTTATTTATTTATATTTATTTATTTATTTTTGAGACAGAGTCTCCCTCTGAGTCCCAGGCTGGAGTGCAGTAGCACGATCTCAGCTCACTGCAACCTCCACCTCCCAGGTTCAAGCGATTCTCCTGTCTTAGCCTCCTATTTTATTTATTAGAGACAAGGTCTGGTGCTGTGACCCAGGCTGAAATGCAGTAGTGAGAACATAGCTTACTGCAATCTCGAACCCCTGGGCCCAGTTGATCCTCACACCTCAGCCTCCCGAGTAGCTGGGGCTATAGGCGTACACCACCATGCCCAGATAATTTTTAAATATTGTTTTGTACAGATGGGGTCTTGCTATGCTGCCCAGGATGGTCTCAAACTCTGGCTTCAAGTGGTTCTCCTGCTTCAGCGTTCCCAGGTGCTGAGGTTGCAGGTGTGAGTCACCTCGCCCAGTCTCTGCCTTTTAGAGGTTTTGAGCCTCACTCTTTTGCCTCTTGACCATTGTATCTTCAAAATCTGGCAAATGTGCTATGCCTGGGACTTTGTCTACTGAACACTACGAGGCTGCAGAAGATTTCATTCTGCCTTTGAGGAGCTTTGAGGAGCTTCCAGTGCCTCATGACCACCAAAAGCTCTGCTGGTTTCTCTTCTCACCAGGAGAGTCCCTTTGGCTGGACTAAGCTTCTATGCCCAGAATGGGGGAATTGCTCCAGGAAAAAAATTTGCCCAATGATGGTCAACTCACTCGAGAAAAGTTTTTCCCTCTGGATTTTTTTTTTTTTTTTTTGAGGGGATTAAAAAAAACATTTTAAAGGTCGGGCACAGTGGCTCACGCCTGTAATCCCAGCACTTTGGAAGGCCGAGTTGGATGGATCACCTGAGGTCAGGAGTTTGACACCAGCCTGGCCAACGTGGCGAAACCCCATCTCTACTAAAAATATAAAAATTAGCCAGGCTTGGTGGCACGTGTCTGTAATCCCAGCTACTAGGGAGGCTGAGGCAGGAGAATCGCTTGAACCTGGGAGACGGAGGTTGCAGTGAGCCAAGATCACACCACTGCATCCCAGCCTGAGTGACAGAGTGAGACTCCATCTCAAAAAATTAAAAAAAAAAAATTTTAATTCATTTCATTCTCATTGTATTCACAGCTCTCTGCTGTCTTTTAAAAAGATGATTTTTTGTGGCCAGGTGCAGTGGCTCACGCCTGTAATCCTAGCACTTTGGGAAGCTGAGGCACGTGGATCATGAGGTCAGGCATTCGAGACCAGCCTGGCCAACATAGTGAAACCCTGTTTCTACTAAAAATACAAAAAATTAGCCGGGCACGGTGGCAGGCACCTGTAATCCCAGCTACTCAGGAGGCTGAGGTACGAGAATCGCTTAAACCTGGGAGGCGGAGGTTGCAGTGAGCCTAGATCATGCAACTGCACTCCAGCCTGGGCAACAGTGCAAGACTCCATCTCAAAAAAAAAAAAAAAAGATGATTTTTGCAACTAAAATTTTTTTGTTTTGCAATGGGATCATTGGGCTGATAAAGACTTCTATATCCTCAAAGGAAATAGAAGTCTTTTTGATCTTTTCCTAAATTGTAATACATTTTATTTTTATTATTTCTTGAAAAAAAACTTTTTTGAGACAGAGTTTCACTCTTGATGCCCAGGCTGGAGTGCAATGGTGTGATCTCGGCTCACTGCAACCTCCACCTCCTGGGTTCAAGCGATTCTCCTGCCTCAGCCTCCTGGGTAACTGGAATTACAGGCAACCACCACCAGGCCCAGCCAATTTTCGTATTTTTAGAAGAGACAGGGTTTCACCACGTTGGCCAGGCTTGTCTCTAACTGCTGACCTCAGGTGATCCACCTGCCTCTGCCTCCCAAACTGCTGGGATTACAGGTGTGAGCCACCATGCCCAGTCATGTTATTTCTTCAAATATTTTTCTGTTTTTTGTTTGTTTGTTTGTTTGTTTGTGTTTTGGGACAGAGTCTTGCTCTGTCGCCCAGGCTAGAGTGCAGTAATACAATCTCGGCTCACTGCAACCTCTGCCTCCCCAGTTCAAGTGATTCTCCTGCCTCAGCTTCCCAAGTAGCTGGGATTACAGGTGCCGCCACTACGCCCGGCTAATTTTTTTGTAGTTTTAGTAGAGACGGGGTTTTGCCATGTTGGCCAGACTGGTCTCAAACTGCTGACCTCAGAGGATCCACCCACCTTGGCCTCCCAAAATGCTGGGATTACAGGCATGAACCATCACGCTCGGCCTTTCTGTCCATTTTTATGTGTCTCTTTCTGAAATCTTATTATCTGGGTATTTTTACTTCTACTTGTATCCTCTGCATCTTATAGTTTTTATTTCTTATTTTCCTATATTTTGTATTATGCTTCTTTCTAGGAAAATTACTCAAGTTGGTCTTCCAGTTCACTAATGATTTCCTGAGCTGTATTCATTCTATTTATCTCATCTACCTGGACTTGTCAGCACTTCTGCTGGGTGTTGTGTTTTGTTTTGTTTTGTTTTGTTTTTTTGAGACCGAGTCTTGCTCTGTCACCCAGGCTAGAGTAGAGTGGTGCGATCTCAGCTCACTTCAATATTCGCCTCCCAGGTTCAAGTGATTCTCCTGCCTCAGCCTCCCAAGTAGCTAGGACTACAGGCGCATGCCACCATGCCCAGATAATTGTTATATTTTTAGTAGAGACAGGGTTTCACTATGTTGTCCAGGCTGGTCTCAAACTCCTGACCTCAAATGATCCACCTGCCTTGGCCTCCCAAAGTGTTGGGATTACAGGTGTGAGCCACCGTGCCTAGCCAGCACTTCTGGTTTTAAAGGGCTACTAAGGAATAATCAGACTGTTGTATTCATTTGTTTATGCCTTCATTCAATTATTCATCAAATATTCAATGAAGACCCATCTTTTGCTCTTGCATGGGGGATTCAATTTCCATCTATACAAAGGAGAGTTACCAGTTTAAACCCCTAGATGAGACCCATATTTGCATCAGCCAACTTGATATCTCCATTCTGAGGTATCTCAAACTTACTGTGTGTAAAATTGAACCTGGGATCTTCCCTAATCAGGACTATCTTGGTGGCAAGTGCCAGAACCCCAACCAAAACTGGCTTAAGCCATAATGGAAAATTATTGGCTTAATTAACCAATAAGTCCAGGGTTAGGGTGACTTTAGGGTAAAATGATATTGAGAAGACTCAATGTCTGTCTTTCCATCTCTTGCTTCTGGTTTTCTCTCTTCTGACTTCACTCTTAGGCCTACCTTCCTCTCACAGGGGTGAGATGTCCACCAGCAGCTTCAGGCTTACATTCCTCAAGCTCAGTAACTCCCATGGACAGAGATTTCTCCTGCCCAGTAATTCCATCATCAGCTCCATGCTCAAGTCTTGCTGACTTGGCTTGGGTTGGGTTATATGCCCAGCTATCAAACATTGTAATTGGGGAATATAGTATTCTGATGGGCCAGATTTGGGTCATGGGTCCATCTCTGCAGCTGATCGTATGTTCTGCTAGCTTTGCAACCCCAGTAGAATGAGACAGTCTCTTTCCAGAGAACTCTAGCAGATGTCCAAAGGATGGCTCTCTTCAGCCTACCTTAGGACTCATGGCGTTTTCCAAATCAATCTAGTGTCCTATTATTAGGCCTGGATGTGGAGTTGCCAGATTTAGCACATAAAAATACAAGACATTTGAATTTCAGATACACAATGAATAAATTTTTTTTGGATTAGTATTCCCAAGTATGCATCCTGTGTTTTATCTGGCAACCCTACGTGGGTCATATGTCAACTCAATGTGGGGGATGAGATCAGCTATACCCAAACCACTTAGTTTGAGTGTGAGAAGAAGTATCATTCCAGAAGGAAAAGCGAAGCTGGTGTTTCCAGAAAGAAATGGAGGTGATATGCACAAATGATAGTGTACCTGTGTATGCTCAGTTCATTGTGACCCACCAGCCCTTCCCAGCTCCTGTATCCTGCCAGTATATCTCTGCTTGGTACAGGAAGTGGTGGAAATCCCTTGATTTTTAGGAATCCAGGCTCCCCCCGCAACCCCAGGGGATGAATTATGGTTAAACTACCAATGATAATTGCTTTTCCTGTTGTCAAATGCTGAAAACAAATATTCCTAGCTTCCTTTGTAGCCAGAGATGACTGTGCAACCAGTTCTGGCCAATGAGAGGTAAGGGAAAATTTCCTGGGGAGTTTCTAGGGAAGATTTTGATTCCCAGATAAAAGACAGAGCCTCTGGAGGAAAGAACTTTTGCCCTTGTCTCTTTCTTCTTCCTTGGAATGCTGGTATGAGCACATATTTGGAGCTGTGGTATACAGCTTTTGATCGTGAGATAACAAACACAAGAGTTAAAAGCCAGCTAAAAATGATGGAGCTGAAGAGTAGGAAGAATTTGAACTAAGTCTGGAAACTCCAACCCCTGGACTTCTTACATAAACAATAAAGAGCTTTATATTTTAGCCTCTGTCCTCTGTTACTTGCAGCCAAATGTAACACATACACCCCATCTATTACTCAAGCTGATACACCCCTTCCTCCAAGCCCACTTCTCTTCTAATGTCCCTCAGTTCAGGGAGTAGCAACACTATCTTTCTTTTCATGCAAACTCAAAACTTCATTTTCATGATTGGAACCCCTTTTTCTCCCCTAGTCCATCCCCTATTCTGTTAAACTTCCTTCCTCAGTAACTCTGAAATCTGCTCCTTTCTGCATTCCTTCTCCACTGTCTATTCCTGGCAGCTTCTCTTTCTCTGCTAGTCCAATTCGATAGCCTTCTATTCAGTCTTCCTGCCTTTACTCTTTGTCCCCCTGAAATATATTTTCACAGTTATTCTATCAAATAAAAATCTGGTAATGTCATCTCTACACACACACACACACACACACACACACTCTTCAGTTACCTCCCATTGCTCTTAGTATAAAGACCAAAGCCTTTTTAAAAAGCCCTGAATGCTTGGCATTGTCTAAGCCATACCTTATCTGTGCTGCTTTCCTGTTAGTGTCAATCCGTTCCCTTCCACCACAGGCCCTTTCCGCATGCTGGAATGACCTCCCCACTACCCTCAAATCACTTGATTCAACTCTGTCCTGCCTTCAATTCTCTTTATTACCCTGGATTTCTTAGGGGAGTCTTTCCTGACCACCCAGATCCACTGTTCAACTTTTTCAGAGCTTGATAAACTTAACCTTGAGTAAAATCCAGAGAGAACCTTCCCATTGTTCTCAAGACCTAGGAGGTGTCCATAGTCATCTCTTCTCATCTCCCCTAGAATCCTGCTAGTTCTTTCAGCTCCTGAGATCCTTCTTCCCTGGAACAATCAGGTTACTTTGTTGTTGTTGTTAAGACAGGGTCTCACTGTCACCCAGGCATGAACTCGGCAGCAAGATCATGGCTCACAGCAGCCTCAACTTCCTAGGCTCGAGCAATCCTCCCACCTCAGCCTCCCAAGTAGCTGGGACTACAGGCATGTGCCACCATAACCCAGCTACTTTTTGTGTGTTTTATAAAGATGGGATTTCATCATGTTGCCCAGGGTGGTCTCAAACTCCTGGGCTCAAGCAATCCACCTGCCTCAGCCTCCCAAAGTGCTGGGATTGTAGGCGTGAGCCACTGTACCCAGCCATGCTACTTTACATCTATTAACCCAGGCTTTCAAAATCAAAGGGCTGCTAATGTGTTCACCACAGACAAAACAAGAAAACGAATTAACATTCTGGTAGATTATTTTGACATACAAAAATTAAGGCAATTACATTCTTGTATTTTTCTTTTTTTTTTTTTTTTTTTTTTTTTTTTTGAGACGGAGTCTCGCTCTGTCGCCCAGGCTGGAGTGCAGTGGCGCGATCTCGGCTCACTGCAAGCTCTGCCTCCCGGGTTCACGCCATTCTCCTGCCTCAGCCTCCCGAGTAGCTGGGACTACAGGCGCCCACAACCGCGCCCGGCTAATTTTTTTTTTGTATTTTTAGTAGAGACGGGGTTTCACCGTGGTCTCGATCTCCTGACCTTGTGATCCGCCCGCCTCGGCCTCCCAAAGTGCTGGGATTACAGGAGTGAGCCACCACGCCCGGCCCATTCTCGTATTTTTCTAACTGGGTTTTATGAGGAACCACTGAACCCAGATCTGGAAGGGTCTTGAAATGGCCAAAGGAAACTTCAAAGATGACAAGGCTTGAGCCAAGAGCAGAGAGAGCTGTGTGTGCAAAACTGCCCCCTTGAGAGGGGCTGAAGTATTAGTGGTGGGAGACAAGACTGAAGGGGTAAGTTGGGCTGTAAAGGAACAGATTCTGATTCTGAGAGCAACAGGAAGGTGGTGGCAACTTTAAGTAGGGGAGGGATGAGATCAGATTTACTTTAGAAAGATCATTCTAGGGGACAGGTGCGGTGACTCACGCCTGTAATCCCAACACTTTGGGAAGCCGAGGTGGGAGGATCATGAGGTCAGGAGTTCGAGACCAGCCTGGCAAACACAGTGAAGCCCCGTCTCTACTAAAATTACAAAAAAATTAGCTGGGCGTGGTGGCATGCACCTGTTTAGTCCCAGCTACTTGAGAGGCTGAGGCAGGAGAATCATTTGAACCCGAGAGGTGGAGGCTGCAGTGAGCCGAGATCGCACCACTGCACTCCAGCCCAGGTGACAGTGCAAGACTCCATCTCCAAAAAAAAAAAAAAAAGAAAAGAAAAAAGAAAAATAACAAAGACAGATCATTCTAGTTGCTTTATGGAGAATGGATTGCAGGAAAGAAGAATGGAATGGGGAGATACAGGAGAAGGCTGATGAAATGGAGTGGGGAGATACAGGAGAAGGCTGATGAACTGGATTGGGGAGCAATGACTGGCTCTGGAAGTGCAACCAGCAGAGAAGATGTGCAGGTTAGGAGTTAGAATCTAGAGGCATCTGTGGTTGATTTGACACAGGATGATTCACATTCTCCGGCAGTTATAAAGTCAATACAACCCCAAAGAGGATGTAAATGTCCCAGCAGCTTAGGTTGTGAGTTTTCCATGTCCCCTGTGCTGCTGCCAGCTTTGAACATTGGGCAAACCTTTGACTACTGAGAACTTGACATTAGAAGTCTGGTGTCACTTCAAAGAACTTCCTGAAGGCCACATACAAGTGCCAAGCAATTGGACATAGATTGTGTTAAGTGGGGAAATAAACATTTATTTTTATCAGAAAAATGCCTGTTTTTTCCTAAGAATTGGCCAAATATATCCTAATGAAATACAGTGACACAGTGACAGTTTTTTTTTTTTTTTTTTTAAAGAAAGGATCTTGCTCTGTTGCTCAGGCTGGAGTACAGTGGCATGATCATGGCTCATTGCAGCCTCAACCTCCTGGGATCAAGTGATCCTCACAACTTGGCTTCCCAAGTAGCTGGGATTACAGATGCATACTACAGTGTCTGGCTAGTTTTTAATTTTTTTTTTTGAGATGGAGTTTTGCTCTTGTTGTCCAGGCTGGAGTGTAATGGTATTATCTCAACTCACTGCAACCTCCGTCTCCCAGGTTCAAGCGATTCTCCTGCCTCAGCCTCCCAAGTAACTGAGATTACAGGCGTGTGCCACCACGCTAGGCTAATTTTTGTATTTTTAGTAGAGACAAGGTTTCACCATATTGGTCAGGCTGGTCTCGAACTCCTGACTTCAGGTGATCCATCCACCCTGGCCTCCCAAAGTGCTGGGATTAGAGGCATGAGCCACTGCACCCAGCCAATTTTTAATTTTTTAAAAATGGAGACATGGTCTCACTATGTTGCCCAGGCTAGTCTTGAATGCCTGGACTCAGGGGATCCTCCCTCCTTGGACTCCTAAAGTGCTGGGATTACAGGCATGAGTCACTGTTCCTGGCCTCTACTTATGTTATTTACTGCCACATAGTATTTATAGAATAAATATACCCTGGTTTATTCAGCTTTTCCCCCACTGAAGGACAGTTAGGTAATTCCCAGGTTGTCACTAGTACGTACCATGCTGCAGGGAACACCCTTGTCCATGAGTCCTTGTGCATGTGTTTTTCTCTAGGGTAGTTGCTGGATGATAGGGTATGTGCATTTTGTAAATAAACTTTTAAATTTGGGAATAATTAAATTTATAGAAAAGTTACAGAAATAAGAGGCTGGGCATGGTGGCTCATGCCTGTAATCCCAGCACTTTGGGAGGCCAAGGTGGGTGGATCACCTGAGGTCAAGAGTTCAAGACAAGCCTGGCCAACATGGTGAAACCCCATCTCTACTAAAAATACAAAAATTAGCTGGGTGTGGTGGCGGGCACCTGTAATCCCAGCTACTCAAGAGGCTGAGGCAGGAGAATTGCTTGAACCTGGGAGGTGGAGGTTGCAGTGAGCAGAGATTGTGCCACTGCACTCCAGCCTGGATGACAGAGTAAGACTCCGTCTCCAAAAAAAAAAAAAAAAAAAAAAAGAGAAGTTACAAAGATAGTACAAAGAGTTCTCATATACCCCTTACCCACTCTTCCCTAAAGTCATAATCTTACATAATCATGGTGTATTTATCAAGACTAAGAAAGCAACATTTTTTATATTACTACAGGTTGAGCACCCCTAATCCAAAATCTGAAATGCTCCAGAATCAAACTTTTTGAGCACCAACATGACACCACAAGTGAAAAATTCCATACTTGACCATATGTGATGGGTTGCAATCAAGACACAGACACACAATACACAGTTTATTCAGCGTTTCCAAGGGAAAAATAAAATTACCTTCAGACTATGTGTATAAGGTGTATTTGAAACACAGATGAATTTCCTTTTTTTTTTGAGACAGAGTCTCACTCTGTCACCCAGTCTGGAGTGCAGTGGCATGATCTCGGCTCACAGCAACCTCTGCCTCCCAGGTTCAAGCGATTCTCCTGCGGAGTCTCACTCTGTCGCCCAGTCTGGAGTGCAGGGGCATGATCTCGGCTCACAGCAACCTCTGCCTCCCAGGTTCAAGCGATTCTTGAACCTCTGCCTCAGCCTCCCGAGTAGCTGGGATCACAGGTGTGTGCCACCACATCTGGCTAATTTTTGTATTTTTAGTAGAGATAGGGTTTTGCCAGGTTGGCCAGGCTGATCTCGAACTCCTGACCTCAGACCTCAGGTGATCCTCCTGCCTTGGCCTTCCAAAGTGCTGGGATTACAGGCATAAGCCACCACACCTGGCCTTAGATGAATTTTATGTTTAGACTTCAGTGAGTTCCATCCTCAAGATATCTCATTATATATATCCGATTGTTCCAAAATCTAAACAAATCTGAACTCCAAAGTACTTCTGGTCCCAAGCATTTCAGATAAGGGATACTTAACCTGTAGTAGCAGAATCCCAGACTTTATTTGCATTTCACTCGTTGTATTAGTCTTCTCAGGCTGCTATTACGGGATACCACAGACTGGTTGGCTTAAACAACAGAAACGCATTTTCTCATGTGTATTTTGTACATATACAAACATACATACACATTTCTCACATGTCCATTTTCTCACATGTATCCAAAATGCATTTTGGAGGCTGAAAGTCTAAGAACAAGGTGTCAACAGGGTTTATTTCTGGTGTGGCCTTCCTTGCTGGCTTGCAGATGGCCACCTTCTGGCTGGATCCTCTCATGGCTTTTCTTCTGTGCTGGAGGGGAGAGAGAGATATCTGTTGTCTCTTCCCATTCTTTTTTCTTTCTCTCTCTTTTTTTTTTTTTTTTTTGAGATGGAGTCTCGCTCTGTTGCCCAGGCTGGAGTGCAGTGGTGCGATCTCAGCTCACTGCAAGCTCCACCTCCCGGGCTGATGCCATTCTCCTGCCTCAGCCCCCCGAGTAGGTAGGACTACAGGCATCTGCCACCACACCCGGCTAATTTTTTGTATTTTTAGTAGAGACAGGGTTTCACCGTGTTAGCCAGGATGGTCTCGAACTCCTGACCTCGTGATCCGCCCGCCTTGGCCTCCCAAAGTGCTGGGATTACAGGCGTGAGCCACCGTGCCCTGTCATCTCTTCTCATTCTTGTAAGGACACGAGTCCTGTTGGATTAGAGCTCCACTCTCTTTTTTTTTTTTTTTTTGAGGCAGAGTCTCACTCAGGCTGGAGTGCAGTGGCACGATCTCAGCTCACTGCAACCTCCACCTCTCAAGTTCAAGCGATTCTCCTGCCTCAGCCTCCAGAGTAGTTGGGATTACAGGCACACACCACCACGCCCAGCTAATTTTTTTGTATTTTTAGTAGAGATAGGGTTTCACCACGTTGGCCAGGCTGGTCTCAAAGTCCTGACCTCAGGTGATCCGCCCGCCTTGGCATCCCAAAGTGCTGGGATTACAGGCGTGAGCCACTGCGCCTGGCCGGGCTCCAATGTTATGACCTCATTTAACTTTAATTACTTCCATGAATGTCCTATCTCTAAATACAGTTGCATTGGGAGTTAGGGCTTCAACATATGAATTTTCTGGGACACAATTTATTTTCATAACACTCCTCTTTTCATTAATGTTCTTTTCTGTTCCAAGATCAATCCAGGATATCACAATGCATTTAGGAGTATGTGCATTTTCAGATTTAAACAGAATTGGCCAAGTTGCCTTCCACTGTGGCCCTACTACACATATTCCCAGCTGTGTGTTCCCCTATCCGCATACCTTCCCTGATCATATCAACCTTTTAAATCTTTGCCAATCAGATGAATGATTAACTATATCTTGCAGTGGCAGTTCCTTGAATGCAAGTAAAGTTGAGCTTTTATTTGCCAGCCACATGTTTTTCCTGAAGTGTGAATTGCTTCTTGCTAGCTCTTGATTTTTTTTTTTTTTTTTGAGATGGAGTCTCGCTCTGTCACCCAGGCTGGAGTGCAGTGGCATATCTCGGCTTACTGCAAGCTCCACCTCCCGGGTTCATGGCATTCTTTTGCCTCAGCCTCCCAAATAGCTGGTACTACAGGTGCCCGCCACCACGCCTGGCTAATTTTTTGTATTTTTAGTAGAGATGGGGTTTTACCGTGTTAGCCAGGATGGTCTCAATCTCCTTACCTCGTGATCCGCCTGCCTCGGCCTCCCAAAGTGCTGGGATTACAGGCATGAGCCACCGCATCCGGCCTAGTTTTTTTTTTTTTTTGAGACGGAGTCTCATTCTGTTTCCCAGGCTGGAGTGCAGTGGCATGATCTTGGCTCACTGTAACTTCTGCCTCCCGGGTTCAAGCGATTCTCCTGCCTCAGCTTTCTGAGTAGCTGGGACTACAGGCGTGTGCCACCATGCCTGGCTAATTTTTGTATTTTTAGTAGAGACAGGGGTTTCACCATGTTGTTCAGGCTCATCTCAAACTCCTGATCTCAGGTGATCCAACCTTTTTGGCCTCCCAAAGTGCTGGGATTATGGGCGTGATCCACGGTGCCCAGTCAATGAGCATAAAGTTTTAGTTAAATAAGATGAATAGGCTCTGGAGATCTGCTGTAGAACCTAGTGCCTATGGTCAACAATAGTGCACTGTACATTTAAAAGCTTGTTTAGAAGATAGATCTCATGTTAAGTGTTCTTACCACAACTTTAAAAAGAGAGAAGCCTGGCGTAGTGGCTCAAGCTTGTAATCCCAGAACTTTTGGGAGGTTGAGGTGGGAGGATCGCCTGAGTTCAGGACTTTGAGACCAGCATGGGCAACACAGTGAAACCTCATGTCTACAAAAATACAAACATTAGGCCAGGTGTGGTGGCTCACACCTGTAATCCCAGCACTTTGGGAGGCCAAGGCAGGTGGATCACGAAATCAGGAATTCAGGATCAGCCTGGCCAAGATGGTGAAACTCCATCTCTATTAAAAATACAAAAATTAGCCGGGTGTGGTGGTGGGTGCCTGTAATCCCAGCTACTCAGGAGGCCAAGGCAGAGAATTGCTTGAACCCGGGAGGTGGAGGCTGCAGTGAGCAGAGATCGCGCCACTACACTCCAGCCTGGGAGACACAGCGAGACTCAGTCTCAAAACAAACAAACAAACAAACAAAAAACAGCTGGGCATGGTGGTGCGTGCGTGTATTCTCACTACTAAGGAGGCTGAGGGGTGAGGATCGCTTTCTTCCAGGAGGTTGAGGCTGTAGTGAGCTATGATTGTGCCACTGTACTCCAGCCTGGGTAACAGAGGAAGACCCTGTCTCAAAAAAAGAAAACAATACAAAAATTAAAAGAAAGGAAGGAAGAATTCTTCATCAGACAGAGAAGCTCTTCAAGGGGAAGGAGGGAATCTGAAATCAGAGTGGGAGAGCTAGAGTTTTTACCTGTGAGTCGACCTTGGTGGCAATATCTACAACAAGTGTTCAGTAAGCAACCGTTGGATAAAAGAATGAATGAATAAATGAACTTGCTTGAGAATACACTGTGTGGTGTGGGGGAAGTGAGGAAAGTTCCAGATTTATAAGAATGGAGTGATACCATTTACTAAAAGCTTAAAAACATGAGTCTGGGCACAGTGGCTCACTCCTGTAATCCCAGCACTTTGGGAGGCTGAGGTGGGTGGATCACCTGAGGTCAGGAGTTCAAGACCAGCCTGACCAACGTGGTAAAACCCCGTCTCTAGTAAAAATACAAAAATTAGCTGGGTGTGGTAGTGGGTGCCTGTAATCCCAGCTACTCAGGCGGCTGAGGCAGGAAAATCGCTTGTACCCTGGAGGCAAAGGTTGCAGTGAGCCAAGATCGTGCCACTGCACTCCAGCCTGGGCAACAAGAGTGAAACTCAGTCTCAAAAACCAAAACACAAACAAACAAAAAAACACGAGTCATTGATTTATATTGTTTCTGGATATGCGGGCAGTGAAAGTGTCAGAGCCTGGATGGCAATGATAAGCAGTGGCTTCAGGAAGGGTTAACTTGGGGAACAAGCACCATGACGGCATGTGGAGGGGGAGCTTGTACCGTCTCCGTAATATTTTATTTCTTAAAAAGTGTTAGGCAGCAAACATGTCAAAATGGATACTGTATAACATATTTTTAAATGTAGGTTTGAAATGGTTTATCATTTTAAAAACAGTTTTGAGGCCGGGCGCGGTGGCTCAAGCCTGTAATCCCAGCACTTTGGGAGGCCGAGACGGGCGGATCATGAGGTCAGGAGATCGAGACCATCCTGGCTAACACGGTGAAACCCCGTCTCCACTAAAAATACAAGAAAATTAGCCGGGCGAGGTGGCGGGCGCCTGTAGTCCCAGCTACTCGGGAGGCTGAGGCCGGAGAATGGCGTGAACCCGGGGGAGCGGAGCTTGCAGTGAGCCGAGATCGCGCCACTGCATTCCAGCCTGGGGCACAGAGCAAGACTCCGTGTCAAAAAAAAACAAAAAAACAAAAAACTGTTTTGAAGTGTCAGGGATTTGGAGATGGGCTCTGGGTTAACTCTTCTCTTCACCAGTTGCTAGCTGTGTTTTGGACAAGTTGCTTTCTTTCTCATCTGTGACTGGTCGTCTGGGATATCACATCCTAGTCACCTGTACTGAACACTCAAGTTAACACTGGGAAACATTGCCAGCTTTCTCTTTTCCCAAAACAAAAACTTTATTGGCTGCTTTAGTGTCAAATTTAAGCATCTGGGGGTTAAAATTCCACACCTGGCCAGGCGCAATGGCTCACGGCTGTAATCCCAGCACTTTGGGAGGCTGAGGTGGGCAGATCACCTGAAGTCAGGAGTTTGAGACCAGCCTGGCCAACATGGTGAAACCCTGTCTCTACTCAAAATACAAAAATTAGCTGGGTGTGGTAGCGGGCGCCTGTAATCCCAGCTACTCGGGAAACTGAGGCAGGAGAATCACTTGAACCCGGGACGTGGAGGTTGCAGTGAACCATTGCACTCCAGCCTGGGTGACGAGCAAAACTCCATCTCAAATAAATAAATAAATAAAATAAAATTCCACACCCTCTTCCCTCAACACACATTCAAAGCCCAAGGTTTTGGCTTAGACCTGGATATAATCTTTTTTATTTTTTTTTTTTTTGAGACAGAGTCTCGCTCTGTCGCCCAGGCTGGAGTGCAGTGGCGTGATCTCGGCTCACTGCAAGCT
This sequence comes from Macaca nemestrina, assembly GCF_043159975.1. Classification (NCBI taxonomy): domain Eukaryota; kingdom Metazoa; phylum Chordata; class Mammalia; order Primates; family Cercopithecidae; genus Macaca; species Macaca nemestrina. The sequence goes on from NC_092136.1 coordinate 10,654,527, forward strand.
CCGCCTCCTGGGTTCACGCCATTCTCCTGCCTCAGCCTCCCGAGTAGCTGGGACTACAGGCGCCCGCCACCACGCCCGGCTAATTTTTTGTATTTTTTTTTTTAGTAGAGACGGGGTTTCACCGAGTTAGCCAGGATGGTCTCGATCTCCTGATCTTGCGATCCGCCCACCTCAGCCTCCCAAAGTTCTGGGATTACAGGCGTGAGCCACTGTGCCCGGCCAGATATAATCTTTAAGTTTGAAATTCCTTTGGGATTTTACAAGGGATGATTTAATTTACAATCTACATAGAAAGTTCCTTTAACATTACAGCCTGTATGACTGATCTTAGTTTTTTGAAAGAGTTTGGGTCTGCTCTCTGGAGAATGTTGAGGGCTACTTTTAGAACCAGCATTTGTTTTTTTAGTTCTGAGACATCCTGAAAAGTAGAATCCAGAATTTGTCACAAATTTGGGTCTAGGGAGGTTAATGTTTTACCTCCTTAAAAACTATCCTTTGGGAACACAATTCACAGTTCCTCCGTTTTTGTTGTCAATGGCCCTTCCTTTAATGGGACCTGTCCAAGGAGCCACTGAAGCACTAGGAGAAGGTTGCGCCCTTGGGAGACACTGGCCCTTGCAGGCTGGGACCAACAACCTCAGAAGTCCTAGGGCTGGCCAGAGACAGCAGATAGGGGACTAAGTAGAATCTGAGTTAGACAATGGAAGAGGGAAGGTGTAAAAATCAGGAGTTCTGGGTTTGAAATGGGCTCCAAAGTTCTCAGGTTGTGACCTCATTTTGTTTTCTTTCTCTCTTTTTTTTTTTCTTTTGAGATGGCGTTTCACTCTTGTCGCCCAGGCTGGAGTGCAATGGCACAATCGCAGCTCACTGCAACCTCCACCTCCTGGGTTCAAGCTATTCTCCTGCCTCAGCCTCCCGAGGAGCTGGGATTACGGGCCCGCGCCACCACGCCCAGCTAATTTTTGTATTTTTAGTAGAGATGGGGTTTCACCATGTTGGTCAGGCTGGTCTCGAACTCCCAACCTCAGGTGAACCACCCACCTCAGCCTCCCAAAGTGCTGTAATAGGCGTGAGCCACCTCGCCTGACCTGTAACCTCATTTTCTATCTCCAAATCTATTTTTCTTTTTATAGCCCCGTCCTCTCAATCCAGTTACTTGGGAGTTAGCAGGCCCTTTCCCAGATCATCACATTCAAGCAGGCCCATGTCCTGTAATTCTATCTTCTTGATATGCTCAAGCTAGAACCACTACTACCCCTCAACATTCCCCAACCCCTGCCCCGGGCATAAGCAACTTTTAGGTATATCACTTAGGTAAGAAATAGCCCCTTGGTGAGAAGAGGTATCCTTTTTCCTGGCTCTGCTGGTATTCATCCTCCAGTTGCCTCCCCTTCCTCCTCCTCCTTCCCCTCCTCCTCCTGCTTTCCCTCCTCTTCCTCCTCCTCACTCAGCTGGTATTCATCCTCCAGTTGCCACTGCCTCCTCTTCCTCCTCAATGCAGTGAAGTTTACACCATGATGTGCTATGGCCCTGCTCAAATCTTTTGCCTCCTCTCCATCGGCCCTGGGGCTGCTGCCCTGACTTGGGTCTTTGTTGCTGTCCCTCTCCGCAGCGTTCTCCCAGCTGCCTCCATAATTGTCCACAATTCTGAGCATTGCCAGTGCCTTCAGGACAAACTCAGACTCTCCACATGGCACCTAAGGCTCTAGTCCCTGCCAATTTCTATTTCCTTTTCTGCCTCTCCCACCTGAAACCCTCCTTCACCCGGAGTTTCCCCAGCCCCTGCCAGGAAACCCTTGTTCCCTTTCTCCTCCTGGTCTGTCTAGTCTTGCTTTTGCCCTCCTTAGGAAGTCTTCTCCGCTTGGGGGACCCTTCCGGGGGCTTCCTTCTCCCTTGGTGTTTATCACCCTCGACTGCAGTCAGGGCTGGGGACCCAGGGCACCGGAGGCACTGGTGCAGAGTGTAAGGTACTTTTAGGCTTTTAGGGGCTCCTGAAAATGTTTTATTTTAAAGTTAGATGAAAAAAAATGTAAGAGTCAAAGAAAGTGTGCTTTTTTCTCAATCAAAAAAATAAATGCGTAGGGTCCATGAAAATATACTGAACTATTTAAAATTTTTTTAAAATAGATGAAGATACTTCATGAAGACAAAAGCACCTAAGGCCTGAGAAAGTGAGAATGTGACCCTGACTGACTGCCATTGGTTTCCCCTTCCCCCAGTGAGGTTGGGGGGGTACCCCCCTGCATTATGTGATTAAGTCTCTGCACCCCCAGCCCCGTTCTCATCACTTAGGACTGCTTTCTGAACAAGAAAAGAAGTGCATAAATAAATGAATGGCCTTGCGCAAGGCTCTTGACTCTGTCTCGATTTCTTCATCCCGACAACGAAGTTCCAGCTTCACGGGGCCGCTGCGGGGTTCAAGTAGTGAGTGGGAAACTTTCAGAATTGCCGAGGGTGCAGCCATTCCTGAGGCGCAGAATGTGGGTGGGAAGGGGAGGGCAGAGGTTGTTGAAGGTGGCTCCAGGTGGCTTCGATACCTTTCTTTTGGTAAGAAAATTACCCTCTTTATACACGCAGAGCACTGCAAGGACAGACACCAGAGTCTCACAGGGGCTGGCCCTCAGCATTGGTTCCCTGTGGGGCGAGCAACTAAACTAGAATAAAGCACGAGGGCTCTCGGTCCCGGAAGAACAGGCTTCTTTCATTTTAGGACATTAGGCTCTTTTAGCTTCTTTTCCTTTCTTTCCTTTTTTTTTTTTTTTTTTTTTTTTTTTAAACCATACTACTTAGAAGAGTGTGAAGCCCAGGTCTCTGTCTCACTTCCCCTTTGTGTTCCCGGGCCTGGCACAGGTGGGGGACATAATGAATTAAGGAATCTCCCCTCTCAGGGTCCTGCGTGGCACTCATCAGCATCAGGGCCTCTGACCCCAAGTGGGTGAGAGTCAGTGCAACCCCCTCCGCCCCCGCCTGCCTGAGCGCAGGGCCTGCCGCGAAGAGAGCAGAGTTGTGAAACGGAGACTCAGTTTACCCAAGGTGGAATCTCAAGCACGTCAACATGGGCGCTGGGGAAGAGATGGGACATTTCCGCGGCGACAGAGCCCAGAGGCACTTAAGAAATCTTAGTTTTTGTCCCCTCCTCAGAAACACATTGGGGACAGGTTTCCTGTGTTCCAAGTAATTTAATTGCCATGGCTCCCGAAAGGCTGGAGCGGTTTCCTTTTCAGAGGCTGTGGGTGCCTCTGAAAAGGAAAGTCACAGGCAGTATCAGTCTTGCCCATCTTCACTGCTGTGTGTCCAGCGTCTGAAAGCATGAGGGCACACAGTAGGCGGTGAGGAGCGGACGAACTGCCATCGGCGACCGCAGGGTACCTCCCCAGTGCAGGGAACAAAACCCGCCTCCAGACAAGAAGACCCTGCAGGCCTCCCGCACCCTGTAATTTGGATGTCCAGGAATCGCCTTTGTTGTGGGCGCCCAACCTCAGGCAAAGCGAGCACCTGCTCCTCCCGCCGGTCCTCGCAGGAGGACCCCAGGCTGCTGCGCTCCGGCTGCCTCTCACAGTCCCTGCGCTCCGCTTCTCGGGAGCTGGGAGGCCGGGGGCGCCCCGGGACCTGCAGCCAGGGTCCGCCCAGCGCTTCCCAGCCGTGGTAACGCGCCTCCCCAGATGTCCGACACCCCGCCCGGGGCCAGCATTCTTCGCTTCCTAGGGCCGGGACAGGGGTCTGGGGCTGCGTCAGGGGCTCGTCAGGCACCCCCAGGCCTGCGGGGGCAGGATCCTGAGTCACCGCCGCGCACGCCCTCTCCTCCCGGCTTCTAACCTGGGGCCACCTCCGCCCCGCAGGGTCGGGACCCGGCGCAGCCGGCTCTCCGCGGGTATGCTGTGCGCCCCTCTCCCCAGCCCGAGTCACTGCGGCGGCCGCCCCCACCCCTGGCTGGCTCGGGGGAGCCTCGCCTGTCCGCCCCTCCCATGAGAAGCTCGAGCTCTCAGCGCTCCCGGGCGGCTCCCGCGGGAGGGGGCGCGGCCGCCCCCACGGCTCCACCCTCTCGGCGGGGCCGCAGCCATCTGGGGCCCCTGCCAGTAGCGGCCGCTCCGGGGCCCGCACCGAGCTCGCGACCCGCTTGCGCGGCGGGAGGCAGCCCCGGGCAGGGACCCCGGCCTCCCCAGCGGGCGCTCCCGGCGCTGAGATACCCCGAGGGGGCGGTGGCCGCGAGCCGAGCCCGGGTGGAAGCGCGTCGCAGGGGACGCGGGCACCCCTCGCCACCTCGGTGACCCTTCGGGAGCCGGGACCGGAGCCCCGGAGGCGGCGGTGCGGGCCCGCGGGGGCGGCGAGGTCCGTGCCCCTAGCGTCCGGACCCGGCGCAGGCTGCTGAGCCTCGGCTGGGCTCGTCGCCTCCCGCCTTTCCCCCCAGCCCCCCGCGAGCTGGCAGGAGGAAATAGCGCGCGGCCCCTTTAAATTTACCCAGGAGCCCTTAAAGGAGCCCCAGGGGCCCCAGACAGGAATCCCCACCCCGGTCCAGCCCGCGCCGCCGAGCGAGCAGCCTGCCGTCCGTGCGGCCGGCCGCCCAGTGCATGCGCCCCGCGCCCCGGGGCCCCGCGCAGCGAGCGCTCCGCGCGGGCTGCCGCCAGCCCCGCGGCCCCGCGCCCCGCCGCCCCGGGGCCCCGCTCCGCAGCGCAGCGCATGGAGCCCGGCGGGGACCACCGGAGCCGGAGCAGCGGCGGCAGGGGCGGCCCCGGGCCAGCAGTGGCCTCGGCACGGGGCCGACGGCTGCCGCCCGCCGGATCGAGCGGCAGCGCGGAGCCGGAAGAAGACGAAGGCGGTAAGAGCTGGGGCCGGCGGCCCGGGCGGGGGCCCCGGCGTGGGGGAGGGGAGGGCTGCGGCTCGGGGCCCCTCTCCGCCGCCGAACAAAGCGGGGGACGCGGGCAGGGCGGCCGGGGGCGCCACCTGGTGGGCGCGGAGCGCGGCTGCAGGGCTGGCGGGGGAGTCCCCCGCCCAGCTACCGGGGTCGGCCCGCGGGGCTTGGGCGGCTCGCCTCCCCCTTAAAGGGCCCCGCGGCCGCCCGCAGCGCCCCGCCTTGGGGGCCAGGCCCGAGGGGCCCCACTGGGCAGGGCGCCACGGAGCGAGGCTTGTGGACTTGCGGCCCCCGCCCCTTTCTCTTTCAGACTCCCAGGTTGTCTCTCTAATCGGGCTGTCTCTTAAAAGTCCATCCAGACCCTGGGTCCCCTTCGGGGGCTTTTCCCCAGCGGAGCTGAGCTCAGCTCCGAACTCTGCTGTTGTAAATCGGGCTGCTCCTCTCGTCTCGTGGCCTTGTGAGAGACATGCACCCTTTTTCTTTTCTCCCACGTTCTCCCTAGGAAAGTGCATCGCTTGCGCCCAGGGGGCTCACACCATCTTTTCCCACCGCGGGCAGTTTTTAAAGCGATGGGTTCGCCCACAAAGGCAGACAGACACCCCTCCTGCCCGTGCATTCTCCCTTCCCTTCTTTTCAGAATTTTTTTTGCCCTAATTTGTCAGCTCTAGCGGAACCAGCCAGTTTTCCTCGGTCGCTCTCAAAGGAGACTGTTTACTCATTTCCCGGCTGCAGGGTCACGCCTTAAGACCCTTGAAGGTTTCCTTCAGGCCAGGGAGACTCAGCCCGAATCTCCAGGCTCCCCTCCCGGTCTCTCCCCTCCCAGAAACGCCCCATCCCCTTTTGTTTTTAAAGAACCTCGGCTCCTCCCCCTTTTTCGGCTCTTAAAGGGCCAATCCACCTTAGGCTAGCCTGGATCCAGCGCTGGAAGAGGGATGCTTAGAGACCAGCCAGCCAGCCAGTGTCTTTGCAGACAAAGAAGCCCAGGCCCAGAGGGTGGACATGACCTATCAAAGGTCACAGAGCAAGTTACCAGTGAAGCCAGGACTTGAACCCAAGCCTATGACTCCAAAGCCAGTAGATTCTGTGGATCTACTTAAATAAAAACTAAAATAAAAAAAAACTTCCACAAGGGTGACAGGAGCCCTTTCTGATCCTGTCTTTTGTTTTCCCAACCCTGTGATTCTCCACTGGGAGAATGACCAGAACCTGCTTGTGTGCCCAGGAGACCATTTTTCTAAATCAAGAGGGGTGGGAACTGTAGGGAGGGTAGGGGACTGCTCTGGGTGGGTGTCTGACACAGGGAACGCCATTGGGTTAGTGGGGCCTCTCCAGTGCCCGCCCTTCTGACTGCTGGGCAGTGGCCAGCTCCCTGCCAGAGCAGCAAATAAAGCCCCAGAAAGACTTAATGGGCTTCAGTGGATGGTGGCCACTCCCTGCCGCAGTGTCATTAGTTGCCACTGGTGGCCCTCCTCCTATCCCTTTTCAGGGTCATTGGCTCCTCCAGAATCTGGAGAAGTTTTGGTCTCAGAAACTCCTTTCCCTGGAGATGCTGGCAGCTTTGTCTTAGGGATCCCTCCCATCTGGGGGCCTAGATTTGGGGAACTGACAAGGCCTAGCCCATCCCCAAAATGGGACTCTCAGGAGGCTGTATTTGAAGCATTACTGGCAAAAGGGAGAAGACTTGTGGGTGGGGCCCTCCTGGCGGGGGCCCCAGGCGGGTGGGTCCCGCACGCAGCCCTGGCTGCAGACAGATGCCCCCTTTGTTTGTCTGGCCCCACTGCCTGCTCTGCTCTGGCTGGAACCGCCCTGGCCTGCTGCTCTCCCGGCTTTCTCCCTACAGCTCTTGTCCAGAAAGGGCACCTTACAGAGCTGGCTGGCTCCTTGGCCCTCACCTTATTTTTTAAAAAGTCAGAGCTAGTTCCATAGTGCCCTGCGTCCTTTTGTTCTTGATCTCCTCTTAAAGGGTCCTTGCCCTTTGTAAAGGGCTAATGTTTTGGCTCCCTGCTTCTCCTACATCCCTTTTATTGCTGTTGCCATCCCTTTCCTGCCCCGGAACACCCCCTCCCCCAGCTCCCTCTCTCAGGGCTCACCATTGAAGTCCTCGCTTCTTTCCCTGGAAATCAGAGATTGAAAAACTCTCTCCCTTTCCCCTTCAGGGCAAGATCTTCAGCTGGAAGGGGGTGCCTTGGGGTCCTGGGGGAGTGCCCCCCTGCCCTCCTCCAGGGCCAGGGGACCAACATCTTCAGGCAGGAAATACTCAGACCACTGTGAGGCCCGGGCTTCAAGGCCTGGAAAAAGCCGCATCCCTGGCCGTGACCACCGGCGCTACTACCACGACCACTGGCGGCTGGAGTACCTGATGGACTTCAACCCTGCCCGGCACGGCATGGTGTGCATGGTGTGCGGCAGCTCCCTGGCCACCCTCAAGCTCAGCACCATCAAGCGCCACATCCGCCAAAAGCACCCCTACTCCTTGCACTGGAGTCCCCGGGAGAAGGAAGTCATCAGCAACAGCTGGGATGCACACCTGGGGCTGGGGGCCTGCGGAGAGGCCGAGGGCCTGGGGGTCCAGGGGGCTGAGGAGGAGGAGGAGGAGGAAGAAGAGGACGAGGAGGAGGGGGCTGGTGTCCCCGCTTGCCCGCCCAAGGGCCCAGGTAAATGCAGATTCTGTAGAGGCGGGGGCCTGGGTGGCCAGTGGGGTGCAGTGGGTCAGCCGCTCTGCCAAGGAGCTGGTGTTCTTGAGCAAGTCACTGCTCCTTCTCTGGGTGGGGTCTGTTTATCGCCCTTATTATACAAAGGTGGGGGAAGGACAGTGGGGTGAGAGGGTCTCCGATGTCCATGACAGCTTGGATATTCTGTGGTTTTTGAATATCAAGGAGAGAGGTTGGGCGACAGGCCGTTGAAAGGCTTGGAGCGGGGAGGCCTGGCTGGGGTGGGTGAGGGAAGGGGAGGGTGCTGGAGAGGTGTGGCTGACGGTGAAGGCCAGGGACAGGGCTAAATTCCACTGTGGGGGAAGTGTGGGTGGTGCTTGAAGTGTGAGCAGAGGAGGGTTTAGGGAGGTGAAGTTAGGAGTTCAGGGGAGAGGAAGAGAAGGGCAAAGGTTAGGCCTGGGGCCCAAGTGAGAGAGTGGCTGTAGTGGGGTGCTCTGTGGGGCCAGCGTCTCAGTTCCTTCCCTCCAACCCTTTCAGGCAAAGCCCCAGCTGGTGGGGGCTGCCGGCGCCAGCGGCGAGGGGGCCCAGTGGCACCCCGGGCTCGGCGTCTGCGCCTCTCAGCCTCCCGGAGGGCCGGGGGCAGCAGGGGGCTGGGGGCCCGGCGCCTGGAGAGGAGGCTGAAGGAGTCCCTGCAGAACTGGTTCCGGGCCGAGTGTCTCATGGACTATGACCCGCGGGGGAACCGGCTGGTGTGCATGGCCTGTGGTCGGGCACTGCCCAGCCTGCACCTGGACGACATCCGTGCCCACGTGCTGGAGGTGCACCCCGGCTCCCTGGGGCTCAGCGGCCCCCAGCGCAGTGCCCTGCTGCAGGCCTGGGGGGGCCAGCCTGAGGCGCTGTCTGAGCTCACCCAGTCCCCACCAGGTGCGAGGCCCATCCCAGGCTGAGACCCCCTCATAATGGGGCTCTGAAGTGGGGTCTGGCCAAAACTGGGAGGCAGGGACTTAGGGCTGAGGGCTGAAGGCTAGGAGCTGGCGCTCCACACACATACACTCACTCCGCCCCCAGACACAGACAGACTGGGGCCTTTAGCTTGGGGCTGGGGTGAGGAGCCAGGATGGACCCCTCTGCGTGAGCAAGGGCAACCCAGCCAGCAGGCTGAGCCCCTCTCCCTCACCCCTTCCCCAACAGGCGATGACCTCGCCCCCCAGGACCTGACCGGAAAGAGCCGGGACTCGGCCTCCGCTGCTGGAGCCCCCACCTCTCAGGATCTCAGCCCCCCAGACGTAAAGGAAGAGGCTGGCTGGGTCCCTGAGAGGCCCGGGCCCGCAGAGGAGGAGGAGGAGCTGGAGGAGGGCGAGGGCCAGAGGGCGGGGGTCCCGGGCCGGTCGCCGCGGGGCCGCGCCCACCGCCGCCACCCCCAGGAGCGCTGGCGGCTGGAGTACCTCATGGAGCTGGACGGCGGCCGGCGCGGCCTGGTGTGCGGGGTGTGCGGGGGCGCGCTGGCCTCGCTCAAGATGAGCACCATCGAGCGCCACATCCGCCGGCGCCACCCGGGCTCCACGCGCCTCGGCGGGCCCGTCCAGGCCCTCATCGCCCGGGAGTGGAGCGAGAAGGCCGCCCACCTGCTGGCCCTGGGGCTGCCCCGCCCCGAGTCCCCCCGGGGCCCCGCCGCCCCGGACACAGCCGCAGTCTCCGAGGAGGGGGGAGGGGACGAGGAGGAGGAGCCAGAGGAGGAGGAGGAGTGGGGTGAGCGGTGGGGCCAGAGCAGGCGGAGAGGGAGAGCCGGGCAGGGCCCCGGGCAGGCAGGGAGCGAGGGTCGGGCGCTGTTGGGGAAGAAGGGACTGGAGGATGGGATAGAAGGGCAAAGGCGGGGTGACCGGAGATGAGACGCGGGGCCCGGCCTGTTGTCCCCCGCCGTCGCCAATGCGGCCCTTTGTCCCTCCCTAGGCGACGTTCCGCTGTCTCCTGGGGCTCCCTTGGAACGGCCCGCCGAAGAAGAGGAGGACGAAGAGGACGGCCAGGATCCCGGGGGACTCGCCTTGCCGCCGCCGCCTCCCCCGCCGCCGCCCCCGCCCCGCAGCCGGGAGCAGCGGCGGAACTACCAGCCGCGCTGGCGGGGCGAGTACCTGATGGACTACGACGGCAGCCGGCGCGGCCTGGTGTGCATGGTGTGCGGGGGCGCGCTGGCCACCCTCAAGGTGAGCACCATCAAGCGCCACATCCTGCAGGTGCACCCCTTCTCCATGGACTTCACGCCCGAGGAGCGCCAGACTATCCTGGAGGCCTACGAGGAGGCGGCGCTGCGCTGCTACGGCCACGAGGGCTTCGGGCCGCCCGCCCCGGCGCCGCGCGACGGCGGCGCGGACCTCAAGTCTGGCGCCGTGTGTCGGGCGTAGCGGCCTAGCGGGCCCACGGGTCGGGTCGGGTCGGATCGGGCTCTCCTCGCCCTGTGCTCGCCCGGACCTCCCACTTGGCAGATCCTCGCGCCAGGTGTTAGAGCTTCCCGCGGCCGCGCCCCCCGCTGGCCGGGCCGGGCGGAGACTGGGGATCGGGTGGGGCCACCGGCGTTCGCGAGGTGCCGCTTGGGTCCCTGAGCCAGTCGGTACGCTGCGGGAATGCGCACTCTCCCATCGGCCCAGAGCCCTGCCCTCCCCGCGCAGGGCCCACGTTTTCCGAGAATCCAAAGCGGCCTCCAAGTGTTAGCGCCGAGCGCTCCCGGCCGCACCCCGCGAGGGAATCCTCCGCAGGCCGGGACTGGGGGCGCCGTCAGTCAGTATTGGGGCTACGCAGGCTCTGGCCCTGGCCTTGGCTGGGGGCCCAGTTCTCTGCAGCCTTGCACGCCGGCAGGCACGGCTCCCGGCTCGGGGGCTGCTGGCTGCCCTTCCCTAATTGGGATTCTCGGCCTCTCGGAGGCCCCGGCTGCGGACTGGGGCTTCCAGCGGGAGGCTGGGCCGCGGGGCTCGGGAGCCTTCCCGGGCTGGCAAGGCGCATTGGACCGAGGGCGGGGCGATGCGCCCGGGGCCCGGGCCGGACCAGCTGCGCCTACCTCCGGGGCAGGCTCAGTGGGAACCGTGCGCCTGGCGGCTCCACCCTTCTCCCGGGCCGCTGCCACGCCCTCCAGGACATCTTGTAAAGGGATTAGCACTTTTTTCCTTTGCTCCTCTTGCCCCGAGGGCCCTTGCTTACCCCTAAACTCAGAGTCGGGCGCCACCAGGTCCGGGGGAGCCCGGGGCACAGGCGGTCCCGGCAGTCAGCCTTCGATTCCCGCTCCATCCCCATCCCCCTTTGTCCGCGGTGGATGCGGCGCCGGTTCTCAACCCGCAGGGCCTGGGGCCGGGCCTCGGTCTCTTTTCCCCGTGGCAGCCCCAGGCCCTGTGGGGCAGGGAAGGGGCCCCGCGATCTCCCAGGCAGGTCCGAGAGGGATGTGTAGATTCATTCTCCCGTGGAGAACAGGTGGCCCCGAGATCAGGCCCTTTTTTGCTCTTTGTATTTTATTTTGAAACTGTATTTAATGCTTTTATATGAAAGGGGGAGGGGCGGGGACAGAGGACCCAGTCACCCTTATGTGCAAATGTCTTATTTATTATGCGTGTATCAGAGATAAGCTGTGAGAGGTGGTGGAGGGAGGACCTGAAGGGAGGAGGAGCGAGGGCAGAGGCGGGGACGGGAGGACCCCAACTAGCTGTGCTGATGTTACTCTTGCTGGGAGACTCCGGGCCCTACTGTCTGCTCTTCACAAAGCCAGGCTGCTGCAGGGACAGTTCCCTCGGTCCTAAAGTCGGGGCGGGGAGGCTAGTGGGTGGAACTTGAGGGTTAGGTCTGGAGAAAGAGATGCCCTGGCAGCGGGGGCCAGCCCCTGCTTCGGGGTGGGAAAGCAAAGGGCAAAGAGGAGGTCCCTCCTCTCACTCCTGACCCCCAGGCCAGAACCCAAGGTTCAAGTGCCTCAGGCCCAGTCCCCTTGACTCTTCCTGTTTGGGAGTTGGATTTTATACCACGGATTTTATAGCATTTTTATATAATTCAAGATTGTGAGAATTGGAAAGGGCCCTGAGATCACTAGTACCACCCTCCTCCCCTTCACAGATAGGTAAATTGGAGCCCAGGAACCCAGATGGCCATACAGCCAGGTAGGCACAGTAGAAGAACTAGAATGAAAATTCTAGCTCCCGACTCAGTGTTCTTTACCCGATACCAGACTGCTTCCCAATTCACTGGTTATTAAAATTTATCAGGCCTGCCGAAGGATTGACATGCTGGGCACTGCAGGCCACCACAGTGGATATATGACTCCTGAAGGTGGCAAAGCCCTGCACACTGCTTTGGGATGAGCACGCTGAGCTCTGCAAGGCCTCAGCTGGAAGGCGCCGTGGGCTCGGCCTTCCTCTCCCCAGCAGAACTCGAGGCGGGGCGCTGCCACCGGGCCCAAGGCCTCCTCGGCAGGGGGCTTTGTGCTCTTTGTTGTGGAGGCCACCAGGGATTCAGGAAGATCCTGAATGGGTTGTCAGTTGACTGAAAAGTAAATTCCCAGTGAGTTTGAACCTCCAGGGTTTTGGGGACAGTATTAAAAGCTTGAGAACGGAGATTATGGATGGCACCAGGCTGTGCACTGCCATTCTTTTACTTTCCTTCATGTATTTTTTCAGATCCAGAGTATTAACACCCTCAATATTACTCTGCCTGCTCAAAAACAGTAGGTAAATTGGGGCAACCAATTTATAATCACTCAAGCCCACTGCCAAAGTTCAGATAAGCCAGGGCGGAGGAGTTAGAGGTTTTCCCCCCTCCACAGGCAGGGAGAGGCCTCAGGAGGAGAGTGGACATGTTTACTGAGACAGCCCCAAACACACCAGCTCAAAGTGTGTCTCAGAGCAGCAGCATCACCTTAGGAATCTGCCAGAAGTAAAAATTCTTGGGCCATACCCTAGGGTTACTGAATCAGAAACTTGGTTGGGGCCTAGCAGTCTGTTTTCATGAGCCCTTCACTGATCTTAATGCAGCTGAAGTGCTGGGCACCCGTGATGGGGAAGGGCTGCGGTTGTGATTCCGGTGATTTCTGCTTTGTTGGAAGTTACGGCCTCACAGGTTAGAGCCTGCAAGTTGAGTTGGCCTTCTTGCCTAGGTGTGCCTCCTTGCCTTGGGATTCTGACATGAACAGGTGAAGTCTCCATGATTTTTTTTTTTTTTTTGTTAATGGTATGCTTGCTATTATGGCCAATATGTAAATGTTACTCTGAATACATATTTATATACCATGTTACTTAGTGACATTATTCAGACATTTGTATGCGTATTTGTGAAGTTGTTTGCATCAGTCATTTAAAGAATATTTCAGCCTAAGTTTTCTAAGAGGTATGTTGAATACATTTTTAAAAGCCAGCTTAAGGGTCACAGCAGCCTTAGTTTAGGAGAAGAGCTAATCACAGGTGACCACTCAAGTTTTTTCAATGAAGACCTGATGATGTATTTAGTTCCCATTTTCCATGGTGATTGACTCAATTTAAGTGCATCGTGGCTATATGTAATTTACAGGCTGCTTTACGTTGCAGGTGGGGAAATCTCCTAGGCTGGTGTGAGGCCGATCTGGGATAAAAGACCCCCTGACCCCTCCTCATTCTAAGGTCACCACCTCTTAGAGGGTCTCTTATTTTCTTTCAGAGATCAAATAAATGCACAGTTATGCTCTACAACTAAATTCTGCAGTCTTGGGAATCCTTACGATTATCAACTGTTAGTCACTTTTTAAAGCCCCCAGAGTGGAGTGAGGATAGGGGGAGTGGAAGCAGTGTTTGGTTCTTACTTTACCCAAACTGTGTATAAAGAATAAAGTTAGCAGAATGATGCCACAGTCATTGTGTTTTTTTTTTTTTTTTATTAATACCACATCAATTTGCAATTTTACAGGAACCAAGATTCAAGCTCCTTAGGTGCTACTGTATTTATGTTGCACGCACAGACACGTACACAGTTTCATTAGTAATTTTTCATCTATAGGTTTTTCTTAAAAAAAAAAAAAAATCCTGTGTGGCACAAAGATCTCTTCAATTATCTAAACACAGCAGCAACAGAAGAAAAACTGGATGTGGCGCTTCCACTGCAGAAGGTCTTTTGGAGGGGAAGCCCAAAAAGACAATCACTGACTTCCTGGGAGGGCAGAGGATATGGATGGAGAATGCACTTCCTACTAGGACATGAAACCAGTTAAAACACTCAAAAGGGGCTAAGAAAATAAGACGGAGTAAGGCAAGGGTACCTTTTACCCATCCAAATTCCTAACTAATTTTCCCAAAACGTGGAAAGACAATTTCCTTCCACTACTTTTTGCAGCTGCCGTACTTTGGGACTATCAAATATCATAGTCCTTTAAACTCACCAGTGCATATTCCCTCTGAACGATCATGACTGTGAGTGAGAACGCGAAGGAACTCACAGATGATTTTTCTTTCAAGTTCGCTGAATTTTCATGTTGAAGGTGAAGAAAAAAACTTACCCTCAAATGGGAATCGGAGATTTGAATCTCGGGAAAAGATCAAGAAAAAAAGGCTTTCTGTATTTCACCTCTTGAGAATGTTCCCCCCACATACTGAGATAGGATCACAATAACTCAATAACTGAGGAGCCCACATGCAGGTTATTTTTTTCTCTAACAAGTTTACAGCAGTGTACAGCAGTTACAGACATTTACTTTATCATAAGAAAAGTACAACCATATTTATTAAACTTAAGGTGAGGTGGGCAGGGGAGAGGGAGGAAAGCACATTCAGGAATGAGTTCTCAAACTAATGCTCAGAACTGGTGTCCAGTGACATAGAAACCACTTTCCCAAATGGCAGAGTCTTTCCTTCCCTGGGGATAGTGGCAGAGGGAGTGGCGGCCACCGCAGCATTCCCGTTGACTCCCTCTCAGTCCCACTTTCCATTTCTATTCTTTTTTATCAGATGGCATTCTTGGAATCAGGAATTATCACTATCACCTATAAGTTATTCATCAAGTTGAAAGTTAAATCACTAAAGAAAAGGAATACCAGGAGTAGCTGCTCACATTGTGGGGCAGGAAGATAGGATTTGAGGGCTGCCAAAAAAAAAAAAAAAAACCAAGGAAGATATCACACTCCTGTCCCCAAATAATTTTTTCATAAGTTAATCATACTTCTTAAGGGTAAAACTATAATGGATAGCTGAGTAAGACTAGTGCTGAAAACTGGATAGAAGGATCCAGAGGTGTTCTATCTTTCATTTTCTCTTCTACCTCCAATCTTTCCCCTTTCAAGCTACAGGTAAAGGCTCCACCACCATTAAGGTATTGACTTATCCTATGAATTTGATTCTTTCTTTATTCTTCTGAGTTCTAAGATAGTTCTTTTTCAGTCCATCAATTTTTGTGCTTGATATTGAGGGTTAAAGGGAAAGGATGGGAGAAAACACCAAATTAAAAAAAAAAGCTTGGAATGCAGGCTCAAGCTGACACTGAGTATGTTCCTTCATAGTACAAGTAACGACATTATAACTATTAAATGGTGTTTTAGTAACTGTTGCATTTCTGGTTTCCATGTAGTTATTCTGCCTTTTTTTTGGCGATTCCGGGGAGTTTTGCTTGGATCCTATTGAGAAAAGGAGGGGAAAAAGAAAGAAAGTGAAAACATAAGCATTTGATCTAGGTTTTTATTTTAACTGTGATGCTAGAGGACAGTCCTGGACTTGCATAGGCAATGTGAAACGCATTCTCCCGGCTGGGCGCAGTGGCTCACGCCTGTAATCCTAGCACTTTGGGGAGCTGAGGCTGGCAGATCACGAGGTCAGAAGTTGCAGACTAGCCTGGCCAATATGGTGAAACCCCGTCTCTACTAAAAAGTGCAAACATTAGCTGGGCGCATTGGTATGTACCTGTAATCCTAGCTACTCCGGAGGCTGAGGCAGGTGAATCCAGGAGAATCGCTTGAACCCAGGAGGCGGAGGTTGCAGTGAGCAGAGATCGTGCCACTGCACTCCAGCCTGGGTGACAGCTAGACTCCGTCTCAAAAAAAAAAAAAAAAAAAAAAAAAAAAAAAAAAAAAGGCCGGGGTGGTGGCTGGCTCAAGCCTGTAATCCCAGCACTTTAGGAGGCCGAGGCAGGCAGATCACGAGGTCAGGAGATCAAGAACATCCTGGCTAACACAGTGAAACCCTGTCTCTACTAAAAATACAAAAAGGCTGGGCGCGGTGGCTCACGCCTGTAATCCCTGCACTTTGGGAGGCCGAGGCGGGCGGATCACGAGGTCAGGAGATCGAGACCATCCTGGCTAACACGGTGAAACCCCGTCTCTACTAAAATACAAAAAATTAGCCGGGCGTGGTGGCGGGCGCCTGTAGTCCCAGCTACTCGGGAGGCTGAGGCAGGAGAATGGCATGAACCCACAAGGTGGAGCTTGCAGTGAGCCAAGATCGTGCCACTGCACTCCAGCCTGGGCAACAGAGTGAGACTCCGTCTCAAAAAAAAAAAAAAAAAAAAAGAAAAGTGTTAACAAATTCAAAGGGCTGGGTTCACAGTATTTGCTATTAATAATTCAAAATAAAAGCAGGGCTCATGCCTGTAATCTCAGCACTTTGTGAGGCCAAGGTGGGAGGATCACTTGAGGCCAGAAGTTTAAGCCTGGCCTGGCCCAGCATAGTGGGACCCCCATCTCTATAAAAAATAAAAAATTAGCCAGGGCATGGCACATGCCTGTAATGTCAGCTACTCAGGAGGTTGGGGTGGGAGGATCACTTGGGCAAGGGAGCTCAAGGCTGCAGTGAGCTTTCAGCTTGTGCCACTGCACTCCAACCTGGGTGACAGAGTGAGACCCTGTCTCTAAAAAGCAAAAGAAAAAAAAAAAAACATATTGTCCTTTAGGTATAGGGAAAAACAAAGTACAAAGAAGAAAACTATTTGATACAGGGAGTCATAAAGATGTTTTCTATCTTTATTTTATTTCCTGATTTAATTATTAATTGGTTTTAAAAAAATGGGAACAGAGATTTGGCAATCTTAGAAAAGACAAGTTTGAGCCTTAAGTTACTTATTTACTAAACTGTTGTTTCTGAGAGGGATGTGTTTGGCTTAGGTGAATACATGTGAAAATAAATGAAGGTGGAGAAGCAACCAATAACTATTTTTTTTGAGACGGAGTCTCACTGTCGCCCAGGCTGGAGTGCAATGGCATGGTCTCAGCTCACTGCAACCTTGCCTCCCAGTTTCAAGCGATTCTCCCGCCTCCCCCCAGTTTCAAGCCTGCCGAGTAGCTGGGACTACAGTTGCGCGCCACCACATCCGGCTAATTTTTGTATTTTTAGTAGAGACGGGGTTTCACTATGTTGGTCAGGCTGGCCTCGAACTCCTGATCTCGTGATCTGCCCGCCTCAGCCTCCCAGTGTTGAGATTACAGGCGTGAGCCACCGCGCCCAGCCTGCAACTAAGAACGTCTAAAAGCCAGTTCAAAAAGGTAGAGTAGCCTATGGTCCTTGCTACTCTAGGAGAAGCTGAGGTGGGGGGATCACCTGAGCCCAGGAGGTCGAGGCTGCACCTCACCTCAGCCTGGGTGACAGAGTGAGCCCTGTCTCCAAAAAATTCCACTGATCTTTTTTTTCCATTGATCCTCTTGTCTCAGCCTCTCCAGTAGCTGGGACTAAAGGTATGTGCTACCATGCACAGCTAATTTTTTATTCTTAGTAGAGACAAGGCTCTATTACATTGCCCAGGCTGGTCTTCAACTCCTGGGCTCAAACAATCCTCCTGTCTCGGCCTCCCAAAGCACTGGCATTACAGGTGTGAGTCAAAATGCCTGGTCTGTTGATAATTTTTAATCTAAGATACAAAGGTCCATAAGGCAGGGCCAAAACATATATAAAGGATTTTTTTTTCCTTTTTACAGAAGCAGCTATAATAATTTCTAGTAAAATGAAACTATTAACCAAGGTTTTTATCAAAATGAAAATTACTTTCCTTGGCATCAGCATTTTGTACAAGGGACTAAAGATAATTGGGGGGAAGGAAGCATACCTCATGATGATGTGGTCTTTAAATGTACTTACTTTTCAACAATTGACTTGGTCTGATCTCGGGCGATGCCAACATAGTGATCAATCTGGGTCTTTAAGGAAGGAAAATAGATTCAGTTGTGGTAACATACAGATCACCAATTTTCCTGAAGGCACTGCTCTTTTGTCTAGTTTAACCATTTTTTAAACACTACTGACTAGTCTAGAAAATGAAAATACCCAGTTTTTATAAGTTTTTTTTTCTGAGATGGAGTCTTGCTCTCACCCAGGCTGGAGTGCAGTGGCACTATCTTGCTCACGGCAAGCTCCACCTCCCGGGTTCACGCCATTCTCCTGCCTCAGCCTCCCAAGTAGCTGGGACTACAGGTGCCCGCCACCACTTTTTTGTATTTTAGTAGAGACGGGGTTTCACCATGTTAGTCAGGATGGTCTCGATCTCTGACCTCGTGATCCATACCTGCCTCGGCCTCCCAAAGTGCTGGGATTACAGGCGTGAGCCACTGTGCCTGGCCTTCTTTCTTTTTTTTTTTTTAGATGGAGTTTTGCTCTTGTTGCCCAGGCTGGAGTGCAAGGGTGCAATCTCGGCTCACCGAAACTGAAACCTCCACCTCCCGGGTTTAAGCAATTCTCCTGCCTCAGCCTCCCAAGTAGCTGGGATTACAGGCATGTACCACCACGCCTGGCTAATTTTTTATTTTTAGTAGAGACAGGGTTTCTTCATGTTGGTCAGGCTGGTCTTGAACTCCCGACCTCAGGTGATCCACCTGCCTCGGCCTCCCAAAGTGCTGGGATTACATACACGAGCCACCACACCCAGCCTTAAAAGTATTTTTAAAACCTCTGGTTTTAGAATCCAAATGACACCATAAACACCCCACACTTTGTTAAAGTTAAAAAAAAAAATCACTCATCTTTTGCAGAGGTTAAGTCTTACTTCGTAAGTATTTTCTTTAGAGACACTGGAGTATATAACAGTTTCCAATTACTAGAAACTGTGTGTCTAATCTATTTTCTGTGATCATAAATACATCATGGCTCTTGTGTAACACCAATTCACTTAATACCAAAAAGCCAAAAAGACTCTTGATGGATGACTTAATCCATAAAGAATAATGTCAGAGCATCTAGTATACTTGGTACACATCATCCAACAATGCAAATACCTCTTCACACTGATGGATTACCTTAATAACCTAGAGTTTAAAGTTTCCTTTTAGACACCCGGCTTTTATTCATTTAAGCGTTTTTTTGTTTTTTTTTTTTTTTGAGATGGAGTCTTGCTCTGTCACCCAGGTTGGAGTGCAGTGGCGCAATCTTGGCTCACTGCAACCTCCGCCTCCCAGGTTCAAGCAATTCTCCTGCCTCAGCCTCACGAGTAACTGGGACTACAGGCGTGTGCCACCACACTAGGCTAATTTTTATTTCATTTTTTTTGAGATGGAGTCTCGCTCTGTTGTCCAGGCTGGAGTGCAGTGGTGCAATCTTGGCTCACTGCAAACTCCGCCTCCTGGGTTCACGCCATTCCCCTGCCTCAGCCCTCCAGGCAGCCGGGACCACAGGCACCGGCCACCATGCCTGGCTAATTTTTTGTATTTTTAGTAGAGACGGGGTTTCACTTTGTTAGCCAGGATGGTCTTGATCTCCTGACCTCGTGACCCACCCGCCTCGGCCTCTCAAAGTGCTGGTATTACCGGCGTGAGCCACCGGGCCCGGCCCCACACTGGACTAATTTTTATATTTTTAGTAGAGATGGGGTTTTACCACGTTGGCCAGGCGGGTCTCGAACTCCTGACCTCAAGTAATCTGCCCGCCTTGGTCCCCCAAAGTGTTAGGATTACAAGCGTAAGCCACTGCTCCTGGCCTTTTTGAGACGGTTTCACTCCAAACACCCAGGCTGGAGTGCAATGGCACGATCTCGGATCACTGCAACCTCTGCCTCCCAGGCTCAAGTAGATTCTCCTACCTTAGACTACAGGTGCAGGCCACTGCATCCGGCTAATATTTTTTGTAGAGACAAGGTTTTGCCAGGTTGTCCAGGCTGGTCTTGAACTCCTGGGCTCAAGGGATTGTCCTGCTTTAGCATCCCGAAGTGCTGGGATTACAGGCAAGAGCCACCACCCCTGGCCTAAGCATTTTTTCAACTTATTACTTTTGCATGGAAAATACATCCACATGATTAAAAACTCAAAAGGCACACAGGTATAAAAAGGAAGTTTCTCTTTACTAGTCATCTCTCTCCTAAATATCCAGTTTCTCTCCTTGGAGGAAACTACTGTCACCAGTTTCTTATAGGCACTTGACAAAATTAGATTGTAGAAATAGTTATAAAAAGACTGCTCTGAACATTCAGTGTCTCAAAAATGAATTAAAACTAGTCATACATCAACTGGCACATTTGATTTGGAACAGACAGATGCTTACCTTGTACTTCTCATAGACAATTGGGACACTGAAAACGAGCAGTTCAGCTGTAAGACAGAATCATGGGACATGGCAAGTGTATATGAGAGTCACATCTTAAGACTCAGAGTAACATATACATTTTTCCTCACAAAATACAGGAAAACACAGGTATTCCTCAAAATGAGAAATCCTGGTTAGACCTCCCAATTAAGACAGCTAATTTAAGGCAGTGTTGAAACAAAACAAAAAAAACCTCTCCAGGTGTACAGGCTATCTTCTTTGTACCACAAATAACAATTTCCAAATTACCAAAATGGTTTCTGTAAGTAAGATCCCCATATTTAAACCAAATCTAGACAACTGTCCTTTGCTTCCAGCTGTTTTGACATTTCTTAATTTATAACTGAGACCATTTCATAAACCTGTGACCACAAAGGCTGGTTCCTCCAGTGCCTACTCCCAGGTCTGTATGGGTCAAGACTGGGAAATGAAGAATGAGTAGAGCCACGCTGGGCATTCTCTTCACTTTTATTCTTACAAACTACTCCAAAGAGTGTGGGCACATTCTCCTTGCCACCTTACCAAGAATTAGAAGGGTGATTCCGTTAAAAACAGCACCAACATAGGTCATCAGCCACATGAAGACAGCCAGCTGGGAAGGCCAATGTCAAAAGTTAAGCAGGAATAACCATAAGGCAAAATTCACATTAACTGATGTCATTCTCCTCCAGCTAATTAAGTCTGCATTAATTTAGTCATGTATGACATGGATAATTTCCAAATGAAGGTTCCCTACTTGTGTTATACATTTGAAGGTATGTGAGTGAAGTCTGTAGTTCTCTGAGGTCCAAAGACTGAAACTGCACTGCTGCCAATTACATCACCTCTCTTCTGATGTTTGTTCCCCAGCAGAAGACTATACCTTTCTCTAGTGACTCCTATCCCATTATAGAATAACTGAGCTAAGCATACGTTCATTTTTGTCTGATAAAATCCTATGTACTGTTTTTCCTCCGAATTATAACCCAGTCCCTGCTTTTTCTGTTTCACCACCAAGAGCTGCAGAAACAACTAACCTTCAAGGAGTCAACCAGATCTTCTACCAGAAAGAGACGAATAATGAGTTTCAGGGCCCTGTTGATGTGCACCATGGCAGCATTCATGTAATTATGGAAAGCTTCCGAGGACAGAGTAATGTCTACATCCAGGTAGGCTCTTCCAGAAGAAGAAACAACAGTCATACATTTGATATGGAAGAAGATTTTGTTAGCATAGTAGTTACTGAGAATGTGAAATTGGTCCCCAGGGTGCATTTTAGAATCTGTAGAAGCATTTTTTTGTTGTCATCAGGTGAGGTGGAGACACACTGTCATTTAGTGGGCAGAGGCAAATATGCCAGATGTCTGCAAAGTATGAAACGGTCATGCACAGTGAAGAGCTATGTTCTGTGTAACTTTTACTACCTCACTGGATATTCATGAAGGTGAATCCATTTATAAATAAGAGCCCAGAACACATAAAAAAAGGTACTTTTTTTTTTTTTAAGCAGATTTAACATATCCTGAAGTTTCTAAAACTGTATTTTGTTTATGCTAAAATTTTACTTTTTTTTTTTTTTTTTTTTTTTGAGACGGACTCTCGCTCTGTCGCCCAGGCTGGAGTGCAGTGGCTGGATCTCAGCTCACTGTAAGCTCTGCCTCCCAGTTTTACGCCATTCTCCTGCCTCAGCCTCCCGAGTACCTGGGACTACAGGCGCCTGCCACCATGGCCGGCTAGTTTTTTTGTATTTTTTTTAGTAGAGATGGGGTTTCACCGTGTTAGCCAGGATGGTCTCGATCTCCTGACCTCGTGATCCACCCGTCTCGGCCTCCCAAAGTGCTGGGATTACAGGCTTGAGCCACCGCGCCCGGCACTTTTTTTTTTTTTTTAAACATTTTGGAAAACCACATGTGTATTTGCAATTAAGAGCCCAGAACACATAAAAACAAGGTACTGGTTTTTTTAAGCAGTCTTTTTCTGAGACGGTGTTTCGCTCAGTTGTCCAGGCTGGAGTGCAATGGCACAATCTTGGCTCACTGCAAACTCCACCTCCCGGGTTCAAGATATTCTCCCACCTCAGCCTCCCGAGTAGCTGGGATTACAGGCACCTGCCACCTTGCATGGCTAATTTTCGTATTTTTAGTAAAGCTGAGGTTTCACCATGTTGGCCGGCTGGTCTTGAACCTCTGACCTCAGGTGATCCACCTACCTCAGCCTCCCAAAGTGCTGGCATTACAGATATGAGCCACCACGCCCAGTCTAGCAGTTTTAAATATCCCAAAGATTCCAAAACTTATTTTGTTTATGCTAAAACTTTACTGTTTTATTTTTTAAAAAACATTTTGGGAAATCACATTTGTATTGGCGATTATACAGGCAGGTGCAAGTATCTGAGTTTTTCTTTTTTTTTTTTCTTTTTCTTTTTTTGAGACGGAGTCTTGCTCTGTCACCCAGGCTGGAGTGCAGTGGCGCGATCTCGGCTCACTGCAAGCTCCGCCTCCCGGGTTCAAGCCATTCTCCTACCTCAGCCTTCAGAGTAGCTGGGACTACAGGTGCCCGCCACCACGCCCAGTTAATTTTTTGTATTTTTTAGTAGAGACGGGGTTTCACTGTGTTAGCCAGGATGGTCTCGATCTCCTGACCTTGTGATCTGCCGCCTCCGCTTCCCAAAGTGCTGGGATTACCGGCGTGAGTCACTGTGCCCGGCCAAGTATCTGACATCTTATGTTTCTTTGCTGTAGTCATGTCTGAGCAATTAAATGCTGACAGACATACTCTTTTATTATAAATGGCTATTTTCACACACCTTTATATCACAATTAGAATCTTTTTTTTTTTTTTTTTTTTTTGAGACAGAGTCTTGCTCTGTTGCCAGGCTGGAGTGCAGTGGCGTGATCTTGGCTCACTGCAACCTCCACCTCCTGGGTCGAAGCGATTCTTCTGCCTCAGCCTCCCAAGTAGCTGGGACTACAGGCATGTGCCACCATGCCCAGCTAATTTCTGTACTTTTAGTAGAGACAGGGTTTCATCATGTTGGCCAGGGTGGTCTCGATCTTTTGACCTCGTGATCCACCCACCTTGGCCTCCCAAAGTGCAGGGATTACAGATGTTAGCCACTGTACCCAGCCGGAATCTATTTTTAAAAATTAAAAGAAATTACATGCCACTGCACTCCAGCTTGGGCAACAGAGCAAAAGTCTATGTTAAAATAAATAAATAAATAAAAAACAGTTTTTGGGCTGGGCATGGTGGTTCACACCTGTAATCCCAAAACTTTGGGAGGCTGAGTGGACAGGTCACCTAAGGTCAGGAGTTCAAGACCAGCCTGGCCAACATGGTGAAACCCTGTCTCTACAAAAATACAAAAATTAGCCGGGCATGATGGGAGGTGCCTGTAACCTCAGCTACTTGGGAGCCTGAGGCAGGAGAATTGCTTGAACCTGGGAGGTGGAGGTTGCAGTGAGCAGAGATCATGCCACTGCACTCCAGCCTGGGTGACAGAACAAGGCTCCGTCTCAAAAAAAGAAAAATATTTTTTTAGAGATGGGGTCGTTTGATGTTGCCAAGGCTGGTCTCCAGCTCCTGGCCTCAAACAATCCTCCTGCCTTGTCCTCCCAAAGTGGTAGGATTACAGGCATGAACTACCATCCTTGGCAAACAAAACACTACAAATCTACAACAGTATCAAGCAAAATAAGGGGGTAAAAAAAGAAAAAAAAACTAAGACACCAGAGCTTGTTGCAAAATAGTAACATTTATCTACTCATTCAACAATATTGACTTGTTAAAACTAATTTGCAGCTCACGCCTGTACTCCCCAGTACGTTGGGAGGCTGAGGCAGGAGGATCGTTGAGCCCAGAGTTTCAGACCAGCCTGGGTGACATAGTGAAACTCCATTTTAATAAAAAATTAAAAAAAAATAGCTTGGTGTGGTGGTACATGCCTGTTGTCCCAACTACCTGGGGTGGGGTGGTGGGCTGAGGCAGGAGGATCATCTGAGTCTGGAAGTTCAAGGCTGCAGTGAGCCATGATCACACCACTGCACTACAGCCTGGGTGACAGAGCAAGACCTTTACTTAAAAAACGGCCGGGCACGGTGGCTCA
The DNA here is from genome assembly GCF_043159975.1 of Macaca nemestrina. Classification (NCBI taxonomy): domain Eukaryota; kingdom Metazoa; phylum Chordata; class Mammalia; order Primates; family Cercopithecidae; genus Macaca; species Macaca nemestrina. The sequence goes on from NC_092136.1 coordinate 10,678,587, forward strand.
AGCCTGTAATCCCAGCACTTTGGGAGGCTGAGACGGGTGGATCGCGAGGTCGGGAGATCGAGACCATCCTGGCTAACACGGTGAAACCCCGTCTCTACTAAAAAATACAAAAAACTAGCTGGGTGAGGTGGCTGGCGCCTGTAGTCCCAGCTACTCAGGAGGCTGAAGCAGGAGAATGGTGTGAACCCGGGAGGCGGATCTTGCAGTGAGCTGAGATCCGGCCATTGCACTCCAGCCTGGGCGACAGAGTGAGACTCCGTCTCAAAAAAAAAAAAAAAAAAGAAAAGAAAAAGAAAAAGAAAAAACAGGGCCGGGCGCTGTGGCTCACGCCTATAATCCCAGCACTTTGGGAGGCTGAGGTGGGCGGATCACTTGAGGTCAGGGGGTTTGAGAACAGCCTGACCAACATGGTGAAACCCCGTCTCTACTAAAAATGCAAAAATTAGCCAAGTGTGGTGGCAGGCACCTGTAATCCCAGCTACTAGGGAGGTTGAGGCAGAAGGCTGAGGCTGAACCATGAGTCGGAGGTAGTAGTGAGCCGAGATCGTGCCACTGCACTCCAGGCTGGGCAACAAGAATGAAACTCCATCTCGGGGGGAAAAAAAGAAAAAAGAAAAAACATGCCAGTGCAGTGGCTCATGCCTGTAATCCCAGCACTTTGGGAGGCTGAAATGTAAGGATTGCTTGAGCCCAGGAGCTGGTGACCAGCCCAGGCAACACAGGAAGATACTGTCTCAAAATAAATAAATAAAACACAATAAAATAAAATAAAAAGAAAAAAAACAAAAAAAAAATAATTTGCAATTATTATTATACTTTGAGACAGAGTCTCACTCTGTCACCTAGGCTAGAGTGCAGTGGTGGGATCTCCGTTCACTGCAACCTCTGCCTCTGGGTTCAAGCAATTCTCCTGTCTCAGCCTCCCGAGTAGATGGGATTACAAGCGCCTGCAACCGTGTCTGGCTCATTTTTGTAGTTTCAGTAGAGACGAGGTTTCACCATGTTGGCCAGGCTGGTCTTGAACTTCTGACCTCAAGTAATCTGCCTGCCTCAGCCTCCCAAAGTGCTGGGATTACAGGCGTAAGTCACCGTGGCTGAACTGCAATAAATGTTTTAATACCACATATAGTTGTAAGCTATTCCTTCTATTTTCACCAAGAGAAAATACAATGAGCACAGGTGCGACCAGAAACCTATTCTGTTGTAGTCCTGAGAGGTCACAGCAGGGTCTCCTTCTCTATGAAAAAAGAGCTTTCAAAAAACTGTCATTTGCTCATGTTAAAGTCAACATTGTTTATGGGGTAAGATTTTCAAGAGGAAAGTGTGAAGAAAAGATTTGTTAAAGTTACAGCACAATCAGAAAAGCTAGAAATTGTATACTAGAAATGTAGTCAGAAGATCTACCGACTTCATTAAGATTCCAGTGTTAAGAAAACTAGTAAGAGATAAGGAGGAAATCAGTAATAAACCAAGAATAAAAACACTGAGTTCTGATATTACCAACAGCACACACTCAATAAGATTTGAAAGTCATTTCAAGTCTTACCCATGTGGGGGTTTAAACATGCACTCAGAACCCCATCTAACTGAGTGCTGCTCTAGGTGCTCTGCTTTCCCTGCCCTGCTCAAGAATTTAGAGTCGCCAGGCGCAGTGGCTCACGCCTGTAATCCCCGCACTTTGGGAGGCCGAGGCGGGCGGATCACGAGGTCAGGAGTTCAAGACCAGCCTGACCAACATGGTGAAACCCTGTCTCTACTAAAACTACAAAAATTAGCCAGGCTTGGTGACGTGTGCCTGTAATCCCAGCTCAGGAGGCCGAGGCAGGAGAATTGCTTGAACCAGGACGGCGGAGGTTGCCGTGATCCAGCCTGTTTTTGAGAGACTGTCTCAAAAACAAAACAAAACAAAACAAAAACACACAAAAAAACAGCACTTTGGGAGGCCGAGGCAGGCGGAAGTTCGAGGTCAGAAGTTCAAGACCAGCCTGACCAACATGGAGAAACCCCATCTCTACCAAAAATACAAAATTAGCTGGGCGTAGTGGCGCACGCCTGTAATCCCAGCTACTCAGGAGGCTGAGGCAGGAGAATTGCTTGAACCTGGGAGGCAGAGGTTGCAGTAAGCTGATATCGCACCATTGTACTCCAGCCTGGGTAACAAAAGCAATATCTGTCTCAAAAAAAAGAATTTAGGGTCTTCTTTGAAGGACTCCCTTCGGGGACTCCCTCTTTGAACTTCAAGTAGAGCCTCTAATTTGTCAAAAAATTCTTGGCTCCTACCTTGGCCACTTCTTAAGGTGATTTCAAGGTCTCTAGGGGATGCTTCATGCCACCCACCAGCTGCATCAGGCCCCATAATTCTTGCTTTTTAGTCAGGTCTGAGTTTTAGACCTATCAGCTTCAGTGAACCCTTCCACTAAAATGCAGAATGTCACTTTTAAGACTTCAACTCACTTGAATGGATGGCCTTCTTCTGACTTCTGTACAGCTTGGATGACGGACTTGTAGATCCTGAAGCTGATGGTGACAGAGAGAAGAGCCAGGATGAGGTAAGAAACCACACTGATGACACTGAAAGCTGCCAGGGAAAGCAGCATGATCAGCGTGGTACCAAAGACAAACCCAGTCTTCTTCACATCTCTCCAGAAAATCAAATCGTGCACTGACAAAAGAAAAGGGAATATAAATTAGAGGAAATGCCCACAGCTACTATATCTTGCATACCTGTGGAGCCTCACATTAGCACACAAATACAGGTATGCCCCACTTTAAGATAATCTGGCTTTGTTTTTTTAAAGAGATGGTGGTCTCACTATGTCGCCCAGGCTGGCCTGGAACTCTGGGCTCAAGTGATCCTCCTGCCTTCACTTCCTGAGTAGCTGGAACTACAGGTGTGTGCTACTGTACTTGGTTCTAAGAGAATCTTATAAATGAAAATCAAATTATGTCAGGGGTGATAACTCACAAGGCAAAAGGTTCTTCTGCTACACTGATTAGGTTTCAGGATAGGATTATAAAAATTTAAGAGCTTATTTCAGCTATGGAAATACACTGGGGTAAAGTGCCATTTACCTTAAATATTTTGGCAGAAAGGATGATAAAGCAGATGTGGCAAAATCTTGCTGTTAACTAAATTATGCAAACCAGACCTATAAATTAGTTGGGTGAACAGACTATAAAACCAAAGCTAATTTTGCCCCAGTGTATAAATTGGGGCGGGGCAAAGAAAGTGGTAAATAAAAATAGACCAAGCACTATTAGTGCTAGTTACAAAGAAACACCAATCTCGATGTTAATCTGAAAAGAATTCAGGAAGGATTATGTATAGGGGACCATATAATTATCTAAGCCACAATACCCCCTCCTCCCTTTTTTGAGACAGCGTCTCACTCTGTCACCCAGGCTGGAGAGCAGTGGCACTATCATTTCTCAGTGCAGCCTTTAACTCTTGGGTTCAAGCAAACCTCCTACCTCAGCCTCCGAGCAGCTAGGACTACAGGTATGTGCCACCATGTCCAGGTACATTTTATCTTTTTTGTAGAGACAGGGTCTCAATATGTTGCCCAGGCTAGTCTCAAACTCCTGGCTTCAAGCAATCCTCCTGCTGTGGCCTCCCACAGTGCTGTGATTATAGGCATGAGCCACCATGCCTGGCCGAGCTGCAGTACTCTTAAAAAAAGTGAGTGGGGGCCGGGCATGGTGGCTCATGCCTGTAATTCTTGCACTTTGGGAGGCCAAGGCGGGCAGATCACCTGAGGTCAGGAGTTCAAGACCAACCTGGCCAACATGGCGAAAAGCCAGTCTCTACTAAAAATACAAAAACTAGCTGAGCATGGTGGTATGTGCCTGTACTCCCAGCTACTCGGGAGGCTGAGGTGGGAGAATCGCTTGAACCTGGGAAGCGGAGGCTGTAGTCAGCCGAGATCGCGCCATTACATTCCAGCCTAGGTGACAGAATAAAACTTTGTCTCAAAAAAAAAAAAAAGAAAAAAAGTGAATGGGGCTGGCAGGGTGCAGTGGTTCACACCTGTGATCCCAGCACTTTGGGAGGCCGAGGCAAGCAGATCACTTGAGGCCAGGAGTTCAAGACCAGACTGGCCAACATGGTGAGACCCCTGTCTCTACTGAAAATACAAAAAAATACCTGGGCGTGGTGGTGCACGCTTGTAATCTCAGCTACTTGGGAAGCTGAGGCACGAGAAATCACTTGAACCTGGGAGGTGGAGGCTGCAGTAAGCCAACATCGTGCCACTGTACTCCAGCCTGGGTGACAGAATGAGACTCTTTCAAAAGTGAGTGGGGCACTATTAATAATTATGTCAGGAAAAGAGTTTAAGTAGAAGTATTTCGATTTTCCCAGTTTGGAAGTCCCCAACTGTAAGATCCAGTTGCCCAGGATGGTCCTGGTTTAAAGACACCTCTAAATCTCTGAGTGGCAGCTGCCAGCAATCACCTCCAATCTAGCAGTGACATTACTTTTATTTTTATTTTTTTGAGACAGAGTCAGGGTTTCACCATATTGGCCAGGCTGGTCTCGAACTCCTGACTTCTAGTGATCTGCCCGCCTCGGCATCCCAAAGCGTTGGGATTATAGGCATGAGCCTCTGCATGTGGTGGCCATTACCGTTTGCGTATTTGTCTATGAAGGCTAATTTCACCATGAATATCTAGAGGACTTTCCTCCCAGCCACTACCTGCTCTCAAAAAGAGCAAGGGCTTTGGAGTTGGAGTGACATGAGTTTGAGTCCTGGTAATTTCTCACTATATTACTTGAACCTTTCCAAGCCTCCATTTCCTCATCTGAAAAATGAAGAAAATGAAATCTACTTCCTAGAGTTTAAGGAATAAAGAAGGCTAAGACACTGTAAATGACATGCAGTAAATACTTTAACCATAATCCAAATAAGGTTAGCTGAAAAGACTGATTTGGGATAAAACGAACCTGGGTGTGATTCAAGTTGTCTTGTGGGTACCTAGTTCTTCCCCACATTCAGCTATACAGCTCTCTTCTGAAACCATTTCTTTGAAGACTAACCTTCCTAGATCCAAAGAACCTTAACTTGAAACCAATAAAACACTAAAAATATGCTGTTGTATATAAGAAGTAATCACTGGTTCAAAGAGTCTGGCTAAGGGATGCAACGTACTAGGAGAAAGAGAAGGTATTATGACTCCTGATGGAACATGAGAGGCCCAGATAGTGATGCTGCAAAGGAGAGAAAGAATTGGGAGGCAACTCAGGCTTACTTGATTGAACTAAGAGATTGAACAGAAGAACTTAATAGAATGCTGCCTACTTAAAAGTGAATTCCTATAAGCAGGAGAATTCCTATAGTCAGAGTTCAAGTATATACATGTTAGAGCTCATATAACTACAGGAACAGTTTCAACATAGAAGGCTTAGAGGGCCAACGTCATCAGTAGTAGAACAAACCGATACCATATGCCTCCGGACATAGTGCATGCACTGAGAAAGACACAACATCACTTCTATGGTATTCCCGCCCAAAATACGTAACCTGCATCTAATAAGAAAACACCAGACAAACCCAGATTGAGAAATATTCTACAAAACTGGCCCGTAGTCTTCAAAAATGTCAATGGTATGAAAGACAGAGAAAGACTGAGGAACTTCTTTTAATCTTAATTCTCAGATTAAAGGAGAGTAAGGAGATGGGACGAGGCACAAAGTGTGATCCTAGATTGGACTCTGGAAAAGGGGTAAATACAGCTATAAATATATCATTGGTATAACTGACAAAATTTAAATGTGGACTATGTAATTGATAAAAGTACTGTTATCAATGTTTAATTTCCTAATTACTGTTAAATTTCCTTAATAACTTCCGTTGATTATGTAAAACAAAGATGTTTTGTTCAAAGCAAACACACTCCAAAGCAGGGGTAAAGAGGCAGAACGTTTGCAATCAGCTCTCAAATGGTTCAGGAAAAAAACATCTATCTATACTGAGAGGGAGGGGGGGATAATGCACATGTGGCCAAATGTTAACAATTGGTGAACCAGAGTGAAGATTATACAGGATTTCCTTGTAGCACAATTGTAATTCTTCTACACATTCAAAATATTTGAAAGACAGGAAGAGAAAGCTTAGAGAATAAGGCTGAGACCCAGAGAGAAAAGGATGTGTCAGAGAAGGAAAAGGGATAAAGACGACACGTGCCTAGATGTAAATCAGAAGTGTCTACCTTTAGGCCGGGTGTGGTGGGTCATGCTTGTAAACCCAGCACTTTGGGAGGCCAAGGTGGGTGGATCATTTGCGGTTAGGAGTTCGAAACCAGCCTGGCCAACATGGCGAAACCCCATCTCTACTAAAAATACAAAAATTAGCCAGGCGTCGTGGCGCGTGCCTGTACTCCCAGCTACTCAGAAGGTTGAGGCAGGAGAATCGCTTGAACCTGGGAGGCAGAGGTTGCAGTGAGCTGAGATCGCACCATTGCATTCCAGCCTGGGTGAAAGAGTGAGACTCTGTCTCAAAAAAAACCTTTGTGCAAATTAGAAAAAGTCACCCTGTCCTCATGCATGTTACTGCCATCTGCTGGAAAACTCATAAGAAATATTCAAACCTACAAAGATAACAAAGGTAGATAGTGCCCCTAGATGTGTACAGTAAACAACTTGTATAATAGTATAGGCCCTGGGCTCAGTCTTAAGATAAATGGTGGAATTATGGTCTGGGATAGAAAGGGGACATAGTGACTGAAGAGAGGAAAACAGAGGAAGAGTTTGGAAAAGATGGTTCAACACATAAGCCTCTGTCTGGAATGCTCTTCCCCAACTCCCCATTGCTTGCTTCTTTACTTTTCAGGTCTTAGTGCAGGGCTACTTCCTCAGACACTGCCCAGCCTAACAACCACTTGATTTGTAGCAGGCTCTTCACAGCTGTTACTGAATGCTTAAACATGGGGCCAAGCTAATGACCAAAAGACAACAAAACCATTTATTTCCTAATAATTCCCCTTAAACTAGTCAAGTTTTTGCACATGACTATTGACCACAGAAGACTAAGGATTCCAAGTATAGAACACCAAAGGAAGGAAACTGGCATGATTTTTGGAAACATTTCCCTCTATAATACCTTGGGGGAGAAGAAGATGAAAAATACGAAAAAAAAGTGAGAAATGAGGCAGTTGCTAATAGTTTAAAATATGAAGCCACTAGACTTACACTAGTTCTAGTGTGTATTTCATAACCAGCAAGAGGCTGCATGGCTTGCGTCCATGAAATTTTCTTTTCTTTTCTTTTTTTAGACAAGGTCTGGCTGTATCGCCCAGGCTGGAGAGAAGTGGCACAATCTTGGCCCATTGCAACCTCTGCCTCCTGGACTCAAGCTATCCTCCCATCTCAGCCTCCCAAGTAGCTAGGACTATAGGCATGCACCACCATGCCCAGTTGATTTTTCTGTTTTTTGTAGAGACGGGGTTTTGTCATGTTGCCCATGTTGGTCTCAAACTCATGGACTCAAACAATGCACTGGCCTTGGCCTCCCAAAGTGCTGGGATTACAGGCGTGAGTCACAGCGACTGGCAGAAACTTTCTTTTCATTCTTTTTTTTTTTTTTTTTTTTGAGATGGAGTCTCGCTCTGTCACCCAGGCTGGAGTGCGGTGGCCGGATCTCAGCTCACTGCAAGCTCCGCCTCCCGGGTTCACGCCATTCTCCTGCCTCAGCCTCCCGAGTAGCTGGGACTATAGGCGCCCGCCACCTCGCCTGGCTAGTTTTTTGTATTTTTTAGTAGAGACGGGGTTTCACCGTGTTAGCCAGGATGGTCTCGATCTCCTGACCTCGTGATCCGCCCGTCTTGGCCTCCCAAAGTCTTTTCATTCTCTTTTATTTTCTTTTTATTTTATTTTTTTGAGACGGAGTCTCACTCTGTCGCCCAGGCTGGAGTGCAGTGGCGCGATCTCTACTCACTGCAAGCTCTGCCACCCAGGTTCACACCATTCTCCTGCCTCAGTCTCCCGAGTAGCTGGGACTACAGGCGCCCGCCACCTCGCCCGGCTAGTTTTTTTGTATTTTTTAGTAGAGACGGGGTTTCACCGTGTTAGCCAGGATGGTCTCGATCTCCCGACCTCGCGATCCGCCCGTCTCGGCCTCCCAAAGTGCTGGGATTACAGGCTTGAGCCACCGTGCCTGGCCCATAACTACTTTTTAAAACAGGAAATTATTTATCTTTTAATGTGTTATCTTTCCTTCCTTTCCCACCTTTTTTATTTATTTTTATTTTTTGAGACAGAGTCTCACCTTGTCGCCAGGTTGGAGTGCAATGGCATGGTCTCGGCTCACTGCAACCTCCACCTCCCGGGTTCAAGTGATTCTCCTGCCTCAGCCTTTGACCGGCTGACATTACAGGCGCCTGCCACCACGCCCAGCTAATTTTTTGTATTTTTATTAGGGACAGGGTTTCACCATGTTGGCCAGGCTGCTCTCGAACTCCTGACCTCGTGATCCGCCTGCCTTGGCCTCCCAAAGCACTGAAATTACAGGCATGAGCCACCGTACCCGGCCCCTTTCCCACCTTTACCTTCCTTCATCAAGTTTTTGTTTGTTTTTTGAGACAGAGTCTCAGTCTGTTGCCCAGGCTGGAGTGCAATGGCGAGATCTCGGCTCACTACAACCTCTGCCTCCCGAGTTCAAGTAATTCTCCTGCCTCAGCTTCCTGAGTAGCTGGGATTACAGGCGCGCACCACCACGCCCAGATAATTTTTTGTATTTTTAGTAGAGATGGGGTTTCACCATGTTGGCCAGGCTGGTCTCGAACTCCGGACCTCAGATGATCTGCCCGCCTCAGCCTCCCAAAGTGCTGGGATTGTAGGCACGAGCCACTTGACATTTGTGCCCAGCTTGCGAAAATTCTTAACAAAAATTTAGCAAACCAAACACAACAATAAACACAATACTACTACATCATGACTGAGGTGTTTCTTTTGAAAAAATACAGGATTGGCTTAACATTCAATAATCAAAATATTCTCCATTTTAAATAATTCCACCAAGGAAGAATTCCATAATTCACCATATTAACAACTAAAAAAGAAAAACCATATGATCATCTCAAAAGATACAGAAAAAAAGCATTTGAGAAAATCCAACATTCATTCTTGATTTTAAAATCTCAGGAAACTAGGGAAGGGAAATCCCTCAACTTGAAAAAGGGAATCTACTGGTAACTTACAGCAAACATCATGCTCACTGAAAGAAGGCAAGAAGTTCTCTCTGCCACTACTCCTGTTTAACACTGTATTAAAGGTTCTAGCCAGTTCAGTAAGTCAAGAAAAACAGCCTGGGCGCGGCGGCTCACGCCTGTAATCCTAGCATTTTGGGAGGCCGAGGCAGATGGATCACCTGAGGTCAGGGGTTCGAGACTAGCCTGACCAACATGGTGAAACCCTGTCTCTACTAAAAATACAAATAAATAAATAAATAAATAAATAATTAGCTGGGTGTAGGGCTAGGCGCGGTGGCTTACGACTGCAATCCTAGCACTTTGGGAGGCTGAGGTGGGTGGATCACCTTAGGTCAGGAGTTCAAGACCTGCCTGGCCAACATGGTGAAACACCGTCTCTACTGAAAATACAAAACAAAGGCCAGGTGCGGTGGCTCACGCTGGTAATCCCAGCACTTTGGGAGGCTGAGGTGAGTGGATCACCTGAGGTCAGGAGTTCAAGACCAGCCTGGCCAACATGGCGAATCCCTGTCTCTACTAAAAATATAAAAATTAGCTGGGCATGGTGGCATGTGCCTGTAATCCCAGCTACTAGCAGGGCTGAGGCAGGAGGATCACTTGAACCTGGGAGGCGAAGGTTGCAGTGAGCCAAGATCGTGCCACAACACTCCAGCCTGAGCAACAGAGCAAGACTCCATCTAAAACAAACAAACAAACAAACATTGCCGGGAGTGGTGCTGGGCGCCTGTAATCCCAGCTACTCAGGAGGCTGAGGCAGAAGCATCACTTGAACCCAGAAGGCGTGGCCACAGTGACTTGAGATCACGCCACTGCACTCCAACCTGGATGACAGAGTAAGACTCCATATCAGAGAAAAAAAAAAAAAAAAAAAATTAGCTGGGCGTCATGGCATGCTACTGTAATCCCAGCTGCTAGGGAGCCTGAGGCAGGAGAATTGCTTGAAACCAGGAGGCGGAGGTTGCAGTGAGCTGAGGTCACACCACTTCACTCCAGCCTGGGCAAAAGAGCGAAACTGTCAAAAACAAAAACAAAAACAAAAACAAATAGGCATTCAGATAGGAAAGTAGTGAAACTGTCCTTATTCACGAATGGCATGATTGCCTATGCGGAAAATCTGATGGAATCCATAAAAAAAAAAGCTACTAGGACCAGGCGCGGTGGCTCATGACTGTAATCCCAGCACTTTGGGAGGCCGAGGCGGGTGGATCACGAGGTCAGGAGATCAAGACCATCCTGGCTAACACGGTGAAACCCCATCTCTACTAAAAATATAAAAACAAAATTAGCTGGGTGTGGTGACGGGCACCTGTAGTTCCAGCTACTCGGGAGACTGAGATGGGAGAATGGCATGAACCCAGGAGGCAGAGCTTGCAGTGAGCTGAGATCCCGCCACTACACTCCAGCCCGGGTGACAGAGTGAGACTCCGTCTCAAAACAAACAAACAAACAAAAAACTACTAGAACTAATAAATGAGTTTAGGAAGATTGCATAATACAAAGCTAACATACAAAATCAATCTTATTTCCATATATTAGTATTAACCAGTCAGAAACTGAATTTAAAAATAACATTTAAAATAGTGTAAAAAACAAATTAAATAGTATAAAAATATAAAATACTGGCCGGGTACGGTGGCTTACACCTGTAATCCCAACACTTTGGGAGGCCGAGGCGGGTGGATCACAAGGTCAGGAGATTGAGACCATCCTGGCTAACACAGTGAAACCCCGTCTTTACTAAAAATACAAAACATTAGCCGGGTGTGGTGGTGGGCACCTGTAGTCCCAGCTACTTGGTAGGCTGAGGCAGGAGAATGGCGTGAACCTGGGAGGCGGAGCTTGCAGTGAGCTGAGATACACCACTGCGCTCAAGCCTGGGTGACAGAGCAAGACTCCGTCTAAAACAAAAAAACAAAAAAACAAAACAAAATAAAAAAAACCTAGAAGAGCCGAAACAACTTTGAAAAATAAAGTTGGAAGATTCACACAACCTGATTTTAAATATAAAGCTACCATTATCAATATGCTGTAGTACTGGCCAAAAGATAATAGAACAATAGAATGGTACAGAAAATCCAGAAATAGACATTTGTGCATTAAGAGATGTTTAAAGATTATTTCAGGCCGGGTGCAGTGGCTCATGCCTGTAATCCCAGCACTTTGGGAGGCTGAGGCGGGAAGATCACCTGAGGTCACAAGTTCGAGACCAGCCTGGCCAACATAGCAAAACCCCATCTCTACTAAAAATACAAAAGTTAGCTGGGCATGGTGGTGTATACCTGTAGTTTCAGCTACTGGGAAGGCTGAGGCAGTAGAATCACTTGAACCCGGGAGGCGGAGGTTGCAGTGAGCTGAGATCATGCCACTGCATTCCAGCCTGGGCAACAGAACGAGAAGCTGTTTCAAAAAAAAAAAATAAATGCTGGGCATGGTGGCTCACGCCTGAATTCCAGCACTTTGGGAAGCTGGGGCGGGTGGATCACTTAAGGTCAGGAATTTGGGACCAGCCTGGCTAACATGATGAAACCCCCTCTCTACTAAAAATACAAAATTAGCCAGGCGTGGTGGCACAGGCTTGTAGCCCTAGCTACTCAGGAGGCTGAGGCACGAAAATCGATTGAACCCAGGAGGCGGAGGTTGCAGTGAGTCAAGATCAAGCCACCGCACTGCAGCCTGGGTGACAAGAGCGAAACTCTATCTCAAAAATACTACTACTAATAAATAAAAATAAAATAAAATATAATAAAGATTATTTCACCCCTTAATGCTTCCTAGTTTCCACTTGGCCATGGTTCCCTATCTAGTAAAACTCTTTATCCCCAGCTTTAGAGTTAGTATAGCATAGAAATGACTCTGGCTCTAGAACGCCTGGGTTTGTATCCTCTTCCATTTGCTAGCTCTGTGATTTTGGACAAGACACTCAATCTCTCTGTGCATCAGGTTCCTCATTTGTAAAATAGGATAATACAATATCAACTTCATAGGGATGTTGCCAGGATTAAGTGGATTAATGTGTAGAAGTGCTCAGAATACTGTTGATTAGATAGTAACACAATGTTAGCTATTATTATTCATTTGACTGCCAACCTCTGCTACAATTGTAACAGAAAATTTAAAAATTGAAGTTAAAGTCAGCTACAGAGCAACAAGATTTTTTCCTTTCCTCTTTGTTGCCAGTAAGATACAAAGAAATTAAAGGTGGCTCATGACTGTAATCCCAGCACTTTGGGAAGTGGAGGTTGGAAGATCGCTTGAATTCCAAGAGTTTGAGACCAGCCTGGGCAACACAGTGAGACCCTATCTCTATTAAAAGAAAAAAAAAAAAAAAGGCCAGGCGCGGTGGCTCATGCCTGTTATCCTAGCACTTTAGGAAGCCAAGGTGGATGGATCACGAGGTCAGGAGTTTGAGACCAGCCAGGCCAACATAGTGAAACCCCGTCTCTACTAAAAATACAAAAAAACCAAAAAAATTAGCCGGGCATGGTGGCGGGCACCTTAGTCCCAGCTACTTGGGAGGCTGAGGCAGGAGAATCACTTGAACCTGGCGAGTGGAGGTTGCAGTGAGCCGAGATTACGCTGCTGCACTCTAGCCTGGGTGAGAGTGAGAATCCGTCTCAAAAAAAAAAAAAAAAAAAAAAAAAAAAGAAACTAAGATGGGGAGGTTAGAAGGGGCCTTATTAGCCAAATCTATTTTATGTATCAAATTTCCATATAAACCTTTCTATGAAAAAGTGCTGCACTATCAGAACTATGATGAAATAGAGTGGTCTGTAAATGATATACAGAGACAGAGAACCAGGAGATAAAGGCAGTATAATACATCACCTATGGGGCAGACCAGACCAACACAGAGTATAGATTTGTAGGTGGTAATTTGAAGCTACAGAAAAAGAAGAGATCACTTTGAGGCATCTCAACCCCTCAAATTCCACATATCAAAGAAAACATCATTTTTGACTGACACTCTTCCCTGATCAGAAAATAGTTCTACCCTGTAATCCCAGCACTTTGGGAGGCCGAGACGGGTGGATCACGAAGTCAGGAGATCGAGACCATCCTGGCTAACATGGTGAAACCCCGTCTCTACTAAAAAAAATACAAAAAAATTAGCCGGGCGAGGTGGCGGGCGCCTGTAGTCCCAGCTACTCGGGAGGCTGAGGCAGGAGAATGGCATGAACCCGGGAGGCGGAGCTTGCAGTGAGCCGATATCGCGCCACTGCACTCCAGCCTGGGCGACAGAGCGAGACTCCGTCTCAAAAAAAAAAAAAGAAAAAAGAAAAAAAAAGAAAATAGTTCTACCATCCACCCAGAAACCCAAGACAAATACAGAAATAGGGTTCACTCTTCCTTCTCCCTCATCAACTACACTCAAACATCAGGACTGGTTGCAGTCTTTTTGAATCTATCAGAAAAAAATAAAATCTTTTGATTAAGTGAAGAGTCTTAAACATTTTTAGGTCTTAAATTTACCTTCTATGAGCAGACTCTAGAGAAGACTGTCCAAGTCAGTGACTCTCAGCTGCGTGTGAGATGGGACAAAGGTTGTGGGATGGGGAGTAGATCCTGACTCCTGATGGCGCATATCACCTTTTTCAAGCTATGGGCAAATTATTGCTTGATTCTGATATGTGTCAGGTAGAGAATCACTACTGGAGAGAGCCACTGACACAGACAGGGAATGTCCTTTTCTTTGGGTGTGCTATGTGTATCTTGGGTGTTCTAAAACAGAAGAGAATTGTGAGGCAATGGGCTAACAAACTGCTACACTAGTACGCAACCTTATAGAGACAGATCGAAGCCTTGGCTAGTCTCTTCCTAAAGTCCTACAGGGAAGTGACCCAATCTAGTTCAAAAGGTACTGGAAAAATAAAAAGCCAAAAGCTCTCAAAAGAATGAAGTCAATGTTCCCTTACTTTTCAGGTTATAACTTTATCTTTAATATCATACCACTTAATTTCTTTTTTCATTTAAAGGACCTTACTTTCTTCTCTTTTCATGATTCATTACATGAGTAAAATCACTCAGTTATATTATTTTGCTAATGACAGATGAAACATCTGACAAGGAATGTCTGTACCAAGAGTGTTTATGTTGCTGGTGGAATTACGAGTGATTCCTTCTTTTTATTTTCCAAATCTTTTGTAATGTGGCCATATTACTTTTATTTTAAAAACTTTAAAATAAGGTATTTATTTTAAAGTTTTATTTTATTAAAGTATTTCTTGCCCGTGGTATTTAAGGATGCTGGCTGCAGTACCCATGTTACACCTGAAGAGGGCACTAACACATCCAATGGTAATCTCAGGCTAAGAAAAAAGGAAATCAGTCTTGCGCCATTTCCAGCAGGAACAGCAGAACCTTACTGATTCCCAATCCGTTAATTTTATTACCGAATTTGGGGAAAGCTCTTGTTTTGATTCTAAATAGCCATTTCCAAAAGTCAATTGACTTTACTCTCCCAAGTATACACCTCAAAGGTAGAAAAGAAGAGCTGTTCAAATACTTATTCTGAAAAGGAACAAATGTGAAAGAAATTTCAAGGTTTAGTAGTCTGTTAGCTTTACTTTCTTCTTCTTCTTCTTCTTTTTTTTTAAAGACAGGGTCTCACTCTGTCACCCAGGCTGGAGTGCAGTGGTGTGACTACAGCTCACTGTAGCCTCGACTTCCTGAGCTCAGGTGATCCTCTTGCCTCAGCCTCCCAAGGCTACAGGTGCATGCCAGCATGCCTGGCTAAATTTTTTTGTTGCCCACTCTGGTCTTAAATTCTTGAGCTCAAGCGATCTGCCCTCCTTGGCCTCCCAAAGTGCTGGAATTACAGGCGTGAATCATTGCACCCAGCTACTTCATTTTTTAAGAACAAATAAATCTCCAATTCATTCCACCTTCCTTGCAAAAGTTGCTTAAAATCTGTCTATAACACATCTCTAAGAACACTCAAACATGCCTGAAACGACTAAAAGGAAAAAAAAAGGCCATGCTTTATAACCTCAAAAAGGAAACTGTTAATAAAGGGGAAACAGTTAAGCTTTTTAATATGAACAATTTATGTAAAGACAGATGCAGACATTTTTACAGATTATTTCTTTTCTTTGGTTACTTTCACATTAATAGTTATAATAAATGAAGCCACTTTTAAGTTGCAAAAGAGACATCAGGTGACGTGTTTGTAAACTTAGGCCCAAATTCTGTGGCTGCTGAAATGGGTTAACAGTGTGCTCTGCTACAGATTTATTATTAACCAAAGAAATCCACCCCCTCAAAAGGCACAGAAAGATCACTGACAGAATACAAAGCTGTCACTGTCAAAGACAGACACACATACTTTTGGCCACAGATAAGTCTGGCAGTAGGCCAGAGAAATATGTAGGAACCCCTTTCAAACTAACGTTCATCTCACACACTCAGAAAAAATAGTTGTTTGTTCATTAAAATAACCTACCATCCCCTCTGCCCTCAATTTCAGATTTATAAAACAGAAAACAAAATGGCATTGTCTACCCCTCCCCAGGTGAACAGTATGGATCTAAAAATGTGAACTTTTGACCTTAGTTACCTAAAGAGTATTTTTCTTTTTTTCTTTCTTTCTTTCTTTTTTTTTTTTGGAGACAGAGTCTCATTCTGTTGAGCAGGCTGGAGTGCAGTAGCATGATCGTAACTCACTGCAACCTCCACCTCCTGGGTTCAAGTGATTTTCTTGCCTCAGTCTCCTTAGCAGCTGGGGCTACGGGTGCCCGTCACCAAACCTGGTTAATTTTTCTATTTTTAGTAGAGATTGGGTTTGACCATGTTGGCCAGGCTCGTCTCGAACTCCTGGCCTCAAGTGATCCACCCACCTCGACCTCCCAAATCGCTGGAATTACAGGCATGAGCCACTGTGCCTGGCCATCCATCTTTAATTTTATGGTTAGTGCATTTTACCTAAGAAATCTTTGCCTACCCTATGTCATGAAAATATTTTCCTATGCATTCCTGGAAAAACTTTTTGGTTTTAGTTTTTATGTTCAGAGTTCTAATTCATTTTAATTTTGGCATATCATGTGAAGTTAGAATTGTGGCAGGTGGAATTCTGAGATGGAGCTGGGCATGGTGGCATATACCCATAGTCCCAGTTACTCGGGAGGCTGAGGTGGGAGGATCCCTTGAGCCCAGGAGGCAGCAGTGAGCTAGGACTGCAACACTGCACTCTGGCCTGGGCAACAGAGCAAGCCCCTATCACAGGAAAAAAAAAAAAAAAAGGATTCTATGATGGCTTCCAAGACTCTTGCCCCTTGTTGTACATGCCTTGTATAACACTTTCCCCTGCCCCTAAATGTGGGCAGACCTGTGAATATAATGGAATCGTCATTCTAGTTTTTGCATTTGAGTTATACAGTCATTCCTCAGTATCTGAAGGGGATTGGTTCCAGGAGTCCCAAGGATATAAAAATCCATGGAAGCTCAAGTCCCTTATATAAAATAGCATGGTATTTGCATGTAACCTAGGCATATCCGTTTGTATGCTTTATTTTTTATGTTTTTTAATTTTTTTGAGACAGAGTCTCTGTTGTCCAGGCTGGAGTGCAGTGGCACAATCTTGGCTCACTGCCTCCGCCTCCCGGGTTCAAGCGATTCTACTACCTCAGCCTCCTGAGTAGCTGGGACTACAGGCGTGTGCCACCACGTCCAGCTAATTTTTTGTATTTTTAGTAGAGACGGGGTTTCACCATGTTGGCCAGGCTGGTCTCGAACTCCTGACCTCAGGTGATCCGCCTGCCTCAGCCTCCTAAAGTGCTCGGATTACAGGCATGAGCCACCACACCCAGTCTTTATTTTTTATTGGTTTTTCTTTTGTATTTTCAATCCGAGGTTGGTTGAACCCAAGGAAGCAGAACCTGTGGATGCAGAGGACTAACTGTATAAGATTCTCCTGATAGCTTCGAAGAAGCAAGCTACCATGTTGTGAGAGGGCCATGAGGTCAGGACCTGCAGGCAGCTTCTAGTAGCTGAGCATGATCTCCCCAGCTGATATCCAGGGAGAAAGAAAGTGGGTTTCTCATTCTACAACTTCCAGGAACTGAATTCTATCAACAACCAGCCAGCTTGGAAAGAAAGAGATCCCTGAGTCTCATGATATCACAACCCTCGTGAGGCCCTGAGCAGGAGGATCAGCTAGCCCATGCCTAGAATGCTGATCCATGAAAACTGTGAGATAATAAATTTAAGTTGCTAAATTTGTGCTAATTTGTTATTTCTGGGTTCTCTGTTTCTTTACTTGTCAACTTGTCAGTACCATACTGTCTTTATTACTGGAGTTTTATAATGTCTTTAAGTAAATGTTCCAAGTTTTCCAATTTTGTTATTTTTAAAAGGTTACTTTAGATTTGCTAGGCTCTGTGTGTTTCCATAGAAATGTCAGAATTGACCAGGCGCTTTAGCTCACACTTGTAATCCCAGCACTTTGGGAGGCCAAATTGGGCAGAATGCTTGGGCTCATGAGTTCAAGACCAGCCTGGGCAACATGGCAAAACTCCATCTTTACTAAAAATACAAAAATTAGCTCGGTGTGATGGCATATGCCTGCAATCCTAGCTACTCAGGAGGCTGAGGTGGGAGGATGGCTTGAGCCCAGGAAGCAGGGGTTGCAGTGAGCTGAGATCGCACCCCATGCCACTCCAGCCTGGGTGACAGAGGCAGACCTTGTCTTGAAAGAAAAAGAAAAAGAGAGAGAGAGAGAAATGTTAAACTCTGGGACTTTGAATTGTCTTGAATCCATAGATCAGCAGTGTGAGTAAGACTGACATCTTAACAACATTGAGTCTTCCAATTCATGAACTTCTCTCCTCTTAGTCATTCTTTATCTTCTCTCTGCAGTGCTTGGTAGCTTTTAGTACTGTGGTCTTAAGTACTTTTCTGGTTAAATTTATTCCAAGTATTTTATGCTTTTGGTGCTATTGTAAATGGAACTACTTGTTTAAAAAATTTAATTTTCTAGGCCGGGCATTGTGGCTCAC
The DNA here is from genome assembly GCF_043159975.1 of Macaca nemestrina. Taxonomy (NCBI): domain Eukaryota; kingdom Metazoa; phylum Chordata; class Mammalia; order Primates; family Cercopithecidae; genus Macaca; species Macaca nemestrina. Next base: position 10,696,781 of record NC_092136.1, read on the forward strand.
ACCTTGTAAACCCAGCACTTTGGGAGGCTGAGGTGGGCAGATCACTTGATGTCGGGAGTTTGAGACCAGCCTGGGCAACACAGTGAAACCCTGTCTCTACTAAAATTACAAAAATTAGCTAAGTATGGTGGTGCACACTTGCAATCTCAGCTAGAGGCGGAGGTTACAGTGAGCAGAGATTGCGTCACTGCACTCCAGCTGTGCAGTCTCTTTTGATACAGAGACTGTCTCAAAAAAAGGTTTTCTTTAAAATTGTCAAATTTTGCTATTAATATGTAACAACAAAATTGAGTTTTGTGTATTAACCTAATATCTATCCTGCAATCCTGCTAATTAATAATCCTACTTATTAATCCTAATAGTTGTTTTGTGGATTTCTTAGGATTTTCTACGTAAACAATCATGTCATCTGTAAATGAAGAAAGTTTAACTTCTTCCTTTCCAATCCTGATTCCTTGTATTTCCATTTATTGCTGTAATTCAGTGGCTAGGACCTCCAGTATGATGTGTGTGTGTGTGTGTGTGTGTGTGTGTGTGTGTGTGTGTGTGTGTTTGCATGTGTGTGTTTTAAGACAGAGTCTCCCTCTATCACCCAGGCTGGAGTGCCGTAGTGTGAACTCGGTTCATTGCAATCTCCGCCTCTTGGGTTTAAGCAATTCTCCTGCCTCAGCCTCCTGAGTGGCTGGGATTACAGGCGTGCGCCACCATGCCCAGCTAACTTTTGTATTTTTAGTAGAGGTTTCACCATGTTGCCCAGGCTGGCCTTGAACTCTTGGGCTCGAGTGATCCACCTGCTTCAGTCTCCTGAAGTGCTGGGATTACAGGCATGAGCCACTGTGCCCGGCCTTCAAACTACAAACTGAGTTCACTTCTTTTTTTTTTTTTTTTGAGACGGAGTCTCACTCTGTCACCCAAGCTGTAGTGCAATGGCACGATCTTGGCTCACTGCAACCTCCACCCCCCGGGTTCAAGCGATTCTCCTGCCTCAGCCACCCGAGTAGATGGGATTATAGGCGCCTGCCACCGTGCCCGGCTAATTTTTGTATTTTTAGTAGAGACGGGGTTTCACCAGCTTGGCTAGGCTGGTCTTGAACTCGTGATCCACCCGCCACGGCCTCCCAAAGTGCTGGGATTATAGGCATGGGCCATCGCGCCCGGTCCAGTTCACTTCTTTCATCTCTAGTTGTGCTGCTTATAATCTTTTGTGCATTAAGTGTGGTTCACGATTAAACAGAGGCTTAAACACAGTTTGTCTACAGAATTTTAGGTTGTCACTCTCTGGATCTCTCCTTTCCAAGATTCCTCCTCCCCTTACATTCCACTGACTCAATGGTTGTGGCTGACCCAAATTCTGTCCACTGCTTAGGTTTTCTATGAAGGTTTGAGCCAACCTGTCAGGTACCCACTTCAGCCTGTCCTCTAGCTAAAAGCAGTAAAAATAAAAAACTAATTTCATGCTGTCTCTTCTTACATGTATCAACTCTCTTTCAGAATCTGACTGCTCCCGTTCATTCTCCAGTGCCTTCAGGTCTTTGTTTTTTAAAAATTTTGTCCAGTTATATGCAGGAAGGTCAGGTCCAATAAAAACCTACTTGGCCACAAGAAAAGAAAACCAATCTGACGTTGCTTTTAAAAATTACTTCAGATTCCTTATATATGTAGGTATATAGGTTCATTTTTTTTTCTTTATGGAATCTTTCCAGCCATAGATTCACTTTAAATGATACCAAGATAGGAATTATTTCGTATCTCTTGTTTTGTAACTCTTTTCGTTCCACTTTAGCATCCACCATCTGCTGGGTGCTCAACAATGTAGTTTTTACTAATAAATTACATTTTTATATAACAGAAGACACTAATTTTGACAATAACTAGAAAAGTAATGCACAGAGCTAGAAGTGAAACTGATAAGCAGTAGCACCCTAACACTGGGGAAATATTCACATATGTGTAAAAACAGACAAGTATAAGAATGTTAACTTCAGGCCGGGCATAGTGGCTCATGTCTGTAATCCCAGCACTTTGGGAGTCCAAGGTGGGTGGATCACACGGTCAGGAGATTGAGACCATCCTGGCTAACACGGTGAAACCCCGACTCTACTAAAAATACAAAAATAAAACTAGCCGGGCGTGGTGACAGGTGCCTGTAGTCCCAGCTACTCAGGAGGCTGAGGCGGGAGAATGGCGTGAACCCGGGAGGCAGAGCTTGCAGTGAGCAGAGACTGCACCACTGCACTCCAGCCTGGGTGACAGAGCGAGACTCCATCTCAAAAAAGAAAAAAGAAAAAAGAATGTTAACTTCAGCACTGTGTATAATAGTAAAAAACAGAAAAGAATCTAAACCCTTATCAAAAGAAAATAATATATTCATAAAATGGATTACTTTATAGTTGTTAAAATGAATAAATTATATATATTCCAATATGAAGAAAGTTTAAAAACCTAATGTTGAATGGAAAAAGTTATACAACAAACATGATAATATGAATGAATGGTTAAAAAGCATAAAACAATACAAACACATTTATTTAAAATAAACTGGAAAGATGTACCAGGTCCCTAATAGTGTTACGTCTGGGGAAGGGGAGTGGCCAGATGGTAATGAAAGAATCCTTTAGTTTGGAAGCAAATATGACTACCAATGCTAACAATATAAGTTAATTCTACATATAGAGAAGATATGGGTGTATGCTGCCTTTGTACTTTTCTATATTTTTCCATTTCTTAAAAAAAAAAAAAACTTTAACAACTTCAATGACTGTGTAATATTCGATTGCACAATTACACCATAATATACTCAACCAATCTCGAATTGTTAAGACACTGAGATATCTGCCACTATCATAAACAGTGCTACTATGAACATCTGTGTAGTTATTTTTGCACATTTTTAAAAAAGGATAAATTCCGGCTTGGCGCCGTGACTCACACCTGTAATCCCAGCACTTTGGGAAGCAGAGGCGGGCGGATCATGAGGTCAGGAGTTCAAGACCAGCCTGGCCAATATAGTGAAACCCCATCTTTACTTGGCCAATATAGTGAAACCCCATCTTTACTAAAAATACAAAAAATTAGGTGGGCATCGTGGCAGGCGCCTGTAATCCCAGCTACTCAGTAGGCTGAGGCAGTAGAATTGCTTGAACCCGGGAAGTGGAGGTTGCAGTGACCCGAGATCGTGCCATTGCACTCCAGCCTGGGCTTTTTTTGTTTTTAAAAAGGATAAATTCCTAAAAACAAGATTGCTAGGGCAATTCTAGGTCTGTTACATATTGCCAACTGCCTTCCAGAAAGGCTATAACAATTTACACGTACTCACCAAACTATATGCTATTTCTCTGCACCTTGCCAATCTGGATACTAAAACACAAAAAACTATCTTCACTATACTAGGTATGTGACAGGCAGGGATCTGATTTTCTTCCCCAAACTATGAGAGTCTATCATAATGTAATTACTGAGCAACCAACTATAATATCATAAAGGCTTCATTACAAACTGTTATGTAATATAACATAAAATAGCAAAAACAGAAAACAAACCACTAATTCTTTCATTGTTTCTTTTGCCTATTTTCCCAAACAACTTTAGGCAGAATTAAAGCACTGTTATCATCTTAGAAAGGAAGAATATGCAGATACACGTATTTAAAACTAAACAATTGGTTGCGTGTGGTGGCTCAGGCCTGTAAATCCCAGCACTTTGGGAGGCCAAGGCAGACGGATCACTTGAGGCCAGGAGTTTGAGAGACCAGACTGGCCAACATGGTGAAACCCCATCTCTGGTAAAAATACAAAAAATTAGCTGGGTGTGGTGGCACACACCCGTAATCCCCGCTACTCAGGAGGCTGAGGCAGGAGAGTTGCTTGAACTCTGGAGGCGGAGGTTGCAGTGAGCTGAGATTGCGCCACTGCACTCCAGCCTGGGCAACAGAGTGAGACTCTGTCTCAAAAAAAAAATTAAAAAAAAAAAAAAAAAGATAAATAAATAAAACTAGACACTGATGCATTTTATTGAAATGGTTGATATTTTAATTTAATTACATTTATTTATTTATTTAGACAGAGTCTTGCTCTGTCACCCAGAGTGGAGTTCAGTGGTACAATCTTGGTTCACTGCAATGAAATGGATTATATTTTTAAAGATTTAGTCATACATAAGACAATTTTAAAAGGTTTTCACTTTTGAAAGCTGCAAGAAAGACCTTTAAACTTCTTGGTCTAACTATACCAGTCTTCTTTAATTATCATCTAAAAATATACACTAATCATAGAATTTGGTCAGTGACAAATATCCTGAACTTCCATAGCCCTTTTCATCTCTCATACTAGATTAAATAATTCAGTTGATAATTACTAATAATTAGCATTTACACAGCACTTTATTTACTGCAACATACAAAGCAGGGCAAAATAATGATCATCACATTAACAAAGGAAGATGCTGAACCAATTAGACTAGTCATCTAAGGTCACGCTAAAACAAGAATTTGCCAGAATTAGACACTGGAGTTTTTGTAGTATAATTCCTATGTGCCTTAATACTCAAAAGTTACTACCTATAAGACTTACGACAACTCAGGAAGAAATCTAGAATGTACCAGAGCCAGAGAATCATATTATTGAAATGATAATTGAAGACCATCTACTTCACTTTACATCCTCACTTTACAGATAATAAATCTGAGGCCCCCGAAAGGTTATGTAATTGTTCAAAGTCATACTTCTAGGCACAGCACAGCAAGAATTAGAACCTAGCACTCTTTAATCCAAATTCAGTGAGCTTCAAATACTAGAGTATAAGAGCTATCCTTAATTGGTAACTCAAAATTTTTGGTTTATCAAAAAGCCTCAATGTCTTCACTGATAATTGTTAGTGAAATAATTCCTATCATTCATTCAACAAATAATTGTCCAGTACTTATTATGTAGCAGGCCCTGTATTTGGTGCTAAATCTGACTGAATATTTACTATGTGCTAGGCACTGCATTACCTGCATTTTCATATTTAATCCTCACAATACCATTACAAGGTTAAGTACAATTTATCTATTTTAAATATTAAAACTTAAGAAGATAAATCTACCTACAGTCTCCAGTAAGGAAATGCCCTTATAAAAAGTAAATAGTATAATCAAACACGAAATACATTTAGCCTAACAAAAATCTAATTTTCTTATAAATTCTACAACTCTGTATATGATTTCATTTGAAAAAGGATCTATAATCAAATAGTTTAAAAACCACAGACCTGGCCGGGCGCGGTGGCTCAAGCCTGTAATCCCAGCACTTTGGGAGGCCGAGACGGGCGGATCACGAGGTCAGGAGATCAAGACCATCCTGGCTAACACGGTGAAACCCCGTCTCTACTAAAAATACAAAAAATTAGCCGGGCGTGGTGGCGGGCGCCTGTAGTCCCAGCTACTCCGGAGGCTGAGGCAGGAGAATGGCCTAAACCCGGGAGGCGGAGCTTGCAGTGAGCCGAGATCGCGCCACTGCACTCCAGCCTGGGAGACACAGCGAGACTCCGTCTCAAAAAAAAAAAAAACAAAAAAAAAAACCACAGACCTCTACATAGCACCTAACACTGACCATATAGTAGATGTAAAACTTGGTATTACATTAAAGGATGGGGGTCCCTTGTAGAGGGGCTTGAAAGATCCTTTTTTTTTTCTTGTACTTTCCAAGACCCCAGAACAGACAGCAATTTGCAGTAATCTAACTGAAAGCCACTTGATAGAAAAGTGATCATTTGAAATAGATAAAAGACAAGAGAGGGGGTTTCTAGTACCATCCAATAATGAGTTTTGGCCTGAAGAATATTAAATAAGATAGAAAGTAGAAGAACGCATGAGTTCTCCTAAGTATTACTCACAAAATAGTACTACAATACTGGGCTACCTACTTTCAGGGCATAAAATCTCTATAGTATATGATCACATTAATTAAAAGTTTCATTTACTATCTTTCCCAGCAGGAATTCCTTTATCTTTGATTGCTAAGATTCCACAAGGCACATATCAAAAAACTCAAGTGCTAAAAAGTGTGACTATTGTGGAGATTTAAAAATAAGCTTTGTACATAAGTAAGAACCTGATGATATTAGGTTCTCAACTAATATCACCCTAGGGCCAACCTATAAGAAAAGAAGTAGACCGGGAGCGGTGGATCACACCTGTAATCCCAACACTTTGGGAGGCCGAGGCGGGCGGATCACAAGGTCAGGAGATCGAGACTACGGTGAAACCCCGTCTCTACTAAAAATACAAAAAATTAGCTGGGCGCGGTAGTGGGTGCCTGTAGTCCAAGCTACTCAGGAGGCTGAGGCAGGAGAATGGCGTGAACCCGGGAGGCAAAGCTTGCAGTGAGCCGAGATCGCGCCACTGCACTCCAGCCTGGGGGACGCAGCAAGACTCCGTCTCAAAAAAAAAAAAAAAAGAAAAGAAAAGTAGTAACTGGCCAGACGCGGTGGCTCATGCCTGTAATCCCAGCACTTTGGGAGGCCAAGTGGGCAGATCACAAGGTCAGGAGTTCAAGACCAGCCTGGCCAATATGGTGAAACCCTGTCTCTATTAAAAATACAAAAATTAGCCTGACATGGTGGCTGACACCTGTAGTCCCAGTTACTCGGGAGGCTAAAGCAGGAGAATTGCTTGAACCTGGGAGGTGGAGGTTGCGGTGAGCCAAGATCTCGCCACTGCATTCCAGCCTGGGCGACAGAGCAAGACTCTGTCTCAAAAAAAAAAAAAAAAGAAAAGAAAAGAAAAGAAAAGTACCTTGAAATATAACTGGAGCATAGAAAAAATTTTTAGGGGAAGACTAATGTTACAAAGTGGTCTACTGCTTTGGGAAATATTGGTATTAAGGAAACCAAATCAAGCAATCATTTAAAAAAAGACGAGAGAGGAATCTGCCTTTCCCATCATACAGTATATTATATTTGTATTCTAGCCATAATTTTGTAGGTATAAATCAGACTCTAACATAAACGGCACGCTGATAAGTAATCAATCACAGAATTAACCACATGCAGTATTCTAATATAAATGGTTACCTGAGAAGTCTGTCAGAAGTCTTGCTAGGACATGCTTTTTTACCAATTCAGTCTTGCTAAGGCTGGAAACAGCATCTACCCTAGAAGTTTCTCTGATAGTAGTGGGTTTTTGGGAAATCCCAAGATCGGATCCATTCTTGACATTATGGTCTAGGATGTCATATGATCTCTGTGGCCAAGATTCTGGAGCAAATGTGAAAGTTTGCTTCAGTACTTCTTCAGAAGGCAATTCTGCGTCATGCTGTGCAGAAGCTGACTTCTCAACCTGTCTTTCACCTAATTCTTTAAGAGCCTTAATTGTGAGCTGTTCTTGTTCTAAGTCAAGAGATGCTACTGGAGTACCTTGGGTAGGGAAAACACTTAGAGGCTCACTTCCATTTGTTTGTTTGTTTTGTTCACTGTATTTGCTTCCAATGCCTTTAATTTCAGAACCACTGGACTCACTTTCATGTAAGATTTCTACAGGAGGAGTTGTTTTAAAGTCTGTCATCTTCTCTGATATTGCTTTAAAGGCATTTCCTTCACTATCTACTATTCCTTTATCTCTGGTTTCTGTAAAGGCTGCTATCAGGTCCTCTGGGGAGGAATCATCTATATGTTTAACATTTTTCCCATGTAATGACTCCAAGTAGGCAGATGTTGTCACATTTAATGAGAATTCTGTCTCATTAAAAACATTTGGAGACACTGTTGAAGGAAGTTTGGGGTTCTCAGTAGTAACAGGCTTTTCAGGAGCAACTTCACTCACATCTTCTAAGCAGACATTTATATTGGGTACTTTTGCTGCCTCACTAGCTGGACTCCTTCCAAGAATATCAGGTTGCTCTTGATGCAGCTCAGAGTCACTGACCAACTCTTGAAAGTTTTTAGATGTTTTTTCTACTCTCTTACAACTGGGAATCTCTTTGATTTCTCTTTCACCTGTTTTTACAACAGCACTTGGAATGGAAACAGGTTTTTCAGCTTGAATTTTCTTATTTTCAAATGATAGATCTGCTGTGATGTCCTCTATTACTGTGTCATCAGACTCACCAGAACTATCAGCTTCTGTGATTTCTCCCAATGCAGAGCTCTGCCAGTTCATTTCATCTTTCAGGTGGTCATCAGGTAAAACCACTTTCACTGTGGCCACTCCAGAACCCAAAGAGTCACATTTCTCAGGTGGAGATCCAGGTAATTCTGCAAGTGTGTCACCCTGTTTCTGCATATTGCCTTGCACACCTTTGATACTGAATTCTTTTGTGGAATTGAAAGAGTCGGGTATAGGTTTTCCAGTGATAACATTTTCTTGTAGGAGAGATGCTTCTGTCCAATCACCTGTTGATTCAGTGATGGGAGTGCTCCCATTAATAGAACATACAGGAATTTTCTGATGAGTGTTAACTTTAAGATTTACAACTGGAATTTCAGAATTATATTCACTCATGTCAAGTCCTGTAGTTTTTGTGATGCAGTCAGAAGATTTATCAGTCTGTTGTTTCACTTGGGGAACCAGATCCCAAGTCAGTATTTCGTTAGTAAAGTTATGCATATCATTCACGCATCTAGACACCTCTTCCAGTGCTGCATTTGTGTGTGAAAACTGCCTACTGAGCAATGCAGACATTTGGTAACGTCCTGCCTCTTTATTTCTCAGTGGAAAAAGCTTGTCATTAGTCTCTGAAATGTCTTCGGATGATTCTCTATCAGTGTGCATAGACCAGCTACCAAAATCATCTGTGCTCTCCTTATACGAGTCTTTAAATTCTTTGTCAAATGCTGCTTTGTCAATAATTACTTCAAATGGTGATTCAGGGGAATCCTTTTCAATAACACCATCTCCTGAAACTTTGGATGGGGACAAAGAGTATGTATAAATGCCTTCTACCTTAGAGTATTCAGTAGGTGGTTTTTGGGCTGTTAGCAAAGTGAATCTGTCATCAGCATCCAATGCAGTTTTAGCTTCCCTACTTGATACCTCATTTGGGTTCTTGGTCTCTTTATCTATTTGCTCTTCCACTTGACCAATTTTCTTTGAAAGCAAAGCAGGATGCTCTGGGAAACTGGCTGGAATAGAAGGACGGTCACAATGAACTCCTGCTGCAAGAGAAATTGGAGAGTCTGACATGTTGTTGCTGATCCCCTGAGGCTTTTCCATCTTTTTCATATCCAGAAGATCCAAGTGGTCTTTTCCTTCTTTGGCTAAAATAGGCTGGCTCCCTAACACATTGCTTTTTTCTCCATGTAGTATTGTAAGGCCATTGTTATGTATTTCAGAAGATGAAAGAAAGGAAGATGTCATAATTTCTGAAGATGGCTCATCAGAACAAAGAGAGCTCAAGAATTTCAAAGAAAATAATTGTTTACCAGGTACAATTACACATTAGCTAGCCAAGCCAAGCAGCATGCTTTTTATTTTTTAAATTACATAAATATATATATATACACACACACAGGATGTATATATACACACATAAATATGTAACAAAATGATCAAGTTATCCTACAGGACATGCATAAAGCTGCCAACAGTGAAACAGAAAAGCCATATCATGCCACGAACTGCAAGTAACAAAAAAATTTCCTAACAAATACTTTTTGGACTACTTTTCCATTGTAAAGAGAAAGCATAAAGAAGGGCGGAAAGATTGAGAAATCTTGGGAGGTTTTTTATTATTTTGGTAGAGCTAATCAACAAAAGCAAATAATTGATACAAAATAAATAACCTGATACTATAAAGAGTTGATAGACTTTAATCTGTAAGCTGAACAATTCAGAGCACAGACTGCCTCTGTAAATCCACTATTATAGTCTCACAATCTGAGAAGGAAAAAAACAAGTGGCCAGACTTGTTTTTGATTTTTAGGAGATGCAGTAGACCCTCCCTGAACCTGAAAATGAGACTAGAATTATTCTATTCTATCCACAGGAAGAATCTGTCCCATGTACAAATAAATAGCTGTGATGTTCTAAACTAAAGCGTACTGAAAAAGGTGGATCCCCTCCAAAATCTTTTTTTTTTTTTTTTTTTTTTAAATACAGAGTCTTTTTCTTGTCGCCCAGGCTGGAGTGTAATCGCATAATCTCAGCTCACTGCAACCTCCGCCTCCCAGGTTCAAGTGATTCTCCTGCCTCAGTCTCTCAAGTAGCTGGGATTACAGGCAGGTACCATCAAGCCTGGTTAATTTTTGTATTTTTAGAAGAGACGGTGTTTCACCATGTTGGCCAGGCTGGTTTTGAACTCCCAACCTCAAGTGATCTACCCACCTTGGCCTCCCTAAGTGCTGGGATTATAGGTGTGAGCTGCCACGCATGGCCCCTCCAAAATCTCTTGTACTAACTTGTCATTGAAATCAATATTGTACTGTGCAAATTGATTTCTTTGGTTAAGACAGAGTTAACTGGGCCGGGTGCAGTGGCTCACCTGAGGTCAGGAGTTCGAGACCAGCCTGACCAAAATGGTGAAACCTCGTCTCTACTAAAAATATAAAAAAATTAGCCAGGCGTAGTGGCAGGCACCTGTAATCCCACCTACTCAGGAGGCTGAGGCAGGAGAATCCTCTGAACCTGGGAGGCGGACACTGCAGTGAGCTGAGGTCGTGCCATTGCACCCCAGCCTGAGTAACAAAAGTGAAACTCCATCTCCACACACATACACACAACAAAGAGTGACCTCCAGAATTACTTTTAAAATAGAAAATATCCTTCTCAAAGTAATATGTTGTCTTAGCAGTTAATAAGCCATCAATCTACCACGCTGTTTTCTAACTTCCTACTCTAACAAGTTTTTACTGGGGAAAAGGATCAAAACAAATATCCCAAGGGCTGGTGCTTTCTTACTTCACTTATTTGTTTGTATTTGAGACAAGGTCTTCCTCTGTCCTCCAGGCCAGAGTGCAAGTGGTGCAATTGTGGCTCATTGCAGCCTTGACCTCCTGGCCTCAAGCTATCCTCCCACCTCAGCCTCCCAAGTAGCTGGGACCACAGGCACATGCCACCACACCTGGCTAATTTTTAAACTTTCTGCAGACATGGTGCCTCGCTACATTGCCAGGTTGGTCTCAAACTACTGGGTTCAAGCAACCTGCCCACCTTGGCCTCCCAAAGCACTGGGATTATAGGCATGAGCCACCAAGCCCAGTCCTGGGCGCTGTCTTTCTTGCATATTATTGTATCTTTGGAGCTGGAACAAAGTGGGTCTTAAATAAATAGCCCCAAATAAGTGAATCAAAGATTCAGCTTGGTCAGCTGAGACCTAAGTAGGCTCAGGACAGCAATGCCTTGAGCATGAATAACTGGGGAAATGTGACAGAGAAGTTCTTTTAGGATTATCTTTATTCAGTCTATATTCTCTTTTTCATGTAAACATCCAAATACCAGATAAAAGCAAAATTATGACGTCATTCAAAATTATTTTATTAAAGACAAAAATATTTTACAATAAATAAAATTCCACTATTATAAAAATGTTTTGAAATGCCATATAAAGTTCCCCTACTTCAACACATCACTGAAATTTGATGTAATAAGAGCTGAGCTTTAGAAATAGTATAACTGAAACCTGGTTATTAAAGTCTTTGTACGTTAAGGAAAACAGTTAAAGCTTGGTGGCAAAGCTATATTACCAAAACAAAACACTTGAAGTAAACTATAACTCATATGTAGTTCTAATTTAGTAAAACATGGTTTGCATCTGCCATTATATAGTATGGATATTCAGCATGACTAGATTAGGGCATAACAGAAATGAAGCCCAGCACTGTAGGTTAAAAGGTTCAAAAACATCTGAAGTATAAAGTACTACAGATTACATTTAAATCAGAAATATTCCACAATCTGAGCCATGCATTGTTACTGAAGCTACTAGTCAGTGTTTCTACCAGAAAGCATTCAGTGAACTACGGTTATTGTAAAACTGTTTGGAAACCTCTCTCTTCAAACAACTCTGAGGTAAGTCAAACTGACTCCACCCCACAGGGAAGGTTCAGCTTATATGTTTTTTTAATGTGTTTTTTGTGTGCTTTTTTAAGACAGAGTCTAGTTCTGTCGCCCAGGCTGGAGTGCAATGGTGTAATCTCGGCTCACTGCAACCTCCGCCTCCCAGATTCAAGCAATTTTCCTGCCTCAGCCTCCCGAGTAGCTGGGATTACAAGCGTGCACCACCACACCTGGCTAATTTTTTGTATTTTTAGTAAAGATGTGGTTTTACCACACTGCCCAGGCTGGTCTCGAACACCTGAGCTCAAGCAGTCCGCTCGCCTCAGCCTCCCAAAGTACTAGGATTACAGGCATGACCCACTGCGCCCAGCCAGCTTATGGAGATGGAGATTTCAGATGATTCAGATCTGTCATCTTACAGATGAAAGTCTACAAAATGAATTAGCAATAATTCAAGAGGTATTTATTGAGTGCCTACCACGTGCCAGACATTGTTTTAGAAACTGGGCTTAAAGCAGTGAATAAAACAGAAAAAATTTCTTGCCTTTATGGAGCTTACAACACAGAGGGGAAGGCAGACAATAAGCAAAATCAATAAGTAAAATGATGATGACAGTGATATAGTGGTGATGGTGCTTGATTAAACTAAAAAGAAAGCAACCAAATTGAATGCTAACCAAAGAATATTCACATCACTGGGAAGAGCATGGTAAAACTGTCTATGCTTTAGCAGGACACAAACTGGTCAGTTTATCAGTTTTGCTTTTCTCTTAACTTTCTTGAACTTTTAGTACTCCAAAAGCTTCAAGTTAGGTGTAGAATAATCTTAGGTAAAACTAAAGATAACGTTAGAAGTCCTATATTCAGAATACTAAGAAGTCCTCTACTGAGCACCATAACGGCCTGACAGACTTCAAACATTAAAGATTATTTAGGCTGGGTGTGGTGGCTCACGCCTATATCTCAGAACTTTGGGAGGCAGAGGAGGGAAGACTGCTTGAGTCCAAGAGGTCAAAATCAGCCCGGGCAACATGGTGAGACCCTGCCCCTACAAAAAATAGAAAAATTAGCTGTGCATGGTGGCACGTGCCTGTAGTCCCAGTCACTTGGGAGGCTGGAGTGGGAGGATTGTTTGAGTTTGGGAGGTCAAGGCTGCAGTGAGCCACGGTCATGCCACTGCACTCCAGCTTGGGTGACAGAGTGGAGAAAAAAAAGAAAAGAAAGGAAAAGAAAAAAAGAAAAACAAAAGGAAAAAAGAAAAAGAAAAAAGATTACTTAATATGACATGGTTACTAGATATATAAAAAAACCTCTAATAATGTTCCCTAATAAAAATATTATAACTTACTATTTAGGGTGTATATTATTTTCTGGGGGCAAGCTCAGAGGGTAAACAGAGGTCAGTGCTGCCTTCATTTCTCAGTGATTCTGAGATGCAGGCGCTAATCATTATTGTCAGTCAAGCTTTCCCACGTGTAGAAAAATAAGGTAGCATCATCATCTGAGCTTTAACTTTAATTATTTTGTTTAGAATTTCAGCAAATGAAAAGACCATTTTTGGCCAGCTGAAACCCTAACAAATGTGGACAGAGCTGACCTGTACCAAGACAATGGGAAAAATTGGGCTGGAAGTAAAAAGTGTATAAAGGCATGAAAACATTAAATAGAATGAAGACCAAAAACTAATAAGCCTTTTAGAACAGCTCCGATAAGCAAAGACTCTTCCAACTGGTCAGCATGGCACTTGTAGTCACTGGTGTTGCCCAGGTCAGTACATGGCAAAAGGACAGAATAGTCCAGTGAATCTGAAGGCAGTTAGCTCCTAAAATACTAAACACTGTAAAACTGTCTGGTGGAATAAATCTGGATTATTTTATGTCTCAGAAAATGTCTACCACCTTTCTTTTTTCAAAAGATTCATCCCGGCCGGGCGCGGTGGCTCAAGCCTGTAATCCCAGCACTTTGGGAGGCCGAGACGGGAGGATCACGAGGTCAGGAGATCAAGACCATCCTGGCTAACACGGTGAAACCCCGTCTCTACTAAAAAAATACAAAAAACTAGCTGAGCGAGGTGGCGGGCGCCTGTAGTCCCAGCTACTCGGGAGGCTGAGGCAGGAGAATGGCGTGAACCCGGGAGGCGGAGCTTGCAGTGAGCTGAGATCCGGCCACTGCACTCCAGCCTGGGCGACAGAGCGAGACTCCGTCTCAAAAAAAAAAAAACAAAAACAAAGATTCATCCCTTCACATGCACTCCAAGAGCCTTCCAACATTACCCAAAACAAATCGCCATCAAAACTCATTATGAACATTTTCTAAATTAGTTCTTTGCTATAACGGAATTTAATGTGGATATTCATTTTCAAGAGTTCTAATCACTTAAAAACATGGTGCTACTCTAATTATTAACAAATAAGGTCATAGATCTAGTAGATTTACTAAAAAGGTAATCAGCTGGGTGTGGTGGCTCATGCCTGTAATCCTAGCACTTTGAGAGGCCAAGGTAGGGAGATGGCTTGAGCCTAGGAGTTTGAGACCCACCTGGGCAACACAGTGCGACCCCATCTCTACAAAAAAATTAAACAATTAGCCAGGCATGGTGGCATGCACCTGTGGTCCTGACTACTTGGGAGGCTGAAGTGGGAGGACTGCTTGAGCCCAGGAGGTCGAGGCTGCAGTGAGCCACGCACTCCACCCTGGGTGACACAGCAAGACCTTGTCTCAAAAAAAGGGGGGTGGGTGAGAATCAATATACGGTAAGAGGTAAAAAATGTCATATCCCCACAGTGATCATGAACATGTTCTCAAACTTATCAAGTACTCAGCTGCATGATTACTCATCTTCTTAAACTCTAAATACTCCACTGAGATATATTATCTGAAACAAAGACTAGGAAATTAAGTTGGTAGTCATATTCTAAATTCTAAATTTTTAGACCCAAATAAATTTTTTTTTTTGAGATGGAATTTCACTGTTTTAGCCCAGGCTGGAGTGCAATGGTGTGATCTCGGCTCACCGCAACCTCCGCCTCCTGCATTCAAGCGATTCTCCTGCTTCAGTCTCTGGAGTAGCTGGGATTACAGGCATGTGCCACCATGCACAGCTAATTTTGTATTTTTAGTAGAGATGGGGTTTCTCCATGTTGGTCAGGGTGGTTTGGAACTCCCAACCTCAGGTGATATGCCCACCTTGGCCTCTCAGAAAGTGCTGGGATTACAGGCGTGAGCCACTGCGCCCAGCCAAAAAATTCTTATTAAAAAATTCAAAGTCAGCCAGGTATGGTGGCTCACGCCTGTAATCCCAGCACTTTGGGGGCCGAACTGGGCAGATCATGAGGTCAGGAGTTCGAGACCAGCCTGACCAACATGGAGAACCCTGTCTCTACTAAAAATAGAAAAAATTAGCAGAGTGTGGTGGCGCATGCCTATAATCCCAGCTACTCAGGAGGCTGAGGCAGGAGAATCACTTGAACCCAGGAGGTGGAGGTTGCAGTGAGCCAAGATCACGCCATTGCATTCCAGCCCAGGCAACAGTGTGAGACTGCATCTCAAAAAAAAAAATAAATAAATAAATAAAAAATTCGAAGTCCTTTCATCACAATTACTTTTTTTTTTTTTTTTTTTTTGAGACGGAGTCTCGCTCTGTCGCCCAGGCTGGAGTGCAGTGGCGCGATCTCGGCTCACTGCAAGCTCCGCCTCCCGGGTTCACGCCATTCTCCTGCCTCAGCCTCCCGAGTAGCTGGGACTACAGGCGCCCACAACCGCGCCCGGCTAATTTTTTGTATTTTTAGTAGAGATGGGGTTTCACCATGGTCTCGATCTCCTGACCTTGTGATCCGCCCGCCTCGGCCTCCCAAAGTGCTGGGATTACAGGCGTGAGCCACCGCGCCCGGCCTCATCACAATTACTAATCGTGTGGCCCTGAGTAAACTGCTTAATCCCATCTCATCAAAATCTCATCAAAATGGGAAAATTAAAGCACCTAACTTTAGAACTGCTGCGAGGATTAAATGAGTTAATATATGTTCACAGCAGTATCTGCCACTTAGTAAATCCCCAATAAACGTCCCTAAACACCACATTCTCAAAAAACTCTCTTGACATAGAGACTCCAGACCACATGCCTTTTTATTAGGGGAGAGAAAAGGCATATTGGCAAATTGTAACCACCTTCATCTGGTATAATACAGAAAATCCTCATGTAGAGCTTTAGACACTTTCCCTTCTACCATTCACATATTAAGGGAAATAATTCAAAGAGCTTTTATTTACTTCAAAATCTTGGGTGATGCAACGTCTGAATATGTTGATATAAACCAAACGCCTATGGCATCCCAAGAATTGTGCTAGGTTCTATGCAGATAAAGATGTTTGAGAGCCCAGCCTGGCATGGCGGCTCATGCCTGTAATCTCAACACTTTGGGAGGCTCAGGTGGGAGGACTGCTTGAGCCCAGAAGCTAGACGAGCCTGGGCAAAATGATGAGACAGACCCCTTCTCTATAAAAAATTTTAGGGCCCGGTGCAGTGGCTCACGACTGTACTCCCAGCACTTTAGGAGGCTGAGGCAGGCAGATCACCCGAGGTTGAGAGCTTGAGAACAGCCTGACCAACATGGAGAAACCCCATCTCTACTAAAAATACAAAATTAGCCAGGAATGGTCGCACATGCCTGTAATTCCAGCTACTCAGGAGGCTGAGGCAGGAGACTCACTTGAACCTGGGTGTGAGCCGAGATCGGGCCATCACACTCCAGCCTGGGCAACAAGAACGAAAACTCCGTCTCAAAAAAAAAAAAAAAAAAAAATATATATATATATATATATATATATATATATATTTTAAAATTAGCTTGGTGTGGTGGCACATGCCTGTGGTTCCAACTACTCAGGAAGGTAAGGTGGGAGGATCGCTTGAGCCTGGGAAGTCGAGACTGCAGTGAGCCCTAATTGACCCACTGCATTCAGCCTGGGCAACAGAGTGAGATCCCGTCTCAAAAAAAAAAAAAAAAAACCAAAAAACCCCAAAAAACAAAACCAAAAACCCCACAAGAGAACTCAACATATAAGAAATTCTAAGCCAACATTGAAAGATAAATAACTTTTCCTTTTTTTGAAACAGTCTCAGTCTCACTCTGTCAACCAGGCTGGAGTGCAGTGGCCTGATCTCAGCTCACTGCAACCTCTACCTCCCCAGTTCAAGTGATTCCCCTGCCCCAGCCTCCCGAGTAGCTGGGACTACAGGCACACACCACCACGCCCAGCTAATTTTTGTATTTTTAGCAGAGATGGGGTTTTGCCATGTCCACCAGGCTTGTCTCAAACTCCTGACCTCAAGTGATCCACCACACCCAGCCAGTAAATTTTCCTGAACAAAATGTTTCGCAAATGATCTTTACCACCAGCAGGGTCAAAGTATATTTTAGTTCAATGTACAACCAGCTGAACAATTTAATAACCAAGCACAGAGACAGCCTTTGGCACAATTTTTCACAATCCCTCTCAAACTTAAGAGCAACTACTAGTTCTTCACGGGGTTTATCTCTGATTTACTGCCTCAGAACTTCCTAAAGAGGACAGAGCTCAGGAATTTGTATTACAAGTTTCCCAGGCAACGAACTTGGTTTCAGAACCAAAGCCTTAATACATCTGGTATGTGTTGAAAGGGCAGAAAGATAAGGGTCATACTTCAGAGCTCTAGTCCCATAAAATCCCACAGGAGGAGCCACTCTCATGGCTTCTCCTCACATAGATGGGCTTGAACTGGGCACAACTTAAGAGTAGCAAGGCATGCAGCAGGAGTGGTCTTCCCGTGCCTAAACACTTCCATATACTAATTCTAAAGTACAGTAATTCTGCATTTTTATTGGAAGAAGGAAAAAACCACATCTGACTAGAAAATCTGGTATGGGAATTGAGGCAGAAATTTCTCTCTTTTATGCCCAGAGTATTTTATCCTTCAGAGCAAGATGGGGAGTTTAAAATAACATGATAAAAACAACAACAACAACAACAAAAAACTACAATGTCTATGACTGGGCACAGTGGTGCCCGCCTGTAGTCCCAGCTACTCAGGAGGCTGAGGTGGGAAGATTGCTTGAGTCCAGGAGTTTGACACCATCCTAGGAAACACAGTGAGACCGTATCTCTTAAAAAACAAACAACCAACCAACAAAAAGTACTTATGAGTAAATACATTTGAATTGAAAATCCTTCATATACTATTTATTCTGCCTCTTTTTCCTCAAAGTGTCTCTTAAAGATTTAGTACTCATCTATTCAAGTACTTACAACTTCATTACTAAAAACAAAATGTGATCTATAATTAAGGAATAAGGAATGTTATATCCTATATCAAAGAGTTCTTCCTAAAAAGAGTAAATAGTTTAAAATTAGGTTATAGTTACCATGTTGTTAATTACCCGCTCACCTAAGAAATTCATTACTTTTTACTAAAAGGATATCTATAACATGGAATCACTATATACATCAGTGAACAATGGGTGCCAGCCTGTAGTAGCCACTAACTTACTTTTTCACATCCATACTATGCATATTCATTTGAGGGAGGTTTGAAATATTCAGGCATAGGTTTTCCTACACTTGAATTTTCTCATGTTCACAAAACAAGACGACAAATTCGTGCAAAACAGTATCAACAACTTTCAGCCACAGCATCAAAATAGGAAGTTAGCCAGCAGACACTCTGCAGCCAAGCTAGATCCTAAACAAAAAGTCTCTTTTACACAAAGAAAAATGTTTTTCTTTTGTTTTGTTTTTGTTCTGTTTTTTTTTTTTTTAAAAAAAGGCTGTAACTGGCAAATTTATTTTTTTCCTCAATGCTTGCCCCCAAGTTCAGGGTTGTAACTTCCTATTCCAGATGCCTACTGCATTAGTCAAATTGAATGCAAGCGTTCATTAATGCAAATGTGCTTCCAATGTGGCATGGTGGATGGATCCTCTCTTTCCAATCTCATTTTCACCTACTTTTCTTCCAATGCTTTCTAAAGAAACAGTATTTTCCAGCTTCCACTCTTATCAAAGGTTTTGAAAAGTAAAACAAAATTTCAGTCTGATTTTGATTTTGTTGGAGGGAGCATATACCCCAGATGATACTAAATTATATCACTAATAGCGATAATATGGTCAAAACAACAGTATCTACCTCTTCTGCTGTCATGATTTTAATACTAACTTCAAAATGCCATCTCTAAAAAGAAGTCTGAACCCTAAAATATAGCTAGTTTATCTGATCATCTTTATTACAGGTAGAGCAGTTATGACCATGGCTTTGGCATCCTCCATCTACCACTTACTTGCTGTGTTACCTTGAGCAAGTGATTTCACCATTTTCAAGTCATTTCAATTGGTAAAAGAGCCAGTCCCTTTCCTTCATAGAACTGCTTATGAAGATTAAATGAGATGATTCATTTAAAGTTTACTGGGCATAGTAAAAGTTCAATAAAAATTAGCCACATACTACATCTATACTTCTGTCAATATCTTCGTATGTTTTTATGAAGTACAGGAAAACATTAAAATGTAATCCACTATTTTGAAACTCTCAGGGATTAGGCTGAAATATAATGTTGCTTCATAGAAAAAGGAAGCCATAAGCAAAAGACCACAAGGACTACTCAGGGGTACTCCATTGACATTCTAATTAGAAATCTATTCATATCAAAAGTTTAACTTCCTAGCTTATGTAGCTGTATTCTCAAAGCACTACAACTTAGTAAATACCACAAAATTTACTTTAAAAAACTTTAACTGCCCTTTACTCAGTCTGAATTAATGACATTTTTTATACATGCATCTACCTGAAACCCAATAATGATAAATACATATTTCAGGATAAAAAAAATCATGTCATTCTTAAATCTTAAAAAGTCCTATTTAGCCCAGGTATGGTGGCTCATGCCTGTAATCCCAGCACTTTGGGAAGCTGAGGTGGGAGGGCCGCTTGTGCTCAGGAGTTTAGCCTAGGCAACCTAGTGAGACCTTGTCTCTATTTTTTTTTTTTTTTTTAAGTCCTATTATTACTACATATTGCTTAACATGATTGGAGTATATAAAAATAGCCACAATTTCCCTAAGGCTAGATAGCTAAGGTATATGAAGCCAAAGAAATTAGTTGGGTTAGTGTCGGTGACGGACTCAAGGTGCATGCTGGTGGCAGTAGTCACTTTCAAAGGCCTGTGTGGAAGTGGACTGTTCCCAGAGCCCTCATCTCCCACCCAGGGTTTTAATATAGTTAACCAACTATATCAACAGCTTCCTCTTCCCTTATTTTCACTAAGGCAGACTGGAAGCTACCAGTCTTGGCTACCCTAGAAAACACCTAATCATCTGCCAAGGTGTTCCCTCAAACAACTGAACAGACTAACCTCTAGACCACCAATGACGTAGGGCCCCACTGGGCTACTTTTCCATCACGTGTTTTGTTTATTTGTTTGTTGCAGGAGAAAATGCTACTAATAGAAGTTAAATGAAACCCATTCGAGGATAGGGCATTCTTTTTGTTTTGTATTGTTTTTGAGATGGAGTTTCGCTCTTTCGTCCAGGCTGGAGTGCAATGGCGCGATCTTGGATCATTGCAAACTTTGTCCCCCAGGTTCAAGTGATTCTCCTGCCTCAGCCTCCGAGTAGCTGGTATTATAGGTGCCTACCACCACACCCGGCTAATTTTTGTATTTTCAGTAGAGACGGGGTTTCGCCACGTTGGCCACGCTGGCCTTGAACTTCTGACGTCAGGTGACCCGCCTGTCTTGGCCTCCTAAAGTGCTAGGATTACAGGTGTGAGCCACCGCGACCAGCCAGATAGGGCATTCTTAATTACCTTTTTACAATAGCGCTATTCTCAATCTACACTGGTCAAAAAAAATTTTTTGTAAGCAAAAAGTAAGAATAAGTATATGTGCTGTCTTACAAATTCTAATACACACTGTGAAACTGAAACCTATTTAAACATTCATTTTTAATTTAAATCCTTTTTATTTACCGCCCTTCTACTTGAGTGCACATGTAATTTCTGTTAACCAGGGATGAAAATAATTTTTAAAGCTATGACAGTTCTCTTTTCAACATGTCATACATTAGGTATGTTAGCCATGGGTTACACTGTTACACCATTTAGAGTACTATCCCTTTTCTTTTTATTTATTTATTTTTTTAGACGGAGTCTCGCTCTGTCACCCAGGCTGGAGTGCAGTGGTGCGATCTCGGCTCACTACAAGCTCCGCCTCCCGGGTTCACGCCATTCTCCTGCCTCAGCCTCCCGAGTAGCTGGGACTACAGGCGCCCGCTACCACGCCCGGCTAATTTTTTTTTTTTTTTTTTTTTTTGTATTTTAGTAGAGACGGGGTTTCACCGTGTTAGCCAGGATGGTCTCGATGTCCTGACCTCGTGATCCGCCCGTCTCAGCCTCCCAAAGTACCAGGATTACAGGTGTGAGCCACTGCGCCCGGCCTAACTATCCCTTTTCTATATGAAAAAAGTGACTTGGCCTGGCGACATGCCCCATGCCTGTAATGCCAGCACTCTGGGAGGCCAAGACAGGCGAATCACTTGAGGTCAGGAGTTTGAGACCAGCCTGGCCAACATGGTGAAACCCCGTTTCTACTAAAAATACAAAAATTAGCTGGGTGTGGTGGTGCATGCCTGTAATCCCAGCTACTCAGGAGGCTGAGGTGAGAGAATCGCTTGAACCTGGTGGGTGGAGGTTGCAGTGAGCTGAGATCACACCATTGCACTCCAGCCTGGGCAAAAGAGTAAGACTCTATCTCAAAAAAAAAAAAAAAAAGATAAAAGAAAAGAAAAAAAAAATAGTGACTTAAGATTAGAATGTATTCCTAAAGATCTGAAATACAAGAGAGGAAATAATTATTTGTTCTATTTATACTACATTTTTCTTCCACAGTAGAATAAATTTAATACCTATTTGCTTAAATTATTCTCCTAAGGAAAAAAAAAACCCTTAAAAATATAAATATGGTCAAGTTCCAAATGTCAAGAACAACATAACTACTTAATATGTTTGAGTTACTTTCTAATATTAACAAAATTTCTATCTTTTAATGTAAACATGTTAATTTCAGAGGTCATTATTTGGCTCACAAGATATCCAAATTCACATATTAAGGCACATTATAAAGGAATTGGGGTTCTAATGTCATCAGTTTAAATTAAAATAAACAAATTGTTGGTCAGATGTGGTGGTGGCTCATGCTTATAATCCCAGCACTTTGGAGGGCTGAGGTGGAAGGACTGGTTGAGCCCAGGAGTTCCAGACCAGCCTGGGCAACATAGCAAAACGTCTCTACAAAATAAAAATTAAAAAATTAGCAGGGCATGGTGGCATGTGCCTGTATACAGTCCCAGCTACTCAGGAAGCTGAGGTGGGGGGATCACTTGAACCCAGGAGATTGAGGCTGCACTGAACTATGAATGTGCCATTGCACTTCAGCCAGGGTGACAGAGTGAGACCCTGTCTTAAAAAAAAAAAAAAAAAAATTCCCTACCATGTTTCCTAAGAAGCAGATTTAACCAGGCAAAAGTTTCACTAATTTTTTTTTAAATCCCATTATGTTTTTATTCTTATAAGGTAAAAGTCTTTTGCAGCTACAGAACTCCACAATCTATCTAGTGATTTTAATTACTTTTTCCTTTTTTAAAATAAAGGTTCTCAATTGACCTGTATTTGGGTCTAGTACAGCAGCACAAATGAAATACTTTATTATTAGTATAAATTGATGAAGCACATAGTACCCTCTCTTTCAGCTTCTTGGCAATGTTACCTCCACAAACTGATTCCCTTCCCTACAGACTGACAGATTAAAAACAAAACAAAACAAAGCCACATCTCAATCTCTAGGACAAGAAGCCCTGGTTGCCAAAAGTCACATAACTGACTTGTTCAATGTTCCTAGGCAATTTGGAACTAGCCTAACTTTTATGACGTATCTCAGATAAATTCACATTAAAATGCCCTAGCTAGGTTGGTATTTTTCTAGTTCAGTGGAAGCATACTTTTATACTGTTTTTCCAAATCTGCTACCTCTCTAAACCAGTTTCATAGCTGCAAATCAATACATTAAATGCATTCTAGGGGTTGGGTGTTTTCTGAGCCACAATTTTGTTGCTGTTGGTGGTGGTGGTGGTGACACAGGGTCTTTGCTCTGTCACTCAGGCGGGAGTGCAGTGGCACGATCATCGCTTACTGCAACCTCCAACTCCTGGGCTCAAGCAATCCTCCCACCTCAGCCTCCCGAGCAGCTGGGACTATAGGCATGCACCACCAATGCCTGCATATTTTTTTGTAGACACAGGGTTTCACCATGTTGTCCAGGCTGGTCTCAAACTCGTGAGTTCAAGTGATCTGCCCGCCTTTGCCTCCTGAAGTGCTGAGATTACAGGTGTGAGCAACTGCACCTCGCCTCTGAGCCACAATTCTATCTGCTCCAAATTCTGGTGGGCAAGTTTTTAATTTTAAAGAAATACTCAAAACTACACCTGAAGTTTATGCTATGTTACAGAGTCCACCCAGCCTCATTTTATTTTATTAACCATTACAGGAAACCCACTGGAAACTGCTAAATAGAAAGAACCAGCTTGTAATTAGTTTTTATTTTAGGAGATTTGGGTGCAATAGAAGACTTGTGCCTCATATCCCCAGTTACAGCCTCTTTCTCAACATTTTTCTTTTACCAATGCACACAAAAAAATCACAGACTTGCCTTGTGAGGTCGAAAATAGAGATACAGGCTGAGAGGAAGAGGAAGAAACAAAGGAATCTGAAAGAAAATATACAGCATGAGAATATGACAACCTCACACAGGAATTTTAACTTTAACTTTCTTTTTGATGGGGAGGAAGAGCCAAGCATCATAATTTCATTGGGTTTAACAAGGAGGAAAACTCAAATCTTTATTTCCAATTATTGTTTTCACTCACCTGATAGCAAAATCTTATTTTACTTTCAAGATGCATTTCTAAAAGTTAATCCATTCAATTTTTTTTTAGTCAAACATTCTCACCTTCAAAAAAAGAAAAGAGGAATCCCTAGCATTTTACATTAAGCACAACCTCAAGAACAGATGATGCTGCTCTTTTACTCTATAGAAAAGGGAAAATAAGTATCTGAGTACTAATTAATATTTGCTTTTAACCATTCCTGAATGCATTTTGAGGAGTTAAATCACTAATAAAAGCATTTAAAAATATCTAATTGGCAAATATGCAAAGTTGACCCTAAATTTTTTTTAAAACTCACAATCAATCCATGGGGAAAACAGGACTACATGAGAAATCTATCTTCTAAAATTATAATCCTCTAGGCTGGGTGCAGTGGCTCACATCTGTAATACCAGCACTTTGGGAAGCTGAGGCAGGTTGATCAACTGAGGTCAGGAGTTCAAAACCAGCCTGGCCAACATGGTGAAACCCCGTCTCTACTAAAAATACAAAAATTAGCCAGGCGTGGCAGCGCACGCCTGTAATCCCAGCTACTCAGGAAGCTGAGGCAGGAGAATCGCTTGAACCTGGGAGGCAGAGGTTGCAATGAGTCGAGATAGCGCCACTGCACTCCAGCCAGGGCAACAGAGTGAGACTCCTTCTCAAAAAAAAAAAAAAAAAAGAAGTAAAATTATACTCCTCTAAATTCAGCAACATGTATCAAAATTTAAAAAGCACATATTCTTCTCCCAGTCCCCCTGCACACTATTCTCTAACTCTACAGTTACACTTCTAAGAATTTATCCTACAGCCATATTTGCATACATGCACAAAGATATGTGTATGAGGATATTCATAAAAGCTCTGGTCATAAATATTAGGAATACTCTAAACGACCATCAACAGAAGACTAAAGTTACACCTATCACTTGCTTTGGCAACACATACACTAAAACTAGAAGGATACACAGACTAGCATGGCCCCTAAAGTTATTTTTTTTTAAGTTACTGTGACATACTTGCTGCCATGAAAAAGAATGAGGTACAGCTATACCTTGAGGTTCTAGAACCACCCCCCGGCTCCCCAAAATCTGAAGATGCTCAAGTCCTATGTATACAATGGCATAGTATTTGCATATAACCTACACACATCGTCCCTTATACTTTATTCTTTAGACACCTAATACAACGTAAATGCTATGTAAATAGTTGTTACACTGTATTGTTTTAAAAATTTGTGTTTATTGTTGTTTTTTAAAAATATATTTTTGGTCCACAATTAGTTGAATCCACAGATGTAGAACCTGAGATAAGGTGGGCTAAGTGTATATGTAGATATAGTCCACATATGAATTAAAAAGCAAAGTGCAGGCCGGGCACGGAGGCTCACGCCTGTAATCCCAGCACTTTGGGAGGCTGAGGCAGGCGGATCACGAGGTCAGGAGATCGAGACCACCCTGGCTAACACGGTGAAACCCCATCTCTACTAAAAATAGAAAAAAATTAGCCGGGCGTGCTGGCGGGTGCCTGTAGTCCCAGGTGTGCGGGACGCTGAGGCAGGAGGATGGTGTGAACCCGGGAGGCAGAGCTTGCAGTGAGCCAAGATCGTGCCACTGCACTCCAGCCTGGGCAACAGAGCAAAACTCCGTCTCAAAAAAAAAAAAAAGTAACAAATTTCAATTAATCCTTTACTTCTCAGGAGGCTGAGGTGGAAGGACCATTTGAGCCTAGGAGAGGGTGGTTACAGTGAGCTGAAATCATGCCACTGCCCTCCAGCCTGGGTGACAAAGTGAGACCCTGTCTCAAAAAAAAAAAAAAAAGGATGGGGGCGGGGAAACAGGCCAGGCGAGGTGGCTCTCTGTAATCCCGGCACTTTGGGAGGCTGAGGCCGGTGGACGGCTTGCGCCCAGGAGATCAAGACCAGCCAGGGCAACAAGGTGACATCCTGTCTCCACAAAAGTTAAAAAAAAAAAAAAAAAAAAAAAAAAAAAAATTAGCTGGGTGTGGTGGCATGCGCCTGTAGTCCCAGCTACTTGGAAGGTTGAGGTGAGAGAATTATTTGAGGCCAGGAAGCTGAGGCTGCAGTGAACTGTGATCACACCACTGCACTCCAGCCTGGGCAACAGAGTGAGACCTTACCTCAAAAAAAAAAAAAAGAAGCATGTTTTCCTATCTCTATGTTTCCGGATGGATCCATGTCTACATGCATTTACTATCAACATTAAATCCCTGCCAATGATGAGTTTAAATCCCAACAAACCTGAAAAACCAAATGCTTCAAGCCCAATGCCAAAAAAGATCCTATGAACATGCCAGCTGTTTGCCTTTTCACCTTCACCTAACACTCCCTCCTAATGGAAAATTTCAACATGCAAATTGTTATGCAGATGCAGAACACAGATAACTGGTAATGGTTGGAACAATATTCCATGAGGTTTCTAACTTACAAAACCACATTGTATTCATACTCTGTATTTGTGTCACAGGGAACTGAACCCCAGAATGATCTTAACCCTCAAATGCCATTAATGAAATCATTTTCATTAAGTAGCTAAGTCCAGGACCTGTGTTAGTATTGGTAATATGGTGCCCACAAGTAGCTGAAAAGCAAATATGCACCAGTAAAACTGTATGAGTTGTGGGAATGCAGCAGAGACAGCCACTGTAGTAAATTAAGAATGTTTCGGAAGAGGTGGTAAGCTTGGTCTTAAAGATTTAAGTTCATGAGGTGAACAAGGAAGGGAAAGGCATTCTGGGGAGAAGGAACAACTGGCCAGATTCCAAATGGCTTTAAATGCCATGTAATCTGGATTATATCCTTTGTGTAATAAGGAATCACTAAAGGTTTTTAGGTAAGGGTGTGACAATATCACGTTTTAGAAAGAACTCCGGCAGCAGGGTACAGCATGGACTGAACTGAAAAGCTACCGCATAATCTTGGCAAGAGATGAGGGCTCGCACTAAGGCAGTGAGGATGGGAATGAGAGGACTGCTGACAAGACAGAACACAGGTCTTGAGACCATCTGCCTGGATGTTGAAGACTGGAGAAGTAAAAGATCACTGAGGGACTAAATGAAATGCCATGGTTGGGAACACAGAAGGAATCTTCTTTTTTTTTTTTTTTGACAAAGAGTCTCAGCTCTGTCGCCTAGGTTGGAGTACAGTGGTATGATTTTGGCTCAGTGCAACCTCTGCCTCCCAGGTTCAAGTGATTCTCATGCCTCAGCCTCCCGAGTAGCTGGGATTACAGGTGCACGCCACCCCACACGGCTAATTTTTGTATTTTTAGTAGAGACGGGTTTCACCAGGTTGGCCAGGCTGGTCTCAAACTCCTGACCTAAAGTGACCTGCCTGCCTCGGCCTCCCAAAGTGTTCGGATCACAGGCGTGAGCCACTGCACCTGGCCAGGAATCCCTTATATTATTAACTTTCAATACAAAAAAATTTTGCCTAAGGCATATGTAAGTGTCAGTTGTTGAACAGGCAGTTCAATAACAGGGACACACTCAGGAGAGAGGTAAATGCTGTAGATAAGTATCTGGGATTAACATTTGGGTGAGAACTGACACCACTGCAGTTAATACCTTTAAAGGGGCCAACGGTAGGAGCTTGGGAGCAGGTGCTGGCAGTCAGTCGGAACAACCTCTCTCAGCCTTGCCTCAGGTACAAGACAGTATCTGGAGTCAATGGTCCCCCAGTGATCTTAGATCATGTTAAGTTTCCCAGGAATGCTGAGATTGCCCACTTGACCTTACCAGATGGCATGAAGAGAAAATTTAAAATATGTATATTTAAAGGGGAACAAGAAAGAAGGACCAGTGAAGAAAACAGAAAGGAGTCAATAAAGGAAAAAATGGTGCCATTTGGAGAATGCTTTAGAGAAAGGTCAAGAATCAAAGCCACTGAATGGCTAAGACTATGAAAAACGATCAGGTACAGTAGCTGATGCCTGTAATCCCAGCACTTTGGGAGGAGGCCGAAGCAGGTGGATGGCTTGACCTCAGGAGTTTGAGACCAGCCTGAGCAACATGGTGAAATCCCATCTCTAAAAAATTACAAAAATTAACCAGGCATGCTGGCTTGCTCCTGCCGTCCCAGCTACTTGGGGGACTGAGCTGAAAGGATCACTTGAGCCCAGGAGGCGGAGACTGCAGTGAGCTGAGACTGAGCCACGGCACCTGGGCAACAGAGTGAGATACTGTCTTAAAGAAAAAAAAAAAAAAGACTATGAAAAGGGTCACAGAAATTAATTTGGCATTGATGAGTAAAATGAGAGTGGTAGAGGGGGAGGGGACAGACAATGAAGACTGAGGAGTGAAGGTAAGTTTAAAAAACACTGAAAACAAAAAGTATGGGAAATATGGCTGATAAAGGTAAGAACTAAAAACTGAGCAGCAGCTAGAGGGAGAGGCAATGTTGAGGGAAAGTTTTTTAGAAATGAAAATGACAAGTGTATTTACAGAGAGACAGAAAGGAGCCAACAGAAGAAAAAAATCTGAAAATACATAAAAAAGAAACAATTTTTTTCTGGAACAAAGCCCACAAAATTGCTAGAAGATACGGGATTGAAAAACCACAAGTGGGCCAGTGCGGCAGCTCTCGCCTGTGATCCCAGCACTGTGGAAGGCTGAGGCAGGCGGATCACCTGAGGTAAGGAGTTCAAGAACAGCCTGGCCAACATGGTGAAACCCCATCTCCACTAAAAATACACAAATTAGCCGGGCATGGTGGCAGGTGCCTATAATCCCAGCTACTCGGGGCCAAGGCAGGAAATCGCTTGAATCTGGGAGGCGGACGTCGCAGTGAGCGGAGATCGCACCATCGCACTCCAGCTTGGGGGATAAGAATGAGACTTTGTCTCAAAAAAATAAAAATAAAAAAAATAATAATAATAATAATTAGCCGGGCATGGTGGCACACATCCCAGCTACTTGACTTGGGAGGCTGAGGCAAGAGAATTGCTTGAATCCAGGAGGTGGAGGTTGCAGCGAGCTGAGATGGAACCACCGCACCCCAGCCTGGGTGACAGAGGGAGGCTCTATCTCAAAAAAAAAAAAAAAAAAAAAAAAGTAGCATAAGTGAACCTGCTGAAAATCTAATTTCAATAAATAACCAGTCATTTGTGCAAATATGTGGCTATAAGATTATTCATCATAATATTATTTTTACTTATTTATTTTTATTATTATTATTTTTTTGAGATGGAGTCTCCCCAGTCGCCCAGGCTGGAGTGCAGTGGCTGGATCTCGGCTCACTGCAACCTCTGCCTCCCGGGTTCACGCCATCCTTGCGCCTCAGCCTCCCGAGTAGCTGGGACTACAGGCGCCCACCACCACGCCCTGCTAATTTTTTGTATTTTTATAGAGATGAGGTTTCACCATGTTAGCCAGGATGATCTCGATCTCCTGACCTTGTGATCCGCCTGCCTCGGCCTCCCAAAGTGCTGGGATTACAGGCGTGAGCCACCGGGCTTGGCTGTATTTTTAAAATTTTCTTAAAAATAGCAACAGGGGGACAGGTGTGGTGGCTCACACCTGCAATCCCAGCGCTTTGGGAGACCGAGGCGGGCAGATCACGAAGTCAAGAGATTGAAACCATCCTGGCTAACACGGTGAAACTCCATCTCTATTAAAAATACAAAAAATTAGCCGGGCGTGGTGGCGGGCTCCTGCAGTCCCAGCTACTCGGGAGGCTGAGGCAGGAGAATGGCGTGAACCTGGAAGGCGGAGCTTGCAGTGAGCCAAAGATCGCACCACTGCACTCCAGCCTGGGTGACAGAGCGAGATTCTGTCTCAAAAAAAAAAAAAAAAAAAAAAGCAACAGGGGCCAGGCACGGTGGCTCAAGCCTGTAATCCTAGCACTTTGGGAAGCTAAGGAGGCTGGACCATCTGAGTTCGAGACCAGCCTGGCCAACATAGTGAAACCCTGTTACTACTAAAAATACAAAATTAGATGGGTGTGGAGGCGGGCACCTGTAATCCCAGCTACTCGGGAGGCTGAGGCAGGAGAACTGCTTGAATCCAGGAGGTGGAGGTTGCAGTAAGCCAAGATTGCACCACTGTACTCTAACCTGTGTGCTACAGCTAGACTCTGTCTCAAAAAAAAAAAAAAAAAAAAAAAAGTGACAGGATCCCACTATGTTGTCCAAACTGGTCTTGAACTCCTGGGCTCAAGCCATCCTCCTACCTTAGCCTCCCAAGTGCTGGGATTACAGGCATGAGCCACCACACCTGGCTTCATCACAATATTCTTTTTTTTTTTTTTTTTTTTGAGACGGAGTCTCGCTCTGTAGCCCAGGCTGGAGTGCAGTGGCCGGATCTCGGCTCACTGCAAGCTCCGCCTCCCGGGTTCACGCCATTCTCCGGCCTCAGCCTCCCGAGTAGCTGGGACTACAGGCGCCCGCCACCTCGCCCGGCTAGTTTTTTGTATTTCTTAGTAGAGACGGGGTTTCACCGTGTTAGCCAGGATGGTCTCGATCTCCTGACCTCGTGATCCGCCCGTCTCGGCCTCCCAAAGTGCTGGGATTACAGGCTTGAGCCACTGCGCCCGGCCCTTTTTTTTTTTTTCTTTTGAGACAGAGTCTTGTTCTGTCGCCCAGGGTGGAGTGCAGTGGCGTGATCTTGGCTCACTGCAACCTCCACCTCCCAGGTTCAAGTGATTCTCCTGCCTCAGCCTCCTGAGTAGCTGGGATTACAGGTGTGCGCCACCACACCCAGCTAATTTTTGTATCTTTAGTAGAGATGGGGTTTCCCTATGTTGCTCCTGACCTCGAGATCTGTCCACCTAAGCCTCCCAAAGTGCTAGGATTACAGGCGTGAGCCACTGAGCCCAGACTCATCACAATATTCTTTAAAATAGTTGTTTGTTTGTTTTTTTAAAGGAAACTTAACAAAGGTCTAATAAGTAGACTGATTAAGTTTGGTATATCCAAACAATGGGATAATAGTCATTAACAATTGGGTTGTAGATGATGATTTATTGACACTAAGAGATGTTCACTGTATTCTAATAAAAAAGAATATTACAAAGGTAATTTTATTATTTATTATTTTTTAGAGAAGGAAGGTCTCACTCTGTCCTTCTTTCTTGATCCCCTTTAATTTTTCCCTAATGCCCCTTTTCTCTTCCCAAGATCCTATCCAGGATACAGGATACCATATCACATTTTGTCATCATGTTTCCTTAGCCTCTTCTGGACTGTCAGCTTCACAGACTTCTCTTGACAGTTTTAATAAGTACTCTGGTCAAGATATTTTACAGAATGTCCCTCAATTTGAGTTTGTCAGATGTTTTTCTCATGGTTAGACTGAAGTGATGGCTTCTGGGGAAGATTACCAAGGACCATGCTCATCACATCATATCAAGAGTACAGACTCTCAACATGACTTATCAACTGATGATGTTAACCTGATCCCTGGCTGAGGTAGTGCTTGCCAGGATTCTCCACCTGGGTGGAGGAAGCAGTACTTCTCCCCACCCTTCCACACTGTACTCTGTGGAAACAAGTCTTAAGCTCACCATCTACCCTGAAGAGGTGAAGGGGTTAAGCTCCACCTCCTCGAGGGGGGAGAATCTACATAAACTGGCAGGTTGATTTTTATTTATTCATTTATAGCTAACATAACTACTATAAAAACAGACCAACTAGTTAAAGCTCAGGAATTTCAGGGGGAAAAAAAGAAAAAAAAAAGAAATCAATTATTAAAGTCTTAGTTCTCAGAATATCTAATGAAATAAATTCAATTTATTTATTGTTGGAAAATAATTACAACCTGATTGGAAGCACCTAAGGGTTAAAGACCTCTTACATATCTTTGTATCTTTCAGGATGACCAGCATATAGCAGAAGTCATGGAATATCGAGGCTTGAACATTACAGGAGCTTCATAAATGTTTGCTGAAAACCAATATAAGAGATTTTTAGATGTAGCTTGTTATTTCAAAACTAGACTGAGTAGTAAGTAGTAACTGGACATTCGTCTTATTAATGTAGTAGTTACTAAGGCAGCAGTTCCCTCTCATATAAGTCAAAACAGTGCTAATTTCCAAGATGCCCACTCTTCTGTTATATCACTAAAAAGAGTTGGAAAGCTTTCTTTGTACTATTTATTAGAGTCAACGTATATGCAATCCAACACGAAGAACAAAGCAGAACTCCTGTTGCAAAAGAAAATTAGAAAGCCTGACAGAAACAAAATGGACTATGTAGATATGAAATTGGTTACAGGTTGGGTGCGGTGGCTCACTCCTGTGATCCCAGCACGTTGGGAGGCTGAGGTAGGGGGATCACTTGAGCTTATGAGGTCAAGATCAGCCTGGGCAACGTGGTGAAACCTCGTCTCTACAAAAATACAAAAAATAGCCATGCCTATAGTCCCAGCTACTCGGGAGGCTGAGGTGGGAGGACAGCTTGAGCCCAGGACATGGACGTTGTAGTGAGTCGAGATCATGCCACTGCACTCCAGCCTGGGTGATAGAGCCAGGCCTTGTCTTAAAAATAAATTAATAGGCTGGGCACGGTGGCTCACGTCTATAATCCCAGCACTTTAGGAGGCCAAGGCAGGAGGATCACCTGAGGTTGGGAGTTCAAGACCAGCCTGACCAACATGGAGAAACCCCGTCTCTACTAAAAATACAAAATTAGCCAGACGTGGTGGCACATGCCTGTAATCCCAGCTACCTGGGAGGCTGAGGCAGGAGAATCACTTGAATCCAGGAGGCAGAGGTTGTGGTGAGCTGCGATCATGCCACTGCACTCCAGTCTGGGCAACAAGAGCAAAACTTCTCAAAAAAAAAACCCAAAAACCATAATTAATAAACTGGTTACAAATATCTTAATACCCTAGCTGCCTTTTTTTTTGTTTTGAGACAGGGTCTTCTGTCTTTTGCTGACCAGGATGGAGTGCAGTGGTAATGCAATCACTGCAGCCTCAACCTTGAGGGCCAAAGTGATACTCCCACCTCAGCCTCCTAAGGAGCTGGGACTACAGGCACATACCACCACACCCAGATTATTTTTAATCTTTGTAGAGATGGGATTTCACTATGTTGTGCAGGCTGGTTTCAAACTCCTGGGCTCAAGCAATCCTCCCATCTTGGCCTCCAAAGGGCTAAGATTACAGGCATGAGCCACTGTGCCCAGAGTCTCTTTCTAATATGCCAGAATGTGGCATTCAAGTGGTTATGAAAAGATGTTTTTCTGGATTAAAGTCATTGGTAGAAAATACCTACAGTCCAGAAGAAACAAGAGAGGCTAACCTTAAATATATTTCTATTACAGATAGTTTTATGGGCTTACAAGAAAACTCTCTCCTCAGCACTTAAATGGATACATCCATTTCCATAGAGATCTTATAGAAATTACGAATTATAAGCATGTAACAATGTTTACAATTTGACTTTCAAAAACCAAATGTTCTTAATCTGAAGTTTATGAATGAATTTGACAGCAGTTCATGAATCCTGTGAAAACTATGCAATAATTTTTTTTTTTTTTTGAGATGGAGTTTTGCTCTTGTTGCCCAGGCTGGAGTGCAATGGCGCGATCTTGGCTCGCCGCAACCTCCACCTCCCAGGTTCAAGCGATTCTCCTGCCTCAGCCTTCCCGAGCAGCTGGGATGAGAGGCATGTGCCACCACACCCCACTAATTTTGTATTTTTAGTACAGACAGGGTTTCTCCATGTTGGTCAGGTTGGTTTTGAACTCCTGACCTCAGGTGATCCACCCGCCTCGGCCTCCCAAAGTGCTGGGATTACAGGCCTGAGCCACTGCATCTGGCCACAATACTTTGTTAATATGCATGTTTTTCTGAGAAGAGTTTCTCTACTCATTCTTCCCATAAATATTTATTGAACACCTCTTATGAGCCAAGGGCTTGTTTTAGTTGCTGGACAAAACCCATAAGGAAGCTGGGCATGGTGGCTTATGCCTGTAATCCCAGCACTTCAAGAGGCCAAGGAAGGAGGATCTCCTGAGCTCAGGAGTTCAATCAAGACCAGCATGGGCAATATGGTGAGACCCCATCTCTTTTTTTTTTTCTTTTTCATTGAACTGTTTTAATGGGTCTCAAAATTCTGTGACAAATTTTTGGTCAAGTTGTTCCCATTAAAAGGTACTGATTTTAAAAACTAAAAACTGCCACATGCAAAAAAGAAAACCAAAGTGGTCTACAAAACATTCCTCCCTTCTGAAGGTTTTTTTTTTTTTTTTTTGAGACGGAGTCTCGCTCTGTCACCCAGGCTGGAGTGCAGTGGCACGATCTTGGTTCACTGCAACCTCCACCTCCTGGGTTCAAGTGATTCTCCTGCCTCAGTCTCCCAAGTAGCTGGAACTACAGGCGCGTGCTACCACGCCTGGCTAATTTTTTTTGTATTTTTAATAGAGATGGAGTTTCACCATGTTAGCCAGGATGGTCTCCATCTCCTGACCTCGTGATCCGCCTGCCTCAGCCTCCCAAAATGCTGGGATTACAGGTATGAGCCACCGTGCCCGGCCAGGGGGTTAGGTTTTAACATATGGTTTGGCCGGGTTGCAGGGGTGGGGACATAAACATTGAGTCTACTGCAATGGGAGAAGAGCATTCTAGGCAGAGTGAACAGCAAATAAAACCGTGAGATAGAGGGTTATTTCTGGTGTAAAGAACAAGGAAGGCCAGGCACAGTAGCTCATGCCTGTAATCCCAGCACTTTTGGAGGCCGAGGTGGGTGGATGACTTGAGGTCAGGAGTTCAAAACCAGTCTGATCAACATGGTAAAATCTCTTCTCTACTAAAAATACAAAAATCAGCTGGCATGGAGGTGCGCACCTGTAATCCCAGCTACTTGGGAGGCTGAGGTGAGAGGACTGCTTGAACCTGGGAGGCAGAGGTTGCAGTGAGCCAAGATCGCACCACTGCACTCCAGCCTGGGCGACAGAGTGAGTCAAGGAGGCCAGTATGGTTGAAGCCAGGTGAGAAATGGGGAGGTTGGGGCCAGATAGTACAGGGTATTTATTAATAAGTCTTCTGAGGATATTGGCATTTACTGAGTGTAACAGGAAGCCACTGTAGCACTTTGCCCATGAGTGACATGATCCAACTTGCATTTTCACAGGCTTACACCAGCTGCTGTGTGGAAAATGGACTGAAGAGAGGCAAGGAAGAAAGCAGGGAGACCAGATAGGAGGCATCTACAATAATCCAGGAGAGCTAGCCTGGACCAAGATGGTAGCAATGGAGGTTGACAGAATTGGTCAGACTTTGGATATATTTTTGAAGGTAGAATCAAGAGCATTTGTTGATGGCTTGCATGAGGGATAGAAAGGAATCAAGGATAACTCCAAGGTTTTTGATTTTAACAAAAGGAGGAAAGAACAGAATGGCCATTTATTGAGATTGAGAAGACTATGAGAACAAACTTAAAAGGAAAGATCAGGACAGGCACTGTGGCTCATGCTGGTAATCCCAGCACTTTGAGAGGCCAAGGCAGGAGGATCACTTGAGCCCAGGAGTTCAATACCAGCCTAGGCAATATAGTGAGATCCTGTCTCTACAAAAATAAAAATAATTAGGTTGGACATGGTGGCTCACACCTGTAATCCCAGCACTTCAGGAGGCCAAGGAGGGTGGATCTCCTGAGATCAGGAGTTCGAGATCAGCCTGACCAATATGGTGAAACCCTGTCTCTACTAAAAATACAAAAATTAGGTGGGCATGGTGGCACATGCCTATAATCCCAGCTACTTGGGAGGCTGAGGCAGGAGAATTGCTTGAACCCAGGAGATGGATGTTGCAGTGAGCAGAGATTGCGCCACCGCACTCCAGCCTGGGTGACAGAGTGAGACTCCATCTCAAAAAAAAAAAAAAAAAAAAAAAGAATTAGCAATATTAAATCTCAAGAATAAGGAAATCCACAGAGTCAGAAAGTAGATTAATCGTTGCCAGAGAATTGCGGGGAGGGAAGAACGGTGAATGACTACTAACAGATATGGGGTTTCTCTTTGGGGTAATAAAAATGTTCTGGAATTAGATAGTGGACATAGCTGTACCACTCTGTGCATACACTCAAGAACACCTTAAAATGGTGAATTTTATGGAGCCAGAGGATGAACAGTCAGTGAGAGTATGTGGTGTCATAGAAGACAAATTTAAAAAGCATTTCAAGGAGAGAGTAATCAATTATGTCAAAAGCTGTTGTGAAAGCACGTTAAGAGGATGGAGAAGAGACCACTGAATTTAACAATGTGTAAAATATCTGGTGAACTTGACTAGAAAAGTTTCTGTAGAGCAGTGAAATAAAAAGGCACCTGGCTTAAGAACCATGGAGCCAGAAATTAAGGCTTTTAAGTTAAACTGATCACTGAATTCAAAAGGGTGACTGAGCCACTTTTACCACATGTCACTTCAAATTTTAAAGCATAGGCATTAAACTCTCTGTGCCTGAGTCCCCATCTGTAAGAAGGGGGTTATATTGTTACCTGTCTACCTCACAGATAAACATAATACAAGTCTTTCCTCTACTGAACATGGCCTGTAGAGGAATGATCTATATTTTATTTACCTTTCTATCTTCCATAGCACCTGGCAAAGAGCTTTCAGTTGTTGAATTAAGGTAACATATAGGCACAACTTAAATCATAAAGCAGTACACAAATGTAAGCTATCATGAAAATCAAGTATTTCGAT
This sequence comes from Macaca nemestrina, assembly GCF_043159975.1. Classification (NCBI taxonomy): domain Eukaryota; kingdom Metazoa; phylum Chordata; class Mammalia; order Primates; family Cercopithecidae; genus Macaca; species Macaca nemestrina. Next base: position 10,733,358 of record NC_092136.1, read on the forward strand.
CTCATACATAAAATAAAGACAATGCCCTCTATTGAAATATGTTCAAATAACAGGACAAAATTTTTGTAACAAAAGGTTTTCCAGAATGTCCTTCCATATAGCTTGAAGGGCAACCTACTGATGAGGAACACGTCAAAAAGCTCACTGTCTGTCCCCTCTGGTTAAGTTATGATGATATGGTTACAGGAGATAATAAATCAGTTGATTAGAGAAAACAGGTAAGAATAGTTCTTTGAGGCCGGGCGTGGTGGCTCAAGCCTGTAACCCCAGCACTGTGGGAGGCCGAGGGGGGCAGCTCACCTGAGGTCAGGAGTTCAGGACCAGCCTGACCAAAATGGCGAAACCCCATCTCTACTAAAAATACAAAAATTAGCTGGGCATGGTGGCACAAGCCTGCAATCCCAGCTACTCAGGAGGCTGAGGCAGGAGAATGGCTTGAACCAAGGAGGCGGAGCTGAGATCCCACCACTGCACTCCAGCCTGAGCGAGAGGAGCACTCTGTCTCAAAAAAAAAAAAAAAAAAAAAAAGTTCTTCGAAATTAAAAAAAACAAAAATTCACAAGAGTGGGCCACTTCCTGATAAGCTCACTGTCTCCTCTGGTTAGGTTACGATGATATGGTTATAGGCGATAATAAATCAGTTGATTGGAGAAAACAGGTAAGAATAGTTCTTTGAAATTTAAAAAATAAATCACAAAATAACAAGAGCAGGCCACTTGCTGATAATCTCCTCCCATAGGTAAAATGAAAATGCAAACCCTGTTACAGTATTTAAAGAGATTCTCTCTGAGGTTGCAATATCACAGAGGAACATGTCTTACAAAACTCGTAGATGCACAGAAGACCTCAATGATGCAATCACAAGCAATACTGATTACAGCTAAACTTATTTAACACACACACTTCTTTCAAAACATCTACACCATACCCTATGATCCAAAATAACTCTAAAACTAGTAGCTGTCATAAATGAATGGAACAGAAGGTTAACTCAGTTTTCTGGGCAACTTCTGAATAAGTTAATTATACGAACAAAATATTGACTTGCTAATTTTTATCTAAAAAGTTTTACTATGAGTGCTTACTTCAGCAGCACATATACCAAAATTAGAACTATACAGAGAGGATTAGCTAAATTAAGAGAAAAAGTTATATTACAAAATTGATGAATTTTTCACAAGTCTGTACACTTAAGAGGCTAAATTCATCATCAACAATAAAGTTAACGCAAACTATAAGCTAAGTGCATACAACAAATATGCACATTTATATTAGAAAACCTACTTCTTTAATGGAGCTGTTGTAATTCTGTTCAGAATTACAAAAATGGTAAATTCTAGGATTACGGGTAAAGAGAATTGTCTTTCTGCAAAACATACTCTTGGCACAAACAAAATTGGAAAGCTCAACTTTCCCTTTTCCCTTCAACAACACGTCACCAATTCCATTATTACCAAACTTCATTTTACAAAGCTTGAAACACGCACAGGACTAGACAGGTAACTCCTATATCAGGATAGATATATGATTTCCTCACAGGATAATTTGATAAAAGCAGTAATACTGGTTTTATTTTATTTTCAGACCATCTTTAAAACACCAAGAATAAAAACACTGAGGTTCTTACCAGTCACTTAATAAACAACCCCTTAGAAATGACAATTTAGGGTAAAGGTGCACCTACTAAATGTATGTAGACTGGTTGTTTAATTTGATCAGAGTGGTTCCATTACTTGTGAATCCGACAATAAACAAAAACAGCATTAAAAAAAACTTCTTACTCTTGGAGAATAAAAACAATCCAAGTCAGCAGGCATTTGCAGGCCATATTGACATGACCACTCTTGCTGTCTCCTGTATGCTTGCTTCCACACTGAAAGGGGTTTCCTAATGTATCATAACATTTATTACAGTCAGAATCTGCAGAAGTATTTAAGCATATTGATTCATGCCAAGCCTTCTGGGAAACATCTTGGCTCCTCCCTCTACCTCTTTAAGAGACCACCTTAGTGGAAGGGGATGGCAGCTTTATGACATTAATGTGAAGGGCCACAAACTGAAACAACTGACTCACGTGTGGGAAGGGAAAAAAGGCGTAACAATAGTCTTTGATTGTGAGGAAGACAGCTTTCTCATTTGTACTTGAACTGCTATGTTGTATCTATTAATATGTGCAAGTAGTTTGTAACCTACAAATGGATTTATCAAATATTATATATCGTTATTTAATAAAGGTCAGGATTTAAAGGTACAATGCAAATGTGTCTACGTCACATTGTTGATCTATATTTCATTTCTTCACATTAATGGTACAATTATTTACTACGGGCAAGACACTGTGTTAAGCCCTATAAATGTGTTTACTCTTTTTTTTTTAAGACAGTCTCACCCTGTCGCTCAGGCTGGAGTGCAATGGCGCTATCTTGGCTCACTGCAACCTACGCCTCCCAGGTTCAAGCGATTCTCCTGCCTCAGCCTCCTGAGTAGCTGGGATTACAGGTGCGCACTACCACGCCCGGCTAATTTTTTGTATCTTTAATAGATGTGCCGTTTCACCATGTTGGCCAGGGCGGTCTTGAACTCCTGACTTCAGGTGATCCGCCCGCCTTGGCCTTCCAAAGTGCTGGGATTACAGGCGTGGGCTACCGCGTCCAGCCAAATAGTGTTTAATTTTCATACCAACTCCAAGGTAGACACTATTATCCCAATTTTCAAGTTAAGGAAACTGAGGCTCAATACTTGCACAAGAACACATAATTATTAAGAGACAGGGCCAGAATTGAAATCCAGGCATTCCTGGAGCTCAAGTCTGTGTTTTAACACATTACACTGCCACTGATAATCTGACACGAATATAACACTCAGATGATGTCAGTGTTGGACACGGGGCCACATTCCTTTTTATTTAAGGGTTAACTCAAAACACAAATTACATACTCACATTTGATTAATATGTTAGAACAAAGTGTGGAAATGAAGCCATAAAAACTACACAGAACAACTAAGTTTCATGAGTGAGGAAATAAATTTTTTTTTTTTTTTGAGACGGAGTCTCTCTCTGTCGCCCAGGCTGGAGTGCAGTGGCGCGATCTCGGCTCACTGCAAGCTCCGCCTCCCGGGTTCCCGCCATTCTCCTGCCCCAGCCTCCCGAGTAGCTGGGACTACAGGCACCTGCCACCACACCTGGCTAATTTTTTGTATTTTTAGTAGAGACAGGGTTTCACTGTGTTAGCCAGAATGGTCTCTATCTCCTGACCTCATGATCCGCCCGCCTCAGCCTCCCAAAGTGCTGGGATTACAGGCGTGAGCCACTGCGCCCAGCCGAGGAAATAAATATTCAAAGAAAAAACCTTTTTCAAAAAATTGCCCAAGCTGTTTTTGCTTTGAACTAATTTCTATTAAGAAACATATAAAATGTAGTTTTATTTTGGCATCATGATTTTCTGTTTTTCTTTTTTTAAGACAAGGTCTGGCTCTGTCACCCAGGCTGGAGTGCAATGGCACAATCTCAGCTCCCTGCAACCTCTGCCCCCAGCTCAAGCCATCCTCTCACCTCAGTCTCCTAAATGGCTGGGACCACAGGTGCGTATCACCATGCCCAGCTAATTCTTGCTTTTTTGTTTTTTTGTAGAGATGGGGTTTCACCATTATTGTCCAGGCTGGTCTCAAGCTCGTGAGCTCAAGCAATCCACCCGCCTCAGCCTCCCAAAGTGCTGGGATTACAGGTATGATCTACCACACTCAGTCAATTTTCATAACAACAATAAAAAGCAGTCTCTAGCAAGTTATAGATTTTTTTTTTTGAGACAGAATCTCGCTCTGTCCCCCAGGCTGGAGTGCAGTGGTGCGATCCCAGCTCACTGCAAGCTCTGCCTCCCAGGTTCACGCCATTCTCCTGCCTCAGCCTCCCGAGTAGCTGGGACTACAGGCACCTGCCACCACACCTGGCTAATTTTTTGTATTTTTAGTAGAGACAGGGTTTCACTGTGTTAGCCAGGATGGTCTCTATCTCCTGACCTCATGATCCGCCCGCCTCAGCCTCCCAAAGTGCTGGGATTATAGGCGTGAGCCACCACGCCGGGCCAAGTTATAGAATTTCAATCATGTCATCAGTAAACTATTAAAGTACTTTTAAAGTTCAGATGATAGACATGTCTCTATACTTGAGGTCTAATAAAGGCAACTCTTGCTTTGAAATGAACACGAAATATTTCAGTCTCTTTTACCTCAACCTCAAATTTCTGCCTCTGAAATCTTCAGTTTCCTTCAAAGGCAGAAATCTGGGAAGCCGTCCTGACCCCGATCCCCATCTCTAAGCATACTACATTGCTGGCTGCACTAGAACTGAAGGCACTAAAGTACAGAGTGCCATCACCCATTCTCTACCTGTATGTAGTAACTAATACTTCTAAAATTCATTACTGGACAGGTTGGTCAAGACAAAATTGTTTTCTGCAGGACACCAAGCAATCACTTACTTTTCTTTAACTAAAACCAAGATGAGTCTCCAAAACCAAGGGGAGCTTGGTGAAAGAACATGAAGCTGGACGATGACAGCAATATGTGCAGATTTTTTTTTTTAACAATTAAGGTAATTTTTTAGCATCTACATTTTAAATAAGTTAAATTTTTGAATAACAAACTTCATCTTATTTTCAAGGTACAAAAGCCTGAGACACTTCCTCTGTGACATGGAGAAAACATCCTGCAAGGAGGAAAAGCTTCGGCAATAAAAATGATTACTACACATTGCGGTATCTTTTTTTTTTTTTTTGAGATGGAGTCTTGCTCTGTCGCCTAGGCTGGAGTGCAGTGGTGTGATCTCAGCTCTCTGCAACCTCTGCCTCCCGGGTTCAAGCGATTTTCCTGCCTCAGCCTCCCGAGTAGCTGAGACTACAGGTGCACATCACTGTGCCTGGCTAATTTTTGTATTTTTCAGTAGAGACAGGGTTTCGCCATGTTTGTCAGGCTGATCTCTAACTCCTGACCTCAGGTGATTCACCCACCTTAGCCTCCCAAAGTGCTGGGATTACAGGCGTGAGCCACCGCGCCCGGCCCCACATTGCAAGGTAAACTTTTATGTTCAGGTAATGACCCGACAAATGAGGATCTTGCATTGGGCCCAACAAAACTGTATTAGTGCTTTTTAGACAATATGAATGCACATTTGCAGTGGATAAGCATTTAAGATAAGAGTCTCTCGGCCAGGCTCAGTGGCTCATGCCTGTAATCCCAACACCTTGGGAGGCCGAGGTGGACGGATCACTTGAGGTCAGGAGTTCAAGACCAGCCTGGCCAACATGGCAAAACTCCGTATCTACTAAAAGTACAAAAATTATCTGGGCGTGGCGGTGCACGTCTGTAATCCCACCTACTCAGGAGGCTAAGGTGGGAGAATGGCTTGAGCCCAGGAGACAGAGGTTGTAGTGAGCCAAGATCACACCACTGTACTCCAGCCTGAGCTACAGAGCAAGACTCCGAAAAGAGTCTCTCTTTAGTTTATTTCTCAAGTGTGCCTTTCTAGAGAGTAAATTTGATAATTTATTCAACAAATACTAAGTACTACTATATATCACTGCTTTAAGTGCTAATAGTGATAAATGTCTACAGCACATCTAAGAAATACAAATTCTGTAATAAAATTTTACTAAGAAATGATGGGTAAAGCTGGTCACGGTGGCTCACACCTGTAATCCCAGCACTTTGGGAGGCCGAGGAGGGCAGATCACATGAGGCCAGGAGTTTGAGACCAGCCTGGCCAACATGGCAAAACCCCATCTCTACCAAAAATATAAAAATTAACCAGGTGTGGGCCAGGTGTGGCGGCTCATGCCTGTAATCCCAGCACTTTGGGAGGCCGAGGCGGGCGGATCACAAGGTCAGGAGATCGAGACCATCCTGGCTAACACTGTGAAACCCCCTCTCTACTAAAAATACAAAAAATCAGCCGGGTGTGATGGTGAGCGCCTGTAGTACCAGCTACCGGGAGGCTGAGGCAGGAGAATGGCATGAACCTGGGAGGTAGAGGTTCCAGTGAGCTGAGATCGCGCCACTGCACTCCAGCCTGGGAGACAGAGGGAGACTCCGTCTCAAACAAACAAACAAAAAAGATTAACCAGGTGTGGTGGTGCACGCCTGTAATCCCAGCTACTCGGGTGGCTGAAGCATGAGAATCATTTGAACCCCGAGAATCATTTGAACCCCAAGAATCATTTGAACCCTGGAGGCGGTGGCTGCAGTGAGCCAAGATGGCTCCACTGTGCTCCAGTGTGTGACAGAGCAAGACCTTGTCTCAAAAACAAAAAAAAAAAAAAAAGAAAGAAAAGAGAAAGAAATAACGAGTGAAAATTGCAGCATTTAATATTATTAGGAAAATGTAATGCAAACTCATATACTTGGAACAGCACTTCAGAATATAAATTATATTACTTTTGGCAAAACACATAATTTCAGCAGCTTTTCCACTATCATAAAGAGGAGTGCAAAAATACACAATAAATAGATACAATAAATAGATAAAAATTGTGACAAGGGTAGATCACATGAAAAAAGATAAGCCAAACAGAAATATGTTATGTCATTGAATTCGTATTGCCAATTTAGGTGCCAATTAGGTTGTGGTATGCCTGTGTGTCTATGAACAAAATACTCTTATTTCATTGGCCTACTAGACCAGTTCTTCCGTAAGTGCATTAAAGGAATGAAAAAGATGAATCTCAAATGATTTCACCACTTAGTTATAAATAAACTAGGACTAAATTTTCAAATCTGCTAACTAGAATGACTTTTCGACACTTAATATCTGTCTTATCTAGAGCTTACAGAGCCAAATTTCTAAAACTTAGGTCTGAATCAAAAATGAAAAATCAAGAAAACCCAAAAGATATGCACAAAAGGGCCTACCAAACAGTAAGCAATGACAAGTGATTAAAGCAAAAAGATCAAGTTGCTAAGTTATAAGGAAGTCGCTGTTCATCTGGACCTTAGCCCAGAACACAAAAATTTGGAGGAGAAACGGCTGGTGGTTTAAAGGGGACAGGGTTCTAAATTTGCTGCCTCATTCTTTTATCTGCAAAAGCTTCCTGATACTGAAATGGCCATAACCACACTGAAAAATCCAACAGGGCTCCAAAGCTCTCAGACAGGTGAAAATTCACTGTTAGAAAAACATGTAGAAAATAATACATTTAAGGCTAAGATCAGAAATTTTTTCTTTAGAACCCAAGGTTCTGCCAAAGGAGACAACCAAGCATTAAAAACAATTCTCAAAAATCTTTAACATAACTAAATAGAGAGCAAAATTATCTCTACTCTCCCGAATTTACGGCCCTTCCTTTGACAAAACGCATTTTTTTTTTCCTTCGAAGACTCAGTTCCTTTAAGAACCACCACCTGGCCGGGCGCGGTGGCTCACGCCTGTAATCCCAGCACTTTGGGAGGCCGAGGCGGGCGGATCACAAGGTCAGGAGATCGAGACCACGGTGAAACCCCGTCTCTACTAAAAATACAAAAAATTAGCCGGGCGCGGTGGCGGGCGCCTGTAGTCCCAGCTACTCAGGAGGCTGAGGCAGGAGAATGGCGTAAACCCAGGAGGCGGAGCTTGCAGTGAGCCGAGATCGCGCCACTGCACTCCAGCCTGGGCGACAGAGCGAGACTCCGTCTCAAAAAACAAAAAACAAAAAACAAAAACAAAAAAAAGAACCACCACCTGCCCATGGTGGGGTTTTTTTTTTCCCCCTCTTAAGAAGGCATCTGCACTGCAGATTTCTGCATAAGGGGAGCTTGCCAGCCAGCTCCCACCAGCAGGCAGACGCGTATACAATGGAAACTAAAGGAGGTCTGCAGCTTCGCTCTTAGTCTTTCACAGAGATGGGAGAAGGGGACTCAACCAGCCCTCGCTTTGTCTGAATGTTCTCCCCCTCCCCCTTTCTGCAGTAAACACCCCCCTTTGTTATACTTCGATCAATAGTAGCCCACAGAAAACACGAAATCAAAACATGTTGATAGCTTAGCATGACTCTATTTTCTAGAATATAAGCGTCTGATTGCGTGTCCCCACCCCCACGCAGCGCCAGGGAAGAGCAGGCTGTTGCAGATGCAGCCACGGATCCATCTTGGACCATCAGCAGCTCCCTCCCAAATCTTCCCTGAGCTATTCTCATCCCGCCTCCTTCTACCTCGGAGCCTCAGAAAAATCCGGCATTCATGGAGTCTAGCCGAAAACAGTAAAAACCAACCAAACAAACAAAAAACAATGGGCTACAATGCTTCCATTAAACTTCCTCATCTTCCCCATGGGCAGCCAAAAATATTTTGGAGGATTATCATGAATGCTTGATTATGTCAACACCTGTCTGCAAACCTGCAATGCAACCCTTTCACCACCATCCCCTTAAAAATCTAACAAATTGTTTCTCCCACCACCCACCTGCCGCTATCTAATCCTCCACTAAATCACCCCAGTTCACCATATGCATCGAGCAACTCTCCATTTTATCCCACGAGCTGGTATTTTTCCCCACCTGCCCGGTCTCGGCGTTAACGCCCACTGGACTGTCTCCCCGCCCCCAACCTGTTTTCCTCACACCCCGTTATTTCCTCACCGCCTGCACAATCTTACGTTCCCCTTCCCCTTTGCCCATTTTCCAAACGCTCGTCCCTGCGGGGCTGAAGCCGTCAGTAGTCGAGGGTAATTCTCCCTCCTCCCGCCTCGCCTCCTAATCCCCCCAGCCCTCAGGCCCCCGCTCGCCCTCTTTCCCAAGGCGGGGGCTCCCCGCGCGCCTCACCCGCACAGGAGGAGCTGCAGCTCTTCGTCCCCAGGGCGGGGCAGGCTCCTGGGCTCCCGCCGCCGCCGGGCGCGGACGGCTCGGCTCCGGACGACGACGAGGAGATGGAAGGGGACTGAGTGGCTGCCGATGGCTCCGCCATAGCTACGCGAGCGAGGGTGGGAGAAGGGTGAATAGAGACACGGGGCGGGAGAGAGGGAGGGGAAATAGAATAATCCGGCAACTGGCTCGCTCAAGTCCCTTTACTCCGTCTGCTCCGAGGACAGACTCCGACTGACTGACTGACTCAGCCGAGCGCAGCGACAGGGCGGGAGCGCGAGCGCGCATGCGCACAAAGGGCCCCGAGCGGGTGCCTAAGCGCGCAGCGGCGCAGGGCGCAGGCGCAAGAACCGTTGATCGGCGCTCTTGCCGGGAAGGAGGGGCAAAGCCGGCCTCACGCGGCGCCTCGCGCGCCGCGGGGTAGGGAGCGTCCCTTGGGGACCAGACGCAAGGGGCGTACCCAAGCCCCAATCCCCGCCCACGACTGCGGCCGAATCCGGGAGCTGCGGGGTAGTATTCCCTCCTGCCTCTTTACGTGAATGTTTTAGGGTCGGCAGATTATGTATTTTAATGATAGAAATTTATCTGGGCTTCCATTATCTGGAAACTCTCTTTCCCCTACATTCCAGAGTCTATATCTTTTGTTTGATGCAGTCCCACCTGTGACTCCAATAAAAAGTGAAAACCAGAATGTAGAGTAGGCCCACTCTGCAAGGTGCTTTGTGAATCTCTCTGGCTGTGTCGTAATATCTCCTCACCGAGAGGCAGAGATGGCACGGCCCCCCATTTGGTAGGTGGAGAAAGATGCTATACAGAATGAAAAACGATTACTCATTCCAATCACATTGCAATGCAGTCGCAGAACCTGCTTCGTATTCTTATCTCGTTACTGTTGCCAGAGAAGGATCCACCTTGGGTCTTAAGGTTTTCTTTTCCTCCAAATAGACTGTCAGATAGAGACGACATATTTTAGAGGGGAAAAAAAAGCTGAGCTGATGAAGAAGAGCCAGGAGATAAGAACATGTTGGCTGTGATTATGGGGGATGATAAAATTAGATATTAAAAATTCAGAATAAGGCCGCAGTCAGTGGCAGAGGCCTGTAGTCTCAGCTACGGCAGAGAAGGGAGGATCCCTTGAGCCCAGGAGTTGGAGTCCAGCCCGAGCCACACAGCGAGAACCTTCCTGCCTTAAAAAAAAAAAATTAAAAAATAAAAATTTCAGAATAAGGCACAAAATACACATAATTGAATTGTATTCATAGACTAAAAGGGGTCCTTGCAGAACATGTATTTAAAACCAGATTTCTAGCCTATGTTGGATTTTGTTCATTTTTTGCTTTTCCTGGGCTGGACTGCCAAATTCAAAGCCTTCTCCCTACATTTGGTCAAAATATTGGAAAGGTGCATAGTCCTTGTTAAAGGAGGACTGTTGGCTGGGCGCGGTGGCTCACGCCTGTCATCCCAGCACTTTGGGAGGCCGAGGCAGGTGCATCACCTGAAGTCAGGAGTTCAAGAACAGCCCGGCCAACGTGGTGAAACCCTGTTTCTACTAAAAACACAAAAAGTAGCTGAGCATGGTGGTGGGCGCCTGTAATCCCAGCTACTCCGGAGGCTGAGGCAGAAGAATTGCCTGAACCTGGGAGGCAGAGGTTGCAGTGAGCCGAGATCGCGCCATTGCACTTCAGCGTGGGAGAAAGAGCAAAACTCCGTCAAAAAGAAAAAGAAAAAAGAAAAAAGAGAAAAGAGGACTGTATCCTGGAAATAATAAAAATCAAGGCTGTCGACTCTTATTGCTAAAGCAGCAATCAATGACCCAAAGTACAATTGCAGGATCAGCAGATCCTGTAAAGATGCAATCTCATGAAGGGGGAGGTGGTCAGTCAAGCTGCCACTGAGGGGAAAGGCGATCTGACCAGTGGAAATCTTCTAGAACAAGCTGTGTACTACATCTGCCCTTGAGGTTTTTAAGGTCAGGTAAAGCCCTAGGGGGTGGAAGGATGACTCCTGGCCTTTGCAATGCTCTGAAAAAGGCATAGAAAAATATTTCCCAAAATAACTCTGTAGCTATTATCTTACCCTGGCACTTACAGCATCAGCTGATAATGCAGCAAACTGTCTCTTGGATGGCAAAGGGAAATAATAGCCGATCTGATAACCAAGCCAGTTATCTACCCATTCTGATACATGCATACAGTTTTTAAAAAATGTACATTATTAGGGGAGCTGTTTTCTGATTTGTTCTTTGTTTCCCTCCTCCCTCCGTCCAGATAGTCCAACCTTTTATTGATTATAGTGATAGGGGGCGTCGTTGTCTGTCTAGCTGCTTCCTGCTGTTAGGGGGCATCGTCAGGAGGGTCTATGGTTGGCACCTGGACGTAGGGATATAGGAGCATCTGGTTGAAGGCAACACGGGTGATCTCTTGAACTTTGGCTCGGATAAATTTGATTAAAATAGGAGCAAAACATAGGACAAGACAGAGAATTAATATAGGGATGAGGAATGGAAGCATCTGTTGCATTACTGGTAATAGCCATACAGGTGGGCCAGGGGTTAAGGGGGTGTTGTAGTTTTTTAATTCTGTTTTAATCCTGTTTAGGGTTTGGATGTTAGTGTCTACTAGGCCTGACTCGTTTATGTAATTTTCGTCTTCCTTTTTTTTTTTTTTGAGACAGAGTCTTGCTCAGTCGCCCACGCTGGAGGGCAGTGGCGCGATCTCGGCTCACTGCAAACTCTGCCTCCCGGGTTCACGCCATTTTCCCGCCTCAGCCTCCGGAGTAGCTGGGACTACAGTCGCCCGCCACCACGCCTGGATAATTTTTTTGTATTTTTAGTAGAGATGGGGTTTCACCGTGTTAGCCAGGATGGTCTCCATCTCCTAACCTCGTGATCCACCCGCCTCGGCCTCCCAAAGTGCTGGGATTACAGGCGTGAGCCACCGCACCAGGCTCTTCTTCCTTCCTTTTTTCTTGTCTATTAAACGCTCCACTCCTTAAAACAAAACAAACAAACAAACAAATATACATTATTAGGTGCTAGATAAGGAAATAAATGATGCTGGTACCTAACTCTGACAGCACTTGCTACAATCTGGAGACTCCAACTGGAAGGAAGTCCATTTTCCTAATATCTAGCGGCAGAGAAGTTAAAAAGCAAAATATGCACGAGGTTTTACTGGTCTTTTCAGACCCTTCGGAAATTTTTTTTTTTTTTTTTTTGAGACGGAGTCTTGTTCTATTGCCCGGGCTGGAGTACAGTAGCGCGATCTTGGCTCACTGCAACCTCCGCCTCCCAGGTTCAAGCAGTTCTCCTGGCTCAGCCTCCTGAGTAGCTGGGATTACAGGCATGTGCCTCCGTGTCTGGCTAATTTTTGTATTTTTAGTAGAGGCGGGGTTTCACCATGTTGTCCAGGGTGGTCTTGAACTCCTGACCTAGGGTGATCCTCCTGTCTCAGTCTCCCACGCCTGGGATTATAGGCATGAGCCACTGTGCCCGGCCAGTTCTATGAATGTGTATTGATCTTGCGCTGTGTGTATAACACAATCCTGAGAACTTTGAAGAGACCTCCAAAATATGTTTGTCTTGTCTTCAATGAGCTTACAAGCTAGTTAGGACAAAAAAAAATACATAAATAATATAAATTAAATAGCAACTAAAAACAACCGCAAACACCATAAAACCATAGTGCTTTGATTAGATGGCAAGTAAATTAAATGAATTTAAAAGAGGGGGGCCAGGCACATTGGCTCATGCCTGTAATCCCAGCACTTTGGGAGGCCGAGCTGAGCGGATCACCTGAGGTCGGGAGTTCAAGACCAGCCTGACCAACATGGAGAAATCCTGTCTCTACTAAAAATACAAAAATTAGCCAGACGTGATAGTGCATGTCTGTAATCCCAGCTACTCGGGAGACTGAGGCAGGAGAATCGCTTGAACCCGAGAGGCAGAGGTTGCAGTGAGCCGAGATCGCGCCATTGCACTCCAGCCTGGGCAACAAGAGTGAGACTCTGTCTCAAAACAAACAAACAAACAAACAAACAAAAACACCAAAAAGGGAAAGGGCCTGTAATCCCAGCACTTTGGGAGGGCAAGGTAGGCGGATCACCTGAGGTCAGAAGTTTGAGACTAGCCTGGCCAACATGGAAAAACCCCATTTCTACTGAAAATACAAAATTACCCAGGCATGGTGGCGTGCACCTGTAATCCCAGCTACTCGGGAGGCTGAGGCACGAGAATCCCTGAGCCTGGGAGGCAGAGGTTGCAATGAACCGAGATCATGCCACTGCACTCCAACCTGAGCAACGGACTGAGACTCCACCTCAAAAAAAAACGAGGGGAAGGAATTACCATGAAGTTATAGTGGCTTAGGGAGTTTTTTTTTTTTTGTTTTTTGTTTTTTTTTTTCTGTCACCCAGGCCATAGTGCAGTGGTGCGATCTCAGCTTATTACTGCAACCTCTTCCTCCCAGGTTTAAGTGATTCTCCTGCCTCAGCCTCCTGAGTAGCTGGGGCTACAGGCGCATGTCACCATGCCCGGCTAATATTTATATTTTTAGTAGAGACGAGGTTTCGCCATATTGGCCAGGCTGGTCTTGAACTCCTGACCTCATGATCTGCCCGCCTCAGCCTCCCAAAGTGCTGGGATTACAGGCGTGAGCCACTGTGCCCAGCCCAAGATGGAATTTTTAAAGTGCTTCCTGGCTGGCACAGTGGCTCACCTCTGTAATCCCTGCATTTTGAGAGGCCAAAGCAGGAGGATGGCTTGAGCCCAGGAGTTCAAGACCAGCCTGGACAATACAGCAAGACCTCATCTTGAAAAATAAAGTAAAGAGCACACTGGAGTATGGCCATTTCTCTGAAGTTTCCTTGAACACCTGAGGCACTGTGCTAGGTCTCTTATTCTTTGGCCTTGTCTTTGTAGGACTGGTATTTTTGTGTGCGTGTGTGAGTACATAGTAAGGACTGTTTTTTTTCTGTTTTTGTTTTTTTGAGATGGAGTTTTGCTCTTGTTGTCCAGGCTGGAGTGCAATGGTGCGATCTCGGCTCACCACAACCTCTGCCTCCTGGGTTCAAGCGATTCTCCTGCCTCAGCCTCCAGAGTAGCTGGGACTACAGGCATGCACCAGCACACCTGGCTAATTTTGTATTTTTAGTAGAGACAGGGTTTCTCCACGTTGGTCAGGCTGGTCTCAAACTCCTGACCTCAGGTGATCCACCCGCCTCGGCCTCCCAAAGTGCTGAGATTACAAGCATGAGCCACCGCACCTGGCCAGGACTGGTATTTTATACAGATAATTTCTTTATTTTTGAGATGGAGTTTTGTTCTTGTCGCCCACGCTGGAGTGCAATGGCATGATCTCAGCTCTCTGCAACCTCCGCCTCCTGAGTTCAAGTGATTCTCCTGCATCAGCCTCCTCACTGGCTAGGATTACAGGTGCATGCTACCAAACCCAGCTAATTTTTGTATTTTTAGTAGAGACAGGGTTTCACCACGTTGGCCAGGTTGGTCTTGAACTCCCGACCTCTGGTGATTGGTCCACCTCAGCCTCCCAAGGTGCTGGGATTACAGGCATGAGCCACTGCGCTCGGCCTATACAGATAATTTCCAAGTTTAACTTCTAAGCCATCTAATTACCCTATATTTTCTTGACTTTTAGAAGCAATTATATATTTTATTTTTAAATTTTTTAAATTAAATAGTTTAATTTAAAATATTTGAAAGCCGGGCACAGTGGCTCACACCTGTAATCCCAGCACTTTGGGAGGCCGAGGTAGGCAGATTGCCTGAGGTCAGGAGTTGGAGACCAGCCTGCCTAACATGGTGAAACCCCGTCTCTACTAAAAATACAAAAAAATTAGCTGGGCATGGTGGCACATGCCTGTTGTCCCAGCTACTCAGAAGGCTGAGGCAGGAGACTCATTTCAACCCGGGAGGCAGAAGTTGCAGTGAGCCAAGATTGTGCCACTGCACTCCAGCCTGGGCAACAGAGCAAAACTCTCTTGAAAAAAAAATTAATATATAGTCACAGATCATTCATATATATGTACACAAATATTCAGGAATATATATATTGCAAAGTTTTATCACTAACTCCCTCCACTCCTCTACACACATGTAGGTAGCTACTATTAGGATTTTCTTTCTTTCTTTTTTTTTTTTTTGAGACAGAGTCTTGCTCTGTAGCCGAGGCTGGAGTGCAATGGTGCGATCTCAGCTCACTGCAAGCTCCGCCTCCCGGGTTCATGCCATTCTCCTGCCTCAGCCTCCCAAGTAGCTGGGACTACAGGTGCCTGCCACCATGCCCGGCTAATTTTTTGTATTTTTAGTAGAGATGGGGTTTCACGGTGTTAGCTAGGATGGTCTCGATCTCCTGACCTCGTGATCTGCCCGCCTCGGCCTCCCAAAGTGCTGGGATTACAGGTGTGAGCCACCGAGCCCGGCCACTATTAGGATTTTCTTGTGGCAAACATAAGCAAAGGTGAATATAGCCAATCTGTATCCTCATCCCCACTGCCTTTTTTTTTTTTTTTTTTTTTTTAATGAAGTTGCTCTGTCACCCAGGCTGGAATGCAGTGGTGGCATGATCTCGGCTCACTGCAACCTCTGCCTGTTGGGTTCAAGCCATCCTCCTGCCTCAGTCTTCCAAGTTGCTGGGATTACAAGCATATGCCACCATGCCTGGCTAATTTTTGTATTTTTAGTAGATACAGTGTTTCACTATGTTGGCCAGGCTGGTCTTGAACTTGTGACCTTAAGTGATCCACCTCAGACTCCCAAAGTGCTGGGATTACAGGCATGAGCCATTGCGCGCTGTCCCCCACCCCCCACTTACTTATTTCCTTCCTTCCTTCCTTTCTTTTTCTTTCTTTCTCTCTCTCTCTCTCTTTCTTTCTCTTTCTTTTTTTTCTTTTTTTTTTGGAGGTAGGGTTTGCTCTGTTGCTTAGGCTGGAATGCAATGCTACAATCATGACTCACTGCATCCTCTACCTCCTGGGCTCAAGCAATCCTCCCACCTCAGCCTCCCAACCAAGTAGCTGGGACCACAGGCACCCCACCATATCCGGCTAATTTATTTGTTTATTTTTGGTAGACATGGGATCTCCCTATGTTGCCCAGACTGCTTTCTTTGTTTGTTTGAGACAGAATTTCTCTCTTATTGCCCAGGCTGGATGCAATGGTGTGATCTCAGCCTCCTGTAACCACTGCCTCCCGGGTTCAAGAGATTCTCCTGCCTCAGCCTCTGGAGTAGCTGGGATTACAGATGCCTGCCACCACGATTGGCTAATTTTTTGTGTTTTTAGTACAGATGGGATTTCACCATGTTGGCCAGGCTGGTCTGCAACTCCTGACCTCAGGTGATCCACCTGCCTCGGCCTCCCAAAGTATTGGGATTACAGGTATGAGCCACCGTTCCTGGTCTCCAGACTGGTCTTGAACTCCTGGGCTCAAGAGATCCTCCCAGTTAGACTGCTGTGCTGTTGCCTGAAATACCAATAATGAAGTAGCTGACAAGGTCTTAAGCTTTCAGTATGTTACCATGTTGAGGACCTAATATTCAACTTTATAAGACCCTATCATGTGGGGTTGGCTATTTTCTTTTTACAAATGAAGATGCCAAATCATTACCCCATTTTACACACACGCAAAATAAGGTATGGAAATTTAAATGATGCCCAGGGATGTAATATTTCAACTTCTCCCTTCTGAGTTGCTTAAATACTGATCCTGCACATAGATGATAGAAGGCTGAACTGTGTCCCAGTACAGTCACTGTGAATGATATTTCCTCAGCTGTTTATCCCACAGGACTGCGAGTCTCTGGAGGATAGGAATGTGTCTTATGCAGCATTACAGCCTATCATGGTACCTGGCATATAACAAATGCCCTATTTTTGGAAAGCTTTGGAACCTGAGTCATGGTGGATGTCAGTGCAGAAAACAATTTTGCTATTTTTATGTTTCATAAACCACTTGAGTATCTTGAATATTTATGACTTTGTTTAGCTTTTCCAGAATGAATATGCTGATTAGTAATTTTGATCACTAACCACACAATCATCATTCCCAAACACACAGCTCACTTAGCCTAGAACAACTCTGTGGGTCTTTAAATCATTTTGCAGATGATGAAATGGGTTCAGAGAGGTTAAGTAACTCACCCAAGGTTGCATAGCTAGTGAACATCAGAGCCAAAACTCAGAGCCAGGTGAGTCTGACCCCAAAGCCAGTGGTCTTAACCACTGAAATATGTCTACATGTCACCTACTTCTGGAAAACCTCAAGGAAAGCTCAACCTTTCATCATAGCACATGACTCAATTCAGAGTGAGATGGCTGAAGGCAGGCTGTAATCAGTATCGTCAATATTTGGCACTTTCAGTGTCCACTGTTTTGATGACCCTGGATATTTGAGAAGGAAATAACAAAACATGTTTCTCATTTACAGTGGTTGCTTTCTAAGTTGTGACTAATCCTTAAGTCCACCTATAATTTGTACTGTTTTGTTCCAAATGTCAAAAGCTGCTACAAGGTATGGGGAAGGCTGATGTGCTAACATTGACCTTGATACCTTGATGATGTAATATTGAGACATATATCAGTATTTGCTGTTCACTTCCTGAGAAGTTGGATTTCAGTGAATGTCTGGGAAGCCCTTAAAATAAACTAGGGTATTTTGTTCAATAGTAAAAGTTAGGTATTTAATATTAAAGGAACCAGAAAGTGAGTGAGCAGTGTTAGATGTAACATATATCTTCTTCATCCATTAATTCAATGGATATTTGAGTCTCTATTATCTGCCAGCAGTATTTAGGGACTGGGGATATACTAGTGAACAAAATAGACAAAAATTCCTATCTGTTTGGAACTTACATTCTAGTGGGAAGAGACAAACACAATGAAAGGTTAAAACATAAGTCAGATAGTAGTATGAAGTCTTTTTTTTTTGGAGATGGAGTCTTACTCTTTCTCCCAGGCTGTAGTGCAGTGGTGCCATCTCTACTCAATGCAAACTCTCCTGCCTCAGCCTCCTGAGTAGCTGGGATTACAGGCGTCTACCACCGTGCCTAGCTAATTTTTTGTATTTTTAGAAGAGATAGGGTTTCACAATGTTAGCGTGGCTGGTCTCAAACTCCTGACCTCAGGTAATCCACCTGCCTTGGCCTCCCAAAGTGCTGGGATTACAGGAGTGAGCCACCGCGCCTGGCCAAGTAGTATGAAGTCTTTTGGAGAAAAGTAATTCAGGGAAACGGAGCAGAGAATGCTGGGATGTGTGTGCAATTTTTTTTTTTTTTTTTAAGATGGAGTTTTGCTCTTGTTGCCCAGGCTGGAGTGCAATGGTGCTGTCTCAGCTCACTGCAACCTCCGCCTCCTGGGTTCAAGCAATTCTCCTGCTCAGCCTCTGGAGTAACTGGGATTACAGGCATGCGCCACTCCGCCTGGCTAGTTTTGTATTTTTAGTAGAGATGGGGTTTCTCCATGTTGGTCAGGCTGGTCTCGAACACCCACAACCTCAGGTGATCCACCCGCCTCAGCCTTCCAAAATGCTGGGATTACAGGCCTGTATGTGCAATTTTAAATTCTCACACAGTGTGCTGCAATTGTGACAAGACATTGATTTTTGGCCCCTCCTTTCTCTTTCTGGGCATGTCACATCCTGTAGGTCCTGCCTTCTGCACATCCAGTGTGAAACTCCAGTAAACACTTGCCCTGATATTCATTTCTTGTCTCTTTTTTTTTTTTTTTGAGACGGAGTCTGGCTCTGTCGCCCGGGCTGGAGTGCAGTGGCCGGTTCTCAGCTCACTGCAAGCTCCGCCCCCCGGGTTTATGCCATTCTCCTGCCTCAGCCTCCCGAGTAGCTGGGACTACAGGCGCCCGCCGCCTCGCCCGGCTAGTTTTTTGTATTTTTTAGTAGAGACGGGGTTTCACCGTGTTCGCCAGGATGGTCTCGATCTCCTGACCTCGTGATCCGCCCGTCTCGGCCTCCCAAAGTGCTGGGATTACAGGCTTGAGCCACCGCGCCCGGCCCACTTCTTGTCTCTTACTGGCCCAAGTTGGCCTAGATCTAACTTAGATTACATTTAAAGCATGGAAGAGGGTATTCAACAATGTTGAGAGTTTGGGGAGAATTAGAAGTGGCAGGAGAAAGGATATCAAACAGGACCTCTTTATGTAGAATCATCTTGACCTCTTCACCTTTGGCCTAATCACTCTGCAAACAGAAAGTAGCTCAATGGGCTTGGCAGGGTCTAGAAGTAGCAGGAAGGAGGTTCTGGGTAGGTTACAATGATTAAGGCAGAGACAGAAATAAGACAGTGGAATAATTTGTTGACTGTATGAAGCAATGGTGACGTTAAGAGGTGGTGGTTGGGGGCCGGGGTTGGGGGATAGATGCTTTAACTTCCTGTAAGCTCCACCAGCAACTTATCTCCAAGACAACCACTTCCACTTCCAACAAATCCAGAAACCAATATTCTTCAATTGTGGCAAACGACATTTTCTCAATCACATGTTAAGTGTGAATAACAGTATTTTCAGAGTATCTTCTTTTGTATTGATCTACCCACACAGTTTAAGGAAAAGTGTGCTTGGAAAGGCAGTTTCAAAACAAGCTCCTATAACCTGAGGTTTACAAAAGATGGCTTAGGCTGGATAAAGCCAGTAGAAGAGGTCTCACCAGACTTTATTTTTTAAAGACAGTCTCGTTCTGTCGCCCAGGTTGGAGTGCAGTGGCGCGATCTCGGCTCACAGCAACCTCCGCCTCCCGGGTTCAAGCGGTTCTTGATCCTCGTTTAGCCTTAGTAGCTGGGATTACAAGCTTGCGCCACGAAGCCCAGCTAATTTGTAGAGACGAGGTTTCACCACGAACTAGCCCAGGTTGGTCTCGAACTCCGGAGCCCAAGCAATCCTCCCACCTCGGCCTCCCAAAGTGCGGGGACTACAGGCGAGAAGCACCGCGCCCGACCGGACTTCTTACATTAGCTATTAGAGCCGGGATGGTGAGCATCTGCCATGGCCAGGGACAGGAACATAGGGAGATGACAATAAAGGTGGTAATGAAGTCACGGCCACCTGCTCTTATGAAGTCAAAATCATTAAAGACCCAGTGACGTTGATGCCATCCAGGATTGAGACCTCTCTCCTGCCCATCTGTGGTCACGGGCCTAGTTAAACACCGCAGCCGTCTCCCACACTGGGGGTTCTCGGAAAAACCCTCGGCCTGGGGCCTGTCTGCACGCTAGGCGCGGGCCGCGGCTCGCTGGAGGAGTCGAGCCAGCCCGCCCCTTCCCGCACGGCCTGCTGGGAGTTGTAGTTCAGTCGTCGGAGAACCGCGCCAAGTCCCGCCCCAGATGAGTGCGCAGTATGAGGACAGCCGGCCGGGACCCGGTGAGCGCGGGACTACAATTCCCAAAGGAGCGTAGCAGCCGACGCCCAGCCAACAGGTAGCCAGCGGCTTGCTTCGCGCGCACACGCGGCGGGCGGTGGCGGGATTCTGCCGCGTGCGCTTTCCCGCCCCGCCTCGCCTAGCCTCGTCCTCCGTTCGTCACGCCTCGGACTGTCCGTTGGGCCACGCCGACCGCCCTACGCTCGCTCCGTCGCGGCTCCGCGCGCCCCACCTTCTCGCTAGTTTTTTCTAGAGCCCAGGCTCCGCCCGTTTCCCGCTTCCAGGGCCCGGTTCGTTCCCGCCCCCACCCGTCCTTCTCCTCTGCACCCCTACTGCTTCTGCTTTGAAAGCGGAGGCTCCATGTTGTCCCCTCAGCGAGTGGCAGCAGCTGCCTCGAGAGGAGCAGGTGAGGCGCCGATTTTCCCCGGATCGCCCCGCGGCCACCCCCTCCGCCCTCCCTGCTGTAGCTCTGAGAAGAACCCCCGCCCGCGCCGCCGCCCTTCCTCGTCCCGGGGCTGGGACCGCGCGTCCCTCGCCGGGGTCCCTTGGCTTCCCAATTTGTGGCCGGGGGCTCTTCTTCGGGCCCGGCTGGTCCAGCGAGGGCGGCGCCTTCCTTAGCTTTCGGCCGGGGGCGGCCGCCGTCAGGGCTCGGGCCCGGCCGCCTCCGGGGGCTTCTCCAGCTCCTCCTCTGGGCTGCAGCTGCCCCTGGGCGGCCCGAGGGCCGGTGGTCCCCGTGGGCGGTGTCCGGAGCTTTCGGCTCCGCAGAGCCCCGCCCTGGGCAGAGCCGGGCGCCCCGGGGCGCTGCCCCTCGGTGCCCGGGCACTCAGCGCCCTCTCGGGTCGGGAAGTCGGGGCCCGGATGGAGCGGGAAGGTGGATGCTGGTTTATTTGGCCTTTCTGGAAGTGCAGGAAGGCTGCGAAGTGTCTTGGAAGCTTTATGTTTAGCCTAACGACCTTGAGGCATTCACCACAAGTATTAGGAAAGTTGGTTTTCAACCCACACTTAACGCTGTAAAGAATTGGCCTAAATTGGTTTTTAGTAAGTTAGTGCATTTGGCACGGTACGTTGTTCTTTTACTTTCCTGAATACATGAAATGTAGTGAAAGTATTAAGTAAAAACCAAATAAGGAGTCATCGTGTATTCATGGATCTGATTTAGTCTGTCGTTTTACTTGGCTTTATTCTAGTGTAATGTGTGTGCTGTTGAAATGACCGTTTCACTTGCGAAATCGAAGGGCAAAAAGGAAAAGAACAGTGAAGAATTTTTAAATAAGTCTCAGTTCTCAAATTCAAATACGAGGCAATGCAACGTTTTGTGAAAGTCTTAGAATTACGGACCAAAAATGTACGATTTCACACGTTGGCTTACTTTTGGAGATTTAAGAAGCATAACCTACGGAGTACTAATCCCTGTCAAGAATTTAGCATTGCAACATAGGTACTGAAATTCAAATTAGTGCTTTTTTTTTTTCCCAATTCCCACAGAGATTAGTTTGTACTCCAGAAATTCCCGTCGCCACTTTAACACCTGAGAACAATTTGAGAAGGATCTCAGATTGCAGTAGTCCAGCAAATTATTTTATTTTATTATTGTTTTTTGAGACAGAGTTTCGCTGTTGTCACCCAGGCTGGAGTGTAATGGCGCGATCTCGGCCAACTGCAGCCTCTACTTCCTGGGTTCAAGCAATTCTCCTGCCTCAGCCTCCCGAGTAGCTGGGATTACAGGCATCCTCCACCGTGCGCGGCTATTTTTTTTTTTTTTTTTTTGAGATGGAGTTTCGTTTTTACTACCTAGGCTGGAGTGCAGTGGCACAATCTTGGCTCACTGCACCCTTTGCCTCCTGGGTTCAAGCGATTCTCCTGCGTCAGCCTCCGGAGTAGTGGGATTATAGACATCCGGCACCAGGCCCAGCTAATTTTTTGTATTTTTAGTAGAGACGGGGTTTCACCATGTTGGCCAGGCTGGTCTCGAACTCCTGACCTCAGGTGATCCACCCGCCTCGGCCTCCCAAAGTGCTGGGATTACAGGCGTGAGCCACCGTGCCCGGCCCATTATTTTGTTAGCTACAGTGTACTACCTCATTGTAGTAGAATTCATGAAATAGGAGAAATAACAGAGGATAGATGTGATGATGTGTACTAGCTTAATTTTCTTTTTCTTTTTTTTGGTTAGACGGAGTTTTGCTCTTTCGCCTAGGCTGGAGTGCAATGGCGCGATCTCTGCTCACTGTAACCTCCGCCTCCCAGGTTCAAGAGATTCTCCTGCCTCAGCCTCCCAGGTAGCTGGGATTACAGGCACCCATCATCGTGCCCGGGTAATTTTTGTATTTTTAGTAGAGAGGGGGTGTTTCACCATGTTGGCCAGGCTGGTCTTGAACTCCTGACCTCAGGTGATCCGTCCAGCTCAGCCTCCCAACGTGCTGGGATTGTAGGTGTGAGCCACCGCGCCTGGGCCATTTGCATGGTATTTTGATTGTTAGAACACGTTAGATATATTTCACAGTTGAATTATGTTAACAGATTAGAAGATAGGCTTTCCTGGTATAGTAGGTGCTAATTAGGAAATCCTTACTTGGCCGAGAGCTGTGGTTTACACCTGTAATCCCAGCATTTTGGGAGCTGAGGCAGGTGAATCACCTGAGGTCAGGAGTTCAAGACCAGCCTGGTCAACATGATGAGACCGGCCCTCCCCCCCGCAGCAAAAAAGTTAAAAAAAAGTTAGCCAAGGTGGTGTTGCAGGCCTGTAGTTCTGGCTACTCAGGAGTCTGAGGTGAGAGGATGGAGTGAGCCCAGGAAGTTGGCTGCAGTGAGCCTTCCTTTTTTTTTTTTTTTTTTTTTTTTTTTTTTTTTTTTTTTTTTTTTTTTTTTTTGCTGTGAGCCTTTTTCTTGCCACTGCACTCCAGCCTAGGCAACAGACTGAGACCTTGTCTCAAAAAAAAAAAAAAGGAACACAGCTAATTAAAACCTTTGGTGGCATTCTTATGCTTAGGAAAGAGATACAAAATTGTTGTTGAGCTTGTTCCATTAGAAAGGTTGTTTTTCCTTCGCTTGTAGTATAGCCTGGCATCATTTTCAGATTCAGCCCTCTCCTTGGATTTTCTGAATCTTCGGTACCGTTTAGTCATAGATAATTTTTGTAAATGTATGAAGCATTACACAATCCTTAGTCAACAACAAAAAAAAAATGGTTTTGTTCAACCTTCGGTGCTAAGGCGAAAAGATTTTCTACAACAGACAAATATAAAATTTGCCCAGTATTCTGGTTAATTGGATTTAAATAGTACTTTCACCGAAACAGCCTTAAGCATATTGCAGCACTGCCTTAAGACAAAACGTATGTAGAAGCTCCCACCCCTCCACCACCCAGAAGGAGCCACACCCAGCAGTTCTGGAGTTGGCTAAGGTCTTAGTATACTTATCTTGCCTGTGATGATGTTTTCTCTGGCTTTGTCTGTTGGTTAGAAACCTTAAAGACTGCCAGCAAGAACAAGGCATGAAAATGGTATGCCTCTGTTTTGGGTGTGTTGCTCTTGCCCTTTAGAGAATCTGATATTTTATAAGGAGACTAGAAAACTCAGATCATAACTTTACCCTGAGTCATACATGAATCTACTTAGCAAAGTGTTTCTGTGACTGGTTACTTTGTTTTCAGAACTCTTTGAATGGTAAGGATGAGCGCCAAGACTGGCTCTACTCAGTGGTTCTTAACCACAGTAATATTGCCTCTTCCTGCCCCTGGAGCATTTAGCAATGGCTGGAGACATTTTTTGGGTGTTAGAACCTGTTGTGGGGAATGTTACTGGTATCTAGTAGGTAGAGGCGAGGGATGCTGCTCAATAGCCTGATGTGCGTAGGATAGCCCCCCACAACAGTTGTGCAGCCCCAGTGTCAATATGTCGGTAGTGCCGAGGTTGAGAAACCCTAGTCTACACTGTCAGTTTTTTGTTTCTTTTTTTTTTTTTTTTTGAGACAGAGTCTCGCTCTGTCACCCAGGCTGGAGTGCAATGGTACGATCTCGGCTCACTGCAACCTCCGTCTCCCAGGTTCAAGCGATTCTCCTGTTTCAACCTCCCGAGTAGCTGGGACTACTCCTGGCCAATTTTTTTGTATTTTTAGTAGAGACAGGGTCCACCATATCGGTCAGGCTGGTCTCAAACTCCTGGTCGCAAATGATCCATCTGCCTTGGCCTCCAAAGTGGTGGGTTTACAGGCGTGAGCCACTGCACCTGGCTCACTTCTCAGGAATCCTAAACTCTTGGGAGGCTGAGGTGGGAGAATCACTTGAACCTGGGAGATGGAGGTTGCAGTGAGCAGGGATGATGCCACTGCTTACCAGCCTGGGCAACAGAGCAAGAATCTGTCTCCAAAAAAAAAAAAAAACTTTCTAATTATTATACAAAGATTTTCAACATTTTCTACATACTTGAATTGATGACTGATAGAATATTATCATGAACTGTTTACAGCAATGGAGTAGTCCCCATTATCTGAGGGGAATACATTGTAAGGCCCCCAGTGGATACCTGAAACTGCTGATGGCACTGAGCCCTGTATACACTATGTTGACGAATGAGAGGGCTCCTAAGTAACTAATGGGCATGGTAGTGTATAAAGTGTGGACATTCTGGAAAAAGGAGTGATTCATGTCCCTGGCAGGATAGCACAAGATTTCATCATGGTACTTAGAACTGCATTGCAATCTTAAGACTTATGAATTGTTTATTTCTGGAATTTTAAACATAGGTTGTAAATTCACATAAATACATATGAATGACAGATGTGACTGTGGTCCAGCTGTAGCTTTGTGTCTGTGCAATAATACCACATGTTATCCATATTCATGCAATGTAATATAGCATTAACTGTTGTTGCAGTATGCAGAATTAGACCTTGGAAAATAATTGCTTCTCTAAAGGGACAAGGCATGTAAGATTGCCGCTTACAGATATTTTTAGTACCCTCCCGGCAGACTAGATCTCCAGAGTTTAAGATTTCTGAGAAGTGGACTGGGCACAGTGGCTCATGCCTATAATCCCAGCACTTTGAGAGTCTGAGGTGGGCAGATCACCTGATCGTACAGTGAATGATCCATCCCCTTCGGCCTCCCAAAGTGCTGGGATTACAGGCATGAGTCACTGCACCCAGCTAGCACTTGACTCATTTTACTGATGAAACTGAAAACTAGACATGTCCAGGCTCACACAGGTTGTTAGTGGTAGGGCTAGAACGGGAACTTGTGTTTTGAGTCCTAAATTCATTTATTTCCACAGGTTACTTCTGAGAGTAAGCAGGTGAATCTGTCCCTTAGGCAGTTGTACATTTAGACTAAATGCAGGTTAGAGATCTGTGAAGTTGTATCATCCAAATAGAGGGTAGGCTGGGTGCGGTGGCTCACGCCTGTAATCCCAGCACTTTGGGAGGCTGAGGCAGGTGGATCACCTGAGGTCAGGAGTTCAAGGCCAGCCTGGCCAAGGTGGTGAAACGCCGCCTCTACTAAAAATAAAAAATCAGGTATGGTGGCGGGTACCTGTAATCCCAGCTACTCAGGAGGCTGAGGCAGGAGAATCGCTTGAACCCAGGAGGCAGAGGTTGCAGTGAGATGATATTGGGAGGCTGAGGTGGGAGGATTGCCTGAGCCCCGTAGGTCCAGGCTGCAGTGAACTACCACTGCGCCTTTAGTCTGTGCCACAGAGTGAGACCCAGTCTTAAAAAAGGTGTAATATACAAGCAGCTCCATTTCACTTGCCAGGTGCAGTGAACCACCACTGCGCCTTTAGCCTGTGCCACAGAGTGAGACCCAGTCTTAAAAAAGGTGTAATATACAAGCAGCTCCATTTAACTTGCATTATTGGTGGTGTGTACAGCTCAAAATAATTCTTCCTTATATAGGCCCAAATCCAAGGAGCACTGTCAGTGAACAACATCTTTTTTTTTTTTTTTGAGACAGGGTCTTGCTCTGTTCCCTAGATTGGAGTGCAGTGGTTGAATCACTGCAACCTCTGCCTCCCAGATTCAAGTGATACCAATTAGCTGGGATTACAGGCGCATTACCACTATGCCTGGTTATTTTTTATATTTTTAGTAGAGATAGGGTTTCGCCCTGTTTCCCAGGCTGGCCTCTAACTCCTGTTCTCAGGTAATCCGCCTGCCTTGGCCTCCCAAAAGTGCTAGGATTATAGGCGGGACTTCCCATGCCTGGCCAAGAAGATCTTTTTAATCTGGTGGATGTTGATAATCATGCTTTTATTACTGGTGTGAAGAGAAATGCAGAATCACCCCAGCTCTTCCAACTAAACAGAGCCTGGTTCCCTTCCTTTATTCTTGGGTACTGTGCTATAGGGAGAGGAAGAGATGAGTAAGGACTTTTCCCCCACCAGCTGTCCTCAGTTCTTCTCTTGAAGTGCAGTTCACCGTACACAACTGTATACATTCTTCTTTTTTTTTTTTTTTTTTTTTTGAGATGGAGTCTCAGTCTTTCACCCAGACTGGAGTACAATGGCACAATCTCAGCTCACCGAAACCTCCGCCTCCCGGGGTTCAAGCGATTTTCCTGCCTCAGCATCCTGAGTAGCTGGGATTTACAGGCATGTGCCACCACACCCAGCTAATTTTGTATTTTTAGTAGAGACGGGGTTTCTCCATGTTGGTCAGGGTGGTCTCAAACTCCTGACCTTAGGTGATCTGCCTGCCTCAGCCTTCCAGTGTTGGGATTTACAGGCATGAGCCACTGTGCCCGGCCTCAACTGTATACATTCTTATCTTTGGATTATCCCATCTTGTAACCACATAATTTTTACCTTCCATGTCTACTGCTCTAGCAATGCCACTTGCATCCTTTGGGTTGTAACCTTCAACTATATTATGGTACATGTCATTCATTCATTTTACAATAGTTTATTGGCCGGGAGCAGTAGCTTTGGGATCCCAGCACTTTGGGAGGCTAAGGCAGGCGGAACACAAGGTCAGGAGTTTTAGACCAGCCTGGCCAATATGGCGAAACCCCGTCTCTACTAGAAATACAAAAATTAGCCGAGTGTGGAGGCGTATGCCTGTGGTCCCAGCTGCTCAGGAGGCTGAGGCAGAGGAGTCGCTTGAACCCGGGAGGTGGAGGTTGTGGTAACCTGAGATTGCTCCACTGCACTCCGGCCTGGGTGACAGTGAGACTCCGTCTCAAAAAGAAAAAAAAACAACAATAGTTTATTGTATGTGCTGTGTGTCATTACATTCACATTGCTCAGTACACTTTTTTTTTTTTTTTTTTTGAGACAGTTTCGCTCTGTCGCCCAGGCTGGAGTGCAATGGCACAATCTTGGCTCACAGCAACCTCTGCCTCCCGGGTTCAAGCGATTCTCCTGCCTCAGCCTCCCAAGTAGCTGGGATTACAGGCGCCTACCACCACGCCCAGCTAATTTTTTATATTTTTGGTAGAGACAGGGTTTCACTGTGTTGTCCAGGGTGGTCTTGAACTCCTGACTTCAAGTGACCCGCCTGCCTCGGCCTCCCAAGGTGCTGGGATTACAGGCGTGAGCCACTGTGGCTGGCCTTGCTCAGTAAACTTTTAGTAGTGAAATAGATAAAACAAAAAGATCTGGTATGATGAACTTAATTGTAAAGTCCTAGAAGACTGTTGTGTTGGCTACTAGGCTTGGCTGTATTTGGCAGAGCCTCCAAATAAGTGATTTAAGCAAGGTAGACTTTTTTTTTCACATAAAAGTGAACCAATATGGCAGTTCTGCTACATGAAATCTGACCTCTCTTGTTTCTCCAGCATTCCTGGGGTGTTGCCCTCGTATGCCTGGCGCAAGGTGATTCACTCCTACTTTTACATCCAGCCAGCAAGCAGGGGGAAAACGCCTGATCTGGAAGTTGCGTCTGTCATTTCCAGTCACTTCCCATTGGTCAGAATTTAGTCACCTGGTCATATCCTAGCTATAAATTTGGGTTGGAAATGTGTTTCTTCTGGGCAGTTGTATGCCCAGCTAAAAATCTATTATATAGCAGGAGGGAGAAACTAATATTGGGGGAAAAACCAGACATCTCTGTCACAATCGAGACTTTGTTTTGTATTTCTTTGAGTGCTAACACGGTACTTAACACTGTGGCTTTATCCCTGAAGTCTGAATAAATTCCTCTCATTAGTTCTTTTGTATGAAAGACTGAAGGTCTTTGGATCTTGGATTTACCTGCTGCTGTGGCAGTAAGAACCCCAAGAGATTATTCCCAGAAATGTTTCCTTTTTAATCCAGGCAATAACAGGATAGAAAAGTGTTAGTATACATTGATTACAATGATAGCATGACATTTAACCTATATTTATAACTTGTTTCCTAATAGTCTGCAAAAACTTAAAAAGTAGGAAGAAGCCAGGCACAGTGGCTATCATTGACATCCACAGTGGCCTATCATCCCAGCATTCTGGGAGGCTGAGGTGAGAGGATCACTAGAGCCCAGGAGTTTGAGACTAATGTGGGCCACATGAGACCCCCATCTCCACAAAAAAATTAAAAAAATTAGCCAGTGATGGTGGCACACACCTGTAGTCCCAGCTACTCTGGCGGCTGAGGTGGGAGAATTGCTTGAACCCAGGAGTTTGAGGCTGCAGTAAGATACTGGGTGCTGGAGCAAGATACTGTCTCAAAAAAAAAAAAGTGCGAAGAACCCTTTTGTTGCTATCTGATACTATAAATGTAAAAAGTGAGCAGCAATTCCAGTGGCTTAAAGGGGAGAGAGTCTTGCAGTCAAACTGTTTTGTCTGCTTTGCCTGCCATGATCGTGTAGCCCTCAGTGCTGGTTAGACAAAGTCATTTTGGAACCATCTTTGTGATTTTGGCCATGTCTGCCTGTCAGTACTAAGCTTTACTTAATATGTCTCCTTAGGTCTACTTTAAATTCACTTCTTGGCCGGGTAAGGTGTCACTGTGATTTTGGCCGTGTCTGCCTGTCAGTACTAAGCTTTACTTAATATGTCTCCTCAAGTCTACTTTAGATTGACTTCTTGACTGGGTATGGTGTCGCTGTAATCCCAGCACTTTAGGAGGTTGAGACAGGTAGATCATTTGAGCTCAGGAGTTCAAGACGGTCCTGGGCAACATGGTGAAACCCCATCTCTCCAAAAATACAAAAATTAGCTGGGTATAGTGATGAATGCCTGTAGTCCCAGCTACTTGGGAGGCTGAGGTGGGAGGATGACTTGAGCCGGAGAGGCGGAGAGTGCAATAAGCTGAGATAGTGCCACTGTGCTCCATCCTGGGTGATAGAGCCAGACCTTGTCTTAAATAAATAAACAGACTTGTTAAATTTAGCATCCTTCTAAAGAATAATTTATTAAAATACAGATTTGTTGTTTTAAAGTGTACATTAAAATGCATAATTATTAAAATTACTATGTCCTTTTAACTACCTAAAAACATCTTTAATACCAGTGACACTCACACTTAGGGAAATAGTTCTTTATTCACTCCTTAGGCCCCAATGGTAGTTTTTTGTAAACTTCCTGTAAGTCCACAGCTACTAAGTGGCTCTGAATTTCTTTCTTTTTTTTTTTTTCTTGAGATGGAGTCTCGCTCTGAAATCTAGGCTGGAGTGCAGTGGCACGATCTTGGCTCACTGCAACCTCCACCATGCAGGTTCAGGCAGTTCTCCTGCTTCAGCCTCTGGAGTAGCTGGGATACAGGCGCGCACCACCACGCCTGGCTAATTTTTAGTAGAGACAGAGTTTCACCATTGTTGGACCAGATTGGTCTTGAACTCTTGACCTCAGGTGACCTGCCCGCCTTGGCCCCCAAAGTGCTGGGATTACAGGCGTGAGCCACCACGCACGGCCTGAATGAATTTCTTTTTTGCTTTCTTTTCTTTTTTTTTTTTTTTGAGACGGAGTCTCACTCTTTCTCCCAGGCTGGAGTGCAGTGGCGCAATCTCGGCTCACCGCAACCTCCACCTCCTGGGTTCAAGGGATTCTCCTACCTCAGCCTCCTAAGTAGCTGGGATTACAAGCGTGCACCACCACGCCTGGCTAATTTTGTGTTTTTAGTAGAGACAGGGTTTCTCCATGTTGGTCAGGCTGGTCTGGAACTCACGACCTCAGGTGATCTGCCCACCTCGGCCTCCCAAAGTTCTGGGATTGCACAGGTGAGCCACTGCGTCCGGCCCCTTGCCTTCCCTTCCCTTCCCTCCCCTCCCCTCTTCCCTTCCCTCTTCCCTTCTCAAGACAATCTCTCGCTGTATTGGCCAAGTTGATCTTGAACTTCTGGCCTCAAGCAATCCTCCCATCTCAGCTTCTCTAAGTGCTAGGATTACAGGCGTGGACGCTGTGGCTGACCTGAATTTCAAATTAATTATCTTTGTACTTTGGTAGGGAAACTGGTAAGGAAAGTATAATACTAGTTAGTGCTTATTTTTGAACTACGGAATTAATTGCTTCTAAAACTTTTTGAGTTATTACTAGTGATATGCAAAACACAACCACCTAAAGATCTTTTTGAGCTTATTTCTAGGAACTGTTGGGCACTATGCTGAACCTTCATAAGCCTTCATTTCCTTCTTTTTTTTTTTTTTTTTTTGAGACCTCTCTGCCACCTACGCTGGAGTGCAGTGGCGCGATCACGGCTCACTGCAGCTTCTGCCTCCTGGTTCAAGCAATTCTCCTCCCTCAGCCTCTTGAGTAGCTGGGACCACAGGCATGTGTCACCATGCCCGGCTAATTTTTTTTTTTTTTTTGAGACGGAGTCTTGCTCTGTAGCCCGGGCTGGAGTGCAGTGGCCGGATCTCAGCTCACTGCAAGCTCCGCCTCCCGGGTTTAGGCCATTCTCCTGCCTCAGCCTCCCCAGTAGCTGGGACTACAGGCGCCCGCCACCTTGCCCGGCTAGTTTTTTGTATTTTTAGTAGAGACGGGGTTTCACGGTGTTAGCCAGGATGGTCTCGATCTCCTGACCTCGTGATCCGCCCGTCTCGGCCTCCCAAAGTGCTGGGATTACAGGCTTGAGCCACCGCGCCCGGCCCTTTTTTTTTTTTTTTTTTTTTTTTTTGTATTTTTAGTAGAGACAGGGCTTTACGATGTTGGCCAGGCTGGTTTTGGACTCCTGACCTCAAGTGATCAGCCTGCCTTGGCCTCCCAAAGTGCTGGGATTGTAAGTGTGAGCCACTGAGCCTGGCCATTTCCTTCTTTTTAAAATGAAGCAATATTATTTACATCAGAGTTGTTCTGAGGATTAAATATATAGAAAGCTTAGCAGTGGCAAACACACTATTATTGATAGACATTGTTTTATTTCCACTTTTGGACTGTTTTGAGTAAAGCTGATAGGAACTTTCTGTTTTTGAGATAGAGTCTTGCAATATTGTCCAGGTTGGTCTTGAACTCCTGGGCTCAAGTAATCCTCCTGCCTCAGCTCTCCAAGTAGCTGGGACTACATGTGCGATCCACCACGCCCAGCTCAACATTCTTGTATATATGTTTTTTGGTGGACATAGGCATTCATTTCTCTTAGGTGTATAACTTGGTGTATACCTTGGAGTAGAATTTTCGGATCACAGATACATTTAATTTTTGTGGATACTGCCAAACAGTTTTTTGAAATGGCTTTAGTATTTTGTGCTCCTATCAGAATGTGTGAGAATTCCAGTTGCTTCATACCCTGTCCCACAGTTGATATTGTCAGTCTTTTAAATTTTAGCCATCCTGATGGGCAGGTAGTGGTATCTTACTGTGGTTTTAATTTACATTTCCCTGTTGAGTAATGATATGGAAGTACCTTTTAATAGGATTTGTATGTCTTTTTCTTGCAAAGTGCCTGTTATTTTTTCTTGTGGATTGCTATGTTGATGCTGGATGTGGGTCCTTTGGAAATAGATATTATGAATACTCTTCCCTAGCCTGTGACTTGCATTTTTACTTATTGAAATCTTTAAATGAACACAATTTTTAATTTTAATGAAGTCTGTGTTGTCATTTTATTTTCTTTTATGGTTAGTACTTTTTTTCTTTGAGACAGGGTCTTATCTGTTGCCCAGGTGGGAGTGCAATGGTATGATCTCAGCTCACTGCAACCTCTGCGTCCCAGGTTCAAGTTATTCTCATGCCTCAGCCTCCCGAGTAGCTAGGACTTACAGGTGTGTGCTACCACACCTGGCTGATTTTTGTATTTGTTGGTAGAGATGGGGTTTCGTCATGTTGGCCAGGCTGGTCTTGAACTCCTGACCTCAAGTGATTCACCCACCTCGACTTCCCAAAGTGCTGAGATTACGGGGGCGAACCACCGTGCCCTGCCCTTTTATGGTTAGTACTTTTGTGTCTGTTTTTTGTTTCTTTTAGTTTTGTCACCCAGGTTGGAGTACAGTGGTGTGATCATAGCTCACTGCAACCTCAAACCCCTGGGCTCAAGCAGTCTTCCTGCCTCAGCCTCTGAATAGCTAGGACTACAGGTGTACACCACACCTGGCTAATTTTTTAAATTTCATAGCGCTGGGTTTCACTGTTTCCCAGGCTAGTCTCAAACTCCTGGCCTCAAGTAATCTTTCTGCTTTGGTTTCCCAAAGTGCTGTGATTTTAGGCATGAGCCACTGAGCCTGACCCTGTCCCCTGTTTAAGAAGTTTTTGTTTTTCCCATATTCAAAAACATATTTTAAATATTTGACACTAATTTTTTTTTCTCTACATGAACATAGGTGATGCCATGGAGAGCAGCAAGCCTGGTCCAGTGCAGGTTGTTTTGGTTCAGAAAGATCAACATTCCTTTGAGCTAGATGAGAAAGCCTTGGCCAGCATCCTCTTGCAGGACCACATCCGAGATCTTGATGTGGTGGTGGTTTCAGTGGCTGGTGCCTTCCGAAAGGGCAAGTCCTTCATTCTGGATTTTATGCTACGATACTTATATTCTCAGGTAAGATAGAATTATTTTATTTCAAGTAAAAAGTGAGACTTGAATGTCCAAAAAAGCAAAATAAGCTCATAGATTATTCTTGATGCATAAAATTTTTAATTTAAGATTTAATGGAGATTTCTTACTTCTGTAGAAGGAAAGTGGCCATTCAAATTGGTTGGGTGACCCAGAAGAACCGTTAACAGGATTTTCATGGAGAGGGGGATCTGATCCGGAAACCACTGGGATTCAGATCTGGAGTGAAGTTTTCACTGTGGAGAAGCCAGGTGGGAAGAAGGTAAGGATGAAAATGACCTTACAGATTAACAACAGCAACAACAACAAAATATGAACTTCAGCATGTACTGTGTTAACCCAATTAAAAACCTTTTATCAAAGAATTTAAAATTGGTAAAGAAAAGTTAAAAAGTCCCTGTTTTGTCCTGAAATTTTAGTCTATTGCGGAAAATAGGATTTTCTGACACAGATATGAGAAGTTGTAGCTTTGATATCTAGCTGTAGTCTCCTTGGTCTGCTAATTGCTTTATTTTAATTTTCTTTTCTGGAAAAACATTTTTACTAAAAGCTATACAGATTTTCTCCTTTGCACCTAGCAGTACTTTATGTAGTATTGCTTAGGGCCATGTAGCATTTTAAGACTCAATTAAAAAATATTAATCTGTTGCTGACTCTGCTAATTCCCATTCCAACATGTGCTTCCTTGAATAATTCAGGATACAACTTATTGTGTATGACAGCTTTCCTTCACACACAATTTTTGTGGGTGTGTGTATATCTGACTTGGGGAGAATTTAAAAAACACATAGCATTTGGCCGGGCGCGGTGGCTCAAGCCTGTAATCCCAGCACTTTGGGAGGCCGAGACGGGCGGATCATGAGGTCAGGAGATCGAGACCATCCTGGCTAACACAGTGAAACCCCGTCTCTACTAAAAATACAAAAAAAACTAGCCGTGCGTGGTGGCGGGTGCCTGTAGTCCCAGCTACTCGGGAGGCTGAGGCCGGAGAATGGCGTAAACCCGGGAGGCGGAGCTTGCAGTGAGCTGAGATCCGGCCACTGCACTCCAGCCTGGGCGGCAGAGCGAGACTCCGTCTCAAAAAAAAACAAAAAAACAAAAACAAAAAAACAAAACAAAACAAAAAAAAACACATAGCATTTTAATTTGTTTGAAACAGACCTTCTGCCTGTTACATTTTGTGCTCTTAACCAATTAAAGAAGCCAATGGCGGCTGGGTGCAGTGGCTCACACGCCTGTATTCCCAGCACTTTGGGAGGCCAAGGTGGGCAGATCACAAGGTTAGGAGTTTGAGACCAGCCTGGCCAACATAGTGAAACCCTGTTTCTACTAAAAATACAAAAAATTAGGTGGGCGGGTGGGCGCCTTTTCAATAAAAGGAAGGAAGATGTGAAAACAACTTTTTATTAAAGCGAATGATTTAAAATTAATACATATTGATTGTTTTTAAGATTTTTAAATAAAATGCATGAATATAGTTTAAAAGGTCAAATACTACTGTAAGGCTTCTAACAGAAAGCAACTGTCATGTGTGTTATTTTCCTCTCTGCCCAGTTTTCACTTTTCAGAGGCTGATGCTCTTTTGTGTTACCACTTCTGTTCTTTATTTCCTTACTCCTGTATGGGTGGCACAGACCTGGGCGTTGTTGTTCTGGGAGTTGAGCAGGGAAATGGCATTGGGGATCTCACTGTTCAGAAGGTGGGCATTCACTACCCCCCAGCTGTCAGTAGGGCTTCTTACCCCCAGTCTCATCCATGCCTTATAAGCTATGGGCATAGAGCCTCTCCACAGATTTCTTTGTAAGGATCGGGAGGGGTAAGTCATGTGTTTCTTACACAGACTTTTATCCATCACTTCTGTTTTTAGCCCAGTCCTATAAGCATGCCCTCATGCCTGTTTGTGCTTTTTTTTTTTTTTTTTTTTGAGGCGGAGTCTCTCTCTGTCGCCCAGGCCGGAGTGCAGTGGCGGGATCTCGGCTCACTGCAAGCTCCGCCTCCTGGATTTACGCCATTCTCCTGCCTCAGCCTCCTGAGTAGCTGTCCCGCTCTGTTGCTCAGGCTGGAGTGCAGTGGCACCATATTGGTCACTACAATCTCTGCCTCCCAGGTTCAAACAATTCTCCTGCCTCAGCCTCCTGAGTAGCTGGGACTACAGGCACACACTATCATGCCTGGCTAATTTTTGTATTTTTAGTAGAGACAGGGTTTCACAATGTTGGCCAGGCTGGTCTGGAACTCCTGACCTCGTGATCTGCCTGTGTCGGCCTCCCAAAGTGCTGGGATTATAGGGGTGAGCCACCACGCCAGGCCACCTTTGATATTTTGAAGTGCTGGTCTGTTGGTACTGAATTCTTTTAGCTTTCATACATCTGAAAAATCTTTATTTTGCCTTTGTTTTGGAAAACATTTACTCTTAGTATAGAGTTCTAGGCCAAAGTATTTTTCTCAGTACTTCAAAGGTGTTGCCCCTTTGCCTTTTCGATGACATTGTTTCTTTTCTTTTTTGTTTTGAGAGGGAGTCTCGCTCTGTTGCCCAGGCTAGAGTGCAGTGGTGGGATCTTGGCTCACTGCAACTTCTGCCTTCCGGGTTCAAGCAGTTCTTCTGTCTCAGCCTTCCGAGTAGCTGGGACTACAGGCGTGTACCACCACGCCCGGCTAATTTTTGTATTTTTAGTAGAGATAGGGTTTCACCATATTGGTCAGGCTGATCTTGAACTCCTGACCCCAGGTTATTCACCTGCCTCTGCTTCCCAAAGTGCTGGGATTACAAGCAGGAGCCACTGTACCCAGCCTGCTGACATTGTTTCTGACAAGAAATACACTGTTATTCTTATTTTTGTTCTTTTGTACCTAATATGACTTTTTTGTCTGGTTGCTTTTTTTCTTTAAATTAAAATTTTTTTTTTTTTTTTTTTTTTGAGACGGAGTCTCACTCTGTCACCCAGGCTGGAGTGCAGTGGCCGGATCTCAGCTCACTGCAACCTCCGCCTCCCGGGTTTACGCCATTCTCCTGCCTCAGCCTCCTGAGTAGCTGGGACTACAGGCGCCCACCACCTCGCCCGGCTAGTTTTTTGTATTTTTTAGTAGAGACGGGGTTTCACCGTGTTCGCCAGGATGGTCTCGATCTCCTGACCTCGTGACCCGCCCGTCTCGGCCTCCCAAAGTGCTGGGATTACAGGCTTGAGCCACCGCGCCCGGCAAAAAAATTTTTTTTTTCGTGGGTACATAGGTATATGTATTTATGGGGTATGTCTGGTTGCTTTTAAGATTTTATCAGTTTTTGAGCAAATTATGATGTGTTTTGATGTAGTTCATGTTTTTTGTATGTGGGTTTTATTGAGCTTCTTGAATCTGCAGATTTATAATTTTTTATCAAATTTGGACATTTTAAAGTTATTATGTCTTCAAATTTTTTTGGTCTCTTATTCCCTTTGGAGAATGCTATTACATGTGCCTCTTGCTGCTTGAAGTTGTTCCACAGCTGACTGACGCTTTGTTCATTTAAAATTCTTCGGGCCGGGCGCGGTGGCTCACGCCTGTAATCCCAGCACTTTGGGAGGCCGAAGAGGGCAGATCACAAGGTCAGGAGATCGAGACCATCCTAGCTAACACAGTGAAACCCTGTCTCTACTAAAAATACAAAAAATTAGCCGGGCGGGGTGGCGGGCGCCTGTAGTCCCAGCTACTCGGGAGGCTGAAGCAGGAGAATGGCATGAACCCAAGAGGCGGAGCTTGCAGTGAGCTGAGATCCGGCCACTGCACTCCAGCCTGGGCAACAGTGCAAGATTCTGTCTCAAAAAATAAAAAATAAAAAAGGCCGGGCGCGGTGGCTCAAGCCTGTAATCCCAGCACTTAGGGAGGCCGAGACGGGCGGATCACGAGGTCCGGAGATCGAGACCGTCCTGGCTAACACGGTGAAACCCTGTCTCTACTAAAAAATACAAAAAACTAGCCGGGCGAGGTGGCGGGTGCCTGTAGTCCCAGCTACTTGGGAGGCTGAGGCAGGAGAATGGCGTAAACCCGGGAGGCGGAGCTTGCAGTGAGCTGAGATCCGGCCACTGCACTCCAGCCTGGGTGACAGAGCGAGACTCCGTCTCAAAAAAAAAAAAATAATAATAATAAAATAAAATTCTTTGGCCAGGCGCGGTGGCACACATCTGTAATCCCACACTTTGGGAGGCTGAGGTGGGTGGATCACCTGAGGTCAGGGATTTGAGACCAGCCTGACCAACTGAAAACCCATCTCTACTAAATACAAAAAATTAGCTGGGTATGGTGGGTCATGCCTGTAATCCCAGCTACTTGGGAGGCTGAGGCAGGAGAATCGCTTGAACCCTGGAGATGGAGGTTGCAGTGAGCCGAGATCACGCCATTGTACTCCCACCTGGGCAACAAGAGCTAAACTCCATCTGAAAAAAAAAAAAAGAAAAAGGCCAGGCACGGTGGCTCATGCCTGTATTCCCAGCACTTTGGGAGGCTGAGGTGGGCGGATCACCTGAGGTCAGGAGTTTGAGACCAGCCTGACCAACATGGTGAAACCCTGTCTCTACTAAAAATACAAACATTAGCTGGGCGTGGTGGTGCCCAGCTGTAATCACAGCTACTTGGGAGGCTAAGGCAGGAGAATTGCTGGAACCTGGGAGGCAAAGATTGCATTGAGCCAATATTGTGGCACTGCACTCTCGGCCTGGGCAACAGAGCGAGACTCCATCTCAAAAAAAAAAAAAACAAAAAAACTCTGGTTTTTTTTTTTTTGAGATGGAGTCTCGCTCTGTTGCCCAGGCCGGGAGTGCAATGGCGTGATCTTGGCTCGCTGCAACCTCTGCCCCCCAGGTTCTCATGTCTCAGCTTTCCGAGTAGCTGGGATTACAGGTGTGCACCACCCTGCCTGGCTAATATTTGTATTTTTAGTGGAGACAGCATTTTACCAAGTTGACCAGGCTGGTCTCAAACTCCTGACCTCAGGTGATCCTTCCCCCTTGGCCTCCCAAAGTGTTGGGATTACAGGTGTGAGCCACCGTGCCTGGCCTTTTTGTCTGTTTTCTTGTGGAGCATTTCTAGGTCTTCAAGTTCACTAATCTTTTAGAACCTGCTATTAATCAGGTCCAGTGTATTTTTCATTTCAGACATTGTAATTTTCATCTCTAGCAGTTAAATTTAGGACTTTTTAGTATTTTTTTTTTTCATTTACATGATTCAGTTTCTGCATCCACTTTTAGTATCTTTTATGTCACCACTTTTTGAATATATGAAGTATACAGAATACTGTTTTTGGTTTTTTTTTTTTTTTTTTTTTTGAGACAGAGTCTTGCTCTCTAACCCAGGCTGGAGTGCAGTAGTGCCATCTCGGCTCGCTGCAACCTCTGCCTCCTGGGTTCAAGCGATTCTCCTGCCTCAGCCTCCTGAGTAGCTGGGAGTACAGGCATGTGCCATCACACCCGGCTATTTTTTGTATTTTTAGTAGAGATGGGGTTTCACCATGTTAGCCAGGCTAGTCTTGAACTCCTGGCTGCAGGCAATCCACCTACCTCAGCCTCCCAAAGTGTGGGATTACAGGTGTGAGCCACCACGCCCGGCCCTGAATACTGTTTTAAAGTTGTTTTTGGCCAGGCCAGCTACAAAAATTAGCTGGGTGTGGTGGTGGGCTTCTGTAGTCCCAGCTACTCAGGAGGCTGAGGAAGGAGAATTGCTTGAACCCGGGAGGTGGAGGTTGTGGTGAGCTGAGATCGTTCCACTGCACTCCAGTCTGGGCGACAGAGCAAGACTGTCTCAAAAAAAAAAAGTTGTTTTCTGTTAATTTTAATATCTGTGTTAGTTCTGAGTCAGTTTGGATTGATTTTTCCCTTCATTTGGGTTATATTTTTCTGCTTCTTGTATGTCTGCAAATTTTTGATAGGATGTAGGCTTGTGGATTTTCCCTTGTTGGGTGCTGGTTATTTTTGCATTCCTGTAAAACATCTAGCTGTATTCTGAGATGTAGTTAAGTAATTTGGAAACTTGTTTTTTTCTGTTCTTGCTGTTTAGATTTATTAAATGGAACCAGAGAGTGTTGGTAGTTATTCCTCATTACTGAGGCAAGACTCTGAGTACTCTTCCTAATTCTGCTTGAATTATGAGGCTTTTGTAGTCTGGCTGGAGGGAACAGGCATTATTCCTGAACTTGTGTGAGCACTGGAGATGGTTCACAGTCTTTTCAGTGGCTCCCTGTTCAGCCTCAGACAGTTTTCCTTATACACATGCACTGATCAGTAGTTAGCTGAACACTTGTTGGGGAACCCTCTACAGATCCCTGGGGTTCTTTATCTCTGTAATTTTTTCCTCTTAGGTACTTTGTGAATTCTAGTAGCTTTGGTCTCCCTGACTCTCCTGCTTTGTCTCTTCAACTCAGGGTTGTCTGGTTCTGCTTCAGTTGTTGTCTGGTTCTGCTTCAGTTCCCCCTCCCTGTGCCTTGAGCTGGGGCAATCCTGGACTTTACCTCATCTGTTTCTCTTCCTTCGGGGATCATTATTCTTCACTACTTAATGTCCAGTGCCTGGTAGACTGTTGTTTCATAAGTTTTGTCTGTTCCGTTTTGGCTTCAGGTGGGAGGGTACATTCTGTCTCTGTTACTCCGTTTTGGCTGAAAGTGGAAGGTCCAACCTTTTCATTTTAGAGATGCTGTGCTAAAAAGACCCAGTGAAGTTAAGCTAGTTACTGTTAGTATTGGCATTCTAAGGTTCTATGACTTTAAATTCAGTGTTAGTTTTTTGTCTCATGCCTTCTTTCTACATTTTTTGTAATGTGTGATAGATGTTTTCATATTTTTTTTTTTTTTGTGGAGACAGGGTCTTGCTCTGTCACCCAGGCTGGAGTGCAGTGGTGGGATGTCTGTTCACTGCAACCTCCACCTCCCAGGTTCAAGTGATTCTCATGCCTCGGTCTCCTGAGTTGTTGGGACTACAGGTGTGTTCCAACACACCTGGCTGATTTTTGTATTTTTGTAGAGATGGGGTCTCACTATGTTGGCCAGGCTGGTCTCGAACTCCTGACCTCAGGTAATATGCCTGCTTTGGCCTCCCAAAATGCTGAGATAACAGGTGTAAGCCACGGTGCCCAGCCTTATAATTTGTTTTTAAGAATAAATAATAATAATTAAAAAAAATTTTTTTTTTTAAGACGGAGTATCACTCTGTCACCCAGGCTGGAGTGCAGTGGCGCAATCTTGGCTCACTGCAAGCTCTGCCTCCCGGGTTCACACCATTCTCCTGCCTCAGCCTCCTGAGTAGCTGGTACTACAGGCACCTGTCACCACACCCGACTAATTTTTTTTTTTTTTTCCTGTATTTTTAGTAGAGACAGGGTTTCACCATGTTAGCCAGGATGGTCTTGATCTCCTGACCTCATGATCTGCCTGCCTCGGCCTCCCAAAGTGCTGGGATTACAGGCAGGAGCCCAACTGCGCCCAGCCACTGCGCCCAGCCATAAATAATTATTTTTTGACTGTATGATACCTCTATATAGACTGGTGGGGCCTAAATAATTTGTTTTTTACATTTACTATTTGGGCATTTGACATATTAATTCTTCTTAATAGTTTAGGAAATCTGTATAATATTAGTAGTGAGGAAGCTTTGTTTTTAGTTACATGACTTTTATAGCTCTTCCATTTTTTTTATCCTGTTGAATTATCACTTTTGTAAAACTCCATGCTTTTCATTGTCATCTGGGTTTCCTGCCTTAAAAAAATTAGTGGCTGGGCACAGTGGCTTATGCCTGTAATCCCAGCACTTAGGGAGGCCGAGGCATGCTGATCATGAGGTCAGGAATTGGAGACCAGCCTGGCCAACTTGGTGAAACCCCATCTCTACAAAAAATACAAAAATTTAGCCGGGTGTGGTGGTGTGCGCCTGTAATCCTAGCTACTCAGGAGGCTGAGGCAGGAGAATCTCTTGAACCTGGGAGATGGAGGTTGCAGTGAGCCAAGGTCACGCCATTGCACTCCAGCCTAGGTGACAAGAGTAAAACTCTGTCTCAAAAAAAAGCCCCCCCAAAAAATAGACCAGGTGCGGTGGCTCACGCCTGTAATCCCAGCACTTTGGGAGGCCTAGGCAGGTGGATCATCTGAGGTCAGGAGTTTGAGACAAACCTGACCAACATGGTGAAACCCTGTCTCTACTAAAAATACAAAAATTAGCCGGGTATGGTGGCTCATGGCTGTAATCCCAGCTACTCGGGAGGCTGAGGCAGGAGAATCGCTTGAACGTGGGAGTTGGAGGTTGCAGTGAGCCAAGATTGTTCCGTTGCACTCCAGCGTGGGCGACAGAGTGAAACTCCGTCTCAAAAAAAAAAAAAAAAAATCGTATCTTTATTTTGTTTGTTTTAGGTTTTCAAGAAAATTAATTGGAAAGTGCCCAGTTCCCACACCCTCCTTCAGTTTGCTCTGTTGATTATATCTTATAATAATGTGATACATTTGTTACAATTAATATTTGAACCAATATAGTGTCATTAGTTAAAGCCCATACATAGTTTACTTTAGGGCTCACTCATTGTGTTGTACATTGGATTTTGACAAGTGTATAGTGATATGTGCCTACTATTACTATATCATACAGAACAGTCACACTGCTCTAAACATTCTCTGTGATGTACCTCTCTGTTCCTCTCTTCTTACCTCCCCATAAACTCCTCCACTGATCTTTTTACTGTCTCCATAGTTTTACCTCTACCGGAATGTCGTATAGTTAGAATCATACAATATGCAGCCTTTTCAGATTGGCCTCTTTCACTTAGCAATGTGATTTTAAGATTTCTGCAACTCTTTTGTATCTTGATAGTTCATTTCTTTTTATTGCTGAATAGTATTCTACATTATGAATGCACCAGTTTGTTCATCCATTTGCCTGTTGAAGGACATCTTGGTTGCTTTCAAATTTTGACAATTAAGAATAAAGCTCCTATAAATACTCATGTGTTGGTTTTTGTTGAGACATAAGTTTTCAGCTCCTTTGGGTATATACCAAAGAGTTTTTTTTTTTTTTTTTGAGACAAAATCTCGCTCTGTCACCCAGGCTGGAGTGCAGCAGTGTGGTCTTGGCTCACTGCAACCTCTGCCTCCTGGCTTCAAGTGATTCTCCTGCCTCAGCCTCCTGAGTAGCTGGGACTACAGGTGTGCACCACCACGCCCGTATAATTTTTTTTTTTTTTGTATTTTTAGTAGAGACAGGGTTTTGCCATGTTAGCCAGGCTGATCTCGAACTCTGGACCTCAGGTGATCCACCTGCCTTGGCCTCCCAAAGTACAAGTACTGGGATTACAGGTGTGAGCCACTGTGCCTGTCCTAATTTTTGTATTTTTGGTAGAGACAGGGTTTCACTGTGTTGGCCAGGCTGGTCTGGAACTCCTGGCCTCAAGTGATCCACCTGACTTGGCCTCCCTCCCAAAGTGCTGGGATCACAGGCATGAGCCATTGCGCCTGACCTAATTTTTTAAATTTTGTGTAGAGACAGGGTCTCACTATGTTGCCCAGGCTGGTATTGAACTCCTGGGCTCAAGTGATGCTGCCGCCACGGCCTCCCACGTGTTGATATTATAGGTGTGAGCCAGTACACCTGGCCAAGATGAGTGTTGTTTAGTTTCTTTTTCAACAACAAAAATCATCCAAATGCCTGGCTGGGTAATGAGCTAATTGCTTTCAACTTTTGACTGTTTCAATTGGTGGAGCAATTTTTGCCTTCCATATTGCTCTGTATTCCTGGATAATCTCTAGGAGAGTGCTGTAGTCAAAGCAAAGTACCTACATAGTTGTACAGAACCTACAAGCAGGTCCTTAAGGGTCACGTAAATATTACCTGTACTTTTCCATTTCTCCTTTACATTTTCCTCCTTCTTAGTTTAATCTCTTTTGTTTGTATTTTCCTTTTTTTTAGGTTGCAGTTGTTCTGATGGATACCCAGGGGGCATTTGATAGCCAGTCAACTGTGAAAGACTGTGCTACCATCTTTGCTCTAAGCACTATGACTAGTTCTGTTCAGGTAAAAACCACTTGACTCGGAAAAAAGCTTGCAAAGGAAATAAGATAAAGGGAGGAAATACAGCTTTGGTTATTGTTCTGTTAACAGAATTTCTGTGATGATATGTAAATATTTTGAAACTGTAGATTCAGTTAAACTCTTAAAAGTTTGAGAAGGAGCCAAAGAATTTTTCCTCTTTGGTCATAATTATATATAATGTGTTCCAAGAAAAGTCCAAAAAATGGAAATTTATATATATTACATCATATAGAAACTATAGATTTGATAAGAACTAGGAAAACTATATTTTAAACTGTAAAGGAAGAATTTTTGATTTCAACCTTATGTGCATAGTTTTCCAAAAGACAGATCATATTACTGTTTGAACAGGTCTCATGTTCTTATATGCAAGTCTTTAATTGTTCAAAGCTTCTGTCAGCCCTTTAGGCTTATTTGGGATTTGTTTGAAGTAAGCCAGAATAGTATCAATCTGGATTTTTGTTTTCTAGATTTATAATTTATCCCAGAACATTCAAGAAGATGATCTTCAACAGCTGCAGGTATATGTTTCTCATAACAATTTTAACAGCATATTATTTAAAAGTTTTAAGATTAAGAAAAATTTTACGACTGAGTAGTTTCTAGCAAAAGATTGAAATGTAGAGGAAGGTTTTTGGTTCATAGTAATTCTATACTATGTATATCCATTGGTGGGGTGGAGCAGGGGCAGTCCAGGAAGGCCTTAATGATTTGAGCAGAGAATGGAAGAAAGTGGGCAAGCGAGTCCTTCAGATCCATTTGGGTGGAAAACTGTTACAGCAGAGGAGCAGCTGCTGGAAGACAGACCCTGCGGAGAGTGTGCTTGGCAAGATCAAGGAATGGCAAGGAGGCCAGTGGGTAGGATTGGAGAGTGTGACAGGAAGGGGCTACGTGATGAAGTCAGAGAGGCAGTGAGATCCCACTCATGCTGGGTCTTTTCTCTGGGGAAGGTGGGAGCCATGGGAGGGTCATCAGCAATGATGTTATCTGACATGTTGTAAAGGGATCATTCTGGCTGCCATGTTCAGAATAGATTTTTTTTTTGAGACGAAGTCTTACTCTTGTCCCCAGGCTGGAGTGCAATGGTGCAATCTTGGCTCACTGCAAGCTGGGATTACAGGCAGGTGTGTGCCACCACACCTGGCTGATTTTTGTATTTTTTTTTTTTTTTTTTTTAGATGGAGTCTCGCTGTGTCTCCCAGGCTGGAGTGCAGTGGCGTGATCTCGGCTCACTGCAAGCTCCGCCTCCCGGGTTCACGCCATTCTCCCGCCTCAGCCTCCCAAGTAGCTGGGACTACAGGCGCCCGCCACCACGCCCAGCTAGTTTTTTGTATTTTTAGTAGAGACGGGGTTTCACCATGTTA
Source organism: Macaca nemestrina (assembly GCF_043159975.1). Lineage (NCBI taxonomy): Eukaryota > Metazoa > Chordata > Mammalia > Primates > Cercopithecidae > Macaca > Macaca nemestrina. The sequence continues at coordinate 10,777,851 of NC_092136.1, forward strand.
GCCAGGATAGTCTCGATCTCCTGACCTCGTGATCCACCCGCCTCGGCCTCCCAAAGTGCTGGGATTACAGGCTTGAGCCACCGCGCCCGGCCTGATTTTTGTATTTTTAATAGAGACGGGATTTCACCATGTCAGGCTGGTCTCAAACTGTTGACCTCGTGATCCACCAGCCTCGGTCTCCCAAAGTGCTGGGATTACAGGCGTGAGCCACCGCACCTGGCCTATTTTTTTCTCCTTTTTAATAGCAGCAGTTCTTATCTGTTTTTCCCACAAAATGCTCTTTCATGAGTATTCCAGGGTTGGATGCAATTCCTGGTATATTGCTCTAATGCTACTTCTCCCACTGACATTCAAGAAAGCATCAGAATGTGAGTGAGTAAGGGTGTCATTATTATAGGGATTACCTTGAATTAGTTCTATTTTATATTTATTTAAAAAAACAAGGAAATTTCCTCCTAAACTTCGGTCCTTAATGTTGCTTATGGCAGTTGCTTGTACTTCATAATTGGTAGTTCTATACCAGTGCCATGACTCAGTGGTTGAGAGCTGTTGCTCTGTAAAACTTCCATCACAACTTGAGTTGGCCACCCTTTCACCTGAAATTTATTCCTTTCTAAGCTCCTTCCTTTCAACCGTTTTTCGAATGCTTACCTTGTATGAGGTAGAGGGCCAAGTGCTATAGATATATGCAAGGTCACATTCACAGGTACCAGGTGCTAGGACTTTAGCATGTTTTTCTTAGAGACACAATTCAACCCATAAGAGGAAGTAAGTAGATTATGATGCAGTTATGTAATTCACCTTGTTTCACATGACAAGGCTGTTGGTGGACTCAACAACTGTGTAATATAAATGTTACAGAGGAGAAAATAATATGTTTATGTGCCTGGAAATCCATAAGAATCAACTAGAAAATTATTTGGAGCTTAAAAAATAATTAAGGTCTCCATCACAAAATACAGATACAAAATCATTAGGTTTTCCTCTCTACTAACAATAACCAATTTTAAAAGGTAATGGAAAAAATTGACTATAGCAACAAAATAATGAAAACAGAATAAACTTAAAAAAGATCTATATGGAGCACTTCAGAATTGTATGAGGCATGTAAAATATTTAACATGCAGAAATATGCCTTGTTTCTTCTATATGGGAATGATAATAGCCAACATATATTTATTGCTTTTACTCTGTACTATTACAGACACTGCAGTGTGTTATAAACATCTCATTTTAGACTGAGAATTATAAAGTTGTCAGTTCTTCCCCACTAAACAAAATCATAAAGGTGTTATTTTGGGAACTTGACAGAATTGTTGTGAAATTCATTTGGAAAGTTAAATTGTAAAACAGCCAAGAAAACTACAGGGGAAATATGAGATAATTGACTTAGTACATATTATAAATCTGTAATTACAAGAACATGGCATTGGTTCAGGAAAAAATAGATCAATGCACTATACTTATGATATGCTACATTTTCATGTATTTTATTCTACTTAAGAATATATATACATATACCATAAAGGATAGATCAGTCAATAAATGGTGTTAGGACAGTTGGCTATGTATTTAGATAAATTAGAAATTATATTCCTCTTTGGAATGCTGAGGCAGGCTGATCACCTGAGTTCGGGTGTTCGAGACCCGCTTGGCCAACGTGGTGAAACCCTGTCTCTACTAAAAGTACCAAAAAAAAAAAAAAAAAAAAAAAAAATTAGCTGGGCGTGGTGGTGCAAGCCTGTAATCCCAGCTACTTGGGAGGATGAGGCCTGAGAATCACTTGAACCTGGGAGGCAAATGTTGAAGTGAGCCAAGAGTACACCACTACACTCCAGTCTGGGTGACAGAATGAGACTCTGTCTCAAAAAAAAAAAAAAAGAAAAGAAAATTATATTTCTACCTTGTACTATATACAAAAATTCCAGATAGACCAGATAGATTAAATATTTTGATGTAAAAAAAGAAATCACAGCTGGGTGTGATGGCTCATGCCTGTAATCCCAGCGCTTTGGGAGGCTGAGGCGGGTGAATCATGAGGTCAGGAGTTCGAGACCAGCCTGGCAAACATGGAGAAATGCCATCTCTACTAAAAATACAAAAATTAGCTGGGTGTTGATGTTCATGAAGAACCTTCTGATTAAACACATTAATATTTCTTCAGTGAAATATATGACCAATAAAATGGGGGTAAATAAGCCTATAAAAAGCTTCCTGTCAGTTGAAGGCATGTTTTTCTTCCAAATAAGTTTCCCACCTAACCTGGATTTTTAGTACTTTTTATTTATTTATTTTTTTTTGAGATGGAGTCTCCCTTAGTTGCCCAGGCTGGAGTGCAGTGGCACAATCTTGGCTCACTGCAACCTCCGCCTCCCAAGTTCAAGCGATTCTGCTGCCTTAGCCTCCCGAGTAGCTGGGACTGCAGGTGTGTGCCACCACACCTGGCTAATTTTTTTGTACTTTTAGTAGAGACAGGGTTTCACTATGTTGGTCAGACTGACCTTGAACCCCTAACCTGAAGTGATCCACCTGCCTTATCCTCCCAAAGTGCCAGGATTACAGGTGTGAGCCCCATGCCTGGCCTTTTTATTTTTTTGCTTTTTTTTTTTTTAGAGACAGCGTCTCATTCTGCTACCTAGGCTGGAGTACAGTGGTGTGATCTTGGCTCACTGCAGCCTCCACCTCCTGGGCTCAAGCAATTCTCCTTCCTCAGCCTCCTGAGAAGCTGAGATTACAGGCATGTGCCACCATGCCCAGTTAATTTTTGTATTTTTAGTAGAGACAGGGTTTCGCCATGTTGGCCAGGCTGGTCTCGAACTCCTGACCTCAAGTGATCCGCCCGCCTTGGCCTCCCGAAGTGCTGGGATTACAGGTGTGAATCACAGCGGCCAGACCTGCTGAGAGGCTTTTCTCAAATATCTAACTGGTGGTCCTTGACTACCTATTGAAGAGAGAGCCACTAACAATCCAACTGGGAGCTTCGATAAGAGGGTAGGCCTTAGGTACTGGTTTGGATCACAACGAGGTAGGTGGTTGAGCAAGGTTATCTAGCTATTTTGTTGCCAACTCCTAAGTGTCTGTTTTTTGCAGATATTTATTCTTGGGTTGTCAGTTTCCCTGAAGAAAATTTCTTTAAATTCCTGCCTTGGTGGGTAGAAGCTTGTGGCAACCAGTAGGGTGAGAGGGCTAAGGAGTCCCACTGCTCACTATGTGGACTTTGATTTAAGTACCTGTTTCCAGGAAGGTATGAGACTTACTCCTAACCTCAGCTGAGTATGGTATTTAAGTCTAGATTTTTTTTTTTTTTTTTTTAATCTGCTCCAAATAGTGCACTTCCCATCTTCTATGGAGGCAGGAAAAATATGGGGGTTAGAGAGGGGTACCTGGGAATGTAGATACTTTCTCCTAAGACTCACATATTTCCTAGTTTTCAGCCACAGTCCTACACCTCCTCCTGTAAGGTAACTGCATGCTTATAATTTCTGGGCATTTCAGGGATTCTACTGAGATAATTTATTCTTCCTTGTTGGCCCCCGTCTCTTCCAGATTTCTTAGCAGAACAGAGAAAGCCAAAACTTGAGACAGTTCTCATTTGTCTATTTTCCATCCAGAATGTTTTTGACAGGTCTTTTCTGCTGACTGCTTTGTCCTGTTTACTTTTAAACTTTGTTTTGTTATGCTTTTAGTGAGGCTTCCTGAAGAAATAGAGGTAAATATACATGTAAACCTTAACCTTAAAGAATTCAGTCATTTGAATGGTATAAATATTATGGACCTAATACTTTTCTTGCTGCTGGAAATCCAGTAGTGCACAAAACAGAGAAATATCCCTGCCCTCATGGAGTTTAAATGCTAGTATAAAGACAGATGCAAATCAAGACAAGAAGAGGTATAGTACATTAGATAATGCTAAATGTTAAGAAAAAAATTTTAAGGCTGGGAGTGGTGGCTCACGCCTGTAATCCCAGCACTTTGGGAGGCCAAGGTGGGTGGATCGCCTGGGGTCAGGAGTTCAAGACCAGCCTGACCAGCATGGAGAAACCCCTTCTTTACTAAAAATACAAAATTAGCTGGGCGTGGTGCCACATGCCTGTAATCCCAGCTACTCAGGCGGCTGAGTCAGGAGAATAGCTTGAACCCGGGAGGCAGATGTTACAGTGAGCCACGCACCATCACACTCCAGCCTGGGCAACAAGAGCTCAGAGCACAACTCTTTGTCTCAAAAAAAAAAAATTTTTTTTTTAAAAGACACAAAGTAGGAAATATTATTGGCAAACTTGTAATCTTTTTAGGTAGATGGCCATGGAAGGCTTCACTGAGAAGGAGCCATTTGAAAGACCGTAAGAAGTGAGGGAGCAGATCATGAGGAAGGATATTTGGGAGAAGAACTTACAGTTAGTGGGAGGAGCCAGTATGAAGGTCCTAAGGCAGCAGTGTGCCCTGTATGTTTGAAGAACAGGAAGGAGGGCCAGTGTGGCAGCATCACACTGTAAGGACTGGCTTTAATGCTGAATGAAGTTGCAGGGTTTTGAGCAAAGCCATGATATGATCTGACTAACCATATTATAACAGTCAGTGTGGTTGCTATATTGAGAATAGCCCATAGGGAGTCACGAGCTGAGGCAGTTAGGAGACTATTGCAGTATTCCAAGCCACATGGAAATAGTGAGTGGCTGGATTCTGGATTTGCTGATGAATTGGGATGTGGGATGTGAGCAGGGAATAACCAAGATGATTTTAAGGTTCATGACTCCTGTGGGCTTTTGAAACTGTAGAACCCTGGTATCAATATAAATATAATGAATACTTTGCTAAAAAAAAGCCATAGAACTATTTTAAGTAATTTGCTTTACAAACCATAATGCTTCTTTTTTAAAGCTCTTCACAGAATATGGTCGTCTGGCAATGGATGAAATTTTCCAAAAGCCTTTCCAGGTTAGAATATTTATTTTAAATATAATTCATATATTTGTTTTTGTTCACAGATCAGCAGACTACAGCTCATAGGCCAAATCTAGCCTGCCACCTGTTTTTATGACTGTGAGCTAAGAATAGTTTTTACATTTTTAAATGGTTGAAAAAAATGAGCAATACTATTTTATGACACGTAAATTATCTGAAATTCAAATATCAGTGTCTATAGATAAAATTTTAGTGGAACACAGCCATGCTCATTTGTCTTTGTACTGTCTGTGACTGCTTTCCTGCTGCAATGGCAGAGTTGAGTAATTACTTAAAAAATAAACTCTCCGGGTTGGGCATTTTGGCTTACGCCTGTAATCCCAGCACTTTGAGAGGCCAAGGCAGGCAGATCACCTAAGGTCAAGAGTTCGGGACCAACTTGGCCAACATGGAACCTGTCTCTACTAAAAATACAAAAATTAGCTGGCATGGTGGCGGGTGCCTGTAATCTCAGCTACTCAGGAGGCTAAGGCAGGAGAGTTGCTTGAGCCTGGTAGGTGAAGGTTACAGTGAGCTGAGATCATGCCACTGTACTCCAACCTGGGTGACAGAGCAAGACTTTGTCTCAAAAAAAAAAAAAAAAAAAACGAAAAAAGAAAAAGAAAAGGTTGTGCACGCCTGCAGTCCCAGCTGCTTGGTGGGGTTGAGGTAGGAGGATTATTTAAGCCTAGGAGGTCAAGGCTGCAGTGAGCCATGATTGTGCCACTGCACTCCAGCCTGGGTAACAAAGCAAGACCATCTCAACACTGTCTCCATCTCTCCATCTCCCTCCCTCTCTCTCTCTCTCTCTCTCTCTCTCTCTCTCTCTCTCTCTCTCTCTCTCTCTCTCTCTCCCCCTCTCTCTCTCCCTCTCTCTCTCCCTCTCTCTCTCTCTCTCTCTCTCTCCCTCTCCCTCTCTCCCTCTCTCCCTCTCTCCCTCTCTCCCTCTCTCCCTCTCTCCCTCTCTCCCTCTCTCCTCTCTCTTCTTTGCTGACCTCTGCTTTGCTGACCTCTGCTTTAGTTCAGTGTTTCTTGAGAATGAGGAAGCACAGCAGCCTCAATCAACGGGATTAGAGGTGCTTTCAGTGTGTAAGCCTTATTTCTTTTCTTTTCTAATTTATTTATTTTTTTTGAGATGGAGTTTCTATCTAAAATTTTGTCCAGGCTGGAGTACACTGGCACGATCTTGGCTCACTGCAACCTCTGCCTCCCAGATTCAAGCAATTCTCCTGCCTCCCCCTCCTGAGTAGCTGGGATTACAGGCGCCCAGCTAATTTTTTGTATTTTTTGTAGAGATGGAGTTTCATCATGTTGACCAGGCTGGTCTCAAACTCCTGACCTCAGGTGATCCACTGCTTTGGCCTCCCAAAGTAAAGGGATTATAGGCCTGAGCCACTGTGGCTGGGCTTCCTTTCTAATGCTGAAAGCAGATCTGATTTTTTTTTTTTTGGAGACGGAGTCTCGCTCTGTCACCCAGGCTGGAGTGCAGTGGTGTGATCTCACCTCACTGCAACCTCCGCCTCCTGGGTTCAAGTGATTCTCCTGTTTCAGCCTCTCGAGTAGCTGGGATACAGGCGTAAGCCACTGTGCCCGGCCGCAGATCTGATTTTATGATTAGCTGGTTTTCTCTTTTGTCCTTTACTACATTTCCCATAGATTTCTTTAAGGCAGAGTCCCAAATTTACCATTTTCTCGTTAATGTCTTCCTTCCGTTCCTACTAACCCGTGGAACAAAAATAGCAGATAGGATATATTGACCTCATATTTGGCTTAAACATGTCCTTCCAGTATTTCTAAAACTTCTAAGACATTATAGAATAGATAAATCTGGCTGGATGTGGTGGCTCACACCTGTAGTCCCAGCACTTTGGGAGGCCAAGGCCGCAGGATTGCTTGAGGCCTGGAGTTCAAGACCAGCCTGGGCAACAGAGCAAGACCTCGTCTATACAAAAAATAAAAATAAAAAATAAGCCAGGTGTAGTGGCATGTGCTTGTAGTCCCGGCTACTTAGGAGGCTGAGGTGAAAGGATCACTTGAACCCAGGAATTCTAGGCTACAGTGAGCTATAATCATGCCACTGCACTCTAGCCTTAGTGATGGAACAAGGCCCAACCTCTTAAAAAAAAAAGAAAAAAAAGTAAATCCTTCAGTACATATCTTTACCCCCTTTTTAGAAGCTGGTATTATGCAAAGATGTATTGCAGTTGTTCTCTTGAAAATGTGTTTATGCATGTTAAAATATGTTCTGCTCTTTTCTTAAATAGACACTGATGTTTTTGGTTAGAGATTGGAGTTTCCCTTATGAATACAGCTACGGACTCCAAGGAGGGATGGCATTTTTGGATAAGCGTTTACAGGTAAGTGGGACTATAATCTTCTGAGGAATTATCTCAAAGTAGTGATAGCTTTCTCATTTGCCTTTGGCTATTGTGTTTAAAGCAATTATTGGAAATGATATTGAGTACATTAACTATATATGAATCTTAATGCAAGCTAATATTATTTATTCCTGATAAGATTAAAGAACCTGTATATACAATGCACAGGAACTGTAGAAGAAAACTCTGGGCCAGTGCCCAAGCTTTGATTATAATTTCCATTTTACATTTTAAACCAAGTTCTATATGTGTCTTTAGAAGTCACACTCAGAATCTTAGTTATGTTATTCTTATTCAAAATTTTTACTTATTTTGGGATAAACAGGCCTAACCTGTTCCCCCAAACCAAAACACAGGAATCCTTTGTCTGTCACTACTAATTGGTTAGATCCTCCTTCATCCACACAAACCATCCCTTGTGTAATACTCTTTTTAAAGAAACTCTTCCGCACCTGATTTGTTAGCTATAGGAGTCAAGCCATGGGTAATCAGATTTGTGTGTTTATTGCTTCTTAGGGTTCTGAGTTTTCTCATTTGGCCACCATGATCCATCAGAGTGGAGGAGTCTTCTTACCTTTGTCCTTATACTAGTTGTCCCTAGTAAAGAAAACCAGAGGACTTTTGGTTGGTAAAGTGTTGGTCTTCATTGGCAGGTGAAGGAACATCAACATGAAGAAATTCAGAATGTTCGAAATCACATTCACTCATGTTTCTCCGATGTCACCTGCTTTCTCTTACCACATCCAGGACTCCAGGTGGCCACAAGCCCTGACTTTGATGGGAAATTAAAAGGTGTGTTCCAAGTGTTACTTTAAACATGTGATTTGATCTTTGAAATTAAAAATAATGAATCACTTACAAATCAAGTGAATGCTTAAGAAAAATGGTGTGCTGTCTTATAATAGTATTTAAAGTCTAGTTCAAATTTTGCTCCTGACTTAATGCACTCATCAGAATTAGTTTGCCTTGACTTCTCCACCTGTAATGGTGGTGTTCATATCCCTTAGTAGTCTTTCTAAGAGACTCGTTATGGTTCTTGGTTTACAAGAGATACAAATACTAAATAAAGGAAGACTAAACATTAGTCAGCTAATATTAAGTAAAATTAACTTCCCAAGGGAAGGCAGCATGATGCATAGCAGAGCTATTATTTTCATCTTATTTGTGATTATAGCAAAACCTGATGCTGCGTCATGTGCTAATGTCAGGAAGTGCTAACTAAGTGGTAGGTGAGAGGAATTGTAGTTGGGACTCTTGGGCTCCATTATCTTATTTTTGTTCCTTTTTCATTAAGGCCTTGAGTCATTAAATGGCTGGCCCTTGATTTACACATGTGTTAAACTGAGCACTCATTAATAAGCTTATCCGAGTCTCTCAGATTGCTGGTAATGTTTGCAACACTATGCTAGGTACTTTGATACTTATGCTCCCAGTAATTCCATGAAGTTGATGTAATTTCCTTTATCTTATACGTGAGGAAAATGGCAAAAATAGTTAAGGAAAAGGAGGAAGGTTAAGTAACTTGCTCAAATTGCTCTGCTAGTAAGTAAGTGGTGAGGTGCAGATCTGCATCCAAGTTCTTGTTGCTCCAAACCCATACTGGTCTAAAATAGGGGTTCTTCTGTTATATGGAGGAAATCATTTAGAGGATATGTACTGTTTAGTTACTACTAAAAGGTTTTGAAGTGAATGGTTTTCATAGCCTTATATTAAATATAAAGTGCATTATTTTTAACCTATTTGATTTAGTTGATCCAAGAAAATGAATGTTCAACGCAAGATTTTCATTCCAGCTGATCTTAATATTGCAAAGAAACTGAGTTAAAGAGACTTAACCTTTACCTTTTATTTGTCACTTCTCTGATATTTTTACATGGTTGGCAGCTTTCCTGAGGAGACTTCCCTGGCCTGTTTCATGGCAATTGAAAGATCTAAGATTATTGCTTTGGGAGAGAAATCTGCTTGGCAAGCACTGGACCTAGAATCTTTTACCTGAAAAGCAGTTTCAAGGGAGTTTTCAGAGCTGAGTAGGGAGAGAAAGTTGAGTGTGTGTATGTGTGTCTCTAGGTAATATATTGTTTAGGATTATAATGCTCCATTATTAGTTGTACTTTTACCAACCTGAACTCGGATTTGTTCATCACTGATGGGGAATGTGTCCAGTGGAATTCTTAAATGGAGGTGTTAGGAGAGGATGAATTAGAGTGACTCCTAGTGATTATCCTGTATAAACACACACAAATGGCATTCTTCCATAGTTTCAATTTTAATACTCCAATGCATTGCTTTAAAGTTTGTTTTCATTTTTATCATGCTATTCAGGGAGTAGGCAGAGTTTCTTAAAGTTCAGTAGCCCTGGCTTTTTTAGCATCACTATGCCTGGCTAATTTTTTTATTTTTTGTAGAGACAGGAGCTCCCTATGTTGCCCAGGCTGGTCTCGAACTCCTGACCTCAAGTGATCCTCCCACCTCCCACTTCAACTTCTTAAAGTGTTGGGATTACTGGCATGAGCCACCACGCCCAGCCAGTACTTTTTTAAATGGAAAGATTTGAAAAATAAAAATTTGCTTTTTTGCCTAACTTTAAAATGTTAAAAATAGGTTAAAAGCCTGTCCTCTGTGTTTATTTCAGGAACTACAATTATTATGAGGATTGTTCATGAAGAATTCTTACTAGCTCTGCAAAGGTTTATGTACATTTTAGATTTGGAATTTTAGGGAACCTCTTAACCAGGATATTGAAAGGTTTTGAGTGAAGAGTAAATTGGATGCTAAATTGCAAGTAGCAGGTGATTTGTATTTGGCAAGTGCTAGCTTGAGAATCACACACATTTTATTCTAGGAGACCTGTTAGTAGAACTAATGTAGTTTTCAGAATTAAAAAAAAAGATAGACATTATATTTTCTCAGGTATATACTTGTACAGTTCCATGGTTGAGATTCTGCAGTCCTGTTCCATGTAACTTGGAAAAGACAACATTAGCCTGAGGTTGTTAGGGCTAATCCATAAAAATAACTTAAAATGTGCCGGGTGCGGTGGCTCAAGCCTGTAATCCCAGCACTTTGGGAGGCCGAGACGGGTGGATCACGAGGTCAGGAGATCGAGACCATCCTGGCTAACATGATGAAACCCCGTCTCTACTAAAAAATACAAAAAACTAGCCGGGCGAGGTGGCAGGCGCCTGTAGTCCCAGCTACTCGGGAGGCTGAGGCAGGAGAATGGTGTGAACCTGGGAGGCGGAGCTTGCAGTGAGCTGAGATCCGGCCACTGCACTCCAGCCTGGGTGACAGAGCGAGACTCCGTCTCAAAAAAAAAAAAAAAAAAGAACTTAAAATGTAATTTTTGTGGAACATTTAAATTTCATAAGAACTACATTCTGAAACTATTTCTGCAGATGTTCCCCCAGATACTTTAGGAATTATTCCAGTGGTTTTATTTTAGTTTTAAAGATCAACCACTTATTTAGAGGTAGATGCCTGCCAAACATGATCTTAGTTTTGGTATAACTGATACTGAGCTGCTGTTTCTTGCAGTAATTAGCTAGCATAGCTGCTGAGTTTTTGTTGTTGTTGTTTTTGTTTGTTTGTTTGTTTGTTTTTTGAGACAGAGTCTTGTCTGCACTCTGTTGCCCAGGCTGGAGTGCAGTGGTGCAATCTCAGCTCACTGCCACCTCCGCCTCCCGGGCTCAAGCGATTCTTGTGCCACATTCTCCCGAGTAACTGGGATTGCAGGAGTGCACTGCCACACCTGGATAATTTTTGTATTTTTAGTAGAAACGGGATTTCACCATGTTGGCCAGGCTGGTCTTGAACTCCTGGCCTCAAGCAATCTGCCCCCCTTGGCCTCTCAAGGTGCTGGGATTACAGGTGCGAGCCACCACGCTAGGCCTAGAATAGCTGCTCTTTGAGAATACTTTTCATCAGATGCAGGATGACTGTGTTGTCAGCATAAAGAAAATTCTCATCTTCCTATTTACTGTCACAGGGAGACCTAATACAGTAACTACTGAGTTGTTTAGTTAGAAATTACACAGGAGGGTTTATAGGGCACAGTCTTCTTTGACACCATTGAAGATTGAGATTGTTTCTGTTATGAGACAGTTTTTGTCTATTCTGATTTTAAAACTGTTATTTTGGTGTAGGCTTCATAGAAACATGAGTAGCATATAGGGTCTGTACAGATTGTTAAAGTGGCAAGTGTAGCATCTGGATCCTGCTACTACTTCTTGTGTGAGGTATTTTTGAAACACTCAGTCTTTTTTTTTTTTTTTTTTTTTTTTGAGACGGAGTCTCACGCTGTTGCCCAGGCTGGAGTGCAGTGGCGCGATCTCGGCTCACTGCAAGCTCCGCCTCCCTGGTTCCCGCCATTCTCCTGCCTCAGCCTCCTGAGTAGCTGGGACTACAGGCGCCCGCCACCTCGCCCGGCTAGTTTTTTGTATTTTTAGTAGAGACGGGGTTTCACTGTGGTCTCGATCTCCTGACCTTGTGATCCGCCCGCCTCGGCCTCCCAAAGTGCTGGGATTACAGGCTTGAGCCACCGCGCCCGGCCGAAACACTCAGTCTTTCAGTGTGATGGAAATTGAAACCATACAAAAAGGTTTTTTGAATATATAATACATTCACATGTTTAAAATGTTACAAAGGATTAAAAAGTACTCAGTGAAAAGTCTCTCTTCCATTTTTGTAGGCTTTCAGAATTTCTTTAGTATATGAAAGCAAATGTGAATGTGTACAGAAATGGCCTATTATGTATACTTTTATACTTTTTCCCTACAAGGTTATAAAGTACTTTTCCCATGCTTTTCTTAAAATTTTAGTTTTATTTTTCATGTTATAGTCTGTTGGTGGAGTATTGAAGAGTTCTTATTTGATGTGGGCTCCTACCTGCTTTTTTTTTTCAGTGTATAGCTGGGAACCCAAGAAGATGTTAGAAGATTATGTAAATCAGCTTTTCTGTATTTTAATTCTCCTGTGTCTTTGTAGTTGGACCAAGCAATAATTCTTACTTTGAGGAAATAACTCTATTTAATGGTTCTCCTGATCCCTCTATGGAAACCTTGTAGAAACTGCAGAGAATCTGTCACCTTTCTTGAGTTAGTGGTCTTTTCATTTTGGGGTGGTTCCAAGGGTCTCTGAGGAGATAATAGAAAATAAATATAATGAGGGACAGGTACTTCTTCTTTTAACATTAAAAAAATTAACAAGAATAAATCAAATGGATGACCAGTGATTTCTAATTGATTTAAAAGAGTAGTGTGAGGGTGTGGCAAAGGTCTGAGACAACTTGAGAGGTTGAAAATTGACCTGTTGTAGAGCTTGTTAATAAATTCTTTTTTTTTTTTTTTTTTGAGATGGAGTTTCACTCTGTTGCCCAGGCTGGAGTGCAGTGGTGCAATCTTGGCTCACTGCAACCTCTGCCTCCCGGGTTCAAGCTGTTCTCTGCCTCAGCCTCCCAAGTAGCTGGGATTACACGTGCCCGCCACCACCTCCAGCTAATTTTTGCATTTTTAGTAGAGATGGGGTTTCACCATCTTGGCCAGACTGGTCTTGAACTCCTGATCCACCTGCCTTGACCTCCCAGAGTGCTGGGATTACAGGCGTGAGTCACTGCGCACAGCCATCAAATTACTAAAAAGTGAAATTTCTTGAAAGGCTAGGGAGTAGACCAGATATCCCAGAGTGAAAACCAAGGTAAGGATATTCTGCATATATAGTATTCTATTTTGAACTAGAGAAGACTTTCTACTACAGTGGGGAAGGAGAAAAATGAAGGTACATTGGGACAGAGATCTATCAGCAACTTGGTCATAGCCAGAAAGTGTCAAAACATAGTCTCAGACCCCTTATTCTCTCCCACGTTTTTTTTTTTTTCTTGAGGTGGAGTTTCACTCTTGTTGCCCAGGCTGGAGTGCAGTGGTGTAATCTCGGCCCACTGCAACCTCCTCCTCCTGGGTTCAAGTGATTCTCCTGTCTCACCCTCCTGAGTAGCTAGGATTACAGGCACCCACCACCATGCCCGGTTAGTTTTTCTATTTTTAGTAGAGACGGGGTTTCACTATGTTGGTCAGGCTGGTCTCCTGACCTTAGGCGATCCACCCGCCTCAGCCTTCCAAAGTGCTGGGATTATGGGCAGGAGCCACCAGGCCGGCTTCTCTCCCACTTTCAACAACCAATGTTAAAAGCACTAGACTGGGAAGATTGCATTTTATGTTCACTTTGGTTGAATAAGGCTGTTTGGCTTATTTTTTCCTTCTTTGTGGTCCTGTGAACAGATATTGCTGGTGAATTCAAAGAGCAGTTACAGGTACTGATACCGTATGTATTAAACCCATCTAAGTTAATGGAAAAGGAGATCAATGGCTCAAAGGTCACCTGTCGGGGACTATTGGAGTATTTTAAGGTAAATATGGATTTTAATTATTAAAATTTTTGATTTTTGGTAAAGCTGATCTAACTTGTAAATCAAGTTGAATTTAAATATTGTGAAACTTAAAATTTTCTGGGGGAGATGGTGAAAGGCATTTTCAGAGACCTTGGTGTCCTTCCGGGAGTGGGCCATTGGGTGGCAGTATTGGTCTGAGAACCAAATGGATGTTCTTTGCACTCTCTTAGAGGAGCAATTAGCTGTGACTAAAGGAAGATTGTTCCTCAAGGAAGATGGTGTGGACAGGAGGTGGTTAGGAAGTTGCTGTGAGTAGGAGGAGACGGCACCTAGATGTGACACGACTACCTCAAGGCGGATGGTCACTCTGCCCACAGGTAGTGGTGAGGTCAGCGTGCATGGGGAGCTGGATGGGAATCCTAGCCTCTGTAGGTTTGTGCTGCTTGAGAACATTTTTAGTTAACTAAAAATGCTAACATGCACTCAAAGGTGTGTGGTGTGTTTTTGCTAATTCCTGGTTGTTGATCTAAGTGTTTAGGAAAATGCAGTTGTATGGTCACTTTCTAAAAATTAATTATGAGTAAGATATGACTGAATAACATTTTATAGCAGTTTTTATGTTTATATTTTAAGGCATATATTAAAATTTATCAAGGAGAAGATCTGCCTCACCCCAAGTCCATGCTTCAGGTAAACAAGATTTGACATCCTAAATGCTACCCTTCAATTACCTGAGTTGACCTGTATACAATAAGCAGAGTTCTTCAGGAAGAGAATGTGCTTTTTCTCCTTTTTCATTATGCTGGGGTCTGTTAATTTTTTTTTAGCACATTTTGCAGTAGTGTGGCCTCCTAGTTCACTTTGCAGTAATGTGACCTTCTAGTTCACTTGTTTGTATTCATGGTTGTACAGTTGAAATGGCTTCTTCTCACTGGCCTAGTCTTTTCACCAAACACACTTCGGGAAGCACAGCTTATTATTCTTGGGTGAAACATACCCAGCATGTTAGACAAGCAATTTCTTGTCATCTGTTGTTTATTATTTTTTTAATATAATTTATAATTTATAATTTTTTGAGACAGAGTCTCACTCTTGACAAGGCTGGAGTGCAGTGGCATGATCTCGGCTCACCGCAACCTCCACCTCCTGGGTTCAAGTGATTCTCGTGCCTCAGCCTGCCAAGTAGCTGGGATTATAGGCATATACCCCACCATGCCTGGCTAATTTTTGTGTTTTTAATAGAGATCGGTTTAGCCATGTTGCCCAGGCTGGTCTCGAACTCCTGGACTCAAGCAATCCGACCGTCTTGGCCTCCCGAAGTGCTGGGATTATAGGGGTGAGCCACCGTGCTTGGCCATAATTTTTTTAATAATAAAAAAAAAAATAGTGATGTGGTCTTGCTGTGTTGCTCAGGCTGGTCTCAAACTTGGCTCAAGCGATGTGCCTGCCTCAGCCTCCCAAAGTGCTAAGATTATAGGTGTAAGCCACCGTGCCTGACCTACTGTTTACTTTAGTGGAACATGTCCTGACATACCTGTTTACTGTTTGCTAATCAGGTTTTTAATTTGCAACTAGAATGTCATTTGGTTAGAATATAATTTTTACTTTCATATGCTGAACATAAGGGGATTTATTGCCAAGTGTTGATTTCTTTTGTAGCAGAAAATTTTCATAAAGGGAGCTAGCGCCTGGGATTGACATTGCAAATAATTTTTTCCTTTTTTTTTTTTTGAGACGGAGTCTCGCTCTGTTGCCCAGGCTGGAGTGCAGTGGCGCGATCTCGGCTTACTGCAAGCTCCGCCTCCTGGGTTCATGCCATTCTCCTATCTCAGCCTCCCAAGTAGCTGGGACTACAGGCGCCTGCCACCATGCCTGGCTAATTTTTATTTTTATTTTTAGTAGAGACGGGGTTTCACAGTGTTAGCCAGGATGATCTCTATCTCCTGACCTTGAGATCCGCCCACCTCAGCCTCCCAAAGTGCTGGGGTTACAGGCATGAGCCACCGCGCCCGGCACCTCCCCCGCCTGCCCTTTTTTTTTTTTTTTTTTTTTTTTTTAAATAGAAACAGGATCTAGCTGTGTTGAGTAGGCTGGTGTTGAATTCTTGGGCTCAAGTGATCCTCCCACCTCAGCCTCTCAAAGTGCTGAGATTACAAGCATGAGCCACTAATCCCAGCTTTTTCGTTTTTTTTTTTTTTGAGACGGAGTCTCGCTCTGTCACCCAGGCTGGAGTGCAGTGGCCGGATCTCAGCTCACTGCAAGCTCCGCCTCCCGGGTTCACGCCATTCTCCTGCCTCAGCCTCCCGAATAGCTGGGACTACAGGCGCCCGCCGCCTCGCCCGGCTAATTTTTTGCATTTTTTAGTAGAGACGGGGTTTCACCGTGTTAACCAGGATGGTCTCGATCTCCCGACCTTGTGATCCACCCGTCTCGGCCTCCCAAAGTGCTGGGATTACAGGCTTGAGCCACCGCGCCCGGCCTCTTTTTTTTTTTTTGAGACAGAGTCTTGCTGTATCGCTCAGGCTGGAGTAAGGTGGCATTATCTCGGCTCACTGCAACCTCTACCTCCCGGGTTCAAGCAGTTCTCCTGCCTCAGCCTCCTGAGTAGCTGGGACTATAGGCATGCACCATCATGCTCAGCTAATTATTTTGTGTTTTTAGTAGAGATGGGGTTTCACCACGTTGGCCAGGCTGGCCTTGAACCCCTGACCTTGTGATCTGCCAGCCTCGGCCTCCCAAAGTGCCAAAGTGCTGGGATTACAGGCATGAGCCACCGCACCCAACCTTTCCTTCTTTTTTATTTATTTATTTATTTTTTTGACTCACATCTATTTTTTTAAAGTTGAAGCAGTGGAGCCAGGTGTGGTGGCTTACGCCTGTAATCCCAGCGCTTTGGGAGGCTGAGGTGGGCAGATCACTTGAGCCTGGGCGTTCAAGATCAACTTGGGCAATATAGGGAGACTCTAGCTGTGCAAAACAAAAACTTCAAAAGTTAGCCAAGCGTGGTGGCACGCAGTGGCGGGAGGATGGCTTGCATTCAGGAGATGAAGGTTGCCGTGTGCTGAGATCACCAGTGAACTCCAGCCTGGGTGACAGAGTGAGACTCTGTCTCAAAAAAATAAAATTTAGGCCGGGCGCGGTGGCTCACGCCTGTAATCCCAGCACTTTGGGAGGCCGAGGCGGGCGGATCACAAGGTCAGGAGATCGAGACCACGGTGAAACCCCGTCTCTACTAAAAATACAAAAAATTAGCCGGGCGCGGTTGTGGGCGCCTGTAGTCCCAGCTACTCGGGAGGCTGAGGCAGGAGAATGGCGTGAACCCGGGAGGCGGAGCTTGCAGTGAGCCGAGATCGCGCCACTGCACTCCAGCCTGGGCGACAGAGCGAGACTCCGTCTCAAAAAAAAAAAAAAATTTAAACAATTAAAAAATAAATTGATGCAATGAAATATTTTCCTTGAATTTTGGAGATTTAATTTTTGCTAAAGATTCTTATGTATAAGAATACGTATTTCTATGTATATGAACTTCTACCATTTTTTTGGGTAGAAAACTTGGCAGAGAAAGTATTTTATTTCATCAGTTGAGCTATATGGAAATCTAGAAAAATAGGAAGAATGGGGAATAGAGAAGATTTTTTATTAGGTCATTTGTGGAGGAATGTTAAAAGAGGAAGGATTTATAGTTCATGTTTTTCTCTCTTAAAAGGCCACTGCTGAAGCCAACAACTTAGCAGCTGCAGCCTCTGCCAAGGACATTTATTATAACAACATGGAAGAGGTACGTGGGACATATGCCTCATTCTGAAATATCTATAACCTGTCTGGGCATTGTTGCGGACTTCAGAAGCCCAACTTGATCCTACTTAATGTATCTTTAAGTGGTGAGGCAACAAAGTTATATTCAGGTTGTCCTGGTAACGGGGGCCTTCTAATTATTACCATTTCTTTTTTTGTTTGTTTTTGTTTTGTTTTGTTTGAATAGCAAATAGTTTATTGGTAAGTACATGGTTTCAGTGGGAGTAATAAATTCACACGAACAGGAGACAGTAATCAAGTCAAAAGAATAAATGCTTACTAATAATCAGAAAATCTGTGGCCATTAAGGCTGGCACATAAAAATCCAAAATCACTCAGAGGCCAAATAAGAAGATTCGTGCTCTTATTAGTTCACCTGGAGTAGGTCCATAGTACCTGGAATCTGTAGAATTCTGTAGATTATCACCTTCTGACCAGACATGACCCACTGGGGCATAACTGTGGCTTTTAAGGAAATCTGATGGACTAGAGGTGAGGATTTTGTCTCCTTCCAAACCAGTTACTCTTTTACAAATATTTGATTTTGGATAACTTGGGCTTTTTGCAGTCACCTCTTTGGATACTATAAAAATGTCGACTAAGATTTTCTTCAAAGACAATATCTGAATTTTGAATTGTAGGCTCCACTGATGGTCCAGAACACATGACAACACCACCAACGTATTCAAAAGCACAGTGAGCTATACAGCCATACTGAATAGTATAGCCAGCAAGTCGAAAGGTTTCCCCAGAACACCACGAAGCATAGTTCTGTGTAGACTCTGCCACCATTGGTCATAGGTCTGTTCTATAATTCATTCAATTTTTAGGGAAGTCGCAGGGCTTCCAGAAAAAAAAAAAAGCATGTCTCAAAGCGTATGTGCGTGATCCATGATTTCAGGAATCCTTGGGTCCCAAAGAACCCTGAAGACCCTCAACCAGGACATAGGTGGGCCTTTCTCACCTGGGTCCCCCAGAAGTTGACCGTTTGGTTTTGTTTTTTTGAGACATAGTCTCACTCTGTCACCCTGGCTGGAGTGCAGTGATACGATCTCGGCTCACTGCAGCCTCCGCCTCCCGGGTTCAAGCGGTTCTCCTGCCTCAGCCTTCTGAGTAGCTGGGATTACAGGTGCCTGCCATCACGCCCGGCTAATGTTTTTTGTATTTTTAGTAGAGACGGAGTTTCACCATGCTGGCCAGACTGATTTCGAACTCCTGACCTCAAGTGATCTGCCTGCCCCAGCCTCTCAAAGTGATGGGATTACAGGCGTGAGCCACTGTGCCTGGCCCAATGTCACTGCTCTTTCCAATTAATATTATCACCCTGGTTTTTTAAGTGTGTTTTTCAGAGGAAGTGAAACTAGACTTTATTGGTCTTAGTCATCTTTTAAAAGTTAACTTATTAATATATTGTTAACATCTTAAAACATGCTAATCCTTTCATTATCTTTTCATGTTTTATTTGGCAGTTGTTTTTGAAGAGATCTTTTAACATATTGTGTCTTTGTTCTTCTTAGGTTTGTGGGGGAGAGAAACCTTATTTGTCCCCAGACATTCTAGAGGAGAAGCACTGTGAATTCAAACAACTTGCTCTGGACCATTTTAAGAAGACCAAGAAGATGGGTGGGAAGGATTTCAGCTTTCGTTACCAGCAGGAGCTGGAGGAGGAAATCAAGGAATTATATGAGAACTTCTGCAAGCACAATGGTAGCAAGAACGTCTTCAGCACCTTCCGAACCCCTGCAGTGCTGTTCACGGGCATTGTAGCTTTGTACATAGCCTCAGGCCTCACTGGCTTCATAGGTCTTGAGGTTGTAGCCCAGTTGTTCAACTGTATGGTTGGACTACTGTTAATAGCGCTCCTCACCTGGGGCTACATCAGGTATTCTGGTCAATATCGTGAGCTGGGCGGAGCTATTGATTTTGGTGCCGCATATGTGTTGGAGCAGGTAAGTGGTGCTGCTGAAGAGCCTAAGGGTTGATAATGGGCAGATATTTGTGCTTCTGTTGTGAAATATCTTAGTTTGGAAGAATTTCATAGCAAAGACATGAGACAGTGGCCACTCCCTTGGCCTTCGTTTTCTGATAGACTTTATGTTTTATCATCCTTTAGGATATTAATATTTATTCTTAATATTTTGTTTCCATGCCTAAAAAGGCCCCCCCAACCTTCTTTTTTTTTTTTTCTGAGACAAAGTCTCGCTCTGTTCTCTTGCCCAGGCTGGAGTCCAATGGCATGATCCTGGCTCACTGCAATGTCAGCCTCCCAGGTTCAAGCGATTCTCTTGCCTCAGCCTCCCAAGTAGCTGAGACTACAGGTGTGTGCCACCACGGCCCGCTAGTTTTTGTATTTTTAATAGAGACAGGGTTTCACCATGTTGACCAGGCTGGTCTCGAACTCCTGACCTCATGATCCGCCTGCCTTGGCCTCCCAAAGTGCTGGGATTACAGGTGTGAGCCACCGCGCCCGGCCCAGAAATAGCCCTTTAATGCAAAAACATTGCAACTTAGACATACTGATTGTGTTTCCCTTTGGCAACTTTTTTTTTTTTTTTTTTTTTTTTTTTTCCCTGAGGCAGAGTTTTACACTTTTGCCCAGGCTGGAGTGAAATGGTGTGATCATGGCTCACTGCAACCTCCGCCCACTGGGTTCAAGAGATTCTCTTGCCTCAGCCTCCGAAGAATAGCTGGGATTATAGGTGCCCGACATCACACCCAGCTAATTTTTATGTATTTTTTAGTAGAGATAGCATTTTGCCGTGTTAGCTAGGCTGGTATTGAACTCCTGACCTCAGGTGATCCACCCGCCTCGGCCTCCCAAAGTGCTAGGATTATAGGCATGAGCTATCGTACCTGGCCGGCAACTTCTAATTATATACTCTTCAGACATAATTTTTATGTGATTCTCCCTTCTCACCTGCCCCCAGATTTATTTCACTGAAAATCAAGAGCTTTGAAAAAATTATGAACTTAACGAAAAATGTTCGGTTTTGAGTCCTACTGGATTAGGAAAGGGATGGTATCTCTTTTTATTTAAAAATCTTCCAAAAGCCAGTGACTTGCTTATTTACTTATTGGGTTGCTTATTTATTTATTTATAAAATTCTTTTTGGAGACGAGGTCTTGCTCTGTCACCCAGGCTGGTATCTTAGCTCACTGTAACTTAAAACTCCTGGGCTCAAGTGATCCTCCCGCCTCAAGTGAGCCTCCCAAGCAGCTGGTGTTACAGGCGAGTGCCACCACACCCGACTAACCCAGTAGCTCTTGGACATTGACATGGTCAAATTTTGTACATCTTTGAGATGATACATTTGTTTTTCTGAGTAACATGAACAGATTAGTTGGGTTAGCAGCTTGTGAAGCCACAGGAGCTGCCTATCCTACCCCAGCCACAGAGCAGATGTTCCCCTGGCTCTCTTGGGAGTTAGTTCCTGCCACAGCTTCCCTGTATCCCTGCATTTTCATTACAGTGCTTTCTGTAACATGCTGATGATGGAGACAGGTTTTTGAAAGGTTAAGGACTTACTTTCTTGTTGCTGTGTTGTATTTTATTAACTTACATGTTGAATAAATGGACTTTTGCAGGCTTCTTCTCATATCGGTAATTCTACTCAGGCCACCGTGAGGGATGCAGTTGTTGGAAGACCACCCCAGGTTAAAAAAGCTCAATAGCATCTTAACATGAAGATCAAACAAAAAAAACGAACCCCTACTGATTTCTGGGTTTCTGCCACGGCCACAGGTTCATATCTAGAGGAATGGCAGATCTGAGACCATCCAGGAAGAGCTAAAACATGGCCCTGTAATAAATGAGCAGACCTCTCCTGTGGTTTCTGATTATTAAACACACTTCCATTTCTCTTGGAAGCATTTCTTTTCCTTGCTGTTATAGATGCAAGCCTGTGTCTATTTTCATATTACTCTGCTTTGTGCACTTTATGGAGGAGGAAGCGAGAGGAAAATGGAAATGCAGCTTTTAAGTTCTTTATGTGCCACTTAGTGCCTTTTAAGATTGATTCCCTGATTTTGCAGACACGATGGGGAGGGGTTGGAGGATAATCTCATGAAAGTTGCCATTTTTGGGGTGAAACTTGTCATTTCTTTTATACTTTACCTTTTGAGAAGGATTCCTTTTTTCTTTTCTTTTTTTTCTTGAGTTGGAGTCTCTTTCACCAAGCTTGAGTGCAGTGGTGTAATCTTGGCTCACTGCAACCTCCACCTGCCGGGTTCAAGCAATTCTCCTGCCTCAGCCTCCCTAGTAGCTGGGACGACAGGTATATGCCACTATGCCCAGCTAATTTTTTTGTATTTTTAGTAGAGACGGGGTTTCACCATATTGGCCAGGATGGTCTCCATCTCTTGACCTTGTGATCCACCCACCTTCGCCTCCCAAAGTGCTGGAATTACAGGCGTGAGCCACCGTGCCCAGCCAAGAAGGATTCCTTTTTTAAAAGTTTACAAAACTTGGAGAAACTTCAGAACTAAAGACTAACTGAAAATGATGTCATTACACTTTTAAAAAATTTACAATACGGAATCCTATTGCCTATTGTGGAAAAATCGTGTCACATTTAAATATACCATACTCTGAAATGTGAGGTTTTTACCCAGTAGATTGACAGTTTTGTTGCAATTTGCTCTATTTTTTTTTTTTGGTCCCTATAGCTTCTTTCTAGAAAAAGAGGCAAACGTGCCTTGAAAAGCCAGGGTGGCTCATAATAAAAGGAATGAGATAGATACTTTAAGAAAAAAGCTAAGTTTAAATGAACCATGTGACCTCTGATAAGTCACTTGAACTTGTGCCTTGGTCAGGTTCACTGTAGGTTTACATATGTATGTATGTTATACACAAGTCTTGTAATTGTCATTTGAGGGGATTTGTTTTTGAGAGTTCTGCATAAGAACAGAACTTTATTAAAGATTAGAGGGAAGATATTACCAAATATTACTGCCTTTAATTGATGTCTAATTTCATAATTCATGTGGCTTAGCAGCAATTAATAAATAACCTGATTTAAGGTCTTTACTCAGAATGTTAATTTGCATTCTCTGCCCTGTCTGATGTTCTGAATAATGAAGCTAAAATTAACCCATTTTATTTAGTGAATTATCTATTTAATTTTACTTTGGCTAGTCTGGTAGCTTTAAGATAGCGTTGGCTTAGCAAGGAGCAAAGTCCTACCCAAATATAAACAATATCTAGAAGTATCTAAGAGTTCTTTTTTTCTGTTTACCTTGATTAGGAGATAAAGTTTTATCTGTTAGTTGCTTTTCCTTTTGGAATTATTGTGGATTTTAAAACTTAAAACTTGCCTGCAAGTATTTATATAAACATTCAGGTATATAAGCCTTAATTTCTGAGATAATTTAACTTTTGTTATGGGAGGGAGGTAAGAGTGTAAATTTTATATAGATGAAGGTAAGATCTGAGTGTAAACTTTATATACATTAAGTATGAATGGAAGGTAGAAAAAAAGAAAGTCCCTTTTTGCTTGTAATTTCTTTATCAAATAATTTTCTTTTGACATTTTACCACTGAAGTATTTCTATAAGTCCTAAATTCCCAGCATACTATGTCTCATATTTATATGCCATCTTGCAAATAGTTCTTGCTATTTTATTCACTTGCTGTTACACTTTAGAAAAATGCCAGCTTGTTTACTTGCATTTATCAGTGATGCCAAGCTTTGACTGTTAACTTGAAAGCTTGCTTCTGAAATGTTGGTGCATTTTCAGGTGACCTCTTATCTCTCTGAAAGTTCATACCTATTAGCAGACTCTGTAAATATTGAGATACTTAGCTTTTAATACATTCTATAAGTAAATTTATAGATTTCAGAATAACTGTCAAAAAATTTAATGGTAAGAAGGGGTGATGTGTCGAAAACTCATACTAAAGTATTAGGTCACTTTTAAAAAAGTGATAATCTGTGATTTAATGAAATCTTAAGATCAGTTACTATTTAAATTCACCATTTCTGTTTTGGTCTTATAAAGAAACCTTGGTTTAATTATCCAGATGAAGTCCCCCTCACCTTTTTTTTTTTCTTCTTCTTCTGCTTCTGGAAATTGTTTATAAAGTTTTCTCAGTGAGGGTTCTTAAGAGTTTTCTTTGGCCTCTTTTCTCTCAACAGTAAATTGATGATTTTTTATCAGCTTTTTCAATGAAAGATGCATTATCATTGCTGGCTATAAATCATCCTGGGGAGATTTATAACCAGGTTACAAATAATGTCTTTTACTTCTTTCACCTTTTACTTGTGGTTCAGATGCTCAGACTGTGTGTTTGTGTCGTGTCTGTTGCTCTACCACTTTCCATGCAGTCATTTTTAATTTTACACAATCGTAACAATATATGGAACTCATTCCTATGAATATATAAAAGGAGGCTTCCAAAATTTTCTATTAAAATATTTCAGGATAAATGTTGATAATTTGAAAAAATAATTTCAGTGAGCTGCTTATAGTACAAATGGTAGAATCAGAGTTTTCATTCTTTCATTGAGAAATCTTTCTGTAAGATTGACTCGTAGATAAAATGAAACTACTGTGTACGATAAAACACTTTCAGAGTCATGCCTTATTTTATCTTATTTCATTTTAGTTTTTGAGACAGAGGTCTCGCTCTGTCGCCCAGGTTGGAATGCAGTGGTGCAGTCTCGCCTCACTGCAACCTCCACCTCCCGGGCTCAAGCGATTCTCCTGTCTCAGCTTCCTGAGTAGCTGGGACTACAGATGTACGCCACCACGCCTGGCTAATTTTTGTATTTTTACTAGAGGTGGGGTTTTGCCATGTTGATCAGGCTGGTCTCAAACTCCTGACTTCAGGTGATCCACCCCACTCAGCCTCCCAAAGTGTTGAGATTACAGGCGTGAGCCACCCCACCCAGCTGAGTCATGCCTTATTTTCATAGTATAACAAGAAATGTTCTGTGGACGTTTATGTTTTAACACCTCTTTTATACTTGGTAAAATTGCCTGTGTTTCGCTTTATTTATTTTATTTTTTTGAGATGGACTCTTGTACTGTCGCCCAGGCTGAAGTGCAGTGGTGTGGTCTTGTCTCACTACAACCTCCGCCTCCTGGGTTCAAGTGATTCTTCTGCCTCAGCCTCCCAAGTAGCTGGGGTTACAGGCATGTGCCACCACACCCGGCTTATTTTCGTATTTTTAGTAGAGACAGGGCTTCACCATGTTGACCAGGCTGGTCTCAACTCCTCGGGTAATCTGCCTGCCTTGGCCTTCCAAAGTGCTGGGATTACAGGCGTGAGCCCCTGGAACCTGGGCTTGTTTTGCTTTATTTTTTCTCTTACATGAAGTAAAGCGCTTTGGTCAAACAGACACATTATACTGCCTTGTACTGGTGATCAGTTTCATTAGTGGATCACACACAGTGTTCTACCTGGCTTGTAAAATGGTGCCTTGGATAGGGTGAGTTTGGATAAGTATGTATGAGTTATAGCAAAATTAAGTAGGTTGAGTCAAGTCCATGTAAAAGCAATAAAACAGTTTTAATTTTTTTCTTAGGTTCTTTTAAAAAATGATGTAACTTACATGGAAGTCTTCATAGAACTTTTTTCTTTCCTAGAACTATTGAAATGTAATTTAGGATGATTTGATGTTCCATCTCAAGTTGTCAACATGGCTGTGTCATTCTGGCTTACACATTTTTGATCTAACAATTCTAGTCAAGGGATAAGGGCAGAATGAAGACAAGCTTCAGTTATGAAAGTACAAACTATTTGTGTGATTAATTTTTAAAAATGACAAGAAGCCCATTGTAAAAGAATATTTGCAGTCAAATCACTTTTCTTATGTTGTAAGTCCTGTTGTAGCTATGTTTTGGGTAGTGGTTCTCATCTACCTTGGAGTGCATAAGACTTACCTAGCAGGCTTGTTTAAAAAGTTCAGATTCCCAACTTCCTACCCAGGGATTGCCTCAGGTGGTATGGGCTGTGGTCCTGGAGTCATCACTTTTATAAATAGTGGTTCAGAGCCCACAGAGAGAGACTGCTTCATCGAATGGGAAGTACCAAGGAGAAAGTACAATTCTGTATTGTCTGGAGGCAAGTGGACACTTTGTACCTGAGGTTTAGAATAGGTGGTCTCTTGCCAGTACAGTCCCAGGCGTTTTATGTGTTTAGAAGTAGTAAGGATGCCTTTAATTCAGAGGATTAAGCTCCTTAAAGCTGTTTTTCTCCATTGTCATAGTGCCTTCTCTGAAAAACGAATGTACAAGTATCCTATTTTCTAACATGTAACTAGGGTTTTTTTAAAAGCACTTTTTCATAGTTTTTCTTTTAAAAAGTAAAATTCAGCACTGTGACTTCAATCCCCAAATCTTTCACATACAGGTGAAACATTAAGCCACAAATAAAAATAATGAACAAGAAGGAAGACAAGATCCTAATTTCTGTCATTAGCGACCTAAGTACCCCATATCAGAAGCTTTGCAAAACAGATCTAGGGACAGAAGGGTTTTTTGAAAGACATTTTTCTTTGGAGAGGAATTTTGTGTGCCAGGACTAAAGTTTAAATATAGTGTTTTTATGAGCAAGGGAAGGTAGCATTGATTCCCAAAGCTTTCTAATTAGATACATGCTGTCATGGATGTAAGCCTTAAAGGAGTTAATACTAATCTTGTACATACATAAATTTTCCTCAGGTTTCTTTTTTATTTAAAAAAATGATTTGTTAAAAGTACTTTCTGCTAGACCCTTGCCTTTGAGTGGCTTTGAAATTTAATATAGTTTTTAAAAAGTGCAATGAGATGAGATTATGCTATTAGTATATTAAAAGCATGTTTCTGTTTTACTCCAATTTGTAAGATCATTTAATGGAATAAAGATCACAACACCATGTTATCTGTGTTTTCTTTCTCTTTTTTTTTTTTTAATATGGGAGGTTATGTGAAATAGAGTTTGGCTTGGCAAAGTGAGTAAGACTTCTGACGGGATAGTGGCAATGTGGTTTGAGTAAGCTTTCTCTGTCCTACAAAACAATACTGAACTAGTATCTTACTAGCATAGTCCTGGAGAAGGCTCTGTTGTTGGCGGGGTTGCTTAAAAGTGAGCACAAGGGCCGGGCGCGGTGGCTCAAGCCTGTAATCCCAGCACTTTGGGAGGCCGAGACGGGCGGATCACGAGGTCACAAGATCAAGACCATCCTGGCTAACACGGTGAAACCCCATCTCTACTAAAAAATACAAAAAACTAGCCGGGCGAGGTGGCGGGCGCCTGTAGTCCCAGCTACTCGGGAGACTGAGGCAGGAGAATGGCGTGAACCCGGGAGGTGGAGCTTGCAGTGAGCTGAGATCCGGCCACTGCACTCCAGCCTGGGCGACACAGCGAGACTCCGTCTCAAAAAAAAAAAAAAAAAAAAAAAAAAAAAAAAAAAAAAGTGAGCACAAGGGCCAGGTGTGGTGGCTCACTCCTATAATCATAGCACTGTGGGAGGCTGAGGTGGGAGAAATGCTTGAGCCTAGGAAATTGAGACCAACTTGGGCAATATATGGAGACACTTTCCACCTCTGTCTCTACAAAATAGATTAGCGAGGCATAGTGGTGCCCACCTGTAGTCCTAGCTTCTCTGGAGGCTGAGGCAGGATGATCACTTGAGCCTAAGAGTTTGAGACCAAGTTGGGCAACATATGGAGACACCTTCCACCCCTGTCTCTGAAGGAAAAAAAAAAAAGCCAGGCATGATGGTGCGCACCTGTAGTCATAGCTACTCTGGAGGCTGAGGCAGGATAATCACATGAGCCCAGGAGTTCGAGGCTGAACGGCAGCCTGGGCAACAGCAAGACCCTGTCTCTCAAAAAATAAGTGCAAATTTTATTTACAGTAACATGGACTTGTGAAGACCTCTGAATTTGTAGCACTTTCATTTAGTTGCCCCATCTGGAGCCAGCTGATTAAATAGTTTCTCTTTGGGGGTGGGGCCAGGGAACCTAAATCTCTGCTGAAAGCTTTCTCTTTCACTGATGACCTTGGACACAGTGGGGAGATTGAATTGAATTTCTCAAATATGACAAATAGCTAGACATACCCCATTTAGCCCTACAGTAAAAAGATTTCTTCCCTAGTTGGAAACACTGGGTGGGATCAACAGCATTTCTCCATCCAACCACCCCATCCATCCCTGGTTGTTACCGTATGTCAGGTGCTGCCCTTGAGTTCATCACAGTTTAGTAGGGAAGGGGCAAACTCAAGGCTGATGATGTGAAGAGTATGATGAAAACAAAGATTCAGGACTTGGGTGCCACCATCAGGGTAGACGCTCTCATCAACATAAACTGGGGAGAAGGAAAGACCAGGGTGAGGAATGCAGTCCTGTATGCATGGGGAGCATTTAAGCAAGCTGGCTTGTCTTTGGCGCATTGACATTCTTGCTTTTGATTATCGTATATCACTTTGCAAAAGACAAGTCCAACTCTAATTAGCTTAATCAAAGAAGGAAAAATTTGTTAACTGGGAAAAAGTTTCTTGTAATTGGACATATGGGGTAAAACTGGTATCAGGCACTGGAGGAACTCAAATGTCAACAGGGCTCTTATTTCAGTGTTCAGTGACCTATTTTTTTCTTTTTATTATTATACTTTAAGTTCTAGGGTACATGTGCACAAAGTGCAGGTTTGTTACCTATGTATACATGTGCCATGTTGGTGTGCTGCACCCATTAACTCGTCATTTACATTAGGTATATCTCCTAATGCTATCCCCCCTCCCCACTCCCCACAATAGGCCCCGGTGTGTGATGTTCCCCTTCCTGTGTCCAAGTGATCTCGTTCAATTCCCACCTATGAGTGAGAACATGTGGTGTTTGGTTTTCTGTTCTTGCGATAGTTTGCTGAGAAGGATGGTTTCCAGCTGCATCCATGTCCCTACAAAAGACACGAACTCATCCTTTTTTATGGCTGCATAGTATTCCATGGTGTATATGTGCCACGTTCTCTTTTTTTTTTTTTTTTTTTTTGAGACAGAGTCTCGCTCTGTTGCCCAGGCTGGAGTGCAGTGGCGTGATCTCGGCTCACTGCAAGCTCCGCTTCCTGGGTTCACGCCATTCTCCTGCCTCAGCCTCCTGAGTAGCTGGGACTACAGGCGCTCACCACCGCGCCCAGCTAATTTTTTTTTGTATTTTTAGTAGAGACGGGGTTTCACCGTGGTCTTGATCTCCTGACCTTGTGATCCGCCCGCCTCGGCCTCCCAAAGTGCTGGGATTACAGGCGTGAGCCACCGCGCCCGGCAGTGCCACGTTTTCTTAATCCAGTCTGTCATCAGTGACTTATTTATCTGCTGTTGCAGATAGGTTTCCTCCATGCTCCAGGGGAGGACAGGCACCAATAGTTCCAGTCTTATATCATCCCACTTTAATGTACCCTGAGGAAAGAGCTTTTTTTTTTTTTTTTTTTTTTTTTGAGCTACTTGTGAAAAAATAGGTGTGTATATCTGCATCCCAGAGAAGGCTTCTGATTTGTTTGGCTTGAGTCATGCTCCTTCCATGGTCAACACTGTAGCCTGGGGGCTGAGGCATCATAACCAGCCAGACCTAGGTTGTAGGTGCCTGTTGTCAGAGTGATGACCACGTACTATGACTGACAGCTCCACCAGAACCACACGGAGTCACCAAATGAGACTGCTGGGCAGACCAAAACAAATAATCCACTACAGATAATCAATTCCAGTTAACAATGGCCATTGAACAATGAGAGAAATAAAACCTGGACATTTCCCAGGTTAAAGGTTCTGGAATTTTTTTTTTTTTTTTTTTTCCTGAGACGGAGTCTTGCTCTGTTGCCTAGGCTGGAGTGCGGTGGTGCAATCTCGGCTCATTGCAACCTCCACCTCCTGGGTCAAGTGATTCTCCTGCCTCAGCCTCCCGATTAGCTGGGATTACAGGCACCCACTGCCACGCCCAGCTAGTTTATTTTACTTTTAGTAGAGACGGGGTTTCGCCGTGTTGGCCAGTCTGGTCTCGAGCTCCTGACCTCATGTGATCCACCCGCTTCAGCCTCCCAACATGGTGAAACCCTATCTCTACTAAAAATGCAAAAATTAGTCAGGTGTGGTAGCGCGGGCCTGTAATCCCAGCTACTTGGGAGACTGAGGCAGGAGAATCGCTTGAACCCAGGAGGCGGAGTTTGCAGTGAGCTGAGATCGTGCCACTGCACTCCAACACTTTAGCCTGGGAGACAGAGCAAGACTCTGTCTCAAAATAAATAAAAAAATACATACATACATACATACATACATAAATAATAGATTCCCCCCTTGTCACAAGAGGAATGGGGCTTCATAGCTGTGCTATGCAGAAAAGCCTGGAAGCTTTGGAGTTGGACGCTAGTTGGATCCTGGCATCACAGTCCACCTGTTCGCCTGCTCTGTGCGGGGGATAAGGACCGCCTTGTTGGTGATAGCTTGGCATCATGGGGCAGTTTCTTAGTAAGTCCCGGGGCCTTTCTTAGAGAGCTCCTCTTTTGAGAATTGTGTGAGTAGTAAAAATACATAGCCGTCAGTACTGCTCCCCCTTCCCAGTATGATTTTTTGTTTTGTTTTGTTTTGTTTTGCTTTTTTTCTGGCACAGTGACAGGAAAAGAAAAGACAAGGGAGGTGACATCTGGGAGCTTCTGGAAGCAGAGGGTGAGGAAAGGCAGAAGTCAGCCTGGCTGCCTCAAAACCGAACCTGTCCATCCTGGGTTTGGATGACCTTACAGTCAGTCCCTGGCTCAGCATGCTCTGTAATTTGTTTGATGAGTGATAAGGCACATAAAACTCTGGTATTTTTATTGCCTCTGACTCTCCTTGTCAGAAAGGTGGTGAAGATCACGTGATGCTGATGGGCACATACCTATTCTCATGTTAGTAACAGCCACCATGTGTTGTGCGAGGATTTACCACGTGCCAGACGTCGGGCTCAGCACTTTATTTTTATTTTATTTTATATATTTTTTGGGATGAAGTCTCCCTCTGTCGCCCAGGCTGGAGTGCAGTGGCGCGATCTCGGCTCACTGCAAGCTCCACCTCCCGGGTTCACGCCATTCTCCTGCCTCAGCCTCCCGAGTAGCTGGGACTACAGGTGCCTGCCACCACGCCTGGCTAATTTTTTGTATTTTTAGTAGAGACGGGGTTTCACCGTGTTAGCCAGGATGGTCTCAATCTCCTGACATTGTGATCCGAGGGCTCAGCACTTTATAAGCATCATTTCATTTGTTGCTCTCTCTTTGGGGAATGTATTTTTAAAAAAATTTTTTTATTTTGAGACAGAGTCTCACTCTGTTGCCTAGGCTGGAGTGCAGTGGCATACCTCGGCTCACTGCAACCTCCATCTCCCAGGTTCAAGCGATTCTCCTGCCTCAGCCTCCCGAGTAGCTGGGACTACAGCTGTGTGCCACCACACCCGGCTAATTTCTTATTTTTAGTAGAGATGGGGTTTCACCATGTTGGCCAGGATGGTCTCAATCTCTTGACCTCATGATCCGCCCGCCTCAGCCTCCCAAAGTGCTGGGCTTACAGGCGTGAGCCACCGCACCCAGCTGGGAAATGTATTCTTATACATTATACAATATCACCAAGGCCCCATTTTATAGACAAACAGGTTCAGAGAAGGAACCATGGCCTGGGCCCTACAACTATTATAATAAGTAAAAGGGTCAGGATTTGGTCCAGGCATCCTAACTGCAAGACTCAGTACTGGCACTGGAGTGGTAGGAATACAGAGATGAACAAGAGCTGGTTCTACTAGTGTGAAGTCATATCCCAGTGCAGAGAAACAGCCTGTGTTGGTCATTCATTCTTCATTCATGCATTCATTCATGGAATGCCTATGGTGTGCTAGGTTTTTTTTTTGTTTTTTTTGTTTTTTTGTTTTTTTGAGATGGAGTCTCGCTATATGGCCCAGGCAGTGCAGTGGTACAATCTCAGCTCACTGCGACCTCTGCCTCCCAAGTTCAAATGATTCTCCTGCCTCAGCTTCCTGAGTAGCGGGGATGAGATTACAGGCACCCAGCACCACGTGTGGCTAATTTTTGTATTTTTAGTAGAGACATGGTTTCACTATGTTGGCCAGGCTGGTCTTGAACTCCTGAGCTCAAGTGATCTGCCTGCCTCGGCTTCCCAAAGTGCTGGGATTCCAGGTGTGAGCCACCATGCCCAGCCGATGTGCTAGGTTTTGTGCAAGGATTTGGGGATATGTGATGGCATTAAGACCCAATAGTTAAAAGCACTTTCTGCTAGATCCTTGCCTTTGAATGGCTTTAAATTTAATACAGTTTTGTGAGTCCCACCTCCATCCTCTTAGGGTCTCAGCTGGGCCCAAGGACTAAATTGACACAAGATAGATCAACAGGGCCAGGTGTGGTGGTTCACACCTGGAATCCCAGCACTTTGGGAGGCTAAGGTGGGATGATTACTTGACCCCAGAGTTGCAGACCAGGCTGGGTGACATAGTAAAACTCTGTTTCTTAAATAAAAAAAAATTAGCCAGGTGTGCAGTGGGCACCTGTCATCCCAGCTACTCGGGAGGAGGTCAAGGCCATAGTGGTGAGCTATGATCTCACCACTGACTTCCCCCTGGGTGACAGAGCGAGACACTGTGTTATTGCATTACTATAAATAAATACCTGAGACTAGGTAGTTCAAAATGAAAAGAGGTTTAGTTGGTTGCAGTGGTTCACGCCTGTAATTCCAGCACTTTGGGAGGCCAAAGTGGGCAGATCACCTGACGTCAGGAGTTCGAGATCAGCCTGGCCAACATGGCGAAACCCTGTCTCTACTAAAGATAGAAAAATTAGCTGGGCGTGGTGGCATATGCCTGTAGTCCCAGCTACTTGGGAAGCTGAGGCAGGAGAATTGCTTGAACCCAGGAGGCAGATGTTGCAATTAGCTGAGATTGCGCTGCTGCACTCCAGCCTGGGTGACAGAGGGAAACTCCCTCTCAAAAAAGAAAAGAAAAAAAAAAAAAAAGAGGTTTAATTGGCTCATGGTTCTGCAGGCTGTACAGAAAGCATGGGGGAGGCTTCAGGAAATTTCAATCATGGCAGAAGGAAAAGGGGGAATGAGCACCTCACATGGCTGGAGCAAGAGAAAGGGAGAAAGTGGAGAGATGCTACATGCTTTTAAACAACCAGATTTCCCGAGCATTCACTCACTATCAGAGAGCTGCACCAAGGGGGAAATTCACCGCTGTGATCCGGTCACCTCCCACTAGGCCCCACCTCCAACTTTGGGGATTACAATTTGACGACAGATTTGGGTGGGGACACAGATCCAAACCATATCACCCTGTCTCAAAAAAATAAAAAAAGATTAACAGGAGAAAAACATACACATTTCTTTAATACTAGTTTTACTGGCACAGGTGAGGCAGAAATTTAAAAATAATAATAATAATAAGTACTGCATTCATTCACTCCAAGAAAAGTAAAAGCCAAAGCCCAGAATGTGGCAAGGCAATAGTTAAAAAGAAAAGAAGAGCAAGTTTTCCTCTGCCTAGCAAGCTCACTTCAAGGACAGTTATAAGATAATGCTGTTTGAGAAGTCAAACCAAAGGAACAGGCTCCAGATGCCCCACCTCCGGAGCAAAGGTGAAAGGGGAAAAAAACAGGACAAATGTCTGTATTTAGCCAGTTCTTGTTTTTTCTTTCAATGCAGCTACAAGGCCACCAACTATGCAAGGCCACAAGTTATGCCAAGTCATCAGTTATGCTATAGATTATGTGACCTGTCATTATATGATTAACTGCCTTTGGTTTGCTTCTGTAAGTTTGCTTATAAAAATCCTGCTTGGTCTTTGTTCAAGGCTCAGTTTTTTGGATGTGAATCCACTGAGCCGGTGCGCACCTTAAAATAAATATCCTCCTATATTCACCCATACTAGTCTCTGCAGTCCTCTGAGTCCTGCAACACAGGAGCCCTCATAAGGAAATGAAGACCCAAAGAAGCAGCTGGTGTCAGTTACTTCTGTACCTAATTGGACAAAGAATAGTAAGTGCAATGAAGCAACTAAGAGCGAGGCAGGTAGCTCACTCCTGTAATCTCAGCACTTTGGGAGGCCAAGGAGGGAGGATCCCTTGAGTCCAGGAGTTTGAGACCTTGTCTCTATTTAAATAAAAATTAAAATTAAAAAGAAGCAACTAAATTATGTGGGGGAGGCTTACCAGATAAGAGTTATTTTCCTGGAGAACATTATGTTCAGTGAAATAAGCCAGGCACAGAAAGACAAATACTTCGTGATCTCACTTATATATGGAATCTAAAAAAATGGAACCCACAAGTAGGGAGTAGAATGGTAGTTATGGCGGTTGGGGGGAATAGGGGGGTGTGGAGAAGATGTTGGCCAAAGGATACAAAATTTCCATTAGGAGGAATAGAGGAATAAGTTCACCAGATCTATTGCACGACATGGTGATTATAGTAAATAACAATGTACTATGTTCTTCTTGAAAATTATGGATTATCGTAATGACGACCTTTTGGCCGGGCGCGGTGGCTCAAGCCTGTAATCCCAGCACTTTGGGAGGCCGAGACGGGCGGATCACTAGGTCAGGAGATCGAGACCATCCTGGCTAACATGGTGAAACCCCGTCTCTACTAAAAATACAAAAAAAAAAAACTAGCCGGGCGAGGTGGCGGGCGCCTGTAGTTCCAGCTGCTGGGGAGGCTGAGGCAGGAGAATGGCGTGAACCCGGGAGGCGGAGCTTGCAGTGAGCTGAGATCCGGCCACCGCACTCCAGCCTGGGCGGCAGAGGGAGACTCCGTCTCAAAAAAAAAAAAAAAAAAAAAAAAAAAAAAAAAATTATGGAGAGGTTTGTGTTCTCACCACAAAAGAAGTATGTGAGGTACTGCATATGTTAATTAGCTCAATTTAGTTATTCCACAATGTATACATATTTCAAAACAACATATTGTACATGACAAATACATGGCAATTTTTGTGAATTAAAAAGTAAAAAATGAGCCGAGTGGTGGCTCATGCCTGCAATCCTAGCCCTTTCAGAGGCTGAGGCAGGTGGGTCACTTGGGGCCAGGAGTTCGTGACCAGCCTGGTCAACATGGTGAAATACAAAAATAAAAAATACAAAAATTAGCTGGCCATGGTGGCATATGCCTGTAATCCCAGCTACATGGGAGGCTGAGGCAGGAGAATTGCTTGCCGGGGAGGCAGAGGTTGCAGTGAGCTGAGATCAAGCCACTGCACTCCAACCTGGGTGAGGGAGTAAGACTGTCTCAAAACAAACAAACAAACAAAAATCAAAAAAAGTAAAAAATGAAAAAATTATTTCAACAAGGTCTACCGAAATCTTTCCGTCTCAACGTCTCCTCTTTGAGGATAAGGATGTTGCTTTTTCTTCTAGTATAAGGAAGGTGTCCTTCAACATGGGAATTTCATCTGCTTTTAAGACACAGAAAAGGGGTCTTCTTGCACCTGCTGATTTTTAAATGCCTTTAATTCAAAACAGCCAATATGCCATGGTGGTATTTACTCTGTCACCCAGGCTGGAGTGTAGTGGCGCGATATCGGCTCACTGCAACCTCCGTCTCCCGGTCTCAAGTGATTCTCCTCCCTCAGCCTCCCGAGTAGCTGGGACTACAGAAGCACGCCTCCACGCCCGGCTACTTTTTTATATTTTTAGTAGAGACGGGGTTTCATCGTGTTAGCCAGCATGGTCTCCATCTCTTGACCTCGTGATCTGCCCGCCTCGGCCTCCCAAAGTGCTGAGATTACAGGCGTGAGCCGCCGCGCTGGGCCCATGGTGGTGTGTATATATATATATATATATATATATATATATATTTTATTTTTTTTGAGATGGAGTCTCGCTCTGTCGCCCAGGCTGGAGTGCAGTGGCCGGATCTCAGCTCACTGCAAGCTCTGCCTCCCGGGTTTGCGCCATTCTCCTGCCTCAGCCTCCCGAGTAGCTGGGACTACAGGCGCCCGTCACCTCGCCCGGCTAGTTTTTTGTATTTTTTTAGTAGAGACGGGGTTTCACCGTGTTAGCCAGGATGGTCTCGATCTCCTGACCTCGTGATCCGCCCGTCTCGGCCTCCCAAAGTGCTGGGATTACAGGCTTGAGCCACCGCGCCCGGCCGGTGGTATATTTTTAACTCCTTCAGTTTTTAAATTGTAAGCCCATTCTTGAGTGAAGGCGAAAGTAAACTGATCATGGCCCTGCAGTGTGATGCGTGTGCAGAGGTGGAGCGTGTGCCACTCCTGGATGCTGGGCGCGCAGGGCATAGGTGAGGCGGGAAGAGGCGGTGCCGGGGACGCGGGCGTCCTGCAGTCTCCCCGGGGCTGGGGCCAGGCGCTCTGCGAGGCTCTCATTAGCCGGCGGCGCGGGGAGGGGCCGGGTGACCTCACGCTGGCCCGGCCACTGCGGCCATTAGACCCGGTCCAATTGCTGAGGCTGCAGCGCTGCCTCCGAGTCTGCAAGGTGGGTGGAGCGGGTCTTCCCCGAAGGGTGCTACAAGGCCGGGCGAGGTGCCTGGGATGCTTCTCCCCGTCCGCGAGAAAGAGATGAAATTGGATGGGGCGGGTGTAGACGAGCCTGCCGAGCCGCCCGTTGGCAGCTGCAGCCTCCTGGGCGCCCGCTGGGCCCCGGTGAGAAAGTTGTTAAAGGGAGCGAGGTGGTTGTTCCCGGGTTCCGAGGCGCGCCTCGAACGCCCTCCCCAACAGAGGCCGCCGTCCCCTGGGGTCAGGGGACGCAGTTTCCTGTTAATGACAATAAATCCCTGCTCCCCCTGCCTCAGACATCTACGCAGCGAAATCGAGCCTGGCCTTGAGGGTCCACACCGCGAGAGAAGATGCGTGCGCTCGTTGTAAGTGCGGGGCGGGGCTGGGCGGGGGTGGGAGCCCCTGGTTAATGGAGACTCGTTGTCTCGGAGCCTGAATTACTGCTTCCGAGAGAGGAGCCTGGAGGATGTGGGGCCCACACCTCTGTCAGCTGCGGGGCATCGGTGTCAGCTGCGGGTCGGCGCGCACCTGTCGGAGTTGTCTCGGTGCATCCTTCCGGGGGCCGGTGTAGGGGTCGCCCTGCCTGAAACGCGCCCAGCGGACGGCGGGACCCTCAGGAGGCAGGTGGCCAGGGGGGCAGGTCTGTCCGCAGAAGTCCGGCGCTGCCCTCCGGAGCCACACCCGGGCACCGGGACAGGCCTTGGGGGCTGTGTCAGCTGACTCATCCCATGACCAGCCCTGCCAGCGGACTCCCAGCGTAACTGTGCTGGGCGACTGCCCCCCTTCCCCTGGCCGGACCGCAGCAGAGGGATTCAGAGGACAGGATTTGGAGGTGGACCCACCTAGTGTTGAGCATCTGGCTGTGAGACTCCGATCAAGTTCAAATCCACTGTTTCCCAGAGTGAAGGTTTTGTTTTGTTTTGTTTTGTTTTGTTTTGAGATGGAGTCTCACTTTGTCACCCAGGCTGGAGTGCAGTGGCGCGATCTCGGCTCACTGCGACCTCCGCCTCTCGGGTTCAAGCGGTTCTTCTGCCTCAGCCTCCCGAGTAGCTGGGCGTACATGCGCGTGCCACAACGCCTGGCTAATTTTTTTTGTATTTTTAGTGGAGATGGGGTTTTACCGTGTTAGCCAGGATGGTCTCGACTTCCTGACCTCGTGATCCGCCCGCCTCCGTCTTGCAAAGTGCTGGGATTACAGGCGTGAGCCACCAAGCCTGCTGCAGAGTGAAGATTATATGACTTAATACTCACGAAGTGCCCAGAACAATGCCTAGCACACATTTTGAGTGCTCAACCACAGTTCACTGTTGTTATTATCTCAGTCCATATAAAGAGTTTTGCCTGGTGTCAGGGTGTATCTGGCATGTTTGACACCTGCAGTGGTCACTTTTTAATATCCTTCTCTGTCTGACAACATTATAATGATCATGCAATGAATAGTAATAATGTCCAGAAAGAAACACAGTGAACATTTGCTTTTATTGAACCTCGTACATGTAATCATGACAGTATAAACCTCATATATGTAAGCATGAGAGTAAAAAAATGAAAAATGAAAAATAAAGTAAATGTGATAGTGCAAAAGCAGGAAAAAGTAATGGATTAGTAGGTTTGAATCACATTAATGTATTTTTGAAAAAAGGAAAAACTTATTCTTCGGTGTAGGCTGGTATCAGTGATGAATAATAATATTACAGTTTCTGTTTTGGAAACTTCTGAAGAGTTGTCCATGACATTGTCAAAATCAATCTTCTTTGCATATTCATGGTCAATATTCAGGGGAGCTATATCTACTAGTCCATCTTTGCTCACAGTTGATTGAATAACTTTTTTATTAATTGTAATTTCAAAAGCTGCTTTCATATAAAACTAGAGAGACAAAGGAAAAACCTTAACGATCAGGATTAGTTTGGCAGAGATTTATAAAAATCCCATTTCATAATAAATTCCAGACATTGCAATACTGCCTAAGTCATTTTTCTTTAATCATTTCTAGCAGCCTAAATATCTCCTTTTTAGAGACATTTTCACTAAGATAGGCTGGGTGCAGTGGTTCATTACTGTAATTCCAGCACTTGGGGAGGCCAAGGTGGGAGGATCACTTGAGCTTAGGAGTTTGAAACTACCCTGGGTAATATAGCAAGACCCCGTCTCTAAAAACAAAAACAACAACAACAAAATCTTCACCAGACAGTTCCTCATACATTTTTTTTTTTTTTTTTGAGATGTTGTTTCACTCTTGTCCAGGCTGGAGTGCAATGGCAAGATCTCGGCTCACTGCAACCTCCATCCCCTGGGTTCAAGCGATTCTCCTGCCTCAGCCTCCCAAGTAGCTAGGATTACAGGCATGCGCCACCACGCCTGGCTAATTTGTATTTTTAGTAGCGACAGAGTTTCTCTATGTTATTAGGCTGGTCTCGAACTCCCGACCTCAGGTGATCTGCCCGCTTCGGCATCCCAAAGTGCTGGGATTACAGGCGTGAGCCACCGCGTCCAGCGCATCATACATTTCAATTATATTTGGCAAAATTCCCCAAGTTTTTCTTCTGTAAAAATCAGAGAAAATAGCTGAGTGATAGTGAACCTTGACATTTATTTAATCCATTGCTTTAGAAATGATGAAAGTCACCCAGGCTTTCAAACATCATTCTTTTAGTTTCTTTTGGCACTGGGAGACAGGCTATCTTCTGTTTAAACACAGGAAAATGCAGGACCACAGAGATTGGCTACATAAACTGTATAAATGGAGTTCAAATTATTCTGAGCCTTTAGGAACTGATTGCTGAAACAGAAATTGTGGCTGAGTCTGTGTGTTTCAGGAACTGACTGTAACTGCGTGTTCTCCGATTTAACTTGTAGAAGACAAAAGTTTTAGAAGGATAAGAAATAAAAATGTGCTAATTGGAGGCTCACATGTATATGATTAAATCTCAATGGTAACTGCAGCAATTAGAATTTAGGCAAATAAGACATTTTTGGGGGGAGTGGTATTTTATTACTGACATTGTTTAAAATGGCCAGCACATGGTAGTAATAAAAGGCAGACCAACTTTTTTTTTCAGACTGGAGTGCAGTGGCGGATCTCCGCTCACTGCAAGCTCCGCCTCCTGGGTTCATGCCATTCTTCTGCCTCAGCCTCCCGAGTAACTGGGACTACAGGCGCCCACCACCACGCCTGGCTAATTTTTTGTATTTTTAGTAGAGATGGGGTTTCACCATGTTAGCTGGGATGGTCTCGATCTCCTGACCTCGTGATCTGCCCCCCTCAGCCTCCCAAAGTGCTGGGATTACAGGCGTGAGCCACCACGCCCGGCCAGCAGACTGACTTTTAATAGGTTTTATTTTTGTTTTAAAATTCCCTTTGGGCCAGATGGGGTGGTTCATGCCTGTAATTGCAGCACTTTGAGAGGCCAAGGTGGGTAGATCACTTGAACTTGGGAGGTCGAGGCTGCAGTAAGCCATGATTGCAGCACTGCACTCCAGCCTGGGTGACAGAGCGCGACCCTGCAGAAAAAAACAAAACAAAACAAAAAACTCCAAACAAAACTATCCTCTACAGAAATCTTGCTCCTATTTGTCTACAGTGGGGAAGGACAGCTCCTGCCTCCCCACTGTGGGCCTTTACGGCTTTTATGTTAGTTGTTGTTGAAGCAGCTCCCAGGAGCCTCCTGGGGGATGGAAGAGGCTGTGTCCACAGTTTCCTGAGCCCTTTAGTTCAGCCTGTGATGCCTCCTGCTGTGATTATTTCTTTCCTCTCTGTGTTCCAAATTTGCTAGAATGAGTGGGCGGGGAGCCTTTCCCTTCCCTCCTCCACCTGCCCCATCCTTGAATCTGTGGCTTGTTGAGCAGCTGCTGCCAAGGAAATGAAACCCCAAAGTGAAAGTGAGGCTCCATAATATGAGGAAATTGATAGGCCTTCCCTGTTCTCTGAGTCAAGACTCCGTCATTGACTGCTCTGCAATCTAAGTTTGCTTGATGTTCTGATGGATCTCTGTGGAATTAGTTAAGGTGCAAAGGGGAGGGGAGAGAAGAAGAAAAGCGGACCCTTCTTAAATAGCAGTTGAGGCTTCAGGCCTTGCAGGGTTTCATCCTTATTCAGCCACAGGCTGAGAGGGGCTTGAGGAGGAAGCCGTGCATCCCTCTGCCATATACCTCTGCTGAGAACATTGTCAGTGCCAGGCTGGATAATGGTGAATTAGAGGGAATCCTGGCCCTTGGAATGCTGGCAGGCTGGGCAAGGAAACTGATCAGTTCTTCCCACAGGCTAGGCTTAACAATGAGTCATCCAATAATAGGGCTACGGTTTGGCTGTGGTGGCAGCAGCAACTCGCTTTGCTTAAGCATCAGGGGACGCATTGAGGAGTGGACATGTTGAGCCCATCTCGAGGGATGAGTAGGAATCTTCCAGGTGAACAGCAAAAGGGCATTTCAGGCCGAGAGTGCGGTGAGGCAGAGGCCAGTTTTGCCATGGGAGCACAGTTGTTGAATGTCAGTACCTTGGTGTGAATTACTTGGTGTGGTGGGAAGAACCTTACCTTGAAGCTCAGGCAGGTCTGCTGTGGAATCCTGGTGCTGCTTTTTGGGGAGCTCTGGGACCTTAGGGAAGTTAATTAATTCCCATCTCTGAGCTCAGTTTCCCGACTGGTAACATGGGGCTCTTATAAGGATTCCAGGTAACAGGTGAAGACCCCCAGCAGTGCTTGGTGGTAGTAGTGGGGGTGAGTAGAGGGGCAATTCTGACTCAGCAGAGGGTGAGGTTTGCCCTGTAGGAGAATAGGCCTGGGCCTGGTGGT
The DNA here is from genome assembly GCF_043159975.1 of Macaca nemestrina. Lineage (NCBI taxonomy): Eukaryota > Metazoa > Chordata > Mammalia > Primates > Cercopithecidae > Macaca > Macaca nemestrina. The sequence continues at coordinate 10,818,586 of NC_092136.1, forward strand.
CAAAGCCTGGGAGGGTAGATGAGCTTTGCTTCCTTTTGCAGGATGTTTATGACCTTTGGGCAGCTGAGGCTGGGCCTGATGCCTGCCAGAGCTGCCACTCTCTTTCCCCCATTTGCTAAGAGGCCTGGGCACAGGGTGGCAATAAGGGAAAGTGTAATGTGTCAGGTCAGCTGCTGTTCATCCCTCCTCCTCCTTCTCTCTGTGCCCGAGGCTGGCAATCTGGGGAGCCAGGCCCCTTCCTTCTCCTACCTGTCCTCAACCCAGCCTGTGGCATGGGGTCTCAACCCTCTCATAGGCATAAGTGCTTTTACAACTTTCACTTCCATTATTTCAATGATTCCTTACACAAACGCTGACAGATGGGTCTTAGCCCTGTTTATCAGAGAAACTCAGAGAGGTGAGGTGATCCCTGGAGATCACACAGCAATAGAGTACAGAGGGGCTCAGTTGAGGCCCCCGGGGGTGAGCTGGGCCCTGTTTCTGGGAATGCAGCCTCAGAAAATAGAGACCTAGCTCCTCATGGGTTTTTTCTTTTCCTAAAACCTTGCCACCAAAACTCCCAACTGGGAAATCTTTTCTCAGTACCCACCTTGGACTTTAGCCTTTCCTTTTATCACAAGCTTTTCCCCCAGGGCGTCAGAAGTGAAGGGGGCGAGTTTAGGGGTTTCCACACTCACCACACAATGTGGTTTTGCGAACATGGAGGATTGGTTTCATTCTGGGTTTCACAACCTCCACCGGGTCTCCAGCTGGTCCCAGAGCTGTCTGTGACCTTTCCAAATCAAAAATAATGACAGCATCCTGGGGAACGGTGGCAGTAAAAGCTGCCAGTTAGTGAATGGCTCCTATGTTATCAAGCCCTATTTACTGAGTGTCTTTTAGGTATTAACTCCGTTGATCCTCAGGATAATCCCACAAATCAGGTGCTGTACCTATCCCCATTTTACAGCTGAGGAAACTGAGGCTAGGAGTAATTAGGTAACTTGGCCAAGACTATGTAGTTAGTAAGTAGTAGAGCTCAGATTTGAACTCAGAGCCCCAAGTGTGTAATACTGTTTCTGAAAATTAAATCCATCTTGATTTAAAAGCAGAGCACTCATGCTCTTTGTCCCACTTTCTGTATTTTTTGTAGTCCGGAAATATGTTATAAACAACCCCAAACCCTCAAACTCTGATGAGACAAATGACACGTAGGTGGATCGGCATGCTTCCTGCATAGCCTTGAGTGAAAGAAAAACATTCTTTTTGTTTTGTTTCAACCCTTGGGTTAAAAAGTATTCTGAAAGCATCCTCACTGTCCTCCCTGGTCCCGCACAGTGGCAGAGCCAGGGGTCTTGGACTGAGTCAGAGTTGCAGGGATGCGTCTGGAGGGCCCTTGACTGGAGAGAGGTAAAGTCCGCTGCAGGGCAGGGCTGTCTGCTTTCTCTTTGCAGGGGCGAGGAAGAGGCTGGTTGCCACTTTCAGGCTGCCCTGGGCAGGTGACATCACCTCCCTTAAGCTACGGTTTCCCCATCTGTGAAATGAGGCATGACTGCCCATCTCAACCCAACTCTTCAGTCTTCCCCGCCTTTCCCCTTGAGACAATGCTTCTCCTGTGGTCTTGCTCCAGGCTACACAGTAGAATCACCTGGGAACTTTATTTTATTTATTTATTTATTTATTTATTTATTTGAGATGGAGTCTTGCTCTGTCGCCCAGGCTGGAGTGCAGTGGCACGATCTCGGCTCACTGTGACCTCTGCCTCCCAGGTTCAAGCGATTCTCTTGCCTCAGCCTCCTGAATAGCTGGGACTACAGGCACATGCCACTACGCCTGACTAATTTTTTGTATTTTTAGTAGAGACGGGGTTTCACCGTGTTAGCCAGGATGGTCTTGATCTCCTGACCTCTTGATACTCCCGCCTCAGCCTCCCAAAGTGCTGAGATTACAGGCATGAGCCACCATGCCCAGCCCACCTGGGAACTTGAAAAAAATACCAGGCTTGGGCTTCACCCCAGGGACCCTGCTTCTGACCAAACCCCAAGAGCACCTTGAGATTCCCACTCACCACAGTGGAAGCCCCTGCCCTGCCTGCCTCTCCTCCCGTCTCCTTATCTCCTGCTTGCCTGTCTCCATACATCTCCTTAAAGGCCACTTCCTCCCCACCAGCTTCTATGATTGCAGTATGGTGTGTAGGATTTGGATGTCCTTAGATCTGGGTTTAAATTATGTCTCTACCACATACAAGTTTCCTTCATCTTTCAAGACCAAAACAAAAATTTCAGGTGCTCAGGTGCTCTCTTTGACATCACTTCCAGTTCATCTTCTCCCATTCTCTCTCTTTATTTTCTTTATTATTATTATTAAATTTTAGAGATGAGGGTCTCATATGTTTCCCAGGCTGGCCTTGAACTCCTGGCTCAAGTGATCCTTCAGCCTCAGCCTCTTGAGTAGCTGGGACTACAGGCACATGCCACTGTGTCCCCATTCTCTCAAACACTTTTCAGCCAGGCATTTGCCTCCACCTCTCAGTAGGAGCTGCTCTCATAAGGATCACAGATGATCCTCATTGTAAACCATGATCCCGAGCTCCATCTGATGTGTGCGCTCTGTCCCTGCCTCTCGTTCGGATACCTGCTGCCCAGCGTGAGGGCCCGGTTCTCCCCCAGCCTACTCTGTCTCTAAACAGCCCCATCCCAGCCTCCCAGTTGCTCTGTACTGACACCTTGGGGTCATCTGACTCCTCTTTCCTTCACACCCCACCTCATTCCATCAGCACCATCGGTGGGCTGCAGCTTAAAAGGAGATCCAGCATCCGTTACTACTCATGCCCAGATCCCCGCTCTCCGCAGTTTGCCTCTCAATAGGTTCCCGCTTCCTCCTTGCACCCTACATCTCATCTCTTCTCAACACAGCAGCCAGAGGGACCCTTTTAAAACCCAAGTTGGATCCTGAGTCTCCTGGGTTCTAAACTTGGCAGTGGCTCCTGCCAGTGACAGTCAGAGGCAAGGACGTAGCGCTGTCAGGTGCTGCGTTGCCTGCCAGCCTGGCTACTCTTCTTCGACCCTCCATTCCACCCCCGCTTCCCACCCTCTGCCCTCCTGGCACCTCTACTCCAGCCTTGCTGGCCTCTTTGCTGTTGCTCAGACATGCGCCTTGCTGGGGCCTTTGCTCGGGCTTCTCCCCCTGCCGGAGGTGTTAGCCACCTGCAGGGCTCATCCCCGGCCTTTCTGTTGGTTTGGAATCTTTTCTCATATTCTAGATTATTTATTTATTTACTAAATTATTTTTTTTTAGTGTTTTTTTTTCGTAGAGACGGGGTTTTGCCATGTTGGCCAGGCTAGTCTTGAACTCCTGACCTCAGGTTATCCACCCACCTCAGCCTCCCAAAGTGCTGGGATTACAGGCGTGAGCCACCGTGCCAGCCTAAGGTATTTTCAAAAACTTTTTGTCTCCTGCTACTGAACAAAAGCTCCACACTCTGGTCACAGAGCCCAGGTGCCTAGATTGGTGCTGGGCGCACAGCTCAGCCAGTATATGGGTTTCTTGGCCCTCCAAAGCAGAGGTGGGCATCCTCCCAAGGTGAAGGGATTCTCCAGGGGTGTCGTTGACTGCTTACACCATGCCCTTGACGGGGGAGGAGGGGAACTGCCGAAAAGCTATGGTGACCCTGTGTGTCAGCAACCCCCTCTTCTGTAATTCGTGCAGGCTCAGGTCTGAGAACCACAGCTGCGGATCAAGGCTGCAGGCGTGGAGTCAGGAACCCCGTGAACTAGAGCACAGAGTGCGGGTCGGCTGTGTTGTCATTGCCCTGACATCGCCTTGGACTCCCTCAGTGCCTTGGTTCTTAAATTAAAAAAAAAAAAAAGGGGGGGCTGGGCGCGGTGGCTCATGCCTGTAATCCCAGCACTTTGGGAGATCGAGGCAGGCAGATCACAAGGTCAGGAGATTGAAACCATCCTGGCTAACACGGTGAAACCCCATCTCTACTAAAAATACAAAAATTAGCCGGGCATGGTACGGGCGCTTGTAGTCCCAGCTACTCGGGAGGCTGAGGAAGGAGAATGGTGTGAACCCAGGAGGTGGAGCTTGCAGTGAGCCGAGATCGCGCCACTGCACTCCAGCCTGGGTGACAGAGCAACACTCTGTCTCAAAAAAAAGAGAAAAAGAAAAAAAAAGAGACACTGGACAGAGGGAATGAATAGATAAACATATTTGTGATGAAGCAAATACAGTCACATAATCGCACAATCTGTGTGGCAGGTATACAGAGGTTCATTAAACAGCTTCCTTTAACTTTGTTTTGTTTCGTTTTGTTTTGTTTTTTGAGACAGAGTCTCGTTCTTGTCGCCCAGGCTGGAGTGCAATGGCGCGATCTTGGCTCACCGCAACCTCTGCCTCCCGGGTTTAAGCGATTCTCCTGCCTCAGCCTCCCGAGTAGCTGGGATTACAGGCGCCCGCCACCATGCCCAGCTAATTTTTTTTTGTATTTTTAAGAGAGATGGGATTTCACCATGTTGGCCAGGCTGGTCTCGCACTCCTGACCTCGGGTGATCCACCCGCCTTGGCTTCCCAAAGTGCTAGGATTACAAGGCGTGAGCCACTGTGCCTGGCCTCAATTTTGAACGTTTGAAAATTTTTCATGATAAAATGTTGAGAAGCATGCTGTAAACTTAAAGATGCTCATCACAGAAGACCTGGAATATACAGAAAAATAGAAGGAAGCAAAAATTATCACAAAAACCATGCTTAGCCCCCGCACCCAGCACCCAGAAGGAATGTCCATTAGGATATTGCTGTAGATGTTTCTAGTCTTTTTGCTTGTGTTGGTTTTGCTATTTCTACATGATAGTGATTGTACGGATTACCACTGATTTTGTCAAGTCTTAACTCAATTTCTGATTCTAAAATGAACACATGCTTATTTAAACATTTTGGAAAACTAGAAAATACTTTTTTTTTTTTTGAGACAGTCTCAATCTGTCTCCCAGATAGGAGTGCAATGGCACCATCTGGGCTCACAGCAAGCTCCACCTCTTAGGTTCAAGCGATTCTCCAGCCTCAGCCTCCTGAGTAGCTGGGACCACAGGCATGTACCACCCCCCTGGCTAATTTTTGTATTTTTTGTAGAGACAGGGTTTCACCATGTTGGCCAGGCTGGTCTCAAACTCCTGACTTCAAGTGATCCACCTTCCTTGGCCTCCCAAAGTGCTGGAATTACAGGTGTGAGCCACCGCGCCTGGCCTAGAAAATAATTAAAAAGAAAATGAATACCTTCAATTGAGAGGCAAGTTTCATGAGGTTTGGCAACAGACAATATCCACATTTCCCAACTTAAAAACTGCAAGTCCATCAACAATGAGTATATTTTCCCCTTTAAATACTTTTTAACATTTTTATTGTCAAAGTAATTAATATTAATGAAAATTCAAATAATAAAATAATATGAAATATAAAAGTTCCTGAATCCCAACCACCCACTGTTGTGTATGTAATATTCAACAGCTTGGTTATTTTCCTTAGCTCATATGTAGTGTATAATACATTTTATACATACAAGTATAAAAAAGTATACATATATATTTTATCGAGGCAGGCTAAGTGCAGTGGCATGATCTCAGCTCACTGCAACCTCCACCTCCCAGGATCAAGTAATTCTCTTGCCTCAGCTTCTCAAGTAGCTGGGACTACAGGCATGTGCCACTATGCCCGGCTAATTTTTGTATTTTCAGTAGAGACAGGGTTTTGCCATGTTGGCCAGGCTGGTCTCAAACTCCTAACCCCAAGTGATCCACCCACCTCAGCCTCCCAAAGTGCTGGGATTACAGGCGTGAACCACTGCGCCTGGCCTAAAAATATATTTTAAGCAACAATGGAATAATAATGTCTTTCAACTTGCTTTTCTCAATTAATATTTCCATGCCTGCTCATGTAAATTCACCTTGCTGTCTCTAATGTCTGCGTGTGTATGTGTGGATGTAGGATAATTTACTTAACTAGTCCTTATTGATGGTTGTTAGGGTTGTTTTTTTCTTTTCTTTTTTTTCCTTCAACTTTTATTTTAAGTTCCAGCATACATATGCAGGATGTACAGGTTTGTTACAAAAAAACTGTGCCGTGGTGGTTTGCTGCACAGATCAACCCCATTACCTGGGTATTAAGCCTGGCATCCACGTTGTTTTTTTCAATATGAATTTCAGAGACCAGAAATTGCTCCTCAGTTTGCTTGCTAAGGAAAATGGTTGCTATGCAGCTTTTGGTGACACTGCTTTTGTGCAGAGATAAAGGCTTTTTGTTCTGAAATCCCGTGGGTGCAGAGTCTCAGCTCTGCCAGTCGCTTCGTGAGCTGTATGGGAGAGCCTTGGTCACTGTGTGGGCTGGGGTTCCCCTGAACTTTGCCGTGGAGGAGGCAGTTCTCTTCCCGGGCACTCTGCTGGCCCTGGGCTTGATCCTGGAGCAGAGAACTGCCTGGCGACGCAGTGCAGTGGCATTCCTGGAATCACTGTAGGTTCTCTTACAATAGGGGTTGGCAAACTTTTCCTGTAAAGGGGCAGATAGTAAACATTGTATTATTTTATTTTATTTTATTTATTTTTTGAGATAGAGTCTTGCTCTGTCGCCCAGGCTGGAGTGCAATGGCGCGATCTCAGCTCACTGCAACCTTCTGCCTCTGGGTTCAAGCGATTCTCCCTGCCTCAGCCTCCTGAGTAGTTGGGACTACAGGTACCCACCACCACTCGTGGCTAATTTTTATATTTTTCATAGGGTTTCACCAAGTTGGCCAGGCTGATCTCAAACTCCTGACCTCAAGTGATCTGCCTGCCTTGGCCTCCCAAAGTGCTGGGATTACAGGCGTGAGCCACTGCGCCTGGCCATGATAGTAAACATTTTAGATCTTCGTATAATTTTCATGTGTCACTAAATACTATTCCTCCTTTGACTTTTCCCCCAAGCATTAAAAAAAAAAAATGTACGAACCATTCTTAGCTTGTAGGTGGGCCATATGAAAACAGGCAGAAGTCCAAATTTGGCCCATGAACTGCAGTTTTTATATTTCTAAATTTAGAACATGAGTTTTTAGATTCTTAGTTTTGATTCAGCTGAGATGGGTGATGTGTATAATGATAAGTACTTGCTTTTCTAGGTGGATCTTAGCGGTAGAAGTGAATTATTCATATCCTCAGTTCATAGCACCCTGTCCTTGCTGGTCCCTACAAGACCTCCCTCTCTTGTGTGTTTATTTATTTGTTCCCTTTAATCATCATTCTTTTTTTTTTTTGAGACAGAGTCTCTGTCACCCAGGCTGGAGGGCAATGGCATGATCTCGGCTCACTGCAACCTCTGCCCCCTGGGTTCAAGTGACTCTCCTGCCTCAGCCTCCCACGTAGCTGGGATTACAGGTGTGCACCACCATGCCTGGCTAATTTTTGTATTTTTAGTAGAGACGGGGAGTTTCACCATATTGGCCAGGCTGGTCTCAAACTTCTGATTTCAAGTGATCTGCCTGCCTCGGCCTCCCAAAGGGCTGGGATTACAGGCATGAGCCACTGTGCCTGGTCCCCTTTTGTTCGAGACAGAGTTTCACTCTGTTGCCCAGGCTGGAGTGCGATGGTGCGATCTCTGCTTGCTGCAACCCCCACCTCCTGGGTTCAAGAGGTTCTCCAGCCTCAGCCTCTCGAATAGCTGGGATTACTGGTGCACGCACACCACCACGTCTGGCTAATTTTTGTATTTTTGGTGGAGGCAGGGCTTCATCATGTTGGCCAGGCTGATCTTGAACTCCTGACCTCAGGTGATCCACCTGCCTTGGCCTCCCAAAGTGCTGGGATTACAGGTGGAAGCCATTGTGCCTGGCTGTGTATCTTTAATTTATATAAGTGGCATTGTGTTACAGAGCTCATCCCCATTTTCCCACTCAGCCGTGTCTTTTAAAAATATCCAAGTTGCCAAGTGAACATTAACTAGTGTGTAGGGCTCCATAGGTGGGCCCACTGTCTTTTACTTCATTTTCAAAAAGAAGTTGTCTTGAGTGAAATTATGTGTTGAGCTTGAGCATAATTATGTGTTGAATGTGGGAATATGTCTCTCTTGCCCTTACAAAGAATAGGTAACTTGGCTGAGTGTCAAAAAAAAAAAAAAAAAAAAAAAAAAAATTACAGCTTTTTTCCTTCCAAACTGTAAATACATATTTTAAAATTATTTAATTTTTTTTGTTTTACTTTGGTCAGGCGCGTTGGTTCACGTCTGTAATCCCAGCACTTTGGGAGGCCGAGGCGGGCAGATCATGAGGTCAGGAGTTCGAGACCATCCTGGCTAACATGGTGAAACCCCTGTCTCTACTAAAAATACAAAAACAAAATTAGCCGGGCATGGTGGCGGGTGCCTGTAGTCCCAGCTACTCCGGGGACTGAGGCAGAGGAATGGCATGAACCTGGGAGGCGGAGCTTGCAGTGAGCCGAGATCGTACCACTGCACTCCAGCCTGGGCAAAAGAGCGAGACTCTGTCTCAAAAAAAAAAAAAAAAAAAATTTTTTTTTGTTTAATTTTTATTTATTTTTAAAATTTACTTTCTTAAAAAAATTAAGTTATAATTTACCCTTTCAGTGTTTACTTCTGTGAGTCTTAATGAACACTTGTAATTGCAGAATGGTTGCCACAATCAGGATGTAGAGGAGTAGGCTGGGCGTGGTGGCTCACGCCTGTAATCCCAGAACTTTGGGAGGCTGAGGCGGGTGGATCACCTGAGGCTGGGAATTCAAGACCAGCCTGGCCAACATGGTAAAACCCCGTCTGTACTAAAAATACAAAAAATTAGCCAGGCATGGTGGTGCATGCCTGTAGTCCCAGCTACTTGGAAGGCTGAGGCAGGAGAATCGCTTGAACCCGGGAGGCGGAGGTTGCAGTGAGCTGAGATCGCGCCACTGCACTCCAGCCTGGGTGACAGAGCGCGACTGTCTCAAACAAAACAAAAAACAAACAAACAAACAAAAACAAAGATGTAGAAGAGTATAGAAATTTTACCCCTGAAATTCCCTCATGCCTCTTGCTAGTCAGTCCCTCTCCTCAACCCCTGTGAGAATCATGGATCACTTTTCTGTGCAATAGTTATGCCTGTTCTGGAATGACATATAGATGGAATCATACAGCATGTGACTTTTTGGGTATGACTTTTTTGCTCTTCCTTTGTGGATAACGGAATACTTTTTTTGCCTGAACCATTATAATATTTTAAATTATTTTTTGTCATTGTAATAACTTCTGTTTTAAAATATGCAGCATGAGGCCGGGTGTGATGGCACACGCCTGTAATCCCAGCACTTTGGGAGGCCGAGGTGGGAGGATCCCTTGAGCCCAGGAGTTTGAGACCAGCCTGGGCAGCAAGGCAAAACCCTATCTCTACTAAAAATATGTAAAAATTAGCCAGGCATGGTGGTGTGCACCTGTGCTCCCAACTATTTGGGAGGCTGAGGTGGGAAGATGACCTGAGCCTGGGGAGGTTGAGGCTGCAGTGAGCCATGATCATGCCACTGCACCCCAGCCTGAGCAACAGAGTGAGATCCTGTTTCAAAAAGGAAAAAAAAAAAGAAAGGCGGCATGTTCTATGTGAGGGCTCCTCTCATTAGTACTTATATGGGGCAGGTGAGCTCTTTGGCGCTGCGCACCACCGGCTGCTCATTACTCAACATGGTCTTACTGATGTCTACACCATCTCTTTTTCCAACCTGCAGGCTCCCTCGGGGATGGGAACCCACCCAGTCTTCATGTCCTTTTCTGTTTGGGGAGATTCCTGTTTAAATTTCTTTTCGGGGATTCTTGAATCCCCAAACTCTGACCAAACAATTAATACTCTTTTTTTCCCCCCTGGAAAACAATGGGATTCATAAATCGTGACCATTGTCCATTGTTCTGAAATAGGTTCTCAGTAAGAACTGGGTGCCTTCTATTTTGGAAAAGAAATTATATTTACTGCAACAAAAGAACATGATTTATCTGTAAAATTTCCTGCCACACATGCTACCCATTTGTAGTTTTAATGTTTCTGTGAAATAATAAGCAAACTGGCCCTTGACCCTCCTTCATAGGCATTGTAGAGTTGTGATTGGCTATTACCCACTGCTCAACATCTGTGCCCAGGGGAGGTCATCCAAGGATGAGTCCTCCCCATCCTTCATCCTTGATGGAATGTCTCTGGTAGGCCCACCGAGCTTGGTGGTGAGATACGGGCAGAGCCCTATGGATCTACCCCTGTGTGCAAGCAAGCCAGAGCCCCTACCCCATATCTTCACTGTGCTGAGGGCAGTTTAGCTCTGACAGTGGCTGAAGACTCCAGCAAAGGATGAGGGGACAGAACCAGCCTCTGATGGGCTCTGTCTCTAGGTGTTCTAAAAGGTTGATTTCTTTGCTTATCAAAGGGTTTTATTTTTTATTTTTTATTTTGAGACGGAGTCTCGCTCTGTCACCCAGGCTGGAGTGCAGTGGCACTATCTCGGCTCACTGCAAGCTCCGCCTCCCGGGTTCACGCCATTCTCCTGTCTCAGCCTTCTGAGTAGCTGGGACTACAGTTGCCCGACACCACGCCTGGCTAATTGTTTTTGTATTTTTAGTAGAGATGGGGTTTCACTGTGTTAGCCAGGATGGTCTCGATCTCCTGACCTTGTGATCTGCCTGCCTCGGTCTCCCAAAGTGCTGGGATTACAGGCGTGAGCCACCGTGCCTGGTTCATTAGAAGAGTTTAAAGGTTGGCCTGGACCAGAGAAGGTCGTTACCCCGATTCTGGTGAGAATCGAAACTCCCCCTCCCCCAGCACTTAGTGCAGGGTCTGATGCTGGGACGTGGATAATGTTGAATGGATGCGATCTTGAACCTCTCTGAAGTTTTCTCAAACTCTGCTCCATGCTCCCCTAACAGGGTGAGAGCATTTACCGCACCCTCCCTACCTTCCCCTTCTCACATATGCACACTCACACTCACACGCAGTCTCACACTCACGCATCTATCCTCACACACATACTCGTTTAATGTGCACGCACACACCTTAGCATCAGGCTGAGCAGCCCGGGGACATTACTGCCGGAGACTGACACCAATTCTCCATTAGGCCCAGGCCAGGTGTTGGGGAGTGTCTGTGGGTTGCCCTCCAGATCCCTCAGCCTCTGGCATGGACCCCAGGTGGGCAGCTCTAGTCACATAACTGGTAGTGTTTCCCGAATGGTCAAACTGGGCTGGGAATCAGCCAGCTGGGCGTTCAGTCCTGGCCAAGTCACTCATGAGCCATGTGTCTTTGCACAAATTCTTTTGCATTTCTAGGCCTTGATTTTCCTCATCCATAAAATGGGGTTCATCATTGGATGGTTGTGTGGATTCATTGAGCCATCTTGTAAAACACGGAGTGGAGTGCTTGGCTTAGAGTAAGAGTTCAATAAATAATATTCCTAGAAATAATAAGGCAGAGACTCCAGCTCATGAAGAAACCTTTTAGGTTTGCACTTGGCAATTTGTATTGACAGAGGGCAGGCCCATGGTGCCTGCAGGTCTGGGTCACAAGCTTGTGAAGTTGGACTGACATTGGACCTGGCAGAGCAGGGCTCAGGACATACGTTCTGCTGAGCTGATAGCTGGGGAGTACTCAGCTGCACCTTCCTCAATGAGCCCTGCCCGGGTTCCATGATCTCATGCTGCCTCTAATAGCCCTGTTCTTGGTTTTGCAGCCGGAGCCTAAGCCTGGAGACCTGATTGAGATTTTTCGCCCTTTCTACAGACACTGGGCCATCTATGTTGGCGATGGATATGTGGTTCACCTGGCCCCTCCAAGTAAGAACACACAGGACCTCCACTGTGATGGGCCCCAGGGACTGGGAAGAGAGGGAATGGGGAACTGGAGGTAACAAGTGACCCCAACATTCTTCTTGCTTCCCAACTGGCAGCTGTCTCTAAGTGTTACAAGAAGTTTGATGTGGGGCAGTTTGGTGTGGGGCACTGGTTTTCAAGGGCTGCTCCTTGGAACCTCAGGGGGTTCTTTAGAGCAGGGGTCCCCAACCTCCAGGCCCCGGACTGGTACTGGTTAGGAACTGAGCTGCAGAGCAGGAGGTGAGTGGCGGGCAAGTGAGTGAAACTCATCTGTATTTACAGCTGCTCCCCATCGCTTGCATTACCGCCTGAGCTCCGCCTCCTGTCAGATCAGCAGCGGCATTAGATTCCCATAGGATCATGAACCCTACTATGAACTGCACACGCAAGGGATCTAGGTTGCACACTCCTTGTATTTATCTGTTTTCATACTGCTATAAAGAACTACCTGAGACTGGGTAATTTATAAAGAAAGGAGGTTTAATTGACTCACAATTCTGCATGGTTGGGGAGGCCTTGGGAAACTTACCATTATGGCAGAAGGTGAAGGGGAAGCAAGGCAGGTCTTACACGGTGTCGGGAGGCAGGGGAGTACCACACTTTTTTTTTTTTTTAGACAGAGTTTCGCTCTTGTTGCCCAGGCTGGAGTGCAATGGCACAATCTCGGCTCACTGCAAACTCCACCTCCCGGGTTCAAGTGATTCTCCTGTCTCAGCCGCCCGAGTAGCTGGGATTACAGGCACCTGCCACCACACCCGACTAATTTTTCTATTTTTAGTAGAGATGGATTTTCATCATATTGGTCAGGCTGGTCTTGAACTCTGGACCTCAGGAGATCCACCTGCCTCAGTCTCCCAAAGTGCTGGGATGACAGGCATGAGCCACCGCATCTGAAGTGCCACACTTTTAAACCATCAGATCTTGTGAGAACTCACTCATTATCATGAGAACAACATGAGGGAAATCTCGCTCATTATCATGAGAACAACATGAGGGAAATCTTGCTCATGATTCAATCACCTCCCACATAGTCCCTCCCCTGACATGTGGGGATTACAGTTCAACATGAGATTTGGGTAGGGATACAGAGCCAAACCATATCACTCCTTATGAGAATCTAATGCCTGATGATCTGTCACTGTCACACATCACCCCAGAAGGGACTGTCTAGTTGCAGGAAAACAAGCTCAGGGCTCCTACTGATTCTGCATTATGGTGAGTTATATGATTATTTCATTATATATTACAATGTAATAATAATAGAAATAAAGTGCACAATAAACGTCATGTGCTTGAATCATCCCCAAACCATCCCTCCCCCCTGCCTAGTCCATGGAAAAATTGTCTTCCACGAAACCTGCCCCTGATGCTAAAAAGGTTGGGGACCGCTGCTTTAGAGGGACCGAGGTGGTATCTGAGGAGGAAGCTCTGCTTTGATTTTTTTTATGCTGTGACTTTGTATGCAACACACTCAAACAAAAATTTTTTTTTGACAGAGTCTCACTCTGTTGCCCAGGCTGGAGTGCAGTGGCGTGATCTCAGCTCACTGCAAGCTCTGCCTCCCGGGTTCACACCATTCTCCTGCCTCAGCCTCCTGAGTAGCTGGGACCACAGGTGCCTGGCACCACACCGGACTAATTTTTTGTATTTTTAGTAGAGATGGGGTTTCACTGTGTTAGGCAGGATGGTCTCGATCTCCTGACCTTGTGATCTACCCACCTTGGCCTCCCAAAGTGCTGGGATTCCAGGCGTGAGCCACCGCGCCCGGCCGCAACACACTTAACTCTTAAGCGTAAAGCTCCTGGGAAGAGTGCGGGTGTTTGGCAGAGAGACTGGTTATGAATCCAGTTTCCATTCTTCAGCCTTGGTTTCCTTTTTTGCAAACTGAGGATATGAATACCTAACTTGGAGAACTCTCGTGAGAACTCCTCACCCTTCTCTTAAGCCTTTAACTTAAACTGGGGTATAACATAAATATTGTAAAATGTACAAGCATAGTAAAGTATACAGTCAGTGAATTAAAAAAAAAAAAATCCATCTATGTAACAATGTCCCAGATCAACAACTAGAACATTCCCACTGTGCCACTTACCCTGAAAGGTTCTCTCGTGCTTCTACAATATCCCCTCTGCACCCCTCGCCCAGGCAACCATCATTCTAGCTTTTCCTGCCGTAGATGAGGTTTGCCTGTTCTAGAACTTCATGGAAGAGGTATCACACGGCCTACACTCTTTTGTGTCTGGCTGCTTTTAGCAAACATCATGCCCATGTGAGTCATCCATGCTGCTGTGAGTAGCAGGAGATCTTTTTCACTGCTGTGTATTTTCCGTTATATGAATATGCCACAATTTAGCATCCATTTTTCTGACATCAGACTCATTGCAGGTTTTGACTGCTATGAATAGAACTGTTATAGACCCTCTTTTTTTTTTTTTTTTCTGAGGCGGAGTCTTGCTCTGTGGCCCAGGCTGGAGTGCAGTGGCATGATCTTGGCTCACTGCAACCTCTGCCTCCTGGGTTTAAGCGAGTCTCCTGCCTCAGCCTCTGGAGTAGCTGGGATTACAGGCGTGCGCCACCACGCCCAGCTAAGTTTTGTATTTTTAGTAGAGATGGTATTTCACCATGTTGGCCAGGCTGATCTCAAACTCCTGACCTTAAGTGATCTGCCCGCCTTAGCCTCCCAAAGTGCTGGGATTACAGGTGTGAGCCACCGCGCCTGGCCTTCTAGAATGTTTTATTTTTATCTTTTTTTTTTTTGAGACAGAGTCTCGCTCTGTTGCCTAGGCTGGAGTGCAGTGGTGCAATCTGGACTCACTGCAACCTACACCTCCCGGGTTCAAGTGATTCTCTTGCCTCAGCCTCCTGAGTAGCTGGGATTACGGGCACATACCTTCCCCCAAGGCCCACAGCCTTCCCCCAAGGCCCTGACCCTTCCACATGTTGCTTATCCTACGTGGATGGAGCCAAAGGCAGATACCGTGCTGGGGGCCAGCTCTGAGCCTCTGTGGCCCTTCCCAGAACCAATCCGTTTCCTCTTTGTGGATCTGCAGGTGAGGTTGCAGGAGCGGGTGCAGCCAGTGTCATGTCTGCCCTGACTGACAAGGCCATCGTGAAGAAGGAATTGCTGTATGATGTGGCCGGGAGTGACAAGTACCAGGTCAACAACAAACATGATGACAAGTACTCACCGCTGCCCTATAGCAAAATCATCCAGCGGGCGGAGGAGCTGGTGGGGCAGGAGGTGCTCTACAAGCTGACCAGCGAGAACTGCGAGCACTTTGTGAACGAGCTGCGCTATGGAGTCGCCCGCAGTGACCAGGTGCGTCCTCCGCCCATGTGGCCTTTCCCAGGAACAAGACCATTCCCTCAGCTGACGGAGGCTGGGCATGGCTATGGAAGCATGAACAAGACAAAGTAGCAGACACAGAATTACTGCCCTTAAGGATGTCACAGTTGGAGTGGGGACAAGGGTGGGGAAAGAGGCAAGTTGGCAGATCAGTGTAGTCGGGGCCGGGGGTGAGTGGCCAAGGAAGGGAGTCACAGACATGATATTCATTCCTGTTACCAAGCCCTCCCTAGCCACGTGTCCCTGAGATGGCCCTCCCAGCCCTAAAGGCAGGTTTTAGGACCCACTACCTTACAGATTGGGAAACTGAGCTTAAGTAACTTGTCTACAGCCATTCGTTTCATCAAAAAAATCTTTGTTGAGTCTCCAGACCTGGTACCTGTCTTTTCCTGTGCAGATAATTCGCAGAGCTGGGATTTGAAGCCCAGGTCTGTGTGGCATAGCCGGATCATGCTTCTAAACAGCACTGTCTTCAGCTTGGCTGAACCCTAAGGGTGAATCTGGGAGACACTAGGGGATGCAGTTTTGTTCATTTACTTGATTTTATTTTTGTCATTCCTCTCCTTTCAATCTCGTTTTCTCCTCCCATTTTCTTGCACTTCTTCCCCCTCCCTTGCAGCCACTTCCATCTTTTTTTTTTTTTTTTTTTTGCATAGGTGAAAAGAACATTGGGAAGGTTCTTACATGGCTGTTGATACAAAAGGACATGTATTTTTTTCAGTGAATGATTAGGTTAAGATCCATCAGGCTGTTCACTTTTATTATTATTATTTTTGAGATCCAATTTCTTCTTTCCTGGTCAGTGTGGTGGTTAAGATCATGGGCTCCTGGAGTCAGGCCAACGTGGGCTGGACCTGGTCTCTGCCTTTTGCTGGCTGTCTGACCTCAGGAGAGTTAGTCCAGCTCCCTACACTTTGGTAAAGTACGAATGATAATACTCATCTTGGAGGATTACCATGTGAATTAAATAAGAGCATGTTTATTCTCAGCACAGTGCTGACTCAAAAAATTCACTGAATACATTGTAGTAGTAAAAATAGTCATAATTATCCTCTTTTTTTTTTTTTTGCTTGGTTCATCCAGTGCCTGGTCCACTGGCCTCTGTGGTCCACAGCGACTTGAATGGGAAGACATTGACCAACACCACCTGTAGGAATCACTCTTACTCTCTTCACACTGCTGATAACCAGCTCTGCTTACTACACCAACCCTCAAGTTTGTTAGGCAGCTCCTATACCTGTCTACAGTGAGATATTTGTTACCTTTAAACGGGTATCCTCTTACCTTTTTTTCAATCAGCTGGGTTATTAATGTTCAACAACTAGTTATATGTGAATGTTAAAGGTGATCAACTTAGAAATTGAGTAGGTGGTACATAGCTAACTAGGTAAAGAAAGGGCAGTATTGCCAATGTTTGTGAAGACTGCAGTCTGTCGGTCATGGTCTGGCTTCAACTTCCCCGAGAGTTGATAAGAGCTTTCTTCTGGGGAATCAGTGGGCAGGGCCATGAGAAGTTCGTTAGTGCCCGAATATTGGCAGGTTTCAAAAGGTGATGCAATGAAAGCAGGAGACCAGGGGATAGTGGCACTTACCACATCTATCTCTTGGGGATAACAGTCTTCAAAACATTTGTCTCTTGTTTTTCTTTTCTTAAAACAATTTTATTTTAGGCTGGTCACAGTGGCTCACGCCTGTAATCCCAGCACTTTGGGAGACTGAAGCAGGCAGACTACTTGTGGTCAGGAGTTTGAGACCAGCCTGGCCAACATGGTGAAACCCCGTCTCCACTAAAAATACAAAGGCCGGGCGTGGTGGCTCACGCCTGTAATCCCAGCACTTTGGGAGGCCAAGGTGGGCGGATCATGAGGTCAGGAGATCACGACCATCCTGGCTAACATGGTGAAACCCTGTCTCTACTAAAAATACAAAAACGTAGCCAGACATGGTGGTGGGTACCTGTGGTCCCAGCTACTTGGGAGGCTGAGGCAGAAGAATGGCATGAACCCAGGAGGTGGAGCTTGTAGTGAGCCGAGATGGCACCACTGCACTCCAGTCTGGGCAATGGAGCGAGACTCCGTCTCAAAAAAAAAAAAAAAAAAAAAAAATTGGCCAGGCGTAGTGGTGAGTATCTGTAATCCCAGCTACTCGGGAGACTGAGGCAAGATAATCACTTGAACCCGGGAGGCAGAGGTTGCAGTGAGCCAAGATCGCACCATTGCACTCCAGCCTAGGCAACAGAGCGAGACCCAGTCTCAAAAAAAACAGAGACGAGGTCTCACTCTGTTGCCAAGGCTGGTCTTGAACTCCTGAGCTCAAATGATCCTAATGCCTCAGCCTCCCAAAGTGCTAGGATTATAGACATAAGCCACTGTGCCCGGCCACATTTGTCTCTTGAGTCACACTTGATGAGGCATGGCTGTCATCTTGGTATCTCTTTTTACTAGCATCCTAGAAATTCCTTCTGGTTCCCTGCTGTATTAATGCTTTTATCCTCTGTAGTTCACATCTTTCTCTTTTTTGGTTTATGCCCTTGTTTTGGTAGACTACTTCCCCTAATAGTTTACTGAGAAATGGTACATTTAAAAAAGATCCCTAGGCAGGCATGGTGGCATGTGCCTGTAATCCCAGCTACTCGAGAGGCTGAGGCACAAGAATTGCTTGAACCCAGGAGGCAGAGGTTGTTGCAGTGAGCTGAGCTGAGATCACGCCACTGTACTCCAGCCTGGGTGACAGAGTGAGACTTGGTCTAAACAAAACAAAACAAAAAACCAAGAAACAAAAAACAAACAAAACAAGATCTCGCATGCCTGAAAATATCTTCATTTTATCCTCACATTTGATTAAGGCTGGGTATGGAATTTTAGGTTAGAAACAGTATTTTTTTCAGAATTTTAAAGGCATTGGTTTATTGTCATCTAGTTTTTGCCACTGTGGTAGAGAAGTCTGAAGCTGTTCTGATTTTTGATCCTTTGTATGTGATCGATTATTTCTTTTCAGAACCGTATAGAATCTTCTCTTCATCCTCAGTGTTCTGAAATTTTATTACCTTGCACAGGTCTATTTTCAGTATTGTGCCAGGTACTCAATGACTCCTGTCAATTTGGAAACTCAGTTTCTTTAGTTCTGGGAAATTTTCCGTTTTGTGTTCTCTGGCATTCCTATTATTAGACTGTTGGACCCCCTAGACTGCTCCGCTGATTTTCTTATCTTCTCTCTCTTGTTTTCCATTTATGTACCTTTTTATTTATTTATTAAGACAGAATCTCGTTTTGTCGCCCAGGCTAGAGCACAGTGGTGCGATGTTGGCTCACTGTAGCCTCCACCTTCTGGGTTCACGTGGTTCTCCTGTCTCAGCCTCCAGAGCGGCTGGGACTACAGGCATGTGCCACCACACCTGGGTAATTTTTGTATTTTTATTAGAGATGGGGTTTCCCCATATTGGCCAGGCTGGTGGGGTTTCCCCATATTGGCCAGGCTGGTCTGGAATTCCTGACCTCAAGTGATCTGCCTGTTTCCGCCTCCCAAAGTGCTGAGATTACAGGTGTGAGCCACTGTGCCTGGCCCATTTATGTATCTTTTAAATTTGAAAGTGAACATTTATTGACAAATTTAGGTATAATAGAAGTTTTTTTTTTTTTTGAAGTAGCAGTGACAATATTAGCATAAGAAAGGGAAACATGATAAAAATATTGAGTTTCATCATTGGTAATCTTGCATTATGAGGTTTTTACTTACTCATGGTAAAACTCATGCTCCTATGCAGCAAGAAACTCCAAATACAGAGTACAAGACAACCCTGGGAATCAATAAGATGCTTTTTGAAATTCAGAGTGCTACATTAAGCATATTTGGTAGGTTTACAAAATATATCCTAATCATCTCATTTAGTTATTCTTTCAGCAGTTGTTAATAGAATAAACAATGGGTCTGACCAGGCATAGTGGCTCACGCTTGTAATCCCAGCACTTCGGGAGGCCGAGGCGGGTAGATCACCTAAGGTCAGGAGTTCAAGACCACAGTGGCCAAGATGGTGAAACCTCATCTCTACTAAAAATACAAAAATTAGCTGGCCGTGATGGCGGGCACCTGTAATCCCAGCTACTACGGAGGCTAAGGCAGGAGAATCGCTTGAACTGGGGAGGCAGAGGTTGCAGTGGACTGAGATTGCGCCACTGCACAACAGAGCAAGATTCCATCTCGAAAGAAAAAAAAGAGGTCCACAAGTTTATATAAGTAGACATTTTTTTGTCAACACAAAATTGTCACATAATTAGTAAACTACATTGTCATTAGGAACAAATGCTATTTTTAATTTTAATTTTTTTAGAGAAGGGTCTTCCTCTGTTACCCAGGCTGGAGTGCAGTGCCACAACCTCAGCTCACTACTGCCTCAACCTCCCAGCCTCAAGTGATCCTCCCACCTCAGCTTCCCAAGTAGCTAGGACTAGGCCAGGTGCAGTGGCTCACGCCTGTAATTCCAGCACTTTGTGAGCCTGAGGTGGGCAGATCACTTGAGGCCAGGAGTTTGAGACCATCCTGGCCAACATGGTGAAACCCTGTCTCTACTAAAAATACAAAAATTAGCTGGGCGTGATTGCGGGCACCTGTAGTCCCAATTACTCAGGAGGTTGAGGCAGGAGAATTGCTTGAACTCTGGAGGTGGAGGTTGCGGTGAGCCAAGATTGCACCACTGCACTCTAGCCTGGGCAACAGAGCGAGACTCTGTCTCAAACACACACACACACACATACACACACACACACACACACCAAGTAGCTAGGACTACGGGTGCACATCACCATGCCCGGCTGATTTTTGTATTTTTTTTTTTTTTTTTGTTTGAGACGGAGTCTCGCTCTGTGGCCCAGGCTGGAGTGCAGTGGCCGGATCTCAGCTCACTGCAAGCTCCGCCTCCCGGGTTTACGCCATTCTCCTGCCTCAGCCTCCTGAGTAGCTGGGACTACAGATGCCCGCCACCTCGCCCGGCTAGTTTTTTTTTTTTTGTATTTTTTAGTAGAGATGGGGTTTCACCGTGTTAGCCAGGAAGGTCTTGATCTCCTGACCTCGTGATCCGCCCGTCTCGGCCTCCCAAAGTGCTGGGATTACAGGCTTGAGCCACTGTGCCCGGCCCGATTTTTGTATTTTTTGTAGAGACAGGGTCTCACTTTGTTGTCTGGGCTGGTCTTAAACTCCTGAGCTCTAGCAGCCCTCCTGCCTCAGCCTCCCAAAGTGCTAGAATTATAGGTGTGAGCCACTGTGCCTGGCCACAAATGCTATTTAGAGTAATTAAATAAAATTCCAAATCTTGAGATAGTAAAATAAGAAATGTTTTATACCATTATTCTTTTTGTTAACAATAATTTAACCCTTGCAAAATGAAACAATACAAATTGAACACATCACACTTTTCTTCCTGTGACTTTGGCCCTACCCATCTACCCATTCACTTGAAAGAGGCAAAACAATGATAACCAACAATGAAACACCATGAACAATTCTACGTGATCCCATCACAGAAAATGAACCCAGAATATTCTACAACACAAACAGAGGTGCCATCTCTACTGCTTCTAAAGATTTCCTCTTTCATTTCTTGGTCTAGAATGGGGGTTTCTCAGCCTCAGCACTAGTGACATTATGGGCCAGATAATTCTTCATTGTCATGTCCTGTCCTGTGCACTGTAGGATGTTTAGCAGCATCCCTGGCCTCTACACACTAGATACCAGCAGCATCCCATAGCCAGATGTAAGAACCAAAAATGTCTGTAGATGTTGCCAAATTCCCCCCATAGGGAAAAACTGTCTCCAGTTGAGAACTAGTGACTTAGGTGAGTAATGATCACTGACACATGCTGCAAGTCAAATTAACATAGAACTTCTGGCCGGGCACAGTGGCTCACGCCTGTAATCCCAAGACTTTGAGAGGCCGAGGCGGGTGGATTACGAGGTCAAGAGATCGAGACCATCCTGGCCAACATGGTGAAACCCCGTTTCTACTAAAAATACAAAAATGAGCTGGGCGTGGTGGTGTGCACCCGTAGTACCAGCTACTCGGGAGGCTGAGGCAGGAGAATCACTTGAACCCAGGAGGTGGAGGTTGCAGCGAGCCGAGATCACGCCATTGCATTCCAGGTGGGCAACAAGAGCAAAACTCCATCCCCCCCAAAACAAAACAAAACAAAAAAAAGAACTTTGATGCATGCCCCATCTTGCTAGAGATGATAGATTTAGTACAAATGGGAAAATGTCCACCAGTATTTTTCTTTGTAAGCATTGTCAGTGCAGTGACTTTCCTTTTCATTTAACTCGTGAGGATATATATATATATTTTTTTTGAGACGGAGTCTCGCTCTGTCGCCCAGGCTGGAGTGCAGTGGTGCAATCTCCGCTCACTGCAAGCTCTGCCGCCTCCCGGGTTCTCGCCATTCTCCTGCCTCAGCCTCCCTAGAAGCTGGGACTACAGGTGCCTGCCACCACGCCCGGCTAATTTTTTTCTATTTTCAGTATAGACGGGGTTTCACGGTGTTAGCCAGGATGGTCTTGATCTCCTGACCTCGTGATCCGCCCATCTCAGCCTCCCAAAGTGCTGGGATTACAGGCGTGAGCCACTGCGCCCGGCCAAGGATATTTTTGTTTTAAAGAATCTGATCAGTCATTATGTTTATTCGTGCTGAGCTCTTTGAAGCAGACTAGATTTTCCTTCAAAAGAATATTTATGATCAATCAAATTTCCCGAGAAGAAAGGGAAACAATGAATTTAAACTAAAATGTAAGTTATGCTTTATATGCCTAAGAATATTCTAAAAAAAGATTCTCTTACTTTCCACCTACCTAAAAATATTTAGGTTTCAAAAAAGTTATATTTTAGTAGGATCTTGTAAAGAAGCTTTCATACTGAATAGTACTTAAAAAAAAAAAAAAGCAACCAGAAGCTATACTCACAATGAAGTCTAGTCTGAGTGAGAGAAAATATTAAGGTAAAAAGAAATTGAAGATGTGTCTGGTGGCCATATATACATACATACATATATATATATATATAACATAAATCTGGATAAATTGTGGGGTATTATTTTGAAATTACTGTAAATGAAACTGAATTCCTATACAAATATTTTATTTCTTTTAAAATGATTTATTTATTATTTTTTGTATACTTGTTCACTGTTGGAAAATATACAACTATTTCATAACCATTCTTATATCGTGACCTCTAACAGTCTAAATTCCATTGCTTTCAGAATAACACTACAGTCGCCACTTCTTCTTTAATCCACCCTATAACGTTGTTGAAAGTGAAAGCAGCACATTAGCACTTTTTTTTTTCTAGAAATGATTCAGATTTCCCTAAATCAGGGCTTAACTCAGAAGAGCTTTGGAATATAAATGTATAAATGTCTGTAGTCTGGTAGAATTTGTTTGCCCACTTAAAAAAAAAAAAAAACAACAACTAGTCTTCTTCCTATTTCTAATGAGAGACAGCTTTTCTCTTTCACAATATCCTGATTTAAGACCCGTGACACACACCAGGTAGCCCATTTTCATGATCACAAATCCTGTAGTAATAACACAGCAGCTGGACTTTCAGTCTGCAGCACGAAAATGATCAATGGCATCTGAAGGTAGCACTGACTCTTGGAGAGAGAGGTTTCCCCAGAAAGTTTGCGCTATTAGGACTACTAGCTTCCAACAGTCTTGCGTTTAATCATACTCTTTGACTATTTACAAAGCATGACTACAAACAATGAGGTTATTGTTGCTTTCCTTGACAAAGTATCTTTTGTATGAACCAGTTGCATCAGCATTTGTTTTCACACCATGAGGTTCTATAAAGAACTAGGGACATATTATTCCTCCTCCGTTATCTGCAAACTATTTCTCCTACCCTGACACAGAGTTTAGCCAGGAAAATGCTGGATACAAGTGATTTGATGCAGGCTCCCTAGCAAGTTAACCCAACAGAACCATGGCTTCCACAAAACCATGCCTAATTATCTTTTAGAGGAACATTTAAAGATTTATCAGCAGTCAAACCTTAGGTTGGTAGCTCCATCCAAACTTTGGTCATCTGGTCATCATGAATTCTGTCTGTTAAAACTACTTTATTTATTTATTTTTTTTGAGATGGAGTCTCACTCTCTCTGTTGCCCAGGCTGGAGTGCAGTGGCATAATCTCGGCTCACTGCAACCACTGTCTCCCGGGTTCAAGCTATTCTCCTGCCTCAGCCTCCTGAGTAGCTGGGATTACAGGTGCCTGCCACCACACCCAGCTGATTTTTGTATGTTTAGTAGAGACGAGGTTTCACCATGTTGATCAGGCCGGTCTCGAACTCCTGACCTCATCATCCGCATGCCTCAGCCTCCCAAAGTGCTGGGATTAGAAGCATGGCTGTGCCTGGCCATCTGTTAAAACTTATATGTGACCAATGTTGAGAAGAGTTGGAGATCTTCAGGGTTAAAAATATATATGTATCTTGATGCTACTGAGGCTTATCTGGGCCATAAATGTGTTTGATGTCAGGAAACACATAGCTGTCGTTAACCTCAGGAAACACAGCAGTGTAATTAACCCAAGGTGCCCAGAACTGATCTGTCAGCAGCCAGAACTCATGATGGCAAAACTCACAGCCCAGTGTTGTGGTATATTGTGATAGTTTCCTTTCTGTTTGGGGAGGGAGGTGGAGGGAGTTCTTTCTTCTTGATGATAATTACTACTTCCTTTCATTGCTGAGTTTTCTTTGTATCTATTGTCAATTCTTCCCACACGATCCAATTAGCTCTCGGTACAGTTCTCCACGAGGGAAATCACATCAAGTAATCTACCAGGTTTTGTTTATTTTGCTTGGACACATCTATCCCAGGGATGGCCCTTCTTCCCTCTGTGCTGGTTGCTCCTTGGCCAATTGCATGGCTGTCATCCTGGACTCCCCTTTGCTGTCATCCTTGGGATTTCCTTTCCTTCTCTTGGATTGCGTTCTCTGATTCTGTGATCTCTTAGCTTTCTGTTTCTTTGCTCTTTCTCTTATTTAGGTAAACCATATCCTCTGGAAGTTGCTTTAGGTTAGAAACACAGCACAGTGGGAGAGGATGATGGTTATGGCAGTCCTCAACATGCTGGGCTCTGAAGTCACAATGCTCCAATCTGGATTGATAAGTGCATTATTTTCCTATTGCTGCTGTAACAAATTACTACAAAGTTAGTGGCTTAAGACTCCACAATTTATTAGCAACAGTTCTGTGGGCCAGAAGTCTAAAATGAGTTAAAATGAGTTTCACTGGGCTAAAATCAAAGCATTGACATTCTTTTCTGGTGTCTGTAGGAGAGAATCAATTTTCTTGCCTTTTCCAACTTCTAGAGCTTACTGGCATTCCTTGGTGTATAGTCCCCATCTATCTTCAAAGCTAGAGCAATGGCTGGTTGAGTCTTATATTGCATCACTGTGACACTGACTCTTCAGTCTGTCTTCTACATTTTAAGGAACTTTGTAATTATATTGGGCCCACCTGAATAATCTAGGATAATTTCCTCTTTTCTTTTGTTTTTATTTTTTTGAGACAGAGTCTTGCTCTGTAGCCCAGGCTGGAGTGCAGTGGCATGATCTCGGCTCACCGCAACCTCTGCCTCCTGGGTTCAAGCGATTCTCCTACCTCAGCCTCCTGAGTAGCTGGGATTACACACACCCGCCACCACGCCTGGCTAATTTTTGTATTTTTAGTAGAGATGGGGTTTCACCATATTGGCCAGGCTGGTCTTGAACTCCTAACCTCGTGATCCACCTTCCTCGGCCTCCCAAAGTGCTGGGATTACAGGCGTGAGCCACTGCGCCAGGCCGGTAATTTCCCTATTTTGAGGTAAATTGATTAGCAGCCTTAATTCCATCTGTAACCTTAATTCTCACTTGCCATGTAGCATGATACATTCATAGATTCCTGAAATCAGGACATGGACACCTTTTGGGGCTTATTATTCTGCCTACCAGTTATTCTTTATACCTGGTACTAAGCTGTTATCCTGGGATCTCCCTTCACTGTCATTCTGGGGAGATTCCCATGCAGTGTCTCTAGTACTAGAAGGCCCATTTTCTCTAGCTCACATCTTCTGCTTTTTCCATTTGCTCCCCTGTTTTGGGGGAACCATTTTCAGCAGCTTTCTGTAAAAGGATGCATGGGAGGTCAATTCTTTGAGACCGTGTATGTCTGAATTACTTGTCATTTTACCCTCTCACTCGATTTGATACTTCGTCTGGGTATAGAATTACAGGTTGGAAATGGTTTCACTTCAGAGTTTTGGAGGCATTGCTCCATTGTCTTCTTGCTTCCAGAATTGCTTTTGAGAAGTCTGAAGCCATCCTGATTCCTGATCTTTTCTCCATTTCCTGTTTTTCTCCCTGCTCTAAATGTTGTAATATCTTTACACAATCTTCTAAAATTTCATAGTAATGTGCCTTTGTGTAGGTCTACTTTTATCCATTAAGATGGAACTCAGAGCACTATTTCTTTTTTTCTTTTTTTTTTCTTTTTTCTTTTGAGACTGAGTCTTGCTCTGTTGTCTGGGCTGGAGTGCAGCAGCACCATCTCACACTGCAACCTCTGCCTTCTGGGCTCTAGTGATTCTCCTGCCTCAGTCTCCCAAGTAGCTGGGATTACAGGTGCCCACCACCATGCCTGGCTAATTTCTTGTATTTTTTGTAGAGATGGGGTTTCACTATGTTGACCAGGCTGGTCTCGAACTCCTGAGCTCAAGCAATCCGCCTGCCTTGGCCTCCCAAAGTGCTGGGATTACAGGCGTGAGCCACTGCACCCGGCCAGATTGTTTTGTTGTTGTTGTTTTTTACTTTGGTTTCTATTTCTTTATTTTTTTGCTATTCCTTTTGAGAGATTTCCTTAACTCAACCTTTCTATTGAGTTTGTTATTTCTGTCATATTTTTATTTTCTATGAACCATTTTTATTTTCTCAATATTCCATTATTTTTTATAGTACCATGTTCTTATTTATTGGATGCAATATGCTGTCTTATTCTCCAATGATAAGTTTTATACTTGATCTTAGCCAAAAGGCCGAGAAGCAATCTAATGATGGTTTTTAAAAGGATGTTTTCTTTTCTAGATATGGTTTCCGTTTCTCCAGATTGCTATTTGTTTTTGTCTTCAATTTTAGAGGCCTTCTTCAGATGTTTGGTATGTTGGTTGTATGCTCATGATTAAAGGTGCGCTTGCCGGGCAGGGCGTGGTGGCTCACGCCTGTAATCCCAGCACTTTGGGAGACCGAGGCGGGTGAATCACAAGGTCAGGAGTTTGAGAGCAGTCTGGCCAACATGGTAAAACCCCGTCTGTACTAAAAATACAAAAATTAGCCAGGTGTGGTGGTGGGCACCTGTAATCCCAGCTACTTGGGAGGCCGAGACAGGAGAATCGCTGGAAACTGGAAGGTGGAGATTGCTGTGAGCCGAGATTGTGCCACTGCACTCCAGCCTGGGAAACAAGAGCAAAACTCAGTCTCAAAAAAAAAAAAAAAAAAAAAAAGTGCACTTGCAACCATCATGTTCAGTTGAATTCAAAGAAAACCAATTCATATTACTTAGTGTAAACTAAAATAGTTAACAAATTATATCCTAAAAACAAGGTCTGTTGGTTAAATGTTGTGTGCCCTAGGTTTTAAAATTACATCTAAATACAATTTCTCCTCTTAAATTTGTTAAGCTAAATATGTATTGGTTCTTTTTATTTTAGAATCCTTAAAGCATCTTAAACAGTTCTTTTTTTCCATGAGAAATTACAAATAACATTTCTGTCAAATGGTACTTGTGTAAAGCCACCTTTCTTATATTTATAGTTTTGGTTTTTCAGTTTTATACACAATAATACTCACTGTCTTACTAACAGAAAATAATTTTGACCAAGATTTATTATTCAACTTCATAGGTTAGGAAAGAGAGGCTAATTCTTTCTCCCTGTGTTTTCTTTGTTATTATTCTCTTACCCTCTATATATACTGGCCTCTAATGTATACTGTAAAATCATTATGTTGTTGAGATAACTTCATTATGATTTATATAAACAGAGTATCTCACCTCTTTCTTGCTGTGTTGCCCAGGATAGAGTCCAATGGTGCGATCTTCGCTCACTGCAAATTCCACTTCCCGGGTTCAAGTGATTTTCCTGCCTCAGCCTCCTGAGTACCTGGGACTATAGGCACATGCCCACCAGGCCTGGCTAATTTTTGTATTTTTTGTAGAGACGGGGTTTTACCACATTGGCTGGGTTTGTCTGGAACTCCTGGCCTCAAGTGATCCACCTGTCTCAGCCTCCCAAAGTGCTGGGATTACAGGCGTGAGCCACTGTACCCAGCTGAGCATCTCACCTCTTTCATACTGTTTGCTGAACAGTTTTCAGTTTGTCAAAAAAAAAAAGTGGGGGTTTGCTACTGGATGGAGCTCTGAGTGAGTGGAGGTGGGCAAGGGGCAGTGGCTTGCTGACTTTGAGTTTCACTGCAGGATGATCTGGGTGGGCTGTTTGGGAATTCCCAGTTATTTACATTTGGGCCAGATTCCCCAGAAAAGTCTTCTGGACTCTTGTGTGGAGGGTAAAGTTCTGGGAACAGAGAGGGGTAGGAGGTCTGGGAGTCTCACATTTAGCATCTTTACAGTCTCAGTCTCTTGTTTGTGGTATGATACCCACATTCTCACATGTGCTTCTAGGTTTCTAGGCCCCTAAGCCTTCTGTTGTACCCTCTGCAGAGAATAAACTTTCAGACTTCTGTTGGGGGTCAGGGAGGAGGTTCAGGGACCAGCTAAAGCTCTCTTTCATTCTTTCCCACTTCCAGAGGCACCTGGGTTTAATATGTGATCCTTTTGGAGTATTCTTTTGTATAATTAGGGTTTATCCTCAGTTTTTTCCACTGCTGCCTTAGGATTTAGTGTTTTCTGAATTCTTGTGGAATTATGCCTTAAACAAATGCCTTAGTTTACTTTTAGTTGAGTTTCAGGAGGCAGTAAAATTGGACATATATTCAATTTTTACCCGGGAATTTACTTCTACTTTTGAAACCCTTTTTTTCCTCCTACAAACAAGTCAGATATCCTAATAATTCTAAGTATAACATCACTACTATATATAGTTGAGTCATTTATTTAAGAACATGTGAAGAGTACCTCCATCCTCCATGCCTGGCAGGACCAAGCACTGGGGATACAGCGATGAACAAGACAGCGGAGTTGCTTGCTCTTATGGAGGTCATAGGCTACTGCTACTCAATAACAATTCCTCCCTGACTCCACCTTTGCTTCTAGAGCTCCCCATTGGCCAGCCAAGATCTTGACCATCCTTGCATCAGCTCCCTGTCCTTTCCACAGCCACGCTCTGAGGATTTATATGCTTCAAATACCCACATGGTGAATCCAGTTTTCCATCTTTGGTTCCATGTAAATTTCAGTCCAGCTGGCTCTAGTCACGAATTCTTTCCCCATCCAGCTCTCTCCTCCCCTCTTCCCTACCAATGTTTGTTGACTCCTTAGTTTGGCCAGGGAGGCCAAGGGGCATGTGTGGTACCCCGAGCTGAATGTTCCTGCTGAATATGCAGCCTGTACTCTGAATCCTGAGGCAGAGTCTGACCCACCCTCCTCTTTGTTGCAGGTCAGAGATGTCGTCATCGCTGCAAGCGTTGCAGGAATGGGCTTGGCAGCCATGGGCCTTATTGGAGTCATGTTCTCAAGAAACAAGCGACAAAAGCAATAACTGAAAAAGACTGTCCTGTCAGCGATGACTTTATACATCGAGGGGATCTTGTTTTGCTAGAGTTTGGGGTTTGGTTTGTGGATTTCATTGTGATTTATAATAAGGCTTATTTTCACAGAATAAAATAAAGTACAACGAGGGAGGATTTTATTGGGGGAAATGCAGCAAGAACTGCCTGGTGTGAATTCTGTTCAGGGAACAACCGGGCTCTCTTCCCGGTCAGGGTTTTCTTTCACTTTCTTTTTGCATGCTGTGTTCTTTGCATTGCAGCAAGCAGGGTCCAGCTCCAGTTATCTCAACTAGAGGGCGTTTCTGGTCGTCAGAAGACATGTGAGGCGGAAGGGAGACAGACAGACGTAATACACAAGAATAGAAGCCAGCAGACAGCTGGGACTCTTGGCCTGGAACTAGATCTGGGATGGCCTCTGAGAATCAGCAGCTGGAGTCTGTAGATGCTCAGCCGAGTTGAAAAAAAAAAGTCCTTGGCTATCAGGAAATTTAGTATAGGTGCTTGCCAATCTTACTAAAATTTCCATTATTTTCCTCTGCTCTACATGTCTTCCCTCCGCCTTGTTGCTTCCATCTCCTTGGCACTCCTGCTTCCTCACCGCGTCTGCTTGCCATGATCCCCAAGTCTCTGACCCACATTCCTGCCTGCTCTTCTCCTCCCACATCTGCTCAGATTCTTTCCCTGCGGTCTGTCTGCGGGTCCACGCTCCCAGCGCCACCCCCAGGAGATAATCTGATAGGCTCAGTTCGCCGGCTAACTCAACTTTCCCATTGGCTACCTTTGGGTCAGGTGATCTCCACTAGACGTATCACCTATGCCTGATGGTGGGTCACATGGTGCAAATGTTGCTTGAGAGCTTAGTGGGTTAGGGATTTGGCTGGGCTCATGGCTGACATCCCTGCTGCTGAGCCCTTACGGGTCAGGCTGGGAGAGGGTGCTATGTTGTGTGGATGGTCATTTGAGGTCTTGCAGCTGTTGCTCGCTGGGCTTGTCAGGTGTTCAAAGTGACCATTTTTCTGAAGTGCTTTTTTTCGAGTATTCCTCAGACGTACACCCCTGGGGCCGACGGTCCGTCCTTCCACAGGGTGATATTTCCCTACTTGCTTGTGAATGTTTCCTTCATCTCCAGGTTGTCTGCAGACAGTTCTGTCTGTTGGAGGATTTACAAAGGGCTCCATGCCAGCTCCTTCCACATCTGGTGTAGGGTAAACACCTGCCCATTTATGTCCTAGTGTTGGTAGAAGAATCATTTTCTTTCAGTACAGTCTCCTTTTTTTTTGTCCCAGCTCTTTAGATGTAGCACTAAGGCTCCCCAAACTTAAGGGACACAGGTCAATAAGCAGTAGGTCTTTGGAAGCTCCCTGTCTCACATGGTACAAGGTGAGGAGGACACATAGAATGTAAACCTCTGGCCGGGCGCGGTGGCTCAAGCCTGTAATCCCAGCACTTTGGGAGGCCAAGACGGGCGGATCATGAGGTCAGGAGATCGAGACCATCCTGGCTAATACGGTGAAACCCCGTCTCTACTAAAAAATACAAAAAACTAGCCGGGCGATGTGGCGGGTGCCTGTAGTCCCAGCTACTCGGGAGGCTGAGGCAGGAGAATGGCGTGAACCCGAGAGGAGGAGCTTGCAGTGAGCTGAGATCTGGCCACTGCACTCCAGCCTGGGTGACAGAGCAAGACTCCGTCTCAAAAAAAAAAAAAAAAAAAAAAAAAAAAAAAAAAAAAAGAATGTAAACCTCCAAATTAAGTATGGGGGAAAAAGGAATGAGAAAAACAAACACAAAAAGGCGAAACAAAAGCACCTGGTTCAATTAAAAACAACAACAAAACCAAACCAAACTAAAAAACCCAAAACCAAACCAAACCAAATCAAACCAAACCAAACCAAACCAAAAAACCCAAAACCAAACCAAACCAAAAAACCCAAAACCAAACCAAACCAAACCAAACCAAACCAAAAAACCCAAAACCAAACCAAACCAAAAAACCCAAACCCAAACCCAAACCAAACCAAACCAAACCAAAAAACCCAAAACCAAACCAAACCAAAAAACCCAAAACCAAACCAAACCAAACCAAAAAACCCAAAACCAAACCACACAATAAATGAGAAAAAAATTACATAAAACAGATGACATGTATAGAAATAAAAAAATAGAATGAGGAACTAATTCCAAATATATAGGTAATCCTAAGTGGACTAAATTTGCAAAGTAAAAGGCGAACATTACACTGGATTAAAAACAAATCTAGAGAATACAATTTACAGCTGATACATTCAAAATATAAAAACACAGATAAAATATAAATAAAATCAGTACGGTGGTGTCCGCCTGTAATCCCAGCTAGTTGGGAGGCTGAGGCAGGAAGATCCCTTGAGTCTAGGAGTTAGAGAACAGCTTGTGCAACATAGCGAGACTGCCTAAAATATATATACACATATATGTATACACACACACATACACACACACACACACACACACACACACACACACACACACAAAGACTGAAATGGAAATGAGAGACATTTTGCGTGACAACTGGTCTGATGTGTTAAAAAGTTATCCAGGAGAAAAATCGGGGGTATGTGAAAGCTGCCCTAGATAGAAATGTTACATGCAAAACAAGTAAATGTGAAAACTATAAGAGCTATCTGGGATAATTGGAAAATTTTAGAGACTGGATATTAAAGAATATTAAGGAGTTATTTACTTTATTAAGTGTGATAATGGCATTAGGCTTATGCAAACACATGCCCTAATTAAAAAAAAAATGCAGATAAAGCAAATGTGGCAAAGTAATAAGTTTTTAATTGCGGCAGTGGGTACATGGTAGGTGGGTAGTTATTGGACTATACTAGATTTTCCGGTACTTTCTGTGTGCCAAAAAACTTACCAAACATCTTTAATAATATCTGAAATTGCCAGGCACTGTGGCTCACGCTTGTAGTCCCAGCAGTTTGGGAGGCCGAGGCAGGCAGATCACCTGAGGTCGGGAGTTTGAGACCAGCCTGACCAACATGGAGAAATCCTATCTCTACTAAAAATGCAAAATTAGCCAGGCATGATGGCACACACCTGTAATCCCAGCTACTCGGGAGGCTCAGGCAGGAGAATCGCTTGAACCCAGGAGGCGGAGGTTGCAGTGAGCTGAGATGGTGCCTCTGCACTCCAGCCTGGGCAACAAGAGCAAGATTCCATCTAAAAAAAAAAAAAAAATCTGAAATTTGAACTTGAGATTTGAAATAAGACTTCTAAATCAACTTTAATAAATCATATAATTTAAAAATTAGAAGATAAAAATGGTATGCTACATAAATACAAAGAACTGGCGTACTAACTAAAAGCTGGTGTAGTTGTGTTGATATCAGAAAATATAGGCTTTAAAGCAAGTTATTAGTAGACAGAGGACAAAAAGGTTCTGATAAAAGTTTTAATTCATTGGCCGGGCGCGGTGGCTCAAGCCTGTAATCCCAGCACTTTGGGAGGCCGAGATGGGCGGATCACGAGGTCAGGAGATCGAGACCATCCTGGCTAACACGGTGAAACCCCGTCTCTACTAAGAAATACAAAAAAAAAAAATAGCCGGGCGAGGTGGCAGCGCCTGTAGTCCCAGCTACTCGGGAGGCTGAGGCCGGAGAATGGCGTGAACCCGGGAGGCGGAGCTTGCAGTGAGCTGAGATCCGGCCACTGCACTCCAGCCTGGGCTATAGAGCGAGACTCCGTCTCAAAAAAAAAAAAAAAAAAAAAAAAAAATTTTAATTCACTAGAAATATGTAACTTGCTTGCATTTAATAAACCTCAAAATAATGAAATTTTTGACTGATGGCAAAGAGGAATTCATCATCTGTTGTTTAAAAGAGAATACCCGAAAGTGGGTAATTAATAAGAAATGACTTCTTACAATTCTGGAGGCTGAAAAGTCCAAGGTTAAGGGGGTGCATCTGGTGAGGGCCTTCTTGTTGGTGGAGACTCTCTAGAGTCTGGAGGCAGCACAGGGCATCACATAGTGAGGAGGCTGAGTCTGCTAGCTCAGGTCTCTCTTCCTCTTTTTATAAAACCACCAGTCCCATTCCTGTGATAAACCACTAATTCGTTAACTCATTAATCCACGAATGGGTTAATCCATTCATGAGGGCAGAGCCTTTATGATCCCACCACCAATTAAAGGCTCTCCTCTTCTGTCCTCCCCTCCCCTCCCCTCTCTTCTCCCTCTCTCTCTCCCTTCCTTCCTCTCTCCCTTCCTTCCTTCCTCCCTCCCTCCCTCCCTCCTTCTTTCCTTCCTTCCTTCCTTTCTTTTTTTCTTTCTCTTTTTTCTTTCTTTCTCTCTTTTTTCTTTCTTCCTTTTTCTTCCTTTCTTTCTCTTTCTCTCTCTTCCTTCCTTCCTTTTCTTCCCTCCCTCCCTTCTTCCCTTCCTCCCTCCCTTCCTTCCTTTTCTTCTTCTTCTTTCTCTCTCTCTTTATTTTCTTCCTTCCTCTCTTTTACTTTCTCTCTTCCTTCTTTCCTTCCTTCCCCTCCCTCCCTCCCTCCCTCCCTCTCTCTTTCTTTCTTTCTTCTTTCTCTTTCTCTCTTTTTTTCTCTCTCTTTCTTTCTTCTTTCTCTTTCTTCCTTTCTTTCTCATTTTTTCTTTCTTCCTTCCTTCCTTCCTTCTCCTTCTCCTCCTCCTCTTCTTCTTCCTTTCTCTTTCTCTCTCTTTCTTGTTCTTTCTTTTCTTCCTTTCTTTCCCTCTTTTATTCCTTCCTTCCTCTCTTTCTCTTTCTTTCTTTTCTCTTTCTTTCTCTTTTTTGCTTCCTTCCTTCTTTCCTTCCTTCCTCTCCCTCCCTCCATTCCTTCCTTCCCCTTCCTTCCTTCTTTCCTTCCTTCCTTCTTCCTTCCTTCCTTTCTTTTTCTTTCTCTCTCTCTTTCTTTCTTCCTTTTTCTTCCTTTCTTTCTCTTCCTTCCATTTCTTTTCCTTCTTCTTCTTTCTTTCTCTTTCTTTTCTTCCTTTGTTTCTCTTTTCTTCCTTCTTTCCTCTCTTTCTCTTTCTTTCTCTCTCCCTTCCTTCCTTCTTTCCTTCCTTCCCCTCCCTTCCTTCCTTTTTCTTTTTCTTTCTTTCTTTCTTTCTTTGTTTGTTTCTTTCTTTCTTTCTCTTTCCTTCTCTCTCTCTCTCTTTCTTCCTCTTTCTTTTTATTTTATTTCTTTCTTTCTCTCTTTCTTTTCCTTTCTTCCTTCTCCTTCCTTCCTTCTTTCCTTTTCTTCTTCCTCTTCTTCTTCCTTTCTTTCTCTCTTTCTTTCTTTTCTTCCTTTCTTTCTCTCTCTCTTTTCTTCCTTCCTTCCTCTCTTTCTTTCTTTGCTTTGTTTCTTTTTCTTTCTTTCTTTCCTTTTCTTTCTTCTCTTTCTTTCTTTCTCTCTTTCTTTCTCCCTTCCTTCCTTCCTTCCTTCCTTCCTCCCTCCCTCCCTCCCTCTCTCTCTTTCTTTCTTTCCTTTTTTCCCCTCTCCTCCTCTCCCCTCCCCTCCCCTCTCCTCTCCTTTCCTTCCTTTCCTTTCTTCCTTTTTTTTTTGAGATAGAGTCTCACTCTGTCACCCAGGCTGGAGTATAATGCTGGGATCTCAGCTTACTGCAACCTCCGCCTCCTGGGTCCAAGCAATTCTCCTGTCTCAGCCTCCTGAAAAGGTGGGATTACAGGCATATGCCACCACGCTCTGCTAATTTTTCTATTTTTAGTAGAGATGGGGTTTTATCATGTTGGCCAGGCTGATCTTGAACTCCTGACCTCAGGTGATCTGCCCACCTCGGCCTCGCAAAGTGCTGGGATTACAGGCATAAGCCGCCACACCCTGCCAAAAGCCCCATCTTTCAATACTGCCACATTTGGGATTAAGTTTCAACATGAATTTTGGAGAGGACAAACAACGTCATAGTGGGAGATCTAAATACACCTTTCTAAGGAACTGATGAATGAAGGAAACAAAAGTCTATAAAGACATAGAAAATTTACCAACAAACTTACTTAATGACCATATATAATATAATTGTGGAATACAGATTCTTTTCAACTGCGCACAATGGAATATTTATGAGAGCTGAGCATAGCTTGGGTCTTAAAGTAAGACAACAAATTTTAGATTAGTAACATAGAAATAATCTCCTTTAACCGTAAAGCAATTAATTCAGGAATCAATAGCAAGAGATAACAAGAAAACTCTATACTTTCAGGAATGCTAGATACATTATGAGTCAAAAAAAGAAAACGAATGGGAGTTAGATAATATTTAGAGCTGAATGATAACAAAAATACTAGATATCAATATTTGGACCATGCAGCTAAAGGGGTGCTTAGAAAAAACTTTGTAGCATAAATCCTTACCTTAAGAAAGAAAAAGGTGACTGGGCATGGTGGCTTATGCCTGTAATCCCAGCACTTTGCGAGGCTGAGGTAGGAGGATCGCTTGAGCCTAAGAGTTCAACCTAGCCTGGAGAAAAGAAAAGAAAAAGAGAAAGAAAGCAAAAGAAAGAAGAGAAAGAAAGAAAGGAGAGGTGCAAGTTAAGGAGTTAATTATCCAATTTAAGAAGACAGAAAAAGGGGAAGACAGTACAAAGATATGAGCAAAAATAAATGAAGAAAAACAAGCATATAAAAGAGAGAAGGCACAGCAAATGATTTAGGAGTGAAAAAGAGGACATAACTCTAGATGCTACAGAGATTAAACCAGCAAAAACAAATATTGATAAATAATTACAAAAATTGGAAAATTTTCATGGAATCGATATATTCCAAGAAAAGTGTCATCAAAATTGGACCAAGAATAAATTTAAAAATCTAAGCAGTACTTTACTCATTAAAGGATAAATCAGTAGTTAACACTTTTTCTACAAAGAAATGGTGTGCCTGGATGGTTGTATAGGTGAGTTTTACCAGGGATTATGGTAACAAATGAGTGAGACCTCTATGGAGAAAATATTGAAGGACATTAAAGACGACCTCATAAATGGAGAGAGATGTATCATTCATGGATAGGAAGCCTCAATAGCATAAGTATGTCAATTTCTTTCAAAATTCACCTATAGATTCAATGTGATTCCAAACCAAATCCCAACAAGGTCTTTCCTGGAATTGGAAGCCAGATTCTGAAACGTATTTGGAAAAGTTAAGAGGCAGGGTTAGCTATTTCATTAACAACAAAGGAATATCAGGCAGGGAGACTTGTGTTATTATTAAGGCTTATTATAAATTATTATTGTGATCAAGATAGTGTATTTTTGGTGCAGAGATAGTTCAATTGGCCAATGGATTGAGCCAAATTTCCAAAACAGACCCACAAATAAATGAAACCGTAATTTACAACAGAGACTGTATTGCAGATCATGGGGGGAAAGGATGAACTATTCAGGGATTGGCAAACTTTTTTGGTAAGGGCTAGACAGTAAGTGTTTTAGGCTTTATGTGGTCTTCACAGTGTCTGTTGTAATTGGTCATCTCTGCTATGGTAGTGTAAGAGCAGCTATAGAAAATACTGTATGTGAACAAATGATCATGGATATGTTCTAATAAAACTTTATGTGCATTGAGATTTAAATTTCATATACTTTTCATGGGTCATGAGTTATTAGCTTTCTTTTAATTTTTCTCATCCATTTAAAATGCAGAAACCATTATTGGCTACTGGGCTGTACAAAAACGGGTGAAGGAGACCAGGCATGGTGGTTCACACCTGTAATCCCAGCACTTTGGGAAGCTGAGGCAGGAGGATCATTTGAGCTGGGCAACATAGCTAGACCCAGTGTCTATTATAAACAAAACAAAAACAGGTGAAGGGCTGCATTTGCCTGTGGGCTATAGTTTGTTGATCCCTAACTAGTAAATGGTATTCACATATAACCACGTGGACTTTGCACTGTACAGAAAAAGTCAGTTTGGGGAGAATTTCAGACTTATGTGTGAAAGACAAATGTCAATTTTTATTTTTATTTTTATTTTATCTTTGAGACAGAGTCTTGCTCTGTTGCCCAGGCTGGAGTGCAGTGGCACGATCTCGGCTCACTGCAACCTCTGCCCCTCGGGTTCAAGCGATTCTCATGTCTCAGCCTCCTGAGTAGCTGGGATTACAGGTGTGCACCACCATGCCCAGCTAATTTTTGTACTTTTAGTAGAGATGGGTTTCACCATGTTGGCCAGGCTGGTCTCGAACTCTTGACCTCAGGTAATCCACCCACCTCGGCCTCCCGAAGTTCTGGGATTATAGGTGTGAGCCACTGTGCCTGGCCAAAAGTCAATTTTTAGAAGCAAATACAGGAGAACATCTTTATGACCTTACTATAGTTCATAAGCACAAAAAATAAAGACAAAAAGTAAGGTACAAAGAGATAAATTTGATTACATTAGATAAGAACATCTGTGTATCAAAACACACCATTAAGCCAATGAAAAGGCAAGCCAACTCTGGGACAAGATATAATATTTGTAATCCAACTGACAAAGGATTAATATCTGGTATGCATAAAGAACTTGGCTGGGCTTGGTGGCTCATGACTGTAATCCCAGCACTTTGGGAGGCCGAGCGGGGAGGATCACCTGAGTTCAGGAGTTTGAGACCAGCCTGGCCAACATGGTGAAACCCCTGTCTCTACTAAAAATGCAAAAATTAGCCAAGCTTGGTGGCATGTACCTGTCATCCCAGCTACTTGGGAGGCTGAGGCAGGAGAATTGCTTGAACCTGGGAGGCGGAGGTTGCAGTGAGCCAAGATTGTGCCACTGCACTCCAGCCTGGGTGACAGACAGAGATTCTGTCTCAAAGGAAAACACAAAACAAAACAAAATGAAACAAAAAACTCATACAAATCAATAAAAAAAACCCAACAGAAAAATGGACAAATATATGAATGGGCCCCTCACAGGAAGAGTAAATACAGATGTCCAATACACCTGTGACAAAGCAGAGCCCTTCAGAAGCGTTAAAATCCGGTAAGAGCCTATGTGATAGCTGCAGTGTTGACAAATATTCAAAAAGCTGTTGAGCAATCGCAACTCTTGTATACTGCTAGTGGGAAGCTTCATTTTGCCTTCTTTTTCTTTTCTTTCTTTTTTTTTTTTTATTATACTTTAAGTTCTAGGGTACATGTACACAAAGTGCAGGTTTGTTACCTATGTATACATGTGCCATGTTGGTGTGCTGCACCCATTAACTCGTCATTTACATTAGGTATATCTCCTAATGCTATCCCTCCCCCCTCCCCACAATAGGCCCCAGTGTGTGATGTTCCCCTTCCTGTGTCCAAGTGATCTCATTGTTCAGTTCCCACCTATGAGTGAGAACATGCGGTGTTTGGTTTTCTGTTCTTCGATAGTTTGCTGAGAATAATGGTTTCCAGCTTCATCCATGTCCCTACAAAGGACACAAACTCATCCTTTTTTATGGCTGCATAGTATTCCATGGTGTATATGTGCCACATTTTCTTAATCCAGTCTGTCACTGATGGACTTTTGGGTTGATTCCAAGTCTTTGCGATTGCGAATAGTGCTGCAATAAACATACGTGTGCATGTGTCTTTATAGCAGCATGATTTATAATTCCTTTGGGTATATCCCCAGTAATGGGATGGCTGGATCAAATGGTATTTCTAGTTCTAGATCCTTGAGGAATCGCCACACTGTTTTCCACAATGGTTGAACTAGTTTACAGTCCCACCAACAGCATAAAAGTGTTCCTATTTCTCCGCATCCTCTCCAGCACCTGTTGTTTCCTGACTTTTTAATGATTGCCATTCTAACTGGTGTGAGATGGCATCTCACTGTGGCTTTGATTTGCATTTCTCTGATGGCGAGTGATGATGAGTATTTTTTCATGTGTCTGTTGGCTGTATGCATGTCTTCTTTTGAGAAGTGTCTGTTCATATCCTTTGCCCACTTTTCGATGGGGTTGTTTGTTTTTTTTCTTTTTCTAATAAAGCTGAAGAAAGTCATACCCTACAATCTGTCAGCTCTGGCTTGTGACCCTCTAGTGAGTGTTAACTGTAATTTAGTGAGTCACAATCAAAATATAAAAAACATGAAGGGCCAGGGGAGCTGACTCATGCCTGTCATTCAAGTGCTTTGGGAGGCTGAGGCAGAAGGGTTGTTTGAGCCCAGGAGTTAGGAGTTCGAGGATATAGTGAGCTATGATCAGGCCAGTGCACTCCAGCCTGGGTGACAGAGTGAGAATCCATCTTCAAAAAAAAAAAAAAAAAAAAAAAAAGAAAAAAAAATTGAAAAGAACGAATGAAATAGAATGAAAGAGAACAGAATTTATCAGAGTGTATCTCACGTAGTAAGGATAAGTTTTTTTTTTTGGTAAAACTTTTGTTCTATTTACATACATATAAACATCCAGAGTACATTGTAAGATGTATTTCTTACTGTTGGTCTTGGTCAAAAAAGTTCGAAGGCCTCTGCTTAGAGAAAAGCTGGCGCATGTATGCCAGGAGGCTTGTGGAGAGTATTAACAGTAGTGTGTTCAGTAATGGTGACACACTGGGAACACCCCTGATGTGGTTTGGCGGTGTCCCCACCCAAAATCTTATCTTGAATTGTAATCCCTACATGTCAAGAGTGGGACTAGGTGGAGGTAATGGGATCATGGGGGTGGTTTCCCCCATGCTGTTCTAATGATGGTATGTGAATCTCATGAGATCTGTTTTTTATGTTTTTTTTTTTTTGAGATGGATGGAGTCTTGCCCTGTCACCAGGCTAGAGTGCAGTGGCGCAATCTTGGCTCACTGCAACCTCCACCTCCCAGGTTCAAGCGATTCTCATGACTCAGCCTCCTGAATAGCTGGGACTACAGGCGTGCGCCACCAAACCCAGTCAATTTTTGTATTTTTAGTAGAGATGGGCTTTCACTATGTTGGTCAGGATGGTCTTGATCTCTTGACCTCGTGATCTACCTGCCTCAGCCTCCCAAAGTGCTGAGATTACAGGCATGAGCCACCGCGCCTGGCCAATCTGGTGGTTTTATAAGAATCTGACATTTCCCCTGCTTGCACTCACTCCATCCTGCTGCCCTGTGAAGAAGGTGCCTGCTTCTCCTTTGCCTTCTGCCATGATTGTAAGTTTCCTGAGGCCTCCCCCAGCAATGCAGAACTGTGGGTCGATTAAACCTCTTTCCTTTATAAATTACCCAGTCTTGGGTATTCCTTCATAGCAGTGTGAGAATGGACTATATACAACCCCCAGTGATTGTTGACAGGAGTCAGGATAAGTAAACTGTAGCACATTCCCATTAGCCACGTGGGAATAGCATGCAAATGAATGAATAGCTATGGCCAATCAACATGGGTATGAAACTTAATACTGAACAAAAAAATTGTTTTGGAATGCTTGATGTTTGATTCTACTTTTACAAACTTTAAAAAACATAAACTAAATGTATATTGTTAAGGATTACATTTATATATTATTAAGGGATGTGTTTTTAAAAAAAATTAAAAATCAATAGGACAGTAGAGACAAAATTCAAGAGAGTGGCTACAACTGCATTAGGAGGAAGAGGAACACAGGGTTAACTTTTTTGGTAACAGCTTCATTGAGATATAATTTACATACTGTTGACGGTGACTGTGAAACCTCTGTTCTTGTCTTCTTGGTTAAAATAATTTTAACAAGAGACACAGGTGTAGAGGAACAACAGAAAGCAATTTATTGCAAAAGAGAAAGAACACTCTGAAAGCTAAGTGTAAAAAGAAACAGCCGAAAGTAATTTAGTGCAAAGGTAAAACTCTGAAAGATACACTCTGAAAGGTACACTCTGAGAGATAAGTCAGCGTGGGCTGATTGAGAGTGAGTCAGCAAAGACTGGCTCTGAGGGGACTCCCTTTGTGAGAATCTTACCTGATCATTCACAGGCGGTGGGAAGAGGTGTGTTCCTAGTAAGCATGTTCTGGGTGGTCCTCTGGGTGCACGTGAGCAGTTGCTGTACACGCTTGTTCCTGCACCGCATGTCTCATGACCATCTTAAATCTCTACCCAGGGGTGTGTTTTTTCCTATTATAATGAGCAAAGGGTCATTCTGAGGACAAGCAAAGTTCAAATGCACATGCTCTCTACAGGGGAAAGTCCCCACTGGAGGTAGTTCTGCTTGGATGAGCTTGATTACAACGTGAGTGCTGAGGTTTGTTGTGTTGTTGGTGCGGTTGCTGTGTCCCAGTGAACGCGGTTACAGGGCTCATTGTGCTGTTGACAGGGTGGTTGCCATGTCCCAAGTATGTGGTCATCTCCTTGATTATCTGTCCTGCCTCAATACCATATAGTTTACTTACTAAATTGTATAATTCAATACCCTTTAGCATATTCACAGAGTTATGAAACTAATACCACAATCAACTTTAAAACCTTCTCATCCCCTAAAAGGAAACACTGAACCTGAGTCTCCTGGCCCTTCCATCCCTAAATAATCATTACAATCATGAATTTACTTTATGTCTCTGTGTGTTTTCCCATTCCTGACAGTTCATATAAATGGAATCATATCCTATATGGCTTTTGTGACCAGCTTCCTTCACTTATCATGTTTCCAAGCTTCCTCCATATTTTAGCATGTATCAGTACTTCCTTTTTTTTTTTTTTTTTTTTTTTTTTGTTGAGACAGAGTC
This sequence comes from Macaca nemestrina, assembly GCF_043159975.1. Taxonomy (NCBI): domain Eukaryota; kingdom Metazoa; phylum Chordata; class Mammalia; order Primates; family Cercopithecidae; genus Macaca; species Macaca nemestrina. The sequence goes on from NC_092136.1 coordinate 10,860,110, forward strand.
TCGCTTTGTCGCCCAGACTGGAGTGCAGTGGCCGGATCTCAGCTCACTGCAAGCTCCACCTCCCGGGTTCACGCCATTCTCCTGCCTCAGCCTCCCGAGTAGCTGGGACTACAGACGCCCGCCACCTCGCCCGGCTAGGTTTTTGTATTTTTTTTTTTTAGTAGAGACGGGGTTTCACCGTGTTAGCCAGGATGGTCTCGATCTCCTGACCTTGTGATCCGCCCGTCTCGGCCTCCCAAAGTGCTGGGATTACAGGCTTGAGCCACCGCGCCCGGCCCAGTACTTCCTTTTTATGGCTGAATCATATTACATCATACGACTATACCACATTTCGTTATCCATTCGTCAGTTGATGGACATTTGGGTGTGTCACCTTTTGGCAATTATGAATAATGCTGAGTATTAGTCAGGGTTATTAGTCAGGGTTCTTCAGAGAACCAGAACCAATAGGAGGTTATCTGTCTATCAAGATTTCTTACAAAAAATTAGCTCATGCAGCAGTCACAGAGGCTGAGAAGTCCCACCATTTGCTGTTTGCAGGCTAGGGACCCCGGAGACTCAGGAAAGCCAGTGGTATCATTCCGTCTGCATCAAAAGACCTGGGAACCCGGGGAGCCGATAGTGCAAACCCCAGTCTGAGGGCAGGAGAAGATGAGGTGAGCTGTCTCAACACAAGCAGTGAGGCAGACAAAAACGGGACGAATTCCTTATTCCTCTGCCTTTGTTCTATTCAAGCCCTCAACAGATCGATGCTCCCCACCTACGTAAGGGAGGGTCATCTGCTTTACCCATTCCACCAATTCAAATGCTGGTCTCATCTGGAAGCACCTCACAGACATGCCCAGAAATCGCGCAGCATCTGGGCACCCCATGGCCCTGTCAGACTGACACATCACATTACCCACCACTGTTATGAACTGTGTGGACATCTGTGGACAGGTTTTTGTGGGACAGGGCTTATTTAAGAAACTGGTTATTTCCTATTTCTTCAACTAGGTTTACTGATACCTGAGTGTTTTGTTATTATTTCTAGTGTTTTACACTTATGTTGCAAGTATTCTTCTATACGGATATAAGATTCAATAAAACCCTTATTTATTTATTTATTTATTTATTCTGAGACATAGTCTCGCTCTGTCACCCAGGCTGGAGGGCAGTGGCATGATCTCGGGTCACTGCAACCTCCGCCTTCCAGGTTCAAGCGATTCTCGTGCCTCAGCCTCCCAAGCAGCTGGGACTACAGGCACACGCCACCAGGCCCGGCTAATTTTTGTATTTTTAGTAGAGACGGGGTTTCACCATGTTGGCCAGGCTGGTCTCCAACTTCTGACCTCAAGTGATTCACCCACCTTGGCCTCCCAAAGTGCTGGGATTACAGGCATCAGCCACTGTGCCCGGCCAAAACCCATTAAAATTATATGTAGTCCAAGATATTCCTGGCATATACACAGAAAGATAACATTGCCTCTAGAAAGGGGAGCTGGGTTGCTGGAGGCTGGAGGTGGGGAGAATGGAGGCTTATCTTTCCTTTTATAGCCTTTTATACAATTAAACAAATATAGAGAGTGTATATGTGAACAAAAATGTAAGTATTCCAAGCTTCTGTAGGCCTAGAGCTCACCATCTGGCCGGGTGTGACCTGCCCTACCCCGTTCTCTGTCGGTAGAACTTTGACACCTTTCCTGCTCATCATAAACAGTAGGGAGACAGCGAATTCTCAGTCCACCGGCCCTTGATTTGCAGCGTCTCCTTTCCTATGGCTCCTGGACATAATTTCCTGACACTGTGAACCGCTTGGATTCGGTGAAAAGCCACAAGCGCCAGCATGAGTACAGTGATGTTGCTTCCCAACTCCACCCTGCACGGTCTGGTTGGTCATTGTGCCCACCCTCCTGAGATCCCTTCAGCGGACCGCATGTGGAAGTCCTCCTGCCCAGGGAAACAGGGGTGTGATGTGGTTGCAAGGGGAGGGCAGGCATAGGATGAACTGAGATTGCCGGACTGGAGGTCCGCCCCTAGAAGGATGACGAGCAAGCCTGGGTGGGACCGGCCCAGAGGGCTCTGGACAATGGGGCAGGAGATAGTTAGCCAAGCCAACCCCACTGTCTCCCTCTAGAAGGAATACTTTGAAGATTGTCCCACTGCAACCCAGAGGAGAATGGAGTGGAGGTGCTGAGAGAGGCCGTCTCCACGGGAGCAAGACCGCGTGGGCTGAGGGAGTAGCTGGTCGTGCAGAGCTGCTGTGGCTGTCAAAGAGTTTTCCAGTTCTGGCTCCAGTCCATCTGCATCCCCACAGTAAAGCTCTTTGTTTGTTTATAGCCCGAAGAAAGTAATTTAATGAACCTTGCCCCCATGCCCCGCAGTGAGGATGCTCAGCTCCACCCAGCCCCACCCACCCCTTCCTGTCCAGTTTGCTCAGGACCGGACAACTATATGCAGATGTCAGAAGAGATGCTTATTTGGAGCTTGGGTAGCATAAGCATGCAGGTGCCTCAAAGAAGCAACCTCTACATACCCAGTCATGGGTTTTGTTTCCATTTGGTGGGGACTGAGTGTTTCTGAACTGTGGGTGAGAGGCAGAAAGGGAGTGGTTTTCAAACTGCGGTCCTAGCAGCGTCACTCTGTTTCCAGGGTAGAGGAATGGGTCTCCAATGACATGATTTGTCTAGGGCCATGGGGTTTGAGGTTGGTGGAAATGTCCGCCTCTCCTAGCAACAATCATTCCGAATTTGGAGGCATGAGTCTCAGTCTCTCTGGGGCTCCTCTCTCCTTTTTGAAAATTTCCCCCATGGACTCTGTCTCTACATCCTGCCTTGCCCCCACAACCACTGGATCTTGCTTGTTCCACCTGAAACCTGGTGATTGTCAGCTGTGCCCCTGACCACACTGCCACTAAGTCCTTCTCAATCTAGATCCTGAGCTCTGATTCCTCTTCTCTCTGATTTTCATGCTCCCTTGCCTACTTGATATGTGCTCTGCCCCTGTTTGAAGACGGAAAATTTCACATGAACCTTGATCTATGTTCTAAAATAGTTGTATATGGGCTGGGTCACGGGGAAAACGAAACTCAGAGCTAATTTAAGGCTGGACACAGAGTCAGCAACACACAAGACATCATCTTGAAGGAAGGATGGCTTTGGTAAGTCCCCAGAAAGGGTTTTAAAGCTTTGATCTGAGGAACAACCACCCTGTTAGTGGTGACTATGTGTGTTCTCCTTGTTGGTCTACAGCTCTGGCATGGAGGGCACATGGGCACACGCTGAGGTCTGGGGGTCTGGCTCTCTCAGACACCGTGGGAAGGAACCATGGCACTGGGTTATGAGCCCAGAGGGTCCCCAGCCTCAGCTGCTGCATGGGGTCTGGTTCTACTGAGGCCAAAGTTTGGGTTTATGCTTTTCCAAGCCCTCCTCTGGCCACACTCCCAGTGGCTCCGCTAAGCCTCCTGAAGGCAGGAATGGTGGGCTCAGGGAGAGCAGCCCTTGGTTCACCACACAGGCCACCTCCTCCGTCACACCATCCTCAGTGGGTGGGATGAGCTGGGGAGGGAGGGTCCAGGGAAAGGGCTCCATCTGTGTGGGTGGTGATGGGGGCTGTCAGAAAGGCCTCTGTCTCCCTTGCCTCCAGGCAGGGCCAGTTCCTCTACGTTACCTCCTTCCCTCCAATCCCTTCTTAGGTTCCTTCTTCCTTCAGGCCCAATAGCAGCCACATTTCCTGAGTGCTCAGGGTCCAGATACCATGCTAAACACTTACTTAATCCACACCAGGTAGTTAATAAGCAATCCTATGAAGTAGGCATAATACTGCCAACTTCACAGATGGGGGGAATGATATTCTGGTAAGTATTAGAGAGGGGGCTGCCCAAAAGGCAGAGAGGGAATTTGAACTTAGGAGGGTCTGACTCTAAAGCTTCAACTTAAAAAAGAAAGAACATATTTAATTTCAGGAGGAATATGTGAACACATTCACCTTATTTGAAAAACCAAAACTCTAGCCTGGGCAGCATAGTGAGATCCCATTTCTACAGAAAATATTAAAATTAGCCAGGGATAATGGTACATGCTTATAGTCCTAGCTACTTGGGAGGCTGAGGTGGGAGGATCGCTTGAGCTGGGAAGGTTGAGGCTTCCTGCAGTGAGCTGTGATGGTGCCGCTGCATTCTAGCCTGGGTGACAAAGTGAGATCACGTGTCAAAAAAAGGCAAAAGCCAAAACCGAAAATGATTAGTATAAAAGCTATTGTCCCCTTTGACCATCTTTCCCATCTGTACAGCCTTTCCCCTCGGTATAGCCTGGTGTGTATTCTTTCAAATATTTTTCTATGTTTTTGCATACATATATGGCTACCTTACAAATATTGGTTTGTAGCTTTGGGGTTTGTTGTAGTTTTGAATTGCATTCCCTGAGGACATTTCAGTTAGGAAATGCTTGAATCTTTTCCTTTATTTACCAGCTATTGGAATAATATGGTGATTCTTTTCTGTCCTCCAAAGATGCCTACTGTTTTTAAAAAATATCCTTATGAACACATGGGTTTTAACGTATTTGATGTGTTTCAGTCTGTGTACAGTTATTATTATTATTATTTTTTTGATGCTCAAATTGTCCCTTATTTGGTCAAGTTGACTCTTGACCCCTCTAGACAAAGGCTTTACTTTTGTTTTTTAATTTCAAGATTTTTGGGGGGGAATATGTGGTATTTGGTTACATAAATGAGTACTTTAGTGGTGATTTCTGAGATTTTGGTGTACCCATTATCTGACCAGTGTACTCTGTATCCAATGTGTAGTCTTTGTTTGTTTGTTTGTTTTTGAGATGGAGTCTCACTCTGTCGCTCAGGCTGGAGTGCAGTGGCATGATCTCTGGGTTCAAGCAATTCTCGTGCCTCAGCCTCCCAAGTAGGTGGGACTACAGGTGCCTGCCACTATACCCATCTAATTTTAGTATTTTTAGTAGAGATGGGGTTTCACCATATTGGCCAGGCTGGTCTCAAACTTCTGACCTCAGGCAATCTGCCCACTTTGGCCTCTCAAAGTGCTGGGATTACAGGCGTGAGCCACCGCGCCCAGCCCCAGTGTGTAGTCTTTTATTCCTCACCCACTCCCACCCTTTCCCCTGAGTCCCCAAAGTCTCTTGTATGATTATTATGCCTTTGCGTCCTCATAGCTTAGCTCCCACTCATGAGTGAGAACATACGATGTTTGGTTTTCCATTCCTGAGTTCCAATTCCATCCAAGTTGCTTCAAATGAAAGGCTTTACTTTTAACTATAGCTCCCCACCAGATTCTGAGTTGACTGGCACTCTCGCCGCCCTCAGCAGCAGTTCAATTCCTTTGTGGCCTGGCTCAACTGAGTTAGGGGGAGGAGGGGTGCTGGCTGGCACCATAGCATACCGGAAACAGAACTCTTGTGGCAAGGGCTGTCTGCCATCTGCCATTCTGGGTGTGGCCAGGGCAACATTCCTCCCACCCATGCACCCTCCAGAGGGGCACCGCCCTACCACCAACTCCAACCACACCCTGCCATCCCTTGCTTTAATTTTAGCCTGAGCTCAGACTTCAGCTGCCCTGGGCTTGCCTAGGACATTCTGGGATGGTTAAAGGCATTAATGTTGGAAACTTTCAGCCCTACCCTTCATTCCTGCTCTTCTACTTACTAGGCAAGTTGCCTAACCTTCCTGAGACTCCATGTGCTCATTGTCAAGTGGGGGTAATGATAGTTTTCACCCAAGGAGCAGTGTGTAATGTGGGTCAAGTGTCTGCCTGCCTCTGACATGCTGGGCGTTGCAAGTCAGAGCTCTAGAACTCGTAGGAATCACCTGGGCTCAGGCTCATGGCAGGTGGCCCTTAAAGAGGCATTTTAGGCTTCCTTGGGAATCATGCAGTCACTTGCTGACAAAAACATACTCTGTGCATAAAATGCACTCACATTCAGCCTGGGCACATCACTCCATCACACTCCTGTGCTGCACATTCATGAAAATCTCCCTTAAAGATACTCTCTTCATCTCCTCCTTGTCCCCTGAAGAGCGCCTTTTCAGTCCTGCAACCCCAGTAAATGAAGGTGCTTCCTACACATGTGAGCAGTGCTCCTTCTCTCCTGTTTCCCGCAAGTGATGAGCAGAGGGAATCTGCAGGCTGGGCTGGGGCTCCTTGCAGGTCAGGTCCTAGAATGTTTCCTGCAGATGACTTACCTCTGCCTGTTTCTGGTTTTTCTGTTGCAGGCTAGACGAAGACGAACACTGAGACCTGGAGACCTGATTGAGATTTCTCGCTTTGGCTATGAGCACTGGGCCATCTACGTGGGACATGGCTATGTGGTCCATCTGGCTCCTCCCAGTAAGGATGGGTTCTCTTTTTAAGCACAAGGGTTGAGATCAAGAATGTGAAGAGATGCACAATTATGTGCTTGTCCTCACTTCAGGGTCTAGCAGAGTAGGCACTCAATACGTAATGCTGAATGAATTGTGCTTTTCCTGCTAGATGTAACAACTGCTATTCTTCTTTCCCAGTAAGTTGGTGGAGAGACTATTGACCTTTATTCCATTATAGAGTGGGGTTCAGTCTGACCAACTCATTGTGCTTGGTGAGCATCCCTCCATGGGATCTCCTATGCATTTGTTGTTCTGGAGGTACAAGCCAGGGTAAGAAGCAGTTACTTCCTTCACATAGCTTACAACTGAGCGCATCGTACAATGGAAGGAGCGCGTAGGCCTCCCAGCTCAACAGAACCAGTTTGGAATTGTGACTCCTCTGCTTACAGACTGTGTGCCTTGAGCATGCGGCTTCACATCCCTAAGTTCAGCTGCACCTTCTATAGAGCAGGGATGAGAATCCCTATGTCTCACCTCATGGAGGGATGAAATGAAGGAAGGTACAGGAAAGCACTGGTGCAGGGCCTGGCCAGGGGCTAAAGCAACCTCCCTTTCCATCTGAAGCATTGTGGCATCAAAGAAAATTCCAAAATACTGGAAACTACTCAAGTGCAAGACATCAGGGGATTGGTCAAGTAAAATAGATATACCTGCGTATAATGGAATGCTATGCAGCCATTAAAATAGTTGTACAGCAGGTGTATATATACACTTTATACGCATCTATATATACACACATAGATGTATATATATTTACATATACAGATGCTCTGAGTTTCACTTTCCCTGTGACCCAGCCCAACTTTCTATGTGTATATGTACACATACAGATTTAACTCTTTTTTTTTTTTTGAGACGGAGTCTCGCTCTGTCACCAGGCTAGAGTGCAGTGGCGCAATCTCAGCTCACTGCAACCTCTGCCTCCCGAGTTCAAGTGATTCTCCTGCCTCAGCCTCCCGAGTAGCTGTGGCTACAGGTGCCCGCCACCATGCCTAGCTAATTTTTTGTATTTTTAGTAGAGACGGGGTTTCACCATTTTGGCTAGGATAGTCTCAATCTCTTGACTTCATGATCCACCCACCTCAACCTCCCAAAGTGTTGGCATTACAGGCGTGAACCACCACGCCCGGCCCAGACTTAATTCTTATAGAGATTGTCATGATGAGTCAGTGACTGCTGACAAATATTTAAGACTCTTGAGAGAATACAGTGCATAACACGTATTATCAATATGACTAATAGGAAGATATGTATATGTATGCATACAGACTTGGACTGGGTCACCAGGGAAGTGAAACTCAGAACATCTATATATGTAGGTATATATGCAACTCTTTTCAAGAGTTGTAGAAATATTGATACTTATATATGTATATATGCACATCTATATCTATATATAGATGTGTATATTAATGAAATCAAATCAAGCTAGAGAAGTTTAAAAGGCTTGTTGCACATACAAAAGAACAGTTCTTGAATCCAGAGACTTTGAGCTAAAATGACAAGAAGCTTGGCTCACAGCAATTATAGCTCGGTTTACAAAGTTATGTAAATGAAGAAGTACATTGTTTTCTGTTGTAATTGACTAGAGACTCACATCCTTTTAAGGGAGCAGTGCTGCATAAACTTACTTATCTGTATCTGAGTGGTGAAACTGTGAGGTCACGTTGACATGTGACTTTAAACAATTTGGATATGCCCTAGTTACTAGGTCCAATTACAGGCTATAATAGGCTATAGGTCTACTTTTTCCTCCACGTTTTTGGGTGAGAAAAGCCTGATTGTTGCATTCACAGACAAACATGTAGAGGGCTTAGAATAGTTGGGTAGTCCTAGTGTGAAAGGATTCTGTAAAGCCTGTTTAAGTTCAGTAAAGGTTTTCTCATGTTCTATTTACCACGGAAGAAGTTCCTCAGTGCTATTTTTGGTTAGTTAATAGAGTGGAAATGGCTGGGCACAGTGGTTCACGCCTATAATCTCAGCACTTTGGGAGACCGAGGTGGGTGAATCACTTGAGGTCAGGAGTTCAGGACCAGCCTGGCCAACATGGCAAAACCCCATCGCTACTAAAAGAAAATTCAAAATTTAGCTGGGTGTGGTGGTACATGCCTGTAGTCCCAGCTACTTGGGAGGCTGAGTCATGAGAATCACTTGAACCCGGGAGGCAGAGGTTTCAGGAAGCCAAGATTGCACCATTGCACTCCAGTCTGGGTGACAGAACGAGACTCTTGTCTCAAACAAAACAAAACAAAACAAAACAAGCCATCAGATCTCATGAGATTCACTTACTATCATTAGAACAGCATGAGGGAAACCGCCCCCATGATCCCATTACCTCTACCTGGTCCCGCCCTTGACATGTGGGGATTACAATTCAAGATGAGATTTTGGATAGGGACACAGCCAAACTATATCAGGCATGTTCCCAGTGTGTCACTATACTGAACAGTCTACTGTTAATACTCTCCACAAGCCTTCTGGCATACACAAAAAAAAGAGTGGAGAGGCCACTAAAGAATAATTTGGGTTCTAGGACTTGCAATATCCTGCAAGCCTGAGGAATCCTCTGAGTTGTCTTTCAGTTACAGGTCAAGGAAAATTTGGATATTATTTATTCTTTCTGGGCACAGAAATATTCCTTTTTTAGATAAATTATGACCTAGATAATGAACCATCTCTTATGAAAGTTGAAGCTTATCTTGAGAGGTCTTATACCCCTTATAAGCTAGTTGTTATAAGAGTTATGTTGAGTAAATTTCTGAGTCCTCTTTAGATGAGGAACACAGAAACAAATCTGCATTTCTGGGAAACATACTGCATTTCTGGGAAACATACTGCATTTCTGGGAAATTTCAGGGGTTTTAAATTTTTATGTAAAACTTGTGAAAAGTATAAGGGAGCCTCAATAATACTATCCAAGTATACTGTTGACTTCTCCAAGTAAAATTAAAAAAATATTGACTTTCTCTGTCTATTGGGCTGCTAAAGAAAGCAGAGCATAAGTCCACAATGTTGACATGAGGATAGCTTAAGTTTTATTTATGGTTACAGCTAGCATTTTGGGAAAATCAGAAGAATTTTAAGTTTTTCGTTACATGGTAATGAGTGGTCTAGGACTATTCAAACTTTGGCCTCCATTTTAGTTTCTCTTTAAGTGTGTGCATGTGTTTAGTTTTTAAAAAATCAGACTTATTTAAGAATAATTTACAAATAGTAAAATTTATCCTTTTTAGTATGCAATTCTATGAGTTTTGACAAATGCATATGACTATGTAACCATCACCATAATCTAGTTATAAAATAATTCCCTAATTTTCTCTGTTCAGCTGAACCCATGGTTGGAGTGGCCCCAAAAGTGGTGTCAGGGGAGTTTCTTCAGGGGACTGCCCCCAAAAATCCTGAGATGGGGCCAGTTTGGATTCCAAAGAAAGAAGCACTAAATGCCAGGCTGATCAGTCCAAAGCATTTATTAGGCGAACTTATATGCAGAGGGCTGAAGGGTCCTCTAATTGGACAGCAAGACAGCAGATGTTCTTCCCAGGAATGTCCAGAACAAGGGGGTTGGGTTATGAGGTTCACATGAGGGTTTAAAGAATTTGGTTCAAAGCTGGGGCTAGTTTCTACGTGCTTAGCAACACATTTGCTCTTTCAGTGTTTCATGCAACAACCTAAACAACTTTATCCGTGCCAGGGAATGAATGTTAAAGGCTCCAGCTTGGGTTCAAGCCTGCAGAGGGCAACACGCAGCTAGTCGGGTCACAGAGTGTCAAGGCATTCTGTGTTAGTCAGGACAAAGAAAGAAAGTGGGGGAAAACTGGGGAACACTACACCTCATCCCGTGAAAATTCTCCCATGCCCCTTTGTTGTCAACCCCCATATATATGCTCACACCTCCAGTTGCTGGCAAGCTATGATCTTTTCTCTGTCCCTGTGGTTTTGCTTTTTCCAGAATGTCATATAACTGAAACCATACAGAATGTAGCCTTTTGTGTCCAGTTACTTTAACTTAATGCATTTAAGATTGATGTATGTTGTAGCATGTGTTAGTACTTTGTTCCTTTTTCTTGCTGAATAGTACTCCATTGTATGGATATACCACCATTTATTTATTCATTCACCAGCTGAATGACATTTGGGTGATTTTCAGTTTTTGACAATAATCATTAGAGCCACTATAAATGTTCCCATGCATGTTTTTTTTTTGTAAGTGTGAACACAGATTTTTATTTCTTCTGGATATATACCTAGGAGTGGGATTGTAGGGTCATATGGTAAGTGAATATTTAGTTTAATAAGAAACTGGCAAACTGTTGTCCAAAGTACCTCACCAGCAATACAGGAAAGGGTGCTATCTATTGGGGAGAAGGAAGAACCGCATCCCAGAACTGAGAGACTGAGGGGCAGGAATAGGAGAGTGAGAGGAAGAGGGGGAAGAGAGGGGCATGGGGGAGACTGACAGGTGGAAATAGGGGGTGAGATGTTGGAAGACTAGGGGCAGAGATAGGAAAACTATGGGGCAGAAAACAGAATCTTAGAAGCCAAGAAGGCAAGACATTGGGTTAGGGGAGATAAAGGGGTAGAGATGGAGGAGACAGTGTATTTTTCTCATGAAAATGAATAAATTATTGGTGACATATTTTTATACCTGTATTAATCTTGTTTCCTCCAGCTCCCCTTCTTTTTAGGATCTGCAGTCCGTCCAGGCAAGACTGGGTCTGACTCGTCTGTTTCTCTCCTTGGCAGAGGGTCTTTCTGGCCCCCATTCCTGCTCCTGTAGCTGGAGTGAGCTGGGACCAAGACATTTGTTTAAATGTCATTTTGAAAAGAAAAGAAAAATCAGTAAAGGAAAGTGTGAATACACACCTAAGTTTAGAAACTAGTCGTTAGATAAACTGGCTGTTCAGAAACTGACATTACAACAGGCTTTCTTTAAGCTGGGCTGCTTCTAGCAGGGTCCATTGTAGGCCCCTGGGTCCATCGGGCCCTCCCTGAGGGTTCTGGGTGCTGTCACTTTGCCTCTGTTTCATTTCAGCTTCCCAGGAGGCTGGGGTCCCCTGTAGAGGCCAATTGGAGAGTTTAAAGCTGGAGGGCATGGACATCCCCTGGCCTAGTTCCTCTAATTTGAAAATGATGACACCAGGGTCCCAAGATGAGAAGGGCTTTTTCTGAAGACACACAGTAAGAGAGCCAGGGCCAGAACCTGGGGGCCCTGGATTCCCGGGACAGGCTTCCGTCTTGTTCAGCTGTTTCCTTTCCTATTGTTTCAAAATGCCACCCTCACCTACTGGAGCTCCCACAGCACCGTCTCGGGGCAATGGAGTGACATTTTCTTTTCTCTGCCTTTTTGGAGACAAGATGTCACTCTGCTGCCCAGGCTGCAGCGTAGTGGCACAATCACAGCTCACTGCAGCCTGTAATTTCTGCGCTAAAGCAATCCTCCAGCCTCGCCTCTGGAGTAGCTAGAATTACAGGTATGTGCTGCCACGACCAGCTCATTTTTTAATTTTTATTTTTAGAGACAGGAGTTTTAGTACATGGTGCAGGCTGGTCTCCAACTCCTGGCCTCAAGTGTTCCTCCGGCCTTGGCCTTCCAAAGCACTGAGATTACAGGCACCCGGCCTGGAGTGACTTTTTCTAAGCCACAAGCTAGTGAGAGGCAGTTGGGACTATGGCCTGGGGCTCTTTTGCCTCCTCTGTTTGCCCTGTACCACTCTGCCTTGACTGTTGACTCTTTCAGGTATATCTAAACTCACATGGTCCTTTAGAGCTCAGGTTATTTACTTTAGAAATGAGGAAACCAGAGCCTAGGGACCCATGGTGACTTCTCCCAAGTCACCCAGGCTTGGGTCTTCCCTGTTTTCAAGTTTAAGGCCAGGCAGGATGGACAGGTCCTTCCACAGCTCCTCCTTCTCGATGGTGCTCGGGGCACTGAGCTGGCTCGGAGCACTGCTGGCTCCACCGAAGTTGGAGCCAGCCCTGAGCGCCCCAGGCCCTGCCCAGGACTGAACTCACTTTTTGCACAGGTGAAATTGCTGGAGCTGGTGCGGCCAGTGTCCTGTCTGCCCTGACCAACAAAGCCATAGTGAAGAAGGAACTGCTGTCTGACGTGGCTGGGAGAGATAACTACAGGGTCAATAACAAACACGATGACAAATACAGGCCACTGCCTTGCAACAAAATCGTCAAGCGGGCAGAGGAGTTGGTGGGGCAGGAGTTGCCTTATTCGCTGACCAGTGACAACTGCGAGCACTTCGTGAACCATCTGCGCTATGGGGTCTCCCGCAGTGACCAGGTGCATCTTCAGACTGTGTCCCCTTCCCAGGAGCCAGGCCACTCCCTCAGCTGCCAGAGGCTGGGTCCCTGCTGGGGCCAGGGCGGGATGGAAATAGACATGAGCAAGACAAAATAGCAGATATGAAACCCCTGCCCTTGAGGGTGTCACATTTGGGGTGGGGACAAGGGTGGGGGGATATGCAAGTTGGCAATGTAGACCAGTGCAGTGGGTTGGGGGGGTGGCCACAAAGGGAGTCACAGCCTGAAACAGCCCTCCACAGCCCTAGAGGCAGGCTTTATGATTCCCACTTTACAGATGGGGAAACTGAGGCTCACCATGCTTAAGTAACTTGTCCAAATTCATTGAACTCCTAGTTATTGAGTCTCTAGTCCATGTCAGCCATGGTGAAGAGGGGGAGTTAAAACTACATGTGTTCTCTCCAAGGGCCCAGATCAAGGAAGGCTTTGTAGAAGAGGTAACAGCCGAGCCCAGCCTGATTTAATTATGTTGATTAATCTGAAAGAAAATGAGCTGGAGATTACCAGGGAATGGGAGCAATAAGGGCTATAGGCAGAGGGAACAGCGTGAGCCAGGAAGGGGAAAAGCCCAGGTCATATTGGGCAATTTTTTTCTGTAAAGGGCCAGATAGTAAATATCTTAGATTTTGTGGGCCAGGTGGTGTCTGTCTTATTACCCTGCTGCCGTAGCTTTGCAGCACAAAAGCAGCCACAGACAACATATAAACGAACAGGCAAGGCTGTCTTCCAATAAGTGTATTATTTATTTTTTACAAAAAGAGTTCACAGGTTGGATTTGACCCAGGGGCCATAGTTGGCCAACGTTTGGATACAGGGTCTCACAAACTTTTTTTTTTTAAATACAGGGTCTCACTCTGTCACCCAAGCTGCAGTACATCACGTAGAGTTCGATCACGGCTCACTGCAGCCTCGACCTCCCGGGCTCAAGCAATCCTCCCACCTCAGTCTCCTGAGTGGCTGGGACGACAGGAATGTGCCACCATGCCTGGCTAATTTTTGTATTTTTCTGTAGAGATGAGGTTTTGCCATGTCATCCAGGCTGGTCTCGAACTCCTGGGCTCAAGCAATCCGCTTGACTCGGCCTCCCTTGGGATTACATGAGTGAGCCACCACACCCAGTCCAAGACAACTTAAAAAAGCACATATCCTTTCATACATTCTTAGATGACATCAAACACTTAAAAAAATCATAAATGTAAAACATTTGTAAAGGAAAGGATGGATTTGGGTATATTGCATATTACATATTTGTGTACGTATTTTCTTCACAATCTTGGAGTTGCACATTTAGCTCATTCAGTTAGGAAAAAATGTCTTCCGTGTAAACAGTCAAGCCAGGTGTTATTTTCAAACCAATCAGCCTAATCAGGCTTATTTTGACATTCAGAAAAAAACTGACAATTTTTCAATTCAAATGAATGTATTAATGCACAGTTCCATGACAACCATCTCACTTTAGAATTCTCATTCTAAAGTAGCAGACAGATGAGGCAGGAGCCTCGACGTGGTTGCACATTCCTTTCTGAAGCCCTCCCTGTTTAGGAGCAATGCATTCTTGAATCCTCCCTTACTGGTGTCTAGGAGTGTCTACACCTTAGCCTGTGCACCATAGATTCAGGGCACGGAAGGATTTAGCTCTTAGGAGAAGGAGAGGTGATAAAAAGGGGAGATGGGCAAGGAAAATCCACAACTTCTGGAAACAAGTGCCCCAGGAGAGAGGCCAGGCTATTAACTGAGAGCGTGCCAGGCCATGCTGGGCATGGGGGCATGGTGGGACATGCTCTGGAACTCAGTGGGAACCCTGCTGACAGGGTCTCCCCTCGGTTGAGCTGAGGAGGGTGGACCTATCTTTGGATGGGAGGGGTGTCGGAAAGGGATTGGGGATGGGCTGCCTTATCATGCATCTAAAAGCTCTTCTATAGGCCGTGCGGAAGCCACGAAATCAATCTGGAAGACTCCAGTTTTAGGAAGTGGTTGGCCCTCTGCTGTGCTTCTGAGGGGTCAGAACTCAAGCGGATGGGGAAGACTCAGGGGAGGCAGTTTTCTCTGATTTAGTTTGTCCCTTGTCCTTGAGCCTCTCTTGTTGAACTTCATCTGCTGCAGGTCACCCATTAACTTGCCTTTCTTTCTTCCTCTCCCTCCTTCCTCCTCATCTGACTCTGCGTGTCTGGAAGGACCCTCCTCTGTCTGTCTCTAGCTCTCGCTCTGTAAGAAAGTGGACTTGTGAGAACTGCAGGACTCTTGGCACACAACGCCATGCAGCCCCTGCTCTAATAGATGACCGAGCTCTAGCACTGCTTCTAGCAAAATAAGGCTGTGCCCGTAGGATGGCCCCAGCCCCACGATAAATGCCTGCCTAAGAAAGCCGTCTGCTGCCAGGAGAATTTACCGTTTGTTCTAACCAACACCGGACAGAGACGCTGGCCCTTTCTTAGAGTGTTTATTAAAAAGGACTTGTAATTATGAATCCTTCCTCTGTCCCTTTGAAACATAGATACAGTCATCTCTTGGTATCCATGGGTGGGGGAGGGATTGATTCCAGGATCCCCTGAGGACACCAAAATCCATGCATGCTCAAGTCCCTTGTATAAAATGGTGTGATATTTGCATATAACCTGTGCACATCCTCTCATGTACTTATTTTATTTTAGAGACAGCATCTCACTCTGTCACCCAGGCTGGAGTGCAGAGGTGCTCCACTGAAATGTGACCTCAGCCTATTGCAGCCTCGACCTTCCTGGGCTCAGGGGATCCTCCCACCTCAGCCTCCTGAGTAGATGGGACTACAGGCACACGCCACCACACCCGGCTAATTTTTGTATTTCTTTTTCGTAGCAATGGGGTTTCACCACATTGCCCAGACTGGTCTCAAACTCCTGGGCTCAAGTGATCCACCTGCCTTGGCCTCTCAAACTGCTTAGGATTACAGGCATGAGCCACTCATAATTACTCATAATACTCAGTGCTAAATGCTATGTAAATAGCTATACTGTATTTTTAAAATGTGTATTATTTTTTATTGTTCTTTAAAAAATTTTTTTTTTTTTTTTTTGAGACGGAGTCTCGCTCTGTCGCCCAGGCTGGAGTGCAGTGGCCGGATCTCAGCTCACTGCAAGCTCCGCCTCCCGGGTTTACGCCATTCTCCTGCCTTAGCCTCCCGAGTAGCTGGGACTACAGGCGCCCGCCACCTCGCCCGGCTAGTTTTTTGTATTTTTTAGTAGAGATGGGGTTTCACCGTGCTAGCCAGGATGGTCTCGATCTCCTGACCTCGTGATCCACCCGTCTCGGCCTCCCAAAGTGCTGGGATTACAGGCTTGAGCTACCGCGCCCGGCCACGTGAGTTCTTTACTCTGTCCATCCTCAGTCTCCTCTGGAAAGTGGGAATTAGAATCACTACCTCCTAGGGTTGTCAGGCAGATTAAAAAAATACTGGGCCTGGGCCGGGCGCGGTGGCTCACGCCTGTAATCCCAGCACTTTGGGAGGCCGAGGTGGGCGGATCACGAGGTCAGGAGATCGAGACCATCCTGGCTAACACGGTGAAACCCCGTCTCTACTAAAAATACAAAAAACTAGCCGGGCGTGGTGGCAGCGCCTGTAGTCCCAGCTACTCGGGAGGCTGAGGCAGGAGAATGGCGTGAACCCGGGAGGCGGAGCTTGCAGTGAGCTGAGATCGCGCCACTGCACTCCAGCCTGGGCGACAGAGCGAGACTCCGTCTCAAAAAAAAAAAAAAAAAAAAAAAAGTACTGGGCCTGGAGAGTTCCCAGCACAGTGCTGATATCTAGAAAGCAGCCATTCTCACAGTCTTCACCTCTACCCCCCACCCCATGTTGTTTCCCCCAGTCACTCCAGCGCTGGTCTCTCAGAGACAGTGGCGCAGGCAGGGGCGGACCCACAGGATCGCAGCAGGCTGTCTTGGCTAGCTCCCAAAAGCTGTGCCAAGCACACCGACCCTCAGGGGTCAGCCTCACATCTCTACGGTTTTTTCAGCGTATCCTCTTCCTTCTGCAGAACCATTTCCTGTCAGCACATAAGTGAGGCAATCTTACTTATTAAAGCACACCCTCCGTGCTCCTCACGGTCCAGCATTCATTCAGCAGATGAATTATGAGTGTCGACTCTGTGCCTGGCAGTGGGATCAGCACCTGGGACATTGAGACCAATCCAGGCGAGGTCCCTGCCCTCAAACCTTGGGTAGTGAGAGTTCCCAGGGGTGATTTCCCAATTTTACATCTGCCTTAAGGGCCCCAGTCGGCCAGCCCTGACCTAGAACATCTGGGCACTGCCCCTCTGTCCTTGCCACAGCCACACTCTGGGGGTTTATTATGCTTTTTGCATAATAAATTATTATTATTTAAATTAAATTAAATAATTAAATATTATTTAAATTAAATAATAAATTATTATTTAAATTATTAAATCATTTAAAATTAAAATTATTTCAAAATTTTTAAATAAAAATTAAATTAAAATTATTTAAATTATTTAAATTATTATTTAAATTATTTTTATTATTTTTTAAGACAGGGACTCACTCTGTCACCCAAGCTGGAATGCAGTGGTGTAATCTTGGTTCACTGCAACCTCTGCCTCCTGGGTTCAAGTGATCTTCCTGCCTCAGCCTCCTGAGTAACTGGGACTACAGGTGTACACCACCACTCTCAGCTTTTTTTTTTTTTTTGTATTTTTTGTAGAGATGGGGTCTCACCATGTTGCCTAGGCTGGTCTGGAACTCCTGGGCTCAAGCGATCGGCCCATCTCGGCCTTCCAAGGTGTTTGGATTGCAGGTGTGAGCCATGGCGCCCGGCCTATTATGCTTTTAATACCCACAGGGTGTATCTGGTTTTCCTTCTTTGACTCTGTGTATATCACACCTATGGCTTTGTTCTTCCATTCATTCTGTGCCCACCAGACATCTCCACTCCTCTTTCCTGGGTGGCCTGACCTCTTGGCATCCCCTCTCCCAGCCAATATTTGTTCCCTCTGTGATTCATATGAAGAGGACTGGGCCAGATGAGTCTTTCCTGAGCCGTAGTTTCCTGGTGTATGTATCGTGGTCCTGCCCTGATGCTGAGTGTGCTCTGCCTTCTCTTCCGCTGCAGGTCACTGATGTAGTCACGACAGCAAGTGTGGCAGCAGGCGTGCTGGCTGCTGCAGGCCTTGTGGGGTTGCTGCTGGCCAGAAGCAAGCGGGAAAGGCAATAAATCCAAGAAATTGTCCCAACAACAACCAATTCTTATGGAGGAATATTATCTAGCCAGCAGGAGTGGAGTTTGGCTTACTGATTTTACTGTTTTGTGTTCATGAATCTTTATTTTAATGGAGTTAAAAGCATAGGAAAATTTATTTGGAAATGCAGCTTAGTATGAATTCTATTAAAGACATCATTGGGCTCTGCTATGGACTGAATGCTTGTGTTCCTCTCACACCCCAAATTCATATGTTGAACTCTAACCCACCTGTGGGAGGGTATTGGAGGTGGGGTCACTGGGAGGTAATTAGGTTGTGAGGGTAGAGCCTCTAGGATGGAATTAGTGTTCTTATGTGAAAAGGAAGAGTCCAGACCAGGCACAGTGGCTCATGCCTGTAATCCCAGAACTTTGGGAGGCCAAGGCGGGAGGATCACCTGAGGTCAGGAGTTCAAGACCAGCCTGGGCAACATAGTGAAACCCCATCTCTACTAAAAATACAAAAATTAGCCAGGTGTGGAGGCAGGTGCCAGTAATCCCAGCTACTTGGGAGGCTAAGGTATGAGAATTGCTTTAACCCGGGAGGCAGAGGTTGCAGTGAGCCAGGATCATGCCATTGTACTCCAGCCTGGGTGACAGAATGAGACTCTATCTCAGAAAAAAAAAAAAAAAAAGAAAAGGAAGAGACCAGAGCTCACACTCTCTCCACCACGTGAGGACCTAGTGAGAAGGTGACTGCAAGCCAGGAAGATTCTCCAGGTGCTCTCAGCATAACTGTCACCCTGACAAGTGGCTGCCCTGAACACTTACTCCCTCCCTCCCTCCACCGCCCCAGGGAAGCACAGGTCTCCCCCTGGAGGATGCTTCTGGGGTGCATCCGCCATCTTTGGTTTCACCAATTTCTTCACAGAAAGTGAGAGAATGGGGGGCTGAGCAGCTCCTGACCTTTCTGCCCACAGCTTCAAGCTTGCACTGAGTGATGCTGCTCCAAGGCCTGAGCCTGCGAAATCTGCAGTGGGCAGACAGGAGCTATCCTGGGACATCAAGCAAGGCAGCGGGTGAGACTGCCCATGCAAGTCTCATCAGAGAACATTCCAGTGGCCTGACCCAAATAACTGACTTTTGGGTCAAATTGACTTGAAGGGAATCCAGAACCTTCGCTTAGTGACTGTGTGACCTTGGGTCACTGGCTTAGACTCTGAGTCTAGTTTCCCTTTCTGTCCACACAGTATTAAAACTGCTCACCTCCCGGGAACTATGGAGAGCACGTAGCCTGAGGACGTGGCTAGTGATTTTGACTTCAGAGTGTGTAAACACAGAACAGCTGTTGTGGTCAATTTGGGCACGTTGGCCAAAACAGAGATGGCAGGAGAAGCTGTGTTTAATATCCCTTTCTTTGATGAGCTGGAGCCAGAGCCCAGGGCCCTATCCCTGGTCCTTGTCCTTCCACATTGCACTTTCATGACGGCTTCCTTCTTCTCCTATGTCTTGAGTGCCAAGGGTCAGGGCTCTGCAGGAGGGGCCAGGTCCAACCATGGGACTTCCTGATGGTTTGAGGAGATCTTTGCAGGAACTAAGACCCTCCCTACTCATGTCTTAAATTAGTTTCTCTTACCCCAAAATGAGACTTTAAGCCACCCAGGAAAGAGGATAATAGGGCAGGCAGCACCGGGAGCTCCCCTGCTCCTCCTGCTCCTCCTATGTCCTGGTTGTCTCAGATCCCAACCACCTTCAGAGCACTTTCTGGTGGATGCACATAAGCAAAACATTTCATTGTCCATGAGGCAGGAGGGCAGCACTAGGGCCTCTCTGTGTCCTGCCAGCTGTCCCGTCACTCCTGGCTGGGGAGAGGGATGCTGTCTTCGAGAGTGACACAAACAACAAAGGATAATCCAGTCCTACCACACACAGCCCAGGATTCCTGTTTCTCCAGCACCAATCAGTTTCTTAAAAATTTCTTGAGCTGAAAAACAGCTTGTGGAAGGAATATATGCATGCTCTCTTCAGCCACTTTTATTTATTTATTTATTTTTTGAGACAGGGTCTCTCTCTGTTGTCCAGGCTGGAGTGCCGTGGTGCGATCTTGGCTCACTGCAACCTCCGTCACTGGGTACAAGTAATTCTTGCATCTCAACCTCCTGAGTAGCTGGGACTACAGGCACCTGCCACCATGCCTGGCTAATTTTTGTGTTTTTAGTAGAGATGGGGTTTTGCCATGTTGGTCAGGGTGGTCTCGAACTCCTGACCTCAGGTGATCCACCCGCCTTGGCCTCCCAAAGTGCTGATATTACAAGTGTGAGCCACCGCACCTGGCCTTCAGCTACTTTTAATCTTAGCAAAAAGATTTGCTGAGACCAAGGACTGTCCAGAGGTGGTACAACCATTTAATGAACTTATGAAAAAAATGAAGTATGCTTTTGTTACATATATATGTATAATATATATAAAATATGTATTATATATGAGTGTGTGTGTGTGTGTGTATATATATATATATATATATTCCACATTTAGTGAAATCTAGTTCATGGAAGTCAGTCCAGAGAGGTCTGGAACTGGTTCAGTGTATTTCTCAACTTCACAGCAACAGAATCCTGGTGTATATTAACCTTTGGTGGCCACAACATTTTTTTGAGAAGAGTGGTCATGTTTTTTATTTTTATTTTTTTGAGAAGAGTGGTCATGTTTTATATTTTTATTTTTTACTTGTACTTTTTTTGATCATAGCTCACTGCAGACTTGAACTCCTGGGCTCAAATGATCCTCCCGCCTCAGCCTCCTGAGTAGCTGGGACTATAGGCACACACTATAAGTGTTAAAGAAAGAGGAAAGAAACACAAAAAGGGGTTCAACCGTCAAAGACAGGTTTATTTAGAGAATAAACCTGAGAGGAGCTTCTGGTTGATTTTGGTCATGAGTGTTCTAACGGACTAAGGATATTTAAGAGTTTAGGAAGTGGGAAGATCATTGTAGGTTTGGAATGTTTCTATGTGAGGGAAAGTTTACTGTAGGGTTAGAATGTCTCTGGTCAGAGGGGAGCCTATCTTGGGGTTGGCATGTTTCTGGTTGGAAAGGGTTTTATCTTAGGGTTGGAATGTTCCTGGTTATCCTGGGAGTTGGTTTCCCAGCATAGGGAAATGTCCTGATGTCCTGGAGATGATGTTCTGGGGCTGGATTTAGGCAGTTTTTCAATTAACGGGAACATAGAATGTTGATGTTTGTCCAAGATGGCGATGGTCCTTCTCTGTCATGCACCACCACACCTGGCTAATCTTTTTTTATTTTTAATTTTTATTTTTTTGTAGAGACAGGGTCTTACTATGTTGCCTAGGCTGGTCTTGAACTCCTGGGCTCAAGAGATCCTCCTTTGGTCTCCCAAAGTACTGGGATTACAGGTGTGTGCCCCTGTGCCCGGCCCTGTTTTCCTACATATTAGTTAATAAATTTGTTAATTAAATAAACCACTATCTTTTTTTCCTTTTTGAGAGATGGAGTTTCACTATGTTGCCCAAGCTGATCTCGAACTCCTGGGCTCAAGTAATCCTGCCACAGCCTCCCAAGTAGCTGGGATTACAGGTGCATGCTACTGTGCTTGGCTTGTCATCCATCATCTATCAAGTGGTTATAGAAAGTTAAGCATTGTACTTGATGCTGGGGTCCCAGTGGTACCAAACTTGGACTGTTCCAAAAATACTGGCAGGGAAAGGCACATTCGTAAAATAACCACATGGATCAGTGTTCACTGCAACTGTGAGAATCACATGAAGTGCAGACACATGGACATCTGAGACTCCTAACGGGGATCTGACCTAGTCATGGAGGTCAAGCACACCTTGGAAGGGCCTGGATGTTCCCATTGTCCAGCACACTGGAACAATTGATCCTGGACAGGCAATGAAATCTGGGGAGGTGAGCCTTAGATCACAAGAAGTGAGAAAGCCTTCTTCTCTTGCTGTGCCTTCTGGTTTTTAGACCTGGACTCTGGGTAGAGCAGCTGGGCCCTCTGATGTGGAGGTAGCCCTGGAGCAAGGCAGGCATGGATGCTTCTGCAATCCCCAAATGGAGCCTGGTATTTCAGCCAGGAATCTAAGCAGATCCCCCTCTAATTGTAGCAATGATAAATTATTCTCTTTGTTCTTCAACCTTCCAATAGCCCTGAGCTTCCAGGGGAGTCTCGTTAATCATTATAGCCTGGTCTCCACTGTGTTGGTGAATTAAGGGATCAACCAGCTCGCTCACGCATGAAAAAGTACAACCCAGGGGAGGGTGATGCCCTCAGTCCTGAAGGCAGAGTGGTGGTGGCTGCAGTGACCACCATGGAAGCGGCCACTGAGTAGGGTCACTGGTGGTAGAGGCTGGAGTGAGGAAGCACAGAAACATGGGGAGCTGGGCACTTCCGGAGCCACACCCAGGGCATGCTGGAAGTAGTGGAGGGAGATTTAGAGGTAGCTAATTCTCAGCATTCCACACAGGACCAGCTTGAGCCATGGCAATTTGGGCTTGGAAAGAATATTACTCCATCTAGTAGTCACAGGTGGGTGAGAACTCAGACCTTTGAGCTAAAAAAAAAAAAAACAAAAAACTTTCTAAAAAGAGGGCCAGTTGAGGAAGGGAACGGGGAAGATGCTGGTAGATGCGTAGGTGTTGTGAGTGGATTTAAGCACCACATGAGACTATACCGGGAGGTAATTAAGTTTTTTTTTTTACCTCCCTGAGAGTAAAATTAATGACATGCAATTACATCAATGTTATGTCTGTGTAGAATGATAAAGATAATTCACTGAACATCTGTTACGTACCAGACATGGGGCTGGGTGCCGTGTATGCATTATCTTAGGTGATCCTCCTGACATCACCTGACATGGAAGAAATGAGTTTCAGAGAATCAACAGCCTTCTCCAAAGTCACCCAGCTGGAAATTGCTGGAACTATCCAGTGGGTGTTCACTCAATGTTGCTTTCCTCCTTTGTGATTCAGAAGTCTATAAAAACATGGTAGAATTCCTTTCTGAAGGGACAGATGGCTGTTTATTGATCCTTCAATCTTATTTCAATTAGATCATACTTTCACCAGCGAGAGAAGGAAACAGAGGAAAGGATCTAGAGAGAGCCTGAGACAGAGCACGAGGGTCAGGCTGCTGGAGGTGTGGGGGAGGCCTGGGACCCCCACATCTCCACTGGGACCCCCACATCTGCTTCTAATACAGGATTTTGTGGCTGCTTCAGGCTGTCACTTTTGGTATTTCATAATCGCAAAAGAGCATCCAGCAACAGCCGCTCCAATCATCGCGAACGCACCGACTTCAGCCGCGGCATTTTCCACCTGCAAAGCAAGCAGCTTTTGTTGAGCGTTCGCAGCAAGCCAGGCTGGCACTTTCTCCCTCCCAAGGGCCTGGAACTCCTCCCCGTCTCCCCTCTCTCCTGCCTCCCCTACGGCCTGGCATCTCCTCTTTTCTCTCCCAGCTGACTGGCTCAGAATCCTCTCCCAGAGAAGCCGTTGGCTGTATCCCCAGGGACTCCATTTTCTGGGCTGTGACCACTTCTTGGTGTTGGGTTTATCTGGGCTTGTCCTTAGAATGTGCCCATGAGATCCTTTTGAGAGAGCTTCCAGGTGAGGACATTTGTTCGGATTTGCGGCGAGGAAGAAGGTTTGTGCCTCACTTCCTAGGGCCAGAACTCCAGAGGCCAGACTGGGGACTGTTTTGCAGTCTGAGTCCTCCTTGAGCTACACCGTTGCACAGGGAGGGCTGTGGCAGAAGCTGAGGGGAGACTTAGGGAGGCCATGGCCATATGCGTGCCCTGGGGTCACTGTGTACTATTCCCAACTGCAGCCTGGAAACTTCCATCTCCAGCTCTACTTCAGCCTAAACTCCAACTCCATGCCTTATCTCCACCTGGGCCTCTAATGGGCACCTCAGACATCACATGCCACGCCAAACTCTCGATTTCCCTCCCCAAAGCCTCTCCTCCTGCCATCATCCCCATCTCATCAAGGACGCGCATCCATTCAGTCCCGCAGGCCAGGGGCCCTGAGCTGCTACACGGCAGGCATCACAGGCACAGACTCTAGAAAGGACAGCCGGGGTTTCAATCCTGGTTCTGCCACTTATTAGTTGTGTGTTTTGGGGCAACAAATGTGAAAGACTATGAAGAGGCAAGGGATGGAGGCTGCAGATCTTACACACAAATGTCCTTGAGCTCTTACACAGGTCCATGGACCCTGAGCGTCCCTTGCCTAAGTGCTCTTTGGGGGGTTGTGGGACCTGTCACGGTCCTGGGTTGGCCCAGATTCTCCTGATGACCCCTAGAACTTCAGGAGTCATTTTCAGGATAGGGTTTAGAGGGGAAGGATCCTCAGAGGTCCTCCATCCACCCACTCTGCACATGGAGAGGCCTGGAGGGGAAGGGACCTGTCCAAAGACCCTCTGTGGATTAGAAGCAGATCTGGCATTGGAGCTCAGAGGTCCTGACTCTCAGTCAGTGGGTCTCCAAGAGGCTGCGTTTGCATCATTCACGGTGATCGCCTGGTTGCATAGCCCAGTGAGTCCAGCCCCAAGCAGACCTCCCCAGGGGAGATGGATTATCCAGAGAGATCCTTACCTGTTGACAGTGGGACCTGCCATATCTCAGCTTGGTGACAAAGTGTTCACAGTTCCTGCTCACAATACTGTACTTCATCTTCTGACCAACCAACTCCTTGGCAGAACTGATGATCACCCCCACGGGCAGTGGTTTGAACCTACGGTCCAAGCTGTTGTTGACCCGATAGTTACAGCCTTCCAGCACATCTTTCAGGAGCTCCTGTTTCACCACTGCAATGCCGCCCGGGACTGAGAAGGCACTGGAGGAGCTAGCCGCAGGGTACCCATCTGCAATCAGAGGCATTCTCACTGGCAGGGGAAGGTGAAGTAGGGAGAGAAGGGCTTGAAATCTCCACTAGGGAACTACTGCTGTTTATCCTTTCACAAATGTGACTGGAGGGTTCACAGATTTGGCTTTTTTTTTTTTTTTTTTTGGACGGAGTCTCGCTCTGTCGCCCAGGCTGGAGTGCAGTGGCGCAGTCTCAGCTCACTGCAAGCTCCGCCTCCCGGGTTCACGCCATTCTCCTGCCTCAGCCTCCCGAGTAGTGGGACTACAGGCGCCGGCCACCACGCCCAGCTAATAGATTTTGCTCTCTCTTTTTTAATCAAATAAGGTGTGAATGTTTGTTCAAGTCAGTGAATGTCATGATTGCCAGTGGCTGCTACCATATTCCATGCTATGCATGTGCATCACTTCTGTGGCCAATCCCCTGTTATCAGTCATTTAGGCATTGGAAAAATTTTCATCATTATAAGCAATGATGGTAAAGCATATTTATTACCTGTTCAGCTTTGTACACTCGTGTTTTGGAAAAAGATCCACTTCGTTTAGTACCCACTGTTTCAGTTACCATG
Organism: Macaca nemestrina; assembly: GCF_043159975.1. Taxonomy (NCBI): domain Eukaryota; kingdom Metazoa; phylum Chordata; class Mammalia; order Primates; family Cercopithecidae; genus Macaca; species Macaca nemestrina. The sequence goes on from NC_092136.1 coordinate 10,885,414, forward strand.
CTGTGCTGTTACACATACTTCCTAATTTAATTTCCTTTTTAACTTTCAAGGAAAATACTATCATCTCAATTTAAAAACCAGTATCGGGCTGAGAGAGATATCATGAGACTTTTCCGTGCTGTGAGAAGTCCTAGAATCAGGATGTGAAACTGCTTCTCTTAAGCCCCAAAGGGCAGGTTCCTTCCACCGCACTGAGCTGATGTTGAGGGAATCCTTTGTAAAGTGTCTTCTGTCCTACAATCTGGCACAGTTCTAGGCACATAGAGAGGTACACAGAAGAGCTGTCAACCAATGGAACCCCAATTGCATTATATAGTGACTCCAGGTGTTATTTTTATTAAAATGGATAGTACCTAATGCGCACAATAATTAGGTGTGTTACCTCTCTTGCCCCGTTTCTAATCTCAAGGCTGATGTTTGCACTTAGAACCCAAATAAGAAAATCCTGTTGGCTGGGCACAGTGGTTCATGCCTGTAATCCCAGCACTTTGGGAGGCCTACACGGGTGGACCACTTGAGCTCAGGAGTTCGAGACCAGCCTGGACAACATGGTGAGACCTGTTGTGTTTTCCCTACAAAAAACACAAAAATTAGCTGCGCAGGGTGGCGCATGCCTGTCGTCTCAGCTATTCAGAAGGCTGATGTGGGAGGATCACCTGGCCTGAGCTCGGGGAGGTCAAGGCTGCAGTGAGCCATAATCACATCACTGCACACCAGCCTGGGAGACAGAGTAAGACCCTGTCTCAGAGGGAAAAAAAAAAAAGAAAGAAAGAAAGAAAAATTGTCTTTAAAAAGCCTGTTTACGGCTGAGTGTGTTAGCTCATGCTTGTAATCCCAGCACTGTGGAAGGCCGAGGCAGGCGGATCACGAGGTCAGGAGATCGAGACTATCCTGGCCAACGTGGTGAAACCCATCTCTACTAAAATACAAAAAATTAACTGGGTGTGGTGGTGTGTGCCTGTAGTCCCAGCTATTCGGGAGGCTGAGGCAGGGGAATCACTTGAACCTGGGAGGTGGAGGTTGCAGTGAGCTGAGATTGTGCCACTGCACTCCATCCTGGTGACAGAGCAAGACTGCCTCAAAAAAAAAAAAAAAAAAAAAAGCCTCTTTACATCCTGCAGGTTAGGCACAAAAAGGACCATGTGTCTTCATTGCCATGCTTTGTCTTACAAGGTCCCTGAAGGTCATCTGGATTAAGTGGGCTTGATTTACTATTTTCCTCAATTCAGACATTTTTACAACCCTGCCTGGGAGATGATGGGTTGGAGAAAACTGATAAGATGCAAATGTCTTGCTCTGATAGTGATGGGAATGGTTTTTGTCCAGTGACAGTGTAAATGCTTAGTGAAAAGAGAACATCAAGAGTTATGTAGTGGCATTGCCTTAGAGAATATGAACTTACCTGCACCTACCTAATTTGGCAGTCTCATTGTCTCATTTCTGCATTTTTGTTATTGTTTTTTGAGACAATGTCTTGCTCTGTCACCTAGGCTGGAGTGCAGTGGCACCGTTTCAGGATCTCGGCTCACTGCAACCTCCATCTCCTGGGTTCAAGCAATTCTCCTGCCTCAGCCTCCTGAGTAGCTGGGATTACAGATGCCCGCCACTACCCCCAGCTAATTTTTGTATTTTTAGTAGAGATGGGATTTCACCATGTTGGCCAGGCTGGTCTTGAACTCCTGACCTCAAGTGATCCGCCCACCTTGGCCTCCCAAAGTGCTGGGATTATAGGAGTGAGCCACTGTGCCTGTCCTCTGCATTCATTTTTTCCCCTTTCATTGACTATCCATACATATGTTTCCTTCATTCTGCTTTTAACTGGCTATGTCATCTTGCTGCTTCTGTTATTAATGAGTTAAATAAATCATTGGTATTGCTTACTGTGCATTTGTATGAGAATTTTAAAAAAATGTATAAACCTGTGAGAATTGCGCCCATTAAGGAGCAATTAAGTACGTAATATCAAGACACCTGGTTCTGTGAAAACATATGAAGCAAAGGATCTAGCACGGAGAAACATTGTTCCTTTTGAGAAACTTTCTTCTTTAAGACCTAAGAAACCTGGCTGGTTTAAGTCGTATGAGATTCTGCATGCTAAGTTAACTGACTTTGAGCTAGAGAGATCCCAATGCTGAAGCAGCCCAGCTTTGCTGGGGGAGGCAATTGTCTCTTCTATTCTGCCAGAACCTATGGAATGCACTGTGTCTACTCCCTGGGACATATGTGTGTACAATCTCATCAGGCATCCTTGAAGAAGAATGTGTCTCCTAACCCCAGTTTCCCTTTTTTTTTTTTTTTTTTTTTTTTTGAGATGGAGTCTCGCTCTGTCGCCCAGGCTGGAGTGCAGTGGTGCAATCTCAGCTCACTGCAAGCTCCACCTCCCGGGCCGACGCCATTCTTCTGCCTCAGCCTCCCGAGTGGCTGGGACCACAGGCGCCTGCCTCCGCGCCCAGCTAATTTTTTGTATTTTTAGTAGAGACAGGGTTTCACCGTGTTAGCCAGGATGGTCTCGATCTCCTGACCTTGTGATCCACCCGCCTCAGCCTCCCAAAGTGCTGGGATTACAGGCATGAGCCACCGTGCCTGGCAAGTTTCCCTTTCTTAACTGTCTTTCAGTGGCTCTCATTATCTTGTTGTTATTATTATTTTAATTTTTTGAGATGGAGTTTTGCTCTTGTTGCCCAGGCTAGAGTGCAATGGCACAATCTCAGCTCACTGCAACCTCCACCTCCCAGGATCAAGTGATTCTCCTGCCTCAGCCTTCTGAGTAGCTGGGATTAGAGGCATGTGCCACCACACCTGGCTAATTTTGTATTTTTAGTAGAGATGGGGTTTCTTCATGTTGGTCAGGCTGGTCTCGAACTCCTGACCTCAGGCGATCAACCCGCTTCAACCTCCCAAAGTGCTGGGATTACAGGCATGAGCCACCGCACCCGGCCCTCTCGTCATCCTTTTAACAAATAGTTTGAAAATTATATATTCATCAGTCCTTACCTGGAGGAGCCAGATGGATCACGTAGCCATCTCCTATATACAGGGCCCAGTGCTCATAGCCAAGGCGGAAAATCTCAATCAGGTCTCCCGGTTTGGGCTCCTGCTGTGGCTGCAACAGAAAAGCCAGAGATGGAGTATACGGCCTTCTAGGCAAGAACAGAGACCCTGGCTTGGGGAGCTGCAGCTCATCCTGGAGACGCCTTGCTGATGTTCATCAGCTTCTAGCCCCCATGAGATCCCCAGCCCTGCTGTCACTTTTAGAGGCTCTCCTCAGTGGGGGCACCGGGGGCTGGAAGTCTGGAGAATTATCTTGTGGGATGGGAGAGAGAAGGACCGTCTGGGCGTGTGTGTGGCGCGTGTGTGCTGTGTGTGTGCATGCTGAGGATGCAGATGTATGTGCATAGGTGCATTGTACATGCGCCCCTCAGCAGCCTGACCCAAGAGCCTGCATGGACCAGCACCTTCACTGAGGCCAGGAGCAAGGCTGGGAAGGTGAGTCTTGAGCTCTCCACCCTCTGCAGACTGACCCTCAGTTCCTCATCACTCCTCCTTCCCTGTGCCTCTCCATGGCCCCAAGAGCCACCTCCTCCTCAGACCTTACCCCATCCAGCCTTAGCACACCTGTCTCTTGGAGATGATGTTCTGGGAGACAGGAGCTCACAGCATCCTGCTGGGGCCTGAGTGGGGTCTTATGGGCCCCCCAGCTCCCAGCAGCGAGGGGGCTCTGCACTCACAGAACAGGCCTCTGTGGGAACTTGTCCTACAATAACTGCACCCTCTCCACAGCCCCAGGGGAAGGCATGATCATCCCATGACACAGGTGGGGAAACTGAGGATCAGAGAGGTGGAGAGGCTTGCCTGAGAACACTCAGCTGGAAGGAGGCCAAGCTGGGTCTTCCCTGCACACCCCTCATGCTGGTTCCTGTCTCGCCCACCTTCTTCCCCTTCCTCACCTCTTTCCCACTTCTCCATGTCCTGCCCCAGGGCATAGCAGCCTCATCATTGAAGGATTTTTCCATTTTTGCCCTCTCTATGCCTGTCCTCAGTGGGTGACAGCCTCCGTCTCCCTCATCCCAGGATGTCCCATCCTAGACCTGGGGTCTGCTCTCCTTTGCCCTCTTCCTCACGCCAATATCCAGTCACTAAAACCAATCAGTGTGGACTCCAGAAGCTTCTCCTGGTTGGTGTCCTTGTCAATATCCCATCCACAGCCCCATGTCTGCCTCTGTGACCCCCACAGCCCCCTGACCAGCCCCCGCCACCTGTCCCTGCCACTCCGTATCCAACCCCTCAGAACCCATGGCGGCCTTCCCAAGGGCACATCTGGCCATGACCTTCCTCTGACCTCAGGGCCCAGGACACACCCTGTGGGCAGCTCCCAGGCCCTTCCTGACTGGCCCTTCCTCACCCTCCTCTCCCTCCCTGGGCTCTGCACCCGTAGGCCCACTGAGTGACATTCCAGCCCTTCACTACAGCCCTGGCTTTAGCCTCTGCTACTCTGCACATCTGGGTCTCCCTGCCTCCGTCACTTCCCTGCAGCCACTCTTCCTCTTCCCCTCCCTCACCTGAGAGGCTGCCCTGATGGTCCCAGCCTGGCTCAGCTGACCCGCCACCCCACTCCCAGGCCCTGGGTCCCTGGGGGCCTCTGCTGCTCCCTGCAGTGGTCAGGTCGAGCTGCAACTCCCTGTGCCTGCCTGTGCCCCTCTGGGCTGTGAGCTCCAGGCAGGCAGGATCCTGTGTGCTCCTCCCTCTCTCCCTCCCTCCCTCCCTTGCACCTCCAGGATCCAGTGAAGGGCCTGGCATAGAATGGGACAAAGGAAATAGACAAGGAAGAGGGAGGGGAAAGGAGCAGGGCCAGGACTCCTGCCCAGTTCCTCCTCTGTGCCTCAGGGCACCGCAGGACCCAGAGATGGTCTCCATGTGGGCTTTTAATGGTACTGCTGAATGTCTAAAACCACAGTCTCAGCTGGTGGCCGTGAAACATGAGCTTTGGCCTAAATAAGGAAAGGGCTCCCTGTGAAAAGCCGGTTTGTGTTGTGGCGCAATAAAGGCCTTCCCCAGAATCACGTGGTGCTGGTGGGTGGGCTGCCTTCTAGAATTTGCAGGACTCTTTCTTGGAATGGTTTTGTTTCTAGTAATAGCCTGAGCCCTGCTGTTCCTTTTCAGTTGCACACCACTGAGCTCAGCCTGCTCTCCCTAGAGCTTCTGCCAGTCGGTACATCTGGGCTGATAGGAGGAGAAATTTCAGTATTCAGAACGCTGCTGAGATTAGAATGCACCTTATAAGGCCAGATGATGCCACAGAGGAACGAGGAGAGAGAAAGCATTGTTTGGGGTTGAGAAGGGACTAAGCCCCCGTCGCGGCAGAAGCAGATGATGTTGGGATTTGTTTGCTTCCCACAACCCAGAGTCCCCCACCTGCCCACACTCTGGCTTCTCCTCGGGCTGAGGTAGACTTGACATCCGGCACCCCACAACCCTCTAATACATGTGAGTCCTGGGCTCCCCGCACTGTGCCAGGTACACAGAGGAGGTGGATTCTGCCCAGAGGACTCCCTGTCCAGCCAGGCAGATGCACTTTTAAAAGACAAATACAGTTTTCCATGACAGCCTTCTAAAGACGAGCTCTGGAGCTGTGTGCCCAAGGCCAGGAGCCCGGACTGGGGCCTTTCCTGGGCGGAGCTGCCCAACTGCTATAGAGTCAGTAATGCAAAGTCCCGAGAAACTTACCGAAGCCATCTCCAAGCCAAGGTGAGGTCTGGTGCTCCGCTGTTTGTGGATCAGCTTTTATGCTGAAAGACAGAATTTCACTTTTACTTTCCTTTTGACACTGTTTCAACCTCACTCAAATACTAAATACTGTTGAAGAGAGACAACTGTTGAAAAGGGAGCTATTTCTCTAGATGAAAGGACTAATCATTTCTTACACAAGTCACGGACTCATTGGTGCTTTAAAGCCACCTTGGGAGCAGCCAGAGTCGAAGGGGAGCCCTGAATTTCTGCCCCTCCTTGAGAAATAAAGGTCTCTTCTTTGTTTTTTTTATTTTTTTATTTTTCTGAGACAGAGTTTTGCTCTTGTCGCCCAGGCTGGAGTGCAATGGTGCGATCTCGGCTCATTGCAACCTCTGCCTCCTGGTTTCAAGTGATTCTCCTGCCTCAGCTTCCTGGGTAGCTGGGATTAAAGGCACCCGCCACCATCCCCAGCTAAATTTTCCATTTTTAGTAGGGACGGGGTTTCACCATGTTGGCCAGGATGGTCTCAATCTCTTGACCTTGTGATCTGGCCCCCATCGGTCTCCCAAAGTGCTGAGATTAGAGGTGTGAGCCAAAATAAAGGTCTCTTCTAACAAGAATCCTGGGCAGCTCTTCCTACTCCAGGAAGGGGAGGCATTTGGAGGCAGGGAGATGTCAATCCCCAGTGCACCCTATAGGATGTTGTCTTGTAATGACACCCAGAAAATATTGGACCAGAAGTCTTGGGAGAAGTCTTGGGGAAAGGCCAGAGGGGGTGCTTCATGCCATGGGGATGCCCTGGAGGTGAGGGCTACCTTAGACCATGTGGAGCCCAGGAGCTCATAGCCCCATTAAAATGCATTTGGGTGCAAGAAGCAGAACTAAACTCAAAGGGGCTTCAACAGCCTGGACACCCATTGTCTCGGTAACAGAAAGGCAGGAAGAGGGTGCCTCAGGTTGGGTCTAGTGACTCACCACGGTCACCAAGGACTCCACAGGCTGTCTCCATTGCACTGGTCCTGGGTCTGCACTGTTGTCCTGCAGGGACTCCCATGGCTGTAGCAGCCTTGAGTGACCCATTTTCACCTGGCTATGCCCAAAAGATGGAGGGAAAGGTGATTCTCATCATTAGTCTTTTTTTCAGGGAGTAGTCCCCCAGATGACCCGTTCCCTTCTCCACTGGCCAGAACTGGGCCATATTTTCACACCCAACCAGAGGCCTAGATAGGTGGATCACTTGAGCCCGGGAGTTCAAGACCAGCCTGGCCAATATGGCAAGACCTGTCTCTACTAAAAATATAGAAAAAAAAAAATCAGTCGGGCATGGTGGCACGTGCCTGTACTCTCAGCTACTTGGGAGGCTGAGATGAGAGGATCGCCTGAGCCCGGGAAGTAGGGCTGCAGTGAGCTGAGATTGCTGTAATGCAGTCTAACCTGGGCAACTGGAGTGTGACCCTGTCTCAAAGCAAAACAGAACAGAAAAACCCCATTTCTGTTGTTTAGGTTAGCACGCCTCTGGATTTCCCTCAAAACACTGCTGAGCGAAGTTGCTGTTCTTGAGCAGAGCCTCCAGGGACCACTGTGGATATCCTGAGGAGGCCTCAGAGCTTTCTTGGGCAGAGCTTCTGCAGGTGCCTTGCCATGGTCAGTTTCTTTGCTGTTTTGTGGCCCTCTGCAGGAGTGTCCATGGTCATTTGTCAGCCACCTTTTGGTTTCAGTCTCTTGTCACGTCTTGGGGGTGTCTGGCCACACAGATGTTATCTTATTACCTCAGTCCATCATACCTGTGTTTATCATTTTGAGGGTTCAGCAGTTTCACTGTAGGCTGAGTCACTTGTCATAAGTGACTCCATTTTGAAATATTTAGGATCACAAAACTCTTTAAGGTGGGGGGGGGCGCCCAACAAGAGTCTGGATTCAACAATCCCAGAGTCTAGGCTTTTGCCTTGTGGCATAATAAAAAATTTTATTTTTAAATGAATTTATGCCTTGTAGCATAAGAAAAGTTTATTTATGACTTATGTGGCATAATAAAAATATATATTTTTGGTCTTTGACTCCAGTTCCAGACACAGAGGTCCTAAGACCCTTGGAATTTCCGGAGTGATAGGATGTCTTGTTATTCAAAAGGAGTCTCTGTCAAATAAACCTGAGTTTATGCTAAAGAGGGGGCTCTTTGTTAAGGAGGGGGAGCTGGATAACTTCAGGATGGGGACTGATCACCATTATTTAATCAATAATGTCTACATCATGAATTCTCCCTAGAAACCCCTACATGATGGGGTTGGGAAAGCTTTGGGGCAGGTGAACACAGATGTGGTGGGAGACTGGCCTGGCTGGAGAGGTCATGGGGGCAAAGATTCTCTGCATGACCACATTTTAGTCAGGTTCCCAAACCTCTTCCTAGGCACATCTGTACTTCCTTGTAAAATCTAATTTTAGCAAAGGACCCTGTCAAGTCAGTTTAGCAGGAACTTCCCACCTTCGGTATCTGACCGGGGTCATCCTCACTATTCTCCAGGTGATGTCTGATCACCCTAGCCTGTCTTCAGCAAGAATCCCGTTAGTGTGGTTTAACCAGAATCCCTCGTGGCCCCGAGGTTTCCTCTTCATAATTTTCCATCCACTGACCTGTATGCTTCTCCTTGCCTATAAATTCCCACTTGCCCATGCTGTGTTCAAGTTTAAGCCTCATCTCTCTCCTGCTGCAAAATCCCAGTGCAGTGGGTATCAAGATTGTATCATTAGATAATTTTTTCTTTAACAATGGAAGCCCTGCACAATCATTGCCCCCCATTTTAGTTTCTTATTAGTTTCTTCCATGTTGCCATTCCTGAGTTGTATCCTTTATAATAAACTGACAATCATAAGTAAAGCAGTTTTCTAAATTTTGGAAGTTGTTCTAGGGAATTATCAAATTTAAAGTTGCTTCAGGGGGTCTCCACCATTTGTAGTCAGCCACGTAGAAATGTGAGTAGCCAAGGAACTCCATTTGTTGCTGAGCCTGGAGCCTGTACCTGTGGAGGCTGAGCCTAACTCTGGATAGTTAGCATCGGAATTGAGTTGGATTGTTGAACACGCAGTCAATGTTGGAGAATTGCAGGACTGATTGATGTGGACAAATGACATGTATTTGGTTGCTATCAGAAGAAACTATACATGCCTGCTTCTGTTACTTGAAAAAAACTGGGGATCATTCATCTGGTAACAAACAACTTTTCATGAGAACACAGGTATTGATCAATAGGAGTTTTATTACTTGGCACAAGTAAGGAGGACACTGGGAGGATTCTCCAAAGCATTCTTCCCTAGGAAAAGTGATAAGAGGTGTCGCAGGACGAGTCACAGACAAAACTCCTCAGACACCAAAATAAAGAAGGAAGGGGTTTATTCGGCCAGGAGCATCGGCAAGACTTCTGTCTCAAGAGCCGAGCTCCCCAAGTGAGCAATTCCTGTCCCTTTCAAGGGCTCACAACTCTAAGGGGGTGCATGTGAGAGGGTCGTGATTGATTGAGCAAGCAGGGGGTATGTGACTGGGGGCTGCACGCATCGATAATTAGACCGGAACAAAACAAGATAGGGATTTTCACAGTGCATTTCTATACAATGTCTGTAATCTATAGATAACAGAACCGATTAGATCAGGGGTCGATCTTTAACTACCAGGCCCAGGGTGCAGTGCTGGGCCGTCTGCCTGTGGATTTCATTTCTGCCTTTTAGTTTTTATTTCTTCTTTCTTTGGAGGCAGAAATTGGGCATAAGACAATATGAGGGGTGGTCTCCTCCCTTAGAGGGTTTTATGGGTGATGGAGAGGGGAGAGGGTTCATCAGCACATACAGAGGAGGGAGTCGCATTGCATAGATGCAGTGAGTCATCATGCCAACACATAGGTTGCATGTTATGGTAATGAAGTTGTAGCTCCTCGGGGTGGAGACTTTAGCATGGTAATGAGGAAAGTTCACTCAGGTTCATCTGTAAGTTGCTGGGATCCCTTAGGAGCTGGTTTTAACCAACCACATGACTGCATTCCATGCAAGTTTTAGGAAGAAACAGGCTGCAGGACGGTAGGCTGTAAAAGGCTGATTGCTCCGTTGATTACATTCCTATAATCCCTGGCAACCCTTCCTGTCTGCTTACACTTCCAGTTCATCACAGCTTGTGCTGAGGTTGAAACAGCTTGTGGTAGATAGTGTCAGGTTTTAGCTTAGAGTCAGTTCCAGGCAGTTGGGGTCTGTGAATTCAGGATTCCAAAACAGCCAGTGGCCTTTCTTCAGCAGCACCAAAGCTTAGATGCGGCAGGAGTGACGGCTGTATTCCGAGTGACAAGCAAGGCTTTCTGAAGCCTGTTCTGCTGTGTCAGACTTGGAGTCCAAACTGACCCACATCAGGTTGGATGATCTGCTCCTAAGGATCAGACATCTGGTCCCACTAGAGCTCATTAGCCACCTAAAACCTTCTTTGAAAAATTCCAGAAGCATATCTCTATCTGGAGACTGCCTCTCTTTCTCTATTGCCTCTTTTTTTCCTAGAGGCTCCAATAGGTAACAATAATAGCAGAAATAATCAGTTATGAAGACTGATTGGTTTTTAATACTCAAAGAATTTAAATTCCAACCAGCCCACTGACAGCAAAAATCTAGGAAGTTGTGCCTCACCATCAACACTGTCTTCTTGTAGCTTTCCCCGATTGGGATGATCCCTCTAGCATTTATGATATTACAAGAATATGATATTTTACATTAATTTATATTGTATATCTAGATGCAATAGCTGCTGTAACCAAGAAAATATTTGAAACAGCGCTCAATAAAAAATTTAGAGATTTATTTAGCTAAGGTTAAGGACACATCCAGGAAAAAAGGAACAGAAAACCATAGGAAACATCTGTGGTTCGTGCTTTTTCCAAAGTGCGTCTGGGGACATCATTATTTAAAGGGAAAAGTGTGGGCATTAGGGGAAAGAGAAAAGGGAGAAAAAGGGAGGGTAGATAAAAGAGGCAAGTGGTTGCATTCCTTTGAGTCTTTGATCAGCATTCACTGAATCTGCATTTTACATGTGAAAGGAGGGGGTAGAGGAATAGTTAATTATGCATTCATTTCGTGCTTAGTGAATCTGCATTTTTATATAAGCAGTCAAATATGCCTTTGTCTCAGGTGAACGAGTGATGACTTATAGTTCTGTCCTTTGTCCCATACCTGTGATGACAAGCTGTCAATTTACATCATCGGAGTGTCATTCAGCAGAACCGTTTTAGGGTAAAGATCTTGGGGCTCACAAAGAATTCTCTTGTGAGCAAATTGTGAGGGAGTTATATAGCTTTTAATATTTGTAGTGATCTATTTAGGAACAAAATGGGAGGTAGGTTTGGGTGACCCAGTTCCTAGCTTGAATTTTCCCTTTGGCTTAGTGAGTTTGGGTTCCGAGATTTTGTTTTCCTTCCCTGCAGCAAAATACAAAGCCATTTAGAAATATATTTTTTTGGCTGGGCGCGGTGGCTCACGCCTGTAATCCCAGCACTTTGGGAGGCCGAGGCGGGCGGATCACAAGGTCAGGAGATCGAGACCATCCTGGCTAACACGGTGAAACCCCGTCTCTACTAAAAATACAAAAAATTAGCCAGGCGCGGTGGCGGGCGCCTGTAGTCCCAGCTACTCAGGAGGCTGAGGCAGGAGAATGGCGTGAACCTGGGAGGCGGAGCTTTCAGTGAGCTGAAATTGTGCCACTGCACTCCAGCTTGGGGCACAGAGCGAGACTCCGTCTCAAAAAAAAAAAAAAGAAATATATTTTTTCCATTGCAAATTTATGTGAAGCCATGGCAGCATTCAGTATTTAGATGTTGGGAAAGACTCTGGCTGGAATTTGAGACAAGAAAACGTTCCTCCTCCACTAACTTACTATAGTAGTGAGGTAGGAGGCTGGCAAGGCTTGCTTTCTGTTTGCAGCCCTGTTGATCCTGTTGATAGGAGCAGGATGTGGTCAGAACAGTAGGCAGTGAAGAAGCCAGCCAAAACTAGCAGATGGTGATAGAAGTGACCTCTATTTGCCCTCACTGCTCATTAGCATAAGACACTCCCACCAGTGCCATGACAGTTTACAAATGCCATTGCAACAAGCCATGGTAATGGCCTGGAAGTTACCTTAGATGGTTCTGGAAACTCTCCACCCTTTTCCACAAAGTTCTGAATAACCTGTCTCTTAATTAGCATGTAATTAAAAGTGGGTATAAATACAGCTGCCAACAGCCCATATGCTGCCAACTCAGCCCACTGCCTATAGGTAAGTCCTGCTCTACAAGAAGCAGTACTGGTTCAAAAAAGTTGCCTTCTCTCACCACAGGCTCACCCTTGAATTCTTTTGTGGGCTAAGCCCCAATTTGGGACCCAAACATGGGACACAGATTTGGCGTGGGACACGGATCCAAATCAGTCCAAATTGGCCCACTGCCTGTCTTACAAGACCCATGAATACAGCTATTCTCATTTATTTTTGTATTGTCTGTGGCTGCTTTTGTGCCACAGTGGCAGATTGTGTGGTCTCCTGGCAGGTGAGGCCTAACATATTTATTACTTGGGTCTCTGCTGACCCCCTGGGCTACAGGTTTATCAATTTTATTGATCTTCTCAAAGAATCAGCTTTAGATTGATTGATTTTTTCTTTTTCTACTTTATTTATTAGTTCTTTTATCTTTATTACATTTTCTTTCTTTGCTTGTTTTGGTTTTCATATGCTTTTTCCACCTTCTGAGTTTCTTGACTATGATTAGGGACCATGATTAGGGAACAAATAGTGTATTTCATTTGAAAAATAGAAACCAAAAAAGAGAAGCAAGTGGAAAATTTAAAACTGAAAAATACAAATCTTAAATGAAAAGTTTACTGGATAATATTAAAAGTAGATTAAACACTCCAGAGGAAAAGTTAAGTGATCTTAAAGAGAAGACAATACAAATCTAAAAACTGAAGCATAGACAGATTAAATGAAGAAAAAGGAGAGAACAGTCTCAGTGATTTGTGAGACAATGTCAAGTGGTCCAATGTATGTGTGACTGGATCTCCAGAAGGAGAGGAGAAAGAAACTGGTACAAAAAAAGCATAAAAAAGTAGTAAGGCTGGCATGGTGCTTACACCTGTAATCCCAGTATTTTCTGGAAGTTGTTATTAGATTTTTTTTTTTTTTTTTTGACATGGTGTCTTGCTCTGTCGCCAGGCTGGAGTACAGTAGTGTGATCTCGGCTCGCTGCAGTCTCTGCCTCCTGGGTTCAAGCTATTCTCCTGCCTCAGCCTCACGAGTAGCTGGGACTACAGGCGTGCGCCACCGTGCTCAGCTAATTTTTGTATGTTTAGTAGAGACGGGGTTTCACCATGTTAGCCAGGATGGTCTTGATCTCTTGACCTCGTGATCTGCCCACCTTGGCCTCCCAAAGTGTTGGGATTACTGGAGTGAGCCACCGAGCCTGGCCCAGATAATATAGGGCCGTATTGAAGGTTGACACCTCCCTGCCTCTAATGCTGCTTCTTCTTGGTACAGAAAGAGTTGCCCAGGATTCTCACTGGGAGAGACCTTGCCTTTTCAAGCAGGGACAGAAATTCAGGGCTGCCTTCCTACCCTGGGTGTTTCCAAAGTGACTTTCTGCGCTAATGATTCCAGCTATTGAGGAGAGTAATTATTATTCTGTCCTTTTACAGGAAATCATTACACTTTCTGCTTAGAGAAATGTTTCCTTTTTTGAACAGTGGTCATTCTGAGCAGTGTCAGCATTTCCTTCTGTTTTTGAAAGTAAAATTATCCACGTCTGTGGGAAAGCTGATCCACAAGCAGCAGACCACCAGGCTCCGCCCTGGCTTCCAGATGGCTTCAGTAAATCCCCCGGAACTTTGCATTACTGACTCTACAGCAGGCGGGTAGCTCCCTCTGTAACGGCTTCAGCCTGGATTCCTGGCTTTGGGTGCACAGCTGCAGAGCTTGTCTTTAGAAATGTTAACCCAAAATACCTGAGATAGGTCTCAGTCAATTTAGAAAGTTTATTTTGCCAAGGTTAAGGATGCACCGGTGACACAGCCTCAGGAGGTCCTGACAACACGTGCCCACAGCTGGCTCTTATACATTTTAGGGAGACGTGAGACATCAATCAGCATATGTAAGATTGCTCCCAAACAGAACGAGGTCTGGCTGTTTGTTTTCGTGGTCCAGTAATGAGATGCAAACAGGCTGGGAAAGAAGGGAATTTATCTCTGCAACCAGTTACAGGGAGAAGGTCAGAGTAACTCACCAGACCAACTCCAACTTACAAGTTTTTTCCAAGTGCTTATATACATTCAGTGTACCTACGAGCCAAAAGCCAGTGTTTCACTCTATCTCATCTTTAACTACAATCCGGGGTCTAGACAGTTACTTTAGAGTCTTGGAAAAATTACTTAATCTAAAATGGGTCCTAGTACAAGGTATGCAAGAACGTCTCCATTTTTTTTTTTTACTTTTATTTTTTGACATGGGTCACTTACTTTAATAACAATATATATATACCATAGTATCACCATGGAATGTAAGTTCAGATTAGACAAGAGAATTTCACAAGTGTGACAACATTCGGTAGTATATAAAAGTTTGGGTATACTGTGTGGCCAAACCAGCTTGCTCATAAGTTATTAATTGATTCCATTATAGGTAATTTGTTTAGTTTAGTGTTTACAATTCTTATGGAAAAAATAAGCAATGCACACATTTAAAAAGTGTTCATTGGCCAGGCACGGTGGCTCATGCCTGTAATCCCAGAACTTTGGGAGGCTGAGGTGGGCAGATCACGAGGTCAGAAGATTGAGACCATCCTGGTTAACATGGTAAAACCCCATCTCTACTGAAAATACAAAAAAAAAAAAAAATTAGCCAGGTGTAGTGGCACACATCTGTAGTCCCAGCTACTCGGGAGGCGGAGGCAGGAGAATCGCTTGAACCCAGGAGGCGGAGGTTGCAGTGAGCTGAGATTGCGCCACTGCACTCCAGCCTGGTGACAGAGCGAAACTCTGTCTAAAAAAAAAAAAAGTGTTCATTTACCTTTGCATGAGTGCTTAAAATACATATTTCTATTTCAAGATGACATTTAAAATTTATTCTAATATAACAGCAGCAAAAATATAATTCACAATTACAAAAGAATTAGAATCCACAAGTTATTCTCATGTTTACAATTGTGATTCTTTAATAAATACCAGTACTATACAGCTCTATTGTAAGCTTTCTAGATTTGGTTTAAACACACACACATAGATACATCAGTTGTGGAAAGCTTTAGAATTTATATGTCATGTACTTTTTGGACAGAGTTCTAAAAGAGCCAGCCAGTCCACCAGACAGGCAGGAAAAAAGTTAAATTAACTGGGGCAAATAGAACTGTTATATAACATCCAAAACCTGTGAGATCCTGCAGCAAACTGGGAGTACTTCAGGGTTGGCCCATTATCTTCTTTAGAACTAAGTTCATCTTCACAGTTTAAGAAGGTGGACATTTCAACACAATCTAGTGCATTTAGGTGACGTGTTTCTTTTATGCTAACTTGATTTCCTTGAATGACCTAGTTAGTAAACTAGTCACTAGTAATTTGGTCACCAGGCAAATCAAGCCTGCAAGAAAGGAAGCCAATATTCAAAATGCTGTGTTACCTTCTAAACCCACTCAAATAGTTTATTTTCCACAATAACACATAACTTCAATAATGAGACGCCTAACTAAAGCAAGCTCGTCCAACAAGATGGAGACAGCATCTCTTCTTCTAAGACTTAGGTTTTGCCCAGAATTCCCAATACACGGAACAGCCCTTACCAACGGTCATTGCTCCTACAACAAAGCGTTGGGCGGCCACACACATGTGGATCAGTTGAAGGGACATTTGAGTATTTCCCCTGCTCTTCAATGTGTATAATCCATATGTAACAAGTGCTGCAAAACCTGCTATTCCAATGGGTACGAATAGTGCCTCTTTAGCTTTTCGAATAAGTTTGGATCCCTGATCTTCATCATTTGAAGAAAGAGAAACATCTGTGTCTGTTGACATAGCGACCGCTTGAGGAATCTCCCTAGGGCGAGAAAACCTCTCACGTGTCAACCAGCTTCTGATCCCCGCCTGAGGACTTTCATTATTTTAATTAAACTCTAAGATCTGAGAAAGCCCAGGCGGGATCTTGATAAACTTGTTTTGCTTTCTAGCTTTTGTACTAAGGCACTAGCTTCTCTGGTTCCTTAATATTTAACTTATACACTCATCAGAGTTATAGCAAGGTGTTGGTGAAGGCTGAGTGTGCTGGTTGCTAATGGAGACCCGGCCTGCCACAGTCCCCACTGTCAATTTGTACATGATTTCTATCATGTTAGTTACTTTTCCAAGCACTGATTTGTTAAGAGGTTAGTACAAGAGTACAAACTATGATATGGTGAACTAAGACGAAGTGGGCGATGTATTCTTTCTGGCTACTTCCTGCTGGAGAGGGGCACTGGAGTGGAAGATATCTATTTGGCGTTGGTAATGTACCCGACTTAGGGGACTCAAAGGCAGTGCCTGTTGCAACATAATCTTATGAGATTGAGGAATGTTTTGGAACAACATATGACAACAATATAGGCCATAACATAGTGTTATGCCTATGCCCAGGAGGGTGGTTAGGACAACAAGAATTTCTGCCATCAGGAAGGTCCTCCACCAAACCAAGAGGCTATCACTTCGTTGAGGGACAGTGCAGGGTTAGATATGGCCTCAGTCTGTTGGTGCATATCCTTCAAAGCTAAAGAAATGTTTCCCGAGTTATTGGGAACATACATACAATATTCAGTTTTAACTGCAGCTCAAGGAGGAACCTGACATTGCATCATTTAAAGTTTTTTTAATAGGCCATACTGAATTTTTTTTTTTAAGTTATTCTGGTCATTTGCAATCCTGTCCATTGTTTAAGATTTTTCTATAAGAAACCCAAATTTTCCTTGTTTAGGGGAGGCTCACCAAAGCAGTCACATAGGGCTAGAGAGGAGTAATAGACCACAGATCCAGCAAGAGTCTTGCTGTAAGATATCTGCATAATCTTGTGTCCATGAAAGAAAAAGTTTAGAAATGTTCGGTGGCTCAAGCCTGTAATCCCAGCACTTTGGGAGGCCGAGACGGGCGGATCACGAGGTCAGGAGATCGAGACCATCCTGGCTAACACGGTGAAACCCCATCTCTACTAAAAAATACAAAAAACTAGCCGGGCGAAGTGGCGGGCGCCTGTGGTCCCAGCTACTCGGGAGGCTGAGGCAGGAGAATGGCGTAAACCCGGGAGGCGGAGCTTGCAGTGAGCTGAGATCTGGCCACTGCACTCCAGCCTGGGCGACAGAGCCAGACTCAGTCTCAAAAAAAAAAAAAAAAAAAAGTTTAGAAACGTATTATAAAAGAATAGCTTGTCATCTTTTGAGTGGAAATCAGGCCTTCTAGGGGTTCTGTCTCTCATCTTGTGGCCTTGGTGGCCTTTGTCATGGATGTTTCATCTGGTAGGGACGCCTTCACCTGTGTGTGGTGGCTCCATGGCGTGATGCCCACCAGTTTCAGTGCCGAATTGGTGGTCAGGAGCACACCTTAGGCCCTTTTCCATTTCTCCTGTGGCTGCTGAGTTGAGCCTGTTTCCCTCCATTCTTTAGCAATATATTATCACTGGGCTGGAAGGAGTGGCATGGTTCTGCCAAGTTCACAATGCTCCTGTCGGAAGCAAGCTTATGCAAACGTTAAGAATTTGTCCTGGTTGGGCGCAGTGGCTCACGCCTGTAATGCCAGCACTTTGAGAGGCCAAGGCAGGCGGATCATCTGAGGTTGGGAGTCCGAGACCAGCCTGACTAACATGGAGAAACCCTGTCTCTACTAAAAATACAAAATTATCTGGGTGTGGTGGTGCACGCCTGTAATCCCAGCTACTCAGGAAGGCTGAGGCAGGAGAATCGCTTGAACCCAGGAGGTGGAGATTATGGTGAGCCAAGATCACGCCCCTGCTCTCTAGCCTGGGCAACAAGAGCGAAACTCTGTCTCAAAAAAAAAAAAAAAAAAAAATGTGTTCCAAGTATTTACCATAGTGTTTAATAGTTGACTTTCTATTAAGGGGTGCTCTAGTAATCTGAGGTGAATTAGCAGTGAAGGGTCTCTGTATTAGTTAGGGTTCTCCAGAGGGACAGAAATAATAGGATATATGTGTACAGGAAAGGGAGTGTATTAAGGAGAATTGACCACACAGTCACAAGGTGGAGCCCACGATAGTCCATCTGCAAACCGAGGAGCAAGGAAGGCGGTAGTGGCTCAGTCCAAGTCCCAAAGTCTCAAAAGTAGGGAAGCCGATAGTGTAGCCTTCAGTTTGTGGCTGAAGGCCTGAGAGCCCCTAGCAAACCACTTTGGTATAATTTCATACCACCGTATTTTTTTCTTTTCTTTTTTTTTTATATACCAATGTATTTTTACATAAACAATAGGGCAGAGGAAGAAATCAACTATGTATTTGTCTCATGTGAGCCTCAGAGGGATGGCTGAGTTCTGTCTGTCCTTTGTCCACAAGGAATTTCCTTGGTGGATAGGTCTTCTGTGCATCTGTATATGTGCCTAGAACTTTGCCAGGTCATAGGACGGAAGACATCTAACGAAGGGTTCCCTCTGGGTCAGCTCAGTGCAATGGAAGGAGCCTGCCCTTTGAGGCTTGAGAGAAGCAGTTTCACATCTTGGTTCTAGGACTTTTCACAGCATAGAAAAGTCAGATATTGTCCCTCTGGGCCCAATATTGGTTCTTGAAAATGAAGATGATAATATTTTCCTTGAAGGGTAGGATAAAAAACAGCCTTGTAGTGCATCCAAGCACCATAGATAGTAATAAAAATTGATTCCCTTCTGAATTTCACAAGTATATTAAAATCAACAAGTATATTCAGGCGTATTTCTAACATCATTGTGCATAATGGCTAAATATTTTGAACAACCTAAATGCCTAATAGTAGTGGATTGGTTAGATAAATTATGTACATGCTTATATTGCAACATGATGACATTGTCATATGGTATAGCCATGGACAATCACATTTATGACATGTAAAATATTCATTACACATCTTGGTAAACACAAAAAGCAAAGTCTATGATTCTGTCAAACTTCTTGGTGAAAGGGTAACACCAAAAGCTCAGTAATTGGTACTTTTCAACCTTCTGTTTTCTTCTCCTGCCTCTGTGCCCTTACCTTACCTGCCTTTTGTCCACTGTGATTCCCAGGTAAGTATTTCAAGATTGGTTCCCCCAATGCCTTCATGTTTCTGACTGGCGAGGCCTTGGTGACAAAGGAGCCCCTGGAGCATGTGGCATGGGGCTGCCTCTGCTGGGTCCACAACTGTTTGGACCCCAGGTACAGACCTCGGCCTGTGGGTGAGATCATCAGTTCTGCAGAGGAGATGGTTGGTGACCAGAAGATGCATAAAGTTATTTTTAATAACAGTGAAGGCTTTGTCACTGATCTGAAATATGGCCAACCCCTTTGCAAGTTGGTAAGGCCCCCTTTGGGGTGAACTCTTCCTTCTGGAGTTCTTGGGGTGAGATTATGTGTGAAATTTTTGAAAGATGACCAGTGGAGATTGCACTGTATTTCTCACATTGATATTATAGTATCCATACCATAACATTAATAGCATTCTTTAAAAAAGATATTTTTTTGGGGAGGCCGAGGAGGGTGGATCATCTGAGGTCAGGAGTTCAAGACCAGCCTGGCCAACATGGTGAAACCCTGTCTCTACTAAAAATACAAAAATTAGCTGGGCATGGTGGTGTGTGCTTGTAATCTCACCTACTTAGGAGGCTGAGGCAGGAGAATAGCTGGAACCCGGGAAGCAGAGGCTGCAGTGAGCCAAGATTGTGCCACTGTAGTCCAGTTTGGGTGACAGAGTGAGACTATTTCTCAAAAAAAAATAAAAAAATTAAAAAATTAAAAAATAATTTTTTTTAAATACAAAAATTAGCCGGGCATGGTGGTGGCCACCTGTAATCTCACCTACTTGGGAGGCTGAGGCATGACAATTGCTTGAACCTGGGAGGCGGAGGTTGCAGTGGGCCAAGAGCACGCCACTGCATTCCAGCCTGGGTGACACAGTGAGACTTTGTCTCAAAAAGAAAAATTAAAAAAAAAATTTTCGCCGGGCACGGTGGCTCAAGCCTGTAATCCCAGCACTTTGGGAGGCCGAGACGGGTGGATCACGAGGTCAGGAGATCAAGACCATCCTGGCTAACACGGTGAAACCCCATCTCTACTAAAAAAAAAATACAAAAAACTAGCCGGGCGAAGTGGCAGGTGCCTGTAGTCCCAGCTACTCGGGAGGCTGAGGCAGGAGAATGGTGAGAACCCGAGAGGCAGAGCTTGCAGTGAGCCGAGATCCGGCCACTGCACTCCAGCCTGGGCGACAGAGAGAGACTCCATCTCAAAAAAAAAAAAAAAAAAAAAAAAATTTTCCATACGTTATGGGGGAACAGGTGGTGTTTGGTTATAAGAGTAAGTTCTTTACTGGTGATTTGTGAGATTTTGGTGCACCCATCACCTGAGCAGTATACACTGCACCCTATTTGCAGTCTTTTATCCCTCACCCACTTCCCACCCTTTCCCCCAAGTCCCCAAAGCCCATTGTTCCATTCTTATGATTTTGCATCCTCATAGCTTAGTTCCCACTTATGAGTAAGAACATATGATGATTGGTTTTCCATTCCTGGGTTACTTCACTTAGAATAATAGTCTCCAATCTCATCTGCATTACTGTGAATGCCATTAATTCATTCCTTTCTATGGCTGAGTAGTATTCCATCATATGTATATGCCAGCTTCTTTATCCATTTGTTGATTGATGGGCATTTGGGTGGTTCCACGTTTTTGCAATTGCGAATTGTGATGCTATAAACATGTGCATGCAAGTATCTTTTTCATAAAATGACGTTTTTTCCTCTGAGTAGATACCCAGTAGAGGGATTGTAGGATCAAATGTTAGTTCTACTTTTAGTTCTTTAAGCAATCTTCACTCTGTTTTCCATAGTGGTTGCACTAGTTTACATTCCCACCAACAGTGTACAAGTGTTCCCTGTTCACTGCATCCATGCCAACACCTACTGTTTTTTTTTAATTATGGCCATTCTTGCAGGAGTAAGTTGGTATTACATTGTGGTTTTGATTTGCAGTTCCCTGATCATTAGTGATATTGAGCATTTCTTTTCATAGGTTTATTGGCTGTTTATATATCTTCTTTTGGGAATTGTCTATTCATAGCCTTAACCCACTTTTTGATGGGATTGATTGTTTTTTCCTTGTTGATTTGAGTTTGTTGTAGATTCTGTATATTAATGTTTTGTCAGATATATAGATTGTGAAGATTTTCTCCACTCTGTGTGTTGTCTGCTTTTCTGACTGTTCCTTTTGTCATGCAAAAGCTCTTGAGTTTAATTAAGTCCCAGCAATTTATCTTTGTTTTTATTGCATTTGCTTTTGGGTTCTTGGTCATGAAATCCTTGCTTAAGCCAATGTCCAGAAGGGCTTTTCCAATGTTATCTTCTAGAATTTTTATAGTTTCAGGTTTTAGCTTTAAGTCCTTAATCCATGTTGAGTTGATTTTTGTATAAGGTGAGAGATGAGGATCCAGTTTCATTCTCCTACATGTGGCTAGCCAAGTATCCTAGCACCATTTGTTGAAAAGGGTGTGCTTTCCCCACTTTACATTTTTGTTTGCTTTGTCAAAGATCAGCTGGCTGAAAGTATTTGACTTTATTTCTGGATTCTCTATTCTGTTTCGTTGGTAGTCTATATGCTTATTTTTATACCAATACCATGCTGTTTTGGTGACTATGGCCTTATAGTATAGTTTGAAACCAGGTAATATGATGCCCCCAGATTCGTTCTTTTTGCATAGTCTTGCTTTGGCTATGCAGGCTCTTTTTTGGTTCCATATAAATTTTAGGATTGTTTTTTCTAATTCTGTGAAGTATGATGATGGTATTTTGATGGGAATTGCATTGAATTTGTAGATTGCTTTTGGCAGTATGGTCATTTTGACAATATTGATTCTACCCATCCATGAGCACAGGATGTGTTTCCATTTGTTTGTGTCATCTGTGATTTCTTCCAGCAGTGTTTTGTAGTTATCCTTGTAGAGGTCTTTCACCTCCTTGGTTAAGTATATCCCTAGTATTTTATTTTATTTTTTTTTAATAACTATTGTAAAAGGGATTGAGTTCTTGATTTGCTTCTCAGCTTGGTCACTGTTAGTGTGTAGAAGAGTTACTGATTTGTGTCCATTAGTTTTGGATCCAGAAACTTTGCTGAATGCTTTTATCAGCTCTAGGAGCTTTCTAGAGGAGTCTTTAGGATGTACTAGGTAAACAGTCATATCATCAGCAAACAGTGACAGTTTGACTTCCTCTTTACCGATTTGGATGCCCTTTATTTCTTTCTCTTGTCTGATTGCTGTGGCTAGGACTCTCAGCATTGTGTTGAAGAAGAGTGGTGAGAGTGGGCATCCTTGTCTTGCTCCAGTTCTCAGAGCGGATGCTGTCAATTTTTCAGCATTATGTTGGCTGTGGGTTTGTTGTAGATGACTTTTATTACATTGAGATATGTCCCTTGTATGCCGATTTTGCTGAGAGTTTTAATCATATAGGAACGCTGGATTTTGTCGACTGCTTTTTCTGCATCTATTAAAATGATCATATGATTTTTGCTTTTAATTCTGTTTACGTGGTATATCACATTTATTAACGTGTGTATGTTAAACCATCCCTGCATCCCTGGTGTCAAACTCACTTGATCACGGTGGATTCTCTTTATGATATGTTTTTGGATTCAGTTAGATAGTATTTTGTTAAGGATTTTAACATCTATGTTCATGAGGGATATAGGTCTGTAGTTCTCTTTTCTAGTTACATCCTTTCCTGGTTTTGGTATTAGGGTGATACTGGCTTCATAGAATGATTTAGGGAGGGTTCCCTCTTTCTCTATCTTGTGGAATAGTGTCAATAGGATTGGTACCAATTCTTCTTTGAACATCTGGTAGAATTCTGCTGTGAATCCATTGGTCCTGGACTTTTTTGTTGTTTGTAATTTTTAAATTTTTAAATTACCATTTCAGTCTCACTGTTGTTATTGGTCTATTTAGGGTATCCAGTTCTTCCTGATTTAAGGTAAGAAGGTTGTATCTTTCCAGGAATTTATCCATCTCCTCTAGGTTGTCTAGTTTATGTGCATAAAGGTGTTCATAGTAGCCCTGAAAGATCTTTGTATTTCTGTGGTACCAGTTTTAATATCTCCCATTTCTTTTCTAATTGAGCTTATTTGGATTTTTTCTCTTCTTTTCTTGATTAATCTTCCTAATGGTCTATCAATTTTATTTATCTTTTGAAAGAACCAGCTTTTTATTTCATTTATATTTTGTATTTTTTTTTGTTTCAATTTCATTTAGTTCTGCTCTGATCTTGGTTATTTCCTATCTTCTGCTGGGTTTGGGTGTGGTTTGTTCTTGTTTCTCTAGTTTGTTGAGGTGTGACCTTAGATTGCCTGTTTGTGTTCTTTCAGACTTTTTGATGTCAGTGTTTAGGGCTATAAACTTTCCTCTTAATCATCACCTTTGCTGTATCCCAGAGGTTTTAAGAGGTTGTGTCACTACTGTTGTTCAGTTCAAAGAATTTTAAAATTTTCATTTTGATTTCATTGTTGACCCAGTGATCATTCAGGATCAGGTTATTTAATTTCCATGTATTTGCATGGTTTTGAAGGTTCCTCTTGGAGTTGATTTCCAGTTTTATTCCACTGTGGTCTGAGAGAGTGCTTTATATAATTTCAATTTTCTTAAATTTCTTGAGGCTTGTTTTGTGGCCTCTCGTGTGGTCTATCTTGGAGAAAGTTTCATGCACTGTTGAATAGAATGTATATTCTGTGGTTGTTGGGTGGAATGTTCTCTTATATATCTGTTAAGTCCATTTGTTCCAGGGTATAGTTTAAATCCATTGTTTCTTGACTTTCTGTCTTGATGACCTGTCTAGTGCTGTAGGTGGAGTATTGAAGTCCCCCACTATTATTGTGTTGCTGTCTATCTCATTTCTTAGGTCTATTAGTAATTGTTTTACAAATCTGGGGGCTCCAGTGTTAGGTGCATACATGTTTAGGATTGTGATATTTTCCTGTTGGATAAGGCCTTTTATCATTATATAATGTCCCTCTTTGTCTTTTTTAACTGCTGTTGCTTTAAAGTTTGTTTTATCTGATATAAGAATAGCTACTTCTGTATCAGAGGAACCAGCCCCCAATATTTCAACATAGGTTATTTCTCTTTTCCCTAAGTGTCGGCCGGTCTGAGAAATAAAGAGAAAGATTACAAAGAGAGAAACTTTACAGCTGGGCCTCTGGGGGTGACATCACATATTGGCAGGTTCCATGACGCCCCTTGAGCCGCAAAACCAGCAAGTTTTTATTAGAGATTTCAAAAGGGGATGGGGGTATGAACAGGGAGTAAGTCACAAAGATCACATGCTTGAAAGGGCAAGAAAAGATCACAAGGGCAGAGAGGAGAGCAAGATCACAAGGCCAGGGCGAAATTAGAATTACTGATGAGGTTCCACATCCTGCTAGGCATGCATTGTCATTGATAAACATCTTACCAGGAAACAGGGTTCAAGAGCAGACAACGGGTCTGACTAGAATTTGCCGGGCTGGAATTTCCTAATCCTAGCAAGCCTTAGGGCACTGCAGGAGACCAGGGCATATTTCGTCCTTTATCTTCAACCCCATAAGACAGACACTCCCAGAGTGGCCATTTAGAGACCTCCCCGTGGGAATGCATTCCTTTCCCAGGGTTATTCCTTGCTGGGAAAAGAATTCAGCGATATTTCTCCTATTCGCCTTCCACAAGAAGAGAAATATGACTCTGTTCTGCCCAGCCCAGCAGGAAGTCAGACCTTATGGTTATCTCCCTTGTTCTCTGAAAATCTCTGTTATCCTGTTCCTTTTTAGGATGCCTAGATTTCATATTATTCAAACACATATGTTTTACAAACAATTTGTGTAGTTAACAGGGTCCTGAGGTGACATACATTCTCAGTTTATGAAGATGATGGGATTAAGAGATTAAAGTAAAGACGCATAGGAAATTATAAGAGTATTGATTGGGGAAGTGATAAATGTCCGTGAAGTCTTCACAATTTATGTTCAGAGATTGCAGTAAAGACAGGCACAAGAAATTATAAAAGTATTAATTTGGGGAACTAATAAATGTCAATGAAATCTTCACAAATTATGTTCTTCTGCTGTGGCTTCAGCCAGTCCCTCCATTCGGGGTCCCTAACTTCCTGTAACACTTCTGGCCAGGCGCTGTGGCTCACATCTGTAATCCCAGCACTCTGGGAGGCCGAGGTGGGTGGATCATGAGGTCAAGAGATTGAGACCATCCTGGCCAACATGGTGAAACCCTGTCTCCCCTAAAAATACAGAAATTAGCTGAGTGTAGTGTGACGTGCTTGTAGTCCCAGCTGCTTGGGAGGCTGAGGCAGAAGAATCGCCTGAACCTGGGAGGCAGAGTTGCAGTGAGCCAAGATTGTGCCAATGCACTCCAGCCTGGTGACAGAGCAAGACTCTGTCTCAAAACAAAACAAAACAAAAAAACGGCTACTCCTGCTCACTTTTGGTGTCTATTTGGATGAAATGTCTTTTTACCCCCTTTACCTTAAGTTTATGTGAGCCCTTATGTTTTAGGTGAGTCCCTTGAAGGCAGCAGGTTGGTGAATTCTTATCCATTCTGCAACTCTTTATCTTTTAAGTGGAGCATTTAGGCCATTTACATTCAATGTTAGTATTGAGATGTGAGGTATCGTTCCAGTTACCATGCTACTTGTCACCTGTATACCTTGGTTTTTTGTTTTTTTCTTTTTCTTTTAAATTGTATCTTTGTTTTATGCATCCTGTGAGATTTAAGCTTTAAAGAGGTTCCATTTCGATGTGTTTTCAGGATTTGTTTCAAGATTTAGAGCTCCTTTTAGCTATTCTTGTAGTGGTCGCTTGGTAGTGGTGAATTTTCTCAGCCTTTGTCTGAAAAAGACTGTATTTTCCCTTCATATATGAAGCTTAGTTTTGCTGGATACAAAATTCTTGGCTGATAATTGTTTTGTTTGAGGAGGCTGAAGATAGAGCCCCAATTCCTTCTAGCTTGTAGAGTTTCTGCTGAGAAATCTGCTTTTAATCTGATAGGTTTCCCTTATAGGTTACCTGGTGCTTTTGCCTCAGAGCTCTTAAGATTCTTTCCTTTGTCTTAACTTTAGATAGCCTGTTGACAATGTGCCTAGGCGATGATGTTTTTGTGATGAATTTCTCTTCTTTGAGCTTCTTGGATTTGGATGTCTAGGTCTCCGGGAAGGCTGGAAAAGTTTTCCTTGATTATTTCCCCAAATATGTTCTCCAAATTTTAGATTTCTCTTCTTCCTCAGGAATGCTGATTATTCTTAGGTTTGGTTGTTTAACATAATCCTAGACTTCTTGGAGTCTTTGTTCATATTTTCTTATTCTCTTTTCTTTGTCTTTGTTGGACTGGGTTAATTGAAAACCTTGTCTTCTAGCTCTGAATTTCTTTCTTCTGTTTGTTTGATTCTATTGCTGAGACTTTTCAGAGCAGTATAAGTGTGTCCATTGTTTCCTGAAGTTTTGATTGTTTTTTACTTATGCTATCTATTTCACTGAATATTTCTCCCTTCACTTCTTGTATCTTTTTTTTTTTTTTTTTTTAATCTCCTTAAATTGTGCTTCACCTTTCTCTGGTGCTTCCCTGATTAGCTTAACAACTAATCTTCTGAATTATTTTTCAGGAATAAATCAGGAATTTCTTCTTGGTTTGGATCCATTGTTGGTGAGCTAGTGTGATATTTTGGGGGTGCTAAAGAACCTTGTTTTGTCATATTACCAGAGTTGGTTTTCTGGTTCCTTCTCATTTGGGCAGGCTGTGTCAGAGGGAAGGTCTAGGGCTGAAGGCTGTTGTTCAGATTCTTTTGTCCCACAGGACGTTCCCTTGATGTACTACTCTCCCCCTTTTCCTAGGGATGTGGTTTCCTGAGAGCCGAACTGTAGTGATTGTTATCTCTCTTCTGGATCTAGCCACCTAGCAAGTCTACCAGGGTCTGAGCTAGTACTGGGGGTTGTCTGCACAGAGTCCTGTGATGTGAACAGTCTGTAGGTCTCTCAGCCATGGATTACCAGCACCCGTTCTGGTAGAGGCAGCAGGGTGAAATGTACTCTGTGAGGATTCTTAGCTTTGGTGGTTTAATGCACTATTTTTGTGCTGGTTGGCCTCCTGTCAGGAGGTTGCACTTTCCAGAGAGCATCAGCTATGGTAGTATGGAGAGGAACCGGTGGTGGGTGGGGCCCTAGAACTCCCAAGAGTATATGCCCTTTGTCTTCAGTTACCAGGGTGGATAGGGAAGGTGGCTGGGGGTGTGAGCTTTGTTTTAGTTAGTTTTCACTTGAAGAGTGTGTTTATGGGTGAGTTGCATGCCATCTCTAGGAACTGGCTAGCTTTGGGAGGGGCTGACTCTCCAGGGTCAGCAATGCCCCAGATATCAAAAGCATCAGAGTAGAAAATAAAATATATGGTAATACACACCATGGGGCAGCACAAATGTTTCAGGGCCCTGAGGCCCAGTCTAACAAGAAAGTTCAGCAGCCACCCTTCTAGTTTTGCCCAGGTTGGGCCAGGTTCTCCAACATAGGTGATACCATGTGCTTATTCAAGTGTGCTGATCTTGCATGCAGGGATATATGCACATTATATATATGTGTATAAATGCAATCATGTGGGTACACCTGAATATACACATAGGCTTTGGAACAGAAACACCAAGAAGAAACTCTGTTCCTACTGTTCCTCACAAGGGACCTCTGAGAGTGACAGCAAAGCTGGTGATCCCATCAGTCATCAGAGTCTCTCATTCCTGGGTAAATATCTGATGCTGCTGGGCAGTGAGCAGTTCTGCAGCTGAACTGGGTGCTCCCCAAGCCAGGTCTCTGATGTTTCCTAGAAGTTTTCCCACACCCTGTCTGGTTTTCCTGTTGGAGTCATGCCAAAACCCACAACCTGGAGACTTGATTGAGATTTGTCACACTCTGTATGAGCACTGGGCCATCTATGTGGGAGATGGTTATGTGGTCCATTCTGATCAATTCAGGTAAGAACGAATGATCAGTTTAAACACTAGCTTTGAGTTGAGAAAAGTGAATGAAAGCACAATTCGTTACTGTGCTTATTAGCTCTGTTTCCTTTTGAATTTTAATACCCCAAATTTTCATTCATAAAGGAGTGGAATGTGGACTTCATCTTTTGACAAGCCTATTGTGACCCTTTCCTAAGTTTCCAGAAAGTTCTGTCTTGCCATTGAGTCACCTGCTTGCTACACAGTAGGGTAGAAATTGCCAGGTTTTTGGAGTTGTTTCAAAACTTTACTCCACAACTTTCAGCTCTTGGGTATGTTACTTAACCTTTCTGACACAAGATTTGTTCTGTGAAATGGAGATAGGTGTTTTTACCTGGAAGAAATTGTAAGAAAACTGAATGAGACCTACTTCTTTCTGGTAGATACTCAAAAAACTTTAAAACCTGTCTGAGTCAGACACATACCCAAAGATACATAAGAGGTGTTTATAATAATGCCACTGTCTGTAGTAGAGAACCAGTTTAAACAATCTAAATACTTAACAGTCAGAGAGTTGTCAAATAAATTAAAGTGCCTCCATTTTGTGGAATACCATGGTCGCCATGAAGTAGTTTCACATTTGTTGCAATGGGAGCATAATCTCAACACACTGTTAAGTATTTAGATTACAAATACTTATCAAATATTTGCACTCATGTTAAATCTAACAAGAACAAAAGAGAAGAGTAGGAAGAGATAGTCACACTCAAAGGTCAATAGTGGAACTTTTTGTTCTTCCTTCTCCCCATCCTTTTCCAACATTGCATCCCTGAGCACTGTAGTACCTTAGAGTGTCTGTCTGTATTTTAGGTGGGTCTTCAAAGGGTGTGGTGAAATATGAGCCTCTGGGGGATGCGGTCCAGAATAGCACATACCGGATCAACAGCTACTTGGACAACAAGTGCAGACCATGGCCTGTCCACGAGATCATTCACTTGGCAAGGGAGAGGATTGACAAAAAGTTTCACTACAACATTCTTTGTTCAAATTGTGAGCACTTTGCCACTCAGATATGACGAGCACCACAGCAAGCAGGTAAGCCTCCCTCTGGAGTTGTGTTGGCAGAGGGATAGATGAAGCTGTTGGCAAACATCAGGGGAGCCCTCCTGACACCTCTTACATAGAAACTCAAGGACCAGACATTTAAATGGCATCTAATTAATACAGGAGTTATTATTACAGGGGTTATTATTCATTGCTCCACAGCTGGGGACACTGAGATCCAGGGATTCCTGGTAACTTGTCCATGGTGATCAAAGCAAAGAGGACACTTCAGAAATTGAACCCATTTACTTTTTTTTTTTTTGAGATGGAGTCTCGCTCTGTCGCCCAGGCTGGAGTGCAGTGGTGCGATCTCGGCTCACTGCAAGCTCCACCTCCCGGGTTCACACCATTCTCCTGTCTCAGCCTCCCGAGTAGCTGGGACTACAGGTGCCCGCCACCACACCTGACTAATTTTTTGTATTTTCAGTAGAGATGGGGTTTCACTGCATTAGCCAAGATGGTCTCGATGTCCTGACCTCATGAGCAGCCCACCTTCGCCTCCCAAAGTGCTGGGATTACAGGCATGAGCCACCGTGCCCGGCCAAACCCATCTACTTTGACTCCAGGATCAGTGCTGCGTCCACTGAATCCCATGTTTGCTTCGTTTTGAAGAGTATTTTGCTGTGGGGAAATTCTCAAGGCTCCTGAGTGCAGTCCAAGTGAGGGATCATGACCCCATACACCAGGAATAGCTGGCTCAGGTTCTGGTTCCAGCACTGACCAGCTAGGAGATGTTCCCAAAACCACCTTACTGAGACTTGGTTTCCTCATCCAGAAAATGGGGCAAATGCCTCACGTCTTTTCAGTTCAGAGAAGTCACACGATTTAGCTAAGGCTAAATGTGTTATTCTGGACTACATCCCCCAGAGGCTCTTGCTTTGAGGCTGGTTCTTCCACACACTCCTGCCAGCCACGGATGTGCACCAGCATCCTCATTCCCAAATTTGGCAGCATCTCCTCATTCAGCCTTCTGTGCTCTGAGCTGTCTGGATCCCTCCCAAGTTCTGAGCTTCCTATGGCTTGAGAACACCTGAGCTCAAATCACAAATTAGCTTCAATCAGTGAGCGTCTTTGGACAGATTGTTTCCCTATGTGGGCCTCAGTTTCCATGGGTGCAGAATGAGGAGTTGCGTGGGGGACCTGTGTAGGCCTGGCTGGCCCTGACCATATGGGATCCTTTGTTTCTGAGCCCAGCTCTGAAGGCAGCTCGTAAAAGGTCCCATGGGCTGTCAGAGTGTGGACTGATCTCAGATCTAGATCAGATTCCTTATCCTCTAGGGGACCTCCAGGGTCAGGGCTGCTGAAGGGACACAGTCAACTTCCTCCTGGGGGAAAGGTCTCTGGGGTGGACAGAAGAATTACTATGTCTTTGTGTGACTTGAGAAAAATAAAGTCTTGACTTTCTTTTGACGCTGAACAATGCCCTGTTCTACTTTGCAGGGTAAACATGCGGTGTCTATCATTGTGGCTTGGATGGGAGTGACTTGTATGATTTGAGTCATTCTTGCCCAAAGTTATCACTGCTTGAAGAAGCCATTAAAAATTCCCTAGTTAGAGGCTGCTTCACAGACCAGCTGCTCCTCTGTGTGCCTCATTCTCTCTCTCACTGGCTTTTGGAAGGACCAATTTTAACAAGACTGAACTTCTTGAAGAATCAAATGAAGGAACCTAGTGACCCCTTCATCAGATATTTCCACTACTTGATTATAGATTCATGAATCATTGGAAAGGAAGCAACTATGATTGAGCACTTGTTGAGTACTTCCGGCTGCACACCTTTGAAAGAGTCTCCTAAAATCTGAGCTTCCACTGCATTTATATTATGGGGGTAACAAGGACGGTTTCACCATGTTTTGCTGAGATTAAATGAGATGGTGTAAAATGGCTTGGTACAATCCCTGACCATAGCAGATGCTCAATAAATTTGCTCCTTGCATTTACTTCTGACTTGCTCAATTTTATTCTTGGGGTGGGCTAGGCACTAACATTCTTGGGTAACCCCAGCATCTTGTGCATGAGTCCAATAACCCTGATAGGGCAACAACTTCCACCATCCCTCCAGTACCCTCTTTTGGTCAGCCTTCTTTGTTATAAAAGATGTTCATTTGTAACAAAGAGTGTAGGCTTTATCCATCTGTGTCTACTACATGAAATAATAGTCACTTCTGTGGGTCAAGCTGCCCTTGGATTTCAGGAAGTCCTCAATATGGCTCCTAGCTAGTCCTTGCATGCTTCAGGCATGACTTCAGAAATGGCATGGACTCTATGGTCTTTCACTCCAGCATCTTCATCCTGCAGGCTGCCATGCTGCTGCCACTGCCCCCAGTAACCTTCCCCAGAGAGTGGCCTCTCCAGGACAGTCATCCTCTCGTGAGGTCACTATGGCACCATTGTTCTGGCCTTGAGAGGAGAGGTGACACCTCTTACTTTACTCATTATCTCAAAGAGATGAAATGCTGGTTCCTTAATCCCCACAGCACAACAAATCCAAGCCTTTATCTAACAATAGGAATTTACTGGAAGCCCAGAGATACCAGAAAAGATGACCAACTAAGGGAATAACTTAGTCCTGCTACTATAATACTGAATGTGCCTATGCTCAGAATCCCAGGCCCAAGTCAGCTCATATATTTAGAGAGTCCTGCCTGGGCCTGCCTGCCTAGCTCCTGTTCTCCCGGCATGTACAAGGGCCCAGCTTGCCTTACATGATGGCAGTGTTCTCCACCATGGCTGCTTCACCAGGGTCCAGCCCAGTGTTGCTTGGGCACATGGAGAGGAGAAGGACCTTCCCTTTTTCAGGACGACTTATTCTCTAGCCTGGTTCCCAGGGCATGTGAGTATCTATTTACTTCATTGGAAAGTCTGGATCCTTCCTATGAAAATTCTGTCCACTCTCCATGACTAGGTCAGAGCTCTCAGCTCTGCAAGTCCCTTTTTGTGACACTCATCATATTTACAACTGAATTTTGATTATGCGTTTCTCTGATTCACCTCTATTTTCCCTACAAGAATTGTTATTCCCAGGCTGGGTGCAGTGGCTCATGCCTGTAATCCCTGTACTTTGGGAGGCTGAGGTGGGCAGATTACCTGAGGTCAAGAGTTTGAGACTAGCCTGGCCAACATGGTGAAACCCCATCTCTACTAAAAAAAAAAAAAAAAAAAAATTAGCTGAGCATGGTGGTGCACACCTGTAATCTGAGCTACTTGGGAGGTTGAGGCAGGAGAATTGCTTGAATCTGGGAGGTGGAGGTTGCAGTAAGCTGAGATTGCGCCACTGCACTCCATCCTGGGCAATAAGAGCGAAACTCTGTCTCAAAAAGAAAAAAAGAAGAAAAAAAGAAAAAAAAAAAAAAAGACTTGTTATTCCCTGCAACCAGGCACCGTGACTCCCAGAATCTACTATAATGTCTTATATATAAAGGTATTCCAAAAACATCTAGAAAGGCTGAACAAATATATATATATATATATATATATATATATATAACTGAATTTAAAAGGAAAAAAAAAAAAAAAGAAAAATCCCACTGCCAGGAATGAAGAAGTAACTTAAAGTTGAAGTCGTAAACTTATGAGCTGATACCTGGGTATCAGGGACAGGTGGAGGTGTGCGTACATTAGTCTAGATCTAGATTCTAAGTGTTTGGAACTAGGATTTTAATGCCTGTGTGGGAAAAAGGGAGCCAGGTGTAGTCCATGAGAGATATGAACTGAGAACTGAGATTTCTATATAAAGCTGAAGTCTGCTTAGAGTTCTGAGTGGAAAAATTTAAAAGCTTCCTATAAGAAATTTAAACCCAAGGCTTTTATTATTTATTTGTTTAGAACAAAAGCTTATTT
Source organism: Macaca nemestrina (assembly GCF_043159975.1). Classification (NCBI taxonomy): domain Eukaryota; kingdom Metazoa; phylum Chordata; class Mammalia; order Primates; family Cercopithecidae; genus Macaca; species Macaca nemestrina. Next base: position 10,918,258 of record NC_092136.1, read on the forward strand.
TATTTTTGAGACAGAGTCTCACTCTGTCACCCAGGCTGGAGTGCAGTGGAGTGATCTGGGCTCACTGCACCCTCCGCTTCCTGGGTTCAAGCAATCCTCCCACCTTAGCCTTCTGAGTAGCTGGGACTACAGGTATATTTTGTATTTTTAGTAGAGACGGGGTTTCACCATGTTGGCCAGGTTGGTCTCGAACTCCTGACCTCAAGTGATCCCCCCAACTTATCCTCCCAAAGTGCTGGGATTACAGGTGTTAGCCACCATGCCCAGCCAAATGTGCAACAGGCTCCAAGACAACACTCCATTCTAGCTACGGGCGGCAAAAGATGTTACAGCAGGGATACCTACTGATGTTTAAACAGAAATGGAATCAAGGGTCACCATCACCTCAGGAACAAGGAACAGCTTACTTTTTGCCGGACTTCTTAATTCTACCTGTAGCCAGGGGACACTTCCATGAGAACTTCGCTTTTAGCTCCTGCAGTTTCTTCTGTTCCTCTTATTTCTTCTTGAAAGCCTTATCTCATTCATCTCCTTGGCTTGCTTCTTGGGCTGTTTCAGGGGCTTCTTGCCACTTTTGCAGCTGGACCAAAACCGGACATTTTTTATGTGCAGATAGGAAGTCTGTATTTTTACTACTCACTGGAGGAATTCCTAAGTTCGACTAGTGAAGCCCCTCAAGATTTAGGGCATACTGGACTCTCATACAGAAATAATTATGAATGAAAATTACACTAAGACATTACAAACCACACAAGCTTATAAGTTGTCAGAAAGGGAGACAGTAGACACAATCAGTGGGATAATTGGTTGCTAAAGAATTTGGGAAAGCAGAACTTTCTAGTACATGCATTTGGTGGTATAGACACTCATTTCTCTTGAGTGCATGTCTAGCAGTAGAATTTCTGGGTCATGGATTGGGGGAGTGTATACTTAGCTCCAGTACCTAGAGCCAAGCCATCTTCCAAAGTGGTTAAATCAATTTATATTCCCACCTGGAAACTTTGTAAGTTCTAGTTGATTCACTTTCTTAAAAACAACTATCATGGCCATTCTTTTTCATTTAAATCCCTCTGGAGGAAGCCTAGATGTATAAATTTGTGGTTTTCATTTGTATTCACCTGATCAGTAATGATGTTGAATAGCTTTTTCATATCACTTTATAAGAAATCATAAAATTCATTTCATACGACACTTGGGCATTTGAATATCATTCTTTGTAAAATACCTGCTCAAGTCTTTGTACTTTAAAAAGTTGAGTTGGGTATTTCTTGACTTTTTTCCTTTAATATTTTTAAACTTACAAATCACAGAATTTGAAAGTCTTTGTTTGCTGCTCTATGGTTATAGATTGTAGCAGTGTTACAGAAATCTACATATATGCTAAAACTCACTGAGTTTTTATTGAATACTGTTAAATGGAACATTTAAATGTAAATGTTTTTATTGAATACTGTTAAATGGAACATACTGTTCCATTTAACAGTATTCAATAAAAAGTTTGTTTTTGCAGTAGATTTCATCATTTTTACAGAGACTATAGTGGGGAAATGAACAAGTATGTAAATGTTAGTTCTTGCACCATAAGCATACTTAAATAGAACACCAGCAGGTTGTCTTAAAAAAAGAGAAAGAGGCCGGCTGCAGTGGCTCACACCTGTAATTCCAGCACTTTGGGAGGCTGAGGTGGTTGGATCACAAGGTCAAGAGTTCGAGACCAGCCTAGCCAATATGGTGAAACCCCGCCTCGACTAAAAATACAAAAATTAGGTATGGTGGCGCGTGCTTGTAGTCCCAGCTACTTGGGAGGCTAAGGTAGAAGAATCACTTGAACCCAGGAAGCAGAGGTTGCAGTGAGCTGAGATCATGCCACTGCACTCCAGCCTGGGCGACAGAGCAAGACTGTCTTAAAAAAAAAAAAAAAAAAAGGAAAAAGAAATCCCTTCTTCCACCTGAGCATGAAAAAAAAATGACATAACCCTGTTAAGAAAACGCAGTGTGGATGTTTCCTTTCATGTGAGCCCAGTCTCATGGTCTTTTCTGTGTCTGTAAGATGGTTGTCTGTGTCCACAGGTGGGTATCTCAGTCTTTCTGTTGGAGCCATTAGGATGAGGCAAACACCAGACTCACTCAGTAAGCAGAACAACCAGTCCTTGGGGCTTGAGGGAGACAGCTGGGTCTCCAAGTTAAATTCTGGGCTAAAACTGAGCTTCCCTGTGATGTACATGGAACAAAGTAATGCGTAGGCTTTAAAAATTGTCATAGAAGAAAGCATCACTTAATGTGGGGACATCGCCACAAAACAGTGCCTGAGAGCAACCCCTGGTGACTGCTGTCGGCGTGGAAGGAAATGCCTTGGTCGGTCCGTCATTTCTGCATTCCTTTCTCACCATCTTCTCTCCTCAACATTTATAAGAATAGCTGTACACTAACATTTTGGGGAGGAAGAACGCAGAACACTTTTTAAACATTTGGTAACTAAAATAAGTTATGGGCTCTTCATTGTCAACTACTTGAGGGATATATTTAATTCTTAAATTCCCTTTAAAGAAACAATTTTATAGTTATTTTAGGCTGCAAACATTTGCAGCAAGTTCTCAGTTTTGCCATTTCCTTTGCTGTTATGCAATCAACAAACTTTGTATATGGATTTTGATGTAAAGTATGGATATTACTTTTATGTGTATTTAATCATGCAGTTTAATTTTACACACTTATTTTTAATGTTTCTTTTATTTTATTTATTTTATTTTTTTTGAGACAGAGTCTCGCTCTGTCACCCAGGCTGGAGTGCAATGACTGGATCTCAGCTCACAGCAAGCTCCGCCTCCCGGGTTCACGCCATTCTCCTGCCTCAGCCTCCCAAGTAACTGGGACTACAGGTGCCCGCCACCTCGCTGGGCTAGTTTTTTGTATTTCTTAGTAGAGACGGGGTTTCACCATGTTAGCCAGGATGGTCTCCATCTCCTGACCTCGTGATCCACCCGTCTCGGCCTCCCAAAGTGCTGGGATTACAGGCTTGAGCCACCGCGCCCAGCCTAATGTTTCTTTTAAATAAAAGTGACTAATTTTATTGGGGAAAAAAAAGCCATTTATTTTCCCAGTCACCCTGTTGAGGGAGAATAAAAGGAAAAATCAGTTAGGCAGACAGCTAAGGCTGGTCCTCAGAGAAGCAGCCTGCCTGAAAAATTACAGCTACAGGCAAAAATAGAGCAGCCTGGGGAGCTCAGACTGCAGCTGCACAGATAAGCAGGCTCCCAGCACAGAAGCCTTTTGTACTTTGTGTGATTAGTGGGCTCCCAGGAAAAAGTTTCCTCCGCTTTTCAGACATGTACAAGGGGATGCTGTAGGAGCTTTCGTGGGGAAGGGAGGGAGACTTACTTAAAACAGACTCACAGTTATACAAACAAGAGATGCTGTGCTTTGGGCTTGCCTAGAGACATACCCACAGCTGCACAGATAAGGGGAATTACAGAGACACCTAAACAGATAAGAGAAGTTACTCAAACAGTTACAGAAATGAGAGGAGTTTCTTATAAGAGCTTTTGCATTCAACTGTAAAATGACATCCCACTCAGGCTCCCCTCTTTGCTATGGAGAGCTTTCTTGTTTTGCTTATTAAAGTTTCACTCCAACCTCACCCTTTGGAGCCATGCTCCTTAATTTTCTTGGTCATGAGACAATGAACTTGGATAACACTTCAGACAATGAGACCATTGACTATTGACCTATTTGTGCTCCCAAATCCTTTATTTCCTTGTTTCTCCTTTCGTGGAGAAGGGTGTGACTTGCAGGGAATAAGCAATAATTGAGCAATATATTCTCCTGGTTAAAAAACCCAAAGATCTTGTGACATTAAAACTACTTGAATTTCTCCTTCATAATCGGAGTCAATTACTCCTGGGACTACAGTGATGCCTTGCAAGTTAAGATGGCTTTTGCCTAAAATTAGTCCCATATATCCTGTTGGTAAAGGTCCCCAAATGCCACTGGGAATCTTGGTGGGTTGGTCTCCCCCAGGTAACGTTACCCATTCTCTGACTGGGAGATCTAATCCTGCACTTCCTGGTGTCCCTGGGGTGAGGGAATCAATGTGCCTCTGGGAACCCATCCCTGAAACGGGGTTGAGGGCTGGACTGGGAACACCCTCATTGTTTGCATTTCCCAGCATGGGGGTGCCATTCTGATGACATTTTGAGCAGCACTGATTAGCCCAGTTATTTCCTTTGTTACAGCAAGGACAAAGTCCTGGCATTTTTTTTCAGCTGGGTGGGGCACTGCATTGTAAGGTCCTTTCTGTCCTGAGACCTGGCGGCATTCCTTTTTCAAAATGTCCAGTTTTTCCACAATTATAACATTTTCCCATTTTAGGGTCTGACCTTTGGCTCCTTTTAGATTTGTCACCTGCTAAATTAGCCAGTACTTGCGCTAACATTGCAGAGCGATGAAGCTCAGTTCCTACATCCTGACAAGCTCAGAGAAAACTTCCCAAGTTTTTTGCATACCTCACTGGTGCCAGTGCATGTTTACAATCTGCGTTTGCATTCTCAAAAGCTAGAGTTAAGGTCAGCATTTCTGCAGCTGTGGTGTGAGGAATCTGACGCTTCACTGCCTCTTATAATCTTGCAAGAATTTGCACATAGGGCTCCTGTGACCCTTGCATTATATGTAAAAAGGATTGTACTGGGACTTTCTCTTCAGGAATTGTGGCCCAGGCGCATTTAGGGTCCTGTGCACACTGCTGATAAGCAGCATCTGGGACTGCCAGTTGACGTTCCAGGTCTGAATAAGGGCCATCACCTAACAGCATATCCTCTGTAATGTCTCCATGTCCAGCGACACGGTTCCATCTGCACACGTTTCTTGCCAATTTAAATTCCATGTCAGATGTGCATTAGTGTACAAGCAAGTTCACGCCAAGTGTTTCACATCAAAGGGTAAAAGACGCATAGCACCGAACACAGATTCTAGCAATCCTAAAGTGAATGGGCTCTGTATGCCATTATTTACCACATTCACTTTTAATTCCTTCAACAACTTACACTCTAGTGGAGTGTGTTCATGAATAACCTGCTGTGGATTATTTGGATCAGGCCTTACAGAAATAGGAAAAGCACAGGGTCCTAAGGGCTCTCTGGCTATGGGAGCAGAGCGCAAAATTCTTTGTACTGGGGTCTCTACTTCTGCTACCAAAGGAGACGGTACAGATGTTTCTGCAACTGGAGGAGGCGGTATAGGCCAATTTTTATCCTCCCTCTTCTGTTTTTTTTTTTTTTTTTTGAGACGGAGTCTTGCTCTGTCACCCAGGCTGGAGTGCAGTGGCCGGATCTCAGCTCACTGCAAGCTCCGCCTCCCGGGTTTACGCCGTTCTCCTGCCTCAGCCTCCCGAGTAGCTGGGACTACAGGCACCCGCCACCTCGCCCGGCTAGTTTTTTTGTATTTTTTAGTAGAGACGGGGTTTCACCGTGTTAGCCGGGATCGTCTCTCGATCTCCTGGCCTCGTGATCCGCCCGTCTCGGCCTCCCAAAGTGCTGGGATTACAGGCTTGAGCCACCGCGCCCGGCCTGTTTTTTTTAAATTTTCAATTGGAGCTGTGAGTGGGACAACAGATTCTTGCAGATTTTTAGATTCAGCCTGCTGTCCCAAAGAATAAGGAGATAATGGCAGAAGTACAGCTGAAGTAAACTCCAAGCAGAGAAAACAGAAGAATCAACTTTAAGACCTTTTTGATGAGCCCGTTTTAATCCTTCTACTCTGTCCCAGTTTTCCATATCAAGAGTGCCTGCCTGTGGAAACCATGGGTTATGCATAATAACCTCCTGCAGCAGCTTAGTTAGTGTCTGAGAACTAACCGGAGCACCAGTTTGTTTCAACAAAACTTTAAGCAACTGCACATCATGTTTTTCTTCAATAGACAAAGCCTGCCCCATGTTACCCTGATTGCAAAAACTTCCCATTCCCAGTACTTCTTTAAAACACTGCTCCATGTACCTCTTTAGGGCACTGTCCTTATATCCACTGCCAGCAGACTTGACCCAGGGTCCCCATTTGCCTTGTCAATTTCAGTTCCTGTGCTCCAGCAGAGCTTCTTCATTCACATCCTTGAAGTCCCTGTGTTTGGAAGCCACTTGTGGAGCGCCCAATTCTGTCACTGTTTGGGGTGTCACTATTTAACCCGCATGGACCTAGGGGGACTGAACAAAGAGGGGACAAATGCGGGAATAAGAGACAAGAGACAAAACAGTATATTTGGAAGAAGGGGTCAGAGGGCACCTTGCCTCTAGTGGACAAGGGTCCTGAGCTTTACACAGCCCTCTGTATTTATTAGGCAAAAGAGATAGTGAGAAGGGGTGTGGAAGAAGGGGTCAGCTGCTTGGTCCAGAGTAGGATTGCAAGACTTCATTCCCTAGATGTCCCAGTAGACAACCTCAAGAAGCTTGGTGTCAGGAAGCGATTGCCCTCAGCAAACCTTCCGTCGGCAGAAGCAGTCATGAGTTTGCTCACATCCTGCATTCATGATAAACAGTTTGCTCTTTGATCATATAGCCTCCTGTGGAGTGCTGAGTTGGTCACGTCCCACAGGCCTTTGGCTCCCCACAATTTATATCATGGAAGAGATAAGAGAAAATATATTCAGTAAACAAGAACAGGAGGCTATAAAAAAGAAACATTTAGCTGGGCATGGTGGTTCATGACTGGAATCCTAGCACTTTGGGAGGCTGAGGCAGGTGGATCACTTGAGGTCAGGAGTTTGAGACCAGCCTGGCTAACATAGCGATACCTCATCTCTACTAAAAATACAAAAATTAGCCAGGAGTGGTGGAGCACACCTGTAATTCCAGGTACTCAGGAGGCTGAGGCATAAGAATCGCTTGAACCTGGTAGGTGGAGGCTGCAATGAACTGAGATTGCGCCACTGCACTCCAGCCTGGGTGACAGAGTTGAGACTCTCTCAAGAAAATATAAATTAAATTAAATTAAATTATAAAAGGAAACATTTAGAGAATAAGATAGTAGTTTTGGTTTTCTTGCTGAAAAATTGAAACTGAATCTGATCAAAATTCTAGACGAAAAGAAGTACAGGAGACAGTGGAGTATTTTAAACAATGACCTAGGGATTAATCAGTAGAATTCAGACTCTGGGAAACTCTATAAGAAAAAGTTATCAGTTTTATCACCAACAATAAAATGTAAGAAAAAAAGAGAGGAAGATGGAATCTATGGATTAAATAAAGACCTAGAGTACATATAAACAATCGATGACCTTGCACAGAAAAGAGACAATCCAGAATCTAAGGCTGAGATAGTATTGATGGATGGATAAGTAAAATTATAAGCCAATTTATGAACTTAATGCAAAACCAGTAATATCAGTAAATGAAATGCGGCAATGTAGTCATTAAAAATGCATTTACTCTAGGAATTTAAGGAATTTAAAGATACTTATAGCATGACATTAGAGAGCCTATTCATGTAATTTACCTCATTAACAGATTAGAAAAAATATGATCATATCTGTAAATGCAGAAGACAGACTTGACACTCACGAAAAAAATGAAAAAATCTCTTAACAAACTAAGAAAAAATGAAAATCTTCTTACCCTAAAAATTGTATCTATTCCCAACCTATGACAATCTTCATATTTAATAGTGAAACCTTAGTTGCATTTCCCTACGGTCAGGAACAGGTCAACGATGCCTGCTAACCACACTGCTACTCAACAGTGTGCAAGAATTCTTGGCCAATGTGATATAATAAAGGAAACATGAGGGAGAGAGGAAGGAAGGGAGGGAATGTTGTTAAGAGTAGGGGGAAGAGTGTGAGAGAGAGAGGGAGAGGGAGATTGGAAAGGAAGAAATCAGAAATCATTATTTTTTTGCAGGTGGTAAGATTACCTGTTTATTTATTGAGATAGAGTCTTGCTCTGTCTCCCAGCCTGGAGTACAGTTGTGTGATCTCGGTCCACTGCAACCTCTGCCTCCTGGGTTCAACCGATTCTTGTGCCTCAGCCTCCTGACAGCTGGGATTACAGGCGTGTGCCACCATGCCCAGCTAATTTTTTGTATTTTTAGTAGAGACAGAGTTTCGCCATGTTGGCCAGGCTGGTTTCAAACTCCTGACCTCAAGTTATCCACCTGCCTCAGCCTCCCCAAGCGCTGGGATTACAGGTGTAAACCACTGTGCCAGGGCAAGATTGTCTATTTGAACTAATAAAAGAATTTAGCAAGTTTGCTAGGAATGAGATTCATATACATAAATCAGGTGCATTTTTGTACCAGTATCAAGTAAATACAATTTTTTAAAAAGATAGCATTTACAAATCGCACACAAAGCTATAAAGTGCCTAAGTATAAATCTAACAAAAGTTGTGCAAGGTCCTGGTAAAAACAAACACACACATCTTATGTTACCAGGGCAACCCTGGAGACATAGTTGAGAAAGCTCTTTATTTTCTTAAACAGTAGATAACTAAGAAAACTCATTGTTCTTCCTTAAACAGGTTTTTAAATCATTTTATCTACATGTATGTTTGCTTAAGAGAACTTCAGATGGCCCAGGAGTCTCTGGACTCTGGCAATTACTGGAGGAAGGTAAGGTCAGAGCAAGACCCCAGCAAACCAGAGCTGGCGACCCCTTGTTACCTTTAGATCATTGACGTATCATTGTAATGCTAAAGTCCTATATTAGGCCATGCTGCTGATAAAGACATATCTGAGACTAGGCAATTTACAAAATAAAGAGGTTTAATTGGACTAACAGTTCCATGAGGCTGGGGAAGCCTCACAATCACGGTGCAGGGCAAAGAGGAACAAATCACATCTTACATGGATGGCAGCAGACAAAGAGGTAAGTCAAAATTGAAGAAGACAGAAGCACAAGAGAAAAATCCACTGCCTTCCAAAGAAACAACTGAACAGGAGACGCAAGCTGGTGAATCGTAATGAGGCATGTGCTGCCAATATGCACTGTACATTCCACAAGCATTGCTTTCTTATTTTACTTCTTTTAGCTGTTTAACTTTGTAAGATGCAGAGAGGTTGGACCAAGTTTAAATGACTCTGCTGACCCTTTCACATCAAAGAACTACTGACAATGAAGGCCAAATCTGCCACTCCCATCTGTCTATCTGGCTGGCAGAAAAGGAAAGAATGTGCATGTTGGTGAAGGAAGAAGTGGGATGGGACAACAGTAAAATCTAGAGTAAAACCAAGCTGGCTCAAGGTGTCATGCAGGCTGTAATACAGTTTAACCAGAGTGCCATTTTTGTTGTTGTTGTTCAAATGATTTTAAGTACTGGAATGCACAATTTTCGAAAAATATGCAAACAGAAGTTTAAAAACTTAAAAAAAAAAGAGGGGGAGGGGAAACTCCTCTTTTTAAAACCGTCAGATCTCAGGAGACTTATTCATTATCATGAGAACAACCTGGGAAAAGCTTGCCCCCATGATTCAATTACCTCCCACCAGGTCCCTCCCACAACACGTGGGAATTCAAGATGAGATTTGGGTGGGGACACAGCCAAACCATATCAAATGCCCACCCCTAGAAGAAAATTGCTGCCATTTTCTGAACATACCTCATATGAAGAAGCATGTTTATGATCTGCAGCTGCACATCTGGAGTCCCTCCCATGCTTACATACATACCTCCCCGCCCCACATCTAATTCCTTAAAGTTCCCTGGCTTCCATCACCTTCTGGAGAAGGGGTTCTTTTTTTTTTTTTTGAGACGGAGTCTCGCTGTGTCGCCCAGGCTGGAGTGCAGTGGCCGGATCTCAGCTCACTGCAAGCTCTGCCTCCCGGGTTTTTACGCCATTCTCCTGCCTCAGCCTCCCGAGTAGCCGGGACTACAGGCGCCCGCCACCTCGCCCGGCTAGTTTTTTGTATTTTTTAGTAGAGACGGGGTTTCACCGTGTTAGCCAGGATGGTCTCGAACTCCTGACCTCATGATCCGCCCGTCTCGGCCTCCCAAAGTGCTGGGATTACAGGCTTGAGCCACCGCGCCCGGCCAAGAAGGGGTTCTTTAGAAAAAGAGCTCACTCCTTCATTCCTGACCAGCAATAAAACCTGCTTGCCTTTTTCTTCCAATTGGATATTCTTTCTTGGCCATCAATACAAAGTAAGGAAAGAACTTGGTTTCCCAGTGACAGAAGGAAATAAAGGATGACCAAAATAGATTGAGGGGTATACTGTATATATGATTGGGAAGAAGCAGTGTAGAGATGCAAGCTCTCCTGTGCTCCTAAAAATCTATACACAGAATACATTTTACTAAAAAAAATCCTATAAAACATATTTGTGGAAATTGAGGTTTATCTTCTTTTAAAACATAAGTTCAACTTTTATTTTAGATTCAGAGAGTACCTGTGCAGGTTTATATATTGTGTGAAGCTGAGGTTTGGGGTGTGAATGATCCCATCACTCAGGTAGTGAACATAATACCCAACGGTTTTTCAACCCTTTCTCCCATTCCCTCTTTATTTTCTCCCTCCAGTCTAGTAGTCCCCAGAGTCTATAGACATCTTTCTGTTCATGACCACCCAATGTTTAGCTCCTACTTATAAGTAAGAATACATGGTATTTGGTTTTCTGTTCTTCTGTTAATTCACTAAGGATAATGGCCTCCAGCTGTATCTATGTTGCTGCAAAGGACATGGTTTCATTCTTTTTCATGGCTGTATAGTATTCCATGGTGTATATGCACCACATTTTCTTCATCCAATCCACCGTTGACAGGCATCTAGGTTGATTCCATGTCTTTGCTATTGTGAATAGTGCTGCAATGAACATACAAGTCCAACTGTCTTTTTGGTAGAATGATTTTCTTTTGGATATATACCCAGTAGAGGGATTGCTGGATTGAATGGTAGTTCTAAGTCTGAGAAATCTCCAAACTGCGTTTCACAGTGGCTGAACTAACATACATTCCCACCAACAGTGCATAAGCATTTCCTTTCCTCTGAAGACAAACCAGCATCTGTTGTTTTTTGACCTTTTAATCATAACCATCCTGACTGGTATGAGATGATATGCTCTTGTGGTTTTGAGTTGCATTTCTCTGACGATTAGTGATGATGAGCATTTTCTCATGTGTTTATTGGCTGCTTGTATGTCTCCTTTTGAGATGTGTCTGTCATGTCTTTTGTCCACTTTTTGATGGTTTTTTTTTCTTAAGTTCCTTATAGATTCTGGATATTAGACCTTTGTGGGATGCATACTTTGTGAATATACTGTTTTTCTCTCATTCTGTGTGGTGTCTGTTTATTCTGTTGATAGTTTATTTTGCTGCCCAGAAGCTCTTTAACTAGGTCCCACTTGCCAATTTTTGTTTTTGCTGCATTTGCTTCTGAGGACTCAGTCACAAATTCTTTTCCAAGATCAGGGTCCAGAATGGTGTTTCCTAGGTTTTCTTCTAGGATTCTTACAGTTCAAGGTCTTACTTTAAATCTTTAATCCATCTTGTGTTAACTTTTGTATATGGTTAATGGTAGAGGTCCAGCTTTAAAATATCTTAGACTGGGTAACTTATAAACAACAAATTTATCGCTGACAGTTCTGGAGGCTGGAAAATTCAAGAACAAAGCACTGGCAGATTTTGTGTCTGGTGGAGGCCTGCTTCCCATTTCATAAACGCCTGTTTTCTTGCTGTAATCTCACATGATGGTAGGGATGAGGGAGCTCTCTGGAGTCTCTTTTATTTTACTTATACTTTTTTTTTTTTTTTTTTTTGAGACAGAGTCTGGCTCTGTCATGCAGGCTGGAGTACAGCAGCATGATGTTGGTTCACTGCAACCTCTGCCTCCTAGGTTCGAGCAATTCTCCTGCCTTAGCCTCTTGAATAGCTGGGATTACAGGCATGTGCCACCATATGCAGTTAATTTTTGTGTTTTTAGTAGAAACGGGGTTTTGCCATGTTGGCCAGGCTGGTCTCGAACTCCTGACTTCAGGTGATCTGCCTGCCTTGGCCTCTCAAAGTGCTGGGATTACAGGCATGAGCCACCACGCCCAGCCTGGAGTCTCTTTTATAAGGGCACTAATCCCATTCATGAGGGCTCCACCTTCATGACCTAATCACTTCCCAAAGGCCCCACCTCCAAATACCATCTCCTTGGGTGCTAGGATTTCAACATATAAATTTTAGCTAGGGGGGACACAAACATTCAGACCATGGCACATATATTACTGTATAATGTATACTATGCTATATATATTTTTATATGGTACATATTATATACAGTTGTATGTAATTCTTAAATTATTTCTCATTTAATTTTGCTCTTTCCTTGGTGGTGGTCCTTCTTTTCTCTTGTCTGTACTTTTCAATTTGCAAGGTTCTTTGATTCCTCTCAAGCCTCCAGCTCCAATGCCCATCTTTATCTGGAAGCTCTAGTGTGGTTAAGAGCCACAAACTCTGCAGACAGAATCCCATGGGTTCTAATCCCATGACTTACTCACTGTGTGATCTTGGCCAATTACTTAGCCTTTCTGTGCCTCAGTTTCCTGTGTTATAAAATGAGGATATTCACAGCATCTACTTGTCTCAGAGACTGTGGCTATCCACCAAAATCCATTCTCCCTGTTTTTTATAGCAATAGAATAAAACTATTCTGTTATTTTGTGACTATTCTGTTTTATGTGGCGGGTCTCATGGATGTCCCACTGGAGAACATGTTCAGCCTCCCTTCCAGGTAGTGAGACCGAGAGCGAGTGCCTGCAGATAAAATGTGACTGTCGCGGGTGTGTGTCAGACCCAGGCCTGGGGCATATGAGATCAGGTGGGTCTTGTTCACAGCCACTGTTAGCCTTCTCAGTGGCTGAGACCAAGATAGGGTGGCAGCTGAGCTTCGGCCAAGGAGACAATGATGATGCCCGGGGGGTGGTGGAACAATGGCTAGGACAGACCCTGAATGTCTCTGGGGAGCAGAGCTGCCCCACTAACCTGGACCATTGTCTCTAGAACTGCTAGATGAGAATGCAACAAATGAATAATAAATAATAAATGACCGCATCCTTTAAGCCATTGTATTTTGGAATATCTTTGTTAGTCTACAAAACCTGCCTCTGTGAGTGCAGTTCAGGCCCTGAAGGCAGATGGAGCCAAATCCCAGGCTCGTGGTGGAGGAAGGTGCAGAGTCCGAGGAACCTTTGCACCCTTGTGCCTTCCCTCAGGCCCAAAGCTCCTACAGACTCAGGCCCGTGAGCCCAGAAGTGAACCAGGCCTGATGTGGGGGTGTCAGGTGGACAGTTTAATGAGGGGAGGAGAGCTGGGCCCTGGGTGTGGGCTGACCTTCCTGTTTTCTGTCAGGGTTTCCCTGGAACCCTCCTCAGGAGTGGACACAGTAGAGCCGGACACTTCCACTGATCCGGAGCTCCCGCAGCTGCTCCAGGGCCTGCTGGTTCACGCTGGTGGCCCCCAGTCCCTGCCCATTGAGCGCCAGCTTCAGCCCTCCCTCCTGGCACAGGAGCAGCACCTGGGAAAGGAGGAATGAGGAGGCTGCAGCTTCCAGCCAGACTTTCCCTTGTCTGCCTGATGCTCTCCCCGGTGAGACCCTCTCCTCTCAGAGGACACAAAGATTGGACCCGGAGGCAGCCAGTACAGTGCTGGAAAAGAGCAGGACGGGAGCCTGGCTTGTCACCAGTCCATTGTGGCCTTTGACAAGGATCTTCCCAGCCTTGGGCCTCAGTTTCACCACCTGTAACTGGGGCTGCTTCCTGTAGAGGAGTGGTTCTGCGTGTCGGCATCATTAGGGGAGCTTTTTACTAAAGCTGATGTTGGGTCCCCACCTGCACCAATTGAGTTTCTGGCCATGGGATCCCTGGCATCAGAGTGGAGCATTGAGGACCGCTGAACAGACATTCGCTGTGCTCTGCTGGCTCGGGCCTCCCACCCCATAACATCTGCCCTGTACACCCGCCCCAGAGTCTCCCAGGTCATTATGGGACTTCAGCTCTGTGCTCCTGCCTGAAGGGATGTAACCACTTGGCTCTGACCCACCTCAAAGAATCTCTGGGGGTAAAAGAGGAAGGGGGCTGAGATCAGCTTCTTCTGCCCCCAGGGGGATATCCAGGCCAGAGTTCTGTCTGTGAAGGAAGCCCTGAGTGTCACAGGAGCACGGGAAGCCTGGTCCCTCAGGCTCAGAGTGAAACTGCAGAAAGCAGGAGGAGGGAGAAGGGATCAGCGCCCGCCCGTTGCCCGCAGGCTGCTGCTCAGCCCCCAGGGGAAGGGTGGAGGTGGGGGAGTGGATGGAAGATTGAGCTCTTCAGCCTCCAGAAACAAGCACTGAGGGCCTATGACAGCCTCATGGCTGGATGCTCAGAACAGTGGAAAGAACACGAGTTCTAGATGAACTTGAGATTGACTTCAGGGTTGCCATCTACTGACTACAGGAGGATGGGGGTGGGAGGGAAATGTGTGAAAATTGCCTAGCCCGAGCCTCAGTTTCTCCTTCTCAAAATGGGGGTGATTATGATGATGATAGCCGCAGCTAACATTTATTGAATGCTTAGTGCCAGGTATTGTCTTAAAAATTGTCTTAAGTGTTTTCCAAATAGCATAGTGGTTAGAGTCAGGCAGCCCAGGTTCAACCCTGGCTCTGCTACTTTCTAGTCCTGTGACCTTGGGCAAGACCCTTAATCTCTCTGCCTCAGCTTCCTCATCTGTAATGTGGCGATAACTGCACTGTACCTGCCTGTGGCATTGTCATAAGAATTAAACGAATTAATACATAAAAAATGCTTATGGAGAACAGCACCTGGTATGTAATAAGCATTCAGATGATACCTACTATTTAAAAATATTACTATATAGTACAATCTCTACCTCACAGAGCCACAAAAAGCAACAAAGGAGATAATGTATGTGAAAACTAGTGATTCCTAGCACACAGTAGGTGTTTTACAGAAGCTAGTTTGCCTTTCCTTAATCCTCACAAATTCTGTGCTGTGAGTTTGTCAGCCCGTTTAAGTGATGAGAACAAGAAGAAGTTAAATGACTTCTGTTATGAGTAATAGTTGTACAGCCTCAGGTTAGGATGTGAACTAGGATTCATGACCCCAGATTTGGGGGTGGGGGGATCCGGTACCTGCCTCTCAAATAGGGCAACCAGATTATTATTATTTTTCTTTATTTTAGTTTTTTGAGATGGAGTCTTGCTCTGTCACCCAGGCTGGAGTGCAGCGGCACGATCTCGGCTCACTGCAACCTCCCCCTCTCGGGTTCAAGTGATTCTCCTGCCTCAGCCTCCCGAGTAGCGGGGATTACAGGTGTGTGCACCACCATGCCCAGCTAATTTTTGTATTTTTAATAGAGACGGGGTTTCACTATGTTGGCCAGGATGGTCTTGATCTCTTGACCTCGTGATCTACCCACCTCAGCTTCCCAAAGTGCTGGGATTACAGGTGTGAGCCACTGCGTCTGGCCGAGATTATTTTTATCTCTTGGGAACTTCCAAAGTCTCCTTCTTTGAAGCACTATGCCGGAGAAGGCTGCATCCCGACAAGATGCAGAGAGCAGGTAAGGTAGGGGAAAAGGCCGCCCTGGACAGGCCTTTCAGGGACTACTGGTAGATCGTCACAGGAGGAGGTTCCGTAAGTTTCCAGCTTTGGGAAGGAGGTGGCCAGGACTCAATTTTGGAAAGAAGCTTGGAAGGCAGGAACCCTGGAGAGTGGACTGCGTGGAGCCTCCATCCCCACTACGGCTCCCCCTACCCTGTCCTGCCAGACAACGCTTTGTCTTTCCCTGGCCTGCGAACTCCTGGTGAGGAGGCCTCAGTGTCTCCCTACCTCACCTCCATGCAGCTCAGCTCACCAGATCACCGGATAATCATGAATCACTAGATGCCCACTAGATCGCTGAATAATCACAAATCACCAGATGCCCAGTGAAGCTCTGCTGAAGCTCTTTGAGGCTGCAGTCATATACTCTCACTCAGTGAGGAGGAGGAAAGGGATGAGGTGGAGAAAAAGGGATAGATTTTCACTGCAGATGAATCCTGCGCCCTCCATCTCTTACTCCCTCTGCCCCATTCAAGCCATCGGTTGCCTTCACAAAATAGCAGCAGCTGCATTCTTTGCAGCCTCGCTAAGTACCAGGTGCTGTGCTAAATCTTCATGTTGGTGGATCTCAGCTGAACTGGTATATAGGAATGTTTTGTCTGGTCCATAGTATTCTTCAACTTTAATACAATATTCAAAAATTGACGGCCGGGCGCAGTGGCTCAAGCCTGTAATCCCAGCACTTTGGGAGGCCGAGACGGGTGGATCACGAGGTCAGGAGATCGAGACTATCCTGGCTAACACGGTGAAACCCCGTCTCTACTAAAAAATACAAAAAACTAGCCGGGCGAGGTGGCGGGCGCCTGTAGTCCCAGCTACTCGGGAGGCTGAGGCAGGAGAATGGCGTGAACCCGGGAGGCGGAGCTTGCAGTGAGCTGAGATCCGGCCACTGCACTCCAGCCTGGGCGACAGAGCGAGACTCCGTCTCAAAAAAAAAAAAAAAAAAAAAAAAAAATTGAGAGAGTTTGTAGAAAAGACGGCTTCTATTTTCGCTTTAAAAATAGTCAGAAGATCTGGCATGACTGGGTGTATGGAAATACTCCTTCCCCTTCACCACCTTCCCAACTGGATTCCTCACTATTTATGAGACTTGTCTGGCTTCTGAGGACACATGCATTCATGGCCCTTGGGAAAGGGCAGTTACTTGCTGACTATGTCATTAGTAACCTTGTGACTTTGAGCTACGATATGAACCTGGTCTCATGCCTCCAAGTTTTGTGGGAAGAAGTGTTGGTTCCATCACTGAGGACTTTTCATTTTCCCTAGCGGGCTGGAATTATCGTTCGCCTTTTTCTGGTAGGGAAACTCAGACTCAGAGAGGTTTAGTGACTGGTCCACGACTGCACCGTTTATAAGAGACAGAACCAGAAATCCAACTCAGCCGTGCCTGTCTTTGGAGGCTCAGGCCGCTGAGTGCTGAGCTTCATGCCTGCCCAGGAATTCACAGGCATGACTGACAGTGTGCAGGGTAAGGGTTTAGTGAGGTCAGTGGCTTAAATATAAAAACAAAATTGAGTAAGAAGGCCAGGCACGGTGGCTCACACCTGTAATCCACGTCATTTCACTCCAGCCTGGGGGACAAGAGCGAGACTTTGTCTCAAAAAAAAAAAAAAAAAAAATTGAGCAAGGAGAACACAGGGTGCTTCCCTTACTCTGCCCTCCCCTGCCTGTACTGAGATGATTGCAATAGCACCCACATTTCTGGAGCACTTACCACGTGCCAGGTACTATTCTAAGCACCATCCCTAAAGGTGGCATTGTTATCAACCCCACTTTATTTATTTATTTATTTTTTGAGAAGGAGTCTCGCTTTGTCACCCAGGCTGGAGTGCAGTGGTGTGATCTCGGCTCACTGCAACCTCTGCCTCCTGGGTTCAAGCTATTCTCCTGCCTCAGCCTCCCAAGTAGCTGAGATTACAGGCGTGCACCACCACACCTGGCTAATTTTTGTATTTTTAGTAGAGACGGGGTTTCACCATGTTGGTCAGGCTGGTCTCGAACTCCTGGCCTCATGATCTGCCCACCTCGGCCTCCCAAAGTACTGGGATCATAGGCATGAGCCACCACGCCCGGTCTATCATCTCCTTGTTACAGACAGGGAAACAGAGGCACGGAGAGGAAAAGTATCGGTCCTAAGGTTGCACAGGTAGTAGGTGTCCTGAGCACATGCCAACCCAGGCATTCGGGCCCAGAGAAGTCATAAGCTCTAATGCATTTCCTCAAGGCAGCCTGGCCAGTGGCTCTTGTCTAACTGGATTGCAGCCACAGGTCTGGGTTTGAACGCACCATGTAGGAGAAGTTTGGTAGTGTCCACTTAGTCATTGTGTCCCTCCAAGTCCTGGCTTCCAAATACCAGTCCTCTTCTCCGGGGCAGTCTGGCTGTATCTTTTGAACCACACATTGTGTTACCATGGGAAGCTACATGTTTGCTCTGGGCCTCAGCCTGCATCTACAAAGGGCCTTTCCTGGGGCCCCTTTCCTAGGACCTGGGACAAGAGGCTAGGCCTGACTACATGTACCAGCGGGAATGATGCTCCCCGCACTGGGGCTGTTGGTCCCAGTCCCAGCCTGACCTTCCTAAGCTCTGTCAAATTGGGCCACTTCTCCTTTCTGCTCCTCTGTTACCTCATCTGTAAAATGGGGATTAAATGGTGGGGCTAGGAGATTAAAAGAGATGATGTTTTATAGAGCACATGACTGTCACAGAGAGGCTGCTCCCTCCCCTCCACTTACAAGCTGGATACTTACTGCTTGGGCTCTTGCAAAACCAGTGCCCGCACTATGATGACCTGCCCGGGCCAGAGACCCTGGGGAAGAGCATGTGAGCAGGGCACCTCCTGAAGGAACGAGGGAGGTATTGAGAAGTTGACTCCCAGGGGGTGTTGGGGAGAACCACCCACCCCCGGGGGCCAGGGGAGCACGCGGGCAGGCATGTTCTGCCCAGACCTGCAGCCAGGAGGCGCTGCTTATTTGTTTAGCACCTGGCCTCCTGTACTCTGCTCCCGCCAAACACTTTCCCTGGCCCCTCCAGGCTGAGCTTGGCCTCTCTGTGTCCCGACCACCATGTCCTTCTCCCTTCACTGCATCCTGAACTGTAATGACCATCTAGTGGTCTGTCCCCCACCACCTTGTGAGCAACTGGATGGCTGGGACCAGCTTGTTCCTCTATCCTAGAGCCTGGCACTGGGCCTGGCACAGAGAAGTATCAAGTAACGATGTTCAGAATAAGTGGAGAAAAGGGAAAATGAAGCTGGAGCTTCAGCCTGAAGCTGCCCAGCCCTCCCACAGCCCGCAGCTTGCTATAAAGGAAAGGGAAATCCTGGGGCTGAGGGCGCAAACTTCCTGGCCTACCCACAGCTTGCAGTTTTCTGTAAAGGAAGGGGAAATCCTGAGGCTGGGGATTTCCCACCAGGAGGAGCTCATTAGCTGCTTACCCAGACTGCGCCCCCAGCCCTGATGGAGCAGGAGGGAGGTTCACTCACCAGCCTGGGGCTCATCAGCAGGAAAGGCTGTCAGGGAAAGAAAGAGAGGACACAAGGCCATGCGGTGTTTGCTCAGGAAAAGGGAACCTCTTGTTATTCTGACAAATTGGGAATCTTTGGGGTTTGTCTCTCTCACAGTAGCAGGTGAGTTATTGGAGCCCCAGGGGGATCCTCTGGACTTCAGAGGTTCACCAACTCTGGAATAATAGAGAAGAATGGGGTGGAGGATCTGTCATCCACTCCCTGTGTGGCCTTGAGCAGTACATGGGCCTCATCTCCCCTTCTGTCCTGCTAGGCCAACCCCAGCCACCTCGCGGGGGTGGTTTGAGAAATGAGCGTTTCAACTAAGGCCTCTCCTGCTAGGAATATAGGGTCTTGCCCCCTCTGCATGCAGCGCACCCCCATTCATCTTCCCAAGCTGGGCCTGGAGAGGGGCTGGGAGAGGCAAATCCAGGCCCTCCAGAGACTGAAGCAGAGCCAGCTGTGTCCATGGCAACCATAGCAGTGAGGGAAGGGGCAGCTGGGTCTTGTGTAATGGGAGCAGCTGTACAGAAGGGCGGATCAGCTGGTGTGGCTGCTCAGACCTTGCTCACAAGAGACTCACGTGTCCAGCTGGGTACTCTCTGCTGCCCTCCACGAATGGCTGTTCAGAAAGAGAGAAAAGAATCAGCAGCATTTAGGACCACTGCAGTCCCCTACCTACGCCTGGGAGATGGGCAGAGCCCTGGCTTTGGCCTTTAGAGCTCCTCATGTTCCCATTCAGCTGGTCAGTGGTGGCTTCTTGCTGGCATTTTGAACATCCCAATTTCTAGGCCCCACCTTGTACTTACCAAATCAGAATCTCTGGTGACAAGCCCCAGAAATCTGGGCTTTCATAAGCCCATCAGGTGGGAATGATAAAGCCAGCTGCCGCCTGTTTCAGCCCCAGTGTGCCAAATCATTCCTGGCCATTGCTTCTCAGTGTTAACCAGACCCACACTGGGTACAGGCTCCTGCCTGTGGCTCCTGGGCCCTCTTTCTGCCATCACCTTCTCTTCCCCCTCAGCCCGCTCACACCTGAAACCTCAGTGGACTCCCTCCCCCTTGGCTATTACTGGTGCACAGGGCCTCCTCCCTCTCTCAGTCTAGGGTGGAGGAAGGGGTCCCAGGCCTGTCCAGGAGTCAGGGGAAATTAGACACTGCCACTGCCCAGGCCTTGGTCCCAAGGAAACTTACATTGATGTTCAGGAATCCAACAGCCTCTACCAGAATGTCACCAAATATGCCCAGTGTGTCCACATGAGACAGTGGGAGCCGGTAGCGGAAGTGGAGAAAGTGCTGTCCATTCACACTCACCTGGAGAGACAGACAGAGGCTGGCTCATCGGCAGCTAATGTTCATTGAGTTCATAACAACGTCCCAGGCATTGCCAAGCACTTTTCCCTCAATTTTCCTCACTTAACTTCATATCAACTCTATGAGGTAGGTACATTTTACAGAGCCTTGGGTGGCTTAAGTAATCTTCCAAAGGTTGCAGAGGTGGTCTGGAGATAAAGGCACCTTCAACGCTCCCTCTACCCCGATAGAGGCCCCTCATTGCGCTTTCTCAGCAGCCCAAAGAATCATCTTCACTCCATTTACGTGAGGAAACTGAGGCCCAAGAGGCTCCTCTCCCACCAGCTGCCCTGTCTCCTGGAGAAATCTGAAGATCCCATCATGTTTCTGGCAGGAGCTCACATTAGAGGTCAAAACCTTGAGGTCAAGTTCTCTCTCCCTCTTCCCTGCCACTATGGCTGTAAGATGGGGATAATGAAGGTACCTACCTAATGGGGTTATTGTGAGGATTCAATGAGCAGATACCTTTAAAGGGCTTAGAACAGTTCCTGGTATACAGCAGGTGCTCTCTAAGTGCTTGCCATGACTATGACAGCAGTGCCCTCTTTGGAGCCAGGCACTGTAGAGCTTTCTTGCTGCCATGTAGGCCCAGGGCAGCCTGGAACTGGGCATGGCAGCTTCTTGGTCCTCTTGGTACTTGACCACTACCAATGACACTCAACACCGCATCGTGGGGAGTCTGGGAAGGGAAGGAAGGGTGCAAGGACACAAATTCTAGACCACCCAATGCCCATCCCTTCCTTCACCTTCACTTCCTCATTCCCAAAGAGAAAGAGGATGAGGAAGCTGGAGCCTTTCTGCAGGGCCAGGTGGGGCCACCGGGCCTCCCTTTGCCAGCGTCCACCATGCAGAGTGTTGCAGATGACATGGGACTTGGTGGTATGGAAACGAGGGTTGAAGTGGAAGGCGATATCTGGCCGGGGACACAGGCTGCAGCCACACTGGAAGTCCACCTGAAACCTACTGGGAGGTGAGCCCCTCGAAGTGCAGTTCTGATCAGAGACCCACAGAGATCCCGGAGGCAGCGAGGAGCCCTCCAGCTCGATGCCTCTAGGACTGAGCTCCAGCACCCCCTGGGTCACCTCCCCCACCTTACCTGTGTGCATCTAGAGGGACCACTCCTTGCAGCATGACCATCTTGCCTGCATGCAGGCCTCCAAAAATTGTCGTGACATAAGGAACCACCTGAACAAGAAGAGAAACCCATCCATGCAGGGTTGGAGAAAGGGCTTAGGAACCTCTATGTCAGGGGAGTGGGAGGAAAGGAGCAGAATAAAACTCAACTTTTCCTCCCCAAACAGAAAATTCCTTAGAGGTAAAAATCAGTGTTCACTGAAATATTTTCTTCCACCTAATCCCCTTTCCTGGACCTTCATACAGCAAAGCCACATTACACCAGAGAAGTCAAATTCAGCTCCCTTGCCAAATTCAGCACCAGCCAGCTGCCTTTCTCCAGCTCCTAGGGCACAACAGGCTGCAGTGACCCCAGGGACGCTTGCCATCCACTAGATGCCACCCTGGTCCCCAGAAGCCTGGTACTGGGACTTTCTGAGGACTGTTTAGTGGCTGGAGACTAGGAACTGGGAAGCAAGAAGAATGGACAAGTTAGGAACTGACAGCTAACTCTGAAATGGACCCCTGGAGAGACGCTTAACAATGGCCTTCCCAGGCTCACCTTTCCCCAAGTAGAAGTTTCCTGGGCTGGGCTCTGTGGTTTATGCCTGTAATCTCAGCACTCTAGGAGGCTGAGGCAGGCAGATCAACTTGAGATCAGGAGTTCGAGACCAGCCTGGCCAACATGGTGAAACCATCTCTACTAAAAATGCAAAAATTAGCTGGGAGTGGTGGCATGCACCTGTAATCCCAGCTACTCAGGAGGCTGAGGCAGGAGAATTTCTTGAGCCTGGGAGGCAGAGGTTGCAGCGAGCTGAGATCATGCATGCCACTGTACTCCAGGCTGGGCAAAAAAGCAAGACTCAGTCTCAAAAAAAAAAAAAAAAAAAAAAAAGAAGAAGAAGAAGAAGTTACCCGGCCTTCCTAAAATACATTACACACTTTTACAACTTCCTGCCTTTTCTGGGCTGTTCCTCCTGTCTCTTTTCACCCTGACTCTTTTTCTAAGCATCATCCACTTGGGTTCCTGGATTATTCCTTTCTTCCCCGGAGCTCCCAGGGCATTTTGCTCATGTGGCTGGCTTGGCCCTTGGCTTAGAGGGTCTGGTTGGCTGTTTTCCCTAGGAGTTTATAAGCCCTTCAAAACTGAAGCCTTATCTTTCCCTCCTGTAGGCTCAGTGCCTCGCCTGGCGCCGTGAGGGCTCTGCATAGATGTGTTCGGAATGAGTGTGAGCAGGACGGCAGGTACACACCAGTGGTATCACAAGATAGGCCTTCCTGTGTTTCTCTCTAACTCCCAGCAACCTTTAGGAACCCAAACCACCTAGAAAAACCTGAAACCCACCAGGATGGCCCTCCAGGTGGGAGCTCGCAGCCTCTAAAGCGAGGAGCTGCCGTAACCTGGGCAGCTGCTTCTGCCCATTCCTTAGGCACCTGAGAAGCATGGGAGGGAGGCTTGGGATGCCAGCCTGGCAAGCTCAGCTGGTTCAGCAGTTGATCACTTCCCATTCCCAGGCTTCCTCCAGGCTTGTAATTAACTGAGAGGACGCAGCTCTCATGGGAGGGGAGGGCCAAGTAAGGGAAAGTGATAATTAATGCTCATTAGTAGAGAGTGTCTGCTGGGAATTCAGCCTCCTGTAAATCATTGCCTGGCTTCAGAAAACCTCTTGGGCACTGACTGAGCAAGAGAAGGAAGAGAGAAACCCCCCGCAACCCCCATCCCTGAGTGGAAATTCCCACCCGACCGTTCCTTCCAAGTTGGGGATGAGACTCTCCTTACTAAGTAATCAGCATCCCCCCAACAATCCTACCCACACCCTCATCCTCCTAGCATCCTTTACAGTAGGGGCAGAGCACTGCGGCTCCAGGCTTCACCACTTTCAAAATGCAGCAACCCTGGAAGCCTAGCAGTCATTTACACCCAAGTGGGAATTAGCAGTCAGCCACTTCGCTTAGCTCAGGAGGGCCTTCCAGAACCCAGGGCAGGTGCTTGGGAGAAGCAGAGCCAAAGACTGAGGTCCTCTCCACCCCACCACCCAGGAGTCTGGGCCCAGTTGGAAGGGAAGAGCCCAGAGACCGAGGAGGTTCCACATTAGAGTGACAACTCACCGGGTGGAAGACTGGCGGTTGCAGAATGAAGCTGTCGGGAATTGGGTCCAGTTTTTCTCCAGGTGACATGAGGGTGGGGCAACTCCAGCTGTAGATCCTTGTTCCAGGAGCCCTGCCCCCACTGGGCTGACTCACCTGTCCCAGGTCCTAAATGCCTGGAGCAGCTCTCCCAGCTGTTAGTCTCACCTGCGCCCTGCAGGGTCTTAATGCTGTCCGGAGCAGCCCTGGGAGGGCAGCGGGTGACCTCCAGGCTCCCCACCAGCCCCACTCGCAGCGGTATAAGGTAGAGCTCTGACGGGGGGTGTGGTGGGGGGCTGTCGGCAGAACTCCGTGTCCGGGGGAGGAAGACTGGCATTAACCAACTAACCACCCACTCCGGGTCTGCAGCATGTGGCCAGAGGGAAGCCAGACGCTGGCTTCTGTGGGGTCAGTGAGGGTTTGTGGTTTCCAGCTCGAGACCTCATTGGGTCAGAGGAAGGGGAGGTGGTATGTGTGTTTAGGTTCCAGAAACAGCCCCACCCCCAGCTCCCTGGACAGCCTTGGGTGACTTCCCATTTCTTCCTCCCTTCACCACAAAGGGTTTTATCTCTTCCCCTCAATTTCTTTCTTTCTTTCTTTCTTTTTTTTTTTTTTTTTTTGAGATGGAGTCTTGCTCTGTTGCCAGGCTGCAGTGCAGTGGCGCAATCTCGGCTCACTGCAACCTCTGCCTCCTGGGTTCAAGCGATTCTCCTGCCTCAGCCTCCCTGTGACTGCAAGTGTGCGCCACCACGCCCAGCTAATTTTTGTATTTTCAGGAAAGACTGAGTTTCACCATGCTGGCCAGGATGGTCTCCATCTCCTGACCTTGTGATCTGCCTGACTCGGCCTCCCAAAGTGCTGGGATTATAGGTGTGAGCCACCACGCCCGGCCCTCTTCCCCCCATTTTCTTGTCCCTTCCTCCAATCTTCTTCCTTTTCCAAGTTTTACAGCCTTCTGAGGCTCCATGTCAGCGTCAGCCTGAAATGCTGGGGCCCAGCTGGGCTCACAAGAAAGTAGAATGAGGGAAGGGGAAAAAAACAGAACCCCTTAAGCTCGGAAAGGGCAGCACAAGAAGCACAGAACTGCACAAGAAGGAGACTTGAGACTTGAATTCTTCTTCAGCCTCTCGTCTAATGTGCTGTGTGCCCTTGGAAAAGTCACTTCCCGTCTCTGGGCCATCCTTTGTTCATCCGTACATGGAGAAAGCGACCATAGCAGCATGTCCCACAGGGAGGCCTGTGTCTGGGGGTGGGCCCAAATATCTGCATTTTACTAGAGTCCTTCCAGTTCTGGTTCAAATCCCAAAAAGGCTTTCCCTTTAAAAAGAAGCACAACCTCTCAACTTTATCCTGAGTGAGGAGGTCCGGGATCTGACCCATAGCGTCAGACTTGGCAGCAGGGAATTCCTGCACTGGGCCCAGGCTGGGCAAAGGCTCAAGCACGTGGGGTGCTGAGGCGGAGGACGGAGGGAGAGTGCATGAAGGGTCCTGGGATAAGGTGTCTTAGCCAGTGCTACCTAAGCTGTGGCCACTAGCATCAGCCTCACCTGGAAACTTGTTAAAAATGCAAGTTTTGGGTCCCCACCCCAGACCGATTGAGGAGCACTTTCTGGAAGCTGGGCCCAGGAATCTGCATTTTACCAGGCCCTCCAGGTGATTCTGATGCACTTTAAAGTTTGAGAAGCGTTGACTCAGGATGGAACTGGAAGGGCTTTGGGTGCGGAGCTGAGTTTGTTCAGATGTTGTTGAGTAGGTGGAGCTGGGTTACTTAAGGGGCTTATTCGGGGAAATTCAGTCAGATGTGCTCAGGAAGGGTGCTCTGCATACACAGTGAGAGGAAGCTGGGGCTGGAGGGGCCAGTTTGTGGAAGAAAAGAGTCAAATTCCGAAATAGTTGAAGAGATTTATTCTGAGGCAAATATGAGAGACCAATGGCCTGTGACACAGCCCCAGGAGATCCTGAGAATGTGTGCTGAGGGTTATTGGGCTACATCTTGGTTTTATACATTTTAGGGAGACATGAGACATCAATCAATACATGTAATATGTACATTGGTTTGGTCCAGAAAGGTGGGACAACTCGAAGAGGTGGGCTTCCAGGTCATAGGCGGATTCAAAGACTTCCTGATTGGTTATTGGTTGAAAGAGTTAAGTAAGTACCTACAGACCTGGACTCAATAGAAGAGAGTGTCTGGGTTAAGTTAAGGGGTATGGAGGTTTTATCATGCAGATGAAGCCTCCAGGAAGTAGGCTTTAGAGCTCTTATCAGACCTAAAATGGTGCCTGGATCAGGGAAAAGACTTGGAAAGGGATGGGGATTCTCTGCAGAGTAGATTTTCCCCACAAGAGCAAGGTTTGCAGGGCCATTTCAAAATATGTCAAATAAATATATTAATATTTTGGGGTAAAATACTTTAATTTCTTTCAGGGCCCACTGTCACGTGATGCTATACTAGAGCCAGGTTAGAACTTGGTGTCTTATTGCTGCAATGAGTCTGTTTGGTCAGTCTTCAGATCTTTGTTTTAATATTAATGCTGGTCGGTTGTGCCTGAATTCCAAAGGGAGGAGACGGCATAATAAGGCATATCCAACCCCCACTTCCCATCACAGTCTGAACTGTTTTTCAGGTTAACTTTGGAATGCCTTTGGCTGAGAGGAGGGGTCCATTCGGTTGGTTGTGGGGCCTAGAAATTTACTTTTGGTTTACAAGTTGAATGGGTCTGGACATGGGACACTGCACTGGAATCAGATCTGGGTCCTAGTCCCAGCCCCTGGAACCAGTGCAGATCTTGCAGCTTGAGGCCAATGGTGCAGGGTCCCCATCCAGCCTCACTTCCTTCCTGGGTGAATGAGGAAGGAGGATACGTTCGTTTGCTTGGGCTGCTGTGGATGAAAAAAGTCAAACTCTGTAAAATATTTAAAGAGGTTTATTCAGAGCCAAATATGAGTGACCAAGGCCCAAGGCACAGTCCCAAGAGGTCCTGAGAATATGTGCCTGAGGTGATTGGGCTGCAGCCAGGTTTTATGGATTGGTTCAGTTTCCAAAGGTGGCACAATTCAAAGAGGCAGTCGGGATGGGGGTTACAGGTCATAGGGGGACTCCAAGACTTTGTGATTGGCTATTGGTGGAAAGAGTTAAGTTACTATCTAAAGGTCTGGAATCAATAGAAAGGAGTGTCTGGGTCAAGATAAGAGGTTGTGGAGACCAGGGTTCTCATTATGTAGATGAAGCCTCATGGATGGCCACCCTTAGAGACAATAGATGGCAAATGTTTTCTATTCAGACCCCAAAAAGGTGCTAGACTCAATTAATTTCTTCAGGCTTGGGAGGGCCTGGAAGGGGGAAAGGTCTAGTTATGTTAGCAGAGATTTTTTACAAATGCAATTTCCCCCCACAAGAATGGCTCTGCAGGCCATTTTAAAATATGGCAAAGAAACATATTTGGCGGTAAAATATTTGATTTCTTTCTTATCTGTCATGTGATGTTATGCCAGAGTCAGTATGGAAAGCGAGCCACATTATATAAGGTTAAACAAAACCGCTCTGTTGAGATTTTATGGTTTGTAGGTTGTGACTCCCCAGGCCCCTTAAATAGGAATTTAGCAAGAGAAGAAAAACGTCAGAGTTTAGTCCTCACTGCCATAACAAAACCCACAGCCCAGGTGGCTTGAACAACAGAAACTTATTTTCTTACTGTTCTGGAGGCCAGAAGTCCAAGATCATGTGTCAGAGGACTTGGTTTCTTCTGAGGCCTCTCTGTTTGGCTTGCAGATAGACCTTCCCCAGGTCTCTGCATTTGTCTTAATCTTCTCGTCTTATGAGGACACCAGACATATTGGATTAGGGCCAAACCACATGACCTCCTTTTACCTTAATCACCTCTTAAAATGCCTTGCCTACAGATAACAGTCACGTTCTAAGGGTCTGGGGCTTCAACACAGGGTTTTTGGAAGGACCTAACTCAGCCCCTAAGAGAGGAGTAGCTGTAACTGTCATCTTCCTGAAACCCCAAGGCTATTGCCACAGTCGAAGGTGAGGCTGATGAGGCCTGTCCTGGGGAGGGAGCAGCAGGAAGAGGATGGCGCATTTCCTTTCTCTTTTTACATAACTGCTTTTTGATAGCTGGGAGGGACTTTACTGGGCTGGTCGAGAGCTTGTGCTTGCTCCAGAATAAGAAAGGGCCTCAGTGTCTGTGAGTGTCTGGGGGTGAGGCAGGGCAAATCTCTCTTCCAGAGCCAGAATGAGGGAGAACTTGTGAGAGAAATCCAGGAAAGTGCTGGTGACCTCAGGGGGCCAATGGCCTAGGGTGACTCTGACACTGGCAGGGGAGCATCTATTCCCACCTGTTGACAAAAAGAGTCGAACTCTAAAATATTTGAAGAAATTTATTCTGAGCCAAATATGAGTGACCATGGCCCATGACAGCCCTCAGGAGGTCCTGAGAACATGTGTGCAAGGTGGTTGGGGTGCAGCTTGGTTTTATACATTTTAGAGAGGTATGAGACGCCAATCAAATACATTGAAGAAATACATAGGTTTGGGGCCGGGCATGGAGGCTCACGCCTGTAATCCCAGCAGTTTGGGAGGCTGAGGTGGGTGGATCACTTGAGGTCAGGAGTTTGAGACCAGCCTGGCCAACATGGTGAAACCCCCATCTCTACTAAAAACACAAAAAAATTAGCTGGGCATAGTGGTGCACACCTGTGATCCCAGCTACTCGGAAGGCTGAGGCACAAGAATCACTTGAACCCAGGAGGCAGAAGTTGCAGTAAGCTGAGATCACACCACTGCACTTCAGCCTAGGTGACAGAGCAAGACTCCATCCATCTCAAAAACAACAACAACAACAACAAAAACCATATACATAGGTTGTTTGGTCCAGAAAGGTGGGACAACTCAAAGTAGGAAGGAGGGGGGCAGGGGGCTTCCAGGCTATAGGTGAATTTAAACATTTTCTGGTTGACAATTGGTTGAGTTTGTCTAAAGACCTGGAATTCATAGAAAGAGAAAGTTCTGATTAAGATAAAGATTGTGGAGACCAAAGTTCTTTTGAAGTCTGATGGTGGCTGCCCTTAGAGATAATAGATGACAAATGTTTCCTATTCAGATCTTAGTTAATCTCTTTAGGAGACTGGGAGAGTCTGGAAGAAAAAGACCTAGCTATGTTAATAGAGATTCTTTACAGATGCAAATTTTCCCCCACAAAGAAAAGTTTGCAGGACCATTTCAAAATATGGCAAAGAAACATGTTTTGGGGTAAAATATTTTGATTTTCCTCCTTGTCTTCTAATGTTATGCCAGAGCTAGGTTGGAAAGTAAGTCACAATATATAGGGTTAAATAAAACCCATGTGATGAGAATTTATGATTTATAGGGCATGACTCCCCACACCCCTTAGATAGGAATTTGGGCAAGATTAAAAAAATCAGAGTTTAGTCCTCACACCTTTCTCCCCAAACCTGGTATTCCCTATGCCCAGCTCAGCTCCCTACTCCCTCTATTTTTCCCTTACGGCACCTACCATCACTCATCATTATATATTTGAAGAACTGTTTAATGTTTTCTCCCCATTCGCTCTACTCGCTATGTTTCATGAGGGCAGACTTATTCCTATACCCTCAGTACTGAGCAAACTGCCTGACCCAGAGTGAGTGTTCAAATCTATTTACGGAATGAATGAATGTAACTGTAACTGCCCCATGGATTCTTCCTGCCCATTGCACAGACAAAACCAATTCACTGAGACCACAGCATTGCAATAGAGTTTAATTAAATTGAGGCCAGCCATGCCATGTGGGAAATGGAGTTATTACTCAAATCAATCTCCCTGAAAAGTTGGAGGCCAGGGTTTTGTAAGGATAGTTTGGCAGGCCAGGGAGTCTGCTTCTGGGTCTATGGCTGGTTGGCGGGGTTGGCAGGTCCAGATGGAGCCATTGGTTGATTGTCAGAAATGCAAAAACCTGAAAATACATCTCAAATTGTTAATCTTAGGTTCTACAACCATGATATTATCTGCAGGAGTAATTGGGAGAGTGGCAAATCTTATGACCTCCAGAATAATGGCTGGTAATTGTTTACCGCTACACCTTAGCAGAATTTAGGCTCCTCTCATCCTCCTAACCTGGTGGCCTTTCATTAGCTTTACCAAAGTGGGTTAGTTTTAGGGAAGGGCTATTATCATTTAAACTATAAATTAAATGTTTGAAATGCTTGTTCCCCAGTACCTTAATGAAATAGCACTTGAAGATAAATTTAATTTTCTCAGCAAGGCCATTTTTATACTTTCTGCAGAAAGGGTACACTCACCAGCAGTTTTGCCATGAGAGTACACTGAACAAAGGAGACAGGGTCATTTTAACCTGATGCATTCACCCTACTGCTGTGTCCAGTTTCCATTGGCTGGCATGGGACCTCACATTCTGTATTTGTCTTGATTGGCTAGCAACTTAGAACTTTTTAAAAGAGGCAAAGGCAGAGGAGAACAAAGGAAGGAGGAAGTAACTTGTGGAATGCTGAGAAAGGTAAAAACACCTTTAAATAAGGAAGAGGAACAGGCTATAACCTAATGCTTGCTTGAACCAGTATAAGCCTGCCAGGGCAAATATTTAGGCTAAACTTTGGGAGCCAAGAACATAAAGTACTTTGATTTCTTTATTTCGGCTAGCAGATATTTAAGAATGTTAGCACAGGTCTTTGAATACATTTTGCTTCTAAGAGAAGTTACAATTGATTCCTAATTAGACGGGGAGGAAAGTCTTTGAAGAGGAACCTCTACTTTTCTTTTTACATACATGTCTCCCAAAGTTAGCTTGGCCTAAGCTCAGGAATGATCAAGGGCAGTTTGGAGGTCAAGAGCAAGATGGATGTTGGTTGAATCAGATCTCTTTCACTGTCATAATTTTCTCACTGTCATAAATTTGCAAAGGTGGTTTCATAACCCTTGGTGATTTATGGCTCTTGTCCAGCCACGCCTCTTCAATTTCTCCCTGTAGACCTGGAATTGTGGCCCAAGCACAAACTAGTCCCATACTCTTCTTCCAACTGGCCACAGATTATAATTGGGGGATTATAATTAGTAAATTATATATAAATTTAAAATTATAATATAAAATTATAATTTATTAATTATAATCCCCCAATTATAATTATTATTAATCAGTTACCAATTAACAGCCTAGGAAAAACAATTTGTGGTCAGGGATCTTGAGATACCCCCTCTGTCCCCTTCTTTGTTCCAATAGCCTCTTTCACAATCCCTGCTTCTGAATGGGTGTAACTCTCAGGGCCTAGAGGAGGGACTAATGCTTACATTCACCTACTTTGGTCTATATCTCTGCCTCCCTCTTCTATCTGACAGCCTTCTAGAGAAGGGAACTGCTGTACAATGTTGGTGGGGATGTAAATTAGTACTACCACTGTAGAGAATAGTTTGGCGGTTCCTAAAAACTAAAAATAGAGCCACCATATGATCCAGCAATCTCACTGCTAGGTCTATGCCCAAAAGAAAGGAAGTCAGTATATCAGAGAGATATCTGCATGCCCGTGTTTACTGCAGCACTGTTCACAATAGCCAAGATTCAGAAGCAAAGTAAGTGTCTATCAACAGATGAATGGATAAAGAAAATGTGGTACATATACACAAGGGAGTAATATTCAGCCTCAAGAAAGAATGAGATCCTCTCACTGGCAACAACATGGATGGAACTGGAGGTCATTATGCTAAGGGAAATAAGCTGGGCACAGAGAGACGAACATCCCATGTTCTCATTTATTTGTGGGATGTAAAAATCAAAACAATTCAACTCATGGAGATAGAGAGTAGAAGGACGGTTACCAGATGCTGGGAAGGGTAGTGGGAAGGTGGGAGGGAGGAGGGATTGTTAATGTGTACAAAAAAATAGAATGAATAAGACCTAGTATTGATATCACAATAGGGAGACTATAGTCAATAATTTAATTGTCCATTTAAAAATAACTAAAAGAATATAATTGGATTGTTTGTAACACAAAGGATAAATCCTTGAAGGGATGAATATCCCCCCCAACCAAAAAACAAAACAAAACAAAACAAAACAAAATAGAGACGCCGTGGGTATAATCCAGAGGGTGGCAAGCTATGTGGGTTCTCAGTCTGGATCCTGCATAGCAAGCAGCTTTGAAATCCTTACTAAGCTTAAGGGGGCAGTGGGACATGACTGCTTCTCATTCCAATGTCTCTCTGGGTCTAATAATTTAAAGGAGGCTTGTATTTCTCAAACAAAATACTTCTTTTCTTTCTCACTTTCATATGTATGTGAACATGTCCAAAGTAAAAAGTAGAAATTCAAAACAAAAGTCATACTTAATTAATGTTAAGCTTTTGATTCCATATCCTATTAGTGGCAGGTGAGATGCACGGGTAAGGGCCTGGAGGTGGGGAGCATGGTTTGCTCCTTTGGGCACCCTCCCTCCCACTGCAGTACCCTGGAATAGAAGGATGGCAGGAGCTACTATGTCCACCTCAAAGACACCACCTCTTCCTCCCTCTGCAGTTGGCAGCAGGGAGAAGGGACAGAGGTGACAGATTCTAGTGTGCCGTGGGACAGTCCATGGACTCCCTCCAGCTCTGTGTAGTTCTAGCTCTTGTGCTGGGGGCCTTTGCAAATGTGGTCTCCATAGAGACAGTGTGCAGGCAAGAGCTTTCATTCCAACACTCTCTGCCACTGAGGACTCTCACCCCCCACCGCCAGAGAGGCCCCTGGGTCTCCCTTTGGGCCTGTTAAAAGAAAGATATATTAAATTTAACAGAGTTTAAATGAGCAAAGAACAATTTATGAATCAGGCAACCTGTCGAATCACAGAAGATTCAGAAACACTCCAGTGATACTGCATGGTTGAAGACGATTTATGGACAGAAAAAGGAAAGTGATATACAGAAACAAGTGAGGTACAGCAACAGCTGAATGGGTTACAGCTTGGCTTGTGCCTTATTTGAACATGATTTGAACAGTTGGCTAAAACTTGGTAGTTGGCACAAGAGTAGATTTTAGTCTGTTTACACATCCAGTTAAGTTACATTTCACTCTGTACAGAGAAACCTTTAGGCTGAATTTAAAATACGTAAGGAGGAGGTTTAGGCTAAGCTTAATTTAACAGGCCCTTCCAGAATTAGAAGTCCTTCTGCTTCTCCATCTCAGCTCCTCCACATGTTGTCCCAGGAAGCCCTGAGGTCCTCATCTCAGCACCATGAGAACCAGGAGTTAATGACCAATAGACCTTCACTATAGGACCTTCAAGGCCCATCTGTATTTTGGGAAGAAAGGTGACCTCAGACAGAAGGTTTGTGATGCAAGAAGGAATGATGAGCAAAGGTGGTGGCAAACATATAGGCAAATCTAAATGAATGTCTGCATAATATAACAATGGTAATAATAATGTGAATTGGGGATAAAAAAGGGGCAGACTAAAACAGCACGGGCAGGAAAGATTAGAGTGAAAGTGTTCCTTACATTGTTTCAGAGGATTGTTTAGGATGTTAATTTTAGACTTAAGCATACATTTTAAAATTTCAAGGGCAATAAGTAAAAGAAAACAGTGTAAACTTCCAAATGAGTAGAGAGAAAAATGCAATATACTAAGATTAGATATTTATGAAGAATATTAGAAGAATTCATTGAAATATTTAAAAACCTAACAAATAGATAGAATACATAATTAACTGAAGGAAACAATTTTTGTAAAGATGCCACAATTGCCAAGCTGATTTATTGATTTACTGTAATTCCAGGCAAAATGCCAATAGGGTATTTTGAGCAACTTGACAAACTAGTTTTGCAACTTATAATGAAAGGCAAAAGCTCAGGCATGGTTGAGAGTGGGATCTTGAGATATCTGTACATCAAAATTTATCATAAAGATGCAGCAATTAAAATTACATGATAGAAGCATAAAGACAGATACATTTATCAGTGAAACTGAATAGAGTCAACAGTATCCCTGCTCATTCAAGCATTATGCAGGACAGAGGTGACCTTGTTCATCCATGAGGAAGTGGAAACTATGAACAACTGATGCTGAGATAATTATTCACATGAAGAAAAATGAAGTTGGATCCCTGCCTTCCACATATACAAAAATCAATTCCAAATGGATTAGCGAAAAGGCAAAATTTAAAAACATTTTCAAGAAAATATAGGAGAATATCTGGCCAAGCATGGTGGCTCATGCCTGTAATCCCAGTACTTGGGAGGCCGAGGCAGGCAGATCACAAGGTCAGGAGATCGAGAGTATCCTGGCTAACATGGTGAAACACCATCTCAACTAAAAATACAAAAATACACACACACAAATTAGCTGGGCATGGTGGTGGGTGCCTGTAATCCCAGCTACTTGGGAGGCTGAGGCAGGATAATGGCGTGAACCTGGGAGGCGGAGCTTGCAGTGAGCTGAGATAGCGCCACTGCACTCCAGTCTGGGTGACAGAGCGAGACTCCATCTCAAAAAAAAAAAAAAAAAAAAATATATATATATATATATATACACACACACACACACGTATATATATACTTATATATACGTATATATATACTTATACGTATATATACTTATACGTATATATAAGTATATATATATATGAGAGAACATTTTCTGAATTTCTGAATTTAGGGCAAGAAAGACTTCATGAAAAGATAGGGAGCTGACCACAAAAGAAAATACATGAATTCTATTTGTCAAAAGACGTCATGAAGAAAGTGAAAAGACAAGCCATGAACTGCAAGAAAATGTGTGTAAACAAGTATAATTGACTAAAGATGAGTATCAAGATTATACAAAGAGCTCCTACAAATCAAAAAGAACAGAATGCTAAAGAAAAATGGGCAAAGGACATGAACGGGCACTTTTAAAAAGAGGGAATATGATAAATATATGTTAAGGTCTCAACTTTATTAGTGATCAGGGAAATGCAAATTAAAACTCTGGTGAAATACTATCTTACATTTACCTACCTGGAAAAATCAAGAAGTGTGACAATACTAAGTGTTGGTGAGGATGTAAATTAACAATTCTTACCCATTGCTGGTAGAGGTGAAATTGGGACCACCAGTTGGGGAAACAGTTCTAGTGTTTTATTGTAAAGTTGGATATTTGCGTATACTACTAGGTATTACATCTTGTGGGGTGTCTGCATGAGTACACCAGGATACGAATTGGGTCCTTTTCAATTGTTTCCAACCCCAAATTGGAAAAAAAAAAAAGAACCAACAAACCACCAAGTGGCTTTATCGCTGGATCAATAAATTGTGGTATAGCCACATAGTGGAATATTTTACTGTAGTGAAAATGAATTACAGGACTATACAGCACTGTGTATGTATTACAGAAACAACTTTGAAAGAAGAAAATTGCAGAAGAGAACTTAACAGCATGATACCATTTGTCTTAGTCCATTTGGGCTGCTATAACAAAATACCATAGGCTGGGTGGCTTATAAACACCAATTTATTTCTCACAGTTCTGGAGGCTGGGAAGTCCAAGATCAAGGCACCAGCAGATTCCTGTCTTGTGAGGGACGGGTGTCAGTTATTAGATGATGGCAACTGCTGTGTTCCCACATGGTGGGAGTGGCTAGATAGCTCTGCAGGACCTCCTTTATAAGGGTTCTTATGAATCCCACTCATGACCAAAGGGCCCATCTCCTGATACTATCACTTTGGGGGTTAGGATTCTAGCACATGAATTTATGGAGTCACAAACACCCAGACCATAGCACCATTTTTATAAAGTTACAGAGAAGCAAAACGAAGTGATGTATTAGGGATACAAAGAAACGATTTAAAAAAACTATTTTAAAAAGTGAGGGTGTGACAGACACAAAGGTCAGGATAGAAGTTGGGCGTGCAGAGGGAGAAGGGATAAGGAAGGAAACCACAGGTGGGAGCATCTATACTAGGAATGTTCCATTTCTTAAGTAGGATGGTTTTGTCGTGGATAGTAATTGTATTATGTTTCCTAACGATGTGTGAGGGAGAAGGAACGAGAAAATCAGCGCAGAAGACTCACTGCAGAAGCGGCCTGCCTGAAAAGTCACAGCAACAGGCAAAAATAAAACAACCTGGTAAAAAACTCAGGCTGCACCTGCACACAGACAAGCAGACAGGGTCCAGCATAGAAGCCCTTTG
The DNA here is from genome assembly GCF_043159975.1 of Macaca nemestrina. Lineage (NCBI taxonomy): Eukaryota > Metazoa > Chordata > Mammalia > Primates > Cercopithecidae > Macaca > Macaca nemestrina. Next base: position 10,954,065 of record NC_092136.1, read on the forward strand.
TTCTTTCATAATTAGCGAGCTTCCAGGAAAGTTTCCTCCCCTTTTCAGGCATATACATGGTGGGAACTGGCACAGGGAGGAGGGGTGCTAACCTAAAACAAACTCACAGTTATGCAAACAAAAAAGGCGGTGCTTTGTGCTTGCATAGACACATACCCACAGCTGCATAAGATAAGACAGCTTTACTGATAAGAGAAGTTACTCAAACTACTACAGAGATAAGAGGTTTTCTTGCAAAAGCTTTTGAATTCAGCTGTAACAGGGCAATCCACTTGCATACTCAGCTCACTGTGGAGAGCTTTCTACTTTCGCTTATGAAACTTTCACTCCCACCTCACCCTGTGTCCCGTTCCTTAGTTTTCTTGGAGTAGGACAAAGAATCCCAGGTATTAGTCCAAACAAGGAGAAAATGCTACATTAAAGTACATTGGCAAGACGGCAACATGTGTATTCCATGTACTTTTTCTTATGTTATCTGTCACGTATGTGTAGATTTCATTTTCTAGATATTTTTTAAAACAAAATAACTGAATTGTTCAAGATTTTAACTCCTGATGGTGCCTCCCAAGGCTTCCTAATCTGGTCTCCATTTACCCCTCCATGTCACGCCTCTGTTCCAAACTGCTGAGCTTCTCCAGCCAGTTTAGGCACCACCTCTGAGCCTTTGCTGTTTCCATGACCTTCCCCGAAACGAATAACTCCTTCGCCCCCCTCCCGCTAAAAGACCCACAGATTCCCGGGCCTCTAAGCGCCCCATTTCGCCCCACTCTGTCCTCGGACGCGCTCACTGCGCCCGCGCCACTGTCGCCGCCCCGCGCGCCTCTGCCGTTTGCCGCCCGCGGCGCTTTCCCCTCCGCGGTTCCTCCCCGAGCCGCCCCCAGCGCCCACGATTCCGCGGCTCCGCCGACCAGGGGCCGCGCAGACCGGGAACTCGCCAGGCGCGTAGTCCCCTGCGAGGCCTGGGGGCCGGCGAGGCAGCAGAGGCGGGATGGGCCTGAGCCCGGGCGCCCGGGGGAAGTACGCGCCCCGCCTCCCTAGGATTCCCCCACCCCGCCCCAAACCCGCCTCGCGAACCGCCGGTACCGGGCGCAAGGACCAGCAGCCTGCGCCCAGACGTTCAACTGTGCCCCACTCAGGTCAGCCCCGAGAATGGGGGCCCTTTCCGCAATTGTCCTTCAGCTCCCAGCGGGCCGTTACCCTCAAAGCTCCTTTTCTTAGACATTTGGTGATTGTGTTGTCTGTTAGCCATCGTGATGGAACGTTTCAGAACGACCGCTTGTTATAAAGCTAATCGAAGCGAGCCAGGCAGCCACTCCCTCATTCCTGCCGTATTTTATATGGAGGTGAGGCAGTGGTGGCAGCTCCGGAGGGTGGCGTTAAGACCAGCTCTCGCTCTGCAGAGGTTCCTCCCATCTGGCTTAGGACAGAGGCGAGGCGCCCTCTTCATGCTCTCCCCGATTCCGTCCCCACGAATTCCAAAGTCTCTCTTTGGCAGAGGAACTGAACCCGCTCCAGCACCTAGTTCCACAACCCTCTCCATTCATCCCAAGGTTTCCTGAGGCCTAACCAGGAGCCGGGCACGATGCTGGACTAGAGCTCTGAGCCCACTCTCCGTAGCGGTCAAGGTGCTTGCTCGAACTCTCCTTTCACAGGTCTAAATAGCATTTCTCCCCTTGAATTAGAAGAATCCGTGGGATCCGCAGCGTTGGTCCAGCTCCCAGCCAAGCAGCCTAGGCCGGGCACATTAGAACAGGGCAGAAGCATCCAGCAAGGGTAAGAAGATTGTAAGGATGAGGTCTTTGGGTGGAAGAAGTCTTTTGAAGAACTGACTTGGAATGCAGTTCTGTAAAGCAAACCCAGAGGTGGTTTTTGTGTGAACCAGCCAGCTGCTACCCAGCAAGGGAAAGGCTGGTGTGATCCTGGGTGATAACAGATTATACTGGGCTTGGGACCTGTTGGCCACAGGCACGCCTTGCAGCTGTTTCTAGCCACAAGGCCCTTGTCTAGACCCCAGAGAAATGAATGGCTTTAGCAGGAGGCTTACAATATTGTCCTTGGTCTCACTAATCAATGAACAATGAGTCAGCCTTTGGCAGATTTCCTGAATTCACTTTCATTAACAACATGATGGTTGCTGCTTTAAAAAATTCCGAGGGGCTGACATTTTGGAGAGGAGCTATAGTGAAAATGAGGGGTGTCCCATCTGCCCCGTACACTATTTTTTTCTGGAGAAGAGTTTAAAGCATGGGAAAAGGTAAAGAAAAAGCCATTTCTGAGCTGGTGGTATACCAGCTGTTTACATGTGCTGTCTCTTTTCCCTCTCATAACACCTCTGTGAGACATATCTTCATCTCTATTTTAAAGATAATCAAGCTGAGGGTCAGACATTAATTTACTAGCTCAAGGTGGGACAGCAATCATGAGAGCTAGGATTCAAACCTAGATCTTTTGGCTTTGAAGTATTTTACTCTACTGTATTTTACTCTACTTTACCTTCATTTAATATGCTTAAAAGCCTATTCTTGCCTTTTGTTTCTGTCCCCTCCTGTAACATTTTGTTTCAAGGGAGAAATATACTGATTTCATTCATATTACTTGCAGTTACAGTGTTGTGGCTTATCAAGCTTTCTTAGAAATCTGGAGCTAATTATTGGAAGAAGGAGCTCTAGAGTTCAAGGGGTTTGCCTCTGGGCAGTAGGGCTGGGATGAGAAGGGAAAGAAGGAAGGCTCCTTGCATTTCATTATAAATTCTTATGTACTGGTTCCTTAACGACAACAACAACAACAACAACCACAACCATGTGCAAGTATCACTTTGACAAACATTAAAAAGAGATTATTAGCAAATTAAAAAATAATAAAAAACCCCAAAACTGCTTCTTGCTATCATTAGCATTTAAACAATTGTCAGAAAACCGGCCAACAGCAGTTCTTCTGGGCTCACAGAAACAAGTTCTAATGGGTTCACAGACACAAGCTTGGGGGGAAATATTCCCTACAATCTCCAAACCGAAAGGCATCTTAAAAATCACACATCTGTAATACAGATTTTCTAATAATTGTGAAATAGTGATATTTGTTAACTATGTGATTACAAAATCATTCAGGGAGAAGCCTGTAGTTAGCTTGGAGACCACACTCAGCCAGAAAGCAGACTGGAGTTCAATTCCCAAGCCTGAGAATAAAGGCAAGTTAATAAAGCAAGCAGCTGAGGTAGGTATAACAAGAATTCTCAAAGTGACTATCTTTAACCTCCTGGCAACTTCTCTACATATTGTATTTTACTTTGTTTCCAGGGGTGTCCAATCTTTTGGCTTCCCTGAGCCACATCGGAAGAAGAAGAAACACCTTGGGCCACACATAAAATACACTAACACTGACGATAGCTGTTAAGCTTAAAACACACACACACACACACACACACACACACAAATGTCATAATGTTTTAATAAAGTTTACAAATTTGTGTTGGGCCACATTCAAAGCTGTCCTGGGCTGTATGTGGCCTGTGGGCTGCAGGTTGGACAAGCTTGGTTTAGACAGTCTAATAAATATCCTGATTTGGGATGTTAGTTATGCTTTGTTTTAAAGCAATTTTATTGAGATGTAATTAACATATAGTAAACTCCACATATCTAAAATATACAATTTGATACATTTGGCATATGTATATGCCAGGGAAATGTACAATTTGATACACTTTGACATCTATATATATATCCTGTGAAATCTTCACCACAATCAAGAAAATGAATAATCTCTATCATTTACAAAAGTTTCTTTGTACCTTTTGTAATCCCTCTCTCTTCCCACACCACTCCTATCCCCAGGCAACAACTGATACGCTTTTTGTCACCATAGATTTGTTTGCATTTTGAGAGATTTATATGTAATCATATTGTATGTGCACTTTGTCTGTCTCCTTCAGGTAACTATTTTGGATGACATCCGTGTTGTTGCTTTTTATCAACAGTTCATTCCTTTTTATTACTGAGCAGTATTTCATTGCATGGATATGCTACTCTTGTTTATCTGTGCATCTGTTGATTGAGCATTTAAGTTGTTTCTAGTTTTTGACTATCACAATCTGCTTGGACATTTATGTACAAGTCTTTGTGCAGACTGTGTATTTTTTCCTCTTGGGTGACTATGTAGGAATGAAATGGCTAGGTCATGTGGTAGATGTATATTTAACTTACTGTTTTCCTTAATTTTTTTTTTCTTTTTTGGGGCTCTCCAAGCCTGCTAGACAAATTCTAAAAGACCTCTAACCTTAACTTACTGTTTTCCACAGTGGTTGTATCATTTTACCTTCCTACTGGCAGTATATAAGAGTTCCAGTTCATCAGCATTTGGCATGGTCAAAATCTTCTAAATTTGAGCTATTTTAATAGATGTGTTGGTATCTCATTGTGGTTTTCATTTGCATTTTCCTAATGACTAATAATGTTAAACATCTTTTCATGTGTATATTTGCCATCCATATATATAATCTTTGGTGAAGTGTTCAAATCTTTTGCCCATTTTTTCCTATTGGTTTGTACGTTTTGAGAGTTCTCCAGAAGTTCTCTATACAAGTACGACATCAGATAAATACTTTATGATATTTTCTCTCCATCTGTAGCTTGTCTCTTCAGAACAGGTTCTTGAATTTTGATGAAGTCCAATGTATCAGCTTTTCCTTTTATAAAAAGGAAATGTAATGAAATACTGCTCAGTAATAAACAGGAATGAACTATTGATAAAAAGCAACAACATTGATGTCACTCAAAATAGTTATAAGAAGGAGACAAAGAAGTGGACATACAATATGATTTCACATAAATCTCTATTTATGAATAGTGCCTTTCATGTCATATCTAAGAAACCTTTGCCTAGGTCACAAAGATTTTCTCCTGTTTTCTTTTAGATATTTTATAGTTTTATTTTTTACATTTACATATTTGATACATCTTTATTTGTACTTTTATTTCAATAGTTTTGGGGGAACAGGTGGTGTTTGGTTGCATGGAAAAGTTCTTTAGTGGTGATTTCTGAGATTTTAGTGCATCCATCACCTGAGCAGTGTACACTGTACTCAGTGCGTGGTCTTTTATCCCTCACCCCACTCCTACCCTTCCCTTCCGAGTCCCTAAAGTCAATTACATCATTCTTATGCCTTTGTGCCCTCATAGCTTAGCCCCCACTTATAAGTGAGAACATATGATTTTTTGGTTTTCCGTTCCTGAGTTACTTCACTTAGAATAATGGTCTCCAGTTCTATCCAGGTTGCTGTGAATGCCGTTGTTTCATTCCTTTTTATGGCTGAGTAGTATTCCATGGTGTGTGTGTGTGTGTGTGTGTGTATACATACCACATTTTCTTTGTCCACTCATTTGTTGATGGTCATTTAGGCTGGTTCCATATTTTTGCAGTTGTGAATTGTGCTGCTATACACATGGATGTGCAAGTGTCTTTTTCATACAATGACTTCTTTTCCTCTGGTTAGATACCCCAGTAGTGGGATCAAATTGTTGTTCTACTTTTAGTTCTTTAAGGACTCTTCATAGTGTTTTCCATAGTGATTGTACCAGTTTACATCCCCACCAGCAGTGTAAGTGTTCCCTTTTCACCACATCTATGCCAACACATATTATTTTTTGATTTTTAAGTTATGGCCAGTCTTGCAGGAGTAAGGTGGTATTATTGCATTGTGGTTTTGATTTACATTTCTCTGATAATTAGTGATGTTGAGCAGTTTTTAAAATATGTTTGTTGGCCATTTATATATCTTCTTTTGAGAATTGCCTGTTCATGTCCTTTGCCCACTTTTTGATGGGATTGTTTGTTTTTTTCCTTGCTGATTTGCTTGAGTTCCTTGCAGATTCTGGATATTAGTCCTTTGTTGGATGCATAGTTTGTGAATATTCTCTCACACTCTGTGGGTTGTCCGTTTACTCAGCTGATTGTTCTTTTGCTGTGCAGAAGCTTTTGGGTTTAATTAGGTCCCATCTATTTATATTTGTTTCCATTACATTTGCTTTTGGGTTCTTGATTATGAATTCTTTTTCTATGCTAATGTCTAGAAGGGTTTTTCTGATGTTATCTTCTAGAATTTTTATGGTTTCATATCTTAGATTTAAATCTCTGATCCGTCTTGAGTTGAATTTTATAGAAGGTGAGAGTTGAGGATCCAGCTTTATTCTTCTACATGTGGCTTGCCAATTATCCCGGCATTTTTTGTTGAATAGGATGTCCTTTTCTACTTTATGTTTTTGTTTGCTTTGTTGAAAACAGTTGGCTGTATTTTGCTTTATTTCTGGCTTCCATATTCTGTTACATTGGTCTACATGCCTGTTTTTATACCAGTACCATGCTGTTTTGGTAACTATAGCCTTGCTGTGTAGTTCAAAGTCAGGTAATGTGACGCCTCAAGATTTGTTCTTTTTGCTTAGTCTTGCTTTGGCTATGTGGGCTCTTTTTTGGTTCCATACTAATTTTAGGGTTGTTTTATTCTAGTTCTGTGAATAGGTATTTTGATGGGAATTACACTAAATTTGTAGATTGCTTTTGGCAGTATGGTCATTTTCACGATATTGATTCTACCCATCCATGAGCGCGAGATGTGTTTCCATTTGTTTGTGTCATCTGTGATTTCTTTCGGCAGTGTTTTGTTTTCCTTGTAGAGATCTTTCATGTCTTTGGTTAGGTATATTACTAAGTATTTTTTTTTTTTTTTTACAGCTGTTGTAGAAGGGGTTGAGTTCTTGATTTGATTCTCAGCTTAGTCATTGTTGGTGTACAGCAGGGCTACTGGATTTGTGTACAATAATTTTGTATCCTGAAACTTTGCTAAATTGATTTACCAGTTCTAGGACTTTTTGGATTAGGCTTTAGGGTTTTCTAGGTATATGATCATATCAGCAAACAGCAACAGTTTGACTTCCTTTTTACTGATTTGGATGCCCTTTATTTCTTTCTCTTGTCTGATTGTGCTGGCTAGGACTTCCAGTACTATATCGAATAAATGTGGTGAAAGTGGGCATCCTTGTCTTGTTCTAATTATCAGGGGGAATGCTTTCAACTTTTCCCCAATCAGTATAATGTTGGCTGTGGGTTTGTCATAGATGTCTTTTATTGCCTTGAGGTATGTCCCTTTTATGCTGATTTTGTTGAGGTTTTTAATCATAAAGGGATGCTGGATCTTGCCAATGCTATTTCTGTGGCTATTGAGATGATTATGTGATTTTTGTTTTTAATGCTGTTTGTGTGATGTATCACATTTATTGACTTGTATATATTAAACCATCCCTGCATCCCTGCTATAAAACCCACTTGATCATGGTGGATTATCTTTTTGATATGCTTTTGATTCAGTTAACTAGTATTTTCTTGAGGATTTTTGCATCCGTGTTCATCAGGGATATTGGTCTGTAGTTTTCTTTTTTTGTTATGTCCTTTCCTGGTTTTGGTATTAAGGTGATGCTGGCTTCATAAAACGATTTAAGGAGCATTCCCCCTTTCTCTGTCTTTTGGAATAGTTTCAGTAAGATTGGTATCAATGCTTTGAAAGCCTGATAGAATTCAACTGTGAATCTGTCTGGTTCTGGACTTTTTTGTTGTTGTTGGCATTTTTAAAAATTACTGTTTCAATCTTGCTGCTTGTTATCATCTGTTCAGAGTTTCTATTTCTTCCTGATTTAATATAGGAGGATTGCATATTTCCAGGAATTTATCCATCTCCTCTAGATTTTCTAGTTTGTGTGTGTGAATGATCTTTTGTATTTCTGTGGTATCAGTTTTAATATCTCGCATGTCTTTTCTAATTGAATTTATTTGGATTTCTTCTCTTTTCTTGGTTAATCTCACTAATGGTCTATCAATTTTGTTTATCTTTTCAAAGAACCAGCTTTGTGTTTCATTTATCTTTTGTGTGTGTTTTTGTTTTTTGTTTTTGTTTTTTTTTGGCTTCAATTTCATTTAGTTCTGCTCTGATCTTGGTTATTTCTTTTCCTCTGCTGATTTAGGTTTAGTTTATTCTTGTTTCTCTAGTTCCTTGTGGTGTAACTTTAGAGGTTTTTTTTGTTTTTTTGTTTTGATGTAGGCATTTAATGCTATGAACTTTCCTCTTAGCACCACTTTTGCTGTGTCACTGAGCTTTTGATAAGTTGTGTCACTATTATTGTTCAGTTCAAAGAATTTTTAAATTTCCATCTTGATTTCATTGTTGACCAAATATCATTGAGGAGTAGATGACTTAATTTCCATGTATTTGTATAGTTTTGAGGGTTCCTTTTCAGAGTTAATTTCTAATTTTATTCTACTGTGGTCTGAGAGGGTACTTGATATATTTTTGATTTTCTTAAATTTATTGAAACTTGTTTTGTGGCCTATCAAATGGTCTATCTTGGAGAATGTTCCGTGTGCTGATGAAAAGAATGTATATTTTGCAGTTGTTGGGTGGAATGTTCTGTAAATATCTGTTAAGTTTATTTGCTCTGGGTATAGTTTAAGTCCGTTGTTTCTTTGTTGACATTCTGTCTTGATGACCTGTCTAGTGCTGTCAGTGGAGTACTGAAGTCCCCCGCTATTACTGTGTTGCCATCTATCTCATTTCTTAGGTGTAGTAATAATTGGTTTATACATTTGGGAGCTCTTGTGTTAGGTGCATATATTTAGGATTGTGATCTTTTCCTGCTGGACTGATCTTTTTATTATGACATAATGTCCCTCTTGATCTTTTTAAACTGTTGTTGTTTTAAGGTCTGTTTTGTCTTATATAAGAATAGTTACTGTAGCTCACTTTTGGTTTCCATTTGCTTGGAATATCTTTTTCCACCCCTTTTATGTGAGTCCTTATGCATTAGGTGAGTCTCTTAGAGATAGCAGATACTTGGTTGGTGGATTTTAATCGATTCTGCCATTCCGTATCCTTTCAGTGAAACATTTAGGCCATTTACAGTCAATGTTAGTATTGAGATGTGAGGTGCTGTTTTACTCATTGTGCTAGTTGTTGCCTGAATATCTTTTTAAAAAAATTTGTGTTATTGTTTTACAGGCTGTGTGAGATTTAAGGAGGTTCTATTTTGGTGTATTTTGAAGTTTTCTTTCAAGATTTAGAACTCCTTTTATCATTTCTTGTAGTGCTGGCTTAGTTGTGGTGAATTCTGTCAGCATTTGTTTGTCTGAAAAAGACTTTATTTCTCCTTCACTTATGAAGCTTAGTTTTGCTGGATACAAAATTCTTGGCTGATCATTGTTTTGTTTGAAATGGCTAAAGATAGAACCCCAATCCCTTCTGTCTTGTAGGGTTTCTGCTGAGAAATCTGCTGTTAATCTGTTAGGGTTTCCTTTCTAGGTTACCTGATGCTTTTGCCTCACAGCTCATAAGATTCTTTCCTTTGTCTTGATTTTAGATAACGTGATGACTATGTGCCTGGATGATGATCTTTTTGTGATGAATTTCCCAGGTGTTGAGTTTCCTGTATTTGGATGTCTAGATCTGTGGTAAGGCCAGGGAAGTTTTTCTCAATTATTCCCTCAAATGTGTTTTCCAAACTTTTAGATTCCTCTTCTTCCTTAGGAACACCAATTATTTTTAGTTTTGGTCATTTAAGATAATCCCAAATTTCTAGGAGGCTTTGTTCATATTTTTGATTATTTTTTTCTTTGTCTTTGTCAGATAGGAGGCCTTACAAAAGAGGAGTTTCTCTAAGTGGGTGCCTGTTTCTGGGAGAAGGGCCAGAGCTGGGTTGCCAGCCTGTGCAGATGTACAGGGAGCTTTGAAATGACCATTTATTCCAAAGGGACAAACAGAATTCAGAAGGTTGATTATTATTAGTATTATTTTTGAGATGGAGTCTTGCTCTGTCACCCAGGCTGGAGTGCAATGGCACACTCTTGGCTCACTGCCACCTCCATCTCCCAGGTTCAAGTGATTCTCCTGCTTCAGCCTCCCCAGTTGCTGGGATTACAGGCATGTGCCACCATGTCTCGCTAATTTTTGTATTTTTAGTAGAGGAGGGGTTTTGCCATATCGGCCAGGCTGGTCTTGAATGCCTGACCTCAGGTGATCCACCTGCTTCGGCGTCCCACAGTGCTGGGATTATAGGCATGAACCACCGCACCCAGCCCAGAAGGTTGATTACTAAGCTATTCAAGGAGATACCAGAGAAAGGTGAAAACCAACTTAAAGAAAACTTTAAAGACAATACAGGATATGGATGAAAAATGCTCCAGAAAAAGTAGATATTACAAATAAAAAATAATCACAACTTATGGAAATGAAAGACACACTTAGAGATATACAAAATGCGTAGGAAATAGAACTGAACAAGTATTAATAAAAGAAAGAGCTTGAAGACAAGGCTTTTGAATTAACCCAATCACATGAAGACAAACGGCAGCAAAATCTTCACCTGGAATTGAAGGTGGCAGCATCAGCTGGGATTGGAGGCAGCTCTGGAACATACTGACAGCTACACTGTGGCTCATGAAGTTAGCAGAACTTCATCAAATGCTGGAGAGATGTTAAAGAAGAAGGGAAGGATGGGACTGTAGAAAAGCCCCCAGTATAACTGCAACCTTGGCTACACCTTAAACTCACCGGAGGAGCTTTTAAAACTCTGGCACCTAGGCTGTACTCCAGACAGATCTGAACTTTTTAAAGCTCCACAGGCGATTTCAATTTGTAACCAAGGCTGAGAATCAATATTCAATATAATCCATTTACAGTGGGAGGAAATTTAACAAGAGAGTGGATAACTGTTAAGTCTCTGTGAATCCCATTTAGTTTTATACCTTACTACCCCATCCAGTGGCAAAATTGCAGATGAGCGAGTATTAAAATGCAAAAGAAAGTATCTAAAATTCCAAAATTCCCTCCTCTTCTCCAATCCCTGAGCCTTCTGTTTTTTGTACCACAAAGCTCGTTCGACATCCTTGATGAACAGAACTTGGGTTTTGTGAGCTTTCTTCTGGCTTAGACTGGCCTCACAATGAACTGGGCTATCTTCTTGCTGTCAGTTTTCCAGGAAACAACAACAAGGATTTAATTGACTGCTTGTTTGTTGTCATTAGAAATGACCTAGTCATGTTGGGTGGGAAGTAACTGGTTATTTGGTTGGTGGGGAAGTGTGTCCAAGGTGGAGGGATGGCCAAGAACAGACTGCATGTTCCTACGAAGAACAGACGTGACTGTCCAGCTGGCTTGGCCGACTCTGCGAGCCCTGCCCTCCACTACATACCGTGGATGGTGGGTGAAAGGCATTGGTTAGGACTCTAAGGTATTGGGGTCTGTGCTCAGGTAGAGTGAGATGGAGTCAGGGGTTGGTTCAAGAGTAACATAACGTGTCAACTGGCTTTCCCTCTGGACTGACTCAGGAAAACCTGTCCCATAATCTTACTGTTACTGCCATTCCTTTCACCCTGATCAATGCCAGAAATAATAGCCTGAGTTGGATTGATTTGAGCTCTGGCACCTGTTCTTCACTTCTTGTTCATCTTTCGTCCATGGGCCTTTCTGTTTTTCTTCCTGACCAGTGTCAGGACTTAGATAGTAATGGTCCTTACGTTACTGTAACAGTGAGGATGGGCCTATGGGCTTTCCTGTCATGTGTGTATAATAGCAGAAATGACCTCAGGTTGGCACATATGTTCATATAAAGAAATTAGGTTAAATAACTTCTCTTCCTCTCTCATTTACCTATGTCTGAAAGGAAAAAATAATCAATCTATGAATCAAAAATCTGTATATACCTAAATTATCAATTAAAGGCAATTTAACTGTTTACCTGCATCTGCACATGCAAATGTTGAATCTGACTTGATTTTTTAAAATAAGCATCAAAATATTTAAACTTCAGACTTTCTTATGAACATTTTAAAACATTGTTCTCTGATCCCTTTGCCATTTATGAAGACAGAGGCATCTGCTTAAAGCAATATATTCTTATTGCTATCTGAATCACAAAGAAAATACTATTTGCTATTGTTCCTTTTTAGTCTTCTCCAAAGGATGAGAAAGATCTCTCCTCCACTTTCCCTTTCTTCACTTACTCTCTTGGCTGCTTTCTGCTCCTCTGTATCCGTCTACATCACTCACATGCTGTCTTCCCAACTCTTAGCTCTCAACCTCTTCTGTATACTACCAGCTTCCGGGTTTTATGGTGGGGGATATCCCTATTGCTCTCCCTGGGCTTATGGCAAAAGAAAATGAAGTCCAGTTTGAAGTCTCCTGCAATATCATGCTGCTTTCTGGGTGAGAAGTCTGGTTTGGGGCGCCCTCTAGTGGATATATGGCTGCCATTACATTTTCCGTTTGAGTAAGGCAGAAGAAAGAGTTGGTTTGTTGGCAGGGGCAAAGGGGTGGTTCTGGTCCTAGCTGGACCATGGACTTGCTGTGGGACTTTAGACAAAGCACTTCCTCTCTCTTGGCCTCAGTTCCTTCCATGAAATATTGTAGTGTATACTGTTTGCTTTGTGCCCACAACAACTCATTCCTGCAGGTGGGCAGGACTTGGGGAATGGCTGAGTGCAGATCTCAGCAAATCCTCTTTTCCCAAAACAGTTATAAAGCTAGACGAAATTGCCAAAGACAGTTATTTAAAGACTGGAAATTTGACCAAAGGCATACAACAAATTGAGAAGGGTTAATTTAAGAAAGTCCATCCGTGGCCTGGTGTGGGTTCACGCCTGTAATCCTAGCACTTTGGGAGGCCGAGGCGGGCAGGTCAGGAGATTGAGACCATCCTGGCTAACACGGTAAAACCCCATCTCTACTAAAAATACAAAAAAATTAGCAGGGTGTGGTGGCGCGAGCTTGTAATCCCAGCTACTCGGGTGGCTGAGGCAGGAGAATCCCTTGAAACCAGAGAGGTGGAGGTTGTAGTGAGCTAAGATCACGCCACTGCACTCCAGCCTGGGTAACAGAGCAAGACTCTGCCTAAAAAAAAAAAAAAAAAAAAAAAAAGTATACTGGTTCTCAGAATTTCAGAAAGAACAGTGGAAGTCTGTAGAGTTTTAGCATTGCCCCCTCACCTCCAGCTGTGTGGTTGTGGTAAGGAAGTTCTTTCCAGGTGGGCGGGGCTTGTGGGAGGGAATGGCAGTGGCAGCAGAGGGTGGTTGATTTTACTTCCATGCCCAGGGATGTTGAAAACAATAGTTATCTCAGTGACAAACAATCATGGAAGACCAAAATTGCAGCTAGCTTGAGGTTGCAGTACTGGTTAGGACAAGCAATAAGCCAACAGGCCAGCCAAAAATTTAACATGGAAATCCAGGTAATGATACAACTAAAGAGGGGTCTTGAAAAGCTACCACATGTATCTAGTGGTCTGAAAGGTATGCATAAGGCTGCATACACATTCACATTCAGGAGAGACTGAAGACTCATAAAAATCCGGAACTTTGAATGAATTCTCCAAGCCACACAGAGATCCACTGACAAAAGGTGAAGCTTTCCTGGCACAAGGTGTGACTCAACCTTTGGCCAGTCACTGGCTGACCATTAAGCTATGCTGATCTAAGCCAGGCTTAAAAACAAGAAACCAGGCGCTGTGGCTCACGCCTGTAATCCCAGCACTTTGGGAGGCTGAGGCAGGTGGATCACAAGGTCAGGAGTTCAAGACCAGCCTGGCCAACGTGGTGAAACCCTGTCTCTACTAAAATACAAAAATTAGTTGGGTGTGGTGGCGGGCACCTGTAATCCAAGCTACTCAGGAGGCTGAAGCAGGGGAATCATTTGAACCTGGGAGGTGGAGGTTGCAGTGAGCCAAGATCATGCCATTGCACTCTGGCCTGGGCGACAGCATGAGACTCTGTCTCAAAAAAAAAAAAAAAAAAAATTAAAAGTAAATAAATAAATAAAAATAAACAAAATAAAAACAAGGAAAAAAAAAAAAAACCCAAAACCTCTAAGCAGATATCTCAGTGGTTACATGCTGTGAGAGAAACAGACATCACAGAATCAGTCCAGGTAGGTCACTAAACAAACAACAAACAAACAAGCAAACAGCAACATCCATCAGCCCTGGTTAGGTGGGGAAGGAGATCAGAACCCACAGTTACTATATGTTACCTAGAATATCCAGTTTTTCAACAACAAATTATGAGACATGCAAAGAAACAGGATAGAGTGACCCCCCCACACAAAAACAGTCAACAGAGACTCTTTCCTAGTGGGCCTACATGTTGAATGTAGCAAATACTTCTCAACAGCTATTATGAGTATGTTTAAATAAGTAAATCAAGTTTGAAGAATTAAAGGAAAGTGGAATGACAATAACTGATCAAATATAGAATCTTAATAAAGAGGTAGAAATGATAAAGAAGCACCGAATGAAAATCCTGGGGTTGAAAAATGCAATGGCCAAAATAAAACATTCACTAGAGTGATTTAACAGCAAATTTGAGTTCCTAAAAAGGAAAAAGAATCAGCAAACTCAAAGCTGGATCAACAGCAACTATCTAATATGAAGAGTAGGAGGAAAAATAAAAATAAAAATGAACAGAGCCTCAGAGGCCAGGAGACATCATTGAGCAAACCAGCAAATGTGTAATTGGAGTCCCAGAAAGAGAGAAGATAAAAAGGCAGAAAAAATACCTGTATGAAAGATACCTGAACACTTTCCAAATTTGATATAAAACATTTATACACCCAAGAAGCTCTGTGAATATCTAGACATATCATTCAAACAGATGAAAGCCAAACACGAAGACAGAATCTTGAAAACAACAAGAGAAGAAAAGACTTATTCTATACAAGAGTTGCACAATAAAAAACAACAGTCAACTTTTCATCAGAAGCAATGGAGGCCAGAAGGCAGTGGGATGATGTATTAAAAGTGCTGAAAGAAAAAAACCTGTTAACCAATAATTTTATATCCAGTAATATATCTTACAAAGATGAAGGTGAAATAAAGGTAGTCCTAGATGAATGAAGAATGAGAGAATTTTTGCCTAGCACACTTACCTTAAAAGAAATAGCAAAGAAAATTCTTCCGGTGGAAAGAAAGTCACACCGGATAGCATTCTAAGCCACATGAAATACAAAGCACCAGTAAAGATAATTATATAGGTGATTATATAGAAGAATATAAATATATATTTTATCATTTATGCTGACCAATTTGAAAGGTAATTGAATGAAACTAGTTATAAATCCTATTCTTGGTCTTATAACATGCAATACATAATAAATATAATAGTAATAGCACAAAGGAGAGGGACTGATATGAAGCTATATTAGATCGATGACGCCAGACAGTATCTTAATCAACAGGAAGAAATGGAGAGTGCCAGAAATGGTAAAGTGTAGTTAATATATATGACCATAAGTATATTTTTTCCTTTTTCTCTTAACTAATTTAAAAGACAAAAGTTTATATAAAGCAATATTTGTAACACTGTCTTCGGTTTATAACATATATGGATGTAATATATCTGACAATAATAACATAAAGGAGGGAAGAAGCAATGCAGCTAATTTTAAGTTTCCGTATTTTACAGGAATTAAGTTAGTATTAATCTAAAATAGATAGCAATAAGTCAAGATGCATATTGGAATCTTTAGAGCAACCACAAGGAAACAATTAAAAATGTTATCAAAGAGTTAACAGAGGAATTAAAATGATCATTAGAAAATACGTATTTGATACAAAAAAGAAGGCAAAAGAGGAACAGAGGAACAAAAAAGACGTGAGGTACAGAAGACTGACAGCAGATTATAGTCATAAATCCAATTTTATTAATAGTAACATTAAATGTGAATGAATTAAACACACCGAAAAAAGGCAGAGATCATATGACTTAATAGAACAAGATCCAGTTAAATGCCATTCACAAGAGACACACTTTAGATCTAAAGTCACAAATAGGTTGATGTACACAGTGGCCGTAGCAGGAGTGGTTGTACCAATATCAGACAAAATAGACTTTAAGAGAAGAGATATTCTTGAAAAAAGTGGGGTCATTCTATAATGACAAAAGGTTAATTCATCAGGAAGATATAACAATTATAAACATATACATATCCAACAAAATAATCCCAAAAAGTATGAAGCAAAAACTGATAGAAATAAAGGGATAAATTGGGAATTCAGAAATAATAGTTGGGAAACTTCAATACCCCACTCTCAGTAGTGGATAGAACAACTAGGCAGAAAATCAGTGAGCAGATAGAAGATGTAAGCAGCTCACTGATGTGACTAACTGACATTCATAAAACATTTCACTCAACAACAGAATACATATTCTTCTCCAGCACACATGAATGTTTTCCAGGATAGACCCTCTTCTAGGCCATAAAGTAAGTCTCAGTAAATTTGCAGGGATTAAAATTCTGCAAAATAGGCCGGGCGCGGTGGCTCAAGCCTGTAATCCCAGCACTTTGGGAGGCCGAGATGGGCGGATCACGAGGTCAGGGGATCGAGACCATCCTGGCTAACACCGTGAAACCCCGTCTCTACTAAAAATACAAAAAACTAGCCGGGCGAGGTGGCGGGCGCCTGTAGTCCCAGCTACTGGGGAGGCTGAGGCAGGAGAATGGCGTAAACCCGGGAGGCGGAGCTTGCAGTGAGCTGAGATCCGGCCACTGCACTCCAGCCCGGGCTACAGAGCAAGACTCCGTCTCAAAAAAAAAAAAAAAAAAAAAAATTCTGCAAAATATTTTATTTGATCACATGAAATTAAATTAGAAATTAATAACAAAGTGATATTTTGGGAAATTCACAAATATTTGGAAATTAAACAACATACATCTAAATAATGTCAAAAAAGGAACAAGGAAGTTAGAAAATATTTTGAGCTGAGTGAAAATGAAAACAGAACTTATCAATTTTATGAGACGCAGCTGAAGCACTTAGAGGAAAATTTGTAGCTGCAAATGCCTATATTAGAAAGGAAAAAAAATCTCAAAATCAATAATCTAAGTTCCTACTTTAAGAAACTAGGGAAACAAAGCAAACTAAAACCAAAACAAGCAGAAGTAAGAAAATGATAACTACTGGAGTAGAAATCAATGAAATAGAAAACAGAAATCAATAAAACGAATGAAGCCAAAAGATAGTATTTTGGAAAGGCAAAATAGACAAACTTTTAGCTACACTAACCAAGACAAAAAGAGAGAGCACTCAAATTGCCAAAATTGGGAATGTAAGAGGGGGCTCACTGTCAATCTTATAGACATAAAATGGAATACTGTGAAAAACTGTAAGCAAACAAATTAGACAACTGAGATGAATTGGGTAAGTCCTAGAAAGATACAAATTATAAAACTGGCCAAGAAAAACTAGAAAATCTAAATTGAATTAGTAAATAAAAATCTTTTCACAAAGAAAATCTCATGCCCAGATGGCTTTGCTCAAGAATTCTACCATGCATTTAAATAAGAAAAATTACCAATCTTTCACAAACTCTTTCTGAAAATAGAGGAATGAAATGCTTCCCAACTCATTCTGTGAGGCCAGTATTACCTTGATACCAAAGCCAAGATATCTCAAAAAAAGAAAACTACAAGACTAATATGTCTTATGAATATACATGTAAAAACCCTCAGAATAATGCTAGCAAGCTGAATCCAGCATGTATGTAAAAAGGATTATACACAATGACTAAGATTTATCCCAGAAATGCAAGTTTGGTGTAACATCCCAAAATCAGTTAATGTAATATACCAGGGCGGGGCGCTGTGGCGCATGCCTGTAATCCTCGCACTTTGGGAGGTGGAGGCAGGCAGATCACTTGAGGTCAGGAGTTTGAGACCGGCCTGGTCAACAAGGTGAAACAAACCAAAAAAATTACCCGGGAGTGGTGACACACGCCTGTAGTCCCAGCTACTCGGGAAGCTGAGGCACAAGAAACACTTGAACCCAGGAGGTGGAGATTGCAGTGAGCCAAGATTATGCCACTGCACTCCAGCCTGGGCAACAGAGTGAGACTTCCTCTCAAAAAAAAAAAAAGTAACATACCATGTTAATAAAGGACAAAAATCATATGATCATATCAATACCTCTGGAAAAAGCATTTGACAAAATCTGCCATTCATGATAAAAAACATTCTCTTGACCTCAATTA
Organism: Macaca nemestrina; assembly: GCF_043159975.1. Classification (NCBI taxonomy): domain Eukaryota; kingdom Metazoa; phylum Chordata; class Mammalia; order Primates; family Cercopithecidae; genus Macaca; species Macaca nemestrina. The sequence goes on from NC_092136.1 coordinate 10,972,116, forward strand.
AAGGGAGTTTCCTCAACCTGAAAAAGGGCACCTATGAAAAATTTGTAACTAACATATTTAATGGTAAGAGACTAGAGCTAGCAAGGCAACGATCCCCACTCTCATCACATGTATTCAATGTATGTAGAAAATCCTAAAGAATCAATCACATACAGGTGTACTTCAGACATATTGTGGGTTTGGTTCTAGACCATCACAATAAAACGAATATTGCAAGAAAGCGAGTCATAACATAAAAGATATGCTTATATTATTCTGTAGCCTATTAAGTTTGCAATAGCATTACATGTAAAAAAGTACATGCTTTAATTAAAAATACTTTATTGCTAAAAAATGCTAGCAAAGCGAGCACATGCTGTTTGAAAAAAGGCACCAATTGACTTATCTGACGCACGGTTGTCACAAACCTTTAACCCGTAAAAAATGAAATTATCTGTGAAGTACAATAAAGCAAAGCACAATAAAATGAGACGTGCCTGTACTTACAAAACTATTAGAATTTTTTTTTTTTTTTGAGACGGAGTCTTGCTCTGTCACCCATGCTGGAGTGCAGTGGTGCAGTGGCACCATCTCAGCTCACTTCCACCTCCACCTCCCAGGTTCAAGCGATTCTCATGCCTGAGCCTCCCAAGTAACTGGGACTACAGGCGTGCACCACCACTCCTGGCTAATTTTTTTTTTTTTTTTTGTATTTTTAGTAGAGATGGGGTTTCACCATGTTGCCCAGACTGGTCTTGAATTCCTTGCCTCAAGTGATCTGTCCACCTTGGCCTCCCAAAGTGCTGGGATTACAGGCATGAGCCACCACACCTGGGCCACAAAACCATCAGAATTAATACATATGTTCAGCAAAGTTGCAGGATGCAAGGTGAATGTGCAAAAATCAATGGAATTTCTGTATATTACAAGTGAACTATCTGAAAATGAAATTAAGAAAATAATTCCATTCATCATAGCATAAAAATCCTCAGGAATAACTTTAACAAAAATGTTAGGCTACAAAACATTGGTAAGGGAGATTGAAGATTTAAGTACACAAAACAAATTCCATGTTTGTGGGTTGCAAAATATCTGTAATCTTAAGGTGGCAGTCTTCACCAAATCGATCAACAGATTAAACACAATCCCTGTCAAAATATTTTTTTTGATATCCATTGATGAAGTGATCCTAAAATTTACATGGAAAGACAAAGGACCTGGGATAGCCAAAGTGATATTGAAAAAGAACAATGTTGGTTAGGTAAAATGTGGTGCCTCCATATAATGGAGTACATGCAGCAAGCATGAGTCTCAGCAGCATTATGCTGCTCATGTAAATTCAGCTTGCTCTCTCTAATGTGTCTGTGTGTGTGGATGTAGGATTATTTACTTAACTGGTGCTTACTGATGGCTGTTTGGGCTGTTTTTTTCTTTCTTTTTTTTTCTTCAGCTTTTAAGTTCTGGGGTACATGTGCAGGATGTGCAGGTTTGTTACAGAGGTAAAATTGTGCTATGGTGGTTCGTGCACAGATCAACCCATCATCTTGGTATTAAGCCCAGCATCCATTCACTATTGTTCCTGATGCTTTCCCTCTTCCAACCCTCACCCCAACAGGCCCCAGTGTGTGTTGTTCCTCTTCCTGTGTGTCCACATGTTCTCATCGTTCAGCTCTCACTTATAAGTGAGAACATGCGGTGTTTGGTTTTCTGTTCCTGTGGTAGTTTGCTGAGGATAATGGCTTCCAGCTCCAACCATGTCTCTGCAAAGGACATGCTCTCATCCTTTTTATGGTTGCATAGTATTTCACATTTTCTTTATCCAGCCTATTAATATTTTTCAAAACAGTTTTGTTTAAAAAATTAAGTTCACCTGTAATCTTAAATCAGAATTTCAAAATGTACTGCATTTAAAATGATTTACTGCTAAAATTCAAAATGTTTTTCTCTCACTATCATGTAGAAGAATATTACTCTGAATACCTACCTCTTGCTTCACTCAAACCATGTTAGAATTCAACCACAAGGAGCCTCTTCACTTAGATTTTCATTGCACACCTTGCATTTCAATGTCCTTACTCTTCCATGGAAAAGGTCATAAATAATGCCCACCTAATGAAAACGAATCTCTCATAGATCTGATGCAACAATAATGGATCACATGCTTTCACATAAACAATGAGAATGAAGGAACAGCATGAAGTAATCTGAGAATTAAATGACATTTGCTTTCAACAAACTATAATTTTTTCAAGGGAAAACAAATACTTTGTAATTATAACTCTTGAAAAAAGTCTTGTTTCTTGTAAAGTTATATACAAAAAAATCTGACAGTTTTAGCTTTGAATTATTTTCCGTACCCTACACTCTGATTTAGTGTAATGTATGAAGTGTTAGTACCTTAGTTCTTTCTACCGTGAATCCTCTAATGTTTACAGAGACTTAATGTTTGATTAAATATTTTTTTCACATTTACTGCATCTGCAAAAGTATCTTTTAATATGATCTCTCTGGCGTTCTCCACACTGGAGTTTTTAAACAAATGTGTTTCCACATTCATTACATTTGTAGGGTTTCTTTGCAACATAAATTCTCTGATATTCAACAAGGTTTGAACAACTGCTTTGGTGTTTTTCTCTGGTATAAAATGTGTACAATAAGGTTTGTAATACAAGTAAAGGTACTACAATCCTCTTTATATATATAATGTTTTTCTTCAAAATACTCTTATTCACTTTAAAGGCTTAATTTTCTGAAAGTTTTTTTTACACTAATTACATTTATAATGGTTTCATTAAGTATGAATTCTCTGATTTTGAGTAAGATGTGAGCAGATAGCAATGGCTTTTCCACATTCTTTATATTTGTACAATTTTTCTAAAGTATAAATGCTTTCCTATGCAATAAGGCATGAACATTAATTAAAAGTTTTACCACATTATTTATATCTGTAGGGGTTTTCTTCGGTATGAATTATCTTACATACAGTAAGGTATGACAACCATTTAAAGGCTTTGCCACGTTCTTCACATTTCTAGGATTTCTCACCAGTATAATTTATGTTTGGAAAGGTATGAGGTGTGGTTAAAAGCTTTTCCACATTTTTCAGATTTCTAGAGTTTCTCTCTGGTATCAATTATCTTACGTTTGAGGACCGTTAAAATGCTTTGCCATATTCAATCACAGGGTTCTCTCCAGTATGAATCTCTTATGTATAATAAGAGTTGAAGACTGGTTAAAAGCTTTACCACATTCTTTGCATTTGGAGGGTTTTTCTCCAGTACGAATTATCTTATGTTTAGTAAGGCTTGAGACGCACTTAAAAGGCTTTGTCACATCCTTTACATTTGTAGGGTTTCTCTCTAGTATGACTTCTGTCATGTTCATTATGGTTTGAAGACCAGTTAAAGGCTTTGGTACATTCTTTACATTTGTAGGGTTTCTCTCCACTATGAATCATGTTTAATAAGAGTTGAGTAATGGTTAAAGGCTTTGCCACATTCTTCACATTTGTGGGAGTTCTCTCCAGTGTGAATTATCTTATGTGTAATAAGGGTTAATAACTGGTTGAAGGTTTTGCCACATTCTTCACATTGGTGGGGATTCTCTCCAGTGCGAATTATCTTATGTTTAGTAAGGGCTCAGAACTGGTTAAAGGCTTTGCCACATTCTTCACATCTGTAGGAATTCTGTCTAGTATGACTTCTCTGACGTTGAGTTAGGCGTGAAAGCATGTGAAATAATTTGCCACATTCTTTTTTTTTTTTTTTTTTGAGATAGAGTCTTGCTCTGTCGCCCAGGCTGGAGTGCAATGGTGTGATCTCGGCTCACTGCAACTTCCGCCTCCCAGGTTCAAGCCATTCTCCTACCTCAGCCTCCTGAATAGCTGGAACTATAGGTGCATGCCACCAAGCCTGGCTAATTTTTTTGTATTTTTAGTAGAGATGGGGTTTCACCATGCTGGTCAGGCTGGTCTCGAACTCCTGACCTCAGGTGATACACCCACCTCGCCCTTCCAGAGTGCTAGTATTACAGGTGTGAGCCACGGCACCTGGCCAATTTGCCATATTCTTTACATTTGAAGGATTTCTCTCCAGTGTGTCATGTCTTATGTCTATTTGAATTCGAAAATTTGCTACAGACTTTCACACATGTATTGCATTAAAATATTTTGCTCTGAGTAGTTGACAAATTAATGACATTAACGATGTTAATTAAGTCCATTATGACCTTTGTGCACTTTGCACTCACCCACACTTTTATAGCCTTTCCTTAATTGTAAATCTTCATGCTTACATTTTCCATATCTTTTTAGTATCACTTTTGGGAATGAGTCTTTTATACCCTGTTCTGGCCAAGGGTCTTGGGTGAAATGAGAACATGTAACTGGGTGTTTCTCTACCATCTTGTCTCTCCATATTCCAGGGCTCTTTTCTTTGCTCCAAGTAGGTGATCAGGTCTGGTTTAGAGACAGCAATACCATTTGTAGGCTTCCAGGGGGTCCTAACATCTTACCTATGGATTTTCTTTTTTTTTTTTTTTTTTTTTTTTTTTGAGACGGAGTCTTGCTCTGTCGCCGAGACTGGAGTGCAGTGGTCGGATCTCGGCTCACTGCAAGCTCCGCCTCCCGGGTTTACGCCATTCTCCTGCCTCAGCCTCCCGAGTAGCTGGGACTACAGGCACCCGCCACCTCGCCCGGCTATTTTTTTGTATTTTTTACTAGAGACAGGGTTTCACCGGGTTAGCCAGGATGGTCTCGATCTCCTGACCTCGTGATCCGCCCGCCTCGGTCTCCCAAAGTGCTGGGATTACAGGCTTGAGCCACCGCGCCCGGCCACATCTTACCTATTACCTATGGATTTTCAAAGACCTGCAGGTCACAGGGCCCCAGAAGCTGGGCGCCCAGGAGATGATAACACAGCAGTGAAGGTGAGACCTGGAGCTCTGGCCAAAGATTTTTTAAAAAGATGGATGCTCATCATATTTACAACTCTATGCCTACCTTTTCATGTATATTCTCATTCTCTCTCTACCTGACACATACACACACACACACACACACACACACACACACACACGCACACAATAATAGAGAAGTTTGCAATTGCTGGGCAAGCAGGACTGAAGTGGCTATTAGCAACTGGTGATGTGGGTGTGCAGAGGATGGGGGCACTCTCTGGGCTTCAGGTGGGTCATGTGGGGGCCCTGCAGAGGGAATCAGGGTGCCAGCAGAGGCAGGAGGCCTTGAGGATCCTGGGTCTGAGGTAGAACTCTACTAGATGTCCACACACCACACTGCTGACCATCATCCTGCCCACCCCTGGCCAGAAACTGCAGGAGAGCCTCTTTCTCTTGCAGTGTCCCTCCAGCACCCTCTACTGAGAAGGTTTAACATCTTACTTGCTTTAAGGAAGAAATGCTTAAAGAAGTTTAGTCATCTATCACAGGGTATATATTGGAGGGTACATTCACAGCTGAGAGGCAATACATTGATAACTGGCACAGGTATCCTTGATGGCTTTAGTAATGTGAGTGGTGGTAGGAGAGGAGCGGACTTCTTTGGTCCTCGGTGTGAAGAGAAATTTCTTTAGCTTGGGTTTCTGTGAAGCGATGAACCACACTGAGGGGATCTTTAGGCTGAGCTGTACCTGATCCTAAGACTAGATCTCTGGAATTCCTTGGGCATGTGCCATGTATCTTTTATTTTTCCGTTGTAGGGAAAACCAAGACCCAGACCTGGAGACCTGATTGAGATTTTTCGAATTGGCTATGAGCACTGGGCCATCTATGTAGAAGATGATTGCGTGGTCCATCTGGCTCCCCCGAGTAAGAATGAATAGTATATTGAAATATTAATATTGAAGTTAGCCAAGTAAATAGTAGCACAGTTCATTCCTGTGTTCCTCAGTTATTGCCATTCTTTAGCAATGGGACCCCTTGAAGCATGACTGGACCGTTGTTTACTGTGACAGAGCTTGGTCTCTCTTCACCAAAAACCACCGAGTGTCCAGGCCTAAGAGTGATACAAGTGTAAAGAGCGTGGCCCAAGTTCCCTGACCTCCTAGGGGGCCCTTTGTTTAAAAACACACGTTTTAGAACTTGAGCTCTGTTTTGTATTGACAAGAGTTGAGCATCTGTCCTCACCTTTCTGAGGATTCCCCAAGGAGGGTGCAGATGCTCACATGTTCTGATCGTCATTTGTTTTCTATAGTCCTCAAACACTGCATCTGGCTTCTTGATCACCTTTGGCACCTTTGTCCTCACCTTGTCTCCCTGCTGTTCCAACACGCTCCGTGCTGTTTCACCCTCAATGTAGATAGAGCCCTCCTTTCATTTCTCACAGCTGTCTTAACATATGGCTGAGATTCAATTTGTGTTCATTAAATCTTAGTGGAGATTTGATGGGGGAGGAGGTGATGATAGTAGACGGAGATTACAGCAAAATGGGAAACAACTGAAAATTTGGGTGTCTAGAACTGCTGGTCACAATGGTTGTCTCAGGAGATGAGGCCTGATGAGGGCTGGGGTGTGGGAGAGGAAGGGGTAGGGGGACCCTGTTGAATACCCTTGAATGCCCTTTGAATGCTGTCTCCTGTGCAGGTATTGCCAGTTCAAAGTTGAATTACAGAAGGGCACTATACCAAAGGCCTTTGGTCCTAACTTGTTCTCAGCTGTCATCTCCGTGTCCTGTCCTCTTCCTCTGGCCCCGTCTCCCACCATGCTGGGATGTTCCCATGGAGCAGAGCCCCTTTCTCATTGCTTCTCTTCTCTGCACCATCGGCTCGTACCATTCCCGCTTCTTGTCTCAGAACCTACTCCAAGAATGTGGTAATTCATCTCTTCTTTCCAGACTAAGTCCAGGAGTTTCCCTCTTGTGTAACCACAGAGATACTTATCAGTTATATCTTCCCCCACTCCTATCTTGCTCTCTCTGAAAATGAATTCTGCCATTTCTGCTCCTGAATGCTCAATTATCTGCTACCAGCTTTTATAAAATCAGCAGATTTTCTTCAAATTTGTAAGAAAAGATCATGGAGCATTTCTTGCCCTTGGACAACTTATAAAGGGAAGGGTATAGACATTTGCATGTCGACACGGTTGTAGCAGAAAAACAGTGCTGGCTTTAAATGACTATCCACCTGGCTTTGGGCAGGTGTCTGACCCTCTTCGAGTCTCTGTCTTGTCTAAGGGCTTGAATATGATAATGTAGCAGCTTTCAAACATTTCTCTTTTCAAAGCTGTGGAACCCCGTTTTCAAACATACCCTTAATGAGAATCCCCGTATTTGAGTACAGGTAACAGTCAAGTGGCTGTAGGTGGAAGCTGGCAGGAGCAGGTGCCATTCAGAGCCCTGCTTGGCTGGCTTCCCCTGTGCCCCTGTGGCAGCCCCAGAGGGAGGTGTGTCATGGAACCACCATAATCATGTATGTGATAGTCCTTTACCCAGGGACTGACACTCACATAGAGAGTGCTCTTTACATGTTTGTGACGATTACTGAAGTCTGCTTAGGAAACGAAACTCAAATCCTAGGACTTGGGCAGGTCAGTGCAACACAATCAGGGACCACATGGGAAGGTGCTGCAAGAGTTTAATGACAAAGAGACTCCTGTGCAGGTTGAGAGCAAGGAGTGAGGCGCAGGGCAAAGGGCTTCTCAGGAAAGTTGATTCTCTGCAGTTCTTTGACTCCAACTCCCCCTCTTCTGTCACCCTTCTACTGATGATGCCAATGAGACCCCAGGGGAAGCAGCTTACTCAGAGCCTTAGACTGTGCTCTGCTCTGCTACTCCTTGCACGTCCCAACCTCTGTTTGTCTTTGGTCTCCAGGTGAGGAGTTTGAGGTGGGCAGTATTAGTTCCATCTTTAGCAATCGGGCTGTGGTGAAATACAGTCGTCTGGAGGATGTGCTGCATGGCTGCTCCTGGAAGGTCAATAACAAGCTAGATGGGACGTACCTGCCCCTACCGGTGGACAAGATCATCCAGCGTACAAAAAAGATGGTCAACAAGACCGTGCAGTACAGCCTGATTGAAGGGAACTGTGAGCACTTTGTCAATGGCCTCAGATACGGCGTACCCCGGAGCCAGCAGGTGTGACCCCATTTGCTCTGATAATGGCTTCTTACAGAGCTTTCTTGGGGTTTGTCATTTCATTAGTGATCAGAATGGTAATTAGTGCTTTCTTTCTTTTTTTTTTTTTTTGGGATGGAGTCTCGCTCTGTCGCCCAGGCTGGAGTGCAGTGGTCGGATCTCAGCTCACTGCAAGCTCCCGGGTTCACGCCATTCTCCTGCCTCAGCCTCCCGAGTAGCTGGACTACAGGCGCCCGCCACCTCCCCCGGCTATTTTTTTGTATTTTTTAGTAGAGACGGGGTTTCACCGTGTTAGCCAGGATGGTCTCAATCTCCTGACCTCGTGATCTGCCCGTCTCGGCCTCCCAAAGTGCTGGGATAACAGGCGTGAGCCACTGCGCCCAGCATCAGTGCTTTCATTATATTATTCGTTGTACTAGTAGGGCCTTCTATTTCTGCAGGACTTTATGGTTCAAGAGGTGTTTTCACCTTTATTAACCCAGGGAGGAGAGAAAAGGCACTGGGCTAATAGTAAGACCACCGGTTGGAGCCCCAGCTCAACTATTAACTAGAGGGGTATGCTTGGTCAAGTCACTATATTTCTGAAAGCTTTTCTTTCTATTCTTTTTTTCCCCCTCTTTCTTTGGAGACAGGGTCTCACTCTGTCACCTAGGCTGGAGTGTAATGGCATAATCATGGCTCATTGCAACCACAACCTCCTGGGCTCAGGCAATCCTCCTGCCTTAGCCTCCTGAATAGCTGGGACTTCAGGCGTGCATCACCACACCCAGATAATTTTAATTTTTTTGTAGAGAGGTGGTTTTGCTATGTTGCCCAGGCTGGTCTTGAACTCCTGGGCTCAAGTGATCCTCCACTTCAGCCTCCCAAAGTGCTGGGATTACAGGTGTGAGCCACCGTGCCTGGCCAAAGACCATTTCTTCCTTAACAAAGCAGGGATAAGCGGAAGCAGATACCTTGTTGCTAAAATTGTAAACTAGTACCTTGTGGGCCACATCTTGGATACACACACACACACACACACAATTTTTGTTTGAATTACCTACCAATATTAAAAAATATAGACATTTTATATACAATTTTATATAAAAATATGTAGCTTCTCAGCTTCTCTCTCTCTCTTTCTCTTTTGAGACAGAGTTTTGTTCTGTCACCCAAGCTGGAGCGCAGTAGTGCAGTCTCGGCTCACTGCAACCTCCGCCTCTTGGGTTCAAGCAATTCTTATGCCTCAGTCTCCCAAGTAGCTGGGATTACTAGGTGTGCACCACCACGTCCAGCTAATTTTTGTATTTTTAGTAGAGACGGGGTTTCGCCACGTTGGCCAGGCTGGTCTGGAATGCCTGACCTCAGGTGATCCACCCACCTCGGCCTCCCAGAGTGCTACATTACAGGCGTGAGCCACTGCGCCTGGCCCTCAGCTTTTCTTTAACAGACAATTGATCAGGCCACTGGGCTGGCATTCCTACTTGCTGATACTCTGTAGGGACATGCTGTGGCTTTGCAGGGGATAAGGGGTAGGTGTGTCACCCACCTGCCTCACTCACATTACCTCCCTGGCCTATACTGCATTTGGCTCTGTCATTTCCTTCCATATAGAGAAGTAATAAATTCGTGTAGTTCAGTGCTTGTGAAAGAACTTTGAATCCTAAATATATGTAAAAACTTGAGCTGTTCATATTAATAGGCGATCCTTACTAAAACTCCATGAGATGAGCAGAGAAAGTATTTATTATCACCCCCCCGCCCTTTTTTTTTTTGAGACAGAGTCTCGCTCTGTCACTCAGACTGGAGTGCAGTGGCACGATCTTGGCTCACTGCAACCTCTGCCTCCCAGGTTCAAGCGATTCTCCTGCCTCAGTCTCCCAAGTAGCTGGGACTACAGGTGCACGCCACCACGCCCAGCTAATTTTTGTATTTTTAGTAGAGACAGGGTTTCACCATGTTGGCCAGGATGGTCTCAATCTCTTGACCTCATGATCCACCCGCCTCAGTCTCTCAAAGTGCTGGGATTCAGGTGTGAGCCACCACACCCGGCCTATTATCCCCCTTTAAAGAGATGAAAAAAATTAAGGATTAGAAGCTAACACAATTGTTCTATTTTTTTCTATGTTTCTTCTGTTGTCTAAGCAGATTGGGCTCACATTCCCATGTTGGTCTCTGCTGCTACCAGCCCATCCTCAGAGCATTGGCAGCCTCCCTGCTGTGCCCTTTACTTTCTGCACCTTCCTCCTCTCTGCTCTGCATCCTCTCCAGGCTGCACTCCATTCTTGTGAGGCTTTGCTCTAGAGTCAGGGGCTTGGTGGGCCCTGGTGTGAGAAACCTCCCATCCCATGAGAATTTGTACAAGAAGATCCCAAGGACTGAGGGCATTACAAGAAGTCCTCTGAAGAAGCTTGGGCCCAGGAGTCATGAGGCCCAAGAACCCAAGAGCTAAGTTTGGACACGAATTCACTGTACGGCTCTGTACAAGTGAGTTCCGTTCCCTGGCTCTTGGATCCCCTGTTTGTAGAATGAGGGCCTCAGTGACTGTGGTGCTGTGAGATCCTTTGCTTCTGAGCTCCACCCTGGAAGCAGGCCCTGGGCCAAATGGCACAGAGGGAGGAAGGAGTTGTCTCCAACAGTCCTGGCTTTTCTTGGTCTCTTGTCACTCTAGGAGTTTTGAAAATATAAGATAGCATGGACTGCTTCTTCTCTTGGGAATAGACTCCAGGCAGGCTGGTTGCTGAATGGGTATGGTGGGGTAGAGGTAGGGGAGGGTGCAAGCCTAGGATTGGTACCGATTGTCCTGTGAACTGATGTGCCTTGCAGGTAGAGCACGCCCTGATGGAAGGAGCGAAGGCTGCTGGAGCAGTTATTTCAGCTGTAGTGGATAGCATAAAGCCCAAACCAATAACTGCCTGAAGGTGATGAGAACTCCAACTAGAGGAAGAGTTACTGACACAAGCAAAAAGAACATGCTTCCTTCCCTTGCCTTCTCTCAATGCCTCTGATTAAGAAAACTGTGAACTTCTGGAAGAATCTACAATGTATCCAATTACCCTTCCAGAAATACATCCAATATATACAAGCATAGACCCACAGACTCTCAGGATGGGAAGGATCTGGTATCTAGTGTGTATCTCTGATGCGCCAGGCACTGTGCTAGGCATTTCATATACTGATCTAATTTCATTCTCTTTGTAGGAAGAGACCTTGCTTGTTTCTGAGGCTGATCTTGGTCTCTGATGCTTGAATGCCATCAGAAACATCCCAGCAGCCTCTGCTTGAATATTTCCAGTAACGAAGATGTCTTTTTCCAGATGTTCTTTTTATTGAACTAAAATGCCTCTAGCTTCTTTCTATTTATGATAATCCCGCCCTTTTTGAGCCATAGTGTAGCCTCAGGGGAGGAGGACCTTAAGAAAAACTGTGATTCGCTATTCAGGGCTATTCAGTACCTTAATCTAGAAACACATATCCCAAGAAATATTTTCTTTTTAGAATTATACATCAACTTTATTCCTTATTGTTTAAAAATCATCTATCAAAAGTATCGATAAGACAATTTATCTTGCTTTTCTCCCTCATCATTACCCTAAAATGTGAAGTTTCTAGTCTCACTGATTTCAGATAAATATTTAAAATAATTTGATAAGTTTAATCAGTTGAACTCTACTGTGCGAGTGAGAGAGAGAAAGGAGTTATTTTTGTGTTTTGAAGAATGTTGACAGGATGGAAGATCTGAAATTATGGCTGGGGATTGTAGTGACAGCTGGGAGCTGAAACCACCCCAAAAAAAGCTAGAGAAGGGTTCTCTTATGCCTCCAGAAATACCTAGAAAATACGAAGAATGTAGAAAAGAGCAAGATGGATCCCTCAAAGTGTTTCAGATAAGGTCCGTTGGGATCTCCCATAAGCTTTTCTCCTATTTGGAGAAAATAGACTGTCATTGAAACTCTTCCAATTTTTTTACCCTCCATTCTTTTCTTAGCAATCTACACTCAATGACCTCCTGTTCCCCAACACCGCAGTCTGGGCATCTGACTTTGTCTTCCCTCTGCACTCATTTCTGTGAATCATGACCAGGATGAAGCTGATATCCCTAGTTCCTCTTCCCCATTTCCTCTCACACTCCCCTGCCTGGTAATCAGTTGAGTTCCCAATACCTCTTCCTTCAGTCTCTATTCATTATATGGTCTAGGTTGAGACTTCCTTTGAAGCAGAACCTGAGTACCAGGAACTCATATTTTATAAAGTGTATTTATTCCTTGTAGCTGCGAACTAACCCAGCCATGTTTTAGTGAATGCTTTAATTGGAAGATGACTTTGAACTCCTCAACCATATTAATCTTTCATCAAACAAACTGGTTGTTGTTTGATTAACAAAAACTCCTCCACACCAAAGAGTGTCTAGTAACTTCTGCACAAAGGGCTCATCCATCTCTTGCTTATGTTTGGGACAGAAAGACACTTCTCTGGCTTTTTACTGGTTTGAACCCAATGGGACAGAGACTCCTGGAAAGTTTCAGGGCTCATATTCACTTGTTTGTCCAAAAAATATTTTTGAGAGTCTCCCAAGTGCCAAACCCTGGCTACTCTCACCTTTGCCTGAGCCCATGAGCAGTAGTCTGGGGGCTGGGTGTGAGGAATTCTGAGTCAGCTGGGAAGACACAAGGCACAATGGACATGGGGCAAAGGCCACTTGTTGGACATTGGTCCCTCCCACTTCCAAGCTGTCCATCAGGCTGAGAGATCTGGAATGCTTACCCCACACTTTGAAGATGAGGAGGGGAGAGTTTCTTAAAGTGTGTGTGTTTCTCTTTTAATCTGTAGTGGCTTCTGCATTTTAAGGTAGAAACTGAAATCTCTTCTTTGAGTGGGACCACTCGGGTGAGGCTTCTTAGTCTTGTTGATATAATAAAGCACATGCCCACTCCTGATGGAGTGGAGAGGAGGAAATTCTAAGGCAGAGTAATCTGAATGCAAATGTTTCTGAGATTAGTTAAACGCGAGTCACTCGTTTGTGTGCTTATTTTTCACTTTTTGGGAATGGGTGGGTGATTGGGGCAGTGGCGGTCTTGGTTCACTTGGGCATGTCACATGGAGAATCAGAGAACTTGAAAGTGCTGCGTTCCTTAATGGTAGGGAGGCCCAGTACTAGTGACACATGAGCCAGTAGGGGCTGGCACAATCCAGTTATTTTGCTTAATGATAGAAGAATGACTTCAGGAAATAAACGCCTCTGCAGAGATTTTTTTGGCCATAAAGGAATCTGGTTTTGCTGGTTAGGGGTGGAGAACATGTCAGCCAGAGATGCCAACTGAAAAAGGGGGAATGGATCCCACCATGGAGGGAGCAGAGCAGAGGCAGCAGGGAAAAACCAGAAGGGAGCCTTGGGTGACACCGGGAGTAGAAAGAAGCTACTCTTTAGTTCCCAGTTTTAAGTTACTGTCTTATGCTCCCCTTTTGTTATCTTCAAGCTTTGTTATTGGCTGTTCTTAGAGAATAAAAGGAGGAGTATGGTTTGTGGTACCCAAAAAGTTTGTAGCTATGGAGAGAAGAAGCTCAGGACCAGAGGTGGTCCATAGGAAACAAGCAGACTAGAGAGGCACCATGTTGGTTGAAAATGTCAGCTACCTTTGGTATTCTCCGGAACACTTTGGGAAAGAACTGAATTTCCTGCAGTCATGCAGGAGGGGGACTTTGTCAAAGAAGGAAGATTTTAAAGGGAAGGGTGATTCCTGACTCTGTAGGACTTGGGTCCTTATAGCACACATAGACAAGCACAGCACAAGGTGCATAAGGGCTGGATACATAGCATTCTGGTGATCATAGGACATTTTGATCTCCACACTGTTCCTCTAGAAACTTCTTATCACTTTAGGAGAACAATCAATGGTAATCCAAACTCTAAGAAGGCTATCTGAGCTACTTAAAGTTCTGTTCTCCCAAAGTTTCTGGTCGCATTATTTTCAAAGCCAACTTTCAGCTGGGCAGAATCTTTACTAGGAATCCAACTATTTACAAACCCCATGCTGCTGCTTCTTGGCAGAGAGCAAATGTGTATTTTTTTTTTCCAGGAGTATGGTGGTATTTACTTTGTTTTAAAAATATTCTTGTTGGGGGTTCTGGCAAGATGGTCAAATAGGAACAGCTCCAGTCTGCAGCGCCCAGTGAGACCAACGCAGAAGGCGTGTGATTTCTGCATTTCCAACTGAGATACCCTGTTCATCTCATTGCGACTGGTTAGGCAGTGGGTGCAGCCCACGGAAGGTGAGCAGAAGCAAGGTGGGGCATCACCTTGCCTGGGAAGTGCAAGGAGCGGGGGGCTTCCCTTTCCCAGCCAAGGGAAGCCACGAGGGACTGTGCTATCCAACCCAGATACTACGCTTTTCCCACAGCTTTTGCAATCCGCAGACCAGGAGATTCCATGGTGAGCCTACACCACCAGGGCCCTGGGTTTCAAGCACAAAACTGGGTGGCTGTTCGGGCAGACACCGAGCCAGCTGCAGGAATTTTGTTTTTCATACCCTGATGGTGCCTGGAACCCTGGTGAGTCATAACCGTTCACTTATCTGGAAAGGATGCTGAAGCCAGGGAGCCAAGTAGTCTCACTCAGCAGGTCCCACTTCCATGGAGCCCAACAAGCTATGAATCACTGGCTTGAAATTCCTGCTGCCAGCACAGCAGGAATTGACCTGGGATGTTGCCCTGGGATGATCGAACTAGCAGAAGACAAGAAAAAACTAACATCAGAGTGGAACTGAAGGAGATAGAGACACAAAAAACTCTTCAAATAATCAGTGAATCCAGAGGTGTTTTTTTTTTTTGAAAAAATTAATAAAATAGACAGCTAGACTAATAAAGAAGAAAAGAGAGACTAATCAAATAGACACAATAAAAAATGATACAGAGGATAACACCACTGGTCCCACAGAAATACAAACTACCATCAGAGAATACTATAAACACCTTTATGCAAATAAACTAGAAAATCTAGAAAAAATTGATAAATTCCTGGACACATACACCCTCCAAAGACTAAACCAAGAAGAAGTTGAATCCCTGAATAGACTGATAACAAGTTCTGAAATTGAGGCAGTAATTAATAGCCTATCAACCAAAAAAATCTCAGGACCAGATGGATTCACAGCCGAATTCTACCAGAGGTACAAAGAGGAGCTGGTACTATTCCTTCTGAAACTATTCTAAACAATAGAAAAAGAGGGATTCCTCCCTGACTCATTTTATGAGGCCGGCATCATCCTGATTCCAAAATCTGACAGAGACACAACAAAAAAAGAACATTTCAGGCCAATATCCCTGATGAACATTGATGTGAAAATCCTCAATAAAATACTGGCAAACCGAATCTAGCAGCACATCAAAAATGCTTATTCACCATGATCAAGATGGCTTCATCCCTGGGATGCAAGGCTGGTTCAACATACACAAATCAATAAACGTAATCCATCATATAAACAGAACCAATGACAAACACCACATGATTATCTCAATAGATGCAGAAAAGGCTTTCGATAAAATTCAACACCGCTTCATGCTCTCAATAAACCAGGTATTGATGGAACATAGCTCAAAATAGTAAGACCTATTTATGACAAACCCACAGCTAATATTGTACTGAATGGGCAAAAGCTGGAAGCATTCCCTTTGAAAACTGGCACAAACATGCCCCTTCTCACCACTCCTATTCAACATAGTACTGGAAATTCTGGCCAGGGAAATGAAGCAAGAAAAGGAAAAAAAGGGTATTTAAACAGGAAGAGAAGAAGTCAAGTTGTCTCTGTTTACAGATGACATGATTGTATATTTAGAAAACCCCATTGTCTTAGCCCCAAAACTTCTTAAGCTGATAAGAAACTTCAGCAAAGTCTCAGGATGCAAAATCAATGTGCAAAAATCACAAGCATTCCTATACACAAATATAAACAGAGAGGCAAATCGTGAGTCAACTCCCATTCACAATTGCTACAAAGAAAATAAAATACCTAGGAATACAACTTCTAAGAGATGTGAAGGACCTCTTCAAGGAGAACTACAAACCACTGCTCAGTAAGAGAGGACACAAACAAATAGGGAAACATTCCCTGCTCATGGATAGGAAGAATCAATATCATGAAAATAGCCATACTGCCCAAAGTAATTTATAGATTCAACACTTTTCCCATCACGCTACCACTGACTTTCTTCACAGAATTAGAAAGAACGATTTTAAATTTTATATGGAACCAAAAAAGGTTGTATAGCCAAGACAATCATAAGCAAAAAGAACAAAGCTGAAGGCATTATGCTACCTGACTTCAAACTATAATACAAGGCTACAGTAACCAAAACAGTATGGTACTGGTATCAAAACAGATATATAGACCAATGGAACAGAACAGAGGCCTCAGAAATAACCTCACACATCAACAACCATCTGATCTTCAAAAATCCTGACAAAAATGCAATGGGGAAAGGATTTCTTATTTAATAAATGGTGCTGGGAAAACTGGCTAGACATATGCAAAAAACTGAAACTGGATGCCTTCCTTACACCTTATACAAAAATTAAGATGGATTAAAGACTTAAACATAAAACCTAAAACCATAAAAACCCTAGAAGAAAACCTAGGCAATACCATTCAGGACATAGACATGGGCAAAATCTTCATGACTAAAACACCAAAAGCAATTGCAACAAAAACCAAAGTTGACAAAAGGTATCTAATTAAACTAAAGAGCTTCTGCACAGCAAAAGAAACTATCATCAGAGTGAACAGGCAACCTACATTCAGAATGGGAGAAAATTTTTCAATCTATCCATCTGACAAAGGGCTAATATCCAAAATCCACAAGGAACTCAAACACATTTACAGGAAAAAACAACTCCATCAAAAAGTGGGCAAAGGATATGAACAGACACTTCACAAAAGAAGACATTTATGCAGCCAACAAACATATGAAAAAAAGGTCATCATCACTGGTCACTACAGAAATGCGAATCAAAACCACAATGAGATACCATCTCACGCCAGTTAGAATGGTGCTCATTAAAAAGTCTGGTAATGACAGATTCTGGCAAGGATGCAGAGAAATAGGAATGCTTTTACACTGTTGGTGGGAGTGTAAATTTGTGCAACCATTGTGGAAGACAGTGTGGCAATTCCTCAAGGATCTAGAACCAGAAATACCATTTGACCCAGCAATCCCATTATTGAGTATATACCCAAAAGGTTATAAATCATTCTACTATAAAGACACATGCACATGTATGTTTATTGTAGCACTATTCACAATAGCAAAGACTTGGAACCAACCCAAATGCCCATCAATATTAGACTGGATAAAGAAAAATGTGGCACATACACACCATGGAATACTATGCAGCCATAAAAAAGAATGAGTTCATGTCCTTTGCAGGGACATGGATGAAGCTGGACACCATCGTTCTCAGCAAACTAACACAGGAACAGAAAACCGAACACCGCATGTTCTCATAAGTGGGAGATGAACAATGAGAACACATGAACACAGGGAGGAGAATATCACACACCAGAGCCTGTCAGGGCGTGGGCAGAAAGAGGAGGGAGAGCATTAGGACAAATAGGTATTTGTCAGGCAGGGCTTAAAACCTAGATGACGGGTTGATAGGTGCAGCAAACCACCATGGCACATGTATACCTATGTAACAAACCTGCATGTTCCGCACATGTATCCCAGAACTTGAACTAAAAACAAAAACATGTAATAAATGTTTTCAACTTATAGTTTACAAAATGTTTCTATACACTATTTTGTTTTCCATTGCAAAGTTTTTACTTAAAAATAATTATAAAAATGAAAAAAAATATTCCTGGTAATTCAGATTATTCAGTTTTCTAGGTGAAACATAAAAAGATCAATTTTTACATTTGTTTAAAAAATATTAAATTTCAACTTCAAAGTAAAACATTTCTGAGTTTATAAAAATATGGGGGATGTTTTGTAAATGATTAATTTTTGGTACTTCAAAAAGCTTTGCTTCAAAAAGAAGGGCTTTTGAAAATAAGTGGAGGCCACGGGTTTCTTGTCTTTTTGTCCTGATGAAAGGTGGCTGCCCCCAGCTTTGCCTGAACCTGAGCTGTGGTCAGGGTTGGCTGTAGGTTCTATGTTGGAAAGATGAGGAACTGTAGCCTCCACTGATTTTCCAGAGCTACACTTTTCTTTTGCAGCAGAACCCTGCCTTCCTGAGGGTATCACTGAGCTGTCCAACGTGAAAAAGGGATAAAATAAATGGAGTAGCTCTGATTGCTCCATAGCTTTCTGCAGAAAGCTGGAGAGGCACCTGTTAGATTGGAAGCCTTCATTGACATGCTCTGCCAACAAAGAGTCAATAGGAATAAAACAATGACAACAATGGTGACATTCAAGTGTTCCCACTGTGCCAGGCACTGTTTTGCACATTTTAGAAACAACTAATGAGGATATTCACTCACTCCATGGCTATGTGTTCATCTCCATTATTTCTACTATTGCAGACTTTGTGGCCCTCTTTGACAGACTCCCCCTTCAACCAGCTTTGGTGGTGCTTTAACTGAGTGAATATTTATAGAATAAGGAAATTGAAATAAAGAGCTGATTTACAATGGACCAAGAGATAGAGGAAATGGGTAGTTAAGGACCAAGGATGCATCACAATGGAGACAATTTGGGCTGTGGCAAGGGGCTGTACCATCCACAGGGCTCTCTAGCAGGGGCAAAGTCAATTGCATACAATCCCACTATCAGGTGAGTAAAAGCATGTATCAGTGAGTAGGATAAACTTACAAACCTGATTGTTGGAACCCGTGGGATGGTAGTTCTCTGCAGGATATAGACACTGAGTTTTGATTAGAATACATGAGGCTAAGTAATTTATAAAGAGAAGAGGTTTATTTAGCACCCAGTTAGGTGGGTTAGGAAGTTCAAGGGCCTTACCATGGCTTCTGGCAAGGGCTTTCATGCCGTGTCCTAATATGACAGAGAAGGACAAATAGGAAGTGGACATGTTTGAAGAAACAAAACCCAAGGGGCACCCTGACTTTGTGACAACCATCTCAGTTCCAAAGCTCCCCATAGCTCGGCCTTTACTGTAATTGCATCACAGTTCAGCTTCTGCCTCTGCCCAATCCTGTTCCTCCACCTTCAATATCTGCTTACAAGAGTAGAAGCAAGAAAGTGTGTCTTCTTTATGAGGGTTGGGGTGAGAATTCAGACCAGGGAGGAAATAGAAAGCTATAGAACCTCAGAAACTCCTTAGTGCTAATCAGTCTTTTGGTACTGATGTAGCACAGAGACTGCCATCCTTGTGGCTGTGGCAGAACCTGCCTGGATAGTGGAACCTATCAGGAGGGCAGCTTTAATGTCTTGGGGAGCCCGGTCTGACACAACTGTAGCGGGAGCAAACTTTACCACCATCTCAGCTGAGGGAAATATAGCAAGAAATTTCTGTGTCTTGCTCAAATGCAGATGCCAAGGACTCTGTTCTTCCATACCTCTGTACCCTGTGGAGAGGGGTCCACTGAAGCCCTGAGCACCTTCCCCGAAGTCTTGTCACTTCACGGGGCAACAGGAGAACAGCACTCTGATAATTTCCTATAGATAATTGATTAAACAGGCTTTTGGGGGCTCACACTTAGGACTACTACTCTACAAGGCTGGGCTCGGGAAGGGGTGTGGGCAAGGCTCATCAGGGCTTGTCTGTCAAGAACATACACCCAGACTCTTAACACAAGGAGCCTGGCAGATGTATGATATTAAGAAAAGTAAAGAAAGAAAAGGATGTGTGTGGCTTTAGTGATCTGTCCATTTCCAAATATGAGAAATGAACCTGTTAGAGGCTTCATTAGTCTAATCTCTCTAGATATTCCCAGGGCTAACAAGACCTGTTCCTAGACCTGTGTTAGGACTCTCTCAGTTGCAAGGGACAGCAAACAAAATACCTTAAGCAAAGTGAGAAACTTGCTGGTTTAAGTGACTATCAAATCCTGGAATATAAAACAGTACAGCTGGATTTAGGGCTTCATGACATAAGCTTCAAAATAACGTGATTGGTCAGTTCTCCAGAGCTATGTGAAACATTGTGGTGAAGGAAGTGAAGGCGCCAGGTGGATGGAAACAGCACAGGACCTCGGTACACCTCACAATCTTAGTTCCTTGCTCTTTCTTCCAACAGGACCCAGAATATGCTCTAATGCACAACAGCTGGTCCTTCTGTCTAGATTCATGGCTGGAATTCCTTAAAGAAGTTTCATAGCGAGACATGTGGGTAGAACCTGTTAACAGATCTTCCCCTTCTCTATAGAAAATATGTGTTTTGGGGGTTTTAGTTCCTATAGTTTCTTTTCAGTCCAGCATTATACAGAATCTACTGGTCAGGCTCCCTGTGAAACAGACTCTGAGTCTGAGGTTTGTGGGCATGAAATTTACTGGGGAAGGTGGAGGAACAGGATTGGGCAGAGGCAGAAGCTGAACTGTGATGCAATTACAGCAAAGGCCAAGCTATGCAGAGCTCTGGAACTGAGATGGCTGTTACAAAGTCAGGGTGCCCCTTGGGTTTTGTTTCTTCAAACATGTCCACTTCCTATTTGTCTTCCTCTGTCATATTAGGACACGGCATGAAAGCCCCTGCCAGAAGCCATGGTAAGACCCTTGAACTTCCTAACCCACCTAACTGGGTGCTAAATAAACCTCTTCTCTTTATAAATTACTTAGCCTCACGTATTCTATTATAGCAACACTAAACAGAATAAGACAATCCGTCAATTATTTTCAGGGCCAGACTCAAGTGGACTTCAGTCTGGCCCCGTGAACAATTAGATGGAGACATTCTGGAGACCACAACCCCTGTGTGCTTTAAGCTTTTAAGGGTAGAAAAGTTGTTATTCACTAGGAACACAGTGTTATTTTTGATTTACTATTTTGGGAGGGAGTGAGATACAGTTTTCTTGTTTCCGCTTGACCTTTTCCACCATGGTGGCTCTTATTCTACAGGTCAAGGACCTGTGGGTATTCTGCAAGCCATCAAGTATGGTGAATCCCATTATTCAGGAAGGAATGGGGGAATAACTCCTTTGTGATTGTGGATCTGCTGTGAGTCAGGCTTTGCTTGTGATACTCTATTATGTCACTCCCAAAACTCCTGCTTTAAAACGGCAGAATGATGACTCTTTGAGTCCCTGAATATTTATACCACCATGAACTCTGTGCCCAGCAGTCCTCAAAATGTTTCCAGTGCATGTTCATGCAAGTAAATGGCATAGATTCATTTGAGAAGGTCTGCAGGAATCATTTAAATATGCAAATACTCTGGTGTTTCAGAGGTCTTCCTTCTAGGAATACAACTTCTCCTTCATCCACTGGTTTTGGCTTCTGAGAGGCTACTCTGATGTGGAAATTAAAAAAGAAATAATTTTTTTATCGGGGAATCTGCCCTCAAATTGTTGATTACCCTTCCTAACTTCTTTTGATTGTATATATTAGTAGCACTCTTGCTGGTGGCCCATCTATTTTGGCCAAAGCGTTGCTGTGTTAGCCATTGCCATAGGTTTCTTTGGGTTGGTTCCCTGGGAAAGAGAGTCTGAGGCAGAAATGTACATGCAGGAAGGTTTTGTTTGGCGTACTCTTAGAACCAATAGTTGTAAGCATAGAAGGAACACAGGATTGGGCAAAGGTAGAAGTTGAACAGTGATGCAGTTTGTGGTTTTGAAAAGAAATATAGGCACTTACAGTTTAATAATCCTGTCTTTAAAAATTAGAGCTTAATTCTCTTCTACTTGAGTGTGGGCTGGACATGGTGACTCACTTCTGAGTAACTGAACAAAACAGAAGTGATGGTGTGTGGCTTTGCAGACAGTCGTAAGAAGGCATGGTGGCTCTGCCTCTTGGGTTATTTACTCCTAGGCAAGCAAGATGCCATG
This sequence comes from Macaca nemestrina, assembly GCF_043159975.1. Classification (NCBI taxonomy): domain Eukaryota; kingdom Metazoa; phylum Chordata; class Mammalia; order Primates; family Cercopithecidae; genus Macaca; species Macaca nemestrina. Next base: position 10,994,096 of record NC_092136.1, read on the forward strand.
CCATGAGGACATTCCCTGAGGAGAGGCCTTTTTGTCAAGGAACTGAGGCCTTCTTCCAACAGCAGCTGGAGAGTGAGCCATCTTGAGGCAGATCCTCCAGCACCACTCAGTCCTTTAGACAAATTCAACCCCTGCTCACACCTTGACTGCAACATCATAAAAGACCTTGAACCAGAGGTATCTGGCAAAGTTGCTTTAGGATGCTAGACCCTTAGAAACTGTGTGAGGTGAATGTTTGTTGTTTAAGTGGCTAGGTATTGGGATGATTTGTTTTGCAGCAATAGGTAATTCATACATCTTTTGATACTGGGAGCAGAGTGCTATCCTAATAATATCTATACATGTGAAAGTGGCTTTGGCAGTGGGCAGTGGTCTGCAACTAGAAAGATTTTGATGAGAGAGTTATATAAAGCTTGAACAGTCTTGAAAATATTTTTAGAAGCTTGCGATTTTTAGGCAGTTGTGAGTAAGACTTAAAGCAATGTGAAAAACATGGAAACTGGAGGAAAGGACCTCTTGTTGTGAATGGCAGATGTTTAGCAATATTCTTCCATATGGTATATGGAAAGCAGAAAACATGCCTAATGAACTGGGTGTTGTTGATAAGGAGATTTCTGGGTAAAGTGCTAAAAATACAGCCTGGTTTCATATTGCTGCTTAGAGTAAAATACAAGCAGAGAAAAGAAGGAAATGTCAAACATGAATAAGTTGGGAGTTGAATGTTAACAAAGATCCATCGTTAAATGGAACTGGAGGTCATTATGCTAAGTGAAATAAGCCGCAGCAAGACAAGCCTCACATGTTCCCACTTGTTTGTGAGATCTAAAAATCAAAACAATTGAACTAATGGAGATAGAGAGCAGACGGATGGTTACCAGAGGCTGGGAAATGTAGTGGGAGAACTGGGATTGAGGGGAGATAGGGATAGTCAATGAGAACAAAAAATGGAATGAATGAATAAGAGCTAGTATTTGATAGCCCAACAGAGTGACTATAGTCAATAATAAGTTAATCGTACATCATAAAATAACTAAAAGAGTATGATTGAATTGCTTGTAACACAAAGGATAAATGCTTGAGGGGATGAATACCTCATTCTCCATGATGTAATTATGATACATTTCATGCCTGTAGCAAAACATCTTATGTACCCCATAAATACATACACCTACTATGTACCCACACAAATTAAAAAAAAAAAACCTTTGTTAAATCATCAAAGCTATCTTACATGATGCCCCAGATTATTACTCAGTTCAAAAGGCTCTCTAAATATTTTGATGTTATGACCCACAGATTCTTTCAATAAAAAAATCACTTGTAAGAAGCTTAAGGGCATTGTTTCTGATAGAAGCATAATAAGGAGATGGGCTTACTTGGGGAGATTTTTAGATGTCTTTTACTTAATGAGTGGGCCCTCCAATAAGATTCAAAGGAGACCCAGTACATTTTAAATTTTTAATAGAATTATATCAGGAGAAACACAGCCAGTTTGGACAGAAATGGACAGAGACAGTAGACAATGAAAATAGACCACTGGACCCTCAAACATTACTGATAAGAATCAGGCTGAGAAAACTGTATGTCTTCAGCTATATGTCAATTTTAATGAAAATGAAAAGATGACTTAGAAGGCAGAACAAACAGCCTGGAGGATGTAGCCAGGAGTCATATAGAACAACTCTTGGGGAAGAAATGGATGGGTCTTAGTCATGGAACCTGCAACATTTGCCCAGCTGGGTTTCAGAACTGTTCTGGATCAATGACTTCTCTGTACTTTGCATGACATCTCTTTGAATAGAAATATCTGTGTTGGTTATACTATGCTCATCACTCCACTGTCTGAGTAATGTGTAGGGGACAGAAAGCTTATCTGTTTAGTTCACAGGTTTACAGATGGAGAGAAACTGTACTTGAGAGGCATGTTTAAGGAAGTGCATGTGAGCAGTCTCATCTTCACCTGGACCTAGTACCTGTTAATGAAATACCAGTGCCAAATCCAAGGACAAATGTCAGAGAACAGATTTGAGAGGAATAGTGTCAGTAATTGGAGGATTGTAAAAACCGGAGAGGAACAAACAAAAGAAATGTGAATCTCTTGCTAAAAAGGCATCCACTGATTTCCCTTTACAGATTAGAATATAGAAAGTACAAGTCCATTCAGGGGCTCTCTGAATGTGCCTATTGAAGGTCCCTGGTGCCTTCAAATGACATAATTTAGATTGGCGACTAGTTTCTACAACTGCTGCTGTCAAATACGTGACTTGTATTAGATGCTTGAGTTGGTAGTGGTAAAAGTAGGAATCTAGAACCTCTTTCATATGTTTCAGTTCCCAACTCAGATTACAAGATTCATAAATGGAAGTGATAGATGAAGGGGTAACGCTAGGCAGAATGTATATAACAGGAAGTTATAGGAGATAGACTAGTTCACTTGTTTAGAAGCATGCTGATTGGGAATGAGCCTGGATTTTCACAAGAGCAGTTGAAGGAGTACAGTTGGATACCTCTTTCCACAGTGATTTTTATGGCAATTTGTCCTGCAAATCACCTGATGACATATGAATAATTTGTTTCAGGCACCACCTTGGTCTAGGAACCAAGTCCAGGGAACTTAATTCAATAAATTAATTAGGTATTTGTTATATAAGATGACTGTCCAAAATTATTGATAGCTATGTTGCTTAGAGGAGGATTGTTGAAAGAGCTTCCTTTCAAGGGGTTATGAATATGCCTGTCCTGAAGGAGCTCTAATACAATTGGGAGATAGGATTTTACATAATTTCAAATATTTCCCTTCTTATATAAAGTATAATCATCAGTTCTTAGACTGGTTTCTTTTTCTTTCATAAAATTTAATTTGAAAAAATATTATAATGCACCAGTAAATGAAAAAAAAGTCACTGGCCATCCTAATGCAGAATGATAACCTGAATGAAAGTATTAATTAGGTGCCTGAAGAACGCCTCTACCGCCCACTAGCGACTGAAAGAAAAATGGGCCACCTTCCTTCCCACAATCGAATTTTTCTACTTATGATCATTATACTTCACCACCAAATGGATACTTTACTCTTATTTATTAATTATTTATTTACATACTTATTTTTTATTATATTTTAAGTTCTGGGGTGCGTGTGCAGAACGTGCAGGTTTGTTACATAGGTATACATGTGCCATGGTGGTTTGCCGCACACATCAACCCGTCATCTACATTAGGTATTTCTCCTAATACCCCCTCCCTTTGTACCCCACCCCTTGACAGGCCCTGATGTGTGACTTTCCCCTCCCTGTACCTATACGTTCTCATTATTCAGCTCCCACTTATGAGTGAAAACAGGCAGTGTTTGGTTTTCTGTTCCTGCGTTAGTTTGCTGAGAATGATGGTTTCCAGCTTCATCCATGTCCCTGAGAAGGACATGAACTCATTCTTTTTTATGACTGCATAGTATTCCATGGTGTATATATGCCACATTTTCTTTATCCAGTCTATCATTGATGGGCATTTGAGTTGGTTCCAAGTCTTTGCTATTGTGAATAGTGCTACAATAAACATACATGCACATGTGTCTTTATAGTAGAATGGTTTATAATCCTTTGGGTATATACCCAGTAATGGGATTGCTGGGTCAAATGGTATTTCTAGTTATAGATCCTTGAGGAATCGCCACACTGTCTTCCACAATGGTTGAACTAATTTACACTCCCACCAACAGTGTAAAAGCATTCCTATTTCTCCGCATCCTTGCCAGCATCTGTTGTTTCCTGACATTTTAACGATCACCATTCTAATTGGCATAAGATGGTATCTCATTGTGGTTTTGATTTGCATTTCTCTAATGACTGGTGATGATGAGCTTTTTTTCATATGTTTGTTGGCCACATAAATGTCTTCTTTTGTGGAGTGCCTATTCATATCCTTTGCCCACTTTTTGATGAGGTTTTTTTTTTCCTTGTAAATTTGTTTAAGTTCCTTGTAGATTCTGGATATTAGCCCTTTGTCAGATGGATAGATTGCAAAAGTTTTCTCCCATTCTGTAGGTTCCCTGTTCACTCTGATGATCGTTTCTTTTGCTGTGCGGAAGCTCTTAGTTTAATTGGATCCCATTTGTCAATTTTGGCTTTTGTTGCAACTGCGTTCGGTGTTTTAGTCATGAAGTCTTTGCCCATGCCTATGTCCTGAATGGTATTGCCTAGGTTTTCTTCTAGGGTTTTTTATGGTTTTAGTTCTTACATTTAAATCTTTAATCCATCTTGAGCTCATTTTTGTATAAGGTGTAAAGAAGGGGTCCAGCTTCTGTTTTCTGCATATGGCTAGACAGTTTTCCCGGCACCACTTATTGAATAGGGAATCCTTTCCCCATTGCTTATTTCTGTCAGGTTTGTCAAAGATCAGATGGTTGTAGATGTGTAGTGTTATTTCTGAGGCCTCTGTTCTATTCCATTGGTCTATATATCTGTTTTGGTACCAGTACCATGTTGTTTTGGTTACTTTAGTCTTGTAGTATAGTTTGAAGTCAGGTAGCGTGATGCCTCTAGCTTTGTTCTTTTTGTTTAGGATTGTCTTGGCTATATGGGCTCTTTTTTGGTACCATATGAACTTTAAAGTAGTTTTTTTCTAATTCTGTGAAAAAAGTCAGTAGTAGCTTGATGGGGATAGCATTGAATGTATAGATTACTTTGGGCATTATGGCCATTTTCACAATATTGATTCTTCCTACCCCGAGCATGGAATGTTTTTTCATTTGTGTCCTCTCTTATTTCCTTGAGCAGTGGTTTGTAGTTCTTCTTGAAGAGGTCCTTCATATCCTTTGTAAGTTGTATTCCTAGGTATTTTATTTTCTTTGTAGCAATTGTGAATGGGAGTTCACTCATGATTTGGCTCTCTGCTTGTCTATTATTGGTGTATAGAGATGCTCGTGATTTTTCACATTGATTTTGTATCCTGAGACTTTGCTGAAGTTGTTTTCCAGCTTAAGGAGTTTTTCGGGCTGAGACCATGGGGTTTTCTAAATATGGAATAATGTCATCTGCAAACAGAGACAATCTGACTTCCTCTTTTCCTATTTGAATACCATTTATTTCTTTCTCTTGCCTGATTGCCCTGGCCAGAACTTCCAATACTACGCTGAGTAGGAGTAGTGAGAGAGGGCATACTTGTCTTGTGCCAGTTTTTAAAGGGAATGCTTCCAGTTTTTGCCCATTCAATATGATATTGGCTGTAGGTTTGTCATAAATAGCTCTTATTATTTTGAGATGTGTTTAATCAATACCAAGTTTATTGAGTGTTTTTAGCATGAAGGGGTGTTGAATTTTATTGAAGGCCTTTTCCACATCTATTGAGATAATCATGTGATTTTTATCATTGGTTCTGTTTATGTGATGGATTACATTTATTGATTTGTGTATGTTGAAGCAGCCTTGCACCCCAGGGATGAAGCCAACTTGATCGTCGTGGATAAGCTTTTTAATGTGCTGCTGGATGCCGTTTGCTGGTATTTTATTGAGGATTTTCACATGGATCTTCTTCAAGAATATTGGCCTGAAATTATTTTGTGTGTGTGTCTCTGCTAGGTTTTGGCATGAGGATGATGCTCGCCTCATAAAATGAGTTAAGGAGGATTTTTTCTTTTTCTATTGATTGGAATACTTTCAGAAGGAATGGTACCAGCTCCTCTTTGTATCTCTGGTAGAATTTGGGTGTGAATCCATCTGGTCCTGGGCTTTTTTTTTGGTTGGTAGGCTATTAATTACTGCCTCAATTTCAGAACTTGTTATTTGTCTATTCAGGGATTCAACTTCTTCCTGATTTAGTCTTAGGAGGTGCATGAGTCCAGGAATGTATTCATTATTCTAGATTTTCTATTTTATTTGCATTGAGGTGTTTATAGTATTCTCTGATGGTAGTTTGTATTTCTGTGGGGTCAGTGGTGATCTCTCCTTTACCATTTTTTATTTTGCCTATTTGATTTTTTCTCTCTTTTCTTCTTTATTAGTTTGGCCAGCAGTCTATCTATTTTGTCAATCTTTTTTTTAAAAAAAAAAACCAGTTCCCAGATTCATTGATGTTTTAAAGAGGTTTTTGTATCGCTATCTCCTTCTATTCTTCTGTGATCTTAGTTATTTCTCTTCTGCTAGCTTTTGAATTTGTTTGCTCTTGCTTCTCTCTAGTTCTTCTAATTGTGATATTGGGGTGTTGATTTCAGATCTTTCCTGCTTTCTCCTGTGGGCATTTAGTGCTATAAATTTCCCTCTAAATTTCCCTCTAATAGTGCTTTAGCTGTGTCCCAGAGATTCTGGTATGTTGTGTCTTTGCTCTCATTCATTTCAAATAACTTTTTTATTTCTGCCTTAATTTCAATATTTACCCAGTAGTCATTCAGGAGTAGGTTGTTCAGTTTCCAGGTAGTTGTGTGGTTTTGAGTGAATTTCTTAATCCTGAGTTCTAATTTGATTGCACTGTGGTCTGAGAGACTGTTTGTTATGATTTCTGTTTTTGCATTTGCTGAGGAGTGTTTTATTTCCAATTATGTGGTGGATTTTAGAATGAGTGCTATGTGATGCTGAGAAGAATGTATATTCTGTTGATTTGAGGTGGAGAGTTCTGTAGATGTCTATTAGGTCAGCCTGTCCAGAGCTGAGTTGAAGTCCTGAATATCCTTGTTAATTTTCTGTCTCATTGGTCTGTCTAATATTGACAGTGGGGTGTTAAAGTCTCCCACTATTATTGTATGGGAGTCTAAGTCTCTTTGTAGGTCTCTAAGAACTTGCTTTATGAATCTGGGTGCTCCTATATTGGGTGCATATATATTTAGGATAGTTAGCTCTTTTTGTTGAATTTATCCCTTTACCATTATTTAATGCTCTTCTTTGTCTTTTTTGATCTTTGTTGGTTTAAAATCTGTTTTATCAGAGACTAGGATTGTAAACCCTGCTTTTTTTCTTTCCATTTGCTTGGTAAATATTTCTCCATCCCTTTATTTTGAGCCTATGTGTGTCTTTACATGTGAGATGGGTCTCCTGAATACAGGACACTGATGGGTCTTGACTCTTTATCCAATTTGCCCATCTGTGCCTATTAATTGGGGCATTTAGCCCACTTACATTTAATGTTAATAATGTTATGTGTGAATATGGTCCTGTCATTATGATGCTAGCTGGTTATTTTCCCCATTAGTTGATGTGGTTTCTTCATAGTGTCGATGGTCTTTACATTTTGGTTTGTTTTTTGCAGTGGCTGGTACCAGTTTTTCCTTTCCATATTTAGTGCTTCCTTCAGGAACTCTTTAAGGCATGCCTGATGGTGACAAAATCCCTCAGCATTTGCTTGTCTGGAAAGAATTTTATTTCTTCCTCACTTATGAAGCTTAGTTTGGCTGGATATGAAATTCTGGATTGAAAATTATTTTCTTTAGGAATGCTGAATATTGGCCCCCACTCTCTTCTGGCTTGTAGGGTTTCTACAGAGAGATCCACTGTTAGTCTGATGGGCTTCCCTTTGTGGGTAACCTGGCCTTTCTCTCTGGCTGCACTTAACATTTTTTCCTTCATCTCAACCTTGGTGAATGTGATGATTATGTGTCTTGAGGTTGCTCTTCTAGAGGAGTGTCTTTGTGGTGTTCTCTGTACTTCCTGAATTTGAATGTTGGCCTGCCTTGCTAGGTTGGGGAAGTTCTCCTGGATAATATCCTGAAGAGTGTTTTCTAACTTGATTCCATTCTCTCCGTCACTTTCAGGTACACCAATCAAACACAGATTTGGTCTTTTCATATAGTCTCATGTTTCTTGGAGGCTTTGTTTGTTTTCACCCTTTTTTCTCTAATCTTGTCTTCTCACTTTATTTCATTAATTTGATCTTCAATCACTGATATCCTTTCTTCTACTTGATGGAATTGGCTGTTGAAGCTTGTGTATGCTTCGTGAAGGTCTCGTACTGGGGTTTTCAGCTCCATCAGGTCATTTAAGCTCTTCTCTACACTGGTTATTCTAGTTAGCCATTCGTCTAACCTTTTTTCAAGGTTTAGTTTCCTTGCAATGGGTTATAACATGCTCCTTTAGCTCAGAGAAGTTTGTTATTACCAACCTTCTGATGCCTATCTCTGTCAACTTGTCAAACTTATTCTCCATCCAGTTTTGTTCCCTTGCTGGCGAGTAGTTGTGTTCCTTTGGAGGAGAAGAGGTGTTCTGGTTTTTGGAATTTTCAGCCTTTCTGCTCTGGTTTCTCCCCATTTTTGTGGTTTTATCTATCTTTGGTCTTTGATGTTGGTGACCAATGAATGGGGTTTTGGTGTGGACGTCCTTTTTGTTGATGTTGATGCTATTCCTTTCTGTTTGTTAGCTTTCCTTCTAACAGTCAGGCCCCTCAGCTGCAGGTCTGTTGGAGTTTGCTGGAGGTCCACTCCAGACCCTGTTTGCCTGGGTATCACCAGCAGAGGCTGCAGAACAGCAAATATTTCTGCCTGATCCTTCCTCTGGAAGTTTTGTCCCAGAGGGGCACCCATCTGTATGAGACGTCTGTCGGCCCCCACTGGGAGGTGTCTCCCCATCAGGAATCACAGGGGTCAGGGACCCACGTGAGTAGGCAGTCTGTCTGTTATTGGAGCTCGAACGCCATGCTGGAAGAACCACTGCTGTCTTCAGAGCTGTCAGGCAGGGAGGTTTAAATCTGCAGAAGCTGTCTCCTGCCTTTTGTTCAGCTATGCCCTGCCCCCAGAGGCGGAATATAGAGAGGCAGTAGGCCTTGCTGAGCTGCGGTGGGCTCTGCCCAGTTCGAACTTCCCTGCCGCTTTGTTTACACTGTGAACATAGAACCGTCTACTCAAGCCTCAGCAGTGGCGGATGCCCCTCTCCCCGCCAAGCTCCAGCATCCCAGATTGATCTCAGACTGCTGGACTGCTGTGCTAGCAGCGAGCAAGGCTCCATGGGCATGGGACCTGCCTAGTCAGGCTCGGGAGGGAATCTCCTGGTCTGCTGCTTGCCGTGACCCTGGGAAAAGTGCAGTATTTGGGCAGAAGTGTACTGTTCCTCCAGGTACAGTCACTCACAGCTTCCCTTGACTAGGAAAGGGAAATCCTCCAACCCCTTGCACTTCCGGGTGAGGTGATGCCCTGCCCTGCTTTGGCTCACCATCTATGGGCTGCACCCACTGTCCAACCAGTCCCAATGAGATGAACCAGGTACCTCAGCTGGAAATGCAGAAATCACCCGTCTTCTGTATTGATCTCACTGGGAGCTGCAGACTGAAGCTGTTCCTATTCAGCCATCTTGGAAGTGATGTATCTCAAACTTTTAACCAGTTCTTTCCAGAAGAAAAATTTGAAACATTAAGGGAAAACTGTTGGGTAAAAGATCCATCTGCTTTTTGAAACCCTGAATCAATAATTGAGCTAAACTTGGTGCCTGAAGAAGAGAATGAATTAGTGCAGCTTAGTTCTTCATATACATTAAAGAATGATTATGAGACCTTAAGTTTATCAGCATTTTGGATTAAGGTAAAGGACGACTTTCCATTGTTAAGTCAAAAGAGTGTCCTGCTATTACTACCACTCACAACAACTAGTTAGTGTGAACTAGGGTTTTCTATCTTAACCCAGTTAAAAACAAAGGAAAGAAATGGGCTGAATGGTACAGCAGCTATGCAGGTAGAATTATTTTCCTGTGTTCCAGACTGGAATGAACTTATGAACAGGCAAGCACACCCATCATAATAAATAAAATCTTACCTAAAAAAAGATGTGCAAATGGCTAATAGGTATATGAAAATCTGCTCAACATCACCTATTATAAGGGAAGTGCAAGTCACTTGAATGGGAGAAGCCATTTGCAAAGTGCTCATCCTAAGGGGACTAATAGGTATTCTATACAAGAATAACAATTCAACTATAGAAAACCAAACAATCCCACTAAAAATGGACAATATTTTTCAAAAGAAGACATACAAATGACCAATAGTATATGAAAAATGCTCAACACTAATTATCAGGGATTGTAAATCAAAACCACAATGAGATATTATCTCATCACAGAATGTTTATTATTAAAAAGACAGATACACACACACTCACACAGACACACACACGCACCCCCAGATGCTGGTGAGGGTGCAGAGAAAAGGGTACTCTTAGACATGGTGGGAATGTAAAATAGTGCAACCATTATGGAAAACAGTATGGATATTTCTCAGAAAAACTAAAACTAGAACTACCACATGATGCAGCAATCCCACTACAGGGTATCTATCCAAAAGAAACGAAATTATTGTTTCAAAGGGATACCTTTGACTCCCAGGTTTATCACAATGCTATTCCCAGTAGCACAGATATGGAATCAACCTAAGTGTTCATCAATGACTGACTGGAAAAGAAAAATGGTGTGTGTGTGTGTGTGTGTGTGTGTGTGTGCGCGCGCGCGCATGCATATGTACGTGTTTATACGCACTATTTGTTTTCTGGATACACACCTACACCCACACTCATATGTACCCACATCCACACACATACCCATACACATATATACATATACACTATTCAGCCAGTAAAAAGAGTGGAATCCTTTTCCAGCAACATGGATGGAACTGGGTGTCATTATGATAAGTGACATAAGGGAGGCACAAAAAGATAAATGCCACATGTTCTCACTCAAATGTGGGAGCTAAAAACTGGATCTCATGGACATCAAGAATAGGATAGATATCAGGAACTGGGAAAGGGAGGAGAAGAGAGGTTGTTTATGGATACAAACATGCAGTTAGATTGAAGAAATCATCCTAATGTTTGATAGCAGACTAGGATGACCATATGTAGCAATATTATTAAGTATATTGCAAAGTAACTAGAAGAGAAGACTGGAAATGATAACAACACCTAAAAATGATAAACATGCATACATGCATGGTGATGGATATCCCAAATTACCCTGGCTTGATTATTACTCATTCCATACATTGTCACAATGTGTCAATAAAAAAAACTAAAATGTTGATTTGACACATAATAAAGCTTACTTGTCAGTGAAAAGATTAAACTCCCATAAAAAAATTATCTTCTGCAAACAAGAGAATTTGACTTCTTCCTTTCCAATTTGGATGCCCTTTATTTGTTTCTCTTGCCTAATTGCTCTGACTGGGACTTTCGATATTACGTTGCATAAACGTGGTAAAAGTGGGCATCCTTGTTTGAGTCAGTGGACTGGGAGAGGCAGACCTACCCTTAGTCTGGGGGGACACCATCGTATCAGCTGCCAGTGCAGCTAGAATAAAGCAGGCAGAAGAAGAGGGAAAGGGCAGACTTGCTGAGTCTTCTGGCCTTCATCTTTCTCCCCTGCTGGATACTTCCTGCCCTCAAACATCCGACTTCAAGCTCTTCAGCTTTTGAACTCTTGGACTTATACCAGTGATTTGCCAGGGGTTCTCAGGCTTTTGGCCACAGACTGAAGGCTGCATGGTCGGCTTCCCTACTTTTGGGGTTTTGGGACTCGCACTGGCTTCTTGGCTCCTCAGCTTGCAGATGGCCTAGTGTGGGACTTCATCCCGTGACTGTGTGAGTCAGTTCTCCTAATAAACTCACTTTCATGTACACATATATCCTATTATTTCAGTTCCTTTAGATAACCCTGACTAATGCAAGATATAAAGTTGAATTGTTAGTCATGTATTTCCGATTCGTTGGCTAATGCTATTTATTCCATAATTTGGTGTTTCCTCTAAAAATGTACAATGCTGAAATTGTTACACATTAGATGTTATACATACTAAAGTCTACTTTTGAATTTCTTTGTTTTGTAAATGCATCTGCTAACAATGTTATGAATATTACAACTTACGATAAAGCTCTGTGTATCTACCCCACTTACCTGACAGTCACATTTTCACTCCCTGATCTTCCTTTTTCTGAACCAAATGTCTACTATTAATTCCTAGATAAATTTGAATTTATTTTTCAAGTTTTTGTAAAAGTATCAGATTTTTCATTGTACTTATCCCACCAATTACTCTATCAAATAATTGAAAAAGAAACATTGTGTTTAATATCATTCAATCTTCCTATCCAGAAATTTGCTAGGGACCTGCAACTATATAGTCTACTATGATTTATTTTAAAGTGTTATGTAATTTTCTTCAAACTTTTTCTATGATTATTTGTAGATAGCTTATATTTATTTAGTACCACAATTGTGAAGTAAATCTACTTATTCACTATATCTTGTTATTTATTTTAATTTCTTTCTTTCTTTCTTTTTTTTGAGACAGCATCTCGCTCTGTCACCAGGCTGGAGTGCAGTGACCCGATCTTGGCTCATTGCAATTTCTGCCTCCCGGGTTCAAGTGATTCTCCTGCCTCAGTCTCCCAAGTAGCTGGAATTAAAGGCATGTGCCACTACGCCCAGCTAAGTTTTGTATTTTTTTTTTAGTAGAGACAGGGTTTCACCATGTTGGCCAGGGTGGTCTCGATCTCCTGACCTTGTGATCCGCCCGCCTCAGCCTCCCAAAGTGCTGGGATTACAGGCGTGAGCCACCGCGCCCAGCCCTGTTATTTATTTTCTAGATTTTGCTAGTGTCTAGGAACAGTCCTGATTGTTCCCTTCATTTGGCTCATTGATCAGCAGTCAGCTCCCGGAATTCCTTAAAACTGTGTTACTTCCATGCTGGGACCCTCCTGCTTTGGTTCTCTGGAGTCTTTTCTCCTGGAACAAACACAAAGAAACCAACAAACAAAAAATCACAAAAATGAAAAGACATGGACTAAGCATGTAAGTCCTGCATTCTTTAGGGCATGTTGATTCTTTGTCCATTAGCTTTGGTAAAAACCATATCTCTGTCCCCAAGGGACTGAGTGAACCTTGTGAAGTAAAAGATGAAGCTCCCAGATTAGGATCTGGGAAGGCAGCTTGGACACCTTCTAGTTGTCATCCTTGGACACCTGGTGCAAGCTTGTCCAGCCCATGGCCCACAGGTTGCTTGTGGCCCAGGATGGCTTCGAACGTGGCCCAACACAAATTTGTAAACTTTCTTAAAACATTATGAGATATTTTTGTGATTTTTTTTTTAACTCATCAGATATTATTAGTGTTAGCGTATTTTATGTGTGGCCCAAGACAATTCTTATTCCATTGTAGCCCAGGGAAGCCAAAAGATTGGCTATCCCTGCATCTGCAGACTCTCCCACAGATTCTTCAGTGGCCTAGTAGTCAGGCCTGTAAGCACCGGCAGTCTCAGACAGCTTACAGACACCCATTGGCTTGCGGGTTCCCCAGGGATGAAAATCTGGTGTTTGGATCTCTGCATGTTTGTACAATACCTTCAAGAGTGTGCATATCACACTAGGGCAGGGAGGGAAGAGGAGACCTAATTTTGGCTTCTTCACTACGAACCTTTGACAAGCTGGGCAGAGCTGGTCTGTGTGATCTGGAGAGCCTCAGGGGATGTCTGAGGTCACTGTGGGAAGGCATGAGGCTGTACCCAGACCTAAGGCACTGATTACATGGGAAAATCCTCAGTCTACGCCTTTTGGGAGGACAGTGGCCCTAAATGGTATCTTGCCTTCCTCAGCACAGACCTATAGCACACAGATCCTCTGAGGGGCAACTGGGCTGTTGACTCACTCATTTTTCTCATCCTGGATGGTGTCAGACAGAGGCTTGTTCCTGGTTTCAGGAAGGAGGAGGAAAGCAAAGCCAGAGATGAAGGGGAAGACTCCATAGATGATCCAGGGCAGGGGTGGAGAATATACACTTACGATGATCATGAGGGGAGCCAGGGCTCCTGCAATATTAGCAAAGGTTGCATTGATTCCCATAGCTCTTGCCCTTTGAGTGGAAACAGCAATACAAGAATATCTGTTAAAAATCCACACAGGCAATTTGTGATTTATCATTTTGCTCTCATTATGGGGAAACATTTAGACACACAGAGGTGACGAAATACTCCTGTGTTTGAAATTTTCACTTTTATTTGCTGGCAATTAATTTTTCAGGTCACAAGTGCATTAGATGCATTTTCATCATCTAGGAAATACTGCTATCCTTTAGCACCAACCTCTTAGGTGACTCAGAAGGTTATGTGGGATGCTATAATACATCAAAGGACTTAACACAGTGGCGAAAAGTCAGCTTGAGATAAAGTTGGTCTATAATTATTTGTGTTTATGACTGTTACAATTTATTTTCTTAACTAACCAGTCTTAGATTTCTTCCCGCAAAAAGTGTCAATTATCTGAGAAAGGTCCATTTTGAGCCTAACAGAGCATACATAAGGTTTCGTACCTGATTACGGTGGGAATTACTTCATTTCCATGGGCAAAAGCAAGGGTATTGGCAAGGGAAGACGCTCCTAAGCCCAGCGTTGCCAAAACCTCACGCAGCGTCTGCATTTCTGGAGAAAGGAAGAACACAAGGCCTTAGGAAATTTCAGCTGAAGGAATCAGCATCCCCCAAGCTAGAAGTGAAAAGGACTGTATTGGAGGTGTTCGCAAGGTTAAAATGTACTGTCAGGAAACTGCACAGGGGCAAAGAATGTGCAGTGGCTGATAGCTGAGAAACGTGATTTATCTTCACCTTGTGGCTTAAACAGTGAATAAAAAGGATCTGAGCTATTACTTCACTTCTCACTATGTACCAGAGATACGCCATAGCAAGAGAGAGGCATGTAAGTTGAGCTGAATGCTTTTTCATTTATTCCGTCCAGGGACTCCTCTGCCTAGCTGGTAGAACTGTCATGTGTGCAATACTTGGGAGTGTAAGACCCATCCATGTTCTCCTGGCCTTTAAAACCTAGGTACATACACAGCATTGACATGGGGCTAGGGTTGCAGAAGAGAGTCATAAAAGATCAGGAGTTCTATGTTAGGAGAGAAGCTAGAGAGTATCAGTGTTTTAAGGATCAGGAATAAGGACCTCGAAAAGAGGAAAAAAGTCAGACTTTAGAAAGCATTGAAGGGAAGTTTCAGAGCCTTGTTTCTATCCAGCTGAAGAAATCCTGTAATAGCCTCATGACACTGGAGGGTTCTGTTGCTTTGTAGCACACTCGGATCATTGCTGGCATTCAAGAAGGGGAGTGGAGCACACCAATCTGGGATCCTGTTAAATACATTACTACAGTAAGAGTTAGGTGAAGACTGGTGGCCACCTGGGTTCCCTTACTTATTACATATGATCAGTTAATTTCTTAAAATAGAATCTACAAGAGGCTATTAACTGACAATTTCTTCATTTCTACTGTACAGTTCTTTACATAAAGATGGGGCACTTTTGTTCCCTTGAAGTCAAGATGACTCCCCTAAACCAGGATTGTAGTTAAGGTGACCTAATACAAGGCCCACAAGTAGATACATGGGAATTGGGATACTTTGTCACTGAAGCTGTAGTAATAAGAAAGAGCCCGGACAGAGGAAGTAGTAGTATTATGTCCTCATGTTGGGAAACAATGACAAGGCCTATACCTCAATACTCATTTAAATAAGTTTGATCGGCCAAAGAGTAAGTAAGTGATTGCTGTTGTAGAGAAACCGTCAGAAATAAATGGCTTCAGTTTCTTAGTATTTCTTGAATATGATGAAGACAACCACATAATAGAGCCAACCTTTACTCATCTGTGACTCGTTTTCCAGCAACTTGTGGCAGAATCTGTCCCAAATCCCCAGATTATTGTCAGGAAATCCTGAGAACCCAAATCTCCCTTTCCTTCTGGCTTCAGATAGGTGTGACCAGTACAATCCCTGAGAAGAGAGGGAAAGGCATTCTCTTTCTTCCACCTGTGATCTTTTCTCACCTTGTGGCACAAGTATGATGGCCAGAAGGCAGATTGCCAGGAGGAACATGAGAAGCATCTGGCTTGCTCGAGGGTTCATGTATTTCAGTGCCCAAGGTGCAACACAATTGGCCAAGAGGATGACTGCACCAAAGAGAGTCTGCAACAGGGAAACATTATTCCCCAGATGCTGGACGTTGAGATTAAGGCCAAAATAGGCCATGAAGTTTGCAAATCTGTGGTGATTAAAAAGGAAAGGCACATATTATAATCCGTGCAGCCTACATCCTACAAATGAGAATAATATTGGCCCAGGCAGCTAGGGATTGTTAAAGTATAAAGGCTGGGTCTATTGCGTGGAATATTTTCTTGCAATGTGATTTTTAAAAATCTATTAAGTGACAATGATAACATTATGGAACTCTTTGTGAAGAAGTTATTAATACTAGACAAGAGGCTGGAAGTTAGACGCTTAAATATGTTCAGAAAGGGTTACAGACTGCGTCTTAGGAAGCATGATAATTTCTGAGGAGTTGTCAAAGGTACCTTTGGTAGCTTCTATTTGATAAAAATGAGACAAAAGTCTTATACTACCTACAAAGATGATGACTAAAGGTGTGGGAAAAGAAGAGAGTTCCATTTGAAAATGCTGCCACCTTCCTCCGCAAAAGCACACCACGTCTCAAACTCATATTTCAACCACCAAGTTCTGTCTCTCAAAGCTAAAATAAGTGTCAAAGAGAACTGAAGATACCACAATATGTTGAGTTTTAAATTACCATAAAATGATGGTAAGATGATGATGGTCATAATTGTCATTAATTTTTTGGAAGACAGCAAGTGTTTTATGGATGATTAAACTATAGGGCCTGGGATTTATTTATTTATTTATTAGAACTAATTGCTTTTATTAGTATTCTAAAGCCAATTTGCTCACATGACAACAAAAACCACTGCAAGACAATTCACTATCCTGAGGGCCATAAAATTAAAAGTAAAAATTTACAGATATTAGTCAAACTCCCAGTGAGTACCTCAGGAGCTGAAATGTCCATTTACCTCCATTACAATCAGAAATGTCACTAAAATGTACAACTTATTGAGTGACAGATTGTATATCCACAGCATTCACTGTGTAGGTGGTCCCGTGTAGTAAATCCAGAATGGAACAAGGAAACCTATTTTTATATTACTTATGTTTAATGGCATATAACCTCGTGATGGTTTTATTAGCATAGAAAGGAGTCAATAATTTTTATTATGTATTCAGTATACATATGTATCTTATCGGAGGGAATTCTTATGATTTTATGTTGTCTCATCATTCATTTTGATTACAAGTTTAACTTTCTCACACCACAGCAGGGCTTAGTCACCCTTGACACAGTTTCTAGTCCTTACACCACTTCCAAATGGCTCAAGCCAGACGCCAGAGATAACTTAGAGGCATCTCTCCTGGCTAGCTGACTGGGTTCCCTGCTTTCCTGTTGCTTCCTTTGAATGAACTATTCAGGCATTTGCCTGCAAACTTTAAGTGACCCACACCTGATTTCCTTACATAAACTGCTAGTTGCCATGTATTCCTTTTATTATTACTATTATTGTTATTATTTCAATAGCTTTTGGGGAACAGGTGGTGTTTGGTTACACGGATAAGTTCTTTAGTGGTGATTTCTGAGATTTTGGTCTCTCTGCCAGTTTCTTCATTTCCACCTCATCTGACCCGGGGACAGAACACTGCCCTCCCAATTCATTATTCTCTCCTTTCCCAGGATCTGCAATTAGACGGCTTTGAATTTGTTTCCTCTTGCGGTGGTGTACTGAATTTACGCTTTCTGTCTGAAAAATTAGGGGCTGTTTCAGGCTGGGTTTTCCCTAGGACTGCAGTGAGAACACAGTGTCAGGCAACCAGAGCCAGAGCAGTGGTCAGGCAGACATAAACTGGACATGGGTCAGATAAGAGCCCCAAGGGCATCTGCCAGTATAAACAAGTTTCCTGTGTGAAGGTTCCCCTGGTCACGGGTCTAACAACTAGGCATCAGGCCATCCACTGAAGGAAAAGTGTTGTGTGAACACTGTAAACCCCTACATCCAGCTCCCATTCCTTTCCTTTTTAGGGCAGGGTTTTTAACCACTCTGGTACTGAAATCTCAATTTAGCTGGGGGCTCTCAAAACACTTATTTATTTTTAAAATATTGTGATAAATATACATAACATGAGATTTACCTACTTAACACATTTTTAGGTATAGTCCAGTATTAACTGTAAGCATAATGTTGAACAGCAGATTTCCGAGACATTTGCATAACTGACACTTGCATAACTGACATTTGCATAACTGACACTTTATGCCCTTAAATGACAACTCCCTATTCCCCTCTGCCCCCGTCCGAGAAAACCACCATTCTACTTTCTGCTTCTATGCGTCGACTTTTTTAGATATCTCATATAAGTGAAATCAGTGTTTGTTCTTCTGTGCTAGCCCAAGGTTCATAGCCGTTGGGTATGACCTTTTTCTTTCTTTTTGAGGCTAATATTCCATTATATGTATATAACATAGTTTGCTTATTCATTCCTATGTAAATAATAGTTAAGTTGCTTCCATATTTTGGCAATTGTGAATAATGCTGCAATGAACATATGGGAGTGCAAATATCTCTTCCAAATACTGATTTCAATTCTTTTTTTGAAGAATTGAGATCCCATAAGTGAGAATACCGAATCATATGGTAGTTCTAACCTCCATAGTGTCATGGTGGGCGTAGCATTTTATATGGCCACGAACAGTATACAAGGGTTCCAATTTCCCCACATCCTTTGAACACTTCTTATTTCTTGTTCATTTATTTATTTTTGATAATGATAATCCTAATAGGTATAAGATACTATTTCATTTTTTATGTGTTTAATCCTCCATAAAACACTTCATATTTTATATCCTTTTCTTATCTTTTTCTCTCTTTCTCTTCCCTAATTGCTCTTGTTAGGATTTCAAGTACCATACTGAATAGAAGTGGTGAGAGTAGAATCCTTATCTTGTTCTTGATCTTAAAGGAAGAGTTTTCAGTTTTTTATTGTTGAGTATAATATTAGTACTAGACTTTTCATATTAGTCATTTATCAGTGAGCTTTATACGTTCCTATGTTCTCATGCTGCTCTTTAGTCCCATTTTTTAAAGTTCAAGGTTTCCCTTTGGAAATAATAATGGAGGTAGGGTGCTGACAGACTCACTCAACTTTTGTTTGTGTGGGAAAGTATTTCTTTTCGTTATTGAGGGATGGTGTGCAACATACATTAATTTTTGTTAGCATTTTATTTTTTCATCTCTCTGGACATATCATCCCACTCTCTGTTGGCCTACAAGGTTTCTGCAGAAACCTGCCATCCCCCAATTGTCTTATGGAGGACGTTCTCTTAGTATGCAACAAGTTACTTTATCTTGCTGCTTTCAAAATTCTCTATTTTCTTTGATAATGTAATTAGAAAATGTATTAATATGGAATTCTTTTTTACTTTTATATATTTATTTGGTTTATAGTCTTCTGACTATATTAATTTCACTTAATAGTCTGAAATTCTTAGAATCTGTCCATTTATCCAATTGTCAATTATAAGTCATTGACTTTTTATAACAATCTTTTGTATTGATATATTTTGGAAAGTGTTTTTCTTCTCCTTAAATCTTCCTTCAGGGAAGCTGAATCATAAGTTGATGAGCGTGTACATGTGTGAACTTCAAAAAATGGTGAAATGTGAGCAAACATACAAATAGTCTAAAAATGTTAGTGTTTATGGGAATTTTAGTGTACTTAACTTCCAAAATAATTACATATTGAGTGAAGACAGTATAGTTTAAAAGGAAAGTAATATGGTATAATGGCTATAAGTGCAACATTTAATGTCAGATTAGTGTTCAAGTTCTGTATGTACTATTCACTAATTATGTGATCTTTTAAAACATAATTTTACATTTAGTTAAAAAACTTTATTATTATTTTTTTCAACTTTCATTTTAGGTTTGGGGTACACATGTAGGTTTGTTACATGGGTAAATGTCACAGTGGAGCCCAAATAGCCAAATCAATCCTAAGCAAAAGGAACAGAATGAGAGGCATCACACTACCTGATTTCAAACTACACAACAAGGCTACAGTATTGAAAACAGCATGATACTGGCACAAGAGCAGATACATAGACCAATGCAACACATTAATTAGATAACCCAGAAATAAAGCCACATACCTACAACTGCCTGATCTTCAACAAAGCTGAAAAAAGTAAGCAATGGGGAAAGACTCTCTATTCAATAAACGGTGCTTGGATAACTGGCTAGTCATAGGCAAAATTTTGAAACTAGACCCCTTCCTTTGACCATATACAAAATTCAACTCAAGATGGATTAAAGACTTAAATGTAAGATGTAAAAGTGTTAAAAACACAGAAGAAAAGAGGAAATACCACGCTGGACATCAGTCCTGGCAAAGATTTTTTGATAAAGACTCCAAAAGCAATTGCAACAAAACCAAAAATTGAAAAGTGGGAACTAATTAAACCAAGGAGCGTCTGAACAGCAAAGGAAGCTAACACCAGAGTAAACAGACAACCTACAGAATGGGAAGAAATATTTGCAGGTTATGCATTTGACAAAGGTCTAATGTTTGGAATCTATAAGGGACTCAAATAAAGCAACAATCAAAAAACAAACAAACAAATGAACAAACAAACCCATTAAAAATGGGCAAAGGACATGAACTGACAGTTCTCCAGAGAAGACATACACATGGCCAACAAGCATATAAAAAAACTTATAATAGCATTAATCATTTGAGAAATACAAATCAAAACAATAATGAGATAGCGTCTCACACCAGTCAGAATGGCTGTTATTAAAAAGTCAAAAATTAACATGCTGTTGATGTTGTGGAGAAAAGGGAACAGTAATAAACTGCTGGTGGGAATGCAAATTAGCTCAGCCACCCCAGCTTTGTTCTTTTTGCTTAGGATTTCTTTGGCTTTATGGGTCTTTTTTGATTTTGTGTAAATTTTAGGACTAAAAAAAATTCTGTGAAGAATGTCGTTGGTATTTTGATAGAGATTGCATTGAATCTGCAGATTGCTTTGGGTAATAGGGACATTTTAACAATATTGATTCTTCTAATCCATGCACACAGGATGTCTATTTTTTGTATCAGCTTCAATTTGTTTCATCAATGTTTTATTGTTTTCATTGTAGAAATCTTTCATTTCTTTGGTGTAGTTTATTACTGGGTATTTTACTTCTTGTAACAAATTGCAAATGAGATTGCTTTCTTAATTTGTTTTTCAGATTGCTCTTTATTGAAATATAGTTATGTTAATTATGTTTTATGTTGATTTTGTATCCTGCAACTTTACTGAATTTTTTGTTTATTCAGATAGATTTTTGAGTGAGTCTTTAGGTTTTTGTAAATATAAAATCATATCATATGTAAATGAGGACATTTTGATTTCTTCCTTTCCAATATGGATTCCCTTTATTTTTTTCTCTTGCCTAGTTGCTCTGGGTAGGACTTCCACTACTATATTGAGTAAAAGTGGTGAAAGTGGGCATACTTGTCTTTTACATGATCTTAGAAGTAGAGCTTTCATTTTTTTCCCCATTCTCTATGATGCTACCTGTGGGTTTATTACATATCATCTTATTGTTTTGAGGTATTTTCCTTTTATGCTTAGTTTGTTGAGAGCTTTTATCATAAAGAGAATTTGAATTTTATCAGTTGCTTTTGGCATCTGTTGAAATGATTATATAACATTGATTCTACTAATGTTATGTTTTATGTTTATGGACTTGCCTCTGCAGAACCATTCCTGCATCCCTGGGATGAATCACACTTGGTCGTGATGAATGATCTCTTTAATGTGTTTTAAAATTTTGTTTGCTACTATTTTGTGGAGGATTTTTACACCTATGTTCATCAGTGATGTTTTCTTTTTTGTGTGTGTTTGTTTCTGGTCTTGGCATCAGGGTAATTCTGGCCTTGTGAAATGAGTTTGAAAGTATTCCCCCCTCCTTTATTTTCTCAAATAGTTTGAGTACAATAGGTATGAGTTCTTTAAATGTTTGGTAGAATTTAGTTGTTCTGAAGCTATCAGGTTCTAGATTGTTCTTTGATGGGGGACTTTTTATTACTGCTGGTATCTTGCTGCTGGTTATTGCTCTGTTCATGGTTTGTATTTCTTAATGTGTCAACTTGGTTCAATCAATGTTCTATGTGTCACAAAAAATTTATCCACCTATTCTAGGGTTTTCCATTTATTGGCATAAAATTGCTCATAATAGCCTCTAATGATCCATTGAATTTCTGTTATGTCAGTTGTAATGTCTCTTTTTTATCATCAATTTGATTTATTTTTGTTTCCTCTATTTTTTTCTTAGCTTGCATAAAGGTTTGTTGATGTTTTTTATTTTTCACAAAACAACTTTTGACTTTTGTATTTTTTGTGTCAATTTATTTCTTGCACTGATCTTTATTATTTCTTTCCTGCTACTAATTTTGGGTCTCATTTGTTGTTTTAGTTCTACTTCTTTAAGGTGCATCCTAGGATATTTGAAGTCTTTCTACTGTTTTGAGGTAGGTGTTTATTTCTGTAAACATACCTGTTACTGCTTCTTTTGTCATATCTCAAAGGTTTGGTATATTGTGTTTCCACAATATAAAGAAATTTTTAATTTTCTTCTTAATTTCTTGATTGACCCATTTGTCATTTAGGAGCATATTGTTTAATTTTCAGGTATTTGTATATTTTTCAAAGTTCCTTTTGTTATTATTTTATTCCAATGTGATCAGAAAAGGTAACTTGATATGAAATTTTAAAATTTCCTGAGAAGTTTTCTCTTCTAATATGGTCTATCTAAAGAATGTTGCATGTGCTGAT
This sequence comes from Macaca nemestrina, assembly GCF_043159975.1. NCBI lineage: Eukaryota > Metazoa > Chordata > Mammalia > Primates > Cercopithecidae > Macaca > Macaca nemestrina. The sequence goes on from NC_092136.1 coordinate 11,016,754, forward strand.
GAGAAGAATGTACATCCTGTATTTGTTGAGTAAAATGTTCTGTAAGTGTTTATTAAGTCCATTTCATCTATCATGAAAATAAAGTCCAATGCTTCTTTTTTGATTTTCCATCTAGAGGAACTTATCAATGCAGAATGTTGGTTGTTGAAATTCCCAGCCATTTTTGTACTGGGGTCTATCTCTTTCTTTAGTTCTAGCAATATTTACTTTATATATCTAGGTGTTCCCATGTTGATAACATATACATTTACAATTTTTATATATTCTTACTGAATTGACCCCTTTATCATTATATAATGATCTCCTTTGTCTGTTTTTACAGTATTGATGTGAAATCTATTTTATCTGATATCACCATAGCAGCTCCTGCTCTTTTTTGACCTCTGTTTGCATGGACTATCTTTTTCCAGCCATTCATTTCTAGTGCAGGTGTGATTTTACAGGCAAAGTACATCACTTGTAGGAACTTAGAATTGGGTCTTGTTTTTTAACCCATTTAGCTACTCCATAACTTTTAATTGGAGAATTTAGTCCATGTATATTCAATGCGATTAATAAGTAAGAATTTATAACTGCCATTTTGTTATTTGTTCTGTGGTTACTTTGTAAGTCCTCTCTCTACCTTCTTCCTTTCTTTTTTGTGTGTAAGTGACTTTGTGCGGTAGTATGTTTTAATTTCTTGCTTTTCATTTTTATGTGTCTATTAGAGATTTTTTGCTTTGTGGTTAATATGAGGCCTGCAAAAATACCTTATGATAAAGTATTTTAAAGTCTAAATTATTTGCCTTAATACGGATGCATACGCTGAAGTAGAAAGTTTATTTGAAGAAATAGTAACACAGAATGAGGAGGAGGAGCGAGTTGGCTGAGTAGAAGCCTCTAAGGTCATCTTTCCCACAGGAACAGAAAATTTAACAATTATCTACACACAAAAAGCAGCTTCAGAATCTTCGTGTGCTGGGGGATAGAGAGCACAGTTATTGTGGGATTTTGCATTGGAACTCAGTGCTGCCCTGTCACAGAGGAAAGCAGCACCAGACAGAACTCAGCCAGCAACCATGGAGGGAGAATTTAGACCAGCTCTAGCCAGAGGAGAATTGCCCATCCCAGTGGTCAGAATCTGCAAGCCTCACCATCATGGACTAAAGGGCTATGGGGTCTTAAATAAACTTAAAAGACAGTCTTGGCTACAAGGACTGCTATTCCTAGGCAAACCCTGGTGCTGTGCTGGGCCTTGGGTCAGTGAACTCGGGGGACCTGTGATCTAGTGAGAGCCCAGCAGCTTGCAGCTCTAGGAGAGAATTCTCCCTTTGGCTTGAGGAGAGGAGAGGGAAGAATAAAGAGGACTTTGTCTTGCAACATGGATACTATTTCAGCCACAGTAGAATAGGGTCCTGGCGCCTGCATTCCAGGACATAGCTCCCAGATGACATCTCCAGACATCTCCAGGGGCAGAAGGGAACCTACTGCCTTGAAGGGAAGGACCCAGGCCTGACAGGATTCATCACCTGCTGACTAAAAAACCTTGGGTCCTCAATAATCATCAGTGGTGGTCAGGTAGTTCACTCGATTGGCCTTGGGTGAGAGACTCTGCATTGTGCTGGCTTCAGGTGTGACCTGGCACATTTCCAGCAGTGATAATTAAGGGGAGACACTCCTTCTACTTGAGAAAAGAAGAGGCAAGATTAAAGGGGGCTTCATCTTGCAGCTTAGGTACCAACTCAGTCACAGTAGGACAGACCACCAAGTAGGGTCTTGGGGTCCATAAATCCAAGCCTGGGCTCTTGGATGGCAGTTTTGGACCTGCTCTGGGCCAGAGGGGAGCCCATTTCCCTGAAAGGTAATTCTCAGTCCTGGAAGCAGCATTTACCACAAGCTAACTGATGAACACTTAGACCTTGAGTGCACATCGGCAATAACGACGTAGTACTTACCATAAACCTGGGGTGGTGGTGGCCATGAGATGACTCCTCTGCTTACTGAAAAGGGTGGGAAGAGTGGAAAAGACTTTCTTTCTTTTTTTTTTTTTTTTGAGACGGGGTCTCGCGCTGTCGCCCAGGCTGGAATGCAGTGGCCGGATCTGAGCTCACTGCAAGCTCTGCCTCCCGGGTTCACGCCATTCTCCTGCCTCAGCCTCCCGAGTAGCTGGGACTACAGGTGCCAGCCACCTTGCCTGGCTGGTTTTTTGTATTTTTTTAGTAGAGACGGGGTTTCACCGTGTTAGCCAGGATGGTCTCGATCTCCTGACCTTGTGATCCGCCCGTCTCGGCCTCCCAAAGTGCTGGGATTACAGGCTTGAGCCACCGCGCCCGGCAAATTATGGGTATTTTTTTTTCTTTTTTTTTTTTTGAGACGGAGTCTCGCTCTGCCGCCCAGGCTGGAGTGCGGTGGCCGGATCTCAGCTCACTGCAAGCTCCGCCTCCCGGGTTCACACCATTCTCCTGCCTCAGCCTCCCGAGTAGCTGGGACTACAGGCGCCCGCCACCTCGCCCGGCTAGTTTTTATTGTATTTTTTAGTAGAGACGGAGTTTCACCGTGTTAGCCAGGATGGTCTCAATCTCCTGACCTCTGATCCGCCCGCCTCGGCCTCCCAAAGTGCTGGGATTACAGGCTTGAGCCACTGCGTCCGGCCTAAGACTTTCTTCTGTGCCTTGGGTTGCCAGGTCAGCCACGGTAAAATAAAACACCAGATAGATTTCAAAGGTTTCTTACTCTAGACCCTGGTTGCTCCATGGCATCTATAGACCCACCTGTGGTTGTGGGGAACTTGTGACCATGAAGGGAATAACATGAACCTAGCCAGCTTTGACACCTGCTGGCTGTAGAGCCCTAGGGCCTTGGGCAAACCTAGGCAGTAGCCAGGCAGTGATTACTGTGGGCCTTGGGGGATACCCAGTGCTATACTGGCTTCAGGTCTGATGCCGTGCAGTTCCAGTGGTGGTGGCCACAGGCGTGCTTGTGTCACCCCTCCCCCAGCTCCAGGCAGCTCAGTAGAGACAAAACTCCCATTTCTTTCAGAGAAAGTAAGGGAAGAGAACAAAAGTATCTGCCTGGCAATCCAGATAATTCTTCTGGATGTTATCCATGACCATGATGTCAGTATATCTGCGAGTCTGCAAGAACCGCAGCATTACTGGCCTTGGGGTCTCTCCTAATGAATATATGTCTGCAGTAATGAGAAACAGATCAAATCACCACAGTCCCTTTGCATACATGGAAAACTTTCCCAAGAAATATGTGTACAAACAAACTCAGACTGTGAAGACTACAATAAATACCTAAGTTTTCAGTGCACAGACACTGATGAACATCCACAAGCATCAACATCATCCAGAAAACATTATCTCACCAAAGAAACTAAATAAGGCACTAGGGACCAATCCTGCAGAGACAGACATATGTGACCTTTCACACAGAGAATTCAAAATAGCTCTTTTGAGGAAAATCTATGAAATTAAAGATAACACAGAGAAAACAATCAGAATTTTATCAGATAAATTTAACAAAGAAAATGAAATAATTAAAAATAATGAAGCAGAAATTTTGGAATTGAAAATGCAATTGAAGATCAGTGTTTGGAGGCTTGTATCATGAATTTTTTAGCTCCAGAACAACTGCAGGAACAAAACGGGAATCCTGAGAAGACCCACAGATCCTTTGAAGGAAGCAGACTGCTCCTGCGGGAACCAGGAGATACCCCAAGTACTATGAGTGCCCAAACTGCAGAAGTAGAAAAGGGAGATCCTTCACCCCCAAACACACACTCCCACTGGGGAAACTGAAGGTCTAGTTCACAGGTTTCTGACCTTACCTGGAGCTGAGTTAATGGAGAGCCAAGAGAAACACAGGGGTAGAGGAAGCAGCAGGAAAGGCCCTGGGAGCTTGCTGGGCCCCCAAGCCGGCCATTCCTGCCTGGCACTACAGGGATCCTTTGTGGGGGCCTGTGGACAGAGGCAGAGAAATGTCACAGGAAGAAGGACATCTCCAGCTGAACTTTGTGATAATTTGAACTGGTTGTGAAGCCTCCTGGTCAGAACTTGGGAGAGAGTGTGAATTTGGCCTGCAGACTCCACAGGCAGGGGAAGAACTAAAGCCCTTTTCTTTTGCAGCCGGGAGGTGGGCAGCCTGGGGAAAGCTCTAAAGCCCTGCTCTTTCACTGCCTGGAAGACAGACTTGGTGCTGTTAGTGGGGCACAATGGGAGTGAGACTGGCTCTTTGGATTGCATGGGAGCTTGGCGAGGCCTGTGACTGTCGGCTTTCCCCCACTTCCCTGACAACCTGCATTACTCAGCAGAGGCAGCCATAATACTCCTAAATACACAACTCCTTTGACCTGGGAACCTCACCCCTATCCCCAACAGCAGCTGCAGCAAGACCTGCCCAAGGAGAGTCTGAGCTCAGAGATGCCTAGTCCTGCCCCCACCTGATAGCCTTTCCCTACCCAACTTCCGAGGACAAAAGGCATATACTCTTGGGAGTTCTAGGGCTCCACTCACTGCTGGTTTCTCTCCACAGCTGATGCTCTGTAGAAAGTTCCACCCCCAGCCAGGAGGCCAACCAGCACAAAAATAGAACATTAAACCACCAAAGCTAAGAACCCGCATAGAGTCAATTTCAACCCCCTGCCAACACCACTGGAACAGGTGCTGGTATCCATGGCTAAGAGACCAATAGACAGTTCAAATCACAGGACTCTGTGCAGACAATCCCCAGTACCAGCCCGGAGCCTGGTAGACTTGTTAGATGGCTAGACCCAGAAGATGGCAGCTCAGCTCTCAGGAAGCCACATCCCTAGAAAAAGGGAGAGAGCACTCCATCAAGGGAACACCATGGGACAAAATAACCTGAACAACAGCCTTTAGCCCTAGACCTACCCAAATGAGAAGGAATCAGAAAACCAACTCTGGTAAAATGACAAAACAAGGCTCTTAAACAACCCCCCAACATTACACTAGCTCACCAGCAATGGATCCAAACCAAGAAGAAATTCTTGATTTACCTGAAAAAGAATTCAAGAGGTTAGTTATTAAGCTAATCAGGGAGGCACCAGAGAAAGGCAAAGCCCAAGGCAGGGAAATAAAAAATAAAAATTGATACAAGAAGTGAAGGGAGAAATATTCAAGGAAATAGATAGCCTAAAGAAAAAGCAATAGAAACTTCAGAAAACGTTGGACACACTTATAGAAATGCAAAATGCTCTGGAAAGCCTCAGCAATAGAACTGAACAAGTAGAAGAAAAAAATTCAGAGCTCAAAGACAAGATCCTCAAATTAACCCAATCTAACAAACACAAATAAAGAAAGAAAGAAAGAACAAGAAAATATGAACAAAGCCTCCAAAAAGTCTGGGATTATGCGAAATGACCAAACCTAAGAATATTTGGTGTTCCTGAGTAAGAAGAGAAATCTAAAAGTTTGGAAAACATATTTGGGGGAATAATTGAGGAAAACTTCTCCAGCCTTGCTAGACAGAATCAGACATGCAAATATAAGAAGCACAAAGAACTAATGGGAAATTCATCTCAAATAGATAATCGCCTAGGCACATTGTCATCAGGTTATCTAAAGTTAAGATGAAGGAAAGAAGCTTAAGAGCTGTGAGACAAAAGCACCAGGTAACCTATAAGGGAAAACCTATCAGATTAACAGAAGATTTCTCAGAAGAAACCCTACAATCTAGAAGGGATTGGGGTCCCATCTTCAGCCTCTTCAAACAAGACAATTATCAGCCAAGAATTTTGTATCCAGTGAAACTAAGCATCTCATATGAAGGAAAGATAGTCTTTTTCAGATAAACAAATGCTGAGAGAATTCACCATTACCAAGCCACCCCTACAAGAACTGCTAAAAAGATCTCTAAATCTTTTTTTTTTTTTTTTTTTTTTGAGACGGAGTCTGGCTCTGTCGCCCGGGCTGGAGTGCAGTGGCCGGATCTCAGCTCACTGCAAGCTCCGCCCCCCGGGTTTATGCCATTCTCCTGCCTCAGCCTCCCGAGTAGCTGGGACTACAGGCGCCCGCCGCCTCGCCCGGCTAGTTTTTTGTATTTTTTAGTAGAGACGGGGTTTCACCGTGTTCGCCAGGATGGTCTCGATCTCCTGACCTAGTGATCCGCCCGTCTCGGCCTCCCAAAGTGCTGGGATTACAGGCTTGAGCCACCGCGCCCGGCCAAGATCTCTAAATCTTGAAACAAATCCTGGAAACACATCAAAATAGAACCTCTTTAAAGCCTAAATCTCACAGGACCTATAAAACAAAAATAGAATTAAAAAAAGAAAAAAGAAAAAAGAAAAAACAAAAAACCAAGGCATACATGTGACAAATAGCATGATGACTGGAATGATACCTCACATCTCAAGCTAAGAACCTTGAAAAAACGTTAGAGGAATTGCTAACTAGAATAACCAGTTTAGAGAAGAACATAAATGACCCGATGGAACTGAAAAACACAGCACGAGAACTTTGTGAAGCATACACAAGTATCAATAGCCAAATTGATCTAACAGAAGAAAGGATATCAGAGATTGAAGATCAACTTGATGAAATAAAGCGAGAAGACAAGATTAGAGAAAAAAGAATGAAAAGGAATGAATACAGTCTCCAATAAATATGGGACTATGTGAAAAGACCAAACCCACGTTTGCTTGGTGTATCTGAAAGTGATGGGGAGAATGGAACCAAGTTGAAAAACACTCTTCAGAATACTATTCACGAGAACTTCCCCAACCTAGAAAGACAGGCCAACATTCAAATTCAGGAAATACAGAGAGCACCACAAAGATACCCCTCAAGAAGAGTAACCCCAAGACACATAATCTTCATATTCACCAAGGAAAAAATGTTAAGGGCAACCAGAGAGAAAGATCGGGTTACCCAAAAAGGGAAGCCCATTAGACTAATAGCAGGAAAAGCATTTGACAAAATTCAGCATCTTTTTATAATTAAAACTCTCAGCAAAATTGGCATACAAAGGACATACATCCGTGTAATAAAAGCCATCTATGACAAACCCACAGCCAACATAATACTGAATGGGGAAAAGTTGAAAGCATTCCCTCTGAAAACTGGAATAAGGCAAAGATGCCCACTCTCACCACTCCTCTTCAGCATATTACTGAAAGTCAAACTGTCACTGTTTGCTGATGATATGATTGTTTACCTTGAAAACACTAGAGACTTCTCCAGAAAGTTCCTAGAACTAATAAAAGAATGCAGCAAAGTTTCCAGATACAAAATTAATGTACACTAATCAGTTGCTCTTCTATACACCAACAGAGACCAAGTGAAGAATCAAATCAAGAACCCAACCCCTTTTATAATAGCTGCAAAAATATTAAAATACTTAGGAATACACTAACCAAGGCGGCAAAAGATCCCTATAAGGAAAGCTACAAAACACTGCTGAAAGAAATCATAGATGACACAAACAAATAGAAACACATCCCATGTTCATGGATGGGTAGAATCAATATTGTGAAAATGACTATACTGCCAAGAGCAATCTACAAATCCAACGCAATTCCTATGAAAATAACACCATCATTCTTCACAGAATTAGAAAAAACAATTCTGTAATTCACATGGAACCAAAAGAGAGCCTGCATGGCCAAAGCAAGACTATGCAAAAAGAACAAATCTGGATCTTTATTTGTGACATGCACAGATCAAGAAACTGGAAAATGTGAAGAAATCTTTATTGGGGTATCATCTTATCATTTTAGAAAAACCAAGAATTTTTAAAAATGAGAATATCAACATTTGGTTTTGTGTGAAAGTGGTGTTTGTATTAAAATACTTTTTCAATGAACTGTATAAGCTATGTTTTTATTAAACTGCAATATATTAGTGTTGCAAAAAAAGAGACTTCCTCAAGGATTTTTAATAGACTCCCAAAAGCCAACGATAAAGAAAAAATTCTAAAAGCAGCCAGAGAAAAGGAACAAATAACATGCAGTGGAGCTCCTATACATTTGGTAACAGACATTGCAGTGGAAAATTTAAAGACCAGGAGAAACAAGCATGATATATTTTAAGAGCCGAAGGAGGGAAAAACCCTTTTATCCTAGAGTAGTATTCCAGTGAAAAAATAGCCTCAAATATGAAGGAGAAATAAAGACTTTCCTAGAAAAACAAATACTGAGAGATTTCATCACCACCAGACCTGTCCTACAAGAAATGTCAAAGAGATTTCTTCAATCTGAAAGAAAATGACATTGATGAGCAGGAATACATCATCTGAATGTACAAAATTCAATGGCAAAAGTAAGTACACAGAAAAACACGGAATAGTATAACACTGTAATTGCACTGTAATTATGGTGCCTAAACTACTTGTATTTTGAGTAGGAAGATTACAAGATGAAACAATAAAAAATAATAAATTTCAGACATGGAAAATACAATAAGATATAAATAAAAACAAGAAAAGGTTAAAAAGCCAGGGGACAAAGTTACAGTGTAGACATTTTATTAGTTTTCTCTTTGCTTATTTGTTTATGCAATTACTGTTACAATGTCATTGGTTTAAAATTATGGGTTAAAGATATTATTTGCAAGCCTCATGGTAACCTCAAATTAAAAAACATACAACAGGCCGGGCGCGGTGGCTCAAGCCTGTAATCCCAGCACTTTGGGAGGCCGAGACGGGCGGATCACGAGGTCAGGAGATCGAGACCATCCTGGCTAACATGGTGAAACCCCGTCTCTACTAAAAATACAAAAAGAAATTAGCCGGGCGTGGTGGCGGGCGCCTGTAGTCCCAGCTACTCCGGAGGCTGAGGCAGGAGAATGGCGTGAACCCAGGAGGCGGAGCTTGCAGTGAGCCGAGATCGTGCCACTGCACTCCAGTCTGGGCAACAGAGCGAGACTCCGTCTCAAAAAAAAAAAAAAAAAAGAAAAACATACAACAGGTACACAAAGAATGAAAAGTAAGAGATTATAACATATCACCAGAGAAAGTCATCTTCACCAAAAGGAACACAGGAAGGAAGGAGAGAGGGAAGATAATACCACAAAACAACCAAAAACCAAATAACAAAATGACAAAAGTAAGTCTTTTTTTAAAATCAAAAATAACATTTAAGGTAAATGAACTAAACTGCCCAATCAAAAGACAGAGAGTTCCTGAATGGATTAAAAACAGGACTCAATGATCTGTTGCTTACAAGAAATCCACTGTATTTATAAAGATACACAGACTGAAAACAAAGGGATGGAAACAATATTCTATGCCAATGGAAAGTAAGAAAGAGCAGGAGTAGATACACTTATCAGAGAAAACAGATTTTAAGGCAAAAGTCTAAAAAGAGACAAAGAAGGTAATTATATAATGATTAAGGGCTCATTCAGCAAGAGAACATAACAATTGTAAATATATACACACCCAGGTATATAAAGCAAATATTAATAAAGAGAGAGATAGATCCCAATACAATTATATTAATAACTGGAGACTTCAACTTCCCACTTTCTGCAATGGACAGATCATCCTGACAGAAAATAAACAATGAGACATTGGACTTAATCTGCATTGTAGAACAAATGGACCTAATAGATACTTATGAAACATTTCATCCAATGGCTGAAGAATACGCACATGGATACTTCTTAAGGATAGACCATATCTTAAGCCACAAAACAAGTCTGAAAAAAGTCATAAAAATTGAAATTATATCAAGGGTCTTATCTGGCCACATGGAATACAACTAGAAATCAATAACAAGAGGAATTTTGAAAATCATATCAACATGTGGAAATTAAACAATATGCTCCTGAGTGCAAGTGGGTCAATAAATAAATTAAAAAGGAAATTTAAAAGTTTCTTGAAACAAATGATAATGGAAACACAACATATCAAAACCTATGGGATACAGCAAAAGAAGTACTAAGAGGTATATTTATAGCTATAAGTGTCTACATCAAAAAAGTAGAATGAGTTGAAAGAAACAACCTCATGACGCATCTTAAAGAACTGGAAAAGCAAGAGCAAACCAAACCCCAAATCAGTAGAAGAAAATAAATAATAAAGATTAGAGCACACATGGATAGGAAGAATCAATATTGTGAAAATAGCCATACTGCCCAAAGTAATTCATAGATTCAATGCTATTCCCATCAAGCTACCAGTGACTCTCTTCACAGAATTAGAAAAAACTACTTTAAATTTCATATGGAACCAAAAAAGAGCTCATATAGCCAAGACAATCTTAAGCAAAAAGAACAAAGCTGGAGGCATCACGCTACCTAGCTTCAAACTATACTACAAGGTTGCAATAACCAAAACAGCATGGCATTGGTACCAAAGCAGATATATAGACCAATGGAATAGAACAGAGACCTCAGAAATAACACCACACATCTACAACCATCTGATCTTTGACAAACCTGACAAAAACAAGCAATGGGAAAAGGATTCCCAATTTAATAAATGGTGCTGGAAAAACTGGCTAGCCACATGCAGAAAACAGAAACTGAACCCCTTCTTTACACTTAATACAAAAATTAACTAAAGATGGATTAGACACTTAAATGTAAGTCTAAAACCATAAAAACCCTAGAAGAAAACCTAGGCGATACCATTCAGGACATAGGCATGGGCAAAGACTTCATGACTAAAACACCAAAAGCAATGGCAACAAAAGCCAAAATTGACAAATGAGATCTAATCAAACTCAAGAGCTTCTGCACATCAAAAGAAACTATCATCAGAGTGAACAGGCAATCTACAGAATGGGAGAAAATTTTTGCAAGCTACCCATCTGACAAAGGTCTAATATCCAGAATGTACAAGGAACTTAAACAAATTTACCAGAAAAAAACAAACAACCCCATCAAAAAGTGGGCAAAGGATATGAACAGACACTTCTCAAAAGACAACATTTATGTGGCCAGCAAACACGAATAAAAGCTCATCATCACTTGTCATTAGACAAATGTAAATCAAAACCACAATGAGATACCATTTCATGCCAGTTAAAATGGTGATCATTAAAAAGTCTGGAAACAACAGATACTGATGAGGATGGGGAGAAATAGGAAAACTTTTATACTGTTAGTGGTACTGTAAATTAGTTCAACCATTTTGGAAGACAGTGTGGCGATTCCTCAAGGATCTAGAACTAGAACTAGAAGTACCATATGACCCAGCCATCCCATTACTGGGTATATACCCAAAGGATTATAAGTCATGCTGCTATAAAGACACATGCACACGTATGTTTATTGCAGCACTATTCACAATAGCAAAGACTTGGAATCAACCCAAATGTCCATCAGTGACAGACTGGATAAAGAAAATGTGGCACATATACACCATGGAATACTAGGCAGCCATAAAAAAGGATGAGTTTGTGTCCTTTGTAGGGACATGGATGAAACTGGAAACCACCATTCTCAGCAAACTATCGCAAGAACAGAAAACCAAATACCGCATGTTCTCACTCATAGGTGGGAATTGAACAATGAGATCACTTGGACACAGGAAGGGGAACATCACACACCGGGTCCTATTGTGGGGAGGGGGGAGGGGGAGGGATAGCATTGGGAGATATACCTAATGTAAATGACAAGTTAATGGCTGCAGCACACCAACATGGCATGTGTATACATATGTGACAAGCCTGCACGTTGTGCACGTGTACCCTAGAACTTAAAGTATAATAATAATAAAAATAAAAAGAAACTCTCGACAGAGTAAACAGACAGCCTACAGAATGGGAGGAAAATTTTGCAAAGTACGTATCTGACAAAGTTCCATCATCTATAAGGAACTTAAAAAATTTACAAGAGAAAAACAAACAACCCCATTAAAAAGTGGCCACAGGACATGAACAGACACTTCTCAAAGGAAGTACAGCCAAGAAGCATATGAAAAAAGCTCAGTATCCCTGATCATTAGAGAAATGCAAATCAAAACCACAATGAGATACCATCTCACACTAGTCAGAATGACTATAACTAAAAAGTCAAAAAATAACAGATGCTGGCAAGACTCAGGAGAAAATTGAACACTGATACACTGTTGATGGGAGTGTAAATTAGTTCAAACATTGTGGAAAGTAGTATGGTGATTCCTCAAAAAGCTAAAAGCAGAACTACCATTCAACCTATCAATCCCATTATTGGGTATATACCCAGAGGAATATAAATCATACCATAAAGACCATGAATTATTGGAATTTCACACACTCATGTGCAATGTTCCACATTTCACATGTACACAAATGTTCACTGCAGCACTATTCACAATAGCAAAGAAAAAGAATCAGCCTAAATGCCCATCAATGACAGATTAGATAAAGAAAATGTGGTACATATATACCACGGAATACTATGCAGCCATAAAAAAGAATGAGATCATGTATTTTGCAGGAACATGAATGGAGCTGGAGGCTATTATCCTTAGCAAGCTAATGCAGGAACAGAAAACCAAATACCACATATTCTCACTTATAAATGGGAGCTAAATGATAACAATTTATGAACACAAAGAAGGAAACAACAGACACTGGGGTCTACTTAAGGGTGGGGGTGGAAGGAGGGGGAGGAGCAGAAAAGATAACTAGTTATTGGGTACTAGGCTTAATACCAGGGTGATGAAATAATACGTACAACAAATCCTCATGACATGTCTTTACCTGTGTAACAAACCTTCACATGTACCCCCAAACCTAAAAGTTAAAAAATGCATTAATTAATTAAAACCAATAAATTTGAAAGTACTTCATTTCAAGAGGAAGCATAAGGAGGGGAGGGATGGAAAGAATAAAGGGGAAGAATGGTTAATTGAAATAGTTGAGTATGTGAAATTCCAATAATTCATAATAACATTCAAAAGAGAAAAGCTAATACAAAGTATGCAAAAAGGGGAGTTACAAATATCAAAATTAAAGGTGAATGATTAATTTTTGTTGATTTAAAACAAGCAGAAGATTTTTTTCTTCGAACTTCTATTTTATTTTCTTAATCATGCAGGGAGACTGCTTATTCCTAAAGTTTTGCAATAAACACAGTAAATAGGCTCCAGGTTGTTTTGTTTCTCCCCCTGCCCAAGAACCTGCAACAGTCCCTGGACCCTGCTGATGAGAATAGTTGCACTCACCGACGCAGCAGCAGAAACAACCCCTGTCCAAGAACCCACAACGGTTCCTGGACCCTGCTGATCAGAACAGTTGCACTCACCGACACAGCATCAGAAACACTAGTTTTCCTCCCAGACCACAAGGAGGACCGAGGAAGGTCAGATTTAGTGGCCTTTACTGATGCATTCTCGAAAACCTCCACCCCTGGCTGTCCTTCTAGACCACAAAGAGGACCAAGAAAAATTGGATTTAGTGGCCCTTACCAACACATTCTCGAAAACCTGTTAGAGTCCTAAGCATTCTCCTGTTAGTACTGGGACTTTGCCCATGTCCTATAAAGATGTTATGCCCCAAAAGCGAAGTGGAGGGCCATACCCTGAGGGAGGGAAGAGATCTCCAGGGTTGGAAGAGTGACACCTTTGGTCCTCACTTATATGAATAGGAAGGATACAATTTCTGAGGCTCCCGATATCCTAGCTTCAGGAATAGCTTTTGTTAGGCCTGCTTGTCTGAGAAGGGATCCTAAAATTCTGGATAATTCCCCCTATGATGGGGCTTTGGGCAAAAATTATGTCTTTCTGATTGGTGACTTTGGGTACCTAAAGAAGGTAACAGAGTCCTGAAGTTTATACTAGAAATCATTCTTATAGGAGAAATTAGAAAAGTACCAGAGACAGGGAGTGATTTTTAGAAGCAGGACTAGTCTTGGAGAAGAGAGGCAAGAGGAAGTTTGTCTGACAGGCGTTAGGACCCAGGAGGCAAGGGTCAGGGTAGATAGAATAGATGGGTGAGTCTCGCTTGGGCAACATGACTTTGAGAGTTCCGCTCAAGGCCACAGGGTCAACCAACTTGTTGTCAGGACCCTGGAGCTCAATGGTTTTCCTCTCTGTTGACCCTCGGCTCAGCCCAGAAGTATAGGAAAAGCAGAAGCTGGTTCCAGGCAAACCAACGCTCCCAACTCCAAAGAGTCAGGGGTTATTAGACAGCCCTTTGCCAGAAAGCCTGATGTCCATGTCTTTAGTCTGGCAGCCGCACTAGTCGCTTTTAACTAGCTGACAGGTGCCCGGTATTTAGCCCCCAAATTCTAAGGAAAAATAGGACAAAATAGCAAGTGAAAGGTGGTGTGGAACCAAAGAGTGAGCAGCAGCAAGATTTATTGCAAAGAGCAAAAGAACAAATCTTCCACAGCATGGAAGGAGACTGGAGAGGGTTGCCCCCGCTGGCTGGGGCAGCCTGCTTTTATTCCCTTATCTGACCCCACCCACATCCTGCTGATTGGCCCATTTTACAGAGAACTGATTGGTCCGTTTTGACAGGGTGCTGATTGGTGCATTTACAAACCTTTAGCTAGACACAGAGTGCTGATTGGTGCATTTACAAACCTTTAGCTAGACACAGAGTGCTGACTGGTGTATTTACAAACCTTGAGCTAGACAAAGAGTACTGATTGGTGTGTTTACAATCCTTTAACTAGAGGCAGAGTGCTAGACAGAAAAGTTCTCCAAGTCTCCACTAGATTAACTAGACACAGAGCACTGATTGGTGCCTTTACAAACCTTGAGTTAGACACAGAGTGCTGACTGGTGCATTTACAATCCTTTAGCTAGACATAAAAGTTCTCCAAGTCCTCAGGGGACTCAGGAGCCTAGGGGGCTTCACCTAGTGGATCCGACGCAGGCGCGTGAGCAGAGCTGCCCGCCAGTCCCGCCTGCTCCTGCACTCCTCAGCCCTTGGGAGGCTGATGGGACTGGGTGCTGCAGAGCAGAGGGCAGTACCTGTCGGGGAGGCTCGGGCAGGAGCCCACGGGTAGGGCATGGTGGGCTGCAGGTCCCGAGCCCTGCCCCACCAGGAGGCGGGTGAGGCCCAACAAGAATTCGAGCGGCATGGGCGGGTGGCACCGCTGGGGGACCCTGGGCACCCTCCGCAGCTGGTGGCCTGGTTGCTAAGCCCCTCACTGCCAGGCTGGCGGCGCCTGCAGCTGCTCCGAGTGCGGGGCCCGCCGAGCCCACGCCCACCCGGAGCTCGCGCTGGCCAGGCCGCTGGCAGCCCCGGTTCCCACCCGCTCCTCTCCCTCCACACCTCCCGGCAAGCGGAGGGAGCCGGCTCTGGCCTCCGCCAGCCACAGAGGGGCTCCCACAGTGCAGCGGGCTGAAGGGCTTCTCAAGCACGGCTAGAGCCGAGGCCGGGGAGGTGCCCAGAGCCAGCGAGGGCTGCTAGCATGTTGTCACCTCTCACTAGTAGATGAAACTTCCAGATGGCACTACTAAATATAATAAGATGCTAATAAGGCAAACTAAAGTTTTTAATAATACTAACAGACCAGTTTTGCATAATCAAAATGATAGGACACCAGCTATAGGGGATTCTAAAAGTGCATCCCTCGGGGAGTTTCCAGGCTATAAAATTCAAAAATCTAGTTGACATAACAAGTTAAGTTTAACTACAAAGAAGGAAGCAAAGCCTGATGGCCAGTGGCTTGGGTCTGAATCACCGTGGAAATCCCTTGCCGTAACAAAAGCCCAGATTACTTAGCTCAGATATTTTTTTTTTTTTTTTTTTTTTTTAGACGGAGCTTTGCTCTTGTTGCCCAGGCTGGAGTGCAGTGGCACGATGTCAGCTCACTGCAACCTCCACCTTCCAGTTTCAAGTGATTCTCCTGACTCAGCCTCCCGAGTAGCTGGGATTACATGCACCCGCCACATTTTTGTATTTTTAGTAGAAACAGGGTTTCACCATATTGGCCAGGCTGGCCTCGAACTCCTGACCTCGTGATGCCCCTGCCTCAGCCTCCCAAAGTGCTGGGATTGCAGGCATGAGCCACCGCGCCCGGCCGTAACTCAGATTATTTAACCTCAGCTGGTTTAAGAATTTGTGGCAGAAACTGCCAGTTAACTTCCAATATCCATTTTCCCATTCTTCCATAATAGATTTTTGGCCACCAAGAAAAAAAGGCTACATTTCACAATCTTTCTTATAGGGAAGTGTAGCCATATGACCCTTCAGCAAGCAGTATTTTCTGGACAGTGAGATGTGAGCAGAAGTAATGTACATCACCTCCCTCTCCCTCCCCTTTTTAACCCAGGCAGCCTGCCTTTAGGGGGCAGGAAGGAGGGGCAGGGGGTACTAAGTTCTTAACCATAGTGATTTTTGTGTTATATGACCATTTGATCCAGCTTGCTCTTCTGCCATCCCTAGGTGGTTGCCCTCATATCATCACAGTTCAAAATGATCGCTGCCCTCTCTCCAAAATGATTCTTGGAAGGGAATAGATGGCAAGGCAGTCAATGGCGTCAGATCCCAAACTTTAACACTATATTCTACTGCCCTCTAGTGGAATGTTCCGGTACTTGACACAATCATTGCATAACTACATTGGCAAGAATGAAAGCTGTACGTGAAAAGGGCCACCAAGCCATGGATTGGTGTGCGAAAAGAACAATATTGGGACACACAAAAGGCTATCTGCAGAGCCTAGAAGAGAAGCCACAATGATTCCCTCCAGCTCAGGACTCTTGCCCATTCTTTGGTGAAAAGAACTGAAAGTCGGTATCAGAACTGAATACAGAAAACCCACGGTTGCTTGCCTAAATTTCTGTCTCTGCCATTTGCATTATAAACATATTGACTGAGCATCCACCTAGTGCCAGGCACAGCCCTGTCTCTATGATCGAGACAAACAAGGCCCCTTCTTTCAAAGGTGTACATTCTAAGGGGAGAGGAGGGTAAGGGTGGGCGAAGGAAAAGACAATAACAAGAAATGAACCAACACGAGGTTGGGCGTGGTGCCTCACACCTGTAATCCCAGCACTTTGGCAGTCAGAGGCGGGTGGATCACCTGAGGCCAGGAATTCAAGACCAGACTGGCCAACATGGCAAAACCCTGTCTCTATTAAAAATACAAAACTCAGTCGGGCGTGGTGGCATGCGCCTGTAATCCCAGCTACGGCAAGAGGTTGAGGCAGGAGAATCACTTGAACCCAGGAGGCAGAGGCTGCAGTGAGCCAAGATCATGCCACTGCATTCCAGCGTGAGTGACAGAGTCAGACTCTGTCAGAAAAAAAAAAAAGAAATCAACACAAGTGGTGTCAGATAAAGGTAAACAGGGGCCAGATTGTGGAGATTTTTAAATGCATTGGAGAGTTTTAACATAGAGATAACATGCTTGGATTCAGGTTTCTAAAACACCACTCTGGCTTCTAGGTGGAGGATGAATTGTACAAGACAGGGATGGAGGAGGGAGACCAGCTGGAAGATGGGTGTAGGGGTCCGGAGGAGCCGTGATGGTAGCTTGAATTAGAAAGGAAGCAGCAGAGAATGAGGAGTGAAAAGACTGGTTTCCATTGTGAAAGTAAAGCCAACAGGCCTTAGTCTGTTCATGCTGCTACCATAAAAATACAATATACCGGTGGCCTATAAAAATCAGAAATGGATTTCTCACAGTTCTGGAAGCTGGAAATCCGAGATAGGTGCCAGCTTGGTCAGGCTCTGGTACGAGCCTTTTTCCAGGTTGAAGACTACTGTCTTCTCATTGTCTCCTCACATGACAGACAGAAAGCTGGAGAGCTCTCTGTGCCTCTTGTTCAAGGGCACGAATCCTATTCATGAGGGGTCTGCTCTTATGATCTAATTACCTTCCAAAAGTCCCACCTTCTAATACTGTTCTATTGAGGGTTAGGATTTCAACATAAGAATTTGTGGGGGATGCAAACATTCAGTCCATTGCAGGGGAGTTGAGGGAAAGGAAAAAATCCAGGAGTTATATATAGCTCTCATTTCAGACCAGGAGTTCCATCATTCTCAATATATCCTCTTTTTTTGCTTAAAAAAATTCCAACTGGCCAGGCACGGTGGCTCACGCCTGTAATCCCAGCACTTTGGGAGGCCGAGACGGGCAGATCACGAGGTCAGGAGATCAAGACCATCCTGGCTAACACGGTGAAACGCTCTCTACTAAAAATACAAAAAATTAGCTGGGTGTGGTGGCGGGCGCCTGTAGTCTCAGCTACTCGGGAGACTGAGGCAGGAGAATGGCGTGAACCCGGGAGGTGGAGCTCGCAGTGAGCGGAGATCGCACCGCTGCACTCCAGTCTGGGGGACAGAGTGAGACTCCATCTCAAAAAAAAAAAAAAAAAATTCCCAATTTAAGGAAATGTCTAGGTGACTGGTCTGGATGGATCCCACCTAACGCTGAAATGATTCTTGATTCAGGAATAGGCAAAACCAGGTAAGAAGCTCTCTTCTAGGACTCATTGCAGCTGTGCAAATGACTCATTGAGCTTCTTCAGTCCCTAGCCTGGAGCACAGTAGGAAGAGCCAGCTCCCAGTGGCCCAGCATCCTCCAGGCATGCAGGGTGTGTCAGTCCTCATCCCAAAGCCCACTGCCCAAGAGGCTTTAGAGACAGCTTGGAATAAGCCCTCTACAGGAGTCCTAAGGATATCCCCTCTTCCCAGCCTCAGTCAACAGCTCAGTATTTTGTCATAGGAACACTTGCTAAAGGAAAAACCCCTCCAGCCTCCAGGTCCTTAATCTACACCTGAGGGCAAAGAAGGGTGCAGGTGACATGACTGACGTGCGGCTAAAACTGGGATAGCCTTTAACCCATCAGGCAAACCCCAGAGTCAACAGTTTTTAAAAACATGAAAGCTGAAGGGGCAACTTCAAATACCTCCTTTATTAGATAAACAAAAGTAGTTTTTCTAACTACTTAGAAATGTAATGTCCCAAATTCTACTCTTTTCATCTTTCAGGGGTATGTCATCGGTTGAATTGCGGCCCCAAAAAAAGATATAGTGAAGTCCTCAGAACGTGACCATGTTTGGAAATAGGGCTGTTACAGACGTGATTCGTCAGGATAAGGTCCTACTGGAGCAGAGTGGGCCCCTAACCCAATATGACTGGTGTCCATGCAAGAAGACACAGACACACAAGGAGAACACCATGTGGAGATGGAACACTGCAGAGATGCATCCACAAGCCAAGGAATGCTTGGGGCTACCAGAAGCAAAGAGAGAGGCATGGAACAGATGCTCCCCCAGAACCCTTAGAAGGAACCCACCCTGCTCTGATCTATATTGATAAGGAGAATGGAGAACCAGGTATCCATGCAGCTCCTAAAGATAGGCTGAAGCTGGGATCTGGACCTTCAATCAAAGGCTTAAAAGGGAGATCTCAAGTTTCAACACCATGTGTTGGCAAAATGTCCGGTGCTTTACCAGCCTTACCTAAAGCTACCAGAAAGTCTTTTGGAACTGTCGACAGGGCTACAGAAACGCGAGTAAAGACCAACAGACTCCTCAAACTAAAACACCGAAATTTCTCTGCCAAAAAGATGACCAGGGAGACTGTTAAAGCAAAAAGCTCTGTTCCTGCCTCAGATAATGTTATCCAGAAATAGAAAAATTCTTTCACTTCAGTCTTCTAGATTTTGAGAGTTTTAACCAACCTGAAGAGCACCAGATTACAGGCCTCCCCTTGAGTGGAATGCCTCTTATGATCCTTGATAAGGAGAGAGAGCTTGAAAAGCTGTTTCAGCTGGGCCTGCCTCCACCTGTGAAGATGCCCTCTCCATCATGGGAGCCCAATCTGTTGTAGTCTCCTTCAACCCTTCTGTTGACCCTGGATGTGGAATTGCCACCTGTTTGCTATGACATAAATATATATATATATATACATATTTTTTTTTTTAGATGGAGTTTTGCTCTTGTTGCCCAGGCTGGAGTGCCATGGCACAATCTCAGCTCACCGCAACCTCCACCTCCCAGGTTCAAGCAACTCTCCTGCCTCAGCCTCCCAAGTAGCTGGGATTACAAGCATGCACCACCACGCCTGGCTAATTTCGTATTTTGAGTAGAGACAGAGTTTCTCCATGTAGAGGCTGATCTCAAACTCCTGACCTCAGGTGATCTGCTCACCTTGGCCTCCCAAAGTGCTGGGACCACAGGTGTGAGCCACCACGCCCGGCCATGCTATGACATAAATATTTAAATTTCTTGATGCTTTAGGGTTTATGTGTGTTTCTATTAATAAAGCATTCTTTTTCAACAAGAAAAAAAAACTCACCCTGCTAACACCTTAATTTTGCACTTCCAGCCTCCAGAACTGTGAGACAATAAATTTCTGGGTTTTTTTCATTCACACAGTTTGGCAGACCATGTTACAGCAGCCCTAAGAAACGAATATAAAGTAACTGAGTGGAGAAGCTGAGCACTGACGCACGGTGGCAGGTCACTCATAAAATCTGCTCTCCTGTCAGGAACCTGGGCATATCTAGGATGTGAAACTGGGGAGATCTAGGGTTCAATGCTAGCATACTCTTGGGTTTACTCTAGAAATGTTATTAACTTCTCTAGGCCCTTCTTCTAGAAAAACAAAGGGAGAAGGGGATCAAGCCATCTAACTCAAAATCCTACTGAGACATTTATGTCAGTTCCATTGATGATTTGGGAACATACACATTAGTTTTAAGGTGTTTAAGGTTTTTTAAACTAATTTATATGGGTCCTTTTGGTTTTTTGTGTTTTTGGTTTTTGGGGTTTTGTTTTTTGTTTGTGTGTGTGTGTGTGATTTTTTTGTTGTTGTTGTTTTGTTTTGTTTTTTGTTTTATTTTGTTTTTGAGACAGTGTCTCATTCTGTTGCCCAGGCTGGAGGGCAGAGGTGTGATCACAGTTCACTGCCACCTCTGCCTCCCAGGTTCAAGCAATTCTCCTACCTCAGCCTCCCGAGTAGCTGGAACCACAAACGTGCACCACCATGCCTGGCCAATTTTTTGTATTTCTTGTGATAGAGACAGGGTTTCACTATGATGCCCAGGCTCATCTCAAACTCCTGAGCTAAAGCGATCCACCTGCCTTGGCCTCCTAAAGTGCTGGAATTACAGGCATGAGCCACCACACCTGAGCTATTTTTTTATTTTTAATTTTTGTGGGTATACAGTAGGTGTATATATTTATGGGATACACGAGATGTTTTCCTACAGACATGGAAAGTGAAATAATCACATCATGGAGAATGGGGTCTCCATCCCTTCAAGCATTTATCCTTTGTGTTACGAACTATCCAATTACATTGTTTTAGTTATTTTTAAACATACAATCAAGTTATTATTGGCTATAGTCACTCTATTGTGCTGAAAATAGTAGGTCTTATTCATTCTTTCTAATTTTTTTGTGCCCATTAACCATCCCCATTGTATTAATTGTTTTCACATGACTGATAAAGACATACCCAAGACTGGTCAATCTACAAAAGAAAGAGGTTTAATGGACTTACAGTTCCATGTGGCTAGGGAGGCCTCACAATCATGGCAGAAGGCAAGAGGCACTTCTTACATGGCGGCGACAAGAGACAGAATGAGAGCCAAGAAAAACGGGTCTCCCCTTATCAAACTGTCAGATCTCATGAGACTTACTGTCTACCAACAGAACAGTATGGGAGAAACTGCCCCCGTGATTCAATTATCTCTTACCAGGTCCCTCCCACAACACATGGAAATTATGAGAGTACAATTCAAGATGAGATTTGGGTGGAGACACAGTGAAACCATAACACCCATCTCCCCCACAGCCCCCCAATGTTTGGGTTTATTATCATAAATTAGGAAATAAATCTATGATTAACCTTAAAGGTAATTCAATTCATTTTATGTCTTACGTATATTAGACTTTGGGGGCTGTGGTAGGCAGCTTCTAAGGTGCCCCAATGATCCCCACCTCCTGGTATTGGAACCCTTATGTAATCCCTCCCTCTTAAGTGTGGATTGCATTTACTGCCTTGCTTCTAACAAATAGAAAACAGCAGGGGCGGGGCGCAGTGGCTCAAGCCTGTAATCCCAGCACTTTGGGAGGCTGAGACGGGTGGATCACGAGGTCAGGAGATCAAGACCATCCTGGCTAACACGGTGAAACCCCGTCTCTACTAAAAAATACAAAAAACTAGGCGAGGTGGTGGGCGCCTGTAGTCCCAGCTACTCAGGAGGCTGAGGCAGGAGAATGGCGTAAACCCGGGAGGCGGAGCTTGCAGTGAGCTGAGATCTGGCCACTGCACTCCAGCCTGGGCGACAGAGCGAGACTCCGTCTCAAAAAAAAAAAAAAAAGGAAAAAGAAAACAGCAAAAGTGACGAGCTCCCAAGATTCCATTATAAAAGGACTGTGGCTTGCATCTTGAGAGTCAGAGTGGCTCTTTCTCACGGCTCACTCCAGAGGAAGCCAGCTGCCATGCTGTGAGGTAGCCATGCAGAGAGGCTCACACAGTAGGGGACTGAAACCTGGCAATGACCACATGGAGTTGGATCATCTGCCCCAAAAAAGCCTTTAGATAAAACCCTGGGTCTAGCCACCAGCTTGACGGCCACCTCATGAACGACCCTGGGCCAGAGACCTCCAGCTAAGCCAGGTTCAGAATCCTGACACACAGAAACTGTGAGCTAGTACAAAGGTGCTGTTTTAAATCACTAAGCCAGGGTTGGTGGAGGGAGTCATTTGCCACACAGTAATAATGAATAGAGAGATGTCCTATGGGAATCTGAGTTTTTGCAGCAGGGTCTGAAATGGGTATTCTGAAGACTGGAGCTTGGATTTTCCTCTAATGGCATGCAAATTAAGAGAACAGACTGAAGTCAGGGTCAATTTCAGCACAAGGGATGAAACACACACTTTGGGTCTGTGTGCTTCATGACAAACCTCCACCCCCAGGCTCTCCCGGTGCCTGCTTCCTCCCATATCCACACTCTTTTTTTTTTCTAGGGGTACAAATGCAGGTTCGTTATATAGTAAAATTGTGTCATGAGGGTGTGTTGTACAGATTATTTCATCACCCAGGTACTAACCCTACTGCCCAATAGCTATTTTTTTCTGCTCCTCTCACTCCTACCATCCTCCACCCTCCAACAGACCCCACTGTGTGCTGTTCGCCTTTATGTGTCCATGTGTTCTCATCATTTAGCTCCCACTTATAAATGAGAACATGCATATTCGGCTTTCTGTTCCTGTGTTACTTTGCTAAAGATAATGGCCTGCAGCTCCATCCATGTTCCTACAAAGGACATGCTCTCATTCTTCTTTTATGGCTGCACAATATTCCATGGTGTATATGTACCACGTTTTCTTTACCCAGTCCATCACTAACGAGCATTTACATTGATTCCATGTCTTTGCTATTGTGAACAGTGCTGCAATGAACACACATGTGCATGTGTCTTTATGGTAGAATAATTTCTGTTCCTCTGGGTATTTGCCCAGTGATGGGATTGCTGGGTCAAATGAGAAAACAATCCTCATCCACATTCTTTCTCTCTTTCCACCTTTACAAAATTGATGGAGGTCAATCTAGCTTTCCAAATCCACTTGTAGTGGACTGAAAGGCAGTTCCCAAAAAGATATGTCTTCATCCTAAACTCCAACACCTGGGAATATAACTGTAAATGATAAAAGATGTGATTAAGTTAAGGGTTTTGAAATATATGAAACAATCCTCAACATCACTAATGATCAGAGAACTGCAAATCAAAACCACAAAGCGATACCACCTTACTCCTGCAAGAATGGTCATAATCAAAAAATAATAGATGTTGGTGTGGATGCAGTGAACAGGGAACACTTCTACACTGCTGGTGGGAATGCAAACTAGTACAGCCGCTATGGAAAACAGTGTGGAGATTCCTTAAAGAACTAAAAGTAGAACTACCATTTGATCCAGCAATCCCACTACCGGGTACCCAGAGGAAAAGGAGTCATTACACAAAAAAGATACCTACACACCCATGTTTATAGCAGCACATTTCACAATTGCAAAAATGTGGAACCGGCCTAAAGACCCATCAATCAACGAATGGATAAAGAAACTGTGGTATATATATACAATGGAATACTACTCAGCCATAAAAAGGAATGAATTAATGGCATTCACAGCAACCGGGATGGAACTGGAGACTATTATTCTAAGTGAAGTAACTCAGGAATGGAAAACCAAAATCATATGTTCTCACTCATAAGTGGGAGCTAAACTATGCGAATGCAAAGGTGTAAGAATGACACAATGGACTTTGGGGACTCAGGGGGAAAAGCTGGGAAGGAGGTGAGGGATAAAAGACCATAGAGTTCACTATACACTGCTCGGGTAATGAGTGCACCAAATTCTCCCAAATTACCACTAAAGAACTTATTCATGTAATGAAATACCACCTGTTCCCCAAAAACCTATGGAAATAAAAATTTTTTAAATCAATTTTTTTAAAAAAAGGGTTTTGAAGGGAGGAGCTCATCCTGGTTACCTGAGAGGGCTCTAAGTTCAGTGAAAAATGTTCTATGATCATGAGGCCGGGGGAGATTCCACCCACAGCAGAGTAGACAGTGTGACCACAGAGGCAGAGATTGGAGAGTGCAGAGAGTGCATCCAGAGGTCAAGGAAGACCCAGAGCCACCAGAAGCTAGGAGAAAAACAGAACTGATTCTGCCTGAGAAAGCTTCCAAAAGAAGTGCAGCCCTGCCGACCTCCACCCCCATCCCAGCCCGTTGTAACCCTAACCCTAATCCTAACCCTAACCCTGACACTAACCCTATCCCTTCATCAGGGACCAAGCAGGGCTCAGGAAAGTCCACTGGACTATACCTTGGTGTTCAGGAATGTCACATGATCGCTTCTGTTTTTTTCCCAGCCTCAAGGGCAGATCTACACAAGGCCATGGGAATCCACCTCTCATATCAGTGTGGCCTGAATGTGAGACATGGAGTCAAAGGACATCATTTTGGAGCTTTAAGATTTGACTTCCCCACTGGATTTTGGACTTGCATGGAGGCTGTAGCCCCTTTCTTTTGGCCAGTTCCTCCCATTTGAAATGGGTGTATCTACCCAATTCCTGTACCCCCACTGTATCTAGGAAGTAACTAACTTGCTTTTGATTTTACAGGCTCATAGGCAGAAGGGACTAGGCTTGTCTCAGATGGCACTTTGGACTATGGACTTTTGAGTTAATGTTGGAATGAGTTAAGACTTTGGGGGACTGTTGGGAAGGGATGATTGGTTTTGAAATGTGAGGACATGAAATTTGGGAGGGGCCAGGGGTGGAATGATATGGTTTTGCTGTGTCCCCACCCAAATCTTGAATTGTAGCTCCCATAACTCCCACGTGTCATGGGAGAGACCCAGTAGGGGATAATTGAATCACGGGGGTAGACATTTCCCATGATAGTGATTTCATGATAGTGAATAAGTCTCACAAGGTCTGATGGTTTTATAAAGAGGAGTTCCCCTGCACACACTCTCTCCTGCCTGCTACCATGTAAGACGTGACTTTGTTTCTCCTTCATCTTCCACCATGATTGTGAGGCCTCCCCAGCCATGTAGAACTACAAGTCCACTAAACCTGCTTTCCTTTATAAATTACCCAGTCTTGGGTATCTGTATTATCAGCATGAGAACAGACTAATACACTGTCTCCTCAATGGGACCTCACCCAAGAAGGCTACCTGCGGGCAGAAGGTGACCCCAGCAGAAAGAGACTTTGTTGGTAGTACTGGGCAGAGTGTGAGAGATCAGCTGGGCATCACTCACATCCACAATGGTGTGGGGGCCGGGTGTGGTGGCTCACGTCTGTAATCCCAGCACTTTGGGAGGCCGAGGTGGGCAGATCACCTGAGGTCAGGAATTCAAGACCAGTGTGGCCAACATGGTAAAACCCCATCTCTACTAAAATACAAAAATTAGCCGCACGTGGTGGTGCACACCTGTAATCCCACCTTCTAGAAAGGCCTAGGCAGGAGAATTGCTTGAACCCAGAGGTTGCAGTGAGCCAAAACTGCACCACTGCACTCCAGCCTGGGTGACAGAGTGAGATTCCATCTCAAATAAATAAGTAAATAATATAAAAATAATAATAATAATAAAACAATAGTGTGGGCAGAGTTCCCGGAGGGGGACACCCAGCAGTACACCCCACATGGATGACAAGAGCACAGTTGAGGAGCCCTCTCCTTTTCCTTTCCTCCCTCCTCCCTTCCCAGACCCTGAAGGAGCTGAAGCAGCTGCTAGCATGGGGAGAGGAGGTAAATCCAAGAGAGTAAGGACATTGGCCATACACCCACTGCCCATCCCCGCAACCTTCCCTACTGCAGAAAGCCAGGCCTGGGTCAGCTTGAATAGGAGAAGCTTTATATTCGATGGGAGATAAATATTTTTATTTAGATAGGACTGGGTTTATTTTCTTAACTTGACAAAAGCAGTTTCCTTTTTGCCCAACATTTTATAAGAATTTTCAAGCATACAGAAAAGTTGAAAGAATAGTATAATAAATACCTATATATTCACCACCTAGATTCAAAAATTATTAACATTGTGTGTATGTGTGTATACATGGTCTTGCTAAACCACTTGAAAGCAAGCTTCAGACATCATGACTCTTCATTCTTAAATCCTTCAATGTACAACTTCTAAAAGAATCAGACTTTTAATGTCTAAAATTGAAATTACTCTAATACCTGAAAAAAATGGGTAAACTATACTTAGCTGAAACATTTTCAAGGAGGGGTGCTGTGGTTTGAATGTCCCCTTCAAAACTCATGTTGAAATTGAATTGCTATTGTGATGGTATTAATAGCTGGGGGCCCGGCGCAGTGGCTCACACCTGTAATCCCAACACTTTGGGAGGCCAAGGCAGGTGGATCACCTGAGGTCAGGAATTCAAGACCAGCCTCACCAACATGGTGAAACCCCATCTCTACTAAAAATACAACAATGAGCTGAGTCTGGTGGCATGCACCTGTAATCCCAGCTACTTGAGAGGCTGAGGCAGGAGAATCGCTTGAACCCGGGAGGTGGAGGTTACAGTGAGCCAAGATCATGCCACTGCACTCCAGCCTGGGAGACAAGAGTGAAATTCCATCTGAAACAGGTGGGAACTTTAAGATATGATTAGGTCATGAGGGCTTTGCCCTCATCAGTGGGTTAATGCTGTTATCAGAGGAGTGGGTTAGTTATCCTGGAAGTGGGCTCCTGGTAAAAGGATAAGTTCAACCCCCAGTTCTCTCTGTGTCTCACACTCTCTCACCCTCTCTCACCATGTGATGCCTGCCACCATGTTATGATGCAGCACTAAGGCCATCACTAGATGTGGTGCCATGCTCTTGGACTTCCCACCCTCCAGAACCATGAGCCAAATGAATCTCTTTTTTTATTTTTTTAAATGACCCAGTCTGTGGTATTCTGTTATAGGCAACAGAAAATGGACTAAGACAATGTGGGGAAAGAGAAGCAACAGAACAAGTGCAAGGATGGAGGCAGAAGAAAAATAAAAACTATATCCTACTTTACACTCTACAAAATCCAGCCCATAAAATGACCCAGTTTCACAGAGGTAAGACAATTTCAGATCATGACAGGTGCTATGAAGAAAATCAAACAAGATAGAGGTGATAAGAGTCAGGCTAGAAGGTAAGACAACATTGGAGTGGCTGGTAAGAAATGAAATCCCCAGAAATAGAAGGTGACATTTGAGATGAGACCTTGATGACAAGGACAACCTGACAATATAAGACAATCAGGAAAACAGCATTCAAGTCAGGGTAACCAATGAGGCCAAAAGCCTGGAGGCAAAAGGAGCATGGAGTAATATTTTGGTGAGGGAGAGGTGGCAGAAAGCACTGAGGGAGGAGAGGTGATCACAGACCAGATCCTGTTGGTCAAGAAGAGGAGTGTGGGGAGAATTTTAAGCACGAGCGTGACTGATTTGACCTAGGTTTCTAGATGTTATGGCTGCTTAGTAGAAAAAGACTTGTTGGGGAGGGCCAAAGTGAAGCCAGGAGACCATCAAGGAGGCAGTTTTCAATCCTCCAGGTGAGACAGTAAGGTGGCTTGGACCAGGGTGGTGGCAGTGGGGTAAGCATTATTGCTCTCCCTACTTTACAGATGAGGAAAGAGAGGCCCAGAGAAGTTAAGTGACTTAATAAACCTCATGCAGCCGTTATGTGGCAAGATAGTTAAAATGGTAAATTTTGTGTTACGTACATTTTACTACTTTTTATTGTAATGAAATATATATAACACAAAATTTACCATTTTAAGCATTTTTAAGGGTACAATAAGTGGCATTAAGTATATTCACGATGTTGCGTGACCACGATTATTATCCATTTCCAGAACTTTTTCATCATCTCAAATAGAAACTCAGTACCCATTAAACGATAACTCACCTTCTGTTATTGTTTAAGGTAACTTCTGTTCTACTTTCTATCTCTGAATTTACCTGTTCTATGTACCTCCTATAAATGGAATCATAAAATATTTGTCCTTCTGTGCCAACTTATTTTCTCTTAATGTTTTTGGGACTCATTCAGGTGTCATCGTTTTCTTCCATTTTAAGACTGAATAATATTCCACTGTATGTTATATCACACTGTGTTTATCCATTCATCTCTTGATGGAGAGCGGGGACTTTTACCAAGATGTCTGATTCCAACGCTGTTCTGGTTGGCCCTGTTGAGCCCAGTGCAGTACCCCCTGTAGCCACCAGAGGGAGCAGAGGACACACCAGGCGGGCACACTGCAGGCACCGGGCGGTTTCCGGGAAGAAGAGGAACGGATCCAGCTTTTGCACACAAAATCTTACACGCAGAAACCATGCAAATAGAGGCAAGCTGGCCGCCAGGAAAGCACCCAGACTATAGAATCGGCCACAAGTGGAGAAAAGGAGAAGGGAGTGTTAGGGCTGGAAGGAGCTGCCCCTGTGATCCTGGTCCAACCCCTAAAATGGAAACAGACGCCTCTGGCCACCCACAGTTTCCCTGCCAGCTGTCCTCAGCGTGAACAACCTCCGTGCTGAAGAGCTCAGGAGGGAGGCGGAGGGGGGCTGGGTCCAGTAAGGCTCGGGTTCCCATTCCTGCCCTTCTCCAGCAGCGGCATGACCTCCAACCTGTGGCTTGCACCTTTTACGGATGAGGAAACTGGGACTTGGAGCTGTTGATTGTCCAGAGCAAGTGGAAGAGGCAAGATCCGAATGCCGCCACGTGCCTTGTGATTCTCTTCTCCAAGCTCAGTGCCCTGGTTTCTTCAGCCGTATCTCATGATATGTGGTCTTTAGGGCTCTTCCCTACCTCATCTGTTTGGCCAGCCTCCCTACAGGCGAAACGTACAAGGGTCTGTGGCTCTTGAGGCTGATCTGACCACTGTGGCCTCCCTCCTCTGAGCACCCAGCCTCTAATAATGCTACCCAAGTTTGCCGTGGCTGGTTTTGGCAGCCACCTCATGTTGACTGAATTTCTGTCAGTTTCAATCCCTCGGCTTTTCTCACATGTGCTGTTGCTAAGCCATTTCTCCCCCACTGCATCCTTGTGCAGCTGGGTCTTTGGATCCGAGTCCAGGAACTGACATTTATCCCTGTCAAATTCATCTTGTTCATTCATCTGACAAACATTTGTTCAGTGCCCACGCCATACCAGGCACCAGGAATACAGGAACGAAAGACAAGGCTCCTGGCCTAAGGAGCTCACATTGGTGTTCATCTCAGCAGTAGCCACCAGTGAGTGAGGGACTACTGTGTGCCAGGCATACAGCCTCTGCTGGGTGCTGTATTTAGGCTATCTTCTTAACCCTTACAGCACTGCAGTGTCGGTGGCACTGTCCCCATTTTGCGATGGGAAAACCAAGGCTCAAAAACTTTGAGACTTGTCTGAAATGACATTGCCAGAAGGAAGCAGGCCCAGTATTCAGCCTTCCAATTGCTTTGGATCTTGATTCTGTCCTCCTACTTAAGACACCTTGTATCCCAGCTTTGGGTTCTCTGCAAACCTGATAAACTTCTCTGAATTTCATCAACAGCACCGAGGAAGCTAAGATGAGATCAGAGCTCTGGGGTGGGCCACCCGTGCCCCCCTGCCCAAGATAAACAGTCATCTATGATTCTGAACCCTGTGGGTTCAGCAGATACAAATGCACCCAACAGTGAACTCCCGCCCTCACCCCCAGCCCCAGGTTCCCTCCCCTGACAAGCAGCTATGTATATGGTTGCTGTCATCTTTATCATCAAACTGGTCCCTGCTGCCGAGTCCTCTACGTGTAGGAGCTCAGCTGTGACTGGCCCTTGACTTCATCATGATAAAGTTTCATTTGCCAATCCCCTCCCCAGGAGGGACACTCCAAGTCCAAGGACAAGGTTGGCGAGAGGCCGCTGAGGGGATTTCACAGGCTCTGAGTATCTTCCTTGTATCTGTGACTTCTCTCCCACGCTGTCTGCTCCTGGAGGCTCAGCCCAACTTTATCATTAAGCTCTTCTGCCACGCTGAGGGAGACCAACTGCAGAGCAGGCCTGTGCAAGCGCCATGGGCAGGAAATAAGGCAGGCAGAATACGTGCGCTGCTTGGTGGGGGTAGGTATAAAATGGGCTCCAAGCTCCGAGGCAGGACCCAGGGGACACCATACTTCATGACAGAGTTTGGGGTTACCACCTCACAGGACAACGTGCCCTCCCCTCCTCACACCCGTACAAGCTTGCAACAGTTATCCTTCCACCCATTTTTGCAGGCGAGAAAACTGAGGCCCAGCAAGTGTGGTCTGGGGCAGAGCACTACCTCTGCTAAGAATGTTTCCTGAAAACAGATCTGGGATTTCCAGGGCCCCAAAGGACAGCAAAAAGCAGGGCCCTGCCACGGACACACCAGTGGAGGTAAAAGGACTACAGATGATGGAGGTGACTCCGGAGTTTTAAAGACCCTTAGGACATTGTTGAAAACCTCTAGTCTAGCTTTTTGTGCCTGAAGAGCATCTGGGGAATATAAATTCTTCAACTCCTGCCAAGGGTTCAGAGAGTGGCAAACACATCCTTCAGGAAGGCCATGCCTTTGTGACCTTAGAGTTCGGTGGGGAGAGGGCAGATAATAAGCAAGCGTGTCATTTCAGAGTCATGAGTGCTATAAAGAGTGTACGGCAGTATAGAGAACGCTGCTCTAGCTAGCACGGTCCAGGAAAGCCTCTCGGAGGAGGTGTGATTTGAGGAGCCAAGAAAGACCCAGCCTTGGAAACAACGAGCAAAGAGATGCTGAGTGAGAACGAGGCTCTCCACCCAAAGCATGGATGGCATAGCAGGGAGAGGACCTCATAGCTCAGATAGGAGATCCCAGTGGGGAAGTGGTGGGAAGGTGTCCCAGGGAACCTGACACCTGGCCCCTCCATTCTTCCTTCATTCTCCAAAGCAATGCTCTGTGTCTTCTCCATTTCCTCCCATCTTCAGAATCCATTTCTGCACAAGGCTTAGCCCAGAGCAGTTGCTGGATAAATGTTTGCTGAGTGAATAAACTCCTGAAGACAAGCAAGGAGGAACTGTGAGGACGAATCAGAGGAGATCCTACCTTCCTCTGCAGGGAATCACTTGATGGAGCTGATGGCCCCTTTAGGTGGTTCAAGCAGAAAAGACAAAGGGATTCCAGAAGGTGGGAGGAGGGGTCGCCTACACAATTGGAAAATTTCACACAAAAGTCCAGATTTCAAGCTATTTTTAAAATATCTGAAGATCTGGCAACCAAAGCCTGCACATCCCCATGGCAACACCGGCTGGTGCTGAGCGGGCGCTGCCCCCTTCAGACTGGACATGCGCTCTGCAACTCCTCGCGGCCCCGCGCTCCCTTTCGCTGGCACTCTGCCCACCTCACTCGGCCACATCACCTGGCCCCCTGGGATGAGTTGGCCAACCCTGGCTTAAGACATCCCATGAACAGAAAGCCATGCTGGGACATGGGGACAGTGGCATGTGTCCCCTCCGCCTGCTGCTAAGGAACGTCAGCCTGGGGTCCCGCCCTCGAGTTCTTAGGCAGGTGTCTGGTGTGAGGGAGCTCCGGGAACCACATAATCCGTTCCCTGTGCTGGATTCTTTGCCAAAATGCAGCGACGCCCTCTTGAGGAAAGAGGTGTCGTTCCAGTGCACACCAGAAGGGGGCGACTCTCCCAGCCGTGCCTTCAGAGCTGCCCATGAGGGCCATTCCTAGCCTTGCCCTGGCAACTGGAGCACAGCCCTCGGAGCGTCCTGTGTCCCTGCCCTGTGCCACCTGAGGTGGCAGCTGAGGCCCAGGCTGCCTGGCAACATGATGGGCTCGACCAGAATTGACTGGGCCAGGGCCGCCTCCAGGGACCCAGGAAGGCCCTCAAGAAACCCACGCACCTGGAAGCGCTTTCGGCCTGTGCCCAAGGGCTGGAGAGCACACCTCCTGTCCTGGCCTCTCTTCCTCCTCTTCTTCCGGGAGTGTCCGGCCTTCCTGAGGCCTGTGCCCTCAGGGCTGACCCTGTCACTAAATACTGTGTGCTTGGCACTGTGCTCAGGCTTTATACACTGTTATTTAAAACCCCAACAATCCCATAGGTAGGTTTTATTCCCCATTTGGCAGTTACGAGTGAGGAAACTGAGGCTCAGGCGGGCATCACCTGGCCAAGTCCACGCAGCTAACAAGAGGTGGAGTCGAGATTCAAATTCAGGCCTGCGGAATCCTCATTCCCTGAACTGCCTCACTCCCATAAAGGAAACTTTAGCATCAACCTGTGAAGGGAGAGAGATTGGGGTTTGAGGGCAGAGGGCTCTTCTGGTCACTTTCTCTCTCACTTTAGCCGGAGCATCCCCCCACACCCACAGACCCCACTTTAGCCAGAAGACCTCCATTGTCTGCTTTATACACTGATGTTATGAACCCAATATATTGTTTGAATAAAAGGTTTCTGGTGCTTTTTTTTTAAAAAAGCCACTTAACTAATGAAGAGAAACAAGAGGCGCACAGAGAGAGTGATCTGGCCAAGGTCATATAACAAGTGCATCACACAATTCCTGATATCACTAATCCAATCACATCCATTAGGGGTTGGGGGCGCTGCCCGGATGCAGCTGCCCCTGGCTGGGCAGTTTAGATATGTATACTCTGGCTTTACTCCAGCAGCCTCAGTGGGGAGTCGCCAGGCTCCTTTAAACAACATTCCACTAGGACAGGAACAGATGGATAACCCAAGCCAATTAGGAACCACAAAATCTCCAAGAGGGCGAATGCCCAGAGCAGGGGGAGCTCGGGGCAGCAGCCCAGCTCACTGCAAGCCTCACAGTCGAAAACCTTCCTAAAACAACCCCTTGGCTGCCTTGGAGCATAATTTAATCTTCCTTTGATGACTCCGGATCTCGCCCTGCCTCAGGCCCCTCTGAGAGCATCAATAACCGCTGGGCCCAGGTGGGAAGCCGAGGGGCAGGGCGGGACCCAGCTTGACCAGCTGACCCTGACCTGCGGTGGGAGGGAAGCTCAGTCTGGACCCTGCGGGCTGGATGCTGCCTTGGTGGAGAGGGGGGCCCGGGAGGAGAGTGGAAAGCCGTCCCTAACCAAAAAGGGGAGCCCTAAGGGGGACCCTCCCTAGCCCCCAGAGCAGGTGGGAAGGGGCAGCTCCCAGGGGTTTCTGGAGGTAGGAACAGAGAGGTAAAAGGAAGCAGGAGTGATATTGAAGACCAGCCTAGGTGACTTTTTTTTTTTTTTTTTTTTTTTTTGAGACATAATCTCGCTTTGTCACCCAGGCTGGAGTGCAGTGGCACAATCTTGGCTCACTGCAACCTCTGCCTCCCCGGTCCCAGTGAGTCTCCTGCCTCAGCTTCCCAAGTAGCTGGGAACTATAGGCGCACGCCACCATGCCCGGCTAATTTTTGTATTTTTAGTAGAGATGGGCTTTCTCCATATTGGCCAGGCTGGTCTCGAACTCCTGACCTCGTGACCCATCCACCTTGACCTCCCAGAGTGCTGGGATTACAGGCGTGAGCCACCACGCCCAGCCTTCTAGGTGACTTTTTAAGGGAGAGGCAATATATTAATAGTACAGTGCCCACATAGGCTTCATAGAAAATGTTGGTTCTAAGGGAGGGAATGGGCTTAGGGCCACCCTGCCCTGCCCTGTGCTTCCTGGCTGGGGCATGGTGAGGAGGTCACTTAATCTCTTTGCCTCAGTTCCCTAATTATTAATGCTAGACTAGTCACAGGGCTGCCGTGAGGGTTAAACGAGTCTAATGTTGGTGGCTAGAAGTCGGGGTCTTAGACCGAAGTCTGCTGAGGAAAAGACCAGAAGAACAGATAGGCTCTCAGGTGAGGCTGGACATTTTGCTTTGTTTTGTTTTGTTTTCTTTGGCTTGTCTGTATTTCCCACATTTTATGCAAGAAACACACATTATTATATAATTAAAATAATATTCAGAGTGAAAATAAAACAGTAGGGACGGCACTTGGTCCCCAGGGGGAAGCGGCTGATCCGGAGAGAGGCCTGTCCGTTGAGGGTGGGATGGAAGGGGACAGTTCACCTGTGTCAGAGACGCAGACAGGGAGGTCCTGGCTGCTGCCCCAGGGGCCCAGGAGATGGCAGCCCTGCATCCTGGGGGATAGATGAAAGTGACATTTTCTGTCTGGGTATGCCCTAACACGTCCTGAGAGGCAAATCCCCTTCCCCTACTCAGGAGGTGCCAGGCAGGGGAGGCAGCACAGAGGAGAATGCTGCCTGCTTACGGGCACCCGCGTGTTTCCCATTGGTTGTCCTCAGCTCCAAGTCCTCTGAACATCAGTTGAGAAGAACCTTGAACCCTCAGCGGTCAGGCCAGATTCCTTCCCAGACTCTCCCCTCGGTGAGCCCGCCTGGGCTGCTCGCACTGGGTGGATGTACAAAACGGAGGCAACCTCTCGGGCTTCCCATTTGGGCCCATGGTGTCCATCCAGCAGCCCTGCTAGGCTCAGCCACGCTGCCCCACCCCCACCAGCCTTCGCTGAGGCAGCCCTTTGAGGAGAGCTGGGCTTGGTGGGTCCACAGCACTCTCCCTGCCAGTGATGTTAATCCGCAAAAGAAAGTCAAACATTAGCCCGGGAAACAGCTTATGCCTTATATAAGCCCCCCTGGGGGAGGCACAAACACAGCTTGTTAGAGCTGAGCTGCCCAACTACAGCAGCAGCCGGCCCCTAGGACAGAGCAGGGACCTCAACTGCACTGATCACCAGCCCCATCGGACCCAGACCCAGCCACCAGGTGAGGAGGGACGGAGGGCCCCCAGCCCAGGCGCCCAGGAATCCCCGGGAATCTCCCGCGGCCAGGCTCTCATTGTGACTGGCCAAGCCACTAGTGCCCTCTGAGACCCACTTCGGGCTTTTACAGATACCCCAGCATGGTGGGCCCAGCCCCAGGGAACTGCCAGAAGCCAGGAGGCTCTGGGCTTGGGGAGGCCTTTCCCACCAGGCAACCTGTACTCTGCTGACCCTGTGTATCTGCCTGGAGCAACTGGGGACACCTGCCACCCACCTCGCAATCCATCCTTTGTAGCCAACATCCAAGGCCAGGCCCCTTGGCCCCTGCTATGTGTCCTGCACTGCTCTGTGCATGCAGCATGTGCGACCAGCCTAGCTGAGCACACACATGCTCGTACCCACAGGTGCACACACACGCAACACACACGCGAGTTCACACAGCTGCGTCCTTACGCTCCAGCCTAAACGAGCACATACCTATAGATACCTTTGTGTCCACACACCTGGACACACACTTACACCTTTGATCCCATAGCCCTCCATGCAGCTGGGTTCTTCCTCAGGCATCCGCACAAGAATCTGCGGCTCCACACGCCTGAGCTTCCACATCCTTACACAGTCACACACGCACCGCTCCACACACCTGTGCTCGCGTAGCCACCTGGTTCACCCTCTCACATATGGTTCCATAGGCCCACGCACCACCGGGCACACACAGACCTCTCCCGGGCCTATGCCCTGCCCACAGCTCTGGCTCATCTTGCCCCAGTGCCATGACCTTCTCGGAGATCCTGGACCGTGTGGGAAGCATGGGCCGTTTCCAGTTCCTGCATGTAGCCATACTGGGCCTCCCGATCCTCAACATGGCCAACCACAACCTGCTGCAGATCTTCACAGCCGCCACCCCTGTCCACCACTGCCGCCCGCCGCCCAACGCCTCCGCAGGGCCTTGGGTGATCCCCATGGGCCCAAATGGGAAGCCTGAGAGGTGCCTCCGTTTTGTACATCCGTCCAATGCCAGCCTGCCCAATGACACCCAGAGGTCCATGGAGCCATGCCTGGATGGCTGGGTCTACAACAGCACCAAGGACTCCATTGTGACAGAGGTATGCCTGGGCAAACCCTCTCCCTCCACTTACCCATGTGCCCCGTACCCTGGCGGGCAGCAGAGGACGCTAGGGTCTGGTATTCCCAGGAACTGAGGACAGGCCACTGGGCAGGCAACGAGGAAGGACCTGAGTGCAGAAGCGCCAAGAGCCTTGGCTTCTTCCCACTCAGAGTCCAAGCAGTGCTTCAACAAACTGCTACCGAGGGCCTGTTCTGTGACAGGCACAGAGCTCAGCTCCGGGAATACAAAAATGCACCATGCCTGCTCCCAGGGGTCTACAGCCTGGTGGGGATAGCACCCATTAAGAAAAATACCACACAAAGAAGTGTAAAATCGCAACTTCAAAGTGACTTTGCACTATGACCTACCCCTGGGGTAGGTGTGAGAGTGAGGGCGTGGGGAATGGGCATTGAAGGAATCCTCCCTACACAAATGCCCCTGGAACTGAGATAGAAACATCAGTCAAGGGCCAAACAGGCAGTGAGGGAAAGGAGGAAAATTCCATCTTGTGCAAAGGCCCCAAGGTGGGAGGGCTGTGGAGGAGGGACCGCACAGGCTTGAAACACTCCACAGCAGACCCAGAAAATGTCTCATCCCCACACACAGGCACTCGTGGGTTCACCTCTCATTCCCGCAGCCCTTCACTGATTCATTGACTGTCTCACCTGCCACCTCAGGGAAATCCAGAGTTAAATCGGACTCTTCAGGGAACTGACAGGCCAGTCAGGAGCCTATGCTAGGATGAAGATGAGAAATTGGGAATTGGCTTGTATTGGACATCACTAACCGCCAGGCACATTTGGGTGCTTTGTTTGTAGACACTGTCTTGCTTGATTCCAACGTGATGCTCTGTTGAAGGTGAACTCTATCTCCCCTCACAGAATTTTTAAAAATAAAAACCTAAGACTCAGAGAAGGGAAATGATTGTCCAGTGCCACATGGCTGGTCAGTTTCAGAACTGGAATTTAGAGCTAAAGCCCATCAGAGGTACAGGGAGACAAATGTTTATGGGAGTCCAAAAGAGGGAGAAACCGTTGGATTCAAGGGAGGCTTCATGGAGGAGGTGGCGTCTGAGCGGTGAGCAGGGACTACTGTTTTCATCCTCCCTCGGGAACCATGAACCCCTCAAGGGCAGGATCCCGTTTTTCCTCATGAGAAGAGATGTGTTGCAAAGCCCTTACCTGGTGCCAAGCACTATATGTCTGTGGGCTCCTGGAGGCCCAGGAGATGTAATCTCTTTAAGAGAAGTATTATCTCCAGTTCACAGATCAAGAAACTGAGGTTCAGCTTGATTCCATGACCTGCCTATGTTACACATGGCTACAACCTGGCAGAGGCAGGATTTGAATTTAAGGCTATGTTCAGAGTCTGTGTGATTGCTATTCATTTGTTTAACAAATATTTTTATATAAAGTGTTCACTATGTGCCAGGCATTGTTCTAAGAGCTTCACAGATATTAATACTTTTAACCTTCCTGACAACACGATAAGATAGTCTGTATTGTCATTCTCTCTCTCAGATGGGGAAACTGAAGCACAGAGAGGTTAAGTAGCTTACTCAAGGTCACATAGCTAGTAAGTCGCAGATTCAGGACCCAAACACACACACCTGCACTCCACACCACCACATTTGCTGCTCTCATATCCCTAGATTATATCCCCTCCCTGTCATGTTTGCTACTGTTTCCCCCCAGCACCAAGCATAACGCCTGAAACCCATCAAGTATCCATTTATGGACACCCAATGCATAATACTAAGGACACAAAGTCAAAGAGCGGCTAGCCCTGCCTGCCCTCCAGGAGCACACCACTAGTGAGACGCAGACCCACTCTCAAGGATCATGGGCAGTTGGTGGAATACACACGTTTCCCAAGGCAGGGATTTTCTGCTGCTTTGTTTACTACTCTATCTGCAGCAGCTAGAATAGTGCCTGGCACAGGGGAGGTGTTCTGTGGAATGAATGAATGAATGTGCGCTTTGTACACTCAGAGTGCTCTGAGGCCCAGGGGAGGGTTATCTAACCAGCCTGGAGTGAGGATCAAAGTCAGGCTGGAGTCAGCAATGCCCACACTGTTCATGGAGAGGTGGGAGTCAGTGAGCAGTGCACCCCGGGCAAAAGGAAGGGTGGCGGGGGAGAAGGGTTAAATGCAAAGGCACAGAGGCAAGAAGAAAGACCCGGCACAGTAGCTCATGCCTGTAATCCCAGCAGTTTGGGAGGTGAGAGTTAGTAAGCAGTGAACCCTAGGCAAAAGGAAGAGTGGCGGGGAAGGAGGGTCAAATACAAAGGCACATAAGCAAGAAGAAAGGCCGGGTGCAGTGGCTCACACCTGTAATCCCAGCTACTTTGGGAGGCCAAGGCAGGCAGATCACCTGAGGTCAGGAGTTCAAGACTAGCCTGGCCAATATAGTGAAACCCCGTCTCTACCAAAAACATAAAAATTAGCCAGGTGTGGTCGTGCCCACCTGTAGTCCCAGCTACTCAGGTGGCTGAGACAGGAGAATTGCTTGGACATAGGAGGCAGAGGTTGCAGTGAGCCAAGATTGCACCACTGCACTCCAGCCTGGGTACAGAGCAAGACAACCCCGTCTCAAAAAGTCAAGACTGCAAGGGCCAGGGGAAGGCTGGAGGAGTGAGCAGTAGGATATGGGGGTCCCCAGACACGGAGCTGGAGAGGACAGCAAGAGGGCCCATCTTAGATGATACAGAGGTGAAAGTGTAGCCTCTGTCCTAAGGGCAATGGGGAGCCAGTGACTGTGGTGGTGTTAAGCAGGAGAGTGGCACCACAGGTCACCTTCGAAGGCTTGTCACTCTGACTGCCCCTTAGAGTAGTTTGTGGAGTCTTTTAGTCCAGCAGCGGGGAGACCCATTAGCAAGCTGCACAGGGATCCAGGACAGAGACGACAGATAGAAGGGACAGTCAGAATAGACACCAGGAAGGTCAGGAAGTTGGAATCTCTGGGACCTGGTAACTGAATGCAACTGAATGATGTAGGGAGGGAGTCAAAGATGCCTCAATAGCAATAAGTGAGTTTCCAAATGTACTTGCCATGCACCTGCGACCTGGGAAGACAAACAGGAGTACAACTACCCAGGTCCTCCAAAAACACAGAACCTAGCCAAAGAAACAAAAATCTCACAGGGAACAATTAAATCACCATCAATAACATTCACTGCATGCTCGCACTGTGCCACATGGTTCTAAGCACTTCGGCCACATAAACTCATTTCATCTTCACAATAACCCTCTAAGGTTAGCACCTTTATTATCCCATTTCACAGATGAGGAAACTGAGGGACAGGTCACCGGCCCAAGGCCTCATGTTTCATACAGGATGGAGTGAGGAGTCAAAGTCAGGAGTCAGGCTCCAGAGCCTACGCTCCTCAGGAATGCACAACCCCCAACCCACAATCCGTAAGGCTGACTGTGTACCCTGCTGCCCAGGGCATCACAGATCCTCCTTCCCTGCCTCCAGTAGCATCTCCAGGGCAGGGACCATGCCTCTCTCACCCATCTCTGTCATCAAGGGACTAGATACATGGCAAGCGCTCAATTAACACTGAATGAAGGACTTGCCCCCTCAGAGCCTGGTGGGAGAGACAGACGGGAGGGATGCAGACCCTGCTCACTGCAGGGAAGTGGCTTCCTTTCCAGAAAATCCCTCGAGCAGCCTCTAGGAAGGCCAGACGGGGAGAGAGGTTGCAGGCCTTGAACCCAGTCAAGCATCAGTTCACGCTTGAGCCAGTTCCCAGTCACCATTTCAGCAGCTGAGACAGTGTGAACCACCATCCCAATAGGACACCAGAGGTCGCCAGGCCTCAGGGCATGCACCCTTCTCTGGGTCAGGTCTGGCCCAGGCATTCATCAGGCGCTGGATCCCTAGGACTCTCCGCTGTGAGAGCCCTTAGGAAGCATCCCTGCCCAGCCATTAATGCATCAGTGGCTGGACCCAGCCAGCCACACTGGTACCGGCACAGCAAGGGCAGACCCTTTCATCTTTCTGTTCTGGTTCAGCCATAACAAGTCCAGCTCCATGTGCTTGGGTCAGGTTCTGGCGCCCCTTGGCTAGAGACAGAGCAGTGGCTGGACCTTACCTAGAAGTAGGTCTCTGACGCAGAGGCAGGGAACCGCTGCGTTGGCTCCAGGTGAAGAGGGTGGTAATGAGGAAGGCAGGGTATTTGGCGAAGAGCAAGGTCAGTCCAGGTGACACCCGTTAGTAGAAGCAAGGAGTCATCCCGCAAACAGTGTGGGATCGTGCACCAGAGCTCACAACCTCCCTCTGCCAATGATCAGGAATGTCATGATCCCTAGAAGTCTCGGATTCCTCATCCGTAAAAAGGGCTAAGAAAGCAAGTGTGAGGGTTAACGGGGATGACGCAAGCACAGTACTGAGCCCAGGGCCTGGCACACAGCATTCCA
The DNA here is from genome assembly GCF_043159975.1 of Macaca nemestrina. NCBI lineage: Eukaryota > Metazoa > Chordata > Mammalia > Primates > Cercopithecidae > Macaca > Macaca nemestrina. Next base: position 11,057,352 of record NC_092136.1, read on the forward strand.
TTTTCATGTTAGCTGCACTGCTTGCTGGTGCCATGCTTTTTTGCTGTTGTTGTTAATAGGGATGTCTGAGAACTAGCGGGTTTGTCCCCATCAGAAGAGAAGGGGGATCCCCCAGTAAAAAAGGGTAGCCAGCTCTCGCAGTTGTTTCTGGCTCGCCCAAGCCCTGACTTTGCCTCCCTCCTCAGCCTGGCCCTCCTCTTCGGCTCAGATCCAGCTCCTCCCCTACAGTCAGCAACCTGGCAAGTGACCTCGCCACTCCAGCTTCAGTCCCCTCATCTGTAGAATGGGGATTTTAGGGATCCTCCCTCTTGGAGTGGGCAAGAGGGCTGGAGGACTGAGCTGGTGGAGTGCGCAAGCCCAGCACCAGGTCTGGACAGGAGTGGAGCCAGTCTCCCTCCCCCTTCTGATCCCCTAAGCTTTCCTGGCAGGGGTGACCACAAATTCCTTTCTCTTGGTGCAGCAGAGAAGGTCAAGATTTTTCAGAATGAGCTTTATTAGAACATTAAGAGAAAACAAAGGCCTTTAAGTCTGGAAAGCATGGGAACACGAATTCTGGACGCTGGGCTCCCTGGAGAGGCACGTACCCCATAGTCCACACCACTGAACCTCAGCTTGTGGGCCTCAGGGCCTCGGCCGGGCCATGGATGAGCAAGACTCATCTCTCTAAGGGCCCTGGGCTTCCTCTCCGGGCCTTGAGCCTCCCTGTCTTGTCTCCAGGGCTGCAAGAAGCCCGTCTCCCACCCTCTCCAGGGGGGAAGACTGCTCCAAGGGGCCCTCAGGTCAGCTGCTGGAGAAGCAGAGAGGCTGCCCAGTGAGGCCTCCGGGGAGCAGACTTCCACCCCGGGGAGGGTCCCCTGCCGGGTCTCTGGTCAGCCACCTCTGACACTCCTTCATCCCAATCCCCAGTCCCCAGTTGCCCATCTCTCATCTCCAGCAGTACTTCTGCTTCACACCCCCATTTGCCCACCCTCAGCCCTGCCGGGGGCTCATCCTCCCCCATCTCTTCCCTCGCCTCCAATCTGACTCCTGGGAAAAGGCCTGAGAGCCCCCACCCAAACCACTTTTCAAGCCAGCCTGATCCCTATTGACAGCCCTGACCTAGAAAGCCCCTGATTATGTGCACAGGAGGAGCCGGGACCTTCCTGTGAGCTCTCCAGGATCAGGAACTCACCAGTAAGCACCCACTGTATGCAGGGCCCTGGGCTGGCGTTTGCATCCCTTCTCTCGTGACCCTGCAAATCAGGCACCATTGTCCCCATTTTACAGAGGGATACACTGGGCTCAGTACACTGGGCTCAGATCCAGAAGGTGGCCTTCCCAGCCACACTGGTGGGTCAAGCTTTTATAGAAGAAGGGGGGTGTTGGGAGGTCCTGACTACAGAATCCATGCCCTTTCCACTGCATTACCTGTTCTTGTGAGCGCAGGCCTTACAATGACTTAATGACATTAATAGTGACAAGAATAATAAGACAGCTATTGTGAATTGAGTGCCTGTTTTCCAGGTATAAGTGCTAGATGCTTTTCATTCCTATGTCATTCACAAGCCTGAGAAGCAGGTACTAGGTACCTGTGGGTACTGATGAAGAGGCTGAGCCACACAGAGGTTAAGTAATTGGCCCCAGAACACATAGCTCCTAAGTGGCAGAGCTGGAAACTGATGTCTTTTTAACTGTCCCCAAGATACCTGGCTCATCCTTTCTGGTCCTTGTGCCCCAGCACAGGTTCCTTCCGGGATCCAGGAATGCACACGGGCAGCAGCAATTCTCCCCTAAGCTAGATCTGACCTAGCTCTAAAAGGCCCCTGAATGAAGGCAGGCTATTTCCTTGTTCCTGCTCTAGGGGGTAGGGACCACATATGTGGTTCCAGGCAGAGCCAGCTCCCCACACACATAGCAGGGCCCCATCCCGCTGATCATGGTCCTGATCACAAACGGCTCATCCTGACTCTCTGCAGCCCACTTTCTGCCTCATGCTCTGCAGGGGCCACCTGGCCTCGCTTCTTGCTGCTCACTCTTTGGATACAATGTCAGAGCAGCTCATCTGGCTCTGACCTTGACTGCCTCCTTGACCACAATCCCAGCCTATGCTGGGCTCTGCTGTCTTACAGTGGCCCACAGTAACAGCTCCCGTGTATGGTGCATTTCCTTCAGCAGCCCAGGCCTCAGAGCATGGCACGCAGGAGGCATCGAGGAGCTGTGCTCAGGGCCAAGGGCAGCATCTTGGGTCCAGCAGACCTGAGTTTGAGGCTCTTTCTTGAAATGAATTAAGCTATGCTTGAGCAAGCCACTTACCCTCTGAGCCTCAGGTTCTTTGTCTATAAAAAGAGATAACAATAGTACCTACTTTATAAGGTTATTATGGCGCAAATTGCAAAGCTTTCTCCTGAGCATAGTGCTTTTCTCTTTCTTCCCCACCACCTTCCTGATGCATCAGCCCACACAGGAAGGCATGGCAGTGAGTTTCCTACCCTTCCCTTCCAGAACCCAGCTCCCTCGGGGCTCGGCTATATTCCAAGAAAGGAAAAAGATGGTCAAGAACACTGAGCTAGGCCAGGCGCAGTGGCTCATGCCTGTAATCCCAGAATTTGGGGAGGCTGAAGTGGGTAGATGACCTGAGGTCAGGAGTTTGAGACCAGCCTGGTCCAACGTGGTGAAACCTCATCTCTACTAAAAATACAAAAACTAGCCAGGCATGGTGGCGGGTGCCTGTAGTCCCAGCTACTCCAGAGGCTGAGACAGGAGAATTGCATGAACCTGGGAGGCAGAGGTTGCAGTGAGCCGAGATTGCGCCACTGCACTCCAGCCTGGGTGACAGAGTGAGCTTCCATCTTAAAAAAAAAAAAAAAAAAAAAAAAAAAAGGCCGGGCGCAGTGGCTCAAGCCTGTAATCCCAGCACTTTGGGAGGCCGAGACGGGCGGATCATGACATCAGGAGATCGAGACCATCCTGGCTAACACGGTGAAACCCCGTCTCTACTAAATAAATACAAAAAGACTAGCCGGGCGAGGTGGCGGGCACCTGTAGTCCCAGCTACTCCGGAGGCTGAGGCAGGAGAATGGTGTAAACCTGGGAGGCGGAGCTTGCAGTGAGCTGAGATCCGGCCACTGCACTCACTCCAGCCTGGGTAACAGAGCGAGACTCCGTCTCAAAAAAAAAAAAAAAAAAAAAAAAAGAACACTGAACTAGAATATTGGGAGTGAGAACATTATGTGGAATTGCCAAGTTGATGAGACGGATCAGCCACGGTCATGTCAAGGACTAGAAAGAAGCACCAGGAAGTTGAGTAACTAGCTCTGTTCAGCAAGTTGCCTTTCTTCCCTCTCTGGGCTTCCTCAATGAAATAAGGGTAATTAAATCTAAGGGCTCCAAGTGGCACAGCCTATGCGTGGAGACACAGTCCAGGGAAACACAAGTCACACTCAACACTTTGAGTAACAAGCAAGACATCTGCTATAGGTTTTCTTAACAGAGCCTCCTTAGGGGCTTTGAACAGAAAGCATGCCAAAATTCTCCCAGCCCTGTTCACTCATTAATTATTTGCTGAGGAAACGTTAACATATACTACCTAGCAACTACTCTGCTAGCCATTAGAGATAAAAACTCAAGGCCAGGCGCGGTGGCTCACGCCAGTAGTCCCAGCACTTTGGGAGGCCTAGGCAGGTGGATCACGAGGTCAGGAGGTCGAAACCATGCTAGCTAACACGGTGAAATCTCACTTCTACTAAAAAAAAAAAAAAATACAAAAAATTAGCCAGGCGTGGTGGCGCATGCCTGTAATCCCAGCTACTCAGGAGGCTGATGCAGGAGAATCACTTGAACCTGGGAGGCAGAGGTTGCAGTGAGCTGAGATTGCGCCACTGTACTCCAGCCTGGGTGATAGAGTGAGACTCTGTCTCACAAAGAAAAAACTCAAATGAGACATTCTCTGTCCTCAGTAAGATTACAGAATACAAGAGAGCAAACAAGTGAATAAGCAGCTAGAATGCCATGTAATAGGTACCCTACTGGAGGTAAGAACAAGAAAGGGAAATGAGGAGCACCTTACCTACCCTGGGTGGCTAGACACTCTTCTCCTCCATTTATCAATCTGACAAACGCTTACTGACCACCTGTTTGTACCAGACAACCATAAAAGAAGTTCCTGGTTCTCCAGAAAGATGATACTGACATGAGTTTCAAAAGACTGCCAACATTACTAGAATAAGGGGATTATAACCAACACCAAAGCAAAGAGAAATGCAATAGCATGGAGCTTCTGTAGTGTAACCTGATTAAATCCAAGGACTCCGCATGGCTCAGACTATCATGGAGACACAGTCAAGGGAAACACAAGTCACACTCTTGACACCTTGAGTAATAATTAAGACATCTGCCATAAGTTTTCTTAACAGGGCCTTCTTAGGGTCTTTGCACAGAAAGCATGCCAAAATTCTCTCTAAATACCTTCCTCTCTCCCAGAAATTCCAGGATGCCTTTAAAAATCTCTCCCATTTCCTCTACATCTGGTTCCCTATTGCCATGCTTGTCTAGTCCCAATCCGCTTCCGATCACCCTTTATAAAACCAGCAAGTCCTTCAAACATTCAGGAATCATGCCGTATATTAGTTTCCTAGGGCTGCCATAACAAAGCACAACAAATTGGGTGGCTCAGAACAACAGAGATTTTATTGTCTCAGATCTGGAGGCTAGAAGTCCAAACTCAAGGTGTCGGTGTGTCCTCTCCAAAAGCTCTAGGGAAGAATCCTTGCTTGCCTCTGCCAGCTTCCGGTGGTTGCTGGCAACCCTTGGCATTCCCCAGCTTGTAGATGTATCACTCCAACCTCTGCCCCTCTGCATCATAACATCCCCATGTGTCTCTCTTTTCTTATAAGAACATGAGTCATGGTGAATTAAGAACCCGCTCTACGTAGTTCAGTATAATCTCATCATATTATAACTTAGCTACTTACATCTACAACAACTCTATTCAGAAATGAGGTCATATTCTGATCCACGAATTGTTAAAACTTACATGTATTTTTTGGAGGGACACAAGTCAGCCCATCACAGTTGCAGATCTCAGATCTGAGTTTCAGTCTCTGTCCTGAACCACGCCATGCTTGGGCAAGTCACTTACCCTGTGAGATCAGGTTCTTTGCCTATAAAAAGATATAACATGAGTACCTACTTTATAAGGTTATTATGGCATTATCTGCAAAGCTTTCTCCTGATCTTCAGGGAAGATTTGTGTTGGTCTTCAGGGAAAATAGATTTGTGTTGATCTTTAGGGAAGCCATGGCCACATTTTTCTCATCAGTTCTGATGTGCTTCATTAACCATGAAATCTCTGGAGCAATTTAGAGTGCAATTGAAGTTCAATTTTTAAAAAATATTTAACCACAAAGCACTCCTCCTTCCAAGCTTCAAAACTTCATTGAAGGATGATAATCCTCCAGTAGACAATTTTTCCATAGAAGGTTTTCCAATCTGACTGTGAAGAAAAAATACTTCTTTCCTGCTCACTGGCGTGTGGTTATATCCTCAGCACACACAGCCTAGACACTATCCATCTTGACATGCGCTCATTCTGGTGAAATGAGGCAGTTCTCCACATAGCATTTGGAGTGTGGGCCCTATGACCGACCTCTCATGTAGACATTGGCAGATCTCTAACTTCTAAGGCTTTCAATCCCTCTGTTCTTTCTGTGGAATGTTCACACATTCAATTCCACAAGTATTTATTGAGTGCCTACTATGTGTTGGGCGCTGTTCTTGACAATGAAAGTACAGTAGTAAACAAAACAGACTAAAAGCCTTATCTTCACCAGGCTGATATTCTTGGAAGAGGAACATGCAAGAAACCAAAAAGAGGGAAAATTTTGCAGCATTCTGATGGTATAAGTACTATGGAGAAAATTAAGTAGGGTAGAGAGGTATAGGCTACTGGGGGTTATAATTGTAAATAGGGAGGTCTCACTGAGAAGATAACATTTGAGCAAAGATCTGAAGGAGGTGCAAGCCAAGTAGCTATCTGGGAGAACATTCTAGAAAAAGAGAACAACATACGCCAAGACTCTGAAGTAGGAGCATGCTTGAAATGTTTACAGAGCAGCAAGGCAAACAATTCAACAAGAGTGGAGTATGTGAGGGAGAGGGCAGTAGCAGGTGAGAGCAGAGAGGTGACAGGGATAAAGATGTTAACTGATTTTCCAGGGCCTCCTAAGCCATTGTAAGGATTCGGGCATGTTCTAAACAGGACTCAAAGTTTATTCCAGGAATGATATTTTCTATAAATTGATCAATTTTCTGGTAGAAATCAGCTCGTGACAGTTATTCTAAAGCCTACATGATCATGAGCATCATGGCAAGAAACCAAGACCCAGCATATCTGGTCTCAGACGGTGGCGCAGGACAGTAGCCTGAAACTATTCCAAGCAGGTCTGACAATTGACCTTCTCGTGATCCAAACAGATGATTGATTTCTTAAGGCACTAATTATCATGGAGGTTGGGATAAAACTCTAATTTCCATTTGCAACTTCTTATGGGATGTATCAGGATAGGCTAGGTTATTATAACAACAATAATTCATGGTTTGAAGAATATTGAAGTGTTTCTCTTTCTCACGTAACAGTTCCAAGGTGAGTAGCATTTTAGGCCTGTGGGTGGTTCTGCTCCACAGGGTCATTCAGGGACCCAGACTGACAGCAACTCTCCAGAGTTGTTCTAGTTGTCAACCATTCCCACCAACAGGAGGGGAGAAAGCGTGCAAGTCCAGACTAGGGAATCCCTCTTAAGCAGATGAAGTGGAAGTAACATACATCTCTTCTACTCACATTCCATTGTCAAGAACTACATGGCCCCACCCAGTACGAGGTCATCAGTGAAATGTGCTATTTACTATAGAAGAAGGGGTGAACGAATTTAGGTGAACGGTAGGTCTGTCCTTTAGATTTTCCTAAAGGGACTTTACACAGCATGCCACAAAGTACCAGAAGTCTCTCTAGATGCCCACTTGCATACCCACCTCACACCCCCTTGCTTTTTCCTTTGCCTTTTTCCCTCCCCCATCTCCTCCCAACACACATACCATGCAGGCCCCCTTCCCAACTAAAAGGGACCACCAGGCTTGCTGGCCATGCTGGGCCACTCTGAGACAGCTGCAGGACCTGGAGACTCCTTCCACCATCATCCTCCCTCACTTCCAGCTGAGGAAAGTGGGAAAGAGCTCCCTGGAATGTGTGGTTCTTCACCTTTTGGAATGTTTTGCTTCCAAAACATTCTTGTGAGGCATTTCTATCGAATTAAATTCTCCACTTCATTGCACAAGTAATTCAGATGGCTGGAGCAAAGGGATTAGCAGATTAGACCAGACAGGTAGGCAGAGGCCAGAGCATGGAGGGCCTCATAAACCTGTGTTAATGGGGCATTATCTTTACCCAAAGGGCAAGGAGAAGCCAGTGAGCACTTTAGGCAAGACAGGCACCTGATTTGAGTGACGTTTTAGCCCTTCAGGTTATCAGTGAAAGCATGGCTAGGAAGGGATGAGGCCAAAGGCCAGTAGACCTGTCAAGAGGTTGCTGCGGCAGCCTCATCTAGGCCTCAGTTTCTTTATCTGTAAAATAGGGTGATATTAGCACCTACATAATAAAGTTATTGTGAAGATTAAAGTTAAAACATGTAAAGAGTTTAGAACAGTGCCCAGTACCTAGAATGCCCTCAATAAATATCGGCTGTTATTATTAATCTAAGTGCAAGATGATGAGGCCTACACTAAGGCAGTAGTAGTGGAAATAGAAGAATCCACATTCAAGAAATACAAAAAAGCTAGAATCTTGAAGATCAAGTGATTGTGGAGTAGGAGAGGGAGGAAGGAATCAAGGGGGTTATCAGCATGACCTCACTTATATATGGCATCTAAAAAAAAGTCCAGTTCACAGAAGTAGAGAGTAGAATGATGGTTACCAAAAGCTCGGGGGGAAGGGGCTGGAGCAAAGGAATGGGGAGTTACTGATCAAAGGGTACGAAGTTTCAGCTAGATAGGTGGAATACGTTTTGAGATCTGTTGCACAGCATGATGGCTACAGTCAAGAACAATGATGTATTGTTTATTTCACAATAACTAAAAGGGTGACTTTCAAATGTATCACCACAAAAAATGTCAAGTAGGCCGGGCGCGGTGGCTCAAGCCTGTAATCCCAGCACTTTGGGAGGCCGAGACGGGCGGATCACGAGGTCAGGAGATCCAGACCATCCTGGCTAATATGGTGAAATCCCGTCTCTACTAAAAATACAAAAAACTAGCCGGGCGAGGTGGTGGGCGCCTGTAGTCCCAGCTACTCGGGAGGCTGAGGCAGGAGAATGGCGTAAACCCGGGAGGCGGAGCTTGCAGTGAGCTGAGATCCGGCCACTGCACGCCAGCCTGGGCGACAAAGCGAGACTCCGTCTCAAAAAAAAAAAAAAAAAAGTCAAGTAAATGAAGTGATGTTAATTAGCTTGATTTCATCACTTCACATTGCATACACATATCAAAACATCACATTGTTTTCATACATGTAAAATAATTATGATTTGTGAATTAAAAATAATATAATTTTTTAAAAATAAAAATAAAAAAGAGGCTGGATGTGGTGACTCACATCTGTGATCCCAGTACTTTGGGAGGCCGAGGCAGGCAGATCACTTGAGGCCAGGAGTTAGAGACCAGCCTGGGCAACATAGTGAGCTCTCGTCTATATAAAATATCCAAAATTAGCCAGGTGTGGTCATGCACACGTGTAGTCCCAGCTACTTAGGAGGATGGCTTTAGCCCAGGAGATTGAGGCTTCAGTGAGCCACGATCATGCCACTGTACTCAGCCTGGGCAACAGAGTGAGGCCCTGTCTCAAAAAAAAAAAAAAAAATGAATGTAATTAATTAATTAAAAAGAGAATGTTACCAGTCCCTGAGATTGGGACTTTAATAAGAAGTGGGGTAATAAGTCCTATTGAATCTGGGATGTGCCTGTGACTTTATCCAGGTGGAGTTCTCAACTGGGACCACTGAATCTGCTCCTCTGGGGGTCAGAAGAGAGGTTGGGCTGCAGGTAGAGATTTGGAATCTTCAGCATAAAATAGGAATTGAAGCCATAGGAACAGATGGCATCGCCTGGGGAAAGTGGAGAGAGAGGAGGATTCAGGAAGAGCCCTGGGAAACTCCAAGGGCTAGGCAGAGAGAAAGGAGCCGTGAAGGAGAGGAGCGCAGAACTGCAGGAAGCCCGATGGAGGGTGAGATCAGCAGCGTCCACATCTTCCAGAGGGCAAGCCAGGCCAGGATTCGGGACGCTGCGTTGTGGACTGTGAAAACGAAGCTTCAGTGACCTTGATAGGCACAGATTCAGTAGACGGGTTGGCGGCAGGATTGAAACATGAAAAGGAGATGAGGATGGAGTGATACCAAGTACAGCTCCTCATTCAAAGGATTTGGCTTTGAAGGGAAGAGAGAAATGAAGTGAATGGGAAAGGAAAGAGGTGTTAAGATGGAGAGATTTGGACACACCTAAATACTGATGAGGAGGAGCAGAGAGAGAGACTGGATCTGCAGGAGGAAGAGAGGTGGCAAGGATAGAGGAACGTCCCTGTAGAGGAGAGAAGGCAAGGTCAAGGGGGTAGGCAGAGGGACTGGCCTGGGCTATGTGAGGGGCAGGGAGGAGGCAAACAGGGATGCAGGCAACTTGGAGAGGAGGAAGAAGTTGAGGTCAGACCTGGATGTGGCAGCTGAGTAGACTTTGAGACCCATACGAGAGGCCACACATGCCTGAGGGATGCAGGTCAGGGGCCAGAGTACCACAGACAAACCAAGAAGCTCCAAGCCAGGCTGAAAAAGGAAATGGTCCTTGGGAGGTAGGGGTTGAGTCAGGACGCTGGGAGAGGAAGCCCACATGTATGAGGGCACAGGCTGAGCATGGCTGAGCAGGCTGTCTACACTGAGTCAGGCTAGCCCTACCTTTCTCTCGTGCAGTGGAACTTGGTGTGCAACTCCAACAAACTGAAGGAGATGGCCCAGTCTATCTTCATGGCAGGCATACTGATTGGAGGGCTCGTGCTTGGAGACCTGTCTGACAGGTGAGACGTGGGGGCACAGCCCATGGAGGCATGACCCATGGAGACCCCTCCCTACTCTGCTCCACCCATGCACCCCCAAAGAGGCAAAGAGCTGGGGGAGGGTGGGATGGCGCTTGCTGTGTGGCCTTGGGCAAACCTCACTACCTTTCTGGACTACAGCCTTCTCTCCACCCCAAGGCCCTTACGACTGGAATCTTCTAGCCTTCCTTTTTGTTTTTTGTTTTTTCTTAAGACAGAGTCTCACTCTTGTTGCCCCGGCTGGAGTGCAATGGCACGATCTCGGCTCACTGCAACCTCCGCCTCCCAGATTCAAGTGATTCTCCTGCCTCAGCCTCCCAAGTAGCTGGGATTACAGGTGTGTGCCACCACGCCTGGCTAATTTTTGTATTTTTAGTAGAGAAGAGGTTTCACCACGTTGGTTAGGCTGGTCTCAAACTCCTGACCTCAAGTGATTCTCCAGTCTTGGCCTCCCAAAGTGCCCAGATTATAGGCATGAGCCACCGTGTCTGGCCTCCAGCCTTCCTTTCGTCCAAGGGAAAAAATCTCCAGGTTTTGGGACACAGCGTAGTGGCTGTGTAGCAGTGGAGGCAGAGAAGATGGACTGCTTAGAGATGGGTGGTCCTTTGACCCCTGCTCAGTCAGCTAAGCTGAGGCGGATGTAGAGGAGATCACTCATTAACTCAAACCTCTAATTGCAAACTTGTCAAAAATAGCAATTACCAAGAAAGCTCTGTCCAGGGAGGGAACTTCATGTGCCCCACAGGAAAAGGTTGGGGGTCGGGTCCAGCCCTTTGCCCCACAGCCTGCAGAGTCACTCCTCTTGGCAGGCACACTGTGGCTAACTCAGCCCCTCCTCTCCTTTGAGCCACAGGTTTGGCCGCAGGCCCATCCTAACTTGCAGCTACCTGCTGCTGGCAGCCAGCGGCTCCGGTGCAGCCTTCAGCCCCACCTTCCCCGTCTACGTGGTCTTCCGCTTCCTGTGTGGCTGCGGCATCTCAGGCATTACCCTGAGCACCGTCATCTTGAGTGAGCTGCAGTGGGGCAGGGAGCTGGGCTTTGGGGAGCACCATCCAGAAGCCAAAAGAGAATGGGGTCTGGGTCTGGCTCAACCACAGGCTCCCTGTGACCTTGGTCAAGGTGCTACCCCCTCTCAGGACCTCAGAGGCCTCACTTAAACTTAACAGTGACAAGAAGCGTAGTAATAGCAGCTATCAGTACTGAGGACTCACCCTGGGCCTGATACTCTGCTGGGTACACAATCTCCTTCAATAAAACCTGCAAGTCAGCAACACTGTTATCCCCATTTTACAGATGAGGAAACTGAGGCAGAACAAGGAAAGTCACTTGCCACTGGAGAAGCAGTGGTCAAGAGCGTGAGTTTGGAAACAGACACACCTAGGTTTGAGTCCTACCCCCTTGAGCCACAGCTGTGGCATCTGTGAAATGGGGATGATGAACTTACGGTCAGCCTCAGAACAGCAGGAAGCCCCAATGGAGGGCAATATCAACAGCATCCGTGGGGAGGATATCAGTAGCCATAGGGATGCAGAAGCTGGTGCCCCTTCACGGGGAGGTGCCTGGGACCTAGCAGAATGCTAATCTGATCCTTGGACTCCTCCCACAGATGTGGAATGGGTGCCTACCCGGATGCGGGCCATCATGTCGACAGCACTCGGGTACTGCTACACCGTTGGCCAGTTCATTCTGCCCGGCCTGGCCTACGCCATCCCCCAGTGGCGTTGGCTGCAGTTAACTGTGTCCATTCCCTTCTTCATCTTCTTCCTATCATCCTGGTATGTGGCCCTCTCCCCTTCATCTGTTTCCTTAGGCACCCCAGGGCCAAAAAGGGGAGCCTATACCTGCCCAGGCTGGCCAACTCTGTGTCCCCGGGCACCCTGTCCCAGAGTCAGGGACGGGCACTCCAGGAAGGAGGAATGACATAAACAAATGCATGCTGCAGGAGAGAGCAGGGATGGGGGCACGTGGGGAAGCAGGGCCTGCCTGCAACTGAAGAAGAGGGTAAGTGGAGGTGGACAGGATGGGGACCGGCTGGGAGAGCACAGAAAGCTGGGGGAGGCTGGCCTTCATGTGGAGGGAGGTAGAAAGCCACGGAAAGAGTCTGTGGTGCTACAGGCCTGACCAAGTTTCCAGCTGTGACATAATAGCCCAGAAGGACAGACCCAACTGAGTGGGGACAACAGACAGATGGGAGGGGACGGTGCAGGGAGGGGGATTCTGGGAGACTAATCTGGGATATACCTTGAAGGAAAAATCTGGAGAATTTGGGACTGCTGGAGTTGAAGTACAAAGGAAAGTTCAAAGAGGAGCCTGAGCCTGGGAACCTGGGAAAATGGAGGTGCCTGGGTCAGAGACCCAGGGTGGGCCGAGAGCTCATTACCAACATGTTGAACCTGAGGCCACACTGAAGGACAGGAAATGGGTCTTTAGAAAGTAGTCAGAGCTGGCCGGGCGCGGTGGCTCACGCCTGTAATCCCAGCACTTTGGGAGGCCAAGGCGGGGGATCACTTGAGGTCAGGAGTTTGAGACCAGCCTGGCCAACATGGTGAAACCCCGTCTCCACTAAAAATACAAAAGTTAGCCGGGCATAGTGGCGCATGCCTGTAATCCCAGCTACTCGGGAGGCTGAGGCAGGAGAATCGCTTGAACCTAAGAGGTGAAGGTTGCAGGGAGCCAAGGTCACGCCCAGCCTGGGCAACAAAAGCAAAACTTCGTCTCGAATCACAAAAAAAAAAAAAAAAAAAAAAGAGTAATCAGAGCCAAAGAGCAGGAAATCCCCACAGGAGCTCAGGAAAAGAAGTGAAGTCTTGGAGTGACCTTTTATTGAGTATCTGCTACGTGCAAGGCCCGTTTGGGGCATCGACCTACATCGTCTGTGATTCTCATGGCTTCTCTGAGTGAGGGAGACATTATTGTCCCCATTTTACAGATGAGGAAACTGAGGCTCAGAGATGTGAAGCAATTCCTCAGAGTTACATGAAAAGATGCAAAGCTGGGATGGAACATCAGCTCGGAAATGAGAATAGTAGCTCCCAGAGGGGATGGGCAACCTGGGCCTGAGAGCACTCAGAGTCAGGAGGCAAAATGAGGGTGGGCGATTGGCAGAGTACAGTTGAGAGCTTGGGCCAATTCACTGTGTGACTTGGGGCAAGTCTCATGCACTCTGAGCTTCCAGATTTTTCTAGGTAGCCAGGCACAGTGGCTCACGACTGTAATCCCAGCACTTTGGAAGGCCGAGGCGGGTGGATCACGGGGTCAGGAGTTTCAGACCAGCCTGGCCAACATAGTGAAACCCCATCTCTACTAAAAACACGAAAAATTAGCCAGGCGTGGTGACACGTGCCTGTAATCCCAGCTACTCAGAGGCTGGGGCAGGAGAATCGCTTGAACCCGGGAGGTGGAGGTTGCAGTGAGCAGAGATCACACCATTGCACTCTAGCCCAGGCAATAGTGCGAGACTGACTCCGTCTCAAAAAAAGAAAAAAAAAAAAAAAAAGAAAATGATTTTTCTAGGTAAATGAAGATAATGTTGCCTGTCACCCAGAGTTTCATGGGTCTGGTACACAGGAAGGCTCACTAACTGTAAGCCATTCCTGCCATAATTCGCGGGAAGAGGAGGATAGAGTCCAGGCCTTGCCATGGTTTTGGGAGGAAGTCACTGATAATCTTGGTGAGAGCAGGCTCAGAAGACCGTCAGGGCAGGAGGAGGGACAGCAATGGGCCCAGGAAGCTGCCACCATCAGCTGGGGCAGTGGCCTGAGGCCAGGCGACCAATATCCACTCCCTAAGGGCCTCACTGGATCCAGGTCACCCACAGGGGCTACAGCTAAAGCTGACCCCGCCTTGGACCAGACTTCTCCAAACACGACTCCTTTCTCCCCACATCTCAGCCTCTTCCTTTCCTCTTATCCTAGTGACCCTCAGGGACTGCTCAGAATGAGCCAACCTCAAAAGCATAGCCTGGGGGCAAGGGAGAGTGGGGGTGACTGCCCATTTATCAATCCCAGGACCCCATGTTGTGCTCACTCCCTCCCCACAACTCCCCCAGCAGAGTTAGTCCTTTGCAGGGAGAATCTGAAGCTTCCAAAGCCTAGTCCCTAACCTCACCTTAGCCTCCATCCCCCTCTCAAGCTGCCCTGTGGCTAGGCTGGGAATGCAGCCCAAGGAGGGCTGGGGAGGTGGATGTGCAGGACCCTCCAGCAGTCCAGCCTTGAACATGCCGTCCCCTCCCCAGGCCCCACCTGCCTTGGCCTAGAGCCTGGGGCTCCTAGTTAAGGAAGACACCCAACAATAACAAGCGGCCCAGGTCGGGGGTGGAGGAAAGGCTCTTCTGGAAGGGGAAGAAGAGAACACTGGAATTTGTGCTGGCTGCAGGCAGCCCAGGTGCAGAGTTTGGCCAAGTTTAAATTCCATGAAACCTGCAGTGAGATAGCTCAGGTTTCTGGTCTTCCTACCCCTTGGCCCTGGCTGTTGATGTTCTTCCAACCTCTCAAAAGGGGCTCTGGAGTGGGAGGAGCCACTGTGACTGGTCTCTGGCCCCCAGGTGGACACCAGAGTCCATACGCTGGTTGGTCCTGACTGGAAAGTCCTCGAAGGCCCTGAAGATACTCCGGCGGGTGGCTGCCTTCAATGGCAAGAAGGAAGAGGGAGAAAGGCTCAGCTTGGAGGTAGGGGCTGAGAAGGACTATAGCCTGGGAGCAGAACCCCTGTGCTCCACTCTGGGGCTGGCCCCTCCCCTTGCCTCTGTTTCCCTGGCTCACACCTGATTACATCTGATTCCCTGAGTTCCTCTAGAGGCACCAGGCCTGCATCTCCCTCTCTTCTTCCTGCCCACCAGCTGGTCATTAATGGCACCCCTCCCCCTCCTCTGCCCCAAGGAGCTCAAACTCAACCTGCAGAAGGAGATCTCCTTGGCCAAGGCCAAGTACACCGCAGCTGACCTGTTCCGGATACCCATGCTGCGCCGCATGACCTTCTGTCTTTCCCTGGCCTGGTAACCCACCTCCTCCCTGCCCACACCCTGCCAAGGCAGGGGTGATAGACAAGGCCTCCAGCAGGCTCACCTAAGGGCAAGGCCTACGGCATCTGAAAGAGAAGTCAGGGGTTCCCGCTCCTAGGCCACCACAGCCCAGCCCCAACCCCAGAAATCTGCTGCATTCCTGCCCCACACTCAGGTCCAGCCATCAGGGTCTGCTTCCCTCTGGGGTCACAATGCCCCACTCCTCACCCCCAGGACAAATGCTCCAGACACCTTCCCCAGCTCGCATCCCTGCTGCTCAGTGTCCCCACGCTCTCCCTCTCTGTCACTGCCCCACTCTGGGTCAGCTCTGCCCTCTGGAACCCCACAGAGCAAGGCTAGACCAATAGGTTTCAGACTTGAAGACAAAAATTATATTTCTCTCAAGTTTTCTCCTCTGTCTGACTTTCTCCAGCTCCCTGAAAGCCCTTTCTGTGACCTGGCTTCTGCTTTCCATCCTGGCCATTTATTTGTGAATAGGATTCAATTTGTCCAGGAACCCTTCAAAGGGATCCCACAGTTCAGAGAGAGGAAGGAAAACATGTGACCCAGGCATACAGCTCTATGCTCACCTCCCCAGTCTGGATGTTAAACTGCTACCCAACCAAGAGAGATCATTTACTGCCTCCTTTGGTCTCCGAGATTCCCTTCAGTCCCGATCTTCTCTAGAGTCAGTTATCAGCACCTTTGCCACCACACCCTGGACCATGCCCACGTCAGACATGACCAATCAATCACAGCGCTTTCTCCCTGAGCCCAGACACGATCTCAGAGACCTCAAAAGGACACTCAAATAGCCCCTATCATCAGATGCAGTTGGCACAAGAAGTGAAGCTATTCATCATCCTGGTGACCCAATGACCAGCATGGGGAGTGGCTTCTGCCTGGCTGCAGGTGCTAACCAATCCTTCTCTGCCTCTCAGGTTTGCTACCGGTTTTGCCTACTATAGTTTGGCTATGGGTGTGGAAGAATTTGGAGTCAACCTCTACATCCTCCAGATCATCTTTGGTGGGGTCGATATCCCAGCCAAGTTCATCACCATCCTCTCCTTAAGCTATCTGGGCCGGCATACCACTCAGGCCGCTGCCCTACTCCTGGCAGGAGGGGCCATCTTGGCTCTCACCTTTGTGCCCTTGGGTGAGAGACTGGGGCTACCCCAGAACCCTCTGGAAGAGGCTGCCAGGTTGGGCACCAGGGACTTCACTGCTAGCTCTGCCGCTAAGTCACTGTGTTACCTTGAGCAGGTCACTGCACTCTCTGGGGCTCAGGGTCTCTAATCTAGAAAATAACTCAACTGGGCTAGATGACATCAAAGCTTCTTTCCAGATCTGACCTGGACTGGGCAAAGTACGGTGATATCTGGATAGTGTGAAAATTTTTGAAGTATTGAGAGTGTCCTGAGTGATATCACTGTAGAAGATAAACTGAAATGGTAAAATGACAGAGCTCATGCTCAAGAAAGACCCCACAACCTACTCCATCATGACCCTGGAAAAGCTATGCTTATTTTATATGGGTGTTAGTTGGTTGATACACCTATATCCTTCCAAAAGAACTTGAGGTATTTTAAGACAAGAACAAGAACATATACAACAAAATATAAATGGAAATAGAGGATCAGAGGCAGGGGAAAACACAAACATAGCAGGATACAAGCATGCAAAGCATTAGGAATACCAGAAAGACTATTACTCAGCTTTAAGTTTGGATCTGAGCTTCCTGGAAGCCAAAGCAAAAAGGGAGACAAAATCAGCTAAGGAGTGAGAACTCATAGGTGCTCCTGAACCCCGAGGCCCACCACATTTTCTTCCCTCTGCAGACTTGCAGACCGTGAGGACAGTATTGGCTGTGTTTGGGAAGGGATGCCTATCCAGCTCCTTCAGCTGCCTCTTCCTCTACACAAGTGAATTATATCCCACAGTCATCAGGTAGGTGCTGGACCTGGGGCCAGGCCCAGCCAGAGGACACAAGTCAGGTGGGACTGTGGCATTTTCCTGTCCTCTGCCCAGGGGAGCCATCCTTTATGAACCCCACACACAGGTTGCCAATCCCTACTCTGAACCCTCGCAGGCAAACAGGTATGGGCGTAAGTAACCTGTGGACCCGTGTGGGAAGCATGTTGTCCCCGCTGGTGAAAATCACGGGTGAGGTACAGCCCTTCATCCCCAATATCATCTACGGGATCACCGCCCTCCTCGGGGGCAGTGCTGCCCTCTTCCTGCCTGAGACCTTGAATCAGCCCTTGCCAGAGACTATCGAAGACCTGGAAAACTGGTCAGTCACTGCCTCTGGCCCCATCAGTGCTCCTCCCTGGGGAAGCAGGTCTGGGCCCAGGGCTTTTCCTGAGCTCTCTGTCCCTAGGTCCCTGCGGGCAAAGGAGCCAAAGCAGGAGCCAGAGGTGGAAAAGGCCTCCCAGAGGATCCCTCTGCAGCCTTACGGACCAGACCTGGGCTCCAGCTGAGGACAACGGAACCCCCTTTCCCTGCCCTCCAGAGACTGATCCTAGCCAGGCACCTTAGGGGTACAGGGAGGCCCCAGATAGGTCCACCCTCCTGGGATGAAGCCTTCTGAGAGCTTGGTGAAGGTGTCTCCATCACCACCACCAGAGCCTCCTGCCCAGCCCTGGACAGTTCAAAGGTTCAGCCATAGACCTTTCCATACCCATCCCTGCCCTTGTTCTCCCTGCAACCCAGGCCCTGCCATTCTTCTGTCCAGCCCTTCCCCACTGGCCACCTTCCTCCACTGTCCTGGTTCTCTTCCCCTGAGGTCCCCTGATGTCCCCCTGGCTCAGTCCTAACAAGACTGAGTCTTAACAAGATAAGAAGTCCTCCCCTTCTTGACTCCCACACTTTTCTTTGATGGGAGGTTTCAATAAACAGCAATAAGAACTCAAGCCATGATGTTCAGGAGTGGGGGTGGGGATGGGAGCTGGCCACTGTGTGGACACGTGAGCATGCACATCTGTCCATCCACACTTTCATGTACGACAGGCCTGTGTACAGGCACCACAGGTACATGCAAGCTGGACTGATGTGAACATGAGCAAGCACATGTGAGTGCTCTGAGGTGTGTACACCACACCTGTGCGTGAAAATACATTTATGTGTCTACATGTCCCAGTATGCATGTGAGCAGATGACTGACCAAGCCCAGAGTGGCTGCAGACAGAAGCCAGAGCCCCACCAATCCTGATTCCCTTCCCCTGATCACCCCAAACCTCTGACTTATATCTCAGCCCCATGCCCAACAGAGAGTTTTTCTCCTGTTAACTGAGAAAACTACAATGGTAGTTGACCGCTGTCAGTGTCTGCTGCCACGTTCCCGGTTCCCTCCAGCTGCAGGAGAACAGCCAGTCCCTCCACATCCAGCCTCTCCCACCGGCAGCCATCCCTTTCCCTCTGGGGTCTCTGCCCATTCCCTCTACCCTGGCTGCTGCCCATCACCAGTTAAACAAGCTTAGGCTTCTCCCAACTTAACAAAAATCAAAGCAAACACATGCCAGGCTGCTGTATCTCCTTCCAGGGGCCACACTGGCCCTTTCTCCCCTTCGAAGCCAGACTTCATAAAGGAACTGTCTGCCTCCCTGTATCCACCTTCTAGCCTCATACATCTCCCCCACTGCACTCCGGCCCCTACCCCTTCTCTCCTCGGAACTGCTTTCACCAAGAACGCTCATCACCTCCCTGTGCTGAATCCATAAGTCACTCTTCAGCCCTCCTCTTACTGCCCTTTCGGCAGATTTGGTCCTACTGGTCACTCTCTTCTTCCTTGGTTTCTGAGAGGCCACGTGTTTGCAGCTCCCTCCCACACACTGGCTACTCCTTCTCAGGCCCCTCTGGGGTATCCTGTAAATGCTGCAGTGTTCACTTTGCCTATCCTGCCCCAACCCCTTCTCTAAGGATCTGCATCCCCAGAATCTGCCAACTGAACAGTTCCATGACCCACCATCTCTGGTAGTGACCAACTAGACCAGAGGGCACTCCAGATCCAAATCTCATTGATCACATACTCTTTCCTAGGCTAGGATTTGAGATCTTAGAGGTTCTTATCCATGTCTTTGTCCTTGCCCTGGGAAGGCAAGCTAGCATGAGGCTAGGCTGGCCCAGACGCAGATAGAGCAGACAAGGCCAGTTGCAGCAAGAGAGTAAGGCAGGTGCACAGAGAAAAAGAGAACAAGAGACCACATGGGCCCAGATGAAAAGAGCTGGTGAGGTGACTTCCACTGGTTCTTAACGAATTCCAGGTCTCGGTTCCTCATCAGACCTGGATGCGCTTTTTACCTTGGGATTCTATGAAATATCCCTGAATTCTCCAAATAAATTCCCCTTTCTGTTTAAGCTAACTTGATGGGCTGCTCCTTGTAACCAAACAGCTCCAAAAGCAGATCCTCTCCCCCATCATCTCTTCAACACTGATGTTCCCAAGAATCTTTCCTAGGACCTCTTCCTGTAACATTCTTCCCCAGCACTATCCAGGGGAAATAGAGTATAAGCCACGTATGTAATTCCAAATCATCTAGTAGCCATTTCTAAAAAGCTAAAAGAAAACAGGTGAGATAAATCTTGAGTATATTATATATATAATATAATAATATTTGTTTGGCCCAATATCTTCAAATATTGCATTTCAGGATTAATCAATATTAACATTATTAATTAGATATTTTATAACCTTAAATTCAAACTAAGTCTTCAAATTCTGGTGTGTATTTTCCACTAGCAGCATATTTCAGTTTGGACTAACTCAATTCATTTTTTTTTTTTTTTTTTTTTTTTGAGACGGAGTCTTGCTCTGTCACCCAGGCTGGATTGCAATGGCCAGATCTCGGCTCACTGCAAGCTCCGCCTCCCGGGTTCACGCCATTCTCCTGTCTCAGCCTCCCGAGTAGCTGGGACTACAGGCACCTGCCACCTCGCCCGGCTAGTTTTTTGTATTTTTTTTAGTAGAGATGGGGTTTCACGGTGTTAGCCAGGATGGTCTCGATCTCCTGACCTCGTGATCCGCCCGTCTCGGCCTCCCAAAGTGCTGGGATTACAGGCTTGAGCCACCACACCCGGCCTGGACTAACTCAATTCAAGCACTCAGTAGTGGCTACTGGCTACCACATTGGACAACTCAGACATACTACAGGGCTTCAATTATCAGACACAGAGCTAATTACTCTCAAATCTATATTTAGATATTTGAGAGACAGCTTAATAAATATGAAAGGGGTCATATTGTACCCCTGCTTCAACATTAAAACATTTAGATTTTAATCTAAAGTCTTTCACAAGGCCTGCCATGACCAGGCCCAACCTGCCTCAACAGCTTTGGTTTTTAACACTCTCTACCTTGTACCCAGAAATCCAGCCTCCACTGACTTTTTTCAGATCCTAGACTGCCTCTGCTCTTCACCATGTCCAGCGCTTGGCTTCTCCCCATCCAACTCCACGGCACTTGGCTCACACCAACTCATCCTTAAGGCCTAGCTTGGATGGATTCCTCTGAAAAGCCTTCTGGGACTCCCCGCCCGCCCCAGAGCCTGGGTTGGGTACCTGCTTATCAGACAATGAACTATGATCACAGTCGTGTCTTAGTGGGTGTTTGCCTGGAAGCAGACTCCAAGACAAGAATTTGAGTCCAAGTACCATAGATGATTTGGCAGGAGATCCTAGAAAGCATAAGTAGGGGAAGTCAGGGGTAAGTCAGGGAAGAGAATCAAGAGGCAAGAAGAAAAAGAATGAGAAGGGCAGAAGGGTCTCCCATCCCAACCCATCTGTCACCCAGCCACGTGGGAAGCTGCTGGGACTGGCCATTTGTGATCATTTTGGATGCAGGACTCCCTCTTGCGCACCTGGGGCTGGCACCTAGGACCAGCCTTGTGCCACACTGCCCCCTGAGATCTGGCCCTTATGCTGAAAGTGCTATGGGGTTGAATGGGGAGAAGCCAGCTAGTTTCTATCTTGGAACCTGGTTTCTACCTATAGAGTTTCTACCTTGGAGCCTAGGATCAGCTGACAACAGAGCCAGCAATGCCTCCCCTTCGTTTGACTGGGTCTCAACCTGGAGGGAGAAGGACTAGGCTCAGGGAGGAACACTGACCCTGCCATGCCCCCATCTTTCAGCTGTCCAGAATTCAGAGTGGTTGCCGGGATGTCCCGGCCATGACTATTCCTGTGCTGCTTCGGGGTGCTTATTGCAAGGACATGCATGACGGGAAGGGAAGACACCCAGGAAAATGCTTTCCAGGTACATGGTCAGGACTCATGGTGAACTGGGATGTTGGTCAGGACAAACCGGCCACTCACAAGACCGGTTCTTCTTGCAATCCCCAAATCCCCATTCTGGATTCTTCCTCCTCTCCATTGCTGCTTATTCCTCTACAGCCCCAGCTCCGCTTGCTTTTTCTACTCCCTCCCTTCTGTCTCTAAGCAGGGACTCCACCTGGCTCGATGCATGGAGATCCAATATGGAGCACCACTTTTGGGCAGAGTCCTCATGCTGTGTCAACTCACAGGTCACTGGCCTCATGTCCAGTCTATAAATGGAAGTCTTTGGAGGAATTTCTAATTTCTGCACCATCCATCAGCCAGGATAATCAGGCCACAAGGCACAAAGCTCACAGTGTATCTCAGAATTCCTTACTCAGAATGTTGCGAGGGGCCTGGCACACACTTGGAATCTGCTGGACTCCTCCCCAAGTCAATCATTTCAAACCCATGGTTAGGGCACGTGATCTAAGCAAGACTGTTTTATATGATCTGTAAATTATTTATTTGAAACGTCTCACAAAAGAATAAAAACCAAAATCACAGGTAGTCCCACACTTTAAATCCCATTTATATAATGGAATAAAGTTATACAAAATCAGGACTTCTCCCAGAAAATCTGGGATATGTGATGGCTGCTGGCATGGTAGGAAGAACAATGGAGTCCAAAGAGTTGAGTTCCAGACTTGCTTGCTGTGTGATCATGGACAAATCCTTTGCCTGCTCTGGGCCTTGGTCTCCTTATGTGTACAATGAGACGTTTTTACCTGAGTGATGGTGTTAAACTTAGATGGCATGTGGTTCTATGGCTCTGGGCCAATCACAGATTCCCAGATTTGACCCTTTCTCAGTAAGTATGACCAGAATTTAAGTCTACATTCCAGTCAGCACAAGGAAGTGCAATTGTGAGGTTTCAGTGGCCCAGAAGTTTCCCCTAAGGGACAGTTCCTGGCTCTGGAAATCACTTGCCATGCGAGTATGCCCATCCAGAAACTCTCCATGAGCCAGGAGGCTGCTGGGAAACCCTTGGCACTCAGATGATCCCAGGACCCAAACACAATTCAGGGCCCAGAGTCTCCAATGGAGGTTTTTCCAGACTCAGCCAGGCTCGGAGCTCCTCAGGCAGTCAGGAGGGAGCTCTTCTCCAAGGCGGGGTTGGCACAGGCTTAGAGAGGGAGGGTGCTTGTAGGGGCCCACCATCCCCTGCTGCCCTCAACACTCCACCCACTCCCCCATGAGGGCACCAGGTCCTAGCAGGAGACTGGCCCCACAGTCCCCAAGCTGTTTGTCCAGCTGTCCTCGCAACCCCAGACCACAGGACTCTTATGTATCTTGGCCTGGAGAATGTTGTCAGGCATCTGGATACCCACTGGGTCCCAGCCCAGAACCAACACCAGGTGGGAGGGGGAAGGCTGGGTTGAGTTGCATCCCTTTCTGGGCCTCCCCTTTTCTCTTTTGTACAAATGAGCCCAGATAATTTCCAAAACCCTTTGGGCTGGGCAGTCTACACCTCAACAGCAGCAGTTAAGAACTCAGCTTTGGCCGGGCGCGGTGGCTCAAGCCTGTAATCCCAGCACTTTGGGAGGCCGAGACGGGCGGATCATGAGGTCAGGAGATCGAGACCATCCTGGCTAACACGGTGAAACCCCGTCTCTACTAAAAAATACAAAAAACTAGCCGGGCGCGGTGGCGGGCGCCTGTAGTCCCAACTACTCGGGAGGCTGAGGCAGGAGAATGGCGTGAACCCGGGAGGCGGAGCTTGCAGTGAGCTGAGATCCGGCCACTGCACTCCAGCCTGGGCGGCAGAGCGAGACTCCGTCTCAAAAAAAAAAAAAAAAAAAAAAAAAAAAAGAACTCAGCTTTGAAGTTAGACAGAATAGGTCTGAACCAATCAAAGACTTCATGGATCTCAGGGTCCTGATGAATGATAAATACCCTCCCAGCTTCATGCACAAGACTGAAGTTTGCATAAACTACACAACATGAACAGGGCATCTTGACTTCTAACGAGAGAAGTTGGACATCAAACTACATCCCTTCAACAGCAAGACGGAGAGAAACATCCTTTCTTCTCATGACCCTTGGCATTGGCTCATTTGTATAGGACCTAGAGTGCTTTCTGTAAAACGATGGAACCCTAATCATCCATCATGTTTAGACACATGCCAAGAGAATGACAAAGCTAGGTGGAGGGGCAGTCAGCAGGAGCCAGGTTACCTAGAGGGACAGTTAGAGACTCAGAATGGAAACACACCATAAAGGGCAAGGAAGAGTCCAGCATGGTAAGCCAAGCTCAACAGTCAAGCTAGGACATAGTGGAGAAGGGTGTTAGAGCAGACACAGGAAGATCCGTTTCCTGATTCAGCCACCCCAGTGGTGGAAGTGGCTGGGTGGGCCCAGGCTGGGGAAGAGCTGCAGGCCTTTGGAGGCCAGGTTATCCAGCTGTCCTCCAGCAGAACAAGGAGGAGGAGGATTTCTCTTCCTTGCCTTCTAAAACATTTTCTTCACAAAATGAGATTCTGGGGGTTCCTGGAAATATTTTGATAGGAGTCATCTTTCCTTGACCAAGCAGGTATAAGATTGATTACTAAACACACAAACTCTGCAACATCTTTTTTTTTTTTTTTTTTTTCCTTTTTTAATGAAGTCTCACTCTGTCGCCCAGACTGGAGTGCAGTGGCATGATCTCAGCTCACTGCAACCTCCACCTCCCAGGTTCAAGCAATTCTTCTGCCTCAGCCTTTTTGAGTAGCTGGGATTACAGGTGCGCACCACCTAATTTTTGTATTTTTAGTAGAGATGGGGTTTCACCATGTTAGCCAGGATGGTCTCAAACTCCTGACCTTGTGATCTGCCTGCCTCAGCCTCCCAAAGTGCTAGGATTATAAGCATGAGCCACTGTGCCCGGCCTGCAACATCTTTTAAGGTAGCGTTTCTCAATCTCAGCACCACTGACATTTGGGGGTCTAGATATTTCTTTGTTGTGGGGGCCTGTCCTGTGCATTGCAGGATATTCAGCGGCATCCCTAACCTCTACCTGCTAAAAGCCAGTAGCACCACCACCATCCTGAGTCGTGACAACCAAAAATACCTCCAGACATTGCCAAGTGTCCCCTGGGGGGCAAAATCACCCCCAGTCAAAAATCACTCTTCTTCGGATAAGATGTACTTAGACACATTTTCTTTCTAAAATCAATGTGATAGTCTCACCTTTTCACCAGAAACAAATAAGAAGAGTCAGTAACCACTGAATTACAGGGCATCTGAGCTACTTTAAGCTTCTTATCTATATTAGTTCATTTAATGCTCCAAAAACTCAAGGCAGCAAACGTAGCTATTATCCCCATCTTGCAAATGAGGACACTGAGGTACAGAGGAGTTTAGTCACTTGCCCCTGGTTCCACAGCCAATAAGTGTGGAGTGAGGGTGTGGGTCCAAGTAGACTGACTCCAGAGTCTATGTTTTATATAATATGAATTGCACAAGTTAATAACAAGAAGCTGCCACCTACTGTCTCTCAGTGTCCCCAATCTGGGATCCAACCAACTGGATCCCATGGAAGCCCATCCAATCAGAGCTCCACACTTCCCTGATCACATGTGACTCAGGAGCCAAAACTCTGTTGGAGGAATTCATGTCATTGAATTCATGTCATCTTAGAGTTGTGGCTAAAAATACAGTAAGTTCATGCTCATTGTTTTAAAAAATAACACTATGGCTGGGCGCAGTGGGTTACTCCTGTAATCCCAGCAATTTGGAAGGCTGAGGCAGGTGGATTGCTTGAGCCCAGGAGTTCAAGACCAGCCTGGGCAACATGGCAAAACCACATCTCTTAAAAATAAATAAATAAATACATGTGTACTGGTGCGCACATGTAGTTCTAGCTACTCAGGAAGCTGAACTGGGAAGATCACCTGAGACCAGGGAAGTCAAGGCTGCAGTGTGCCAAGACTGTGCCACTGCACTCCAGCCTGGATGACAGAGTGAGACCCTATCTCAAAAATAAAGCAAAGAGGCCAGTCGCGGTGGCTCACGCCTGTAATCTCAGCATTTTGGGAGGCCGAGGGGGGCAGATCATCTGAAGTCAGGAGTTCAAGACCAGCCTGGCCAACATGGCGAAACCCCATCTCTACTAAAAATAACAAAAATTAGCCACGCGTGGTAGCACATGCCTGTAATCCCAGCTACTCAGGAGGCTGAGGCACAAGAATCGCTTGAACCTGAGAGGTGGAGGTTGCAGTGAACTGAGATTGCACCATTGCACTCCAGCCTGGGCAACAGAGTAAGACTGTGTCAGAAAAGAAAAGAAAAGAGAAAAGGAGGTGAGGGGAGGGGAGATTGCACCATTGCACTCCAGCCTGGGCAACAGAGTGAGACTGTGTCAGAAAAGAAAAGAAAAAAAGAAAAGAGAAATGAAAAGAAAAGGAAAGAGACACTTTGGACAGAAGACAGTATGACTAGGGGAAAATCCAACCCTTGGAAGGGCCAGAAGAGCCACTGCAGAACCACCCCACGTTGTGTATGACATTGGTCTTAGGTCCCACTCCAAGAGCAGCCTCTGACCTCTGTTGTTTCTTCCAAATGAACAAGCCCGTGGTTCTATAAGATGCGAGCTGTCCCCAGAAGAACAACGACTGGGGCTGTCACATTTAGCAAATAAGGATACAGGGTGCCCAGTCAAATTTGCATTTCAAATCAATGAAGAATTTTTTAGTATAAGTATGTCCCATGCAATATTAGAGACATACTCATACTTTTAAAAATTCTTCATTGACCTAAAATGCAAATTTGATTGGGCACCCTGTAATTTCCCTGGCAACCCTTCCCAAAGGCAGACTATTTGGATCTCATCCACTAAAAAGGGCAGAAACTCCTCAAGAGGCCACCACACTTCCCAGAGCCCAGTCTCATTCTTAAAAGGAAGACAAATAGATCCAATAGATCCTACTCTGGCTCCTCCTACCCCCAGACGCCCAGATGCCCCCCCAATACACCCCTCTCCCCACTCCTGCTTCAGTCCACCCTCTCCTGCCCTTTATAACCACTTGGAGAAATTCCACTGACACAAGGAATCCTTGGAGGGTTAATCCTTCTGATACCAAGTCACACTTTAACTCATTCCCTCCAGGTCAAGGATTAAAAACTGCCCATGCAAGGGTCAGGCCTCCAGCCGACCCTGAAAGCCGAGCTGCCCTGACCCCCGAAGTGAGGAGAAGCTGCAAGGGGAAAAGGGAGGGACAGATCAGGGAGACCGGGGAAGAAGGAGGAGCAGCCAAGGAGGCTGCTGTCCCCCCACAGAGCAGCTCGGACTCAGCTCCCGGAGCAACCCAGCTGCGGAGGCAACGGCAGTGCTGCTCCTCCAGCAGAGGACGGCAGGCAGGCAGAGAGGCAGAGGTCCTGGGATTGGGAGGCCTCAGCCCCCAGCCGCTGGGCTGGGCCTGGCCCAATGGCCTTTAATGACCTCCTGCAGCAGGTGGGGGGTGTCGGCCGCTTCCAGCAGATCCAGGTCACCCTGGTGGTCCTCCCCCTGCTCCTGATGGCTTCTCACAACACTGTGCAGAACTTCACTGCTGCCATCCCCACCCACCACTGCCGCCCACCTGCCAACGCCAACCTCAGCAAGGATGGGGGGCTGGAGGCCTGGCTGCCCCGGGACAGGCAGGGGCAGCCTGAGTCCTGCCTCCGCTTCACCTCCCCTCAGTGGGGACCGCCCTTTCCCAATGGCACAGAAGCCAATGGCACGGGGGCCACAGAGCCCTGCACCGATGGCTGGATCTATGACAACAGCACCTTCCCATCTACCATCGTGACTGAGGTGAGGACCTGGGGCTCCCCATCCAGGGGCCAAGATGGGAAGATGGGGGCCTTTGTTAAAAAAAAAAATGTACATGGAGAAGTTAACTGCTGAGTTTTTTAATTGCTGAGTTAAAAAGAAAAACGCTTTCAGCTGTCAGGACTAGAGAAGCAAAGGGCAAAGTGCCAGAGGAAGAGGGTGACATGGACCCCAGAGGACCAGCTGAAGGAGGGGAAGGGGATTCTCTGAAGCCAGGCTCATCTCTGCCTGACCCTTGCTCCTCTCCCCACAGTGGGACCTCGTGTGCTCTCACAGGGCCTTACGCCAGCTGGCCCAGTCCTTATACATGGTGGGGGTGCTGCTCGGAGCCATGGTGTTCGGCTACCTTGCAGACAGGTCAGTCCTGGGTAGGGTCAAGGGGCTGGGCTGGGATTAGGGGCTCAGCTGGGCTCAGGGGGTCTAGGTGGGAGCTTGGCATTGCCAGCCGGGGCTGGTTTGAGAATCTACAGCACCAGTCTCATAATACCACAGAGGTCCTCAAAATACCCCAGCCTAGGCATGATCCAGTGCGAGCCCTCCTCTCCTGGCTCAGCCTGGCCCCCATCAGTCTCCAGGGCCGTGTTACAGGTCTCCCCTCCTCCCACAGGCTAGGCCGCCGGAAGGTACTGATCTTGAACTACCTGCAGACAGCTGTGTCAGGGACCTGTGCAGCCTTCGCACCCAACTTCCCCATCTACTGCGCCTTCCGGCTCCTCTCGGGCATGTCTCTGGCTGGCATCGCCCTCAACTGCATGACACTGAGTGAGAGACGCTTACCAGCCCACTCCCCTCTGGCCACCCAGCCCAGCAACCCCTTTCCAGCCTCCCCTCCCAGCCTGCCCCTCCTGAGCCCTGCCTGCCCTCCAGCCTCTCTCTTGGGTCTCACCTTCCTGCCAATACAACAAGCTTTTTCTCAGGCTCATGCCACCCTGACCCCTCATTTAAAAACAGGATTGCGATCTCCATTGTTAGAGCCAGCAGGTCATGCAAGAGGCCAAGCAGGCCAGGTGCAGGAGGCATTAGGGAATGGTGAGAACTGTATTCAAAGGAGAGACACATTCATCCAGAGACACCCCAGGCACACAGCTGCTCCAGGCAGGAGATCCTAGGGCTGTCATAGCTTCCCCCTCCTCTTTGATTAATGTAAAATGTCCCAGTGTTTTCAATGTTTGCAATTAACTCTAATAATAAACATAGGGTGAGGCAGCATCGTGCAGACAAGACACATTCGTGGACTGAGTGTGGTCTCTCCATGGGCCATGGATGTGCATCCTCTGATAGATAACCCCCCCTTACCCCATGTTTCTCAAGTGAGGAATCTGAGGCTGAGAAGAAGGGAAAGGATTTACCCAAGGTCATTCCTCAACCATAGAAGGAAATCCAAGGATTTGGGATTCTCTGGACTAGACGAATTAACCGGGACTGGGCTAGAACCTGGGCAAGACACCTAAGAAATCCAGCCCCCAAGTCCAGCCTAAGTATCCAAGTCCCTGTCCCAGCAGCCCAATGGGGAGCCCACCTGGACAGGAGGTAGGCCTCTCCAGACCACACCAGACAGGTGGTCCCACTCCTACCTCAAGACTCCGGGATGCAGAAGAGCCACTGCCTCCTCCAAGCTGCTCTGGCCAGTGAGAGTGGAATCCAGTCCACAGCTGAGGAAGGCCAGAAGAATGGTTGCTGTTGAAGACAGACCAAGTGGCCAGAGGTGCTCTCAATGGAGAAGGAACTCTAGTCAGGAGAATGGGTTGAGGAGGAGCAGAAAAAACAAAAAAATCAAGAATGTGGAGCGGGCAGTTCCCAGATATTCTGAACCCAATTCCCCATCCATACCTCCACTGAAATTGCCCCGCTCTCATCACCCCGGCACTCAACTTACTCGATGCATTTTCCACTGAGCCTTGGGACAGGCCAAGGTTTGGATGGAGGGAGGGTCTTTACTAGCCCAGCAGCCCAGGTAGTTGCAGCATCCTGTCTTAACCCTCTTTCCAGATGTGGAGTGGATGCCCATCCACACGCGGGCCTGCGTGGGCACCTTGATTGGCTATGTCTACAGCCTGGGCCAGTTCCTCCTGGCCGGTGTGGCCTATGCTGTGCCCCACTGGCGCCACCTGCAGCTGCTGATCTCTGTGCCTTTTTTTGCCTTCTTCATCTACTCCTGGTGCGTGGGGCCTAGGGTAGGACATGGTTGCCACAGGAGCCCAGAGGGCTGCAAGGGACAGGACATCTCCCAGAGCTCAGCACACATCCCATCCCACAAATGGAGAGAAGGTCAAACCCAGTACAATGCCTCTGTGTGGCAGACAGGGAAACCAAGGCTGCGGGGAGAAGGCTTTGCCCCAGGATATCCAATTCTCTGGCTTCCCCTACTCAGTCAGCCTGCCTGCTCTGCTCCCCCTACCAGCAACCAAGAGCTGAGCTTCTGGATTGGGGAATATGTCATTACCAAGCTGGGCACTGCCTCGTGGTCCTAGAGAGAGGGATTTGGCAAGGCCCCTGGGTTCCCAACCTTAAATAAAATCCCATCGCAGGCCCCTGGAAAGCCCAGCCCCAGCCCCCCACCCAGCTGACTGGAACTGAAGCCATGCTGACACCCACCCCCACCCCTGCTCCCAGGTTCTTCATCGAGTCGGCCCGCTGGCACTCCTCCTCCGGGAGGCTGGACCTCACCCTGAGGGCCCTGCAGAGAGTCGCCCGGATCAATGGGAAGCGGGAAGAAGGAGCCAAGTTGAGTATGGAGGTGAGATCCCCTGAGACTTCCCATGATAACCTCCTAGGGCTTCATCCTCAAACCCCAAACCCAGGGCCCAGGGAACTCCTCTGAGTAAGCGATTAGGGAGGAGCTCCTTGGGAAGATCCCGGGCCCTGAGCTCTGCCGGTCCCAGCAGGTACTCCGGGCCAGTCTGCAGAAGGAGCTGACCATGGGCAAAGGCCAGGCATCGGCCATGGAGCTGCTGCGTTGCCCCACCCTCCGCCACCTCTTCCTCTGCCTCTCCATGCTGTGGTAGGCCCAGAAAGACGGACAGACTGAGACAAAAGGCTGGCTGGGGCGGGAGGAGACACAATGGGTGGAAGAGGCCAGACAAGAGGGCAGGAAGGTCAGCAGACCTGCTGTGAGAAGCAGTAACCCCTTACTAGGGATCACCCTTAGGAACCAAATGCCCCCCAGCCTCGACTCAGTCCCAGTCTCCACACAGGACACCAGTCTCCCCATCTTGTCCTTTCACTAGCCCTGTTCCAATATGGAGACACCTCATCAGGACCAATGGGCTCCAGAGTCAATAGACTTACATCATGAAGGCAGAGACCAGTCTGGCTTGCAAAATATTCATAGATTTTACTGGCTTGATGGTGCCTGCCAGAAACACAGGCACAGGCAACAAGATGACTAAAATTCATCTCCAAAGAACACTTTGGCCAAGGCCAAAGAAAATCTTCCTTTCCCTTTGCAACACTCCCCATTATCCTTCCTTCCCATCACCATAGCAATCCCATGACAGTTAAGGGAAACATGATCAGAAGGAACAATCCTGCCAATGAATTATTTGCTTCCAATTTGGGATTTATTCTCAGCCATGGGCTCTAGCCAATAATCTTGAGCTTTGTTTTTTGGGCTCTTGACATCTTAAAAAGCACAACACTCATCCCAGGACCATGGACAGGTCCCAGAAGGGTATGTACTCTCCCAGCTGCCTTGGCCCTGAAGATGGCTTGGATATCCACCTGCCCTCCCTCAGCCCAGCATCAACTGCAAAGATGAGAACTAGACCTATGTAAATCCTACACAGCAACTAAGTGAAAATTCCCCCAATTAACTGGGACCCTAGTTATCAGAAGATTGAGAAATCTGGAGTATTAGAGGACAACCTCAATACTTAAACCCTGCAGTTTGATTATATGGTTAAACGAAGAAATATTAGCCAAGACAGATTCCAGCTCCTTAAGCAGGGTACCCAATGCAACTCCCCCGCTTTTGAAAAAGGACCCCACTTTAAGCCTCCCTAACAAACTCCATATCCCTCTCTTCTCTCTGCTAGGTTTGCCACTAGCTTTGCATACTATGGGCTGGTCATGGACCTGCAGGGCTTTGGAGTCAGCATCTACCTAATCCAGGTGATCTTTGGTGCTGTGGACCTACCTGCCAAGCTTGTGGGCTTCCTTGTCATCAACTCCCTGGGTCGCCGGCCTGCCCAGATGGCCGCACTGCTGCTGGCAGGCATCTGCATCCTGCTCAATGGGGTGGTACCCCAGGGTGAGCACCCAAGAGCACCTTGGCCCCTTCTCCTCAGTCCCATCCCCACATATAACCCAACCTCTCAGAAGGGAGGGGGCCAATTCCTCCTAGCCTCCACTCCCAGGCTCCAGCTATCCCTCCTTCTTTCTCTCTAGACCAGTCCGTTATCCGAACCTCTCTTGCTGTGCTGGGGAAGGGTTGTCTGGCTGCCTCCTTCAACTGCATCTTCCTGTACACTGGGGAACTGTATCCCACAATGATCCGGTGAGTGGGAGGCTAACAGGAGAATGACAGCCTTTTCTTGGAGAGGCTGTTCTCCAAGAGGAGAAAGATTTCTCCTGTGCACAGGTCGGACCCCAGAGCTAAATCAAGTACATCCCAGCCCAAAGGCCCCTCCCAACACTCACCATTGCAAGGCACATCGTAGCCACTCAGTACACACCTCATGGCCTAGCTAACACAGGTGTTACTGTCCTCTAAGCCCTTACTAGACCCTAGAAGAAGATCTCAAAAGGAACCACCAACTGGGGCAGGGTAAGGAACCAAGAAGGCACATTTCAGAGGCAACAAATTGAAGTCCTCCCTTAATCTCCAAAACACAAATTAGAAGCTGCCACCAAACCTACATTCCATCTATAAACCAAGTGATACATCTGAAAGCAAAGACCACAAACGTGAAAGCAATTTCCTATCTCAGGATTCACTCCTGATAATATCCCAGCAGTAGGAATAAATATAGTATTGCTCATTTGAGTCCTAAGATGGGGGGGCAGTATTTTTGCATTAAGAAACAAGAACGGGGGCCGGGCACGGTGGCTCATGCCTATAATCCCAACACTTTGGGAGGCCGAGGCAGGCAGATCACGAGGTCAAGAGATCGAGACCATCCTGGCCAACCAACATGGTGAAACTCCATCTCTACTAAAAATACAAAAATTAGCTGGGCGTAGTGGTGCACACTTGTAGTCCCAGCTACTTGGGAGGCTGAGGCAGGAGAATCGCTTCATCCCAGGAGGTGGAGGTTGCAGTAAGCTGAGATTGTGCCACTGCACTCCAGCCCCAGCAACAGAGCGAGACTCCATTTCAAAAAAGAAAAGAAAAGAAAAGAAACAAGAATGGGATGCAAGATTTACATGAGATGTCAAAGAAATGTCAGGCTTCCCTGGGCTACTTGGAGTGGGCCTGTAAAGTCTGCAGAGTGGAACCCTGAGGGTCATGGTCCTGTGCCCTTATCCGATTTCAGATGAAAGAGCAATAATCCGAAGCACTCACTATGTACCAGGCAGTGTCTTAAACTTTTCACAAACATTAATTCATTTAATCTGCATAACAAGCCATTGTGGTAGGCACTATCATTATTCCCATTTACAAACATGAAAGCTGAGGCAAAGAGAGGTTAAGTGACTTCTCCAAGATCACACAGCTAACAGATGGTGAAGCATGCATTTGAACCCCAAGCAGTATGTCTCCTGAGTCAATGTTTTTAACCTCTTCTGTCATGAATAATGTTCTTAACATGCAGATTCCAGCTCCCTCCCACTAGGGATTCTAATCCAATAGGTGTATGTTGGCTGGTTGCAACTATAACACAATTCCTCCAGGTGATCTGAGAACCATAGTGTAACACAACTGAATCATTTGACAGCAGAAACTGAAGCCCAGGGAGGGAAAGGGGCTTGCCCAAAGTCACACAGCAAGTTAAGGGCAGAGGCAAAATTCAATCTTAAGTCTCCTTATTCTTTGGCCAGAACCCTTTCCAATTTCTCTTTTGAAAAAGATCACCAACAGCTGTGGTGGGGGAGGACCATTTGAGCCCACGAGTTTAAGACCAGCCCTGGCAATGTAGAGACCCTATCTCTACCAAAAAAAAAAAAAAAAAAAAATCGCCAAATTGGTTTGCTAATTAAATGGGGAACAGAGGAGGTACTGGGAGTGTCCTGGGGGCTGAGCCTGAGCTGCCACCCTCCAGATGGGACCAGAGCCTGGGCATTCATGCCAGAACTCTAACCAACACCCATCCGCTGCGGGCCCTGCAGGCAGACAGGCTTGGGAATGGGTAGCACCATGGCCCGAGTGGGCAGCATCGTGAGCCCACTGGTGAGCATGACCACCGAGCTCTACCCCTCCGTGCCTCTCTTCATCTACGGTGCTGTTCCCGTGGCCGCCAGCGCTGTCACTGTCCTCCTGCCAGAGACCCTGGGCCAGCCACTGCCAGACACGGTGCAGGACCTGGAGAGCAGGTGGGCCCCCACCCAGAAAGGAGCAGGGATCTATCCCAGGTCACACATGCAGGGCGAGGTGGCATGGAGACTCAAGTCCAGGCGTCCTCTTCTAGCCCAAAGCTCTGTGTCCCTTTGTCCCCAATTGCCTGAGCTTCTCCTAGAATCCTTCCTGGGGATCCCAGCTCCGGGGAGCAGTAGGCATTGGGGGCAGAGAGCAGGTGGCCAGGCACAGCTGAGTGGAGACCCCACAGGAGCCCCCATCTCCTGGCCCTGGCCTGGAGGCTACGTACCCAGAGTGCCATTCTTCTGCCCCCTGCAGGAAAGGGAAACAGACGCCACAGCAACAAGAGCACCAGAAGTATATGGTCCCGCTGCAGGCCTCAGCACAAGAGAAGAATGGACTCTGAGGACTGAGAAGGGGCCTTACAGAACCCTAAAGGGAGGGAAGGTCCTACAGGTCTCGGGCCACCCACACAAGGAGGAGGAAGAGGAAATGGTGACCCAAGTCTGGGGGCTGTGGTTCAGGAAAGCACCTTCCCAGGGGTCCACCTCCCTTTATAATCCCCACCAAAACCACATCATTAAAAGGTTTGACTGCACACCATCTCTCCATGTCTCTCTTGTCTCAAATGGAATGGCCACTCCATTTTCGTCAGCTTCCAGCCCCGGAGGCCATACAGTCCCCTCCCACCCACTCCATCCCCAGGATTTTCCAAGCCATCCTAGACAATTAGAAAAGACTCTTGCCTTTGTGCCTCTGTATCTCTCCTTTCCTCCCTCTTCCCTCCCCCATCCTCTAACCTATTCAAATATTCCTGTGAGGTTTAGCTAAATATCTAATGCTCCTCCCCTCCCTGTCAGGCTAGAAATTGACAAGAGCTGAAATGACTGGCTGAAATGAAAGCAGCCAATCAGAGGCTTTGTTTCAAGCTCCTCCCCCTCTGTGACAGCAGGTGGGAACCTCTGACAGCAAAGCAGAAGAAAAAGGACAACAGCTGGCCAGGTGTGGTGGCTCACACCTGTAATCCTAGCATGTTGGGAGGCCGAGGTGGGTGGATCACTTGAACCCAGGAGTTCAAGACCAGCCTGGACAACATAGCGAGACCCTGCCTCTATTAAAAAAAAAAAAAAAAGACAACAGCTGTGACTTCAGGCAGTTGGCCCCTCTAGCAGCATGGTCAGGATGATGGAATCTTTAGATTCCAACAGGGTCTGGACTCAAAGCCCACTCTAGATTAGCCTGCTAGCTAACCTAATCCTGCCTGCTGCACTACCTGAGCTCTCTTGGTTGCTCTGCCTCCTGTGGGCTCTGGGCTGGTGGAGGGAAGAGAAGAGGGAAGGGGTTGTGGGGAATGCTAACTATGTGCCAGGCACTGTCCTAAACCATTTGCCTATATTAACTCATTTACTCCTCCCAGCAACCCTTGGAGATTACTACAATTATTCCCTATTTTACAGACAAGAAAATCAAGACACAGAGACGTTAAGTAACCTGTCCAGTTCATACAGCTGGTACATTGTGGAGTCAGGATTAGAATCCAGACAATCTGGCACCAGGATGTGTGCGCCTGACCCCTCTGCTGCCAGGAGCTGTGAGGCACTGAAACTTTAGCCTCTTTCACCCCCGGGACCCTTCTCCTCCTTCCTTCTGGGCTGAAAAGGACGAATAGGGGAAGAAGGGAGATGATCATGGGAGGAACCATGTGAAATGAGTTAGGATAAGGCAATTTAAGGGTTACAGTCAGGAAAAGACCAGGATGTCCAGCATCTGTGTCCTCAAAGGAGCTCACTTCAGGGAAGCCTGGGGCAGCCCAAGAAAGGCAGCCTTATGCGCACCTACAGGCGGCAGGAGTGAGGCCTGCCACGCCCTGCCATAAATGCCCACTGGCACTCTGCCTGGAACCCTATCCCCAGTAGCCAGTTTATCCCCGGGGGAAAGTCCGCATTCCTTGAGCTGTACACACTGCCTTGCAGGTAGGACCCCGGGGGCTCGGGTTGAGTTAGGGCAACCTGGAAAGAGGGGTTGGCCTGAAGATCCCCTGAAAAAAAACCACACAGCCCAGGGGGAGCTCCTAGCAATTCAGACAACAGGACTCTCAGGGCAAATCTGGGCACAGCAGAAATCACCACAACCCACCTCACCTCCTGGAACATCTGGAGCCTTGGTGTTCCCCCTTGGTGCTGAAACTCCTCATGCTCCCATTGGTTGCTTGAGGGTCACCAGCCCCACTCATCCTGCAGTTTCTCAGGCAGCACTGCCCTCATGACTGACCCTCATGGGGCATCTGGACTGAGACTGGGAGACGAGACACGTGGATTTAGCCCTGCTTCTGCAGATCCGGGGTTTTGAGACCAGTGACTTGGCCTACTACTGGCTCCAGACCCTGCCAGCAACTCTGACATGCCCTGGTTCCTCCTGCAAGTCTCTCATCTCTGCTCATATCACCTGGTATCTGCAGATGCCTCAGCAAGGCTGCCCAGAGCCAGCCGTAGCCTGCCTCAGCTGCACCCCAACTGGTACAAGTCCTGGGTGCTGATTCAGCCAGCTCAGACCATGCACACAGAATCCATTCTCCCAGCTCCTGGCCGGGGACTTCCTATACTCATCCTGTGTGCTTGACAAAAGAGAACCCTAAACCATAAACCTTCCTCCCACTTCTAAGTCACCAGTAAGTGACTTCTGACTTTGCCTCCCCAAGGAGTCAGCCCCAAACACAGGCTCAGATCCTATCCTCTAGCCTTGGCCCTGAAGCTGAGTTAGGACACTGTCATGCCCCACCATAGTGACCTCAGATGCTCTCCCCATTTTTTTCTTTTTTTTCCTGAGACAGTATCTTTCTCTGTTGCCCAGGCTGGAGTGCAGTGACATGATCTCAGCTCACTGCAACCTCCGCCTCCTGGTTTCAAGCGATTCTCACTGCAATGTCAGCCTCCCAAGTAACTCAGATTACAGGCACACACCACCACACCTGCCTAATTTTTCTATTTTTAGTAGGGACAGGGTTTCACCATGTTAGCCAGGCTGGTCTTGAACTCCTGACCTCAAGTGATCCGTTTCGCCTCAGCCTCCCAAAGTGCTGAGATTACAGGTATGAGCCACCGCGCCTGGCCTATCTCCAGTTTTGACCATAGGTCCTATCCTCAGTCAGCCTGGCAGGGCCTTGTAGCCACCCTCAGTTTCCTGACCAGGATGGCACACTCAGGAGGATCCTCAACTGCCTGGTCCTGTAGAGTGCTCACCAGAAGCCACATTCTCAGGGTTCCATGCTATCATCCCAGGTCCCACCTTGACAGCCCCAGTTTCACACCACTCCAAGCCCCTCCCTTAGGCTCTTCTTTCCCCTTTCCCAGGAGTTTGCATGACCCATTTGGGTCATGTATAGAGCAGATGCCCAAATAGCTAAATTTCATATCATGTGGGAGGCTGAATAATGACCCCCAATATGCCCACATCCTAATCTCTGGAACCTGTGAGTATGTTACCTTACATGGTAAAAGGGGTTTTGCAGTTCTGATTAAATTAACGATTTTGAGATCGGGGGTATGTTATCCTGGATTATCTGGGTGGACCCGACGTGGTCACAACAGTACTTATAAGAGAAAGGCAGGCGATCAGAGTGGGTAGTAGTTGAGACAACAGAAGCAAGAGTGTGCAGTGAAGCAAGAAGGGACCAAAAAGAATTTTCAAAAAACACATTCAAGTCAAAACAGAGACCATAAACCTCAACTCATTCAATAACTTATCATTCAAACCACTAAGTAAACGCATATGGTGATGTGTAAAAAAAAAAAAAAAAAAAAAAAAAAAAAAGAAGGAACCACCAGCCAAAGAATGCAAATGGCCTCTAAAAGGCAAGGAAATGGATTCTCCCCTAAAGCCTGCAGCAGAAACGCAGCTGGGTTGACATATTGATTTTCTTTTCTTTTTTTTTTTTTTTTTTTGAGGTGGAGTCTTGCTGTGTCACCCAGACTGGAGTGCACGGGCATGATCTCAGCTCACTGCAACTTCCACCTCCTGGGTTCAAGCGACTCTCCTGCCTCAGCCTCCCGAGTAGCTGGGATTACAGGCATGTATCACCACGCCCAGCTACTTTTTGTATTTTTTGTAGAGATGGGGTTTCGCCATGTTGGCCAGGCTGCCTCCCGAGTTCAAGTGATTCTCCCACCTCAGCCTCCCAAATAGCTGGGACTACAAGAGTACACCATCACGCCCCGCTAATTTTTGCATTTTTAGTAGGGACAGGGTTTCACCATGTTGGCCAGGCTGGTCTCAAACTCCTGACCTCAGGTGATCCGCCTGCCTTGCCCTCCCAAAGTGCGAGAATTACAGGCGTAAGCTACTACGCCCCGCCGACATATTGATTTTAGACATCTGGCCTCCAGAATTATAAGAGAACAAATCTATACTGTTTTAAGCCACTAAATTTGTGGCAGTTTGTTAACAACAGCAATATGAAACTGATATGCATCCCTTGTTCCTAGATTCCTCCAGGGAGGCCCCTAGAGAGTTTCTTTTTCCCATGCACCACAATTTTTGTAGGGATGGGATGTAATGTCTGGATCATCATAGGCCTCACCTCTCCCTATTGTCTTATAGCTTGTCAGATTCACAGAGTTTAAATTAGTCACTAGCCCTTGTAGACACTTAAGTTTGGGACTCCTACACTTCCCTGTGCTACCCTCCCACCACTACCATTCCTTATGTTTAAAAACTGTGGAAGGAAAATTGTGTCATAGGTGCAGGAAACACAATGAAAACACTGACCGGGTAGACTCCACTGCCCCACTGCACCTCCTCTGTCAAGAAAATCATTTGGATGTTCTCTGAGATGTGACTGTCTCCATGTGGTTCATGTCATAGCCATAGAACAGTCTACTGCAAAAATGCTGTAGTAATGGCCGGGTGTGGTGGCTCACGCCTGTAATCCCAGCACTTTGGGAGGTTGAGGCAGGCGAATCACCTGAGGTCAGGAGTTCAAGACCAGCCTGGCTAACATGGCAAAACCCCATCTGTACTAAAAGTACAAAAATTAGCCGGGCGTGATGGCAGGCACCTGTAATCCCAGCTACTCAGGAGGTGGAGGCAGGGAAAGCTTCAACCCGGGATATGAAGGTTGCAGTGAGCCGAGATTGCACCACTGCACTCCAGCCTGGGCGACAAGAGCAAGACTCAGTCTCAAAAAAAAAAAAAAAAAAATGCAGTAATAAGCTAGATGAACTTGAGGCTCAACTTCCCTGACCCATTCTAGTGAGGTCTGCTCCTCCTGAAACCCTCCCCCAAGAGAATCCTGCACTTCAGTAGCAACAGCAAGTGCCATGTAAACCACACCCATAGAAGAGACCAAGCAGCCTATAAGGGCTGAATGTAGGGTTTAGATGTAAGTGGCAGACAACGTTGAGTCTGGATGGATGTCCAGAACTGTGGCAGCCATCTTGTAACCCAGAAGGAAACCAAAGCATGGACTAAGGCAACCAATGAGGATAATATAATGGAAAGATGGAACTAATCTGGGTGTTTGATGATTTAACCCCACCGATTTAATCAATACTGGCACCACCTACCTCTACTCTGATTGTTAAGGGTAACAATTTAAATTTAAGTCCTCCTTATACTTTAAGCCAGTGTGAGTTCGTTTTTCTGTGATTTGCAGTCAAAGATATCTTATATTTTTACAGCTTTATTGAAATACAACAGACAGACAGTTGCTCAGGTGGTGGTGGTGGTGGTGGTATTGTTGAGACAGGCTCTTGCTCTTGGCCCCAGGCTGGAGTGCAGTGGTGCAATCACAGCTTACTGCAGCCTCAACCTTCTGGGCTCAAGCAATTCTCCTGAATAGCTGGGACTACAGGCAAGGGCCACCACTCC
Source organism: Macaca nemestrina (assembly GCF_043159975.1). Classification (NCBI taxonomy): domain Eukaryota; kingdom Metazoa; phylum Chordata; class Mammalia; order Primates; family Cercopithecidae; genus Macaca; species Macaca nemestrina. Next base: position 11,096,872 of record NC_092136.1, read on the forward strand.
TAGATAATGTTTGTATTTTTTTTTTTGAAGAGACACAGTCTCGCTACAATGCCCATGCTGAGTTGCTCATATTTACAGTGTAAAAGTGGATGCATTTCGACACATGCATGAAACCATCACTACAATCAAGACAATGAACATATCCATCACCACCAAAAGTTTTCTCATGCTCCTTCTTCGTGTGGACATAGGTTTCTACTTCTCTTGAACCAGATTCTCTTCCCCAGATTAGTTTCATCTTTCCATTATATTATCCTCAGATATCAAGGAGTGGAATGGCTGAGTAGTATGTAAGGTGTAAGTTTAGCATTTTTTTTTTTTCGAGACGGAGTCTTGCTCTGTCGCCCAGGCTGGAGAGCAGTGGCGCAATCTCGGCTCACTGCAGACTCTGCCTCCCAGGTTGACACCATTTTCCTGCCTCAGCCTCCCAAGTAGCTGGGACTACAGGCACCCGCCCCACCCAGGTAGTTTTTTTGGGGGGTTTTGTTTGTTTGTTGTATTTTTAGTAGAGATGGGGTTTCATCATGTTGGCCAGGCTTGTCTCAAACTCCTGACCTAGTGATCTGCCTGCCTCAGCAGATCCCAAATCCCAAAGAGCTGGGATTATAGGCATGAGCCACTGAGTCCAGCCATATGTTTAACTTTTTAAGAAATAGCCAAACAGCCGGATGTGGTGGCTCACATCTGTAACCCCAATAACTCAAGAGGCTGAGGCAGGAGGACCCCTTGACCCCAAGAGTTCAAGACCAGCCTGGACAATATACCAAGACCCTGTCTCTAAAAAATAAAAATAAATTAATAATTTTAAACCATGTTTTTAGTAGAGACAGGGTCTTGCCATGTTACCCAGGCTGATCTCAAACTCCTGGCCCCAAGTGCTGGGATTATAGTCATGAGTTGTCACACCAGCCAAAATTTTACAAAAGAAATAGCCAAACAATTTTCTTAACATTTTATATTCCCACCAGCAGTATATGAGAGATCCAGTTGTTCCACATCTTTGCCAAAACTTGTATGATTGCTTTTGTTGTTGTTGTTGTTGTTGTTGTTGTTGTTTGAGATGGAGTCTCTCTCTGTAGCCCAAGCTGGAGTGTAGTAGTGTGATCTCTGCTTACTGCAACCTCCACCTCCTGGATTCAAGCAATTCTCCTGCCTCAGCCTCCTAAGTAGCTGGGATTACAGGTGCACACCACCACACCCAGCTAATTTTTTTGTATTTTTAGTAGAGATGGGGTTTTACCATGTTGGCTAGGCTGATCTGGAACTTCTGACCTCAAGTGATCCACTCGCCTCGGCCTCTCAAAGTGCTGGGATTACAGGCATGAGTCACCATGTCTGGTCTGATTGCTGTTTTTAATTTAAGCCATTCTAGTTAATGTGTACTGGTATCTTATTGTAGTTTTAATTTACATTTCTCTGAAGACTAATGATCTAAAGCAACTGTTCACGTGCTTATTTCTGTCTAGACCTCTTCTTTGGTGAGGTGTCTATTAAAAAATTTGCACATTTTTAAATTTTGATTGTTTCATATTGTTGAGTTGGAAACTTTTTATATATTTCAAAAACAAGCCCCTTGCCAGATATGTTTTGCAAATGTTTTCTCCATGTTTACAGCTTGCCTTTTCAGTTTTATAACAGTGACTTCTGAAGAACAAAAGTTTTTCAACTGTGATGAAGTCCAGTTTGCTGATTTTATAGTTAATGCTTTTTATGTCTTTTTTTTTTAATCTTTGCCAAACCCAAGGCCACTAAATTTTTCTCCTTTTTTTAATAGAAGTTTTATAGTTTTAACTTTTATATTTAGGTCTATGATCCAATTTATTTTTGTAAATGATGTGAGGTATACAGATTGTGGTTCATTGCTTTTTGCGTATGGATATCCAATTGTTCCAGCACCATTTGTTGAAAGATTTTCTTTTCCTCATTGAATTATCTAAACATCTTGGTTGGAGATCAATTGGCTACATAGGTGTGGTTCTATTTCTGGACTCTATTTTGTTCCATTGATCTATTTGTCTTTACATAAATCCCACACTGTCATAATTTTTTTTTTTTTTTTTTTTTTTTTTTTTTTTTTTTTGAGACAGAGTCTCGCTCTGCCGCCCAGGCTGGAGTGCAGTGGTGTGATCTTGGCTCACTGCAAGCTCCGTCTCCCGGGTTCACGCCATTCTCCTGCCTCAGCCTCCCGAGTAGCTGGGACTACAGGCGCCCGCCACCTCGCCCGGCTAGTTTTTTTGTATTTTTTAGTAGAGACGGGGTTTCACTGTGTCAGCCAGGATGGTCTCGATCTCCTGACCTCGTGATCCGCCCGTCTCGGCCTCCCAAAGTGCTGGGATTACAGGCTTGAGCCACCGCGCCCGGCCCACACTGTCATAATTGATGCAACTTTGTAATTAGCCTTGAACATAGTATAGATTCTCTAACTTTGTTCAACTTTTTCAAAGTTGTTTTGGCTAGTCTACATGCTTTGCATTTCCATATAAATTTTAAAATCAACTTGTACATTTCTACCAAGAAAACTTCTATGATTTTTATTTGTATTATGTTGAATCATAAATCATCTTGGGAAAAACTGACATCTTAATAATATCGAGTATCCCAATCCATGATATAGTTCTCCATTTATGTAGGTCTTCACAATGATGGTTTGTATTTTCATTGCATAGGTTTTGTACATCTTTTGTCAAATTTATCCCTACAGATTTCATATTTTTAATACTATGTTGAAAGAAAAACTTCTGACAAAATAAATGTAACAGATTTTATTGGAGCATTAAAGCATTAATGAATTGGGCAGCACTTGAAATCAGAAGAGGTTCATGTAGCTGCACTTAAGCACTACAAGCAGATCTTCATAGTCTGAACACAGAAGTAAAGAAAAAAGAAATAACTTAATTGGCTGTAGGTAGGCATTTGTTTTGTTTTGTTTTGTTTTCTTTGTAGAGACAGGGTTTCACCATCTTGACCAGGCTGGTCTCGAGCCCCTGGCTTCAAGTGACTCCCCCACCTTGGCCTCCCAAAGTGCTGGGATTACAGGCATGAATCATGCTCAGCCACTATTTGTCTTATTTGGGTACCATCTGGTGGAAAGTTCCTAGTTATATAACTAAAGACTAACCGGCTATTTGTGATTGGCTGAAGCTTGGTATCTGTTTTGGTTTTGGTTTTTCAAAATTAATTAGTTACAAAGAATGCCTCTAGGTTAAGTTTCAGTTTGCTTGTGTAAGGGTTTCTGGATACAGAAACAATTCCAGGCTAATAACTTCCTGCTTATTTTGCTTTAACAGTTATTATGAATGGTATTCTTATTTCAATTACCAATTGTTTGTTGCTAGTATATAGAAATACCACTGGTTTTTAATATATCCTACTTGCATCCTGAAAACTCACTCAAATCATTTATTAGTCCCAATAGCTTTTTTGTAGATTCCTCAGGATTTCTGGTACAATCATGCTATTTGCAAATAAAGGTATATTTCCTTTTTTCTTCCTTTCTGGAATTCTTTCATTTCTTTTTGTTGCATTATTACATTGCCTAGAATCTCCAGTACACTGTTAAATAGAAGTGGTGAGAGTGAATACCTTTGTCTCTGAACTTAGGGGAAAAACATTGTCTTTCACAATTTAGTATAATGTTACCTATATTTTTTCCATAGTTGTCCTTTATCAATTATTTTTTGGGATGGGATCCTCCCATGTTGCCCAGGCTGATCTTGAAATCCTGGGCTCAAGGGATCCTCTTTCCTCAGCCTCCTGAGTAGATGGGACTACAGGCATGTACCACCACACCCAGCTTATCTATTTTGAGAAGTTCCCTTTATGCCTAGTTTGCTGAGAAGTTTTATCATGAATGAATATTGAGTGTTATCAAATGTTCTTTCTGCATCTACTGAGATGATTATATGGTTTTTCTTTTTTTAGTCTATTAGTATGGTGAATTATATTAACTGATTTTTTTTTTAATGTTAAACAAATCTTGCATTTCTGGAATAAACCCCACTTGGTCAAGATATATTATCCTTTTTATATGTTTTTGTTAAATTTGATAAAATGATATTAAGAATTTTACATCTATTCCAGCACTTTGGGAGGCCGAAAAGGGCGGATCACGAGGTCAGGAGATCGAGACCATCCTGGCTAACACGGTGAAACCCTGTTTCTACTTAAAAAAAGAAATACAAAAAACTAGCCGGGCGAGGTGGCGGGCACCTGTAGTCCCAGCTACTCAGGAGGCTGAGGCAGGAGAATGGCATGAACCCAGGAGGCGGAGCTTGCAGTGAGCTGAGATCCAGCCACTGCACTCCAGCCTGGGCGACAGAGCGAGACTCCATCTCAAAAAAAAAAAAAAAAAAGAATTTTACATCTATATTCATGAGAGATACCTGTCTCTAGTTTCCCTTTTTGTAATGTTTTGTCTGGTTTTAGTGTCAGGGTAATTTTGGCCTCATAGAATGAGTTGTGAAGTATTCCCTACTTTTCACCTTTCTGTAGGTGTTTGTGTTGAGTTGGTATTATTTCTTCCTTAAATGTTTGACAGAATTAATCAGTTAAGTCATCTGTTCCTGGAATCTTCTTTGTGGGGTGGTTTTTAAGTACAAATTTAATTTCATTTAACATTTCTTGCAGTGCAGGTCTGTCGCTGCTGTTTTTTTTCAACTTTTGTATGCCTGAAAAGGCATTGATTCTATTATCATTTTTGAAAGATATTTTTGCTGGCAGAGAGCTTTAGGTTGACAGATTTTCTCTTTCAGCTTTTAAAGGTATTTCTCCATTGTCTTCTGGCTTACATCATTTTTGACAAGAAATCTGCTGCTATTCTTCTACGTTTTGCTTTATATTAACGTGTCTTTTTTTCCTCCAGCTGTTTGCAAGCAAGATTTTCTCTTTATCCCTGGTTCTAAGCATTTGATTATGAAGCACCTTGTAGTTTTTATAATATTATCATATCAGAGTTAATTTACCTTCTTGGATCTGGGATCTACAGTTTTTATTTTGAACTATTTTGTTTGTTTGTTTGTTTCCTTGAGACAGCGTCTTCACCAGGCTGGAGTACAGAGGCGTAATCATGGCTCACTGCAACCTCCGCCTCCTAGGTTCAAGCGATTCTCCTGCCTCAGCTTCCCAAGTAGCTGGGACTATAGGCATGCACCACCACACCCAGCTAATTTTTGTATTTTTTGGTAGAGACGGCTTTCACTATATATTGGCCAGGCTAGTCTCAAACTCCTGGCCTCAGGTAATCTGCCCTCCTCAGCCTCCCAAAGTACTGGGATTACAGGCATAAGCCACCACACCCGGCCTATTTTGAACTTTTTTCTGGGTCACAGTAAGTTACTTTTCAAGGCTTGCTTTTAGGCTTTGTGAGGTGAGAGCAGAGATGCTGCTAATTTTTCCTCTCAAGTGATCTTTCTGAGTTTGCTATGCCAGTGCCCTGAATACTATGAGTTTTGTCATCACTGTGGCTGGTGGGAAGATAAACTGTTCCTGGCCTGTGTGAACCCTGAGAATCATCTAGGTTCTTGCACCAAATGTATGCATCAACCAATACTCACCTGGGCCGGGCGCGGTGGCTCAAGCTTGTAATCCCAGCACTTTGGGAGGCCGAGACGGGCGGATCACGAGGTCAGGAGATCGAGACCATCCTGGCGAACACGGTGAAACCCTGTCTCTACTAAAAAATACAAAAAACTAGCCGGGCGAGGTGGCGGGCGCCTGTAGTCCCAGCTACTCGGGAGGCTGAGGCAGGAGAATGGCGTAAACCCGGGAGGCGGAGCTTGCAGTGAGCCGAGATCCGGCCACTGCACTCCAGCCTGGGCGACAGAGCGAGACTCCGTCTCAAAAAAAAAAAAAAAAAAAAAAAACCAATACTCACCTGAAGATTCTGTTAATAACAAAAACCACCTACAAATCTCCAGTGCTCTGTGCAGCTTTCTCCTCTCCAGTCCTCTGCTCTGTAAACTCTTGTCACCGGGGTCTCCCCAGACTCCCAACTTTGTTTCCTCAATGCAGGGAGACTTCTGGGCTCTGAGTAGATCCCCTCTCCCTGCTCTGCAGCCTGCAGAGTTTGTCCAGGAAGTAAACTGGTTCGTAAGGCTCATTCTGTTTGTTTCCCTCGCTCAGGAACAACTGTCCTGAACTGCCTATTGTCCAATGTCTAAAAAGAGTTACCATACAAACCTAATGTGTCAGGTTCTTTTATTAAAGGCAGGATAGTATTTACTATTTACTAGTCCCTGTTCCTCCATCTTGGTTGGAAGCAGAATCCTAACAACTGATATATTATTGTAGTCTCACGACTTCTTGCCAAATACATTTCCATAAACAGAAATGATTGAAGACATTAAAGACAATATTTTCTTATTTCTATGCATAGCGTAACAACGGCATTGCAACAGAACTCAAGAAGAAGACATCACTCAGAAATCTTTAACTTGGTTCCGGCTGTCAGAGGCATTCAAACCAGAGCAACACCATCTTTAATAGGGGCTGGGTAAAGTAAGGCTGAGACCTACTGGGTCGCATTCCCAGAAGGTTAGGCATCCTTAATCACAGGATGAGACGAAGTTCGGCAGGATTGGTAGCACAACATACAGGTCATAAAGACCCTGCTGATAAAATAGGATGCAGTAAAGAAGCCCACCGAAACCTACCAAAGCCAAGATGGCAATGTAAGTGACCTCTGGTCATCCTTACTGCCCATTATATGCTAACTAACTATAATGCATTAGGATGCTGAAAGACACTCCCACCAGCACCATCACAGTTTACAAATGCCATGGCAACATCCAGACGGTACCCTAAAAGGTCTAAAAAGGGGAGGAAGCCTCAGTTCTGGGAATTGCCTGCCCCTTTCCTAGAAAACTCATGAATAATCCACTCCTTGTTTAGCATATAATCAAGAAATAACTGTAAAAATAGCCAACCAGTAGCCCTCAGGGCTGCTCTGACTATGGAGTAGCCATTGTTCTGTTTGCTTATTTCCCTAATAAAATTGCTTTCACTTTATCCTATGAACTCACCCGAAATTCTTTCTTATGTAAGGTCCAAGAACCCTCTTTTGGGGTCTGGATCAGGACTCCTTTCCAGTAACACAGCTACGTGGAGGCTGAGGTGACAGGATGGCTTGAGCTCAGGAGGTCAAGGCTTCAGTGAGCCATGATCGTGCCACTGCACTCCAGCCTGGGTGATAGAGTGAGACCCTGCCTCAAAAAAAAAGAAAAAAATGCATCTCTTCTGCACCACATATGGAACCAACTGAGAGACACAGCAGCCAAATACCTTACCATGTGGTCAAACACAATAAAAAACACAAGCTCGCTGAAGGTAAAGAGTGTCCAAAATAAAAGAAGAAGGTAGCTATACATGCCCTGTTCTTTCTCCCAAATTCACCAGATAACCCACTCCTTATTCCATAAGGAAATAAGAAGCCAGAAGAATGGAAGTTTCTCCCTCTACTCGCTACCCAGCATCCCCCTCTAGAGAGGAAGAAAGGCACTTTCAATTATACAAGGAACACTGTTGTTTTAAATGCATTCAGAATGGAAAAGGAAAAGTTCCAGTCATCAGGAAATAACAAACTTTCCCAACAACTCTCCCATTGTAAAAAACTAGAAAACTGGGTCAGGCATGGTGGCTCATGGCTGTAATCCCAGCACTTTAGGAGGCCGAGGCGGGTGGATCATGTGGGCAGGAGTTCGAGACCAGCCTGGCCAACATAGCGAAACCCCGTCTCTACTAAAAATAAAAAATAAAAATAAAAAAATTAGCCGGGTGTGGTGGCAGGAGCCTGCAATCCCAGCTACTTTAGAGGCTAAGCCAAGGAAAATTGCTTGAACCCGGGAGGCGGAGGTTGCAGTGAGCCGGGATCATGCCACTGTACTCCAGTCCAGGCGACAGTGTAAGACTCCATCTCAAAAAAAAAAAAAAAAAAAAAAAAAAGCTAGAAAACTGAAGGAAATGTGGAAAATAATGAGATTCACACATTGGACAACAGGCAGCAGGCAGCGCAGGACTGTAATTTCTGTGAGAAGGCAAACAGATTATTTAAGGCCTACTATTAGGTTGATGCAAAAGTAATTGTGGTTTTTATCATTACTTTTAATTGCAAAACCCGCAATTACTTTTGCATCAACTTTTATCACCCAGGCTTTCTTCCTGGGAGCAACTTCTGGACTGCAGTGTGGAGAGGCAGAACCCAAACAGAGCCAGCAACCTCACTGAGCTGAGGAGAATAAAAGAGAAGTTCAGGATAGCCAAGATTTCTCAGGAGAGGAGAGAGCTGTGCAAACAAATCTGCAGAATATAAAAAGTACTCCTACAACTCAATAAAAAGAAGTCAAACACCCCAATTCAAACACAGGCAAAAAAAATTACACATACGCTTCACCATGGTAGATATATGAAGAGCCAATAAGCACATGAAAAAATGCTCAACATCATTAGTCATCAGGAAAATGCAAGTTAGACCACAATGAGATGTCTCTTCATATTCATATAAATGGCTAAAACGTAAAAGACTGGCCATACCGAGATGTCGACAAGAATGTGGAATAACTGGAATTCTCATCCATTGCTGGTAGAAATGTAAAATTTGGAAACACTTTGAAAAACAACTTGACAGTTTCTGATAAAGTTAAATATATGACCCAGCACTTCTACTTCTAGGTGTTTACCCAAGAGATATGAAAGTACATGTCCCCTCACTATACACAAATGTTCATGGCAGCTTTCTTTATAAAAGCCAAAAACTGGAAACAACACAAATGTTCATCAACAGGTCAATGAACAAGCAAACTGTGGTTGTACATAAAATGGAATACTATTCAGTATTAAAAAGGAATGGGGCCAGGTGTGGTGGTTCACACCTGTGATCCCAGCACTTTGGGAGGCCAAGGTGGGCAGATCACAAGGTCAAGAGATCGAGACCATCCTGGCCAACATGGTGAAACCCTGTCTCTATTAAAAATACAAAAATTAGCTGGGCGTGGTGGCATGCACCTGTAGTCCCAGCTACTCGGGAGGCCGAGGCAGGAGAATCTCTTGAACCCGGGAGGTGGAGGTTGCAGTGAGCAGAGATCGCGCCACTGCACTCCAGCCTGGCAACAGAGCGAGACTCCGTCTCAAAAAAAAATAGGGAATTAACTACTGGCATCCTACAAGGTGGATGAATCTCAATAACATTTTGCTGAGCAAAAGAAGCCAGACACAAAAGAGGATACACTGTAGGATATCATTCATTTGAAACTCCAGAAAAGACAAATCTATTGCCTAGGGTAGAAGATGAGAATAGGCTGGGATACAGTACTAGGGCATTGCTGTGGTGGGAGAGGCAGGAGATGAAAATGTTCTATATAGTGGTTATGTGGTATAAAAATTTATCAGAGCTGACTGTAATCCCAGCACTTTGGGAGGCCGAGGCAGGTGAATCACCTGAGGTCAGGAGATTGAGACCAGCCTGGCCAACATGGTGGAACCCCGTCTCTACTAAAAATACACAAATTAACCAGGTGTGGTGGTTCACACCTGTAGTACCAGCTACTCAGGAGGCTGAGGCATGAGAATCTCTTGAACCGAGGAGGCGACGTTGCAGTGAGCCAAGATCGCACCAACGCACTCCAGCCTGGGCAACACAACGAGACTCTGTCTTAAAAAAAATTGTCAGAACTTGTAAAAATGTACCCCTAAAATTGATGCATTTTATTGCATATACTAAACCCTAATAAAGTTTTACTCAGGTGCATGAACCATTTGCAAATAACCAGTACTCCCACCTAGGGCCTTGACTCTTGCACTAGATCACAAAGCCGCAGGAACATTTGGGAAATGACACACAACAGCATGTGAGGGTCCAGGGAGGAATGGAAACCTCCAGGGAATACTCCAGTGGAGTCCTAGCCAAACTGTTTCCTGGCCACCCTCAGCTCCTGCCCATTTCTGAGCCAGATTCTCATCAATTCCATGAGCAGCCCATTATCCTTCCAGTGATTTTTCTACAGCTTACATTAGCCACAGTCTGTTTTTGTTGTTTACACCCGACAACCCTGACTAATACAGCCATTCTATCACTCAGCCTAAGAGGCTTCCCTGGCTTCAGTTTCCCTGACTTCAGTTTCCCTGGCTTCAGTTTCCCTGTGCTTCCGGTTTATGGCTTTTTCTTTCTTTTTTTTTTTTTTTTTTTAGTAGAGTGGAGTTTGGCTCTACTTGCCCGGGTTGGAGTGCAGTGGTGTGATCTCGGCTCACTGCAACCTCTGCCTCCTGAGTTCAAGCAATTCTCCTGCCTCAGCCTCCCGAGTAGCTGGGATTACAGGTGCCCGCCACCACGCCCAGCTAATTTTTTGTATTTTTAGTAGAGATGGGGTTTCACTATGTTGGCCAGGCTGGTCTCGAACTCCTGACCTCATGATCCACCCACCTCGGCCTCCCAAAGTGCTGGAATTACAGGTGTGAGCCACCACGCCCAGCCCAGGTTATGGCTCTTATGATGGAAGTATCAGCCAGGACTCTTTCAGTTGTAAGTGACACAAAACTAACTGGCTTAAGCCCCGCCTCCAAAAAAAAAAAAAAAAAAGCAGATTCGTTAGCTTCCATGATTCAGGCACCCAACATCATCATGGATCCAGGTTCTTTTCAACCCTCTCCTCAGCAGGTCAACAATTTCCCTAATGACAGCAAGAGGGCTGCCATGGCTACAGGCATCATCCCCTCACACAGCATCCAAAGGCAGCAAAGGAAATGACTCCTCACATATCTGTTTAGAAGAGCAAGACATCTCTTTTGAAGACCTTTCCCAAAAGCCACCTCCCCCACAATGGGCCTCCTGCCACATTTCTTGGCTAGAATTGTGTTACATTACAGATATAAGTGACAGCCTTGGGCTGCCATAACAAAATACCACAGGCTGGGTGGCTTAAACAACAGAAATTTATTTTCTCACAGCTCTGGAGGCTGGAAGTCCACAATCAAGCTGTCATTAGGTTTGGTTTCTCCTGAGGCCTCTCTTTGGCTTGCAGATGGCCGCCTTCCCACCACGTCCTCACATGGCCTTTCCTCTGAGCACGTGCCTCCCACCCTGCTGTCCCTCTCTCTTCTTGTAAGGATACCAGTCACCCTGGATGAGGGCCCCACCCCATGATCTCACTTAACCTTCATTACCTCCTTAAAGGTTCTGTTTCCAAATATAGTCACATTGGGGGTTAGGGCTTCAACATATGAATGAGGGGGACAGAATTCAGTCCATCACAGGGGCCAAGATACCAGAACACCTGGATTCGCCTGGGCCCTGTTCACGGCGCAGACCCCAATATGCCCAGACCCTTGAAGAATGTGAAAGCACCGGATGGCTGTTTATCATGTCACATATACTGGTACAATTCTGGAAAGGGGAAAAAGAATGGGAGTGGATTAGAGAGGATGTTCTAACGAGAAAAGAGACCCTGCCGACACAAACCTCTAACAAAGACTTCCTCCTGCAAGTGAAGGCTGAGCTGTGGCCTGGCCCTCGACTAGGGCTGCAGGCCCAGGCTCCGGGAGCCGCGCAGAGGCGATGCTCGCAGGTTAAGGGATGCCACAGCCCATGCACCACAGCATTTCTACATGGGCTTTTCAGAGCCTCCCCAGTTCAGTCTGGCTCAGAGTGAGGTAGGACCCGGCCCTGAGACAGGAGAGCTCAGCTCAGGCTTCATGCTCACACCATCTTGAGCTCTGCTTCACCCTGGGTGCTTTCCCTTCCTCCCTACCTGGTCCAGTGTGGTGAAGAGGCTCAAACACGTCCCTCCCTCACAGGAGGGTACTTTCCTCCGCCAGAGCCAACTTTACTTGCCCATTTGACTTCCTGGAACAAACAATTGACGTGATGAGTCTTATAATTAAATGTCTGACTCTTGAGTCAGTTTAACTTGGTGCTTCAAAAGAAGTTATAAAAACTACTGGGCTGGGCACGGTGGCTCACACCTGTCATCCCAGCACTTTGGGAGGCCGAGCCAGGTGGATCACCTGAGGTCAGGAGTTCGAGACCAGCCTGGCCAACGTGGTGAAACCCTGTCTTTACTAAGAATACAAAAAGTAGCCAGGCATGGTGGCAGGTACCTGTAATCCCAGCTACTTGGGAGGCTGAGACAGGAGGATCACTTGAACCCAGGAGGCGGAGGTTGCAGTGAGCCGAGATCGCGCCATTGCACTCCTGCACTCCAGCCTAGGCAACAAGAGTGAAACTTCATCTCAAAAAAAAAAAAAAAACCTACTGCTGGCCATTAGGGGGCCTAGGGCTACAGCAGACCCAGGAACTGATGAGTGCAGGAAACAAAGGCAGCCCCTCTCCTCCCCCTCCACTGGAAGAAAGGAAACAGGTTGCTTGATTTGCAGACCCAGCCCCCAGTCACTTGACCAGGCCTAGTTCCATGGCCTTCAATGACCTCATGCAGCAAATGGGGGGTGTCAGCTACTTCCAGCAGATCCAAGTCCCCCTGGTGGTCCTCCCAGTGTTCCTCCTGTGTTTGCACACTACTCTGCAAAACTTCACTGCCACTGCTTCTCCACACCCAACCCCTGCCACCCCCACCTGCCGCCCCCACCCTCAGCAAGGACAGGTGGCTGGAGGCGTGGCTGCCGCAAAACTGGCTGGTGTGGCCTCAGTCCTACCTCCACTTCACCTCCTCTCAGTGGGGACCACCTTTTCCTAACAACACAGAGGCCAACAACACGGGGCCATAGAGCCCTGCACCAATGGCTGGATTTATGACAACAGCACCTTCCCAATGACCACCGTGACTGAAGTGGCCCATTGTCCATTAGTCACAGTTGTGCAAAGAAAAGATGCCCTTGGCTGGGTGTGGTGGCTCACACCTGTAATCCCAGCACTTTGAGAGGCCGAGGCAGGTGGATCAGTTGAGGTCGGGAGTTCGAGACCAGCCTGACCAACATGGAGAAACCTCATCTCTACTAAAAATACAAAATTAGCTGGGTGCGGTGGTGCTGGGCCTTCTGCCCCCTTCCAACCCCTGTGCCCTCATCTTACCATCCCACCTACAGACGCAGACTGTGCAACCTTGACCCAAGTTTGTCTGAATTTGGGAAGACCCTGGAGCTTCGAAGAGTTTTACCCAGCATGGAGCTAGGGAACTTCCTGGCAGAGGAGACATGAAGTCCTCACAGAGAGCTGCTCCCTGCCTCCCAGCCCCTACCAGAGAGAGACACTGCTGCAGGAGTTTAATGTTCTACTTCATTTTCTCAAAATGTCAAAAAACCCTGAGGGATAAGACAATTCCATAAGGTGAAGAGGTGATACAGAGAAAGGGAGAGAGGAAGAGTGCACGTGGTGAGGGCAAAGGGGACATTCCTGAGCAGGGGATTCTGGACTCAGAGTCTTAGAAACAGTTTGCTGACTTCATCTAGAAATAGCTCTTAGCAGCTGGGGCCAGGAGATGGAGAGCAGCCAAGGAACGAAGACGGGAAAGAGAAGATGGTTATGTGTGTGGGGGGGGTCCTTTCATCTCTAGTGATTTAGCGCCCCTCCCCGTAAACATACACACACACGTGCAATTGTAGCCACCCTGGCCTGCTGAGTGGTTCATCAGGCTGCTTTCTGTACTTAGTAGCTGTCACACTCATCATGTTCTTAACATCTGTTCTAGTCAATGGTCTTTTGGTCATAAAGAAGAGAAGCCCCGTCGAATCAGCTCTTGGGAAAAGGGGGCATGACTGCAAGGATACACAGACTACAGGGAATTCAAGAACAGGAAACAAAGTGTGTTCAGGCCTCATGGAAACCGGAACCAGGAACCGGAGCACGAGAGGCATCTCTGTACACTGACTCCATTCCTCTCTCCTACTCAAATCCGTTTCAACCGTGTGCTCTTCTTAAGGGATGACTACCAGTCCCAGCTCTGATTCATTATTTCTCAGATTTAGAACCCAGCAGCAACCAGAACATTTCTGTGTATCTTAATTCACATTCCTAGAACAGGCTCTGATTGGCTTAGTGCCTCATACTGATGCACCAACCCCCCACTCAAGTCAGGTGTCAACACTTTATCTCATCAGTGTACCAAAGAGGAGTGTAGTGGGATTTTGTGGCCCATTGTCCATTAGTCACAGTTGTGCAAAGAAAAGATGCCCTTGGCTGGGTGTGGTGGCTCACACCTGTAATCCCAGCACTTTGAGAGGCCGAGGCAGGTGGATCAGTTGAGGTCGGGAGTTCGAGACCAGCCTGACCAACATGGAGAAACCTCATCTCTACTAAAAATACAAAATTAGCTGGGTGTGGTGGTGCATGCCTGTAATCCCAGCTACTCGGGAAGGGGAAGCAGGAGAATCACTTGAACCCAGGAGGCAGAGGTTGTGGTGAGCCAAGATCGCACCATTGCACTCCAACCTAGGCAACAAGAGGAAACGTACGTCTCAAAAAAAAAAGAAAGAAAAGATTACCTGAGAAGGGCTGCAGTCAGGCATAGCCCCCACAAACCTGCCTCATGCAGCAACTCTCTGAAACTGGTAAAAGTTAAGCAATATTCCTACTAGAAAGACCCAAGACACAGAAGCAGAAGGTAACCAATATGGCTAGTCTTCCTCTGATGCATGTAGGCATCATATGCAATCCCCTCCATGCAGAGTTACGGACACTCTCTTCATTATTTGCTAGCCTCAACCCAAGTTCTGAGATACCTTTGTCCACCCACCTTAACTTGTATGTCATCCTCCCAATTCGGCTTCCCTATTTGCCTTCTTAAACTCTACTCTCTGTGTTCCCAGGCCAACAATACTCCAGGAACTATCAACCCACCTGTTGCTCTTCTGTTCAAAACAGCAGGCAGTTCCATCCAAAAGCCTAGATTCCTTGCTGTCCAGAGAATGTGGGTGAGTGAGCATCTTGGATTTCCTCCTAAATGGAGACTCGGTAGTAATCTCCTTACCATTTTTGGTGTTAGTAACGGACCACATCAGATGCACACAGTTATTTCATCAGGATAACTGTGTACATCTGATGTGGTCAGTGACACTAAATTCCAAATATGTCTATATGTGAAATGCCAGAAATAATCCAATCCTCTTCCAGTAGGCACTGGGGATGGTACCACCGTCCACTACCACATATAGGCATGGGGCACTAAACGGCCTATTTTATGATCACAGCCAAGAAACCTCTTCCTTGGGCCAATAATGTCAAAGCCTATGGCTGCATCAGGAGAACATCTCATTAGGAGGATGGGTAGCTTGCATGCATAACCTAATGTGAAGCTGGATTGTTAAGCGAATGAAATGGCTCATAAGCCAACAGGGGTTACTTAAGAACAAAACATTCAGGCTGGGCACAGTGACTCACGCCTGTAATTCTAGCACTTTGGGAGGCCAAGGCAGGTGAATTGCCTGAGCTCAGGAGTTCCAGACCAACCTGGGCAACACGGTGAAACTCTGTCTCTATTAAAATACAAAAAATTAGCCTGGTGTGGCGGTGTACACCCGTAATCCCAGCTACTTGGGAGGCTGAGGCAGGAGAATCACTCGAACCTGGGAGGCGGAGTTTGCAGTGAGCTGAGATAGTGCCACTGCACTCCAGCCTGGGCGACTATAGCAAGAGTCCATCTCAAAAAAAAAAGAACAAGACATTTTATCGTTTCATTGCAATGAAGACACCCCTGCCCCAAGGCCACATGGCTGTAACTGGTAAGCACAACACAGGTAGGTCACCAAAGAAAGACAAGCCCCAGGATGCCCCTCAGCAGGAACTCCCAAAGACCCCAGTATCCCAAAGGGACACTTCAGCACTCTGAATACAAAGCAAAACTTTAATAAATATAACAAGAAAAACATGTAGGCCATGGGTTTTAATAAAAAGCCTAGCCAGGTGCAATGGCTCACTCACGTAATCCCAGCACTCTGGGAGGTTGAGGTGGGAGGACCGCTTGAACCCAGAAGTTTGAGACCAGCCTGGGCAACATAGTGAGACCCTACTCTATTTTTTAAAAAATTCAATTAGCTGGGAGTGGTGGTTCATGCCTGTAGTCCTAGTTACTAGGGAGGCTGAAGTAGGACTGCTTGAACCCAGGAGTTCAGGGCTGCAGTGAGCTTGTTACTACAGCAACCTCAATTCTTGCCTCCTCAGAAAAATTCGACTGAGGGACATAAGGCAAAAGAGATTGAGGCAAGTTTTAGAGCAGGAGTGAAAGTTTTTTTAAAAGACTTAAAGCAGGAATGAAAAGAAAATAAAATACACTTGGAAGAAGGTCAAGCAGACACCAGCAAGTCAAGTGTCCCATTTGACCTGGGACTTGGGGTTTTATATGCTGGCCTACCTCTGGCGTCTTGCATCTCTTTTCCAGTGGAATGCCCCCAGAAGGTTATACGCCAGTTAAACTCCACCATTTTGCCTCTTAATGCGCATGCTTGACTCACTCACCCAGCTCCTGAGATCTTGTTGAGAAGTCGCCGATCACCAGTTACGGGTGTTTTTAATCTATTGTGAAACTGCCTTTCCCTGGCGACGACTGCGACCAATTATTACGTTAGAGAGGCAGTGTGACAACTGCCTGATCATCACCTGATGGTCGCCTGACATTGCTGGTGGGGTGGGGGGACCCTCTCCTGCCCCGCTCATGCCTGGCTAGCTACCTACAGTAACAAGCTATCATCGTGCCACTGCATTCCAACCTGGGTGACAGAGGCCTCCCATCTCAACAACAGCAGCAACAACGAAACCCTGCCTGATCCCGCCTGTTATTTTCTTTGAGTTAAATATCCTGGGTGATATGGTTTAGCTGTGTCCCCACTCAAATCTCACCTTGAATTGTAATAATCCCCATGTGGCAAGGGCAGGGCCAGGTGCAGATAATTGAATCATGGCGGCAGTTACCCCCATACTTTTTCTCATGGTAGTGAATAAGTCTCCCGAGATCTCATGCCTTTATAAATGGGAGTTCCCCTGCACAAGCTCTCTTGCCTGCTACCATGTAAGACATGGATTTGCTCCTTCTTCACCTTCTGCCATGATTGTGAAGCCTCCCCAGCCATGTGAAACTGTGAGTCCATTAAACCTTTTTCTTTATAAATTACCCCATCTCAAGTATGTCTTTATTAGCAGTGTGAGAACAGACTAATACACTGGGCAATAACTAGCAACATCTATCTGAACCTATATCCATAAGGACTCTTGTTTGCAAGTGGCTGTAATTCAATTCTAGCTAATTTGAGCATAAAGGGGGTGTATAAAGGCTCCCATTACCAAAGTAAAGACGGATAGAGGTGGAGCTGGCTCTAGGGACATTGAGAACCAGGGTCATGTCATCAGAATTCTTGTGTGCTCTCATCTTTGCTTGTCTTTCCATGCCGGGCATGTCTGTTGTGCACAGGATCCTTCATACGGTGGCCACTTGCCATTCTGGGATCACCCCTAATAACCTTGTAACCAGGGAGAAAAAAATAAACGTTTCTGTCTCCCTCCTCCAACTTTGAAATATCCCCCACCTCCAACTTCGAAACACTGATTGGCTAGCCTGAGTCATGTGCCTACACATTAGTCCACTGACTGTAGGGCAGGGGCGTGAGTTATTATGAATGACCCAGCCTAAGTCTCCTGTTCACTCCCACATTGCAGATGGATAACAAGCACCATTTCACCTCTCTGCTTCCTGGTTCCACTGTCATTTGTTTTCTCTTTTCCTCCTTTTCTTTCCTCTGAGGCCAGTCTCATAGCATCTGTCACTGATCACAGCTTTTATCAAGTTAGCAGTACAGGGCTGTCCTGGGCAGTAATTCTCAGTCTCCCTCAAATCCACCCCTGTCTCTTCTTAGGTTTTGGTTCCTGTTAGTGATAAAGCAATTCTCTATACTTGAGGCCCAGGAATACACGGAAATATGAGATCCCCAGGGGTTTCAGGTGTACATGAAGAGAACTCAGATGGTGAAAGCCATTAATAACCCCAAGGTGGTGCAAGCCCCCATGCAACTATTACTTTTGCAGATGAGAAGCACCTTAGAGGAAACCAGAGGCTGACAGATTCTTGCTAAGTATTTTGTATGCATCAGTCAATTGTTAATCTGGACTACACGTAGATTTCATCGTTAGACTGCATATAGATTTTGTTTTCTTTGTACTCCTCTGACTTCTTGCCTCTTTCCTACATTCTCTTGCTTCTTAGCTTCCCATTCCTCAGTTCCTATCCAGGCTGTCCTCATCCCACGCACCATGGTGTGTCCCACAGGCATCTCCACAGCCATATTCCATTCACGTATTTCCATTAAAGTGCTGTCAAGTCAGCTCCCAGTCTTCTTTGATATAACCCCAGAATCTCTTTCAAATAAAAGTTATGTGGCCAGGCAAGGTGGCTCACCCCTGTAATCCCAGAACTTTGGGAGGCCAAAGTGGCCAGATCACCTGAGGTCAGGAGTTTGAGATCAGCCTGGCTAACATGGCGAAACTCCATCTCTACCAAAAATACAAAAATTAGCCAGGCATGGTGGCAAGCGACTGTAATCCCAGCTACTTGGGAGGCTGAGGCAGGAGAATCACTTGAACCAAGGAGACAGAGGTTGCAGTGAGCCAAGACCGCACCACTGCACTCCAGCCTGGGCAACAAGAGTGAAACTCCATCTCAAAGCAGTTATATGAATAAAGTAGGGAAAAAAAGGCCATTCCTGTTTGGAGAAGGTGTTCAAATGCCAGTATCTCAAATTTTACATCATGTGATATTTGCATCCACAAGATACTAAAAATACCACAGTAATAATTACATTCACAAATAAGGATTTCTTGCCACAAAATCAACATTATCAAGTAACTACACCTGAAGGATGAATTCATTTAGATATATAAACACATTTTAGGGCCATTCCCTAATCATTCTGGTCATTCCAGTCCCTTTTCCTTTTTTCTGTTAACAAAAGAAATGACAGTTTAAAAATCCATTCAAAAATCCATATATTTAATACAAAAATGAGTTATTAATTTTAAAGAAAATGCCACAACCATTTGTCATTTTAACTTAATTTTAATGGTACATCCTTCAGCACTATGGATTTTCTACAGGGTATGGAGCTGTTTTACTCCAGTTAGAGAGGAAGTACTTTCAAATCAAGAACATTTTCTTATCTAAATTTAAAAGAACAACAAAATTATTCAAGAAAAAGAAATGGGGGCTGGGTACAGTGGCCCACACCTGTAATCCCAGCACTTTGGGAGGCCGACGCGGGCAGATCACCTGAGGTTGGGAGTTCAAGACCAGCCTGACGAACTTGGAGAAACCCTGTTTTTACTAAAAATACAAAATTAGCCGGGCGTGGTGGCGCATGCCTGGAATCCCAGCTCCTCAGGAGGCTGAGGCAGGAGAATCACTTGAACCAGGGAGGCAGTTGCAGTGAGCCAAGATCACGCCACTGCACTCTAGCCTGGGCAACAAGAGAGAAACTCCATCTCAAAAAAAAAAGAAAAGAAAAAAAAAGAAATGAGCTATCAAGCCATGAAAAACCTTGAAGGAAACTTAAAAGCACATCGCCAAGTGAAAAAAGCCAGTCTGAAAAGGCTATACACTGCATGGGTCCAAGTATGACATTTTGCTTTTTTGTTGTTTTGAGGGGGGCAGGGATTGTTTGTTTTGAGACAGGGTCTCGCTCTGTCCCCCAGGCTGGCATGCAGTAGGATGATAATAGCTCACTGTAACCTCAAACTCCCAGGCTCAAATGATCCTCCCACCTCAGCTTCCCAAGCAGCTAGCACTATGAGCATGCACCACCACACCTGGCTAATTTTTTCTTTTTCGCTTTTTGTAGAGATGCGATCTCACTATGTTGCCCAGGCTGATCTCAAACTCTTGAGGTCAAACCATCCTCCCACCTCAGCCTCCCGAAGTGCTAGGATTACAAATGTGAGCCCCTACACTAGGCCCAGCTATATGACATTCTGGAAAAGGCAAAACTATGGAGACAGTACAAGGGTCAGTGATCACCAGAGTTCAGAGGGGATAAAGAGACAAATAGAGCACAGAGGATTTTGTAGGGCAGTGAAATTACTGTATGATACTGTGAGGGTGGATATATGTCATTACACATTTGTCAAAACATGTAGAATGGGCGGGGTGCGGTGGTTCACACCTGTAATCCCAGCACTTTGGGAGGCCGAAGCGGGCGGATCACAAGGTCAGGAGTTCAAGACCAGCCTGGCCAACAAGGTGAAATCCCGTCTCTACTAAAAATACAAAAATTAGCCAGGCGTGGTGGCACGCACCTGTAATCCCAGCTACTCGGGAGGCTGAAGCAGGAGAATCGCTTGAGCCTGGGAGGCAGAGGTTGTGGTGAGCCAAGATTGTGCCACTGCACTCCAGCCTGGGTGACAGAGCAAGACCCTGTCTCAAAAAAAAAAAAAAAAAAAAAACATATAGAAGGTACAACACCAGGAGTGAACCCTAATGTAAACTCTGGACTTGGAGTTCAATGTAGGTTCATCAGTTGTAACAAATACCACTCTGGTAGTGTTGTTGATAGTGGAGGAGTGTGTGTATGTAGGGACAGGGAATATATGAGAAATCTCTGTACCTTCCAGCCAATTTGGCTGTGAACCTGAAACTGCTCTAAAAAATAAAATCTACTTTAAGAAAGAACAGGCTGGGTGTGGTGGCTCACGCCTGTAATCCCAGCACTTTGGGAGGCTGAGATGGGTGGATCACTTGACACCAGGACTCCAAGACCAGCCTGGCCAACATGGTGAAACCCCATCTCTACTAAAAATACAAATATTCACCAGGCGTGGTGACGTGCACCTGTAGTCTCAGCTACTCAGCAGGCTGAGGCAGGAGAATCGCTTGAACCCAGGAGGCGGAGGTTGCATTGAGCTGAGGTCGTGAGATCATGCCACTGTACTCCAACCTGGGCGACAGAGCAAGACTCTGTCTAAAAAAAAAAAAAGAACAAGAAAATTTACATTATTGGTTTAGTGCCAATTGTTGTTTATTCAGGGTTACAGATAACCAAAACTCTCAAATATGCCTATGCAGAAATGAAAAGTTAATGGAAGGATGCAAGAGTATTTCACAGAACACAGGGTCAGGAACTTGAGCCTAGCTTCATGAATGACTAAGACCACTCAACTTGAATCTCCATCTCTACTGTCTGGTACTAACTGAATCCTGGTCCTGACTTCTCTCCAACTGGATTACTTCATTTTACCCTCCCCTCTCACCACGGCCTCCTCTTCCTCCTCCTCCCTCTCTTCTGTTTTCTACTGTTTTCTCCTTTCACATTGGCCCAAACTTTGGGTCCCACTCCAATGTTGGATGTCCTTATAAATCCCGCTTCTCTGAGTCACATTTCCTTTTCTTTTCTTTTTTTTTTTTTTTTTTTTTTTTTTTGAGATGGAGTCTTGCTTTGTCACCCAGGCTAGAGTGCAGTGGAACAATTTTGGCTCACTGCAACCTCCACCTCCTGGGTTCAAACGATTCTCCTGTCTCAGCCTCCCAAGTAGCTGGGATTACAGGTGCCCACCACCATGTCCAGTTAATTTTTGTATTTTTAGTAGAGATGGGGTTTCGTCATGTTGGCCAGGCCAGTCACTCCTGACCTTAGGTGATCCACCCACCTTGACCTCCTAAAGTGCTGGGATTACAGGAGTGAGCCACAGCGCCCAGCCTATATTTCCAAATTCATAAAATAGACTCTCGTTAGCTCAGTCTAGCCCTGGGGTCAGGTGTCCTCAGTTGTGTTGGGAAGAGACAGCCTCGGAGGTAAAATAAGACTTCAGGAGTCCTGAGGAGAATGAGGGGTTAGTGCTCAGAAAAGGAGAATAGGCTAAGCAGGCACCCCAAAAGCCATCTTTTCCATTTTGTAAAATAACTTGGCCAGGTGCAGTGGCTCACGCCTATAATCCTAACACTTTGGGAGGCCAAGGTGGCTGGATCACTTAAATAATCCAGTTGGAAGTGAGCTGTGGTCCCAGCTACTCAGGAGGTTGAAGTGGGAGGATCACTTGAGCCTGGGAGGCAGAGGTTGCAGTGAGCTGAGATCGCACCACTGCACTCTAGCCTGGGCAACAGAGTCAGACCCTGTCTCAAAAAAAAAAAAGAAAGGAAAAGGAAAGGAAAAGGAAAAGGAAAAGGAAAAGGAAAAGGAAAAGGAAAGGAAAGGAAAGGAAAGGGTAACTTGAATAATTCTCACCAGGAAATAATGAGAAAGATTGGGTAGCAGGGGAGGAAGCCGCTCTTTATGTGCTAATCCCAATGTAAGATCCTCCTCTCCACCAGAAGAGACAGATTATTCTCCCCAGGCCTTGTGTGGGTGCCCATCAATGCCCAGCCAAGCCTGCCTGAGGTCTCCCAAGAAGACAATGGCAATCCTTGGATTAGAACCCAGGACTCCTGGCCAGGTGTGGTGACTCATGCCTGTAACCCCAGCAATTTGGGAGGCTGAGGCAGGTGGATCACTTGAGCTCAAGAATTCCGGACCAGCCTGGCCAACATGATGAAACCCTGTCTCTACTAAAAATACAAAAAAATTAGCTGGACATCGTGGCTCACACCTGTAGTCTGACTAAACCCTTGGGATAAAGCTTAAAAGTGTGATTATCGGGTCAAAAGTCCAAAAAATTGGTAAGACTTTTCACAGATATTTCTGGAGATATTCTACTCTCCAGAAAAGTAAGATTTTGCAAAAGTGTATTAGATACCCTCATTAACACTGAATGTTCTTGCTCTGAGAAGCAGAAAATAGTATGTTGTGTTAATTCACATTTATTCGATTCTGGAAGGAGTTGGACATTTTTTTCACATGATTTTGATCTATTTATAAATCTTTATCCTATAAACTTCCCATTCATATCCCTTACCCATTTTTTCCTTTTTAATGATTTATAAGAATCATCTTTTACATGAATGATATTAACTTATTAGGGGTGGGCATGGTGGTTCATGCCTGTAATCCCAGCACTTTGGGAAGCCAAGGCAGGCAGATCGCCTGATGTCAGAAGTTCAAGACCAGCCTGGCCAACATGGTGAAACCCCATCTCTACTAAAAATACAAAAGTTAGCCAAGTGTGGTGACACACACCTATAGTCCCAGATACTCGGGAGGCTTTGGCACGAAAATCACTTGAACCCAGGAAGTGGAGGTTGCAGTGAGCTGAGATCACACAACTGCACTCCAGCCTGGGCAACAGAGTAAGACTCTGTCTCAAAAAAAAAAGATATTAGCCTATCACCATATGTGATCAATAATTTTTGCATTTTAAAGTGTCTTTTACATTTATTACTTTTTTAAAAATATTACTTTTTTAAAATAATGACCTTCTATTGCTTTATATAATCACATCTATCCATTTTTTTCACATTCAGCTTCTGTGTTTTGGGTTACATTTAGAAAGGCCTTCCTCTCCCCCTAAGTATAAAACTATTCACCTAGATTTTCTTCGAGCACATATGTATTTGTTTGGGCTTTCATGTTGTATTATAGTTTCATCTGAAATTTAGTTTAGCATAGGGTAGGAAGTAGAATCCTATTTTTTTTCTAGATGAGCTAATTGTCCCAAATACATTTAATGAATAGTTCCACCTTCCCTGGCTGGTGTAAAACACCACGCTTATCACATACTATTTCTGGACTATTTCATCTCATTGATTTGTCAGTCTCTTCTGGTGCCAATAGTGTTCAGTTTAATTCTTAATTACAGTGTGGCACATATATGATTGTCTTCTGTGGACAGCTTCTCACTGTGCCCTTCACCAGTGCTGAGGCAGGACACAGAACATGTCACATCTCAGAGCAAAGCTTCCCCACAAAGTGTCACTAAACACTGTTGATTTTTCCAAGACTTCATGGGGAGATAAAGGAGACGTTCACATCACATACCACACAGCATAAAAAACTTAACAGGCATTTCTGTTCTCCCTCAAATCCTTCCTCAGCTAACAGCCATACATGTTTCCTCTCTCTCCCGACTCTTCTCCCATTTAATCTCTGAGGTCTCCTCCACTGTCCTAAAAAATCATGTCTGGCTGTAAACTTGTATAAGTCACTCAGCAAAGCAAAACTCCTGCCATTAAATAAATCTTTACTTCTTAGAATTCATCAGTTCATCAGATCAGTTGTTACTTGAGCATTCCAGTGGGGAGGGATGGACACACACACACATGTACACACATAAAACTTCCCAGTACAATCAACTTACACATGCAAGCAATCATCAAAAGCTGGTCTCTTAGGACAGGGAATTAGGAGGGGAAAAGGGAGACCTATTGCTAAGTAAAAAATATTATTTTTCCCAGATAAATTTTTTGGGGGGGACAGTCTCCCTCTGTCACCCAGGCTGGAGTACAATCAAGCAATCTCAGCTCACTGTAGCCTCCACCTCCCGGACTCAAGTAATTCTCATGTCTCACCCTCCTGAATGGCTGAGATTACAGGCATGTTCCACCATGCCCAGCTAATTTTTCTTTTTGTAGTTTTAGCAGAGACAGGGTTTTGCCATGTTGGCCAGGCTGGTCTTGAACTCCTGGCCTCAAGCAATCCGCCCACCTCAGCCTCCCAAAGTGCTGGGATTACAGGCATTAGCCACCGCACCTGCCCTTTCCCAGATAATTTTTAAATGTTGTCTAATTTCTGGCCAGGCACGGTGGCTCATGCCTGTAATTCCAGCATTTTGGGAGGCCAAGGAAGACAGATCATTTGAGCTCAGGAGTTTGAGACCAGCCTGGCCAGCATGGTGAAACCCTGTCTCTACTAAAAACACAAAAATCAGCCAGGCGTAATGGCATGCACCTGTTAATTCTAACGACTCAGGAGGCTGAGGCAAGAGAATCACTTGAACCTGGGAGGCGGAGGTTGCAGTGAGCTGAGATCGGGCCACTGCACTCCAGCCTGGGTAACAGAGGGAGACGGTCTCAATAAATAAACAAAGAAATAGAATTAAGGGAAGATTTTCTCATCTGCAATTGAAAGATTAAAAACTCCACTCACACACAGCACAGGGCTGATGTAAGGTCTAAAGGAGAGAAGAGATGTGAGAGTAGTTTGCCAGCTGCAGTTGCTATATAGATGTATCTTGGCTCTTCCCCAGAGTACATCCTCTCTGCTCCTGCCCTCAGTCTGTATTCTTCTTCAGCTCCTGCCCCAGGTCTGTAATCGTCTTCAGTTTCTACAGTTCAGTCATAAATCTGCAAAGTTTGGAAATCAATATCTACCTAAACCAAGTGTTCTTTGCAACTGTGAATCCACTATTTTATTTGTTGGGCTTTTTGGTCACCAGATTTCTGGGCCACAGGCCTACTCAAATGGCCTTCTTGCTGCTTTCAGAGATCTGTATTCTGGCTTGCGCAATGGTACTCCTGGGTGAGCAGCTGCGGAGCCTCTGCTCCTGTCCTAATTCTTACCCAGACCCAAATCTGCCCCAGGTCAGCTACCTAGAAGGGTGGAAAAGACCCAAGATTCTTTCAAACTTTTCCTAGCACCTTGCCATCATCTTCATTCCCTTCCATATCAGTTATTCCTCTGCATTACAATGGTCATGTTAGGAAAAGACTATGCTACTGGATCTAGAACTGCGTCTTCATCTATACAAGAGAACTATGCCTATGATAATGTAAGTGAGTGAGGTTTTAGGGGAGGGATCCTGGACAATCAGGCCCTAGAGCAGATTTCAAGTTGGAAAGGACACAAAGGTCAATCAACTGTTTCTTAAGGCAAGAAAGGAGGACAAAAACATGAAAAATCAAGGTACATAAAAGACAAAAGGTAAGATGGTATCAATAACTCCAAACATCTCAGTCACCACAATAAATGTAAATGAATTAAATTTACCAATTCAAAGGCAAAGATATTCCAAATAACATTTTTTTAAAATCTAGTTCATGCTTTTTACAAGAAACTCATCTAAAATTTTGTATATATCAATGTTAAATGTAGAGAGATGGAAAATGATATAGCAGACAAATATTAACCAGAAGAAAGCGATTAGCTACACTAATAGTAGTCCAAATAAACTTTAAGATCAAAAAAAAGGTGCAATGGTTAAGAATTTGGCTCTGGCCGGGCGCGGTGGCTCAAGCCTGTAATCCCAGCACTTTGGGAGGCCGAGACGGGCGGATCACGAGGTCAGGAGATCGAGACCATCCTGGCTGACATGGTGAAACCTCGTCTCTACTAAAAAATACAAAAGAACTAGCCGGGCGAGGTGGCGGGCGTCTGTAGTCCCAGCTACTCGGGAGGCTGAGGCAGGAGAATGGCGTGAACCCGGGAGGCGGAGCTTGCAGTGAGCCAAGATCACGCCACTGCACTCCAGCCTGGGCGGCAGAGCGAGACTCTGTCTCAAAAAAAAAAAAAAAAAAGAATTTGGCTCTGGAGCCAAAGTTTTTGGTCCTAATGCTCAGTTACCTTAGTTGTAAAACAACAACAACATCAACAATAACAATAATGCCATAAATAAATTAAATAGAAAACTAAGATATAATATAGAAGCTCAACAAAACAAAAAGTTGGTGTTTAATAATATCAATAAAATGGACAAATCTTGGGTAACAATAATCAAAAAATGAAGGATAGAGGACATAAGCAAATATTATGAATTTTAAAAAACCAGAACTAAAGACTGAGTCATTAGAAAGATGCAAAAAATCTATGAACAAGTCTATGCTGATGAATTTAATATTTTTGAATTTCAAATAACAGTGAATACTTTATTTTGTAACAGCTTTACTTACGTGTAATTCACATACCATACAAGTCATCCATTTCAAGTATACAATTGAATGATATTTAGTATGCTCATAGATATGTACAACCATCACCACAGTAAATTTTAGAACACTTTCATCCCCTCAAGCAGAAAACCTGTATCCTTTAGCTTTCAACCCCCAAACATTCATCTCTATCCCCTATCCAATCCTAAGCAACCACTAATCCTTTTTTTTTTTTTTTTTTTTTTTACATGGAGTATCACCCTGTTAGCCCAGGCTGGAGTACAATGGTATGATCTGAGCTTACTGCAACCTCCGCCTCCTGGGTTCAAGTGATTCTCCTGCCTCAGCCTCCCAAGTAGCTGGGATTACAGGCATCTGCCACCATGCCCGGCTAATTTTGTATTTTTAGTAGAGACAGGGTTTCACCATGTTGACCAGGCTGGTCTCGAACTCCTGACCTCAGTTGACCCACCCGCCTCGGCCTCCCAAACTGCTGGGATTACAGGCATGAGCCACTGTGCCCGGCCCCACTAATCTATTTTCTATCTCTATAGATTTGTCTTTTTTGGACATTTCATATACATGGAATCATATAATATGTAGTGTTTTATGACTGGCCTCTTTTAGCATGATGCTTCAAAGTTCATTCACGTTGTAGCATGTATCAGTACTTCATTCAATTTTATAGCTGAGCAATATTCCATCATATGGAAATATCAATTTTGTTCATCCACTTGTCAGTTGATAAACATCTGAGCTGTTTATATCTTTTAGCTATTATAAATAATGCTGCTATGAACATTTCTGTACAAGTTTTTGCATAGACATATGTTTTCATTTCTCTTAGGTATAGATTGAAGTGAAATTGCTGAGTCAATTTGGTAACAGTATCTTTAACTTTTTGAGAAACTACCAGACTGTTTTCCAAAGTGGCTACCCACCATCAGCACATATGAGGGCTCTATATCCTGACCAACACTCATTACTATCTGATGTTTTTATTATAGCCATTCCTAGTGAGTGTGAGGTAGTATTTTTTTCTTCCAATTTTTATTTTAAGTTTGGGGGTACATGTGCAGGTTTGCTATACAGGTAAATTGCATGGCACTGGAGTTTGGTGTACAAATGATTTTTTTCACCTGGGTAGTGAGCATAGTACCTGATAGGGTAGATTTTTTTTTTTTTTTTTTAGATGGAGTCTTGCTCTGTCACCCAGACTGGAGTGCAGTGGTGCGATCTCAGCTCACCACAACCTCTGCCTCCCAGGTTCAAGCAATTCTCCTACCTCAGCCTCCTGAGTAGCTGAGATTACAGGCACATACCACCATACCCAGCTAATTTTTGTATTTTTAATAGAGACAGGGTTTTGCCATGTAGGCCAGGCTTGTCTTACACTCCCGACCTCAGGTGATCTGCGCACCTCAGCCTCCCAAAGCGCTGGGATTACAGGCGTGAGCCACCACGCCTGGCCTATAAATTCAATGCGATTCTGATCAAAATCCCATTGGCCATATTCAAGAAACTGGCTAAGCAAATTCTAAAATTTACATAAAAGTGCTAAGTGCCAAGTAGAATTAAGATGCTCTTTTTAGAAAGAACAAGGTAGAAGAAATTGCCCTACCAGAAGTTAGTACATATTATAAACTCTTACTGTATCACTGTAGTAATTAGGACAGTAGATGATGGTGCAGGATAAACAAAATAGGCCAGTGGAGAAGATCAAGCCCAGAAACACATAGAAGAAACTTGAGGCGGGGCGTGGTGGCTCATGCCTGTAATCCCAGCACTTTGGGAGGCCAAGGTGGGCAGATCACGAGGTCAGGAGTTCGAGAACAGCCTGGCCAACATAGTGAAACCCCCGTCTCTACTAAAAATACAAAAAAAAAATTAGCTGGGCGTGGTGGCAGGCGCTTGTAATCCTAGCTACTCGGGAGACTGAGGCAGGAGAATTGCTTGAACCTGGGAGGTGGAGGTTGCAGGGAGCTGAGATCAGATCAGCACTCCAGCCTGGGTGACAGAGCAGGACTCCATCTCAGAAAAAGAAAAAAAAAAAAAAAGAACTTAGGAAGTTACAGAGGCGGCACTGCAGATCACTAGATAAAACATGGACTATTCAATAAGTAGTACCAGGACATGTATTTACCCACACAGGAAAGAAATAAAATGCAATCCATATTCCAACCTTGAACAAAAATGAATTCCTGCTGAAGGGAGGAGAATTTAAGACATAAAAAGTGCTAGCCAAAAAAAAAAAAATTGATAAATTTTTCTGGTTTGAAGTGTTTTAATTTGGGTCATCTGTTTTACTATATATAAGGTGAAAAGAGTAAAAGATGGAATTTACAAGGATTTGTATTCAGAATTTATAAAGAATTTCTGGAAATTGATTAGAAAAAGGATTTCTATTTCCATTAAAATAACAAAATTACACTGAAAATCATCCCCCCAAAAAAGGTATAAAGTATTTTTAAATAACCTTAAAAGAACCGAAGAACAAGAAAGATAGTAAGGAAAAGATAATCTTAAAAGCACCAAAAAGCAGCCGGGCGCGGTGGCTCACTCCTGTAATCCCAGCACTTTGGGAGGCCGAGGCAGGCAGATCATGAGGTCAGGAGTTTGAGACCAGCTTGACCAACATGGTGAAACCCCGTCTCTACTAAAAATACAAAAATTAGCTGGTCGTGGTGGCATGCGCCTGTAATCCCAGCTACTCAAGGCAGGAGAATCACTTGAACCCGGGAAGTGGAGGTTGCAATGAGCCGAGATTGCACCACTATACTCCGGCCTGGGTGACAGAGCACGACTCCGTCTCAAAAAAAAAAAGGTTGGGCGCGGTGGCTCACGCCTGTAATCCCAGGACTTTGGGAGGCCAAGGCAGGCGGATCATGAGGTCAGAAGATCAAGACCATGGTGAAACCCCATCTCTACTAAAAATACAAAAAAATTAGCCAGGTGTGGTGGGGGGCGCCTGCAGTCCCAGCTACTCAGGAGGCTGAGGTGGGAGAATGGCGTGAACCCAGGAGGCGGAGTTTGCAGTGAGCCAAGATCGTGCCACTGCACTCCAGCCTGGGGCAACAGAGTGAGACTCCATCTCAAAAAAAGAAAAAAAGCACCAAAGAGCTAGAAAGACAGTAAGGAAAATGGGGCCGGGTGTGGCAGCTCACACCTGTAATGTCTTTGGGAGGCAGAGATGGGCAAACTGCTTGAGCCCAGGAGTTCAAGACCAACCTGGCCAACATGGCAAAAACCCATCTCTACCAAAAAATACAGAAATTAGCTAGGGGCGATGGCATGTGCCTGTAGTCCCAGCTACTCAGGAGGCTGAGGAGCAAAGGATCACTTGACCCTAGAAGTTTGAGGCTGCAGTGAGCCAAGATCATGCCACTGTACTCCAGCTGGAGCAACAGCGTGAAACTTTGTCTCAAAAAAAAAAAAAAAAAGGAAAATCTAGGCCAATCATCTAAGGAAAAGTGCAAACCCAGAGAGGTAAGCAAACACTATATATAATGAGAAAATATATATGCATTCACTTCAGCATCAGAATCAACTATTTAACACAGTACTGGGGGACATGACCAATACCACTGTAGTAGGAAAGAAAAGGATATAAGAAAATTAAAAATTAAAAAAGAAAAGTTAGAAATCTCATTACTTAGAATATGTTCTAAAAATCTCATTATTTAGAATATGTTCTAAAAATCTCATTATTTAGAATATGTTCTAAAAATCTCATTATTTAGAATATGTTCATCTACCTGGATAAATGAACAAAACCAACAAATAATTAAAACTAATAAGAGAGTTCTGCAAGGATGCTGGATACAAAACCAAATTACCAAAATATCAATAGCAATAACTTAGAAGCAATAATCTAGAAAATACTGTTTTGAAAAGTAAGACACCACTCAGAATAGCACCAAAAGATATATATCATTAGGGAATTAACAAAGGACATCCTGTTAAATTTGTTTACAGCTTTTCTTGATGCAAGAAGAAACAGAATTGAGAAGACAGCTTAGAAACAGACATGTAAATATGTAAATTTGATTATATCAAAAAGGATTTCTGTTTACCGAAGGACACAATGGACAAATTTAACAGATAACAGATTGAGAGGAGAGATTTGCAACTTTTTTTTTTTTTTTTTTTTTGAGACAAGGTCTGGCTCTATTGCCCAGGCTGGAGTGTGGTGGTGCTATCTCGGCTCACAAAACCCTCCACCACCCGGGCTCAAGCCATCCTCCCACCTCTGCCTCCTGAGTAGCTGGGACTATAGGCACTCACCACCATGCCCAGCTAATTTCTGTATTTTTTGTAGAGACAGGGTTTTGCCATGCTGCCCAGGCTGGTCCCAAACTCATGAGCTCAAACCATCCACCCGCCTTGGCTTCCTGAAGTGCTGAGATTACAGGTGTGAGCCTCTGCGCCTTTAACACGGACAAGACTCCTTCAACAAGAAAAACAAAGGAACACTACTAGTAGACACACGTGCAAAGAAAATGAATAGACATTTTACAGAGAAAGAAATCCAGAAGATTAATCACCACATGAAAAACGAGATAGTGGCGGGGTGCGGTGGCTCACGCCTGTAATCCCAGCACTTTGGGAGGCTGAGGCAGGCGAATCACAAGGTCAAGAGATCAAGACCATCCTGGCCAATATAGTGAAACCCTGTCTCTACTAAAAATACAAAAATTAGCTGGGTGTGGTGGCGCATGCCTGTAGTCCCAGCTGCTTGGGAGGCTGAGGCGGGAGAATCTCTTGAACCCAGGAAGCAGAGGTTGCAGTGAGCCAAGATCATACCACTGCACTCCAGCCTGTTGACAGAGCAAGACTCCATCTCAAAAAATAAAAAGAAAAAAGAAAAATGAGATAGCACTTTACACCCATCAAACTGGCAGCATTAGAAAGTCAGGTAATGGCAAGTGTTAGTGACCACGTTAGAATACAGGACCTCTATATCCTCACATGTCTCAAATGCACTGCTGGTGGGAGGGAAAGTTGGTACCACCATTCTGGAAAGCAATTGGCAACATTCACACCCATGAACACACACACTCCAGTAATTCCCTTCTTGGGCCTGTGTCTCAGAGAACTTCTCACAAAGGCCCTGATGGAGACATGTATAAGGACATTCACTGTAATATTGTTTGAGGTCATGGGTGTTGGCAACAATCTAGATCCCCATAGCCAGGGGAATGAGTGTTTAGGTAAAATGTGGAGACAGGCACACCATGGCATAGTATGCAGCAGCAGGTAAACACCATCGACATAAAAATCTCTTTAAAACGAAGTGCTGAATGGAATGAAAAATAGAATAAGATCTATTGCCTATACCACTAAGGTAAGTTAAAATATCTGTACACAAAACAATATACATTTTTTTTTTTGAGACAGAGTCTTGCTGGGTTGCCCAGGCTGAAGTGCAGTGGCACAATCTCGGCTCACTGCAACCTCTGCCCCCCAGGTTCAAGCGATTCTCCTGCCTCAGCCTCCTGAGTAGCTGGGATTACAAGCACACACCACCATGCCTGGCTAATTTTTGTATTTTTAGTAGAGAGAGGATTTCACCACGTTAGCCAGGCTGGTCTCAAACTCTTGACCTCAAGTGATCCACCTATCTTGGCCTCCCAAAGTGCTGGGATTACAAGCATGAGCCACCAAGCCCAGCCAACAATACACATTTTATAAGAACATATACAAATAAAAGAGTGCACACCAAACACAATACACTAGTTGACTTTGGCAGGAAGGGAATTAGAAGTGGGTAATGGTGATAAAGGGGAATAAACATTCAAGGGTAAAACAAGGGGCCATTGCAAAGACAAAAATAGAGGGTCATGAAATGAGGAGTATGATTAATTCAACCCTCTGCACCTGACATTAAAAGAGAAGTGCAGAGAAGGAACCATCAGGTAGCTAGTTTAGATAAAATGATCAGGGCAATCAGGGAAGTCTCCTCAGTAAAGATCAAAGGTAAAGACCAAGTTAAAGACCAAGTCTGGGCTGGGCACAGTGGCTCATGTCTGTAACCCCAGCACTTTGGGAGGCCCAGACAGGCAGATCACTTGAGTCCAGGAGTTAGAGACCAGCCTGGCCAACATGTCAAAACCCCCGTCTCTACTAAAAATACGAAAATTAGCCAGGCATGGTGGCGGGTGACTGTAATCCCAGCTACTTGGGAGACTGAGGCAGGGAGAATTGCTTGAACCCAGTAGGCAGAGGTGGCAGTGAGCCGAGATAGCGCCACTGCACTCCAGCCTGGGTGACAGAGCAAGGCTTCGTCTCCCAAAAAAAAAAAAAGACCAAGTCTGATGGTTTTAATGTGTAAACAAAGGGACAGGGCACAAGATAAGAGAAGAGGTAGGCAGAGACCAGTCACATAGGGACGTATAATAAGGTCAGATCGTATTCTAGTAATACAATGGGACATCACTGGATGGTTTTAAGCAGAGGGTGAAATGATCTGAATTATGGTTTTAAGAGAATACTTTGGCTTTTGCATAGAGAATGGGGTGGGACCAGGGAATCAGAGTCAAGGTCAACGGTAGAAATGGGAAGACCCGTCAGGAGGCTACTGCAATAGTACAGGCAAGAGGTGAAAATCACTCAAGTGACAAGTTTGTATTAGTTCATTTTCATGCCGCTGATAAAGACATACCCAAGACTGGGCAATTTACAAAAGAAAGAGGTTTAATGGACTTACAGTTCCACATGGCTGGGGAGGCCTCACAATCATGGTGGAAGGCAAGGAAGAGCAAGTCATGTCTTACATGGATGACAGCAGTCAAAAAGAGAGCTTGTGCAGGGAAACTACTGGGTTTTTTTTGTTTGTTTTTTTTTGTTTTTTTTTTGAGATGGAGTTTCACTCTTATTGCCCAGGCTGGAGTGCAATGGCACGATCTCGGCTCACTGCAACCTCTGCCTCCAGGGTTCAAGCGATTCTCCTGTCTCAGCCTCCCGAGTAGCTGGGATTACAGGTGCCTGCCACCACGCCCAGCTAATTTTTCTGTTTTTAGTAGAGACAGGGTCTCGCCATGTTGGCCAGGCTGGTCTTGAACTCCTGACCTCGGGTGATCCACCCGCCTTGGCCTCCCAAAGTGCTGGGATTAGAGGCGTGAGCCACCACGCCTGGCCGAAACTACTGTTTTTAAAACCATCAGATCTGGTGAGGCTTATTCACTCTCATGAAAACCACACAGGAAAGACCCGCCCCCATGATTCAATTACCTCCCACCGGGTTCCTCCCATGACACATGGGAATAGTGAGAGTTACAATTCAAGATGAGATTTGGGTGGGGACACACCCAAACCATATCAGTGGTGGACAAAGGTTGTAGAGATAGAGAGAAGGGAACTAACCCTGTAAGTTTGGGAGGAACAGCTATCCAAGTTCCTATTTTGGATGTGGAAAAATAAGGGAACAGGAGGCATCAAGGATAATTCCTAGATACTTGAGCTTGAGCAAGTAGGTGGTTAGACGTGCCATTTACTAAGATGCGGGAGGAGCAAGCTTGGAGGAAGAAATGAAGAGTTCCTTGACTATACAAAATTTGAGAGGCCTTTTAGACATCCAAGTGAAGACGTAGAGTAGCTTGCTCTGTAGCCTGGAGCTGGAGAGACAGGTTGGTTGGGAATTTGTTCAGTCACACAGTAAGTTCACATTAGAACTGGAACCCAGACTTCCTAGGTTCAAAATCATTTGCTCCCCCTTTCCTTTTAGCTAAATTAAATGCGATCATTTGACCCTGTAGCAAATGTGAAAAGAGGAAGCCAGGGTGGCAGGCACTTGTAAGGGCACCCACAAGTCTCACGGTCCTCACCAAGGTGCTCCTCCTTCCCATAGGCAGAGGGGTCCGAGCATGACAACAACTATGACCAATGGTGGCACCATCCTAAGCCTACTGGTGGACATGGCTGCTGAGTTCTACCCTTCTCTGTCTCTATTCATCTATGGTGTGGTCCCTGTGGCTGCCAGTATCATCCCTGTCCTCCTGCCAGAGATCCTTGGCCAGGCACTGCCCAACATGGTGAAAAGGTGGAGAAGGACCTGGAGAGAAGGTGGGCTGCACCCTCACCCAAGCTTCTTTTGTCAGAAAAGGTCAGACCAGGGGAGAGCAGGAACTTAGGCAGGGTCATGCAGCTGGTCCCTGATGGAGCCAAGGCTGAAATCCAGGCCCCCTGAATCCTATTCTCACACATTGGCTGAGTCCCAGGAAACCTCCCTGAGACTCTCAGCTCTTGGAAATAGTGGGTGGCTTTGGATATAAAGTAGGACGACTGAGCACAGATACCTAAAAAGAATCCCCCAACTCTACTCCTGAACGCTGTTTCTCCTTCCCTCCCAGGTGGAAAGAGAAACTGGGGCAGCAGCAACAGGAACAGCAGATGGTCCCACTCCAAGCCTCCTGAGGACTGAGAAGGAGCAGAGGGTGGAGAGGAGGAGCGCTGTATCTCTTGGATATCCACACCAGGAGGTAGATGGAGAAATGGCAGCCAGTAGAGGGCAGGGCCTGTAAGGTCTCAGAGAAATGCTTCCCCTGGGCCCCACACTCCTGGCCAGACCCACCCAAGACCACTTCATTAAAAGTAACTATGGAGCCAGGCCTCTAGTCCCAGCTACTTGGGAGGCTGAGACAGGAGGATCACTTGGGCTCAGGAGTTCTAAGCACTATGCCGATGGAGTGTCTGCACTAAGCTCAGCATGATGACCTCCTGCAAGCAGGGGACCACCAGGTTGCCTAAAGAGGGATGAACCGCTCCAGGTCAGAAATGGAGCTGATCACTAGTGGTATCACACCTGTGAACAGCCACTGCACTCCAGCATGGGCAACATAGCAAGACCCCATCTCTTTAAAAAAAAAAAAAAAAGGCACAATTTATCCCATTGTTCCCCTCTGGCCCATACATAGTGGCCACTCCACATTAGCCAACCCTTGGTTCAAAACCTTTCAGTGACTATCTATGTAGAAAATCTAGTGGAATCTACAAAAATACTACTACAACTAAAACATGATATTAGCAAGGTTGCAGGTTATAAGATCAATATAAAAAAAGGAATTGTGGCTGGGCTCAGTGGCTCACGCCTGTAATCCCAGCACTTTGGAAGGCTAAGGCAGGCAGATCACAAGGTCAGGAGTTCAAGACCAGCCTGGCCAATATGATGAAACTCCATCTTTACTAAAAATACAAAAATTAGCCAGGTATGGTGGCTCATGCCTGTAGTCCCAGCTGCTTGGGAGGCTGAGGCAGAAGAATCACTTGAACCCAGGAGGCAGAGGTTGCAGTGAGCCGAGATCACACCACTACACTCCAGCTTGGGTGACAGAGTTAGACTCCGTCTCAAGAAAACAAAACAAAACAAAACAAAAAAAGGATTGTGGCCAGGCGCAGTGGCTCACGCCTGTAATCCCAGCACTTTGGGAGGCCGAGGTGGATGAATCACCTGAGGTCAGGAGTTCGAGACCAGCCTGGTCAACATGGTAAAACCCTGTCACTACTAAAAATACAAAAATTAGCCGTGCGTGGTGGCGCGCACACCTGTAATCCCAGCTACTCGGGAGGCCGAGGCACAAGAATCACTTGAACCCAGGAGGCAGAGGTTGCGGTGAGCCAAGATCACACCACTGCACTTCAGCCTGGGCAACAGAGTGAGACTCCGTCTCAAAAAAAAAAAAAAATGTGCTTCTAAATACTAGCAGTAAACAATCAGCAATTGAAATTTAAAAAATAATACCATTTACAATAGCATCAAAAAATATAAGGAGACAGCAAAAAGATCAGTGGTTGCCAGGGGTTCAGAGGCAGAGGAGAGAGATGAGTAGGCCAGCATGGGGGATTTTTTAGGGCACTGAAACTATTCTTTATGGTACTATAATGGTAGATACATGACATTGTACATATCAAAACCCTCAATAACCTATAAGGCAAGTAATGCATTATTCTCAAGGTAAGGAAGGCTAGGAGATATACTTGAACCTGGAGAGTCAGCTTGGCAGAATTCGGGATGTGTATACACATACACACCCCTTACTCCTTACCTTCCTTGCCATTTTCTCTGCTCCCTTAAAGGTTTCCTTTGTTATGTGTCTTGCTCCTCCTCCTCCCACTTCAGTCTTTCCTGGAAAGGTAAAAGGAACTAAAATGAAGGCAGCCAATAAGAAGGCTTTCTTTAAGGCCCTTCCCCTCCCTGAGGCAGGTGCAAACATCTGGAAACAGGAGGAGAGAAGAATGCAGGGGCAGGGGGCAATAGCCCCTCCTCCCTAGGCCAGATCCTGGCTGCAAGAGCAGTTTGCCACCTTACATCTAGGCCCTTGCCCAGGAAGTTCAACCCCTCAGCTAACCTTAGCTCTTCTGTTGCACTTTTGGACTTTTCTGTAGCACTTCTGGACTTTACAGTAATCTTACCTCTAGAGAGCCCTAGGCTGGCAGTAGTGAGGCCTCAGAAGGAAAAGCACAGCCAGGAGAGTGACTGAGGTCTGATCTCCTCCAACCTCCATCCTCAGGTCTTGCCTCCTCCCCAACGCCTTCCTGCCTTTCCTGGGCTGGTAGGAGCCAGTGCTGATGGCACTGGGGAGACCACATGAGAGCAGGATGAAGGATAGCCACGATCAGCAGTTCAGGACAGAACCCAGGATGCCCAGTGCCTGTTCTGCTGCTCACATCAGGAAGGACCTGAGGGTGCAGGCCATGAGGTGCTCTGGCAGGGACTGCGGAGTGGCCAGAGCGGGGTGGGATGCAAGCTGTGGCTGCCCAGCACAACAGTTAACCATTCACCAGGTCTATCTGCCCACCCAAGGCCTACTCTGGTCTAACAGGACCCTGCCCTGGGCCTAGGAGCCTGACTCCAGCCACATCCAAAGACAGGCATGCACTGTCCCAGCCCCAAGGAGAGGGGGAAGAGGGCTGGCATTACCCGCACCTGGCCCTGCAGGGGAAGGAGGCAACCATGCTAAGGCTAACCCAACATGCAGGTCAGTCCTAGACGGGTGCTAGATTTAGTCTCCAGACCCACCCTTCTTCCCTGCCCTGATCCCGTCCCCTAGCCTTGGCCTGATGACCCCCAATCTACCAGCCCAGCCTTCAGACCCTGAATGTGGCTCTGACCCACCCCCCAACCCCTGACCTCTTGGCCTTAGTGCTGCCCCAAGACCTTGTTGCCAGGGTTAATCTCGAGGCCTCATTTCCCTGGTCCCACCTCAGCTGAGAATGTGAGGATCTGCACAGCCTTCTCTCTCAGCTTCTCCACCTGCTGCAGCTACCCTTCCTGATCAGATGGCCGATTCAGGGTAGTCCTCAACGTGAGCCAAGTGAGTGTCCCTTCCTCCATGTGGCCCCACCCCTGTCCCTGATGCCCCGCCCTTCCCTGGTCTTTAACTGCCTCTCAGTCAAACTTGCACCACCATCAAGCACGGAGTTTCTGTCCATTACCTCACCAAGACTTGCTAATACCATTTCACAGGCCAGG
Source organism: Macaca nemestrina (assembly GCF_043159975.1). Taxonomy (NCBI): domain Eukaryota; kingdom Metazoa; phylum Chordata; class Mammalia; order Primates; family Cercopithecidae; genus Macaca; species Macaca nemestrina. The sequence goes on from NC_092136.1 coordinate 11,134,981, forward strand.
AACATCTTGTCCAGCCCACTGCCATGCCCTGGGCCAGGCTTCTCCACCTAATTTCTTCCTGGCCCATTATTTGGTGTCCCTGTCCAGTCCATCCTCCCACAACTCCAGAAGGATCTTGAGTCACCAGCCTGCAGTCTACAGCCAAGACTAGCGTAGAGTGAGTGAAGCGTTGAAGCAATGGACTTCCCTCTCCTGTCTGAGCCCTGCCTGATCCAGCCTCTTTTTTCTGAGACGGAGTTTCACTCTTTCGCCAAGGCTAGAGTGAAGTGGTGCCAACTCGGCTCACTGCAACCTCTGCCCTCCTCCCCCCGCACCCAGGGTTCAAGTGATCCTCCTGCCTCAGCCTCCCGAGTAGCTGGGATTACAGGCACCCGCCACCATGCCCAGCTAATTTTTTTCTATTTTTATTTTTAGTAGAGAGGGGGTTTCACCATGTCGGCCAAGCTGGTCTCAAACTCCTAACTCATATCTGCCCGCCTCAGCCTCCCAAAGTGCTGGGATTACAGGCATGAGCCATCGCGCCCAGCCCTGATCCAGTCTTTAATTGAAAGTTTGATATTAGGCCGGGATTATACACCTGTAATCCCAGCACTTTGGGAGGCCAAGGCGAGCAGATCATGAGGTCAGGAGATCGAGACTATCCTGGCTAACACGGTGAAACCCCGTCTCTACTAAAAATATAAAAAATTAGCCAGGTGAGGTGGCGGGCGCCTGTAGTCCCAGCTACTCAGGAGGCTGAGGCAGGAGAATGGCATGAACCGGGGAGGCGGAGCTTGCAGTGAGCCGAGATCGAGCCACTGCACTCCAACCTGGGCAACAGAGCGAGACTCCATCTCAAAAAAAAAAAAAAAAGAAAGTTTGATATTTTGTTCATCGTGAACTTTTGCATTAATTTTGGTTTTTAAAAGACTACATTAAAATATTATTTATCATAATTGTTGAGTTTTTTTGCATCCTCTTAAATTTGTACCTCACCTCACCCTAGTCCCAACCCTGCCCTGCACACACACCTTCCTTGGCTGCCCACTGCTTAAGGGACATTCGGTGACTTTCATGACTGGCTCCAGCCAGGCTCTCTGGGCCCCTCTCTATGTGCCCACTGCCCCAGCTCCCAAACCTTTGCATGATCTCTATCATAATCTTTATCCCGTAGAAACCTGATGGTTTGTTTACTATTACCTGGGCAAAGAGAACACTAGTACAAAGTCCTTGAGGCAGGAAAGTGCTTGGCAGGTTCTGGGAACCGAAAGGCCAGTGTGGCTGGGGCAGAGCAGTGAGGAGTCAGTGGCAGGAAATGAGGCTAAGGAGGAAGCAGGGCTGCTCCTGTGGGAACTCAAGCTTTACTCTGAGAAGGCTGGAGAGTTGTTAGAGCATTCTGCACAGAGGAGAGCATGATATAACATACATATCAAAAGGGCCCGAGACACTAATCCAGGTGAAATACAACACTAGCAAGATCGCAGTGGTTGCACTCCGGATGTATCTAAGGAAAAGACAAGAGGATTTTCTAATGGATTAGATTTAGCTCGTGAGAGAAAGAATGGAGTCAAGGGTGGCTCCAAAGATTTTTGGCCTGAGCTACTGAAAGGACAGGGTTGCCACCTGCTGAGATGGGCAAGGCTGCAGATAGAGCAAGTTTGGGGTTTGGGATGAGTCATGACTGAGATGATTCTACACATGCAAATGGAGCTGGCTGGCAGGCAGCAATAATGACAGTGGTAATAATAAGCATAGCTCCAGCCGTAGTGCTCACTCTGACCCAAGCATTTTTCCAACACTCTCCATGTCTAAACTTATTTAATCCTCATCATGGCCCTAGGATGTAGAGCTATTATTATTCCCATTTTACAGAGGAGGAAATATTGGATAGACAAGACTGGTGTTCAGAGGAGGCTAGACATATACATTTGGGAGTCATCAGTGTGTGGGTGGCATAAGCTCACCTGGAAAGTGGGTATGAAGGTCCAAAGACTGAGCCCAGACGGGCGTGGTGGCTCACACTTGTAATCCAAAAACTTTGAGAGGCTGAGGTGGGTGGATCACTGAGGTCAGGAGTTCAAGACCAACCTGGCCAACATGGCAAAAACCCATCTCTACTAAAAATACAAAAATTAGCCAGGCATGGTGGTGCGTGCCTGTAATCCCAGCTACTCAGGAAGCTGAGGCAGGGAGAATTGCTAGAACCCAGGAGGTGGAGGCTGCAGTGAGCAGAGATCGTGCCACTGCACTCCAGCCTGGGCGACAGAGCAAGACTTCGTCTCAAAAAAAAAAAAAACAAAAAAATAGTTGAGCCCAGACACTCCAAAGTTCAGAGCAGGATGGCAAGGAACATCTGCAAAGGAGAATGTGGAACAACAGCCAGGGGAGCAGGAAGAGACCCAAGAGCGGGTGTCCCCAGAGGCTAAGCACAGCAAGGAGTTCTAGAAGGAGGAAGTGCTGAAGAAAAAGCGCTGTGGAAACTGCACATTGAGATCATGATATGAGGAGACAGTTTTGGGTTGGGCACTGGCCACTAACTAGCCTTTGGCAAATCACAGGGCCTCAGCTTCCCCATCTGTAAAATGGTTCTTTAGAGATTCCCCAGCTAGGACACCCTGTGGCAGGCCCTATCCTCAGCACCATCTCAGGACCACTGGTTGGACCAGGCTTACCACCCCCATCCCTCTCCTGTCTTCTCCTTATCCTGCCCTTGGCCCCAACCCCCACCTCCCACCATTTATCTCACTAGAATTTTCTGTTCATAGTCTGCAATTTTGCCTCTAAGGGGTTCCCTTACCTTGAACCAGGCTGGGGGGTTGAGGGCAGTGTTACTGTAAATAGTTGTCCTCAACTCCTGAGATTCATCCCTCACTCAGCCAGGGTGCTCAATTGCTCTCCTCTGGCCCAGGCCCCTGGCTCAGGCCCAAAAACCAAGTAGGTTGCAGCTGCAGCTGGAGAGAGGAAAGAGGCTGCCTATTAACCCCCTAGAACCCAGAATCTCAGAAACTGCTTTGGAGAGGAAGGCTGGGCACCATGAGTGGGCAGTGGGACAGGGGCTTGGAGCTGCAGATCGAGGTGCAGGAGCATGGAGCTGGGAGCCAGGAGACTTGGGGCTAGAGGCCTCATGTAGGGGATAGGAAATGAGGTCTGTTGATTGAGGGCTAAAGAGGGAGGCTTGAAGCTGAGCCTGGGAAACTTGGGACTAGGGTCTGGGATTAGGAACCAGAAAACCACGTACTGGGGCTGAGGGTGGCTGTCACACTGATGCTACCAGAAGAGCCCAGACAGCACCCCTTAGGTCCTCTGGGGACTGGAAAGGACCAGACAAGGGGCAGCAGGATGAAGTTGAGCCCTCTAGGGGACTGAGCCAGGGAGGTCACAGGAAGCCAGGCACAGGAAGGGCTCCCTAAAGAGAGTACAGTAAGGGGTCCAGAGGTGGGCAGTGTCTGGGAAAGGTTGGGGCCAGGGAAAGGAGTCCTTCAAGGGGGCAGGAGTAGAGGCCGAATGGGTGACGGGCGGTGCCTAAAACTATCACATCAGAGCTGGAGGTTTTCTAGATAAGCCAGTCCAGAGTGACCCACCTGTGTTCCTCAGAAGCCAGTCCTATGAGACGCTCCATGTTAAAAAAACATCCTGTGGAGAAATAAGTTTGGGAAATGCTAATCGTTCTCTCTGCCTCTCAGAGACTCTCAACACACGTTTGCCATGTATTTGCTTGGAGAGGTTCCTGCAGTAAAGAAAGCCTAATTAATTTCCCATTTAATCACAGAGGCCTTTTTAAAAAGATAAATAAATAAATAACACCTACTAACATCCACAAAATAGACTGAGGAACACTAGGCTAGCCTGAGTTCCCGTTTTACTTTCAGAGACATTGAAGCTCAGAGGATGGAGGGATCTGCCAGGACACAGAACAGAGTCAAGTCCCAGGTGTCCCATCTTCAAGGAACATCAGAGCTGGGAGAGCCCACTGAGGCTACCAGGTCCAACTTTGCCTCCATCTCCACTCCCTGTACAGAAGAGTAGACTGAAGGTGGGAAAGAGGCCATGACTCCCCTTCTACAAGGTGCTAGACAGGGTCCCAGACGGACCAAACCCCGGACGGACCCAGCCCAGCTCCTGCCTCTCTCCCTGCATTGCTACCATTTCCTGTTGGGAGGTTGCCCTTTGGGAAAAGTCTGCCTTCATTCCTTCCTTCCTTGGACAAGGTCTGGAGCTGAGACATGCCTGGCCCCACTATCGCTGTGGAAAGGGGGCGGGGCAAGAAGGACAGGGAAGGTTGTCTACATGCACCCTATACCCTCTGGCCGGGCACTACTCATTCTCCGTCTCCTCGGTCTCCTCAAGGGGCTTCTTGCAAATCCCCAAGATCCCCAGGGAACAGAAGCTCTAGGCGGCAGGCCCCTCTCCCTGCCCCCGGCCTCCAGCCGGCCTCCAGCCCCAGAGCTCAGGTCCTAACTGGATTGTGCACTGTTAATCACTGCGTGTGCCTGCCGGCAGAGTAAACAGGCGGCCTCGGAGATCCTCTCATTCTCATCAATCTCTGACCTGGTCAGGCCTCCATCAGCAATGGGGCTGGCAGGAGGCGCCAAGGGGGCGGGGAAGGGGGGCTGTGGGTCCACGATCATGTCAGGTCCTAACGAAAAGGCTGATTGCCCCACAGTGGGAGCCAGAAGGGGAGGAGACAGGAGATGAGGTGGATACATCGCCATTGACATTTGAGGAACCTTTAGGATAGGGGTAAAGCAATGATTGGAAGTCAACTAGTCTGGCTCTGGCATGTACTAGCTGTGTGACCTTGGACAGGCTACTGAACCGCTCGGTGCCTCGGTTTCTTCATCTGTAAAATGGGAATAATAATTCTACCTGCTTTGTCAGGTTATTATGAAAACTAAATGAATTAAAGCATAAAACACTGAGAGGGAGACGGCACATTGCTGGTGCTATGCAAGTGTTTGTTAATATAATGGGGCCACAAAATGAAGGACTGCGGGAGACAGTGATTTAGCAATTTCCCAAGAAACTCCCTCTTACACATGGCAGAGGGTGTTCTCAGCTAGTTAGGCTCCAACTGGGGGCAAAACCTGCAAACTGGGAAGGGGTTAAGAGGGCAGATTGTTACCTAATCTCCCTGGGCCTCAGTTTTCTGTCTGCAAAATGGGGACCTTAACTGTGCCTACATCGCGGGGCAGTCGTGAAGATTAAATGAGAAACTGCACGCAAAGATGTTATGAATGCGGTAGCCAGGAACAAGCCCTCAATAAAGGGCAGCGAGCTCCTGTGCCTTTCTAGCGTTAGCTCTGCCCAACCCCTTACCCACCCTCGCCAACAAAAGGCCTGCACTGGGGCATGAAGGGGATATAAGTGCTGTTATTCCTTTCCCTGAGAAGGAGAGTGGGCGCTTGGCACCAGGCCCCTCTCCCAGCCCAGGCACTCCAGCCCCTCGCCGAGCCCCTCCTAGGCAGGGAGCTGGGTGGGCCCCTAGGGGCCACGGCAGGGGCGCGGAGGGTCGTGGGCGTCCCCAGAGGGCCCCCGGGCGGTAGTGACTGAGGTGGAGAACCCCTGGGAGCCAATAAACAAAGGTTCTCGACCCGGCAGGCCGGGAGGATAAAGGGCAGCCCCCGACCCACCGACTTACTTGCGGCACCTGTGCAAGGGCGAGGGGCGAGGGGAGAGGGTCTCGCGGAGAGGCGAGTACATTTGACATTGGGGGCACCTTTAGGATCCGGGCAAAAGCAATGATTGGAATTCTACTGGCCTGACTCTGGCACCTACTAGCTGTGTGACCTTGGACAGGTTACTGAACCTCTCAGTGCCTCGGATGTACTTCTGCGAGGGTCTCAGGAAAGGAACCGGGCTGAGGCACCACTCGCCCGGCGCCTTCCCACCCATCCTTCGTCATCGTGGGCTTCAAGCTTTGGCCTTCGCCTCGTGGGGGAGAAGGGGGAGACTCGAGGACCCGGTGTCCAGGGAACTGGGGGAGGGAGCGGGCAAGGGAAGGAAGGGTGAAACTTCGCCGGGCTGGGAGCAGGGGATCCTGAAACCTGCACTGCCTCACCCGGGTCACGACCCTGGACGACCGGATTCCACTGTACAGAGTTAGGGGTTGTCTTGAGACCTGGACCTGCTCTGACCCCAAACTCCCGTTCGAAGCTCCTCGGGGCTCCAGCAGTTTCACGTGGGACCTACTCTCGCCTGGGCCCGGGCGCGTACACCCTGTGGCGGAAAGCTGGGGAGCCCAATGTCCGCAGACCCAGCGAAGCAGGGTCGACGCCGTGAATCAGGTGTTTCGAGCAGCGAGTGGCGCGAGCTTCCATAGTGCGGGGGAAGGTGCCTGCTTCCTCCGTCGGGGCCGCAAATCCACGGCACGTCCAACTCCAAGGCGGCAGCCAGTGGCCTGGACTTCCAGGTCGTGTCCTCATAGGTGGGGACAGAGGACGCTTAGGGATGCCCTGTGGGAACGCAGTTCCTCTCCACGGCCAGGTCCAGCGGGAAGTCCGAAACGCCACGTTGCATTATCTCAGGTCCCAGCATTCACTATCCCTGGCAGGACCCTGGGCGCCCAGTCAACTCAGCGGAGTCTCCGGCCGGGCCATAAGGACCCGGGAAGGACAGGAAAACACGCCAGGCGCCGCTTTCGCGACCACCCCAAACCAACCTCTTCTTCGGGAACTGCCGGCAAGACTTGGGGCGGTAGAGTGGAGCTGCTTCTCCGCACTCCCCCTGCCCTCCGGCGCCCAGCACGTAGCCGGGCAGGAAAGGTGATAGTCTACAAGGCCTCAACTTCGAAAGAGGACTCGGGAAATCCCGATTTCCTGTCCCAATAAGATGCCTTTGTTGTGGCCGCGTCCGTTCTCACCTCGGACGGCGGGGACTCTGGTGGCCTCTTGCTGGGCCTGCTCTATCCGCATCCCCGCCCTGGATTTCAGTTTCTTGTTTTTCATCTGGGAATTAGTGTCTCCTCGAGTCCTGGCGGGAAGGGGTGCGGGGGAGAGAGGAAGTTGAGGGCCTAAAGCCGTTGAAGGTGAAGGCGCGAGGAGGGGGCGCCCTCAGGTCGACCCGCTGCCTCCCACCCGGACTCAGAATGCACGCTCGAGGACAGAGGAAGCAGCACGGTAAAAGTAGCACTTTTAGCTGAGTTTGAGTTTCTGACACCGATTAAAACCGAGGGCGAAGACTTACACTCCAGGTCTGCAGCGCACTCCCGCAGCCTGCTCACTTCCTTCCTCCACCCACCTGCAGCCTTTTCGGACCCTGGGAATCTTAAAAATGCTGTCCCACAGTCCCTGCCGTCCCCGGAACTGCAACCGGTGCTAAGCCCCAGGATGGCTCCAGGCGCACTGACCGCAACCTCCATGAAACCACAGGGACCCAAGCCGCTTGCAAATCTACTCATCTGTAAAATGGGAATAATGGAACCTCCCTCATAGAGTTGTGAAAGTAAGTTAAAGAATATAGGCCGGGCGCTGTGGCTCACGCCTGTAATCCCAGCACTTTAGGAGGCCGAGGCGGGTGGATCACGAGGTCAGCATATCAAGAGTATCCTGGCTAACAAGGTGAAACCCCGTCTCTACTAAAAATACAGAAAATTAGCCGGGAGTGGTGGCATGCGCCTGTGGTCCCAGCTACTCGGAAGGCTGAGGCGGGAGAATCGCTGGAACCCAGAAGGCGGAGCTTGCAGTGAGCCGAGATCGCGCCACTGCACCCCAGGCTGGGCGACAGAGCGAGACGCCATCTCAAAAAAAAAAAAAAAAAAAAAAGATAGAGGCCGGCCGGATGCGGTGGCTCACGCCTGTAAACCCAGCACTTTGGGAGGCCAAGGTGGGTGGATCATTTGAGGTCAGGAGTTCGAGATCAGCCTGGCCAATATAGCGAAACCCTGTCTCTACTAAGAATACAAAAATTAGCTGGGCGGTAGTGGCGCTCGCCTGTTATCCCAGCTACTCGGGAGAATCGCTTGAGCCTGGGAGGCGGAGGTTGCTGGAAAGCCTAGATCACACCACTGTACCCCAGTCTGGGTGACAGAGACCCTGTCTCATAAAAAAATGCAGAGCACTTAGCAGTTCCTGACACATAGTAAATGCTCAATAAGTATTATAAATAAGAACAGCCGGGCGCGGTGGCTCAGTAATCCGAGCACTTTGGGAGGCCGAGCGGGGCGGAGGCGGGAGGATCACTTAAGCTTAGGAGTTCAAGACCAGCCTGGCCAACATGGTGAAACCCCGTCAATAAAAAATTTAAAAAATAATAATGCCGGTGGGGTGGCGCGCGCCTGTAGTCCCAGCTACTCGGAGTGGGTGAGGGGATAGGGCTGCGGTGGGAGGATCGCTTGAGCCCGGGAAGCAATTACAGTGAGCTCTGATCGCACCACTGCACTCCAGCTTGGGCAAGAGACCGAAACCGTGTATCAAAAAAAAAAAAAAAAACCCACAATGATGGCTTTCACTCTCTGCAGACGCACGTGCCACGTTTTACCTGCAGAAGCTCAACTAACCCGTCAAACAACCTGGTCGGGGAGGTATTTCTACCCTTCTTGTTATTGATGAAGAAACTGAGGAAAAAAAAAAAGAAACTGAGACCTAGAGAGGGGCCTAGCTTGCTCAGGCCGCTTCAACTAGAAAAAGGCCAAGCTGAATCCGCACCCAGGGCACTCTCCTCCTGCACAGTAAGGGGGCCGAGACTGGGGCCGAGCCGCGCAAGGGCGACTCCACGTTCCCTCCGTGGCACAGAGGAGTGAATTCTCTACCAGGCGACCAAAAATAACAACCAGCAGGAGCCCAGACCCGAGAGTCAGCCCCCCACCCCACCCAGCCAGAGATGGGGGAGAACTGGAGGGGGTCGCGCGGGGGCGGGGCCAAAGCCCCACGTGCACCGCCTGCAGCCGCTTCAAGAAGCCCTTTGTCGCTAGCAGCAGCGTTCGTGCCGCACTCGGCGGCTTAAAATAAAGACAATGTTCCCAGCCTCCCTGCGGCTAAATCGGGCGCGAGTGCGGGGGTGGTGAGCGAGCCGGGCGGGAGCGCTTCTCCGGGTCCTACCTCTCTTCTCTCCTCCTGCCTCAGTTTCCCCATCTGATAAGGGTGACCTAGCCAAGTCTGCGCGGGGAAGTCAGAAGAGTGATACAGTGGTGGGGGTGGTGGGGGGGGCGTCATCCCCTTGCATCCGCGACTGCACAGACTTCAGAAGGAAGCCGCGTGGGACAGAGGGGGGCACTCAGGAGGAGGCAGGGGAAAGCTGGACACCCTCCCCGCCCGCCCACAAAATAAGTGTTTTTATTTCTAAAGGGACGTGTGCAGAGGCGGTGGGAGAAGAGAAAAGGGAGACCAAGGAGATTGGGGGGAGGTGGCAAAGAGGGTGCCTGATTCAGATTCGGAAATGGATGTTGAGTGTGGAGGCCTAACACCCCCACACTCAGCCACGTGTACGCGCACAAGTACACGCAGCCCCACCGCGCAGCCCAAGCCGCAGCCGCAAATCCAGGGCAGCCCAGCAGGGGGCATCCCGAGTCCACGCCCAAGGGTAGGGACTGGTCAAGTTCTGACCCAACCCTGACCAGCTGGGTGACCCTGGGATGAAGGGGGATGCTCACTTAGATTTTCTGTCCAAGCTGCAGCGTCTGCTTGACTTCAGCAGGGAGGAGGACTGGGTGCCTGCTGGAACCCCAGCTGGCTTTGAGAAGCACAGATGCCCCCACATGTACCTGTCACGTGTGCCCACCAGTAGCTGCTGACCAAATCCCAGGAACTCCAGTTTCAGCTCCACTTGGCTCCATTGGCCAACTGGGCTCCTGGGTGAGAAAGCCCCAGGTTACCCTCAGGCACCAGCATTGGCGGGGTTGTTGGGGGGAGGGGGGCGCTCCGTGTGGGAATGAGTAGGGGAAACCCCTGCCCCAGACTCCAGAGCCCTGCGCTTAGAGCCAAGGGACCCGAGTCCAAACACCTGCCCACCACATGCTAATCATACCTCTGCTTTTCAGATTTCTCACCTACAAAATGGGGATAACTGATGCTCCCATTCCTTCCTGCCTCTCAAGCCAGGACTTTGACACAGCCCAGTGGGGCAAAGAACACAGCAGCCCCAGCAGGCAGTCCCTGCAGCCTCCAACTCTCCTCCCCAGTAAGCTCCCTGGGAAGTGTCTAGGGCCAAACGGAGGCGGTGCAGGACCCACATCTCTATGGCAAATGGCCCCCAGGGGTTCTATCTCTGAGGAAGCTCAACACAGAAGTCCAAACCAGCCTGGCAGGGAGGGATGCTGGCCTCACCCAGTAGGGCTGAGGGAGATGGGGAGGAGGACTCATCTCCTCCCAGGTACACACCTGTGAGCCCTGAGTGGGAGTCAGGGGAGACAGAGTTTGACAAGCTGGGAGGAGAGCTGTCTGTCTGCCTGTCTGTCTTCCAAGGGGAAGCTTGGGGTGGAGCAGGCAGGTAGAGGCTGCCTCACTTGTCAGAATTAGCAAGTTCCACAGTTGGGCAACACTCAGCCACACATCAGATACAGACACACGTGTGCACATGCATCCTGCCTCCAGACTGACAGGGTCACACCTGCATTTACACAGGCTACATGATGACATGAGGACACAGGGACACATACATGCAGGGCACTCAGCCACACATGGGGCAGGCACCTAGCCCTCTACTCATCCCCGAAAAGCAGACACCCATATAACCTCACAACGGGCTATGCATAGCCCAATGCTAGTGCACACAGCCCAGCACGCGGGCACGTTCGCTCAGCCCCCCGGGCGGGTGCGCCAGCCCTCTGGGTCTGTTCCAAGTTGGAGCCTCTCACGTGAGGCCCAATGTGTCATTTCCAAACAGAAGGAATCTAGCTCTCTCGCAGCAGGGAGGAAGAGCAGGGTGTGTAGTTGGGTGGGTGGGCGCGTGGGCATGTGCAGGGGGGAGGGCGTGTGTGTGAGGGAAGCAGGCATGTGAATACCGGGGCAAGTGTGTTAGGGCATGGTGCACATGGGTTGGGGGCTCTAAGGTTGGGTGGGGGAAGGAGTCCAAGGAAACAGTGTGCCTTTGTGAGGGTGTGTGTGCCGCTGGGTCTGTGCAGTGGGTGTGGGTGTTTGTCTCCCTGTATCCGCCTTCTCTCCCGTCCTGGACTTTTAGCCTTCCTGGGCTCGCCTTCCTCATGTCCTTCCTCCTCCCTCTTGGGTCTCAAATTGGGTGCCCTGGTGAAGGAGGGGGGCACACTCCAGAACCTAGTCCAACCCCAGACGCTGCCTGAGGCTTCCCTCCAGCTCCCCTCCCTTCGTTTTCTCCCTTTCCTCCCTCCCTCTCTTTCTCTTTCTCCCTCCCCCCTAAGGCTGGCGTGCCAGGGGGTGGGACATGCCAATCACTGGCTGTGCCTCTCCCGCTGCCAGCACAGGGCGCAGCTCCCCCCGGGAGCCAGGTGTTTGGGTCCCTGGAGACGCCGCCGGCCCCCAGGGAGGCAGTGGGGCTGAGGACCCTACAGACCCCTCTTCAGCCCCATGGTGAGTACGTTTGGGAGGGCTTGGGAGGGGCTGCTCTGAGGTAGAGGGTAGGAGGGTACTGGGGAGCGGGGGAGGGCAGGGACCAGAATGAGATGGAAATAGGGATGGACTCCCAGAGATAGGAGGAGGCCAGGCAGGGGTCTAGAGGGCAAGGGGGCTCTGTAGCATTGAACACTGGCTGCTCCAAACACTCGGCCTCCTGGCTTTGAGTGGATATATCTGATGTTTTTCTGGGCTTCAGCTGGCAGAGGAGATGGAGACCCCCCTCAGGAAACTGGACCTGAGGCCCAGAATGGATTAGGCTGCCTGGTAGAGGCAGAGCCCCCAGCACCCTAGGGGCAGAGTGGGAAGGGCAAGGGGCCAGGAAGCAGCCCTTGCCACCAGCATCCTGTGGGAGGTTGACCCCCATCTTGATGGGGGTGCCAGTCCTAGAACCTCCTCCTCTCCTCCCTCAGGACACCCTGAAACCCACCACCCCCGTCCACCTCAGCTCCCCCGAGATGGACTGAATCAGTCTGCTGGCCAGACAGAGAAGCTGGAAGCCAAGGTGGGTGTCGGGCCAGAAGCCAGCAGACCAGGCAAAGAGCCCCAGGGCTCTTTGGGGACAAACGGGCACACGAATGGTCACACTGGCCAGGGAACGTGGCCCTGACGTGCGCAGGGGCCCAGAGGACCCTTCTTATATTTCTAATATCTTGGGTTCCCGCAGGGTGGATCTCAGTCCTATATCCAGTCAATGCATGGATACCAATGGGCACCCATGCCAGGTACTCACCCCAGTGCCCGCAGACTGCACAATGTAGGGATGGGCTAGGGGCCATGAACTCTGATTCTTGTACAGCTGTCAGCTCCTGGGCAGGCCAGCTGGAGAGGGGGTCATCAGCTCTCACTAGATCATCCAGACATGTGCAGCTTAGAGGTTACAGAGCCAGTGGAGACAGGTTCACCTCTTTGCACAAAACACACCTGCAGCTCCACCCAGACTGACCCAGGACCTCTGCCCAACTGGCTAGAAGGAGTCGGGCAGTCTCCGGTGGCCAGACGTCTCCTTTCTTGGGGTAATCAGCTGTTCACTGGGCTGTCAGATGAGAGTTCTCTGCCCTCTGACCTCAGCCACCTGGCAAGCTGAAGTCACTAACACTGCTGAGATATGAAAAGGAAGGAGGTAGTGAAATGGGCTGCAGAAGATGTGAGTCTTGGCTCGCAGCTGACAGCTGGCGGCTGGAGTTCTGAGAACTGGATTCTGAAGTGTAATGGGGAGTCCAAAGTGTCAAGAAGGGGCTAACCAGAGGTTAGAGGTCATATCAGACCTAGAAAGGAGGCTTTCATTGTATGGAGATACTGAGGCTGAGAAAGGGAAAGGGACATGCTCATGGTCGGAGAAGAGATATGTAGGGATCCACTTGGGGCTTGGGCTCCGCATCCTCAGCACAACGCTGCGCTGCCGCCTCCATGAGCAGGAAGATGGGGTGGGAGAGCAGGGGGCGCAGTAAGCTCTGAGACGCAGAAGCTTGGGCTCCCAGCAGGCGGGGAGAGGTGGGTGAATTGCACTGGGTTTCTGCTGTGCTGTGGTGCCATGGTGATGCCTACAAGGATGGAGGAGGGAGGGAGAGAGAAGAAAGGAAATGAGGAGGGGAGTGCAAGGAGCCAGGAGCAGGGGGCTTGCGGAGAGGAGGATGAGGGACCCAGCATCTCTGATGCCACACTGGCAGAGTGAGGTCTAGGGTCCAGCTGCTCATGCCCACGCTCTGGCATGGTCTGGCCAAAGTCAGGCAACTGCTTAAGATCCATCATGGGTGAGCAAATTTGGCAGTGATTCTAGGGCTCATGCTCCTCTTCCAGCTAAGTGGTGGGTTTTATGTAGCATTTAACTGATGACTGCTGCCCTCCACAAGGCTGGTTGGCCCTCCCAATGGCAACTGTTGAGCCTTGAAAATGTGATCAATTCTATCTGTTTACTCCCTCATTCCCAAAGCCAGGCATCAGGGGTGGAAGTTTTGTGCACCTTAATGGGTCAAGAGCTGCCGTCAAAGAAAAGTTAACCCTGAGGGGAGAGCTGCCCCATCTGGGCTGGCTTCTGGGGTCAGACCCTAGCAGAAGGGACCAGTGAGTAGACCTAGCCAGAAGGAGCGCCCTCCTCATCGCATAGGTGAGGCCTCAGGTGCCCAACCCCACAGCCCCCTCCACATACCTTCCACTCCCCAGTATTATCCCCTCTCCCTAACCAGGACTCTACCAGCTTCCAGGCCCAAAATCACAAGATGGCTCCGCTCCTCCCTCCTAAATCTCTTCCCCAGCATCCCTCATTCTCTCCCTCCCCTTCCGTACTCCTTGGCCAGTGGTAAGTTCAGAAAAGCCTGGTGTTCAGGAATCCCTCTCCCCATTTCTCTTTCCCTGCCTCCCCCAGTGGCTCTCTCCCCTCCCAGTTCCTCTCACAAGCCAGCCCCTAGGGATTGGTCCTGGGCGCTGGCAGTCAACAGTCTGGCCTGCTGTAATAAAGGCTCTGACCTCATCGCTTAACCCTTTGAGCCCAGGCTAACATTTTCCTTTCCCCAGTGACAAATGCCTTGGCACATCCATGTCTGTCCCGTCACCTCACTTAGCTTCCCTGCAGCCGGGTGAGGCAGAGTTTCCTTGGTCCATTTTACAGACAAGGATGCTCTTGGCTATTTTTCTCCTATGCTCTCCAGCCAGGCAGGGCCTCACTCAGGGGTGCAAGGACCTAGCAGATGAGATGTGGGAGCTCGAGAGAGAAGAGGGACCTCTGGACCATGCTCTGGACCTGGTCCTGACCCCCACAGGCTCACCTTCAGGCTCCAGGGTCTGAAGTTGAGTACACATGCGTACATTTATTCCACAGGTATTTACTGAGCAACTACTATGTGCCAAGCCCTGGGATAAAGCACTGAATGAGACAGACACATCCCCTACCCTGCCCTTTAAAGGGCTTCAGCAGACCCACCCTCTTCCCACAGCGCTGTCATCACACATCACACGGCTATACGACAGACACTGCCGCGCACACAAGGAGGCCAGATTCTGAAAGGAGGACCAATTGCTCATCGTTAACTGATTCAAAGCAGGGCTTGAGTAAGCTAGCTGAGGCGGGCAAGGAGGCTGGCGAACACCCGCAACCTCTCAAGAGCAGGAGTAGGTTTGGAGAGGTTGGTCTTGGAGGCAGACGGCCTGGATCCAAATCCTGGTTGCATCGCTGATGAGCCGTAAGGTCCTTCAGGTCATAATGCCTCAGGTTAGGCCTTTTGCAAACTGGGATAACAGGACCTACTTCACGAGGAGTTGTAACAGGTAGAGTAGATCGAGTTTATAATGGTTATGTATATAATGCTTAAAGCCATGTCTGGCATATAGTATGCAGCCAGTAAATACCAGTTACTATAATATTAGTAATTTTTCTTTGCTGCTATTTATGCGTAAGGAGTATTAGTAATATTATTAAAGGCTTCTAACAGCTTTCATCAGGAGATCACAGTCCTGGAGAGAAGCCCCATCCCTGCTTTCTCACTATCTTCCTGAACTCCAGGCGAAACACCCTCTGAGGATGAGTCCCTACCCATCACACAAAGCTATGGGCCCACCTCCACCATTCCCAGCCTGCTCACCAATGCATATACCCTCACACACAAACACTCATCCTAGGAGTTCACCCCATCCCACCGAAGGGCCACCAGCTCAGGACGGTCTTTTACCCAAGGTCACATAGCAAGACAAGAGCTTGCAGCTAGGCAGAGGCAGTGCCAAGGACTGCCTCAGGGGTCTTCCTGCTGCCCACTACAATCCCCATTGACAAACTCACTCCATACGTGAGCCCCAGCCCCCATGGATGCCTTCACAGGACGTGACCTGCAAATGCAGCTTCAAGCCCCCTTTTCAACCAGCTGGCTGACCTGAGTCCCTCCTTTTTAGAGATTCTAGAGCTACCACTGAACCCCGCACCCTAACCCTCAGCCTAGGGCTGGTCTCCCCAGGGGAATCTGCCACAATCATGGGAAACCAGGTTCTTTCACAGTCACCGTCTCACTGATCCCACAGGAGCCTTGGACAGGTAGAAGACCGCCCCACATCGACAGTTAAGGAGACTTGGACAAGGTCACACAGAAGGGACTAGAGCACATCTCCAGGAACCTTCTCCTGAGCTCTTTCTCTGTCCAAGAGAGGGCTGGGGGTGAGGACCTCTGCTTCTGATACAGAGGAAAGGCAGTCATTCATTGATGGGTCTGTTCTTGGGCTGCATCATAGGGGGCAGAAGATCTAGATGGTGGCAAGAATCAGGTTCCAATTCTCTGAAACCTCTGGTGACTTCTCTTCCTGCCACCTGTCCCAGGAGTGAGGCCTGTCCCTCATCCGGCATAGGTGGGGCAGAGGGGTTTTGCCGAGGCGGAAAGGACACAGGGTTGGAGCCCACAGGTGTGGGTCAGAATCCCACCTCCACCACTTCTGTGGGACCAGCAGAAATCAACTTTGCACCCTGAGCCTCAATGCCCTTATCCATAATATAAAGATAGAGCACCCCATGGGATGTCACTGAGGTGTCCTGTGGTTAAGGGAAAGAATATATATTAAGTACCTACCATCCAGGAGGCATTAATTATGGTGGTTAGCAATATGACTATTAAAATGGAAGATTTGGAAGGGATTTCCAGACATCAAGGCAAGGGACTGCCGGCTTCTTCACCTCCAAGGACCCCTCTAAGAGAGGTCCTCACCTCCAGGGACTCCTTGAGTTACTTCTCACACGCCCCCTATTCTGAAAGCATTTTTTAATTCACCAAAGTTATAGCTAGCCTTGCGATGAGCACCGTGTTCCCACCCTGAGTTGATGTCATTTCCAGCCCCAAGTGAGATAATGTAAGTGAGCCTTCAGCCTTGCCTCAGGGACCTGGGTTCTTTCTGTTCGGCACCTTGAGATGTTGGTTTCTGTACTCTGTAAAATCTCCCCAGACACCAGGCTTGTCCAACTCCTCCATTACAAATGAGCAAACTGGGAACCAGAGCAGAGGCGTGCCTGGGGTCTGGAGGGGAAGGGGCATGGTGGGAAGAAGCTGGGCATTGGATCAGGAGAAGGAGTGGAGGATAACAACAGGCCTGGGCACAGTGGCTCATGCCTATAATCCCAGCACTTTGGGAGGCTGAGGCGGGCGGATCACTTGACATCAGGAGTTTGAGACCAACCTGGACAACATGGTGAAATCCTGCCTCTCCTAAAAATACAAAAATTAGCTGAGTGTGGTGGCAGGAGCCTATGATCCCAGCTACTCGGGAGGCTGAGACAGGACGACTGCTTGAATCCAGAAGGCAGAGGTTGCAGTGAGCTGAAATCATATCACTGCACTCCAGCCTGGGTGATGGAGTAAGAGTTCATCTCAAAAAAAAAAAAAAAAAAGAATAACAATAAGGCTTTAACTTTTTAACTGAGTGTCTGTTTCAGTGCCAGGCACTCTGAACGGTATCATCCTCACAGCTGGGGATGAGGGCAGCAGAGGAATGAAAGATTGACTGGTTGCTGATGGTCACACAGCAAGGAAGGCTCAGCACCGAGCTCAAACCCAAGACTGGGAACTACAAGGCCAGCACTAGGGTGAATCAAGCAAGGCACTCGCCTCGGAGCAAAATGTAAGAAGGAGACATAAAAATACTCACTAATCAAGAGAAATAATATCACAATAATATTTTTTTAAATCAAATAACAAATTCCAGCCCACAGGCTGGCTGGCTGTTTTTGTAAATAAAGTTTTATTGGAACCAAGGTCAGGATTAGGGTGAGGTGAGTGAGAAAGGGTTATGCAAGTACAGGGTAGACCCTGTCTTTATTTAACATGTTGTTCATCTTGGATTTTTTTTGCATTAAACTTCCATTTTTGTAAACATTACATTAAAATATTTTCTTGATTACTAAGTTTTGGGGCACCCCTTACATTCTGCATTGGAGGCAAGTGCCTGATTTTCACCTTACCCTAGCCTGCTGAGGTATAAGGAGTCAGGCTATTTTTTTTTTGAGACGGGGTCTCACTCTGGCACCCAGGCTGGAGTGCAGTGGCATGATCGCGGCTCACTGCAACCTCTGCCTCCTGGGCTCAAGTGATCCTCCTGCCTCAGCCTCCCAAGTAGCTGGGACCACAGGTACCTGCCATCGTGCCCGGCTGATTTTTATATTTTTAGTAGAGACAGGGTTTCACCAAGTTGCTGAGGCTAGTCTCGAACTCCTGAGCTCACGTGATCCGTCTGCCTCAACCTCCCAAAGTGCTAGGATTACAGGCGTGAGCCACCACGCCAGGCCTAAGGAGTCAAGCTTTAAAGGCTGCACCATGCCCAGGCAGATGAGAGGCGCCTGCAGCAGGGCAGGGTGCAGCCTCTCAGGCTGGCGACTTCCTCTTGTCTAACTCAGCCTTTGCAGGTCTTTGTCCAGGGCCCAGAGCTACACAGCTGATCCAAACTAAGGAGGGTATGGCATGAGGGGCAGTACCCAATCTAGGAGCCAGGAGACCTTGGACTAGACAATGCCTTCTACTCCCTCTTCTCTGGGCCTCAGCTGCTCCCTGTGAGCAATGGGCATTAAGGAGCACTGAGCTCAGAAGATGACAGTGACGAGAATTGCACAAATTCTCAAATTCTCAAGGGTAGTGTTTACCAGTGGCCTCACTGGGGAGAGCACCAGCCTAATCCCAGCCTCCAGCCCAATGGCTGACTTTGTTTAAGGGAAAGGGTACGGCAAAACTCAGTAATCAAGACAAATCATATTTTAATGTAATATTTTTAGAATTCAAATTAGCAAACTATGATCCCCAGGCTGGCCTTCAGTTCTTGTAAATGAAGTTTCATTGGAACAAACTGCTTGGGCTCAAATCCTAGTTCCTACCTTCTTGCATGATCTCGTACAAATTCTCTTGCTTTTCTCAGCCTCAGCTTCCTTATCTATAAAATGGAGACAATAGCTGAAGTGAGCTGAGATCGCACCACTGCACTCCAGCCTGTGTGACAGAGTGAGACTCCATCTCAAAAAAAAAAAAAAAAAATGGAGACAACAGCAATCCCTTGATCATAGGCTCCTGTTAAGATTAAATGAGATTGGCTGGGTGCAGTGGCTCACGCCTGTAATCCCAGCACTTTAGGAGGCCAAGGCGGGCAGATCACAAGGTCAGGAGATCGAGACCATCCTGGCTAACACGGTGAAACCCTGTCTCTACTAAATATACAAAACATTAGCCGGGCGCGGTGGCGGGCATCTGTAGTCCCAGCTACTCGGGAGGCTGAGGCAGGAGAATGGCGTGAACCCAGGAGGTGGAGCTTGCAGTGAGCCAAGATTGTGCCACTGCACTCCAGCCTGGGTGACAGAGCGAGACTCCATCTCAAAAAAAAGAAAAAAAAAAACAGAGAGAGAGAGAGAAAAAAAAAAAAGATTAAATGAGATTATGCATATAAACCGTTTAGCAGCAACTGGCACTCAAGGGGCACTCAATAACAACAATGAGCGTTATTATTACTAGTTGCTGTTGTCATCGTATCAGACATTTCTTTTTTTTTTTTTTTTTTGAGACGGAGTTTCACTCTTGTTGCCCAGGCTGGAGTGCAACGGCACAATCTTGGCTCACCGCAACCTCCGCGTCCTAGGTTCAAGCGATTCTCCTGCCTGAGTTTCCAGAGTAGCTGGGATTACAGCCATGTACCACCACGCCTGGCTAATTTTGTATTTTTAGTAGGGACAGAGTTTCACTATGTTGGCCAGGCTGGTATCGAACTCCCGACCTCAGGTGATCCACCCGCCTCAGCCTCCCAAAGTGCCGGGATTACAGGCGTCAGCCACCACGCCCGGTCAAGAAGTAGATCTTGACCGGGCGCGGTGGCTCAAGCCTGTAATCCCGGCACTTTGGGAGGCCCAGACGGGCGGATCACGAGGTCAGGAGATCGAGACCATCCTGGCTAACACGGTGAAACCCCGTCTCTACTAAAAAATACAAAAAACTAGCCGGGCGAGGTGGCGGGCGCCTGTAGTCCCAGCTACTCGGGAGGCTGAGGCAGGAGAATGGTCTAAACCCGGGAGGCGGAGCTTGCAGTGAGCTGAGATCCGGCCACTGCACCCCAGCCGGGGCGACAGAGCAAGACTCTGTCTCAAAAAAAAAAAAAAAAAAAAAGAAGTAGATCTTTCTAGGCAGCCTAGCACCCTCATCACTACATATCCTGAGAATTAAAGGAGACCTACTGTGTGCCATGTGCCAGGGCCATTCTAAGCACTTTACATGCATTGATTCATTTAATCCTTATCACCTGAAAAGAGGCAATGGTCTTGCTAATGGGTATTAATCCCATTTTTCAACTGAGGAAACCTAGGCATATGGAAGTTATATCACTAGCAATAATCACACATCCAGTGAACAAGATAGACTGGATTCAAATCCAGACAGTCTGGCTCCGGAGTCCAGGTTGCACATGCCCCCTCATGTGCAAACTGTCCCAGACACACAAGCACACACTGCCAGCCACAGTCCTTGCTCATTCTGTCCCCCACTGAACTTGCCACGCTGAAAGTGACTTGCGCACACTGAGGGTTCACGGCAAGCCATGGAGATGCCCTCAGCCACAAACCACCCAGGTCACCTATCACAGCAGCCTGTCACAAGCCAGGTGCCCAAGGAACACTGAGGCTCAGTGGACCCTTGCCCAACATCTCTCCCTTGGAATTTTCCCAACAGTATAGCCCCTGAAAGTCACAGCTGAGGGTCAGGGGACCATCAATCTCTTCAATGGACAGATGGACACCTGAGGCAGAACAGGAAGGGACCCACCAAATCACATGGCCGCAAAGCCCCTGGCTGAGCTGCCTGGACCCTCACCCTTCCATCTGGCTTCACTGTGGCTGTGGGGGCCTCCCGCCCAGCCAGCAGGTTGTTAAGGGCCGTGGCCTTTCTCTTTACCCAGGCTTAGTACCTGGACCAGATTCCAGATCCAAGAAAAGTCTGGGGGATCTTCCCATTCCCCTTGCTTCCCCCCACTTAGCTGGGGCCCAGGAACAGAGCCAGGAGAGGGAGGGAAGCCTCCCACACCCCATATGGGACCAGATCCCCCTGAGCTAGGAGCTGAGGCCCTCATTCCTGCTTCCTGCTTCTGCCCCAGACCTTCTTTTATTGTTGGTGGTAGTGGTTTTTTGTTGTTTTTTTTTTTCTGAGATGGAGTCTCGTTCTGTTGCCCAGGCTGGAGTGCAGTGGCGCAATCTCGACTCACTGCAACCTCCGCCTCCTGGGTTCAAGCAATTCTCCTGCCTCAGCCTCCCGAGTAGCTGGGACTACAGACACCCGCCACCGTGCCCGGCTAATTTTTTGCATTTTTAGTAGAGACGGGGTTTCACCATGTGAGCCAGGATGGTCTCAATCTCCTGACCTCGTGATCTGGCTGCCTTGGCCTCCCAAAGTGCTGGGATTACAGGCGTGAGCCACCATGCCGGCCTGCCCCAGACCTTCTTACTGCCAAGTGAGTGTCTGAGTCCAGCACAATTTTCCCTGCTGCCCTCATAGAGAATTCAATTCAGCCCCCAAAACCACCCACTACATACATATGTAAACCCACATGCACAGAAAAACGTGCAGAAAAAAATATACACAGGCACACACCCCTAAGGCCCCTCTGTTCCCATCTCTGTTTATCTTCTCAGGAGCTCCCTTTTCTTCCCATCTCTCCTTATTAGTAGAAGAATCCCACTAGAGTACCACATACCCAGGGAGGGTGAGAATGGGTTCTTTGCTTTTTTTCCTCTTTTAGGACACATTTCTGTTCTTGCGGGTTCTATCATACTATCTCTGTCACCACGGCCAAGCCTTGCAGCTGCTCAGAGCCACAGTTGCCTCACAGCGAGATGGGCGTAATAAGAGCCCTTTCTCCTAGAGACGTACAACAGTTAAATTAGATAATTCGTTTAGGTGGCTAGCACTGTGTCTGGCATGCAGTGACTACTCAGTAAGTGAGGGCTTTAATAAAGTTGAGTGAAATGCTTGGAGAATTTGGCAGAACTGTACACAAAGTGAGTTTCCCAACTCCTGCCACCCGAGTTATGTAAGACAGGAATTTGCGGTAATTTCCCAGTGAGAAAATCGAGGCCCAGAGTCTGAATGGTAAAACTGGAATGAAGATTCAAATCCCTGGATCCCAAAGCCACTGCACACTGCTGGCAAATCCACTTATGGCTGGGAAAGTGCATGATAAATGACCATGAGTGGGCATCAGTAAGGGAGGGCGATGCTATCTGCTCTGAAGCTCTGCAAGGGCAGGAATTACATCCCCAGCATCTTCCAATAAGGGCTATCAGAGAAGTCCAGTGGCCCAACCAAAGCCCACGTCCTCTCTTTTCAGGTGATGACTTTCCTCTGAGGAAGCCCTGTAGCGTGCCTGGAGGAAGGGGCTCTCCAACCCCAGCCCCGCCTAGCCACCATGAACACCTCAGCCCCACCTGCTGTCAGCCCCAACATCACCGTCCTGGCACCAGGAAAGGGTCCCTGGCAAGTGGCCTTCATTGGGATCACCACGGGCCTCCTGTCGCTAGCCACAGTGACAGGCAACCTGCTGGTACTCATCTCCTTCAAGGTCAACACGGAGCTCAAGACAGTCAATAACTACTTCCTGCTGAGCCTGGCCTGTGCTGACCTCATCATCGGTACCTTCTCCATGAACCTCTATACCACGTACCTGCTCATGGGCCACTGGGCTCTGGGCACACTGGCTTGCGACCTCTGGCTGGCCCTGGACTATGTGGCCAGCAATGCTTCCGTCATGAATCTGCTGCTCATCAGTTTTGACCGCTACTTCTCCGTGACTCGGCCCCTGAGCTACCGCGCCAAGCGCACACCCCGCCGGGCAGCCCTGATGATCGGCCTGGCCTGGCTGGTTTCCTTTGTCCTCTGGGCCCCAGCCATCCTCTTCTGGCAGTACCTGGTAGGGGAGCGGACAGTGCTGGCTGGGCAGTGCTACATCCAGTTCCTCTCCCAGCCCATCATCACCTTTGGCACAGCCATGGCTGCCTTCTACCTCCCTGTCACAGTCATGTGCACGCTCTACTGGCGCATCTACCGGGAGACAGAGAACCGAGCACGGGAGCTGGCAGCCCTTCAGGGCTCCGAGACGCCAGGCAAAGGGGGTGGCAGCAGCAGCAGCTCAGAGAGGTCTCAGCCAGGGGCTGAGGGTTCACCAGAGACTCCTCCAGGCCGTTGCTGTCGCTGCTGCCGGGCCCCCAGGCTGCTGCAGGCCTACAGCTGGAAGGAAGACGAGGAAGAGGATGAAGGCTCCATGGAGTCCCTCACATCCTCTGAGGGAGAGGAGCCTGGCTCCGAAGTGGTGATCAAGATGCCAATGGTGGACCCTGAGGCACAGGCTCCCACCAAGCAGCCCCCCCGGAGCTCCCCAAATACAGTGAAGAGGCCGACTAAGAAAGGGCGTGATCGAGCTGGCAAGGGCCAGAAGCCCCGTGGGAAGGAGCAGCTGGCCAAGCGGAAGACCTTCTCACTGGTCAAGGAGAAGAAGGCGGCTCGGACCCTGAGTGCCATCCTCCTGGCCTTCATCCTCACCTGGACACCGTACAACATCATGGTGCTGGTGTCCACCTTCTGCAAGGACTGTGTTCCCGAGACCCTGTGGGAGCTGGGCTACTGGCTGTGCTACGTCAACAGCACCATCAACCCCATGTGCTATGCGCTCTGCAACAAAGCCTTCCGGGACACCTTTCGCCTGCTGCTGCTTTGCCGCTGGGACAAGAGACGCTGGCGCAAGATCCCCAAGCGCCCTGGCTCCGTGCACCGCACCCCGTCCCGCCAATGCTGATGGTCCCCTCTCCTGCATCCCTCTACCCCAGTCCCCAGGAGAGGCCGGTGGGAAGTGGGCAGGGGCTGCATCCTCAGCCCCAGGGCCCTGCTCAGGCCTCACCTGGCTTCCCAGGCCCCTGGGTCACCTTCCTGGGCAGCCCAGAGAGACCCTGCCAACTTTCCAGACTTCGCTATTCCCAGGCAGGGAGGGAAACCTGGGGAACTGGTTTTTCTGTTCCCTGCTGAGTGAGAATGGGCTCTTCACCAGGAAGAAGGCCCGGGAGGAGGATCCGGGCTTTGGACTCCTTGTTTGCCTTTAGGCAGGAAGTCAGGAGCCAGCAGGGCGGGCCAGGAGAAAGAAGGCTTAACATTAAGTATTCCTTGGCCCAGCGGCCGCCCGCCCGGATTGTGGTGTGAGATGGTGCGCGTGGGGGGCACAGTCAGGAACTGAACCGGCCACTGGGAGAAAAGCCTGACTACAGGGAGCTGGGGAACCCGACCTGGGGATCCCCTCACTTCATAGGCAGAGCCCGACCACCTGGGCCCTAGGCATACTCTCCAGGATTGTCCAGACCCCCGACATATGTCCCCAGAGGGTCCCTAGGTGGGTCAACTCCAAGGCAAATGTCCAAACATCAAGAAGATAATGACACTGGAGGGGTCCGGCTTGGCTAGTCACACATCAAGTCCCAAGGCAGCAACAGGGCCGGGAGCCAGGTGTGCCGACTGTCTTACAGTATCATTTTCCTGGGAGCGGGAGTCAAGTGTGTCTGCTCTCCAGCCCCACATCCATACCCCTGCCCCAGAGAAGCCTCAGTCCCTCCCTCCTGGCTCACAGCCACCACCTGGAGGATCTGCTCCATGCAGATGTAGCCAGGCCTCCCGCATGCTGCCTGCCTCCGGCCCTGCCCCACACAGGCCTGGCCCAGCCAGCAGGTTCTCTCCTGTGAGCTCCCCAATCCAACCCGTGCATGGCCTCCCAGCCACCCGGATCTCCAGGCCCAGCCTGGCCCCAAATGTTCTTTCCTTCATCCTCAGCAAGTGCTGAGTCTGTGAATAAAGCCACATAACCAGCGGGCACTAAGGTGCCTTCCTCCCTGTGTTGGCTCAAGGCCTTGGTCTCAGGCCAGGGCTGGATGGGGCAGGGAGGGCCCAAGTACTTTGGAATGTGGGCCGTGGCCCTGAAAGTGGTTCTAGGAGGGACAGCACTGCATGGTTGGATCTACTAAAGCCTGGGGGACCCCAGCACCACAGAGTCCCTGGCTCAGGTGAGTGGGGCTATAAAAGGCAGACTTGACCTCTGAAAGTGAGGCAGCTAGGTGAAATAAACCACCCCGGCCCACATCCCTGCATATTCTCTATTGGCTCTGCCATACCCAGGGAGAACAGAACTCTTCCAAACCCCCACTTACACATGAGGAGATAAGGCCCAGAGATCCAGGAGGATTGTTCAGGGTTACCCCACAAAGCAACACCCAGACTTCCAGGCAATTCATAGCCTCCTGACCTCTGGACTCTTCCGTGAGTAGATGAGAGGCCTAAAGTATTTGGGCCAAAACACTCCATGAGGATGACCCTCAGGTCAGGTTATAAGGCACTTCTTTGGTGAAGGGTCCCCAAAGCCCAACGCAAAGGAATTCTAGAGAGGTTAATCCCATAGTCTGGAGTAGTGGTTTCCAAGACCGTCACTGGGTTCAGTGATTTGCTAGAACGATGCATAGAACTCAGCAAAGCTATTATCCTCACAGTTTATTACAGTGAAAGAACACAGAGCATAAAACAGCAACAGCAAAAGGTGCACAGAGCAGAGACAAGGAGAGACCAGATACAAACTTCCAGCTGTCCTCTCCCAGTGGAGTCGTGCAGACTGTGCCCAGTCTTCCAAGCAATGATGTATGACAACAAAATGAAGTACTGCCAACCAAGAAAGCTCAGCAGAGCTTTGGTGTCCAGTGTTCTTACTGGAGGCTGGTCATGTAAGCATGGTTGACCACCCACATGGCTGACCTTACTTAGTCTCCAGCCCTTCCAGAAGTTAAACTGATACCATGTGGCCCAAGGAGCAAAGGTAAGCAAAAACACTTACCAGGCAGGATATTCCAAGGGTTTAGTGTTATCTTCCAGGAGCCAGGCAAGGCCAAACCTTTCTTTGAAATGTGCAAATGTGCAGGGTTCGGATCATCCAGACCTGCTGAGTCAATCTTTCATTTCACAGTGGTTCTGATCAGTAGCCTCAGTATCACCTGGGAACTTGTTAGCTATGAGAATTCTCAGGGTCCCCCTAGATTCACTAAATCAGAAACTCTGTGGAACCCACCACCTGTTTTTAACAAGCCCTCTAGGTGTTGTGATGCAGGGTAAAGTTTGAGAATCGTTGGCCTAGAGGGATGAGGCCTGGGTGGAGCTAAGCCCTTGCAGAGAGGAGGAGTGGGGATTCAGCCCACTTGTAGCTGTTGGGACTCCCAGGAGCCTTTGGAAGAAAGCTTCCAACACGATGGGAAATGGTATCCAGTGAAGATCTAAACAGGATAGGCTAGCCAAGAACTACAGCACTGTGAGAATGACCCTAGGATCCAAACCCCATATCCCCTTCCCACCAGCACAGCTTACTGGGTTGTGAGTTCAAGATCATAAGAGGGCCTCTCCCTTACCACTGCTCCCTCACAGCCCTAAGGCCCCTTTAAGGTTGAATGTCCTGCCCCGTGTTAAAGGTGTTGAAACTGAGGTCCTGGGAGGCAGAAGGACTGAGCAAGCTGAGCAGTGCTGGGAGAACAGGAACTTTGGGGTCAGATTAACCTGGTCTCTACTGAAGACCAGAAGAGGAGGGGGTCAAATCTGGTATTCACATCAGGAATGGGGCTAGCAGTTCACACTTGTCCCTTGTCCCAGATGCAGGTCTGACCTGCCATGTCCCTCACTGAACAACCTTAGACATGTCTCTTCTCAATGTCTTCATCTCTGAAATGGAAACAAGCCCTTTGCAGAAGAGTTCGGAGGATGAGAAAGACTGGAGGGAAATGCCCTCAATGGCTCTATGATCAGTGTTACCACGGGACAGGGCTGCTAGCCGGTAAATGCCAGAAACCAGGACTAGTTTCAGACCCAGCTCTGACCCTACACCTCCAGCCTGAGCTTTGAAAAGCCCATGCCCCCAGTCCAAGGAGAAGAAACTTAAGCCCCGTCATGGCTTGGTTAAAGGAGTTTGGGGGAACAAGTTTCAGCGGGAGAGGGTGTGTGCATTCCAGGAAGGCTTCCCAGAGATGGGGTCTGTGCCCTCAGTCCTCTGAAGCAAGATTCCCGCAGGCCCAGCTGCCACAGAATTGGGGAAACGGGATAAGCCCAAAGAGAGGGTGGCTGGACATGGCAACAGTCCACCCCAAACACTCCACCACTACCCCGTTCTGAGAGTCCTTCTTGGCCCCAGAAACAAGGGCGACCACGCGCCTGAGCTGGAAATAGGGAAAGAATGAAGCGGTTTTGTGAATGCTGTCTTCCCCCCACTGCTACCGACCCCTTCTCCAGCCCTGAGAAGTTAGGATCCTCTCTCCTTCTGCGCCACCTTCCTTCCACTCCCACCGTATTGCTTTAGCGCCATCTGCTGGCAATCACAGGAGTAGCTCTGCCAAAACACGGCTCTTGGAACCCGCCTGGGCCTGCTCCTCAGATAACAAGACCACAGGACAAGATGGAGTAGGTGGCTTTGGCCACCCCAGTCCCTGCCCCCAAGTCTCAGCAGGTACATCAGACCCCAGAAGAATCAGCTTCCTTGGATACCACTATAAACTTGCAGAGACAGGCCCTACCTCTCTGGCCAGTATACCAAATTCACCAACAAGGAGATAGAAGGTAGGGGGCTTGGCGTCTAGGAACAGCTCCATCTTCTCCTAATCCCCCATGGCCCCAGGCCTCTGGAATCCTTGGTTTTATTCTTAGGACACTGGCTGGGATTTCACAGGACTCATGCTGACCCAACTGGAAATTTAGACAAGTACCCGCTCACCTTTAGAGCACGAAAGTCTTCTGAATGCCCAGGTGCCCTACACCAGCCTCACGCTCTAACGGGCTTGAGGGGGCTTGAGGTTATTGCTTCTGACATCGTTGTTGTTAGCATCTTTGGTAACACACACAAACTGGATAACCCCACAAATCAGACTGTCACACAAAATGGGCCTGAAAACGGTTCTCACTCTTCACTGTGAGCCCCTGTCCTTCCCCTGCCCTTGAGTTTCACTTTCTCTCTTGATATTCTTGGCCTGGCTAGCACCACCATTCACACAGTTGCTCAAACCAGAAAGCTGGGAGTCATCCCAGACTCCTCTCTTTTACTCCCTGTGCTCAGCCTATCTCCTGAATAGTTCCCAAATTCATCCAGTTTTCTGCATCCCGACTGCCTCTAAACTAGTCCAGGCTTCTTGCCTGAAGTGCCAAAACAATCCCTTAATTCAGGGATTAGCAAATTTTTTCTGTAAAGGGCCAGATAGCAAATATTTTAGTTTTAGACTCTGCAGACCAAGAGACAGAATCAAGAATATTATGTAGGTACTCCAATATTACACAGTCTCTGTCACTACTATTCCACTCTGCTGATGCAGTCAAAAGCAGCCATAGACAATACATACTTAAATGAGCATGGCTGTGTTCCAAAAATATTTTCTTTGAATATCACTGAGATTTGAATTTCATATAATTTTTCTTGTGTCACAAATACTATTTTTGTTTACTTTTCAGCCTTTTAAAAATGCAAAATTCAGGCCAGGCGTGGTGGCTCACGCCTGTAATCCCAGCACTTTGGGAGGCCAAGGTGGGCAAATTGCCTAAGGTGAGGAGTTCGAGACCAGTCTGGCCAACATGGTAAAACCCAATCTCTACTCAAAATAAAAATTAAAAAATTCACCAGGTGTGGTGGTGTGCACCTGTAATCCCAGCTATTTGGGAGGCTGAGGCAGGGGAATTGCTTGAACCAGGGAGGTGGAGGTGGCAGTGAGCCGAAATCACGCCACTGCACTCCACCCTGGGCAACAGAGGGAAACTCCGTTTTAAAAAAAAAAGCAAAATCCATTCTTAGCTAATGACTGGTACAAAAACAGGCCTCCCAGACATAGTCAGCCAACCCTGCCTTAATTGGTCCCACTCCCATCCATTCTCCATGCTCTAGCCAAAGTGATTTTGCCAAAACACAGATCTGATGCTTTCAACTCCTTGCTTCCAGCTAGCCAATCGCTTAAAATAAAAATGCAAGCTCCTTAGCCTTCAAAAGCCTTCCCATTCAGCCCTACTTAATTCTTCAGCCTCTTCCGTGACGCCTCCTCTCACAGACCTTAGTCCCAGCCTCTGGAATTCTCCTGGTCCTCATACAGGTCCTCAGCTTTCTTCTTCATGGTTTTATTCCTTTCCGTTCCTTTGCTTGGAATAGTCTTTTCCTACTTCACCTGGGAAATTTATATACTTTCTTCAAGAGCCAGAGAGAAAAAAACAGCCCCCACCTGAAGGGGTTGCAGGGTGTCCTCGGGGGGACGGCGGGTTTCAGTTGAAGCCAGACGGTGGAGGGGATGGTCAGAGAAGAGGCTCAGATGCAGAGGCACTGGCAGACCACTGAACAGAGAGGGCACAGCAGAGAGGGCTGGGAGGAAGGGCCCAGGCAGTAGAGGGAGGGGCTGTGGGGGACACATGGGGAAGGGTAGGGAAATGGCAGTTAAAGCAGAGACAGGCCGGGCGCAGTGGCTCGCACCTGTAATCCCAGCTCTTTGGGAGGCCGAGATGGGCGGATCACCTGAGGTCAGGAGTTTGAGACCAGCCTGACCAACATGGAGGAACCCCATCTCTACTAAAAATACAAAATTAGCTGGGCATGGTGGTGCATGCCTGTAATCTCAGCTACTCGGGAGGCTGAGGCAGGAGAATTGCTTGAACCTGGGAGGTAGAGGCTGTGGTGAGCCGAGATTGCGCCATTGCACTCCACTGGGGCTACAAGAGCGAAACGACGTCTCAAAAAAAAAAGAAAAAGAAAAAAGCAGAGACAGACCCACATGAGCCCACTCCTCCTTCAGCAGTCCTCCCCGAAGACCCATCCTGCATCCTGGAGGACTTTTTGTGCACTGGGCCAGCTCCAAGGTCCTGGAGAGTACGGATAGTGTCTCGTTTTGTGGCAATCTCTACCATCGCCTCACTCCCAGTGCTATTCCAGGACACCTACTGTGGTCCTCTAAGTAGGTGTAGGTCCACCACACCTACTGTGGTTATCTGCAGAAACACCTCTGCTGAGGCAATGCTTAGAAAGGGATCATTCTGTGAGCAGTGGAGGTGCTTACTTAGAACCACTTTGGTAATGGCAGGACCAGGACAACCAGGGCTGTCCAAATCCAGAGCTAAACCAAGGTGTTATCTCGACACGAACTCCTCTGCTCACAAGCTGGATGACTTTTGGCAACTTTTTTTTTTTTTTTTTTTTTTTTTTTTTTTTGAGATGGAGTTTCGCTCTGTCGCCCAGGCTGGAGTGCAGTGGCCGGATCTCAGCTCACTGCAAGCTCCGCCTCCTGGGTTTACGCCATTCTCCTGCTTCAGCCTCCCGAGTAGCTGGGACTACAGGCGCCCGCCACCTCGCCCGGCTAACTTTTTTTTTGTATTTTTTAGTAGAGACGGGGTTTCACCGTGTTAGCCAGCATGGTCTCGATCTCCTGACCTCGTGATCCGCCCATCTCGGCCTCCCAAAGTGCTGGGATTACAGGCTTGAGCCACCGTGCCCGGCCAACTTTTTTAACCTCTGTGAACTTTCATTTCCTTACTGGGAAAATACAGCTGCTATATTTTCCTGATGGGGAGTTCAGTTCAGATAAATATTTGCCAGGTCCCCACTCTGTTTCAGAGACTGTAGGAGCAGGGAACAGAGAAGTAAACAGAACATAGTCTCTGCCCTAGAGAAGCTCACATTCTAAGAGCTTTTAAAATGTGGGTTGTGACCCCATTAGTGAGTCATGAAATCAGAGTCATGATCAGCTTTTTTTTTTTTTTTTTTTTTTAATGAACTTGTTTAAAATAGATTTGAAAATACTGGGGTGTGACACATAATGAGGGTAAGTAGTACTTTTTGAAACTTTTGTTTCACTTTAGAAAGAGAAAACAGATACATGTTTGCATGCACCAGATCATTAGGTAAACTATTTCTAATGGTGGAACACGGTACTAGGAGTTTGAAATCCCCTGGACTGGGAGTCACTGAAAGGACTAAAGGAGATAAAGCATGTGGATTAGTTTCCTAGGGCTGCCATAATGAGGTACCACAAACTGGGTAGCTTGTAACAGAAACCCGTTGTCTCACAATTCTGCAGTCTAGAAGTCTAAAATCAGGAGCCTAGAAGTCTAAAATCAAGGTTTTGGAGCAGGCTCGCTCCCTCTGGAACCTGTAGGGAAGACTTTTTCCTTGCCTCTTCCACTTCTGGTAACCCCAGGCATTCCTTGTCTTACAGCTGCCACACTTCAATCTCTGCCTCAATCATCACATGGCATTCTCCCCTCCTCTGTCTAAGTCTCTCTGTCTCTTCTCTTCTTTTTTTTTTTTTTTTTTGAGATGGAGTCTTGTTCTGTCCGCCCAGGCTGGAGTGCAGCAGCGCGATCTCGGCTCACTGCAAGCTCCACCCCCAGGTTCACGCCATTCTACTGCCTCAGCTTCTCGTGTAGCTGGGACTACAGGCGCCTGCCACCACGCCCGGCTAATTTTTTTTTGTATTTTTAGTAGAGACGGGGTTTCACCGTGTTAGCCAGGATGGTCTCGATCTCCTGACCTCGTGATCCGCCTGTCTCGGCCTCCCAAAGTGCTGGGGTTACAGGCGTGAGCCACCACACCCGGACTGTCTCTTCTCTTCTAACAAGGATACCAGTCATGTTGGATTAATGGTCAACCCTACTCCATTGTGACCTCATCCTAATTAACCATATCTGCATTCTCTAGTACTGAGGGTTAGGGCTTCAATATATCTTTTTAGGGTACACAATTCAACCCATAACATTACAGGACAGTGCCCAGCACCTCGTCAGGCTCTCAGGGAGAGTTCTTTGAGCTTGTCTCCTGCAGAGAGCCAGCCCAGGAGCCTTCAAGCACCTGTAAGTCTAGGGCTTCAAGTCTGGGTGCTTGAGTTGGGAAGTACTAAACCATCAGAACCTCTAGTTTCCTGTTCTTGAAACCCAATGCAGAAATCTTGCAAAGCCAAAAAATACTATGCCTCCACATATTTCTCAGAGCATACCAGATCTTGAGCCTCTCCTCCCTAATTCAGACTTCCCTAATGCCTGGAATCCCTCCCTCTTCTTTCCTCCTCTCTTCTCCCAATCCCCTCAAAGGAGATGATATGGAATATGGCAAGAGTTTGGGAGCCAGAGTTTCGTGAACATGGACGAGTCACTTCATTATTCCAAGCTTCAGTTTCCTCATCAATAAAAGGGGGACAAATCATGCTAAGCATGTTATATGTTAAACACTCAGAAAACACTGGTTTCCTTCCCCATTCCCTGCAGTCTTCACTTTCCCTTTATTCCTCTCTGCCTCTGCCCAACCAAGCCTAGGCCAGCACACTTCAGACCCTGACCTCTCAGGATCTGTAAGCACCTGGCACATTGTCTGTGACATAGTAGGCAATAATTTTTTTTTTTTTTTTTTTTTTTTTTTTTTTTTTTTGAGGCAAAGCCTCACTCTGTCGCCCAGGTTAGAGTGCAGTAGTGCCTTTTCAGCTCACTGCAACCTATGCCTCCTGGGTGCAAACAGTTCTCCAGCCTCAGCCTCCTGAGTAACTGGGATTACAGGCATGAGTCACTGTGCCCAGCCTCCTCCTCTTAAATCTGGCCACCATCCTGGCTGGGTGACCCATTCAACTCAATAGTGCCAGTGTCATGATGTCTTCAGCCCCAAGGACCTTATCCTCTACCCTATGTCAGTCAAATCCAGAGCCCTCAACTGCTCCTGCTTCAAGAGCTAAAACCCCAATGTCTTCCCCTCTCACTCTCCCACCCGCTCAGCCTCTCACCTTCCTGCAGGCCCTGTCCTTGGCCATCCTCAGCAAGTGCTTTCCTTCCCTGAACAGCCTGGACCCTGGAATCTTTCCTCAGCACCACCAACACTCACAATCCCGCGGCCCCTTGCTTCTACTAGAAATTCATCACCCTGGGTCAATGCCACCATCCATCTTCTCTGACCCGACACATGGGCATTCAAGCACTGCTGGAAAAAGCTCCCACTGTCTGGCAGATTGGCACCAGAACAAATGCAGGGTTCCTGACCTCTGCTCAGGAGCCTCATGGCGCCACCTCACGTCTTTGTGCTTGTCCTCAGTCAACTCCCTTGCCTTATTCCCAAAAGTGCTTGTTCTCCACTTCCACCTCTCTTCATGGCCGCTATCTCTGGCTTGCTGCCTGCATGATTTCTTTTTTTAAGAGTTGGGGGGTCGGGTGCGGTGGCTCATACCTGTAACCGCAACACTTTGGGAGGCCAAGGCACATGGATAACCGGAGGTCAGGAGTTCAAGACCAGCCTGGCTAACATGGTGAAAACCCATCTCTACTAAAAATACAAAAATTAACCAGGTGTGGTGGTGGGCACCTGTAGTCCCAGCTACTCGGGGGGCTGAGGCAGGAGAATCGCGTGAACCCGGGAGGCAGAGGTTGCAGTGAGCCGAGATGGTGGCACTGCACTCCAGCCTGAGTGACAGAGCAAGACTCCGTCTCAAAAAGAAAAAAAAGAGTTGGGGGGTCTCGCTCTGCCACCCAGGCTGGAGTGGCTCACTGCGACCTCAAATTACTGGGTTCAAGGGATCCTCCCACCTCAGCCTCCCAAGTAGATGGGACTACAGGAGCACACCACCACACCCAGCTAATTTTTTTTATTTTGTAGAAACAGGGTCGGCCGGGCGTGGTGGCTCAAGCCTGTAATCCCAGCACTTTGGGAGGCCGAGACGGGTGGATCACGAGGTCAGGAGATCGAGACCATCCTGGCGAACACCGTGAAACCCCGTCTCTACTAAAAAATACAAAAAACTAGCCGGGCGAGGTGGCGGGCGCCTGTAGTCCCAGCTACTCGGGAGGCTGAGGCAGGAGAATGGCGTAAACCTGGGAGGCGGAGCTTGCAGTGAGCTGAGATCCGGCCACTGCACTCCAGCCCGGGCTACAGAGCGAGACTCTGTCTCAAAAAAAAAAAAAAAAAAAAAAGAAACAGGGTCTCACTGTGTTGCCCAAGCTCGTCTCAAACTCCCGGGCTCAAACAATCCTCCTACCTCAGCCTCCCAAAATGCTGGGATTATAGGCGTGAGCCACCACACCTGGTCTCCATGTTGATTTAAATAAGACAATATTCTCACATTCTTTGTTTGATTAAGAAATCTTGCAGTGACTGGGTTTATTCTACCTCATGGGCGTGGGAGAAGAGGAATGTGTCAATGCTCCCCCTCTGGCTTAACAAAGAAAACTCACCTTCTAGAAAACAGAGATGTGAATTTAAATATTATTGCCAGGGCAACATATTATTAAGGAAGACAAGCAATCAGAACCACAAGCTTTTTAAAAGTTAAAGGTTACTTTCGCAGGACAAAGCAAGTCTCACAAATTTAATTGTCTGACAAGACTCCCTTGTTAGAAATAACGTTTGCAAAGATGGTTTCACATGCACAAAAGAATCTGCTTTCTATTTCTGCTGCTGTAGAAGAACAGGGCACATTTTCTCTTTCTCATACTGAGGTTTTTTTTTTTTGTCACCTCCAGTTAGAAGGACCTGGAGTCTTCAAGGCAGCACCAAGAGAAACAAAGGCAGGCTGAGAGGTTGATCTCAAGCCAGTTGTTCCCACCACCCACTACATGGCAATCAACTTGCAAATGTCTCAAACAGTGGCTCTCCCACACTCCTACATCAGAACTTGTCAAATTTGAGTGTGCATAGGAATCACCTGGGATCTCATTAAAATGCAGATTCCGGGCCAGGCGCGGTGGCTCACGCCTGTAATCCCAGCACTTTGGGAGGTTGAGGTGGGTGGATCACCTGAGGTCAGGAGTTCAAGACCAGCCTGGTCAACATGGCAAAACCCCGCCTCTACTAACAATACAAAAATTAGCGGGGCGTGGTGGCACGTGCCTGTAATCCCAGCTACTGGGGAGGCTGAGGCAGGAGAATTGCTTGAACCTGGGATGGTGGGGATTGTGGTGAGTGAAGATGGCACCACTGCACTCCAGCCTAGGTGGCAGAGCAAGACTCCGTCAAAAAAAAAAAAAAAAATGCAGATTCCAGCGGAGCACAATGGCTCACATCTGTAATCCCAGTGCTTTGGGAGCCTGAGGTGGGAGGATTGTCTGAAGCCAGAGGTTTGAGACCAATCTGGGCAATGTAGTATGATCCCATCTCTACAAAAAGTTAAAAAAAAAAAAAAAAAAAAGCCAGGTGTGGTGATGCATGCCTGTAGTCCTAGCTACTCAGGAGGCTGAGATGGGAGGATCCTTTGAGCCCAGGAGTTCGATGCTGCAGTAAGCTATGATGGCACCACTGACGCCAGCCTGATTGGCAGCAAGACCCTGACTCAGTAGGTTTGGGTAGACCTGAGAATCTGCATTTCCAACAAGTAAGTTGTTACTGTGGTTGCTACTGGTCGCCAGACAGACACTGTGAATAGGAAGGTCTGAGGTGTTTATTCACAATTTCTCCTTTCTCCCCAAACCTCCGACACTTGGAGGTTTATCACACCCCGTAAATCTATACAATTATTATTAATTCTCTATTAATTTTTTGTTTTTTGAGACAGAGTGTCACTCTGTTGCCCAGGCTGGAGTGCAGTGGTGCAATCTCGGCTCACCACAACCTCCGCCTCCCGGGTTCAAGCGATTCTCCTGCCTCAGCCTCCCGAGTAGCTGGGATTACAGGCATGTGCCACCACACCCGGCTAATTTTGTATTTTTAGTAGAGATGGGGTTTCTCCATGTTGATCAGGCTGGTCTCGAACTCCCGACCTCAGGTGATCCACCCCCACCCCCAATCCCCGCCTCCCAAAGTTCTGGGATTACAGGCGTGAGCCACTTCGCCCGGCCCCCTCAGCAGCATTTGACAACATTCACCCCTTCCTCCTCACTTGGTCCCCAGGACCACATCCCTCTGCCCATCTCACTGTCCCCTCACACTTTGTCTGTATTGCTGGCCCACCCCCATTTCTCCAACCTCTGAAGAGCTGAGTCCCTCTCTGCACTTACTCCTCTGACCACCTCCTATTATCTCATGGCTTTAAACATCAGCTGTGCAGAGGACTCCTAAATTCACTTCTCCAGCCCAGGCCTCTCCGTGAACAGCAGGGCAGTATGTCCAGCTGACGCCTTCACATTTCCACTTTAATGTCTAAAATTTCAAAGGCATTAAAGGCCCAAACTCAGCTGCCTATTTCTCCTTTTAAGTCCACTCCTTCTGCAGTCTTCCCCATCTCATTAAATGGCAAATCCAATCTTCCAGCTGCTCAAACCAAAAATCTTAATCACCGTGGGTGAGGCAGAGGTTGCAGTGAGCCAAGACTGAGCCACTGCACTGCAGCCTGGGTGACAGAGCAAGACTCCATCTCAAAAACAAAATTAAAAAATAAAATCAGGCAGGGCTTGGTGGCTCACACCTGTAATCCCAGCACTTTGGGAGGCCAAGGTGGGTGGATCATGAGGTCAGGAATTCGAGACAAGCCTGACCAACATGGTGAAACCCCGTCTCTATTGAAAATTCAAAAATTAGCTGGGCACGGTGGTGGGCGCCTGTAATCCCAGCTACTCGGGAGGCTAAGGCAGAAGGAACGCTTGAACTCTGGAGGTAGAGGTTGCCAAGATCGCACCACTGCACTCCAGCTTGGGTGACAGAGCGAGACACCGTCTCAAATAAAATAAAATAAAACAAAATCACCATTGACTATTTTATTTCTAGGGCCACACTGACCACATCAGCATCATTGTGTGAATATTAAAAGGGTGTCCCAGCAGAGCAGTGACAGAATCATGGGTGCATGATTTGGCAACTGGATGGAGTCGTTTGTTGTTTTTTAGATTTAGGGACTCACTCTGTCGCCTAGGCTGGAGTGCAGTGGTATAATCATGGCTCACAGCAGCCTCAATCTCCCCAGCTCAAGCAATCCTCCCACCAATCCTCCCACCTCAGCCTCCCAAGCAGCTGGGACTACAGGCATGTGCCACCATGCCAGGCTATTTCTTTTATTTTATTTTATTTATTTATTTTTTTTTTTTGAGACGGAGTCTCGCTCTGTCGCCCAGGCTGGAGTGCAGTGGCGCGATCTCGGCTCACTGCAAGCTCCGCCTCCCGGGTTTACGCCATTCTCCTGCCTCAGCCTCCCGAGTAGCTGGGACTACAGGCGCCCGCCACCTCGCCCGGCTAATTTTTTTGTATTTTTAGTAGAGACGGGGTTTCATTGTGTTAGCCAGGATGGTCTCGATCTCCTGACCTCGTGATCCGCCCGTCTCGGCCTCCCAAAGTGCTGGGATTACAGGCTTGAGCCACCGCGCCCGGCCTATTTCTTTTATTTTTTGTAGAGACGTGGTCTCGCTATGTTGCCCAGGCTGGTCTCACACTCCTGGCCTCAGACAGTCCTCCCACCTCAGCTTCCTGAGTAGCTGGGATTACAGTGGAGAGAGCCCTTTGTAAGAAGTAAAAGGTGATCCCCCTTTGTCCTTGAACTCGGGACACGCAAGGGCCATTGCAAATGGAACATGTTCTGAATTTCAGCACCACCCACATCCCACCCAGGGTGGCCAATACCTTCATGCAGCACGCCTTTGTGCCCAGCCACACACATCTTGGCAGAATGTCTCCTGGCGACAGCATTCCAGGCTGTTCCAGTTAAAAGACAATTGTACTTCCTGCTTCTTGGCGCTTGCTTCCTGCCCATTTTCCAAGTCTGGTCCTGCTTCCTCTTGGCAGTTCCTGGTGCCCTTCCAATAAATTATTTTGCTGCTTCAGAAAACCAGGTGCTCCGGCTGGGCGCGGTGGCTCGCACCTGTAATCCCAGCACTTTAGGAGGCCAAGGCAGGCGGATCACGAGGTCAGGAGATCGAGACCATCCTGGCTAACACAGTGAAACCCCGTCTCTACTAAAAATACAAAAAATTAGCTGGGCATGGTGGCAGGCGCCTGTAGTCCCAGCTACTCGGGAGGCTGAGGCAGGAGAATTGCTTGAACCCAGGAGGTGGAGCTTGCAGTGAGCCGAGATCGCGCCACTGCACTCCAGCCTGGGTGGCAAAGCGAGACTCCGTCTCAAAAAAAAAAAAAAAAAAAAAAAAGAAAGCCAGGTGCTCCAACTGATACTATCTAGAAACATGTACAAATCCCTCTCACCCCTCAAATTAAAAAAATCAATTTCTCCACGTTCCCTTGGAAGTGCTCTGGAGAAGATCACCCGGAAACCACGGATGCTCTCCTTGTCAGCAAATCTGAAGGCCACCTGGGACAGTTCTACCAATACCAACTGGCCTCTTCTTGTCTTCCTAGCCCTAGTCCCAGGCTCTGTTCTCTGCCTTCTATATGGGTCTCTCTTCAACTGTCTCTCGTCTATAGATGTTGCCAGTCCTCAGGGCTCCAATCTCACCCTTCCGCCCTTCTCCACCCACACACATCATTTATCCTCATGGCAAATCCCCCACCTCTACCCCCAGGGCTCCCAGATCTTGCCCTCTGCTGAGCTGTAGACTCTACCCTGCTGGAAACCTCCACCTGCAAGGATAAGGGCACCCAGCGTATCTGCACGGAGCTGATCAGCTTTTTCCACCCTCAGCTACTTTTTTTTTTTTTTTTTTTTTGAGACGGAGTCTTGCTCTGTAGCCCGGCCTGGAGTGCAGTGGCCGATCTCAGCTCACTGCAAGCTCCGCCTCCCGGGTTTCCGCCATTCTCCTGCCTCAGCCTCCGGAGTAGCTGGGACTACAGGCGCCCGCCACCGCGCCCGGCTAATTTTTTGTATTTTTAGTAGAGACGGGGTTTCACCGTGTTAGCCAGGATGGTCTCGATCTCCTGACCTCGTGATCCGCCCGTCTCAGCCTCCCAAAGTGCTGGGATTACAGGCTTGAGCCACCGCGCCCGGCTTTTTTTTTTTTTTTTTTTTTTTCTGAGAGGGAGTCTCACTCTGTCACCCAGGCTGGAGTGCAGTGGCACAATCTCGGCTAACTGCAAGCTCCACCTCCCAGGTTCACACCATTCCCCTGCCTCAGCCTCCTGAGTAGCTGGGACTACAGGAGCCCGCCACCTCGCCCGGCTAATTTTTTTATATTTTTAGTAGAGACAGCATTTCACCATGTTAGCCAGGATGGTCTCGATTCCCTGACCTCGTGATCTGCCCACCTTGGCCTCCCAAAGTGCTGGGATTACAGGCGTGAGCCACCGCGCCCAACCTCTTGTTCTTTTTTTGTTCTTTCTCTTGTTCTTATCTGAGCTTGTTACATAGATTCTAGTGTCCCATCCCAGACCTTCTGAATCAGAACATCCAGGAGAAAAATTCAAGACTTTCTTTCTTTCTTTCTTTTTTTTGAGATGGAGTCTCGATCTGTCGCCAGACTGGAGTACAGTGGCACAATCTCGGCTCACTGCAACCTGCAACCTCCGCCTCCAGGGTTCAAGCATTTCTCCTGCCTCATGCTCGGCTAATTTTTGCTATTGTAGAAGAGACAGGGTTTGACCATGTTGGCCAGGATGGTCTCCATCTCTTGACCTCAGGATCTGCCCGCCTCGGCCTCCCAAAGTGCTGGGATTACAGGCGTGAACCACCATGGGAGGCCAAGGCTTTTATTTCTAATCATTGCCCTTGGGCATAACTCAGCAAACTTGGGAAACACTGACCTGCTCTAAGAATAATTTGGGGAAGGTGGCTAAAAATAAACTTTCAGCCAGGCGCAGTGGTCCATGCCAGTAATCCCAGAACTTTGGGAGGCCAAGGCGGGTGGATCAGCTGAGGTCAGAAGTTTGAGACCAGCCTGAACATGGTGAAACCTGTCTCTACTAAAAAAATACAAAAATTGAGTAGGACATGATGGCAAGCACCTATAATCCCAGCTACTTGGGAGGCTGAGGCAGGAGAATCGCTTGAACCCGGGAGGCAGAGGTTGCAGCAAGCTGAGATTGCGCCACTGCACTCCAGCCTGGGCGACAGAAGACTCCTTCTCAAAAAGAGTAATAAAATAAAATAATAAAATAAAAAATAAAATAAACTTCCAAGCTCATACCCTTGGAGATTCACGGCATATCCCCCTTGGAAATTCTGATTTGGTGTAAGTTGGATGGGAAAATTTTTTCCAGAGGATTCTGCATAACCAGGCTGGGGACCACTAATCTGGTTATGATGGGGTAAAGTACAGACAACTTGAGCCATGGCTGTTAAAGCCCTTTGTGCTTCAGCCTCTGGTTGGCTCTCACCACTCTCCCAAGTTGTCCAAAATCATGCTTTATGTCCCAGTTACAGTTCCTCACACTCATCAGGCTGTCTCAACTGAGCAGTGGTGCATAATGTTACCTTACCCGGTGGCCTTTTCCTTCACATGCATAACGTCAATGCCTACTAGTGCCTCAATCTCAGCTCACATGAAGGCTCCAAGAAGCTTTCCCTGATCCCTCTGGGGTTAAACTCCTCCTCCGTCCATCACGGGGCCTGGTGCTCTACAGCCTTTTTTTTTTTTTTTTTTTTTTTTTTTTGAGACGGAGTCTTGCTGGTCACCCAGGCTGGAGTGCAGTGGCACGATCTTGGTTCACTGCAAGCTCCGCCTCCGGGTTCACGCCATTCTCGTGCCTCAGCCTCCCGAGTAGCTGGGACTACAGGCGCCCGCCACCACACCCGGCTAATTTTTTGTATTTTTATAGAGATGGAGTTTCACCGTGTTAGCCAGGATGGTCTCGATCTCCTGACCTTGCGATCCGCCCGCCTCGGCCTCCCAGAGTGCTGGGATTACAGGCGTGAGCCACCACGCCCGGCCGCTCTACAGCCTTTATCTCAGCCCCGATTACTTACACATCTGCTTTCACTCCCCATCAGTGAAGGTCAGATCAGCAGGACAGTATTTTAGGTTCGTTTATGTCCCCAACATGTAGCACATCAATTGGAACCAGAAGAATGGCTCAGGCTGACAGAGATGTCCACCCTGACCCATGATCCAAAGGCAGGTAATTGGCCACGGATCCCAGGAAGGACCAAGTCCATTGGCACATGGGGCTTGACTGTGGTACTAAGGCCTGGGTCCGAACAGCAGCTCCACTGCTGTGTCTAGAAAGGTCCCTTTACTTCTCTGAGCCCTCAGCCTCCATAAACAGGGTCCCCACAGTCCTCCTAGGTGTGTCATAATGACTTAAAAGTGAAAGCCGGCTGGGCGCGGTGGCTCAAGCCTGTAATCCCAGCACTTTGGGAGGCCGAGACGGGCGGATCATGAGGTCAGGAGATCGAGACCATCCTGGCTAACACGGTGAAACCCCGTCTCTACTAAAAAATACAAAAAACTAGCCGGGCGAAGTGGCGGGTGCCTGTAGTCCCAGCTACTGGGGAGGCTGAGGCAGGAGAATGGCGTGAACCCGAGAGGAGGAGCTTGCAGTGGGCTGAGATCCGGCCACTGCACTCCAGCCTGGGTGACAGAGCAAGACTCCGTCTCAAAAAAAAAAAAAAAAAAAAAAAAAAAAAAAAAAAAGTGAAAGCCATTAAACCAATGACTTGTTACATTGTTCTCAGTTTGTGATGCCCTTAACCCTTAAGAGAGGGTCTCAGTGCTTGTCACGTCAAGCATTTGGTCCTTTGGAGGTTGGAAATCGTGGAATTACAGGCATGAGTCACTGCGGGAGGCCAAGGCTTTTATTTCTAATCATTGCCCTCAGGCACAACTCAGCACACTTCGGAAACACTGACCTGCTCTAAGGTTAGAAAACAGGGTCTTGTTCACCCCTGTACCCAGAAAGTTGAGGATGGTACCAGAGACAGAGCAGTAACTCAAACATGCTTGCTAACGGCTGGGCACAGTGGCTCATGCCTGTAATTCCAGCACTTTGGGAGGCCAAGGAGGGCAGGTGAGGTCACAAGTTCAAGACCAGCCTGGTCAACATGATGAAACCGTCTCTACTAAAAATGCAAAAATTAGCTGGGTATGGTGGCGGGCACCTGTAAATCCCAGCTACTCAGGAGGTTGAGGCAGGAGAAGCGCCCGAACCCGGAAGGTGGAGGTTGCAGTGAGTCCAGATACCACTGCACTCCAGCCTCGGTGAAAGAGCAAGATTCCATCTCAAAAATAAATAAATAAATAAAATAGTAAATTTTATGTCATATATCTTACTTTTTTTTTTTTTTTTTGAGACAAGAGTCTCACTCTGTCACCCAGGTTGGAGTGCAGTGGTACAATCATACCTCACTGCAGCCTCAACCTCCAAAGTTCAAGTGATCTTGCCGCCTTAGCTTCCAGGGTAGCTGGGACTACAGGCACATGCAACCATGCCCAGCTAATTTTTTTTTTTAAATAGAGACAGGGGTCTCACTATGTTGCCCAGGTTGGCCTCAAACTCCCAGCCTCAAGAAACCCTCCGACCTCAGCCTTCCAAAGTGCTAGGATTACAAGCATGAGCCACCACCTGGTCTTACTATATTTTTCTTAAGTGAAAATCTCCCTGGTGGTCTAGTGGTTACAATAGGGGGAAAAGATGAAAATTAAATAAGCATATAACCATAACGAGGCTCCATCCATAACAGCACCATGATAAAAACTGTCTAAGAGGGGAGTCCAGGAGGCAGAGGAAGGAGAAAAGGGAGGGCTGGAGCTGGGACCCTGGGAAAGGACATGACCAGGGAAGGGTGGGGAGCCTCAGGAAGAGGCCCAGAGCGGGGAAGAGCCAGAAGGTGGGGCAGTTACTGAGAGAAGGGAAACCCTAGGCAGAGGGAAGCCAAGGCCCAGCAGGCTGGGTGTCTTCTCAGGAACTGTGCTCTGACAGCCTCAGGATCCTGGGCCTTAATTTGGGTCTTTTAATGTCTTGATCTCTCCCCTACACCAGGAAACCCTCAGAGGCCCAGGCCCACTCCAGGACACAGCCCATGGAAAGTGAAGCCTGCACCAGTGACCTGCATTCTTTTTTTTTTTTTTTCCCGAGACTGAGTCTCGCTCTGCTGCCCAGGCTAGAGTGCAGTGGTGCGATCTTGCTCACCGCAACCTCCACCTCTCAGGTTCAAGTTCTCCTGTCTCAGCCTCCCGAGTAGCTGGGATTACAGGTGCCCACCACCGCGCCCAGTTAACTTTTGTATTTTCAGTAGAGATGGGGTTTCACCATATTGGTCAGGCTGTTCTTGAACTCCTGACCTCAGGTGATCCAACTGCCTTGTCCTCCCAAGGTGCTGGGATTACAGGCATGAGCCACTGCGCCCAGCCGGCTTTCTTTTCTGTGAGAAAGCTGAGAGCCAAACTAACCCCAAGGGCCACGAGGCCTGTGCAGATCACTAGTACTGCAACAGGATCCCACAGCAAATACTGCGGATCTGCTTGCAAAATAAATGCAGGACCAGCCGGGCGCGGTGGCCTGTAATCCCAGCACTTTGGGAGGCCGAGGCCGGTGGATCACAAGGTCAGTAGATCGAGACCATCCTGGCTAACACGGTGAAACCCCATCTCTAATAAAAATACAGGACCCAAATACTTCTTACCACCTGCACTACTACCATCCTAAAAAGTATTCTAGGTTGCAGGAACAAACCATCTTAACTGGCCTCCCTGCTTGCTGGCTAGTAACAGCCAGTGAGTCTGTTAAATTCCAAGTGAGACCATGTCACTCCGCTCAAAACCCTCCAACAACTCCCATTCCACTCCCTCAGACCCTATGGGTAGTGAAGAATTAATCTTACTTGGAAGTCTGGCCTTTACCCTCGGCTACTGGTAAGTGCCTTCTAGACCCATGGAATGTCCTAATAGGAGTGAGCTTTGGGGACAGGCAACCTCTGGGGGAAATGGAGACAACTAAAGGCCTTAGCCCAAAATCCCCGCAGGGGCTGAAGACTAAAGGTCAGCCACAGAGCACTATGTGATTAAGCACCAAGGGAATTCGGCACACCCAAGGATCAAGTGAGCTTCCCTGGTTGTACCTCCATCATGGCCGGGAAGAGGTACCAGGACTCCATTGCAAGAAGACAGCAGGAAGCTTCCTGTTTACTTCCCTCCGACCCTGCCCTAGGCCTCTCATCCTTTGGCTGGTTCTGGGCATGCTTTTGCTGTAATAAAACCATAATCCCGATACCTTCCTGAGTTCTGTGAGTCACTCTAGTCTATTACCTACTGAAGGTGGTCATGGGCACCCCGAACTTGCAGCTGGTATTGAAGTGAGGACAGACCAGTGGGGACCATGCCCTCCAACCGTGTAGGCTGCCAAACTCTCTGCACCCTGTGTGACCACCTTATTACAACTGTCATGATCTGCCCACTCCGACGAGACTTCATCCCTTACTCCTCTTCTCACTCATATCAGCCAGGCTCCCACCCCTCGGTCCCAGGAAGCCCCTTCCCCAGATACTCACCAGGTGAACTCCCTCACTTATTAGGCCTTTACTCACACATCACCTCCTTGGTGAGGCCTCCTCTGGCCCCCCTCCACCCTGAAACACCTTTCCTGCTTTACTTTTTCCTCCATAAAAACACTGTCACCGTATCCACCGCACTACAACTGCTGTGTTTTTTTCTTTGCTCCCCACAAGAGTATCAGCCTCAAGGAGGAAGGAATTTTTGTACCGTGTTCCCTGCTGTGACCCCAGAACAGGGATAGTTTCTGACATGTGCTGAGTGTTCAACAAATTCTTGAACGCATGACTTCTAGTATCCTTTAGAAATACCTTTTAAAAACCAGACCATCACACCCCTACCCTCCGTGAAAGGCCGAGTCTGCAAAAACAGGAAAATTAACTATGTTTGTCTAGATAGAGCCCTTTGCTGAGGGAGATGAAGTTAACAGTCGGCAAGACCAAGGATGTCCAGAGAGCCCTGTGGCCCGGCGTGGGTGAGGCACGGGTGCTATCCCAGCCCTGACACCTCCATGCTGTTGACTTTGGGAGGACCCCCTTCTCTGGGCCTTGGTCCCTACGTAAATAACGAAGTAGTTGGAGCAGCAGACTCATGGGAGGGGAGGAAGGAGAGAAATCCCTGCTATGAGAGA
Source organism: Macaca nemestrina (assembly GCF_043159975.1). NCBI lineage: Eukaryota > Metazoa > Chordata > Mammalia > Primates > Cercopithecidae > Macaca > Macaca nemestrina. The sequence goes on from NC_092136.1 coordinate 11,179,377, forward strand.
TGCAGAGGGAAGACAGGACCTCACCAGGCAGGGGTGACTTTTATTTGAAGGCAGAAAACACCCTATTTGGGGGTTCATTTATAATCTGCAACCATTTTGTTGTTGTTTTTTAAAAAAGGGGAAAAAAGAGAAAAACCAGAACCCAAAGGGTCTAGGAAGGAAAGGAGGGTAGTGGGTCCACGTCAGGCTGGGGTCAGGCCACATAGGGGAAGCGGAGCAGCAGCCCTTCGTGAGGCTCCAGTTTCAGGCGTTCCAGCTCAAGCGGGGAGCCCTCCTCACGGCCTGGCTGGGTGCTGAGCACAAGGTCAGCCTTGGTTGGCAGGCTGGCGCTGGCGGGCAGGTCGGAGGCCTGCAGCCCAGCCGAGAGGCCCACATCCCCAAAGTTAAGCACTACCAGAAAACGCTCATTCTGGTCCCAGTGGCGGATATAGGAGAAGAGTCCAGGCCCAGAGGAGAACGTATGGAAGTCCCCATGCAATAGGGAGCGCTCCTTACTCCGCTGGTCACTCAGCTGCCGGAACAAGGAAAGGAGGGAGCCAGGGTCTTCACTCTGGCCCTAAGAATGATAAACACATAGCGGAAGCATGTGAGAGGTTCCCCGGTACAGACTTCTACAAGCCCAGCCGCCTCCCCTGGTCATGTTCTACCCATCTAAAACTCTTACCTTCACAGTCATGTTGGCACTTACAGCCCCTGGGATGTCGGGGAAGCTGGACTCATCCCACAGCATGACTGGAGCCTCCACAGGCTGAAATGCAGAGAAAATAGGACTTAAAAAAGGCCTGGGGTCAGGCATGGGGGCTCACATGTGTAATTCCAGCACTCTGGAAGCCCAAGGCAAGAGGATCGCTTGAGCCCAGGCATTTGAAACCAGCCTCAGCAAAATAATGAGCCCTGATCTCTACTACAAAATTTTAAAAAATTAGCTGGGTGTAGTGTCCCTATAGTCCCAGCAACTGGGGAGGCTGAGGAGGGAGGATCACTTGAACCCAGGAATTTGAGCTTGCAGTGAGCCATGACTGCACCACTGTACTCCAGCCTGGGCAACAGAGTGAAAACCCTGTTTCAAAAAAAAAAAAAGCCCTGGGCCCACTGTCCCTTATCCCTCTTCCCATTCCCATCCTCATCGATATATAACCTCCCCTACTTATGTCTGGCTTTTTTTTTTTTTTTGAGACGGAGTCTCGCTCTGCTCAGGTTGGAGTGCAGTGGCTCGATCTTGGCTCACTGCAACCTCTGCCTCCTGGGTTCAAGCGATTCTCCTGCCTCAGCCTCCCGAGTAGTTGACTATAGGTGCTCGCCACCACACCCAGCTAATTTTTTTGTATTTTTAGTAAAGACAGGGTTTCACCATGTTGGCCAGGCTGGTCTCGAACTCCTGACCTCAGGTGATCCACCCACCTTGGCCTCCCAAAGTGCTGGGATTACAGGCATGAGCCACCACGCCCGGCCTGGCTAACTTCTGCTGCATGAGTGAGGCAGGCTCCCACCTCAGGGTCCTCACACATACACTGTTGCGCCCCAGCCGAGAGCTCCCAGATGACTGCCAGCCAGCTCTCTCACTTCCCTCAGGTATCTGCTTGGTTATCTTACCAGGTCTCCCATGGCTGCTCTCTATAAAACAAGCCCTATCATCCCCTAGTCTCTAGGCTACTTACCCTGCCTTCTTTTGCATAGCACTGATCAGCAGCTGGCATTTTATTTAGGCATATCTAGTTATCTAACCACCTCCAGCTCTCTTGTGCAATGCTGTATCCTCAGCGTAACAGATAAAAATTATTCTATAAACATCTGTGGAATAAATGAATAACTGGTCCTATAAACATCGTGCTGATGGCAGGGTGCAGTGGCTCGCACCTGTAATCATAGCAGTTTGGGAGGCCAAGGTGGGAGGATCACTTGCGCCCAGGAGTTTGAGACCAGCCTGGGCAACACAGTGAGACCACACCTCTACAGATTTTAATAATTAGCTGTGGCCAGGCACAGTGGCTCACACCTGTAGTCCCAGCACTTTGGGAGGTCAGGGCAGGCAGATCGATTGAGCCCAGGAGTTGGAGACCAGCCTGGGCAACAACAGTGAAACCCTGTCTCTACAAAAATTAGCTGAGCGTGGTGGTGTGTGCCTGTATTCCCAGCTACTTGGGAAGCTGGGAGGCAGAAGTTGCAGTGAGACATAATCGCACCACTGGAATCTAGCCTGAGCAACAGAGCAAGACCCTGTCTCCAAAAAAAGATTAGCTGGGCATGGTGGCACACACCTATCTACGGTACATATCCCAGCTACTCAGAAGGCTGAGGTGGGATGATCACTTCAGCCTGGGAGGCGGAGGCTGCAGTGAACCAAGATCATGCCACTGCACTCCAGCCTGGGCAACATAGTGAAATGCTGTCTTTAAAAAAAAAAAGTCGGGCATCAACAGTAACCCTGTGTCCAAAGCTTGCGAATGCCTTTGTAGTAGTATCCCACCATGTATTTCTTTCTTTTTCTTTTCTTTTCTTTTTTTGAGAAGGAGTCTTGCTCTGTCACCCAGGCTGAAGTGCAGTGGCGCAATCTCAGTTCACTGCAACCTCTGCCTCCTGGTTCAAGTGATTCTCCTGCCTCAGCCTCCTGAGTAGCTGGGACTACAGGCGTGCACCACCACGCCTGGCTAATTTTTGTATTTTTAGCAGAGACTGGGTTTCACCATGTTGGCCAGGCTGGTTTCGAACTCCTGACCTACGGTGATTCACCCGCTTTGGACTCCCAAAGTGCTAGGATTACAGGCGTGAGCCACTGTGCCCAGCCACTGCCATGTACTTCTCTACTTATTTGTCTGGCTCCCTCACTAAGCTATGAGCTTCCGAGGGCACAGAGTCTAGCACAGTACCCACTGTCCAAAGAATAAAGGAATGAATAAATGAATGGTGGCTACCATAGCAAACATCTGCCAGGTACCAGGAATTACCATTAAAAACATGCCCTCATTTAATGCTAATCACCCTTCAAGAAATGCAGTAACACAAGGGATGACCAAAATTCAGAAAGGTAAAATAATCTGCCCAAAGTCACACAGCTACCCAAATACTGACTAGGAATCAAATGCGTTTTCACCCCAAGGCTCACGTCTATCTGCCGCCATCCCCAGAATCATCATAAGATGGAGAAACAACCTCCCTGTGATAGACAGACAACGAGCAGTACCTGTCCAGGAAGGGCAGCTGCCTTCAGGCCAATCTCATCCCCGTAGCTGAACACAGGGGTCCCTGGCAGGGTGAAGAGCATCAGCTGGTAGAGTCGGAGAAGTTGAGCCGGCAAGAAGGAAGTCAGGAGCCCTGCCTGAGACAACTACAGGGAGAGACACTCCGGTGAGCCCCATAACCCACCTCTGCCTCCGTCTCCCAGCAACGCTTTCTTCTCCCATCTGCCCCCTTTCCCACCAGCATGGTACTCACACTCCAGCTGCACCAGCGATTGCCAGTGGCATTCAAATACTGTGTGACTAGGGATTTTGTATGCTCCCCAGTAAAGCTGGAATCAGACAGGTATGAGCTGGTCAACAGCAAGTCTTTGTTGGATTCGAGTAGGCTCACGATCTGCTGAAGGTCGGAGGAGTTAGTCCCTGCAATCAAGAGCCTGCAGAAGGGAGGGAGGGGGTCAAGGTTAGTATAAGAAAGAAAGAACGGGGCCGGGCGCAGTGGCTCACGCCTGTAATCCCAGAACTTTGGGAGGCTGAGGCAGGCGATCACCTGAGGTCAGGAGTTCGAGACCAGCCTGACCAACATGGAGAAACCCCGTCTCTATTGAAAATACAAAAATTAGCCGGGCGTGGTGGCACATGCTTGTAATCCCACCTACTCGGGAGGCTGAGGGAGGAGAATCACTTGAACCCGGGAGGCGGAGGTTGCGGTGAGCTGAGATCGTGCCATCGCACTCCAGCCCAGGCAACAAGAGCGAAGCTTCGTCTCAAAAAAAAAAAGAAAGAAAGAAAGAATAAAGGTAAAGAAAGTTCTCTAGACTAGGAATCCCCCCTTCTTAGGCCTAGCACTCCACTGAGGGGTTCCCACAATGGAACTCAGTCAGCAGAATGGCACCCGCACCCACCTATCTTCACTGAAGCCCTTGGTGATGTTTTCCCACTCAGCCAAGAATGAGGATGCATCCTAGAAAGAAAAAAGTAGAATCAAGGAACAGGGAATATTACTAGGCTCTGGCTGAGTCCCTCTGTTCTCGCCCAAGCTTTGTCCCTAATGTGGAAAGGGAACTCACCTTCAGATTCTCTATGTCCCGAACCTGGAACCCATCCACGCCAGCTTGCAGCCAAAACTCCAGAGCATCCTATACGGGACAGAAGAATAGAGGACAGACGTCGATTCTTAGGAAAAGGCTCAGAAAATTCCAGCCCACACTAAACCTCACCCACCCCACACTTCCCCGGGAGCTGGGGAGAGAGGCCTGTGCCTTGCCTCTGTCTTCCCCACCTGCACTACAAAGGTTTAGCCTTTGGACCCTTCCAGTTCTACCCTTCCACTGATTTTCTTAGTGCTACAGCATGTTAGTTCTCTATTCTTGCCTCTGGCAAATCACACAGCTTCACCTTTGAAAGCTACAGAAAAGGCACCAGAGAAAAAGTACATCCATAAACAAAACTTCGTTTAACACTTAGCATTGGAGGCCGGGCGCGGTGGCTCAAGCCTGTAATCCCAGCACTTTGGGAGGCCGAGACGGGTGGATCACGAGGTCAGGAGATCGAGACCATCCTGGCTAACACAGTGAAACCCCCTTTCTACTAAAAAATACAAAAAAACTAGCCGGGCGAGGTGGCGGGCGCCTGTAGTCCCAGCTACTCGGGAGGCTGAGGCAGGAGAATGGCCTGAACCCGGGAGGCGGAGCTTGCAGTGAGCTGAGATCCGGCCACTGCACTCCAGCAAGGGGGACAGAGTGAGATTCCGTCTCAAAAAAAAAAAAAAAAAAAACACTTAGCATTGGAATGTTAGTGTATCTATCTTAGAGATGAAGAAACAGAGGAGCAAGGAGACACATCCACGGTCATTCACAATCAGTGAGCAGCAGACAGGATCTAAAATGTCAGTCAAGATGGCCCCTCTCCCAGTTTCCTGAGGTCTGGGGAAGGTGTGAGCACAATAGCTGCTCAGAGCAAGGCCAAGGATGAAAGATTGAAATTCAAAGCACAGCCCCAGGGCAGTTTAGATTTGAAAAGAGGCCAGTGCTGCAGAATGGAATCCTGGCAGTCATCCTGCACACACCACAGAACTTCACCCTCACTCTCCTATTCTTCCCTTTCTCTGGGCCATGTACCCTCTCCTCTGGTCTCCATTTCCATCTGAGACCCTCATGCCAAACCATCCAAAAACATTCCCTCATCAGCATCTTTTAACAGGTCCCCTAGTAAATGGCAAGGCCTAAACTGGATGATCCCAGGGTCCTACCCAAATGCTGGGAGTCTAGACTTCTATCTTAGAATCACAGCTACCAGCAGGGTCAGTATCTTCTTCCATTTTTGTTCTACCCATGCGGAACATGTCAGTGTCCGAGCACCCAGACATCAGGAGCTAGGGTAACATTCGAAGTCCTACTCCTAGCCTGCTGAGCATAGATCTGAGCCTATGGCAAATTAGATACCTTGCTGGTTATACAGGGAATTGGAAAACATCTATAAAATCCTTGGCACAGTCCCAGACACAGAGTACCCCAGTGCTTATCATTTCAGACTGGGCTCTAGTCCAAATACATCAAACAAGAACTGGGAAACCAGTCAGGACAGGATTCCCACAGAGAAAGGGCTTCCTCTCCCAAAAGAAAGAAAAATCAAACTTCCAGACTGACATCTGAGAAGGTCCCTTCCTGTCACTGTCTCATCCTCAGAGTCAAGGAAATAAGAAAAATAAGAGGTCAGAAAAGGAACAAGAAAAACAGATGTGCTGTTGGCCTATCCTTTGGCTATAGGAGGAGGCATTCCTGCTTGGTCCCAAGGAGCAAATGGACCCTCAGCTGCAGCCAGGCTGGGTCTACAGGGCTTGCTGTGAAAGGACCATTCCAGCCCCAGCATCTGACTTCCACCAGCCATCAGCTCCAACACTCACCTTCACCTTGGTGGCCACACTGTCAACCTGGGTGGAGAACCACAAGTTCTCACCCCGGTAATTGGGAGTGAGGTCCAGAATGACACGGATGCCTAGAATAATGGAGGAAGACGCAGTTATGAGACAGTCTGTGAGTTAAGGGGAAACAAGGAAATCACAAACGCAAGTCACTGAGTGTTTCCTATCTATTATTTGGTACAAAAACTTGAATTTGAACCCTGGCAAAATTCATTCCATTGAAACAGATGTGAGCAAGGGCGGGCCTTAAGATACCGGAAGGCAGGCCAGGCGAGTTCAAAACCAGCCGGGTCAACATGGTGAAAATCGTCTCTACTAAAAATATAAAAATTATCCCGGTGTGGTGGCACATGGCTGTAGTCCCAGCGACTCAGGAGGCTGAGGCACGAGAATCGCTTGAACCCCAGAGGAGGAGACTGCAGTAAGCTGAGATCGTTCCACTGCACTACAGCCTGGGCGACAGAGTGAGACTCCATCTCAAAAAAAAAAAAAAAAAAGATATTGGAAGGCAGAAAGTTTATAGTGCAGAGAAGTGGCCCCTGTGTTCCCCACTCCCAAAGTGAACCTTTTTAAACATGTGTCTATACTGAGTTGTAAAACAATATTTGGGATTCTTCCCCCGCAAAGAACCTACTGTTTTACAAGTTTAAAACCACTGGTTTAGTAAATATCTACATTTTGCAAATAAAGGCACTAAAGCCCGGAAGTTAAATGACCTGCTCAAGATCCCACAGCCAAATAGAAAGCCCCCAAACGACTGGACAAATCCATTTTGGGCTGAAGACTAACAAATCTCCCCTCTACCTGCTTTAGGAAAACTCAGAGCTAGTTAGGAGGAAACGAGACAAAAGTTCTATCCTACTTTTCCTCTGGCCAAGTCCTTTCTAGCTGTTTCCTTGGGAACCCCAAGATACCCACTCTTTTTTTTAGCCGATTGCAAGAGACTGTCAAAATCTTCCTTGGAGCCAAAATTGGGGTCGATCTGCACCAAGTCGGTCTGAGCGACATCGTCCTTCTGGTTCTTGTGAAGTGGGCCCAGCACAAGGCCCTTCACCTTCAGAGAGCTCAGGTAATCGAGACGCCCCTTCAGACCTGAAATGGGGGGCTGGGTTAACAGGTGAGGCCCCTCTGAGGGGCCCCTGACCTCTCTACTCTCCCTTCTCCCAGAGCCTAAGGATGGGACGGGGAGCGGGGAGGGGGGAGAGGGGGTGACGGGGAGGCAAGGCTGAATCACGAGACTCAGAGGAGCTGATGTAAGGACTCCTGCACATTACTTGAGAAACCGGTTGCAACTGGCTTCTGGCGCCGCGGGGAGGGAGGACGCTGAGTCACCCACCCTCGTGACAGAGTGAGGGGCGGGTCGGCTTTCTTCAAAGAAAGGAGGGAAGGGCAATGTGCCGGGGAGGGGGTGGGGGAAGAGGGAACGGTCGTCGGTACCGGATGGAGGGGAGAACCATCTAGATCGTCTGGGGACAGGGGAGGGGGTCGGTGCAGGCCACCAGATTCAACCCGGGGCACCCGGGGCGGCGGCGCGCTGCACTCACCCGCCAAGTTGCCCGAGCCGTGGCCCTGGAAGGCCTGAAGGTCGCCGATGCGGTAGAGGGCGCCCGTGTGCCACCACTTCTGCGCCGGTAGCTCGCGACAGCGCGGCGCCCGCACGATTATGACCACGGCACCCGCCAGCATGCCGAGCCAGCCGAGCCAGAAGAGCAGCAGCAGCACCCAGCGGGTACGTACCCAGCCGGGACTGCCCGCCACCTTCAGCAGCTCCTCCTTGGACAGGCCCGTGAACTTAGCGGCGGCTGCTGCCTCCGCCTCGTCTTCCGCCACCTTGATCTTCACCAGACCATTCTTCTCGGCTCCCACCACGGCCATGGCAGCCCCAGACGCCGCGTTCATCGGCTGCTTCTCGGGTTCTAACTCATTCAGCTCCACCTCCTTCATATCCACCTCGGTGTCCTGGCTCATGGTGCCTGCAGAACCGGCGACACGACGAAGCTTGAGGTCAGATGGTGGCTCAACCCCTGCCCGGACCCTCGGACCCAGAACGGTCTCCCGGCCTGTGTGCCTCCGCGCAGCTTCGGCTACTGCATCTGCTCAGCAACGGGCGCGGCCTCTGGGAAGGGGCAGCGGAGCCCCGCCCCGGCCCGCCCCTTAAGGTGGAACCTCGGGGACTGCCCCAGCAGTGGGCGGCTCAGGGTAGTAAAGTCAGGAACACGCCTCCGACAGTACTTCCTGCGTCGTCCAATTTCTCATCTCCAACTTGTCTAAACCTAAGGTTCTTTTCAACCTGACTCTAGGAAGGCTTGGCACGGAGCCACCTTTAAGTGGACGAGGCCTGTGATCCTCGCCCAAATCCCGAGGCCCCTCCAGTGTCCTTTAAGCCTTACCGCCCCCAAAGGCCCCTCTTCTTCCGTTCCGGCAGGCTAGTAACTACCCCAACACCATCCTCCATTTGCCCCTGGTTCACCGCCGGGTTTTCCCAACTTCGCATGGCTCCTTGCGCTGTCAGAGGCAGCCAGTCGCAACTTCTGCCTTTTCCCCCACCAAGGCTTGCCCTCTCAGGCCTCTGGGACTTGGCGCTAGACCTCTGCTTCCATGCACGGCTTACTCCCACTCGTTTTTCAAGACTCATCTTGAATTTATTTCAAGTAATTCCTCATGCAGCAACTATTTATTGTGTACTCACTACAATACTTTGCTTTGTTAACTTTATTGAATTAACAAGAATCCAGTCTTCTTCACAGTACTTTAAAATGAACTGTTTGGGCAGGAGAGTTGAGGTAGACACCCCGCTTCTTATCCTACCCCACCCCCAGCTGCTAGCACGTAGATGTTTGGCACCTAGGAATCCAGAAGAGACTGCTAGGGCTGTAACGAACATAACAGAGCTAGGTCTCATTTTAAAATAAATACATTTTAAAATTATCTGGGCCTGGCTGGGCATGGTGCCTTCTTCCTAGAATAGACCAGAAGATGCCATGGCCAGACTCTTTCCCACCTTGCAAGGTCTATCACGGTCATCCCAAACTCCACCACGGTCCTGTCTCCCTATCACTTCACTATGTTAGGCCTTGGAGGCAGCTGATACTGCAAAGGCTTTGAAGAAGCCTAGAATTCCCTCCACAGGGTCCTTGGATTGAAGTGGGGCAGAGAAAAGGTTCACAGCAGGAAACCACCGGACATCAACAGCATGAGGTGCCAACACTCTCAGGAACTCCTCGTTCCTAAACAGTGCCAGCTGGGCTACTTTCAGAGAGGAGCTGGAGGAGACCGGTTCTTTCGCCCTTTCCCACCTAGGCTGGAAGCCAAGATTGCTGTGTATTTGGAAGAAAGCAAAAGCCAAGGTCTTAAGTAATAGCACAGAGAAAAGGATCATCTTCTGCTGGTCCCCTCCGCAACCCCAGGCAGCCATCCTCATCCCCACCCTAGGAACAAGGGGTGCAGGGGGCAGCCCCTGGGAGAAGGCGAGCAAGTGCGTTCAGATCAGTGCTCAAAGATGATAAGAGGTCCAAGGTACCCTGCATGTGCCGGATAAGAAGTGCCAACCAGAGGTTCTGAATGGACTTTATCTCGAGCACAACTGCTCAAGGCTGGGCGCAGTGTGACTCATGCCTGTCACTTAGCCCTTCAGGAGGCCAAGGAGGGAGGATTTCTTGAGGCCAGGAGTTTAAGACCAACCTGGACAACATATTGAGACCCAATTTCTAAATAAATAAATAAATAAATACATTTTAAAATTATCTGGGCCTGGCTGGGCATGGTGCCTCACACCTGTAATCCCACCTGCTAATCCCTGTAATCCCACTTCTTACACTGTGGCATGAGAATCCCTTGAACCCAGGAGGTAGAGGTTGCAGTGAGCCGAGAATGGGCCTGGGTGACACAGCAAGACTCTGCCTCAAAAAAACTAACAGGCCAGGTGTGGTGGCTGACACCTGTAATCCCAGCACTTTGGGAGGCTGAGGGTGGCAGATAACTTGAGGTCAGGAGTTCGTGACGAGCCTGGCCAACATGGTGAAACCCCATCTCCACTAAAAATACAAAAATTAACTGGGTATGGTGGCACGCGCCTGTAGTCTCAGACTTGGAGGGGTGAGGCATGAGAATCGCTTGAACCCGAGAGGCAGAGGTTGCAATGAGCCAAGACTGCGCAGCTGCACTCCAGCCTGGGTGACAGAGTGAGACTCTGTCTCAAAAAAAAAAAAAAAAAAAAAAAATCTGTGACTGGTGATGTGTCCCTGTAATCCCATGAGGTACCAACATTCAAGGGAAGCAAAAGCAGGAGGATCACTTGAGTTCAGGAGTTTGTGAGGCTGCAGTGAGCCATGGTGGCACCACTGCATGCCAGCCTAGGAGACAGAGCAAGGCCTCAGAACAAGGTTGAGAACTGTGGGGTCAGAAGCTGTCTTTGAGATGGTCCAACATGACACAGTATCTCACTCACAGACCCTCATGGCTCCAAATGACTCAAGTCAATTCCTTTATTTTTTGAGACAGGGTCTCACACTGTCACCCAGCATGGAGTGCAGTGGCGCGATCTCAGCTCACTGCAACCTCTGCCTTTCAGGTTCAAGCGATTCTTCTGCCTGAGCCTCCCCAGTAGCTGGGATTACAGGAGGCGTGCACCACCACACCCGGCTAATTTTATATTTTTAGGAGAGACGGGGTTTCACGTGGTTGGCCAGACTGATCTTGAACTATTTCAGGTGATCTGCCCACTTCAGCCTCCCAAAGTGCTGGGATTACAGGCATGAGCCACCGTGCCTGGCCTGAAGTTAATTCCTTCTGCATGCATAAAGAGGATAACAGCTTGCCTCTCCAATCTTATAAGCTACCACCGCTTCACAGGCACTATCCTCCAGCCTTATCAGCCTTGAAACACCTGCCAGTCTCACAACACACCAGGCTTTTTCAGGTCTCTGCATCTTGTACATGCCCTACCTCTGCTGTTGGCACTTCCTATTCGTCCACTCAACCTCATGAGTTCCTATTCATTCAAGATCTAGCTCAAGTGACAGCTTTTCTCAATTCCCCAGACAAAATTACTTTCCCTCCACCATGCATCTGCCTCTGCTACAATCATGTCCCATTTGTTTGTTACATTTCTTTGTCTGGATGTCTTTTTGTCCTTGAAGACAAGTGGCAGGCGCCTTGTGCTATTGTCAATGAACCTGCCTATTCCCTGCCCATTCAGAGGCAGCATATAATAGGCACTTCGCAAGTGGTTGGTAAATAAGTGGATGAACTATGTCAATCAAAACCAATATCTTCCTTCTTAGAAACAACTAAACAGGCTAGGCGTGGTGGATCACACCTGTAATCAGCACTTTCGGAGGCCAAGGCAGGCAGATAATTGAGGTCAGGAGTTCAAGACCAGCTTGGCCAACGTGGTGAAACCCTGTCTGTAATAAAAATACAAAAATTTGCCAGTTGTGGTGATGGGCACCTGTAATCCCAGCTACTCAAGAGGCTGAGGTGAGAGAATCACTTGAACCCATGACGCAGAGGTTGCAGTGAGCCCAGATCGTACCACTGCACTGCAACCTGGGCAACACAACAAGACTATCTCTCAAAAAAAAAGAAAAAAGAAACAACGGAAAAAAACTAGCATGTGAAGACAAAGGCAGGAAAATGGAAAAGAATTTAAATAACACTGTATCATATCAAGATGAACCTGTTACTGCAGGAAAACAAACCAAGACTTGTAACTGTTCAACCAAAATAAAACAAACTGCCAGGCACTGTGGCTCACGCTTGTAATCCCAGCGCTTTGGGAGGCCAAGGCAGTCGGATCAATTGAGGTCAGGAGTTCAAGACCAGCCTGGCTAACATGGTGAAACCCCGTCTCTACTAAAATTACAAATATTAGCCAGGCATGGTGGCGCCTGCCTGTAATCTCAGCTACTCGGGAGGCTGAGGCAGAAGAATCACTTGAACTCAGGAGGCAGAGGTTGCGGTGAGCCAAGATCGCGCCATTGCATTCCAGCCTGGGCAACAAGAACAAAACTCCGTCTCAAAAAAAATATAAAATATAATAATAAAAACTAATAAATTAGGAGATAGAGGACAGGAAAACAAAAAGACTACAGAGAAAAAGACTAGAGAAAGGGACCGGAGGTGACTAGAGAGCCTCAGATCCTGCCATATGTGTTGACATAAAGCTTTATATTTACTATAGGAATGCAAAGAATATAATTTTTCAAGAGTTTAGCCTTTAAGAGAAGGCTGGGACAAAGCAAAGGAAAGAAAGCAGTTTGGCAGTCCAGATGCCAATAAGGTCCACTTTACACTCAGACAGGCAGATGGCGATGGAGCCCTGAAATGCAGAGGGCCAAGTATACAAAGAAAGTTCCTTTCTAACCCTCTGCTGCAAAAATCCGTCACACGCTTCCTAACACATTATGATTACTTGATCTTAGCCTGAAAATAGCACATTTATTTTTCCTCAAACATGTAAAAAGGAGTGACCAGGTATGGTGACTCATGCCTTTAGTCCCATTGCTCTGGGAAGCCAAGGCAGGAGGATCACTTAAGCCCAGTAGTTTGAGACCAGCCTTGGCAACATAGGGAGACCCCATCTCTACAAAAATTAATAAATTAGCCAGGCATGGTGGCTCACCCCTGTGGTCCCAGTTACTCAGGAGGCTGAAGTGGGAGGATCACTTGAGCCCTCAGGTCGAGACAGCAGTGAGCTATGATCACAAAATCACACCATCGCATTCCAGCCTGGCTGACAGAGTGACCCTATCTGAAAACAAACAGGTCAGGTGTGGCGGCTCATGCCTGCAATCCCAGCACTTTGGGAGGCCGAGGCAGGTGGATCACCTGAGGTCAGGAGTTTGAGACCAGCCTGGTCAACCTGGTGAAAGCCCGTCTCTACTAAAAATACAAAAATGAGCTGGGCGTGGTAGTGGGTGCCTGTAATCCCAGCTACTGAGGAGGCTGAAGCAGGAGAATGGCTTGAACCTGGGAGGCAGAGGTTACAGTGAGCGCCTAGATTGTGCCATTGCACTCCAGCCTGGGCAATAAGAGGGAAACTCCATCTCGAAAAACAAACGAAAAAACAAACAAACAACAAAAAACATCTAAAAAGGATTTCTTTTTTGAGACAGAGTCTCACTCGGTCGCCCAGGCTGGAGTGCAGTGGCACGATCTCAGCTCACCGCAAGCTCCGCCCCCTGGGTTCACGCCATTCTCCTAAGGACCACAGGCACCCGCCACCACGTGCAGTTAATTTTGTTTGTTTGTTTGGTTTTTGTATTTTTAGTAAACACGCGGTTTCACCGTGTTAGCCAGGATGGTCTTGATCTCCTGACCTCGTGATCCACCCGCCTCGGCCTCCCAAAGTGCTGGGATTACAGACGTGAGCCACCGCGCCCGGCCCATGTGTTACTTTTATAATTAGAAAAATTTATATATCTTGGCTTACTACAGCCTTAACTTCCTCAGCTTAAGAAATCGTCCCACCTCAAGTGGTCCCTCCCACCTCAGCTTCCCAAGTAGCTGGGACCACAGGTACTTGCACTATGCCCAGCTAATATATATATATTTTTGTTTGTTTGTTTGTTTTTCTTTTCTTTTTTTTTTTGAGAAAGAGTCTCAAATAATTTATGTAGATCTTCCCTCTGCCCAGAGATACAGAGTTTACCTCTACCTTTTGAGTGTGGGCTGCGCTTAGTGACTCTCTTCCGAAGAGTGTGATGACAGAGTTTTGGAGGGCCAGGGGAGGGAGAAAATGAGGATGCAGTATTGTGTAATCATGACTGCAGAAACAGCTGGTGTTGGAGGGCCTCAGTGATCATTTTAAGGTCTCTTATTGCTACTTAGCTTTTTTGATGAGATTAAGTATTGCTGTCTCTGATCAGTTGAATATCTGATGTCATTAATCCAAGGATAACATGTTAAAAGTACTGCCCCATCTTTTCCACATATTGACCTGCTATTTCTCTGGTGTTTATCTTTTAGTATTTGGTTGCATTTCAGAGAATGGCTTGCTGCAATGTTGTTCATTCGTCTAACTTACTTGAATACTGGATACTTTTCAGATGGTGCATTTATTTCTCTTCTAAGAGATGACTTTGGTTCTATTTCTTTCACTCTTTCTGGCTTTTATCCCCACTTTGCATTCTTCAGCCTTTTTACTAAGACAACTCTGATAGTTCTCTTCTTTAGCAGCCAGTGGCCCTCCTATAGGATTCATAGTAACAATTAATGGTATTCTGACATCGGTTCTTCAGATAGTAACTGCCAAGTGAACTGCTTTGGTTGGAGTCTCTTTCTCTGCTTTAATTTCAGCCATGCTTTGACTTCCAAATGCTCAATTCCTTAACCTCACCCATCTTTCATTTTTCTTTTTCTTTCTTTTTTTTTTTTTTTTTTGAGACAGAATCTTGCTCTGTCACCAAGGCTGTAGTGCAGTGGTGCAATCTCAGCTTACTGCAACCTCCGACTCCCAGGTTCAAGCGATTCTCCTGCCTCAGCCAAGTAGCTGGGATTACAGGCACCTGCCACTGTGCGTGGCTAATTTTTGTATTTTTAGTAGAGATGGGGATTTGCCATGTTGGCCAAGCTGGTCTCGAACTCCTGACCTCGTGATCGTCCCACCTCAACCTCCTGAATAGCTGGTATTACAGGAGCATGCAACCATGCCTGGCTAATTTTTGGTTTTTTTGGTAGAGACAGGGTTTTGCCATGTTGTCCAAGCTGGTCTTGAACCCCTGGGTTCAACTGATCTGCCTCCCAAAGTGCTAGCATTAGAGGCATGAGCCACTGCACTCAGCTAATGAATTCTTTTTTAAAAAAACTGAAATGCAGTGGGGCTCATGCCTGTAATCCCAGAACTTTGGGAGGCCGAGGCGGGTGGATCACAAGGTCAGGAGTTCAAGACCATCCTGGCTAACACAGTGAAACCCCCGTCTGTACTAAAAATACAAAAAATTAGCTAGGCGTGGTGGCGGGCACCTGTAGTCTCAACTACTCAGGAGGCTGAGGCAGGAGAATGGTGTGAACCCGGAAGGCAGAGCTTGCAGTGAGCTGAGATTGCACCACCACACTCCAGCCTGGGCTACAGAGCAAGACTCTTATCTCAAAAAAAAAAAAAAAACTGAAATGGCTGGGCGTGGTGGTTCTTGCCTGCAATCTCAGCACTGTGAAAGGCCAACGTGGGAGGATCTCGTTGTTTTTTTTTTTTCTGAGACAGTGTCTTACTCTGTTGCCAAGGTTGGAATGCAGCGGCGCGATCTCGGCTCACTGCAAGCTCCGCCTCCTGGGTTCACATCATTCTCCTGCCTCAGCCTCCAAAGTAGCTGAGACTACAGGCGCCCGCCACCACGCCCAGCTCATTTTTTGTATTTTCAGTAGAGACGAGGTTTCACCGTGTTAACCAGGATGGTCTCGATCTCCTGATCTCGTGATCCACCTGTCTCGGCCTCCCAAAGTGCTAGGATTACAGGCGTGAGCCACCATGCCCAGCCAGGAGGATCTCGAGTCCAAGAGTTCAAGACTAGCCTGGGCAACATAGTGAGACCCTGTCTCTACAAACAAACAAACAAACAAATAATAACCCAAAAAACCCCACATATATTCATGAGTAGAAAGATTTCATGGGCATGGTGGTTCACGCCTGTAATCCCAGCACTTTGGGAGGCCAAGGTGGGTGGATCACAAGGTTAGGAATTTGAGACCAGTCTGGCCAACATGGTGAAACTCCATCTCTACTAAAACTACAAAAATTAGCCGGATGTGGTGGCAGGAGCCTGTAATCCCTGCTACTCGGGAGGCTGAAGCAGGAGAATTGCTTGAACCCGGGAGGCAGAGGTTGCAGTAAGCCAAGAAAAGGGCCAAGAATAGTAAAGATATCTTTAAAGAAAAAAAATATCGGCCGGGCGCAATGGCTCACACCTGTAATCCCAGCACTTTGGGAGGCCAAGGCAGGTGGATCATGAGGTCAGGAGATCGAGACCATCCTGGCTAACACAGTGAAACCCCGTCTCTACTAAAAATACAAAAAAAAAAAAAATTAGCCGGGCGTGGTGGCAGGCGCCTGTAGTCCCAGCTACTCGGGAGGCTGAGGCAGGAGAATGGCGTGAACCCGGGAAGTGGAGCTTGCAGTGAGCTGAGATCACGCCACTGCACTCCAGCCTGGGAGACAGAGCGAGACTCCGTCTCAAAAAAAAAAAAAAGAAAAGAAAAAGAAAAAAAATCATATTTTTAAAGACAAATTCTACCAGATAGCAAGCATGTTATTTGCTAAAATAATAATTACCTGTAACTTCAGCATTCTTGGAAGCTGAGACAGGAGGATCACTTGAGGCCAAGAATTGAAGACCAGCCTGGGCAACACAGTCAGACCCCGTCTCTACAAATAATAATAATAATAATAATAATAATAATAATAATAGTAGATAAAGTATGGTTGGGCACAGTGGCTCACGCCTGTAATCCCAGCACTTTGGAAGGCCGAGACAGGCAGATCACCTGAGATCAGGAGTTGGAGATCAGGCTGGTCAACACGGCAAAACCCTGTCTCTACTAAAAATACAAAAAATTAGCCAGGCATCGTGGCAGAAGCCTGAAATCCCAGCTCCTTGGGAGGCTGAGGCAGAATTGCTTTAACCTGGGAGGTAGAAGTTGCAATGAGCCAAGATCACGCCACTGCACTGCAGCCTGAGCAACAGAGCAAGACCCCATACCAAAAAACAACAAAAAAGGACAAGTCCTACCAGGCAGCAGGCATGTTATTTGCTAAAGTAATAATTACCTGTAATCAGGCTGGGCACGGTGGCTCATGCCTGTAATCCCAGCACTTTGGGAGGCCGAGGTGGGCGGATCACAGGTCAGGAGTTTGAGACCAGCCTGGCCAATATGGTGAAACTCCGTCTCTACTAAAAATAAAAAAATTAGCTAGGCGTGGTGGCATGTACCTGTAGTCCCAGCTACTCGGGAGGCTGAGGCAGGAGAAATACTTGAACCTGGGAGGCGGAACTTGTAGTGAGCCAAGATCATGCCCGTGCACTCCAGCCTGGGCAACAGAGCAAGACTCCATCTCAAATAATAATAATAATAATAATAATTACCTGTAATCTCAGCATTCTGGGAAGCTGAGGGAGGAGGATTGCTTGAGGCCAAGAGGTCGAGACCAGTCTGGGCAACACAGTGAGACCCCAACTCTACAAAAAAAAATAACAATAATAATTATGTATAAAGTAACAATCATAGTATGCCAAAAACACAGGGATGGGCAAATGTCCAATGGAACAGAAAACAGAGCCTAAAAATAACCCATGCATACTTGAAACAATATATGACAGAGATAATATAATCACTGGGGAAAGAATGAACTATTTACCAAATGGCACTATAAAAAATAAAATTAGATCACTACTTCACACCAATCACACAATTATTATTATTATTATTTTTTTTTTTTTTTTTTTTTTTTTTTTTGAGACAGAGTCTCACGCTGTTGCCCAGGCTGGAGTGCAGTGGTGCGATCTCGGCTCACTGCAAGCTCCGCCTCCCGGGTTCCCGCCATTCTCCTGCCTCAGCCTCCTGAGTAGCTGGGACTACAGGCGCCCGCCACCTCGCCCGGCTAATTTTTTGTATTTTTAGTAGAGACGGGGTTTCACTGTGGTCTCGATCTCCTGACCTTGTGATCCGCCCGCCTCGGCCTCCCAAAGTGCTGGGATTACAGGCTTGAGCCACCGCGCCCGGCCCAATCACACAATTATATTCTAAGTAATCAAATTGGCCGGGCATGGTGGCTCACACCTGTAATCCCAGCACTTTGGGAGGCCAAGGCGGGCGGATCACAAGGTCAAGAGATCGAGACCATCTTGGCCAACACGGTGAAACCCCATCTCTACTAAAAATACAAAAATTAGCTGGGCGTGTTGGCGCGCGCCTACAGTCCCATCTACTTGGGAGCCTGAAGCAGGAGAATCGCTTGAACCCGGGAGGCGGAGGTTGCAGTGAGCCAGGATTGCGCCACTGCACTCCAGCCTGGCGACAAAGCGAGACTCTGTCTCAAAAATAAATAAATAAATAAATAAATAAAATTTTAGAAGAAAATAAGAACATCTGAGGCCAAGTGCGATGGCTCATGCCTGTAATCCCAGCACTTTGGGAGGCCGAGGAGGGCAGATCACCTGAGGTCAGGAGTTCGAGACCAGCCTGACCAACATGGAGAAAGACTGTCTTACTAAATACAAAAGTAGCCAGGAGTGGTGGTGCACGCCTGTAATCTCAGCTACTTGGGAGGCTGAGGCAGGAGAATCGCTTGAACCCGGGAGGCAGAGGTTGCGGTGAGCGGACTTCGTGCCATTGCACTCCAGCCTAGGCAATAAGAGCGAAACTCTGTCTCAAAAAAAAAAAAAAAAAGGAAAAAGAAAAAAAGAATATCTTTCTGACCTCACGATGAGGAAAGAGTTTTTAAAGAAGAAACCAAAGAGGCCAGGCGCAGTGACTCACGTCTGTAATCCCAGCACTTTGAGAGGCCAGGGTGGGCAGATCACAAGGTCAGGAGTTCGAGACCAGCCTGGCCAGAGATCACCCTAGCCAACATGGTGAAACCCCGTCTCTACTAAAAATACAAAAATTAGCCGGGCACAGTGGTTCATGCCTGTAATCCCAGCACTTTGGGAGGCCGAGGCGGGTCGATCACAAGGTCAGGAAATCGAGACCATCCTGGCTAACACGGTGAAACCCTGTCTCTACTAAAAATATAAAAAACTAGCCGGGCGTAGTGGCGGGCGCCTGTAGTCCCACCTACTCAGGAGGCTGAGGCAGGAGAATGGCGTGAACCTGGGAGGCGGAGCTTGCAGTGAGCTGAGATTGGGCCACTGCACTCCAGCCTGGAAAAACAGAGAGAGACTCCGTCTCAAAAAATAAAATAAAATAAAAATACAAACATTAGCTGGGCATGGTGGCAGGCACCTGTAATCCCAGCTACTCAGGAGACCGAGGCAGAAGAACAGCTTGAACCTGGGAGGCAGAGGTTGCAGTGAGCCAAGATCTCACTACTGCACTCCAGCCTGGGCGACAGAGCAAGACTCCAACTCAAAGAAAGAAAAAAAAACACACACACAAAAGAATAAACCATTAAGAAAAAGACAAATAAATTTTGCAACATTAAAAGAGAAAAAATTAGGCCGGGCGCGGTGGCTCAAGCCTGTAATCCCAGCACTTTGGGAGGCCGAGACGGGTGGATCACAAGGTCAGGAGATCGAGACCATCCTGGCTAACATGGTGAAACCCCATCTCTACTAAAAAATACAAAAAACTAGCCGGGCGAGGTGACGGGCGCCTGTAGTCCCAGCTACTCGGGAGGCTGAGGCAGGAGAATGGCGTAAACCCGGGAGGCGGAGCTTGCAGTGAGCTGAGATCCGGCCACTGCACTCCAGCCTGGGCGACAGAGCAAGACTCCGTCTCAAAAAATAAAAAATAAAAAAAAAAAAGAGAAAAAATTATGCATCTACAACTTGCCATAACAAACTGAAAAGACAAGCCACAAATAGAAGACATACTATCTGAAACTAATACAACTAACAAAGTAGATGAAACATACAAATTATCACTAAAAATCAGTAAGAAAAAGCACAATACTTCAGCAAGAAAAAAAATCACTGAATAGAAATTCTATTCTAATCACATAATAGAAATAGCCAATTCAAGCCAGGCATGGTGGCTCACACCTGCAATCCTAGCACTTTGGGAGGCCAAGGTGGGTGGATAACTTGAGGTCAGGAGTTCGAGACCAGCCTGGCTAACACGGTGAAACCTTGTCTCTACTAAAAATACAAAAATTAGCAGGACGTGGTGGTGCACGCCTGTAGTCCCAGCTATTCGGGAGGCTGAGGCAGCAGATTCACTTGAACACGGGAGGCAGAGATTGCAGTGAACAGAAATTACACCACTGCACTCCAGCCTGGGCGACAGACTGAGACTCTGTCTTAAAAAAAAAAAAAAACCTGGGCCGGGTGCGGTGGCTCACGCCTGTAATCCCAGCACTTTAGGAAGCCGAGGCGGGCGGATCACAAGGTCAGGAGATCAAGACCACGGTGAAACCCCGTCTCTACTAAAAATACAAAAAATTAGCCGGGCGCGGTTGTGGGCGCCTGTAGTCCCAGCTACTCGGGAGGCTGAGGCAGGAGAATGGCGTGAACCCGGGAGGCAGAGCTTGCAGTGAGCTGAGATCCGGCCACTGCACTCCAGCCTGGGCGACAGAGCGAGACTCCGTCTCAAAAAAAAAAAAAAAAACCCAATTCACAAAATTAGATATACAAAAGAATGTAAAGATTACAGAACCTCATTAGTAATCTGGAAAGTGCAAATTCAAATGGCAAGAAAATAGAACTTCATGTCCATCGGATTGGCAATATTAAAACATCTGACTAAACAAAGTGATTAGGAGGATACAAATTGCGTAAGTGGCAACATTATTTGGTATATTCGGTCTAGGAAAAAATTTGCAACTGCCTATAGAATGAAGATGCCCTTTTACCCAGCAACAGTCCTAGGTAGATTCATATCCTAGAGAAACTCTCACACATGTACACAAAGCAATATATAAAAGATTTCACTGCAGCACTGGTTATAGTAGTAAAAATTTGGAAACTTGAAAAATAGGCTAGGCGTGGTGGCTCACACCTGTAATCCTAGCACTTTGGGAGGTCAAGGCAGGCAGATCACCTGAGGTCAGGAATTTGAAACCAACCTGGACCACACAGTGAAACCCCGTCTCTACTAAAAATACAAAAATTAGCTGGGCGTGGAGGCAGGAGCCTGTAATCGCAGCTACTCAGGAGGCTGAGGCAGACGAATCGCTTGAACCTGGGTGGAGGAGTTTGCAGTGAGCCAAGATCATGCCATTGCATTCCAGCCTGGGCAACAAGAGTGAGACTGTCTCAAAAAAAAAATTTTGTTTTTTTACATAATTTGTAGAACATTTGTAAAATAATTTGTAGAAAATTTCTAACTAGAATACTAGAAATGACTAAATCTGAAAGAACCAGGACATAAAAGATAGGCAAAATGTGTCAAAAACATAATGTTAAAGAAAAAAACGGGCCAGGCATGGTGGCTCATGCCTATAATCCCAGCACTTTGAAAGGCCGAGGTGGGAGGATTGCTGGTGGCCAAGAATTTGGGACCAGCCTGGGCAACAGGCTGAGACAAACATCTTAATTTTTTAAATTAAATTAAATGTAAAGAAAAAGGGAAGCGGCCAGGCACGGTGGCTCACGCCTGTAACTCCAGCACTCTGGGAGGCCGAGGCGAGCAGATCACAAGGTCAGGAGATGGAGACCATCCTGGCCAACATGGTGAAACCCCGTCTCTACCAAAAACACAAAAATTAGCTGGGTGTGATGGCGCACACCTGTAATCCCAGCTACTCGGGAGGCTGAAGCAGGAGGATCGCTTGAACCCCGGAGCGGAGAGTGCAGTGAGCCGAGGTCAGGCCACTGCACTCCAGCCTGGCGACAGAGCGAGACTCCGTCTCAAATAAAAAAAAAAAAGAAAAAAGAAAGAAAGAAAGAAAAGAAAAGAAAGAAAAAAAGGAAATAGGCCGGTTGCGGTGGCTCACGCCTGTAATCCCCACGCTTTGGGAGGTCGAGGTAGGCACATCACCTGAGGTCAGAAGTTCAAGATCAGCCTGACCAATATGGAGAAACCCCGTCTCTAATAAAAATACAAAAAATTAGCCGATTGTGGTGGCGCATGCTTGTAATCCCAGCTACTCAGGAGGCTGAGGCGGGAGAATCACTTGAACCCGGGAGGCGGAAGTTGTGGTGACCCGAGATTGGTCCATCGTACTCCAGCCTGGGTAACAAGAAACTCCGTCTCAAAAAAAAAAAAAAAGAAAGAAAAAGAAAAAAGAAAGAGAAAGAAAAAGAAAATGAGCAGATTCACCTTAAAGATTTTTCCAGAAACCAAAAGATACAGTGGAATGCAACAGTCTGCATTTTAACTGACATCTACCCCAAAAGGAGGAACCATAGCATTCATGGAGGTACTGCAATACTATATTGACTTGTAAAAAGGATGAGCAAGCTTTTGTTCCATCTCCCTGTTCCAAAAAATCCACCTGATAAAGTATCCTCAATTACAGAACTGATGAGATGTTAGAGGATAAGAACAGATACTATTCTTGCTCACAGACCAAAAAAGCATGGCCGGATATGGGGGCTCACCTTGTAATCCCAGCACTTTGGGAGGCTGTGGAGGGCGGATTACCTGAGGTCAGGAGCTTGCAACCAACCTGGCCAACATGGTGAAGGCCCATCTCTATTAAAAATACAAAAATTAGCCAGGTTTGGTGGCACAAACCTGTAATCCCAGCTACTTGGGAGGCTGAGGCACGAGAATAGCTTGGACTCAGGAGATAGAGGTTACAGTGAGCCAAGATCGTACCACTGCACTCCAGCCTGGGCAATAGAGTAAGACCCCTCCCACAAAAAAAAGCAAAGAAACTACTATAATTAACATTCCCATCAGGGTGGATCACCTGAGGTCAGGAGTTCAAGACCAGCATGGCCAACACGGTGAAACCCCATCTCTACTAAAAATACAAAAATTAGCTGGGCATGGTAGCAGGCACCTGTAATCCCAGCTACTCAGGAGGCTGAGGCAAGAGAATCTCTTAAACCCGGGAGGCGGAGGTTGCAATGAGCCGAAATCGCACCATTGCCCTCCAGCCTGGGCGACAAGAGTGAAACTCCATCCCCCAACCAAAAAAAAAAAAAGTGACTGAAAAAAGTGGGCATGCTGGAATAGATAAACATACTGTACTGTACGATGTGAGACCAGAGAATAGTGTTCCAAGAAAGGACCCAAAGGACACATTTACAAAACCATCAGGAAGACACTGGTGACATCGGTGGGCATCAGCATCACTTAGAAATTCAGTGGTGGCTTCTGAGCAGTCCACAGCTGATGACAGGAGAAGCAGTCACAGAGCTGAGTTACTCAAGATATATGGAGAAGTATGTTTCAACACATAACAGAGGCCAGATAGCATTGCTTAGCTGCCAAAAGCCAGAAATATGCAACTACCATAAAACTGGCAATGTTGCAGGGGTAGGTAGTCATGGGGAGTTCGATTCAGAGTTGTGGATACAATAGAGCATGGCATCCTTAGGGGAAAAATATGTGGATAGCCAAAAAGGATGCTACTACACATCTACAAAGAGAAAAAGGCAAGAATAGAGGAGGAAGAGGCAGCTAAGGGCCATCACCATAATACACAGTCAAAATCCTTCATTCGGCTCCCGGATCTGAGCCAACTTTTTAAATCTAGGCTCACTGCAACATCCTCCACCTCCAGGGTTCAAGGGACTCTCCGGCCTCAGTCTCCCTAGTAGCTGGGATTACAGGCACACGCCACCACGCCCAGCTAATTTTTGTGTTTTTAGTAGAGACGGGGTTTCGCCACATTGGCCAAGCTGGTCTCAAACTCCTGACCTCAAGTGATCTGAATGCCTTGGCCTCCCAAAGTGCTGGGATTACAGGCATGAGTCACCGCACCTGGCTGAACCAACTTTCACATCCAAAACTCAATTACTGAAGAGGTGCCCAAATCCCTAGGAAAGGATGCTAAAACTGTAATGGTTCCGCTAGTTCCTCCTAAACGGGAGTATGTCAACATATCACCTACTCAGACTATTGGGTAAAGGGAAATGCCTAAACACTTTGAGGATTTGGGGGACAAGATCTGAACTGACATTGAGACCTGGAAACCCAAAGCATCACCATGATCCCTGCATTAGACTGGGGACTTACAGGTGTCAGGCAGTAACTGAAGTCTTAGCCAAAACTTACTAGCTCATAGTAAGTCTGCTTGTCCATGGACCCATCACTAGTCATTTCCTCAGGTCCAAGTGTTTAAACGAGGGCTGGGCATGGGAGGCTGAGGCAGGAGAATTGTTTAAACCCAGGAGGTAGAGGTTGCAGTGAGCCGAGATTGCGCCACTGCACTCCAGCCTGGGTGACAGAGTGGGACTCTATCTCAAAACAAAACAAACAAACAAACAAACAAACAAAAATTAGCCAGGCGTGGTGGTGCATGCTTGTAGTCTCAGCTGCTTGGGAGGCTGAGGTCCAAGAATTGCTTGAACTCGGAAGGTGAAAGTTGCAGTGAGGCCAGATGGCACCACTGCAAGCCAGCACATTCCATCTCAAAAAAAAAAAAAAAAAAAAAAATTTAACAGGACTGATATACTTAGGAGTTGAAGTAATCACATTGGGTCCTTGGCCTAAGAGATAAGAGCTATCATACTGGGACAGACAAACCCCTCTAAAACCCCTCCCTCTCTTCAGCCATGATAGTAAATCAAAGCAGTATTACATCCTGGGGAGGGACAGAGATCAGTACCACCACTAAAGACAAAAAGGATGCATGGGTGTGGTGTCTATCACATCCATACCGAGAAATATATCTCCAGCCCACACACTGGGTAAGCTGCCAACTTTGACTCAAACTGTGAGTAGGAAACGGCTCTGCACCTAGTCTAGGCTGCAATGTACACGGCCTTGCCACTTAAGCCATGCAACCCAGCAGATCCTGGGGGAGCCAAAGTATCAGTAGCGAAAAAAAAGATGCAGTGGAGAACTTATGGCAAGCTCCTACGGCAAAAGCACAATGCGAGTCCCTGAGATTCTGGAGCAAGACCAAGCTGTCCAAAGCAGGGAAGTAGGTGCCTTTTGAGAAACAGCGTCAAGGCTGTTACTGGAAAGCTTGACTATGAAGCATCCAGAACTGCCCCATTATGAATTGGGTCTTGTCAGACCTACCTAGTCACAAAGTCAGACAGACCCTTTAGTCAGACATTAAGATGGAAATGGTATATCCAGGATGAAGCTGAAAGCACAACCAGAAAACATTAGTACTCTGCATGAGCAGGTAGCCCAGACACCCATGGTACCCACCACAGTTGTAAAAGTACCTCTTCCCTGGAAGACCACCTCAATGCCACACTCCTCCACAACCCAGGAAATTCTATGCTATTTCTTTTGGGCCAGGTACAGTGGCTCATGCCTGTTTCCCAGCAATTTGGTCACTTGAGCCCAGGAGTTGGAGACCAGCCTAGGCACCATAGTGAGGCACTGTCACACTCCAAAAAATTAAAGAATTAGCTGGGTGTGATGGCACATGCCTACAGTCCCAGCTACTCAGGAGGCTGAGGTGGGAGGATGCTCTGAGCCCAGGAGTTCAACGCTGCAGTGAGCTGTGATCACACACTGCATTCCAGCCTAGACGACAGAGTGAGATCCTGGTTCAAAAAGAAATTGAGGCCCAGTGGCCGGGCGCGGTGGCTCACGCCTGTAATCCCAGCACTTTGGGAGGCCGAGGCGGGCGGATCACAAGGTCAGGAGATCGAGACCATCTGGCACGGTGAAACCCCGTCTCTACTAAAAATACAAAAAATTAGCCGGGCACGGTGGCGGGCGCCTGTAGTCCCAGCTACTCAGGAGGCTGAGGCAGGAGAATGGCGTAAACCCAGGAGGCGGAGCTTGCAGTGAGCCGAGATCGCGCCACTGCACTCCAGCCTGGGCGACAGAGCGAGACTCCGTCTCAAAAAAAAAAACAAAAAACAAAAAAAAAGAAATTGAGGCCCAGTGTGGTGGCTCACGCCTGTAATCCCAACACTTTGGGAGGCCGAGCCAGTCTGATCACTTGAGGTCAGGAGTTCGAGACCAGCCTGACCAACATGGTGAAACCCTGTCTCTACTAAAAATACAAAAATCAAAAATCAGCCGGGAGTGGTGGTGGGCACCTGTAATCCCAGCTACCCAGGAGGCTGAGGCAAGAGAATTGCGTTAAGCTGGGAGGCAGAGGTTGCAGTGAGCTGAGATCAAGCCACTGCACTGCAGCCTGGGGAACAGAGCGAGACTCCATCTCAAAAAGAAATTGAGCCTTTTTTCCACTGTCATGTCTACCAGTTCCCTGCCAAGCACTGGTTATTTGCATATCCTTCCCCTCCATTAATTGAGGCAGTGCCTCTTGCTGCCAGGTGGGGGCAGTGTTGCCCCTTGAACAAACACTTTCCAGACCTCGCTACTAGCAAAATCATTTGATAAGACAGTCAATGAATTGGCTGAGAAATAATCATTTGAAAATTTATAAAATTCCCAACATAAAAAGGCAAACTGAAAAAAACTTATGAAGGTAACTAATAAATGTATATTGAGTCCTATTTGTGAATTGTATTCTGCTAGACAATAGAGATAGCAGGATGATTTACCCACATTGAATCAAACCCCAAGGAGTTTATTGTGGGTGGGAAGGGGTAGATTAGGCTTGGGGGAGCAGTGGTGATAGGGAGGCAGGGCTTCTTTTTCCTGTAGAGATGGGGGTTTCGTCTTACTATGTTGCCCAGGCTGGTCTCAAACCTCTGGCCTCAAGGGACCCTCTCACCTTGGCCTCCCAAAGTGCTGGGGTTACAGGTGTGAGCCATTGGCCATTAGAAGCAGGGCTTTTTTTTTTTTCCTTTTCTTTTTTTTGAGACAGAGTCTCACTCTGTCGCCCAGGCTGGAGTTCAATGGGGTGATCTCAGCTCATCACAATCTCCACCTCCCGGGTTCAAGCAATTCTCATGCCTCAGCCTCCCAAGTAGTTGAGATTACAGGCACACTCCAACATATCCAGCTAATTGTTGCATTTTTAGTAGAGACACAATTTCACCACGTTGCCCAGGCTGGTCTTGAACTCCTGACCTCAAGTGATCTGCCCGCCTCGGCCTCCCAAAGTGCTGGAATTACGTGCCCGGTCTAGCAGCACTTCTTAATGGCTGTATTGATCAAGTTGGGCTATAGCTTAAAGACAATGGAGAGGCACTGAAGGATTGTGAGCGGAAGTGAGACCTGACCAGACTTTTTTTTTTTTTTGAGAGAGAGGTTTCGCTCTTGCAGGCCAGGTTGGAGTGCAGTGGCTCGATCTCAGCTCACCGCAACCTCCGCCTTCCTCAAGTCATTCTCCTGCCTCAGCCTGCTGAGTAGCTGGGATTACAGGCATGCGCGACCATGCCTGGCTGATTGTGTATTTTTAGTAGAGACAAGGTTCCTCCATGTTGGTCCGGCTGGTCTCAAACTCCCAACCTCAAGTGATCCACCCACCTAGGCCTCCCAGCGTGAGCCATCCTGCCCGACAGACCAGAGTTTTTATTTGTAAAGATCACTCTGGCTACCATGTGGAGAATGAACTAGAAGGGAAGAAGCCAGAGCCAGGAAGTCAGACTAAGTCTGTTACCTACAGATTGCTTTGGGAGGCCAAGGCTGGAGAATCACCTGAGCCCAGGAGTTTGAGACCAGCCTGGGCAACACAGCAAGACCTCTGTCTATACAAAAAGTAAAATAAATTAGCTGGGCATAGTGGCCAGTGCCTGTACTCCCAGCTCAGCCCAGAGGATTGCTTGAGCCCAGGAGTTTGAGGTTACAGTGACCAAGAGTGAAACCCTCTTTTTTTTGAGACAGGGTCTCTATTTGTTGCACAATTAAAGCTCACTGCAGCCTTGAACTCCTGGGCTCAAGCAATCCTCCCTACCTCAGCCTCCCCCAGAACTGGGACTATACACATGCACCACCACACTCAGCTAATTTTTATTTTTGCAGAGACGGGTCTCCGTATGTTGTCCAGGCTGGTCTCAAACTCCTGGGCTCAAGCACGCTGCTTGCCTTGGCCCCCCAAAGTGCTGGGATTATGTGGGGGAAAGAAAAAAGAGATCAGACTGTTACTGTGTCTATGTAAAAAAGGAAGACATAAGAAATTCCATTTTGATCTGTACTAAGAAAAATTCTTCTGCCTTGAGATGCTATTAATCTGTAACCCTAGCCCCAACACTGTGCTCACAGAAACATGTGCTGTATTGACTCAAGGTTTAATGGATTTAGGGCTGTGCAGGATGTGCTTTGTTAAAAATGTGTTTGCAGGCAGTATGCTTGGTAAAAGTCACCGCCATTCTCCAGTCTCCGGTCTCGAGTACCCAGGGACACAACGCACTGCGGAAGGCCACAGGGACTGCTGCCCAACAAAGCCTGGGTATTGTCCAAGGTTTCTCCCCACTGAGACAGCCTGAGATATGGCCTCGTGGGAAGGGAAAGACCTGACCGTCCCCCAGACACCCGTAAAGGGTCTGTGCTGAGGAGGATTAGTGAAAGAGGAAGGCTTCTTTGCAGTTGAGATAAAAGGAAGGCATCTATCTGTCTCCTGCTCATCCCTGGGCAATGGAATGTCTCGGTATAAAACCTGATCGTACGTTACATTCTATTTACTGAGATAGGAGAAAACTGCCTTATCGATGGAGGTTAGACATGCTGGCGGCAATACTGCTTTTTTTTTTTTTTGAGAGGGAGTCTTGCCTTGTCACCCAGGCTGGAGTGCAGTGGTGCAATCTCAGTTCACTGCAAGCTCCGCCTCCCGGGTTCCCTCCATTCTCCTGCCTCAGCCTCCCAAGTAGCTGGGACTACAGGTGCGCGCCATCACATCCAGCTAATTTTTTTGTATTTTAGTAGAGATGGGGTTTCACCATGTTAGCCAGGATGGTCTCCATCTCCTGACCTCGTGATCCGCCCGTCTGGGCCTCCCAAAGTGCTGAGATTACAGTGCTGGGATTACAGGCGTGAGCCACCGTGCCTGGCCGACAATTCTGCTCTTTACTGCACTGAGATGTTTGTGTCAAGTCAAACATAAATCTGGCCTACATGCACATCGAGGCACAGCACCTTTCCTTAAACTTATTTATGACAGAGTCCTTTGCTCACATGTTTTCCTGCTGACCCTCTCCCCACCATTACCCTATAGTCCTGCCACATCCCCCTCACCGAGATGGTAGAGATAGTGATCAATAAATGCTGAGGGAACTCAGAGACCGGTGCCGGTGCGGGTCCTCCTTATGCTGAGTGTCGGTCCCCTGGGCCCACTTTTCTTCCTCTATACTTTGTCTCTCTGTCTTATTTTCTCAGTCTCTCGTCCCACCTGATGAGAAATACCCACAGGTGTGGAGGGGCTGGCCCCCTTCAGGATTACAGGCGTGAGCCGCTCTACCTAGCCTACTTTTTTTTAAATGCCCTATTTTCTAGTAGATTCTATGTCACTACACAAGAGGTTGCAAACTCACAATGAGGGCCACCTTTGGCCCACAGGCATATTTCGGTTTTTTGTTTTTTGTTTTTTTTTTTTTTGAGACGGAGTCTCGCTCTGTCGCCCAGGCTGGAGTGCAGTGGCGCGATCTCGGCTCACTGCAAGCTCCGCCTCCCGGGTTCACGCCATTCTCCTGCCTCAGCCTCCCGAGTAGCTGGGACTACAGGCGCCCACAACCGCGCCCGGCTAATTTTTTGTATTTTTAGTAGAGACGGGGTTTCACCGTGGTCTCGATCTCCTGACCTTGTGATCCGCCCGCCTCGGCCTCCCAAAGTGCTGGGATTACAGGCGTGAGCCACCGCGCCCGGCATATTTCGGTTTTTTGTTTGTTTGTTTTTGAGACTCGCTCTTGTCCCCCAGGCTGGAGTGCAGTGGGGTGATCTTGGCTCACTGCAACTTCCACCTCCCGGGTTCAACCGCTTCTCCTGCCTCACCCTCCTAAGTAGCTGGGATTACAATCGCCCGCCACCGCACCCACACCACGCCCGGCTTATTTTTGTATTTTTAGTAGAGAAGGGGTTTCACCATGTTGGCCATGCTGGTCTCAAACTCCTGACCTCAGGTGATCCGCCCACTTCGGCCTCCCAAAGTGCTAGGATTACAGACATGAGCCACCGCGCCCGGCCAAAAAAATTTAAACTCAACATTTTAAAGTGGGTAAATACACAATTCTGGACTTCTGGATTCTTTTGAAAACTATTTGATCACACAGAGACAATACTGTCACAAGGCAACAATCAGCTGGAGCTGTGAAAGGGCTGCCCAGTTCACCAGAGTCCCAACTCAGTTCATTTCACTTACCTACATTACTTAGCTGATTTCTGTATGTGAGTTGGAGACCCCTAACCCAAATCCCCTCTTTTCCACTTCCACTGCCGTTACACTTGCTAGTATTGAATCCTCTTGCCTAAACTACTATGGCAATCTAATTAATGACCTTGTCTCCATCTTATCCCCCAATGTCTTATCACTTTCCTACTTAAAAACTCTCCCTGGTTTTTTTTTTCTATCTATGATTCAAGTGATTTAGCTTTGCTCTCAAGGTCCTGCTTATGTGGCTTTCCCCAGGAAATACATTCCAGTTTTATATTCTAATACTCCCCTTTTGCCCATCTTTCATGAATTGTAGCCACACACTTCCTTCTTTTTCTTGCACCAAGCTTGTGCTCCAGTTGTTTCTTGTTTTTTTTTTTTTTTTTTTTTTGAGACGGAGTCTCGCTCTGTCACCCAGGCTGCAGTGCAGTGGCCGGATCTCAGCTCACTGCAAGCTCCGCCTCCCGGGTTCACGCCATTCTCCTGCCTCAGCCTCCCGAGTAGCTGGGACTACAGGCGCCCGCCACCTCGCCCGGTTAGTTTTTTGTATTTTTTAGTAGAGACGGGGTTTCACCGTGTTAGCCAGGATGGTCTCGATCTCCTGACGTCGTGATCCACCCGTCTCGGCCTCCCAAAGTGCTGGGATTACAGGCTTGAGCCACCGCGCCCGGCCCAGTTGTTTCTTTAACTGGAATTCCCCTCCGGAGTCTTTCAACCCTTTCAGGCCCAGACACTCTATAAAGCATTTCCCAACTGCCATTCCCACTCACAACCTCCCCAGCCTTGTCTGTCTACTCTGGGCCATCTTGATTTTCCATAGTTTATCTGTCCCACTTTTTTTTTTTTTTTTTTTTTTTTTTTTTTTTTTTAGACAGGGTCTCACTCAGTCATCCAGGCTGGAGTGCAGTGCAGTGGCTTGATCACAACTCACTTACAGCCTCAAATTCCTGGGCTCAAGCAATCCTCCCACCTCAGCTTCCCAAGTAGCTGAGGCTACAGGCATGCACCACCGCTCCTGGCTATTTTTTTCTATTTTTCTGTAGAGATGGGTATCGGTTTCTCACTATGTTGCTTAGGCTGGTCTTGAACTCTTGGGTTCAAGAGATCCTCCCACCTTGGCCTCCCAAAATGCTGAGCCAGGCCGGGTGTGGTGGCCTACGCCTGTAATCCCAGCACTTTGGGAGGCTGAGGCAGGAGGTCACCAGGTCAGCAGTTCGAGACCAGCCTGGCCAACGTGATGAAACCCCATCTCTCCTAAAAATACAAAAATTAGCGTGGCTTGATGATTGCGGGAGCCCGTAATCCCAGCTACTCAGGAGGCTGAGGAAGGAGAATCGCTTGAACCTGGGAGGCAGAGGTTGCAGTGAACCGACATCCCGCCACTGCACTCTGGGCGACAGAGCAGAACTCTGTCTCGGAAAAAAAAAAATGTTTATAAAGTGTGCTTGTACACGTAGATGTTTACCACGAACGACTGAACTAATGCTGTCCGGTCTCAGTAAAACAGTCTATAGCTGACTGCAACCATAGTGATCAGGCAGGAGTTGCAGCAGGCAGCACCGCGGGAGCCCTTTAAGGTTCCCCATCAATAAAGGGGGCTGTCATCCTACCTAGCTTTTGGGATTTTGATGGATTAATCGATTAATACAGTGTGCTTAAAACGGTGCTCCACAAATGTTAGCTAATGCTGGCCCGTAGTAGTCCAAGATCTAAAGAAAACGCACCAGAAGGCAGGACATAGGGGACCAGTTAGAAAAAAATCAGATCCTGTCTTCAGTGGAGCACTTACGCCCTGACTTACTTTCCCGAAATGGCTCCCCCAAAGGGGACCTCCTCCCGAGTTTAGCTCGGGATCCAGTACCTGAGTCATCCCCCGCGCTGAGACCCTGGACACCAGCCTCCGAATGTGAGCCCGGCAGCTGGCGGGGAATCGAAACGACGGCGGTCGAGGCTTCAGGAGGCTGTAGCTCCATGGAGGCGGATCCTGCACACAGGTTTCGGGTGTGTGGGGGCAAGGGGGAGCTCAGAACAGGGTTAGCGGGTAAGCAGTCGTGACCGTCAGTCCAGGATCCGCGTGAGGCAGTGATCTATCTCACCGCTCCTGCCACATGCACTGGGTGAGAAAACTAAGCCGCAATGCGGTCGGTGAGGTTCCGTAGGACGCATGCGCGCCCTTTTCGCGCCGCAAGTTCAGGTAGCGCTTTGTCCACGCCCTCCTTCCCTGGAACTCTCTACCCACAACTCCCCGGGGTCGCATGCGGTCAACGTATGCGCGTGCGTTCGCCATAGCACCGCCCCCAAATCCCGTGGGCCTCTGCGGGATGGTATTTAATCGTCTCTCCGTGCCAATTTCGGTCTCATTGTTCTACTGCCGCTGGTAAGTGATTTCGTAAGATTTGTAGCTGTCAGTGTTTTGTGCTTTGTCCGTTTCTTTTATTTTGAACGATTGTGCGGACATCGCATAGCACGCGCTATGCCTTCTGTGTTGTAGCTGTCTAGCCAGGGTGACTGGCGGGTGAGGTCTTGTGGGTGGCCTCGAGACTTAAATTAAGTAGCAGCGGGGCTTTGTGAAGGACAAGATGGCGATGGCGGGCCGTGCGGGTCCCCTCCCTATGATGAGGACCTTTTCACAGACCTGTACTGAGCTCCGTGAGGATAAGTGACTCTGAGGAGATGGGCCCTGCAAGCCTCCTACTTAGCCATCGGCTCAGAAGATAGCGTTTTCGAAATGCCCTGTGTTGACCTAATGTCTTGGACTCTTGTCTGCAGGGTTTACGCGCACGTTGGAATCGAAGAGAGCTCTATGTTACAGTAAGTTCTTATGGCCATTTCTTAACCTCTGCTCTTTCGTTGAGTGTGTAGAAGTTGCTACGGGGATGATTTTACAAACTGAACTCTCTCTTTCTGATGGATTAGTGGAGAAAACAAAAATTCTGAGTAGCACTGTACTGTACGCAATAAATGTCAGGGACTTAGTGATTTGTCTGAGGTGTTAGTGAAGGCTGTTATTTTTTCAGATGTTTAGCCCACAAGAGCTCACTGGTGAAGGAATGGGACAAGACCCATCTTTCTGCAAAGCCAGCGTTACAGTAATGTTCCAGGTAGGTGTACATGCTTTTATGCTCTTACAGAGGAGACCTTGCTAGATAACCACTCCGTGATGAACACAAAATGACAAGCATATGGCTGAACTTATAAGTGATGTCATCTTACTACTGAGAAGTGACAGCGAGGTCTTCAGGGGTCTTTGAATGACTATTTTTAGGTACATAAAATGCCTTCCTCTGTTGTCTACAGCATCTCATAATCTATCCTGAGGAATTCAGCTGCCTCCCAGGGTGAATACAGGTAATTATTCAAATTGGTGTATGTCATCTCTGTAAATGTTCACAAGAGAACAAGTGGCCGGCGGAAGCAATTTTGTTTTTTGGCGCCTTCCATCTTGTTCCTCTTGAGATAATTTTCTGGGAAGCGAGATCCGCAACCCGGTACTACAGTTCTTGTAAGGGTGCGCTGTTATCCTCATCCATATATCGATCACTTTACTGTCAGATGATTTGAATTGATAAGCTGATGTTCTGTGAGGTACAAAAATTAATAGCATGTTAGAGTTCTGATGGCAGTTGTTGATTTTGAATAAGTTTCATTCCATCCTAATACCTTAAAATAACTAATTTGCTTTGCTTTCCAGGTATTCCTCATGACAACCTGCCTCTATCTTACAGTACGTTGCTTTTTTAATTCTATGGGCCTATTATCTAATTGATAACTTAGCCATCTTGATGTTTGTTATCAAAGCCTGCTTAAACCATAAAGCTTTCTGGTTCCTCTTGTTCTCTGTAGTGATGTTTCCAGACCTCCCCTTTTTTCTCTCAGATAGATGCCCACTGATCTGCCCAGGGTCAGACTAATGCTTGTCAGTTGTAGGTTTCCACGGTTCAGCTCCAATGAGGAGGAAACATCCTGCCTCAGCCCTGTTCTAGCCTGGGAACCAGTAATTGTGAACCCACCAGGATTAACTGAAAAAGGGCATGAGAGCTTATTCCATAAGCTGTCTGAGGCATTTGGTTACCTTTTCTTAGCTTGTCCACTAGCAACCGTAACTAAAATCGTTTTGGCTGTTTGGGATAATTAGCTAATTGATTGATTTTTTTGATTCAGGAGCAGCTTGTTGTCATATACCATTGAAAAACCTTTAGAGCTGAGAGGTTAGTTGATTTTTTTTTTTCTTTTTCCTCCTTACCGCTTATGCCACCAAGTAGACAGTTTCTATGATGAATCAAACTAGCTCACTATGACTGACAGTGAAAATACATGAACACCTGAGAAATTGGAGAATGCAGGGAGTGGGGGGTAACCATGTCTGAGGAATCTTTCACCCACAGTTTTGTTTTTCTCTAGGTGTTATTAACCAATAACCTCTTTGGCTCTAAGGTGAGTAATTTCACTGTATTCAATGCATCCAGCATATAGAGTAGAAAAAACTGCCTTTTTAGGCCTGTATATATGATGACTTACATGGAATCTCGTTCGGCTGATGACTTGCTGTTGAGACTCTGAAATCTGATTTCTAAGAATGATGCGTGGGAACAACTTAATGCAGGATAGGAGAAGCACTACTGACTTGGTCTTCCTCCTTTCAGGGCCAGCACCTTCTCTCTAGCACTCGAGGAGTTTGAGGTAAGTGGCTTTGCAATAGCTGCCATCAATGGCTGCTATATACAATTTTCTGTGATTTTTGTGTGTGATAGCACTGTGGTCTGGGTGGATGTGTACAGATAGAACTGGCTTAACCCAAATCTTTGATCTCCTGGACCACCAAGTGATGATCACCTGCTCACCAGTGATGAATTGAATACCGCCCCAGTCTGATCAATGTGACTGAAAGGTATTTTCTGAGCTGTGAGCCTGCCTTCCAGTGACAACTTCTAAAAATTACAAGTTATTTGAGGAGGCATTACAGCCAATAGGAAGTTCTTGGGCTAAGTAGTGTTTCCTCTAATATGTGCCCTGAAACTTCTGTCTGCCAAGCAACAGATATAGTTGAGAGATTGTAAAATGTACTGTAGAATGAAAGTCTCTCAAGACTACATGATTTTTTCTTGATTTTGCAGGGAAACTAGGTGTTACTGTTCACTCCAGACTGCAGTTACAGGTGAGTAAACCTAAATGTAAGGTGGACTATGCTAAAAATTCCCAATGAAGAAACTTTCACACGTCTTACTCTCTGTCCTAGTCCCAGAGCCTGTAAAGGTGAACCCACTGGGACTGGCTGGGGGAAAAGAGGAAGATTTGTTCCAGAAGGAACTGTCTGAGGGATGACAAATATTTCTATACAAAGAAAGGGAGTAATCATCACTTGTTGAAAACATTGATTTTAATTTTTCCAGGTCTGAGTAAAGAACAAGGTGCATAAGAAATGGTAGGTATCTGTTTAAATATTTAACTGGTTTTATAATAGCAACCTTTTACTCTTAGGTTACATAGTGTTAACTATTGTGTACATTCATATTTTCCAATCCAATAAGAACTTTTGTTTTCCCTCTGCAGGAATCTGTCTTGGAGGACATCAGAAGGTGAATTTTCCAAGTCCTTGGATAACCTAGCTGTTGAAGTTACCACAGCATAATTTTAGTCGTCTTAATGGCGTGGCTGCTTTTTTTTTTTTCAAAGCTTTACTGTGAATCATGCCTTTGGGTGGGTCTGCCTG
This sequence comes from Macaca nemestrina, assembly GCF_043159975.1. Lineage (NCBI taxonomy): Eukaryota > Metazoa > Chordata > Mammalia > Primates > Cercopithecidae > Macaca > Macaca nemestrina. The sequence goes on from NC_092136.1 coordinate 11,215,136, forward strand.
GGCACAAGGAAGTGACCCCTTGAGAGTTTGCTATTTTTAACTGGGTTTTACCCAGCTTGCTTAGGCAGTCTGTCTAATGCTGCATTTCCTACTCCAAGGCAGCATTCAAGGAGCCTAATTTATCAGCACACTTTAGGGACTTTTTCCCTAGATGTACCTCACTGAAGGAATTTTAAATGAAAAGCTTGCTGGGTTTAGGGGGTCTTTTAGATGTACCTTAAAATGTTAGCAGACACAGATTAAGACACTGGGAGCCAATGAAACAGTTTAGGGTTTGCTGTGTGTTGATGTTTCTGTATTTTATCACCCCCTTCCTGCAACATTATTTCTGTGGAATCTACCTGCCCTTTTGTTTTTTAGATACAAGGGCTTGGTTTTACTACCAAGGCTGCGCTCAAGGCCCCGGCTTTAAGAGATCCTCCCACCACAGATTTCCAAAGTGCTGGGATTGTAGGTGTGATTCTTGGCACCCAGACTTTGCTGCCTTTCTTACATGATCCAAGCCCAGAACCAAAACTCAGGCACTGCATAGATGGCCAGTTTGGCAAACTACTGACCTAGCTTGTTGCCAATTGTTGATTGAGCTTCCCATAACTCCATTTCTGTTCCTCTGTATAGAGCCACCTTCTATTCCCATCATGAGCCTTTAGGTCTCCATTTGCATGTTGCAAATACTATGTGCCATGTAGGTAGCTCATTCAGGGCATTGCTCTAAACTACAAAAAAAGGTTCCCTTGAGGAGTGGCTGTCAATTTGTGTTGCTGTATTGGTTGTTGATGAAAATAATAAAATGATTGATTACATAGTCCTGTTTGTATGTGCCTCCTTAGCACCAGTGTGTAAATTTCCATGGGAAACTGGCTTCCTCTCATGTTCCCTCAAGTCCCTGGAACTGGAAGGGACACCTGACAGGGTCTGCCTGCTAGGCAGTATGTTAAATGACTAACCTGATCTGAGCAGAGCATCCATCTTGGTGTGCACAATACCATTACATTGGAGCTTTTTTTAAAGTTTCCCTCTTGCCTAGTCCTAGGGTGCAGTGACATGATCACAAGCTCACTACAAATTCAAGCTTTTGGGCTCAAGCAAACCTTCACTTTAACCAGCAGGTGGAGTCTTGTTCTTGTCACCCAGGCTGGAATGTGGTGGCATGATCTCAGATCACTGCAACTTCTACCACCTAGGTTCAAGCCATTCTCCCTGCCTCAGCCTCCTGTGTAGCTGGGACTACAGGTGTGTGCCACCACACCCAGCTAATTTTTAGTAATTTTAGTAGAGATGGGGCTTCATCGTGTTAACCAGGATGTTCTCGATCTCCTGACCTCAGGATCCTCCCACCTCGGCCTCCCAAAGTGGTGGGATTATAGGTGGGAGCCACCGCGCCTAGCCAAATAATCTATGCTTTTTATTTATTTTGAGACGGAGTTTCACTCTTATTGCCCAGGCTGGAGTGCAATAGCGGCATCTCCCCACTGCAACCTCCGCCTCGGCTTCAAGCGATTCTCCTGCCTTAGCCTCCTAAGTAGCTGGGATTACAGGCATGTGCCACCGCGCCCAGCTAATTTGTGTGTGTGTGTGTGTGTGTGTATATATATATATATATATATACTTTTTTTTTTTTTTTTTAGTAGAGACGGGATTTCTACATGTTGGTCAGGCTGATCTCAAACTCGCGACCTCAGGTGATCCGCCTGCCTCGGCCTCCTAAAGTGCTGGGATTACAGGCGTGAGCCACCGCACCTGGCCAAATCTCGCTTTTCAATTTGCCTTGAGGAAGAAGGGAAAGCACAAGGACAGTGCCAACCTGTGGATACTGTGGGGGTAAAGTTGTGTATGGTTAGTCAGCAGCTCTCAATTTTTTCAGACAGTCTCACTCTGTCAGCCAGGCTGTGGTACAGTTGTGCAATCACAGCTCATTGCAGCCTAAACTTCCTGGGCTGCAGGGATTCTCCCACCTCAGCCTCCCAAATAGCTGGGACTACAGGTGCACACCACCACGCCCAGCTAATTTTGTATTTTTGGTAGAGTACAGACAGTTTCACCATGTTACCTAGGCTGGTCTTGAACTGAGCTCAAGCAGTCCACCCAATTCTGTCTCCCAAAGCACTGGGATTACAGACATCTGCACTTGGCCGCTTTTCTTTCTTTCTTTTTTTTTTTTTTTTAAGCCATCAGGTATTTAAGCCGGTTCTCAATCTTTTTAACCAGGCAGCCCCCAAACCAGAATATTTTTGGAGAGATTTCTTCAGTGTTTTGGGAACTTTTTTTTTTTTTTTTTTTTTAGAAGCTCTTTGTCACCCAGGCTGGAGTGTAGTAGTGTCATCATGTCTCAACATAGCCTCAAGCTCCTGGGCTCAAGCGATCCGACACCTCAGTTTCCCGAGTAGCTAGGACTATAGGGACATGCCTATTATGCCCAGGTAATTTTAATTTTTTGTAGAGATAGTCTCACTATGTTGCCCAAGTTGGTCTCGAACTGGGCTCAAGTGATCCCATTGCCCAGTGTCTCAAAGTGTTGCGATTACAGGCATGAGCCACTGCACCCTGCATCCCTCAAAAGAGCAATTTTTTAAATCTTCCCTGAACTTGGAGACTCCAACCTGCATTGACAGGTAGCCCCCCATCGGGTGATTCTGTTATAAGCCGTCAGATAATGACTACCCTTATATTTCTCAGAGTGTTTGGGAGAATGGATACCAACTAGTGATAAGTTAGGGGATTTCTAACCGTTTTTATTTATTTGTATTTTTCTTTTCTTTTTCTTTTTTTTTTTTTTTTTTGAGACGGAGTCTCGCTCTGTCGCCCAGGCTGGAGTGCAGTGGCCGGATCTCAGCTCACTGCAAGCTCCGCCTCCCGGGTTCACGCCATTCTCCGGCCTCAGCCTCCCGAGTAGCTGGGACTACAGGCGCCCGCCACCTCGCCCAGCCAGTTTTTTTTTGTATTTTTTTTAGTAGAGACGGGGTTTCACCGTGTTAGCCAGGATGGTCTCGATCTCCTGACCTCGTGATCCACCCGTCTTGGCCTCCCAAAGTGCTGGATTACAGGCTTGAGCCACCGCGCCCGGCCCTATTTTCATTTATTTTATTTTATTTATTTATTTATTTTTTTTTTTGAGGCGGAGTCTCGCTCTGTCGCCCGGGCTGGAGTGCAGTGGCCGGATCTCAGCTCACTGCAAGCTCCGCCTCCCGGGTTTACGCCATTCTCCTGCCTCAGCCTCCCAAGTAACTGGGACTACAGGCGCCCGCCATCTCGCCCGGCTAGTTTTTTGTATTTTTTAGTAGAGACGGGGTTTCACCGTGTTCGCCAGGATGGTCTCGATCTCCTGACCTCGTGATCCGCCCATCTCGGCCTCCCAAAGTGCTGGGATTACAGGCTTGAGCCACCGCGCCCGGCCTCATTTATTTTTAAGAAGGAGTTTTGCTGTGTCACCCAGGCTGGAGTCCAGTGGTGTGATCTCAGCTTACTGCAACCTCTGCCTCCCGGGTTCAAGTGATTCTCCTGCCTCAGCTTCCCAAGTAGCTGGGACTACAGGCGTGTGCCACTACACCCAGATAATTTTTGTATTTTTAGTAGACATGGGGTTTTACTATATGTTGGCCAGGCTGGTCTCGAACTCCTGACCTCAGATGATTCGCCCACCTCGCCCTTCCAAAGTGCCGGGATTACAGGTGTGAGCCACTGCACCAGACCCTGCTTTTAATTTTTGTTCATAAATTTTAGGATTTCTCCAGTCAGAATTATAAGAACGGCAACTCAGCTGAAACAACACATATTTTTTGCTCATTAAATGGTAGCCACATAGACTTGAGAGTTGTTATCACAATAATTACAACCACAAGAATGGAAGGGTCAGTTCTGAGAAGACCACCCAAGGACCCTAGGGGAGCACCAGAATTTAGAGATGGAGGATCAGCAGAGCAGAAACAGAAAAGCAACGCAAGCAGTGGGAACCTGCGCGGTACTGACTTGCGAACTGAGGGAAGTCTCCCCACTGCCCACAGTTGAATCTTTTGTTAAAGCCACAAAGAAGTCAGGTGGGGACTGGCCAGGCGCAGTGGTTCACACCTGTAATCCCAGCACTTTGGGAGGCCAAGGTGGGCGGATTACCTGAGGTCACAAGTTCAAGACCAGCCTGGCCAACATGGTGAAACCCCATCTCTACTAAAATTAGCTGGGTGTGGCAGCGTGCGCCTGTAGTCTCAGCTACTCAGAAGGCTGAAGCAGGAGAATCTCTTGAACCTGGGAGGCAGTGGAGGTTGCAATGAGCTGAGATCACGCCACTGCACTCCAGCCAAGGCGACACAGCAAGACTGTATCTCAAAAAAAAAAAAAAAAAAAAAAAAAAGGGCTGTGCGCAGTGCCTCGCGCCTGTAATCCCAGCACTTTGGGAGGCTGAGACAGGCGGATCACCTGAGGCCAGGAGTTCAAGACCAGCCTGACCAACATGGAGAAACCCTGTCTCTACTAAAAATACAAAATTAGCCGGGCGTGGTGGCACACGCCTGTAATCCCAGCTGAGGCTGAGGCAGGAGAATCGCTTGAACCCAGGAGGCAGGGGTTGCGATAAGCTGAGATCACACCATTGTACTCCAGCCTGGGCAACAAGAGAGAAACTCCGTCTCAAAAGCAAAAACAGAAATGAGAGTAGGACAAAACGGAGAAATGGAGGAGATGGCTGGAATGATTGAAGCCTGGCTCCTCACATTTCTTCTGTACATTAATGACTCAGACTACAATGTTTCTAGTGAGAACCTCTTCCCTAAGCTCCAGATACATCAAACAAACCTCCCACTTAATATACAATGAGACATTCAGCTCCTTGATTCCCTGCCTTCCCCCTGCTCCTCCCCTCAACTCCATCTCCCCACCCAGCACCAACAAGCTCCTCTATCTCAAATGCAGCAATGGGCTCACCAGGAAAACCAAGGCCTTGTGTTTTTTGTTGACACCTGTTTGGTTACATCCTAGAGGAAGCAGGAGAGACAACATGAGACAGTCAAACAAACAACTGAATATTATTGAAATTGTGCAGTAGTTCTTGACCAAGGGTGTTTTTTGCCCACTAGGGGACATTTAGCAACACCTGCAGACATTTTTGGCTGTCACAACTTGGAGAGGGGAGGTATATACTACTGACAACTATTGGGTACTGGGCAAGGATGCTGCTAAATCCTACACTGCACAGGACAGCCCCTCTCCCCCATCACCCCCAAACAATGAACTGTCCAGTCCAAAAACTCAATAATGCTGAATTTCAGACACCCTGAGATTTACAATATTTACCGGCAAAGAAGAAAGTGTGATGCAGCAAGAAAGATGGTGGTCAGAAGGCTGGGTGTAGTGGCTCATGCCTGTAACCCCAGAACTTTGGGGGGCCGAGGTAGGCGGATCACCTGAGGTCAGGAGTTCGAGACCAGCCTGGCCAACATGGTGAAACCCCATGTCTACTAAAAATACAAAAATTAGCTGGGCATGGTGGCACACACCTGTAGTCCCAGCTACTAGGGAGGCTGAGGCAGGAGAATCGCTTGAACCCAGGAGACGGAGGTTGCAGTAAGCCGAGATCGCACCACTGCACTCCAGCCTGGCAACAGAGCAAGACTCTGTTTCAGAAAAAAATACAAAAATTGGCCCGGTGGGGTGGCCCACGCCTGTAATCCCAACACTTCTGGAGGCCGAGGCGGGTGGATCACGAGGTCAGGAAATCCAGACCATCCTGGCTAACATGGTGAAATCCCGTCTCTACTAAAAAATACAAAAACTTAGCTGGGCACAGTGGCGGGCACCTGTAGTCCCAGCTACTCGGGAGGCTGAGGCAGGAGAATGGCGTAAACCCGGGAGGCAGAGGTTACAGTGAGCCGAGATTGTGCCACTGCACTCCAGCCTGGGCAACAGAGTGAGATTCTGTCTCAAAAAAAAAAAAAAAAGTGATCAGGGAAGGCATCCCTGAAGGGGTGCCACTTGAGCTGACACCTGTAAGAGACGATAGGGAGACATGGGCAGAAAGGTCCAAGTTGAGGAAACAGCAGATGACATAAAAAGGACTAATGATTCATGTGGGGAAAAGAAAGATGGATCAGCCTGCTACTGTGTCTATATAGAAAGAAGTAGACATAACAGACTCCATTTTGTTCTGTATCTGAGATGCTGTTAATCTGTGACCCTACCCCCAACCTTGTTGTGGTGACTCAAGGTTTAACGGATTTGGGGCTGTGCAGGGTGTGCTTTGTTAAACAAGTGCCTGAAGGCAGTATGCTTGTGAAAAGTCATCACCATTCTCTTAATCTCAAGTACCCAGGGACACGTACACTGCCAAAGGTCGCAGGGACCTCTGCCTAGGAAAGTAGTGGTATTGTCCAAGGTTTCTCCCCATGTGATAGTCTGAAATATGGCCTTGTGGGAAGGGAAAGACCTGATCGTCCCCCAGCCTGACACCCGTGAAGGGTCTGTGCTGAGGAGGACTAGTATAAGAGGAAAGAAGGCCTCTTGGCAGTTGAGATAGAGAAAAGCATCTGTCTCCTGCCCGTCCCTGGGCAATGGAACATCTCCGTGTAAAACCCGATTGTATGTTCTGTTTACTAAGATGGGAGAAAACTGCCTTAGGGCGAAAGGTGGAACTTGCTAGCGCAATGCTGCTCTTTATGCACTAAAAGGGTTTATGGAGATGTTTACATATGCATATCAAGGCACCGCACTTTTCCTTAAACTTATTCATGTCACAGAGATCTTTATTCTTCCCTGGTTGACATTTTATCAGAGAATGTAACGCCTGACTCCTGCCTGGAGGATCTCAGCCATGCAAAACGCTTTGATACAAAGACACTGCCTCTATTTCCAACTCGGGTTAAAGGGTTTCCAACAGAACGATCTACGTTTATATTAATAGAGCTCCCAAGAAAGCAAGACCTTAAGTCCCTTCTCAGCGAGGGCCTCATATTAATCTCTTTCATTCTGGCGGGTTTGCTTTGATCGATTAAAAAAAAATCGCTCCATTTCAATTTTACCTATACTCTCCTCCTCCTCCTTCACCCCAGTCCTCTAACGACCCTGCCTCTGCCTTCGAGGAGAGGCCCTGTGGTTTCTTGGTCGGACTTCCGAGTGGGCTGCCTTACCGCGTTGCTGGCCGGTCTGAAAGTAACTCTAAGGAGTGCGTGGGTCGGAGGACATCGGAGCTGAGGCGTCAGTACCCTTCTCCCACCGCGGGATCCCGGGTTTGAGGATCAGGAGCCTCCGAAATGGCTTTCTCAGGGCATCTTTCCCTCTCAGTGAAGGGCCGGGCGGCTGCTGGTGGACAGTACAAATGCAAAGTGCAGGTCGTGCCTCGCCACTGTGTCCTCAGTTCTCACAAACTCCTGAGAGTGCGTATCACCGTTTCCCCGTTTAACTGGGGAGGAGACAAGGGCCTAAGTACCAAGCCTCAGGCCATTAAGTCAGGAACTGGAGAGCGGGGAGCCCAACCTCCTTTTATGGACTCCAAAACCTGTGCTTTGAAACCGCGCCGCGGCTTCTCCCAAGAAAGGTCCCAGAGAGGGGCGCCCCCACCTGCAGCACTGTCACGCCGCCCCCTGGAGAGCCCAAAAACCTCTAGGTTGGGAGACTAACGCCACAATCTGGGAAAAAGAGGCTACGCGGGTACTGAAATCACGATTGGTATGTGGGCCAATCCCAGGATCCTAAAAAAGCGAAGGGGCGGGTTTATGCAAAACACACTAAGCAGAGAGCAGGCGGGAGAAGCAGTACAGGACTCTTAAATAGGTATGTTTCCAAACTATAGCCACTACTATTAAGAAAGAATAATGAAAACTGCGTTTCGGAATTATAACGTATTGGAAAATAATTTAACATTTAATGCCTAGATAGTTACCATAAGTGTGTAGAAGATAGGAAGGATAAGGCCGCCAAGGCAGCGTGAGTAAGGGTATCGCTTCTCGGCCTTTTGGCTAAGATCAAGTGTAGTATCTGTTCTTATCAGTTTAATATCTGATACGTCCTCTATCCGAGGACAATATATTAAATGGATTTTTGGAATTAGGAGATGGAAAAGGAGCTTGCTCCGTCCACTCCACGCATCGGCTTGGTATTGCAGTACTTCCAGGAACGGTGCACCCCCCTTTGGGGGAAACAATTATATGTCTAAAACGAAAGAATGAGTGGAAAGGAAAAAAATTAGTTACCCGGAATTTGGTTGATATTACTACCAGTTTAGCGGTGAATTTTGGGTATGTGTGTGTGTTTTTGTGCTATTAGGCAGAGTTTCACACTGGCTCTGCATGGCTACCGTCTGACTTCAAGCTGTTTATCTGTTTTTATCTTCAGGGGGGTTGGGTCTATGAATGAAGGTGCGTGCCACCGCGCCCGGCTAAATTTTTATATTTTTAGTAGAGATGGGGCTTCACCATCTCTACTAAAAGCTGAGATCCGCCCCCCTCGGCCTCCCAAAGATTACATACAGGCATGAGCCACCGCGCCCGGCCTTAGTTATTTTTATCATGTGTTTAACGCTTTTTTCCCCATGGTTTTAACTAGAAACTAAGGCGGAAGAATCTCTGTAACTAAGGAATTCCAGGTTGCAATGCACTGTGACTCCACTCGAATCCCTTTTTCTTTTCTTTTTTTTTTTTTTTTTGAGACGGAGTCTTGCTCTGTCGCCCAGGCTGGAGTGCAGTGGGCGCAACTTCGGCTCACTGCAAACTCCGCCTCCTGGGTTCACGCCATTCTCCTGCCTCAGCCTCCCGAGTAGCTGGGACTACAGGCGTTCGCCACCACGCCCGGCTAATTTTTTGTATTTTTAGTAGACATAGGGTTTCACCATGTTAGCCAGGGTGCTCTCGATCTCCTGACCTCGTGATCCGCCCACCTCAGCCTACCAAAGTACTGGGATTACAGGCATGAGCCACCGCGCCCGGCTATCCGCCCCTTAAAGAGTAAACGAGGCCGGGCGCAGTGGTTTAGTAATTCCAGCTGTAATCCCAGCTACTTGGGAGGCTGAGGCAGGAGAATCGCTTGAACCAGGGAGGCGGAGGTTTAGGTGAGAGGAGATCGCGCCATTGCATTCCAGCCTGGGCGACAGAGCAAAGCTGTCTCTGTCTGAAAAAAAAAACCAAAAAAACCTTCGGTTTCCTTTTCCCATCTTTCTTTCTTTTGTGACTTATATTCCAGAATGAAGCCCACACATCGTTAATGATCTGAATCGTTTCTAAAGTGTTTCTTAAATCGTTTGTTGTTTCTTGTCTAACAGTCCAGAACACGTATTACATAATGGAGCGCGGAGAGAGACTAGGGCCAGCTTGACCCGGCCACGCAGTCCAGGAAAGGTGCGTTTCACTCCAAGTGCAAAATGATCAATGTACTCTTCCGATCTCCCTATACAAGCACCTCCTGGTTTCATTTTCGTAAAGCAAAACAAGCAAGGAAGCTTTACTCTTTCGGCTCTTTGAACTCCCAGAAACTGGGCCGGGCGCGCCTGTAATCCCAGCACTTTGGGAGGCCGAGGCGGGCGGATCACGAGGTCAGGAGATCGAGACCATCCTGCCTAATACAGTGAAACCCCGTCTCTACTAAAAATACAAAAAATTAGCCGGGCGTGGTGGCGGGCGCCTGTACTCCAAGCTACTCGGGAGGCTGAGGCAGGAGAATGGCGTGAACCCGGGAGGCGGAGCTTGCAGTGAGCCGAGATCGCGCCGCTGCACTCCAGCCTGGGCAACAGAGCGAGACTCCGTCTCAAAAAACAAACAAACAAACAAACAACGAAAAAACTCCTAGCAACTGCACTGCCCTGCCTTGGACTCGACGCCCGCCAGTGACGCACACGCTGCGCCGGAAGTGCGAACCATCTGCCTCCAGGCTTTGTCATGGCTGCTGCTGCCGCGCGCTGGAACCATGTGTGGGTCGGCACCGAGACTGGGATCTTGAAAGGTGGGTGGCAGGCTCGGGCGTCGGGAAGTGCAGGGGTGCACTCGCGCCCCTGGTGTGACTGACGCCCTCCTCTCTCAGGGGTAAACCTTCAGCGAAAACAGGCGGCGAACTTCACGGCCGGAGGACAGCCGCGGCGCGAGGAGGCAGTGAGCGCCCTGTGTTGGGGCACGGGCGGCGAGACCCAGGTGAGTGGCCGCTGGCCGTGCCGGAGCTGGGGGCCTGGGGCACAGCAGCCTTGCTCTCCTTGCCATCTTGCCCTTCTTTGCCGCAGATCCTGGTGGGCTGCGCGGACAGGACGGTGAAGCACTTCAGCACCGAGGATGGCATATTCCAGGGTCAGAGACACTGCCCTGGCGGGGAGGGCATATTCCGTGGCCTCGCCCAGACCGACGGGTAAGACCAATCCCCTCGCTAAACTCAGGGCCTAAGAGAGAGCTTTGATGCTCCCTGCGGATACTGGAATGATGGCGACAGACAAGCTGAGTGACACGGTTTTCAATAGGTGACAGAGACCTGAGTTTCTGCCTTACGTAGTTAATACCTGTAACACATTTACTGAACACCTACTGAATTCCAGGCACTGGGCGAAGTACAGGGGCTGCCGGTAAAATTTCTGCTTTCAAAAAGTTCGCATCCTGTAAGGTTTTTCACCTTACTCCATTATAACCCTCTGAGTTTTGTGTGTGTGTGTGTAGACGGAGTTTTCGCTCTTCTTGCCCAGGCTGGAGTGCACTGGCGCGATCTCGGCTCACTGCAACCTCTGCCTAGGAGAACTGCCTCAGCCTCCCGAGTAGCTGGGATTACAGGCGCCCGCCACCGCGCACAGCTAGTTTTTGTATTTTTAGTAGAGACGGTTTCACTGTATTGGCTAGGCTGGTCTCGAACTCCTGACCTCAGGTGATCTACCTGCCGCGGATCCCCAAAGTGCTGGGATGACAGGCGTGAGCCACTGTGCCCACCTGTCATTTAACAGTTTTAAGCAAGTCTGGGTGTGGTGGCTTATACCTGTCATCACAGCACTTTGGAAGGCCGAGATGGGCGGATCACTTGAAGTCAGGAGTTCAAGACCAACCTGGCCAACATGGTGAAACCCCTTCTCTACTGAAAAAATACAAAAATTAGCCAGGTGTGGTGGCGCATGCCTGTAATCCCAGCTACTTGGGAGGTTGAGGCTGGAGAATCGCTTGAATCCGTCCCTCAGAGGTTGCAGTGAGCAGAGATCGCACCAATGCACTCCAGGCTGGGGAAGAGAGCAATACTTCATCTCAAAAAAAAAAAAGGAGCCAAGCGCGGTAGCTCACGCCTGTAATCCCAGCACTTTGGGAGGCTTAGGCAGGCGGATCACGAAGTCATGAGATCGAGACCACAGTGAAACCCCGTCTCTACTAAAAATACAAAAAATTAGCCGGGTGGGGTGGTGGGCGGCCTGTAGTCCCAGCTCCTCAGGAGGCTGAGGCAGGAGAATGGTGTGAACCCGGGAGGCGGAGCTTGCAGTGACCCAGAGATCGCACCACTGCACTCCAGCCTGGGAGACACAGCGAGACTCCATCTCAAAAAAAAAAAAAAAAAAAAAGGTTTTAAGCATTCATTCATTACTTCATTTATATATTTTGAGACAGAGCCTCAGTGTCACCTAGGCTTGAGTGCGGTGGTGCATTCATGGCTCATTACAGCCTCAGCCTTCCGAGGTCGAACAATCCTCCCGCCTCAGCCTCCTGAGTACCTGGGACCACAGGCAGGTGCCACCCCGCCCAGCTAAATTTTTAAGTTTTTTGTAGAGATAGGGTCTCACTGTGTGCCCGGGCCAGTCTCAAACTCCTGGGCTCAACTTGAGCTCAACCAACAAGGTGATGTACCTCTGAAAGCAAAGATTAGGAAGGTGCTAAGTGGTTGGATTACTGGCCGTGCTTTCTTCCAAAGACGATGAAAGAGGGCTGTGAAGCAGGCTGCATAGGTTTGGTAGTGGTAATTCTGACAGGTGAGGTCTGGAAAGCCTCTGGTGGGGACTGGATGTTTGAACTGGGTCTTGAGGGATGGGTAGAATTTTGACTGGTGGAGAAGGGGATAAGGGTATTCTAGAAAGAGGGTACTCTCTGGGAGAGGCCAAGGACTGGGGGCATGCTATAGGGTACATAAATAGGATAAATAGCATTTGATTTGGAAGTTGACAACAAGGAAGCTTTTTTTTTTTTTTTTTAAATGCAGAGTCTCACCCTGTTACCCAGGCTGGAGTGCAGTGGCAGGGTCTCGGCTTACTGCAACCTCCAACTCCCAGGCTCAAGCGATTCTCCTGCCTCAGCCTCCCAAGTAGCTGGGATTACAGGCATCCGCCACCACGCCCGGCTAAGTTTTTTTTTTTTTAATATTTTTATTAGAGACAGGGTTTCACCATGTTGGCCAGGCTGGTCTGCATCTCCTGACCTCAAGCGATCCGCTCACCTTAGCTTCCCAAAATGCTGGGATTACAGGTGTAAGCCACTGCACCCAACCAAGAAAGCATTTTAATACAAGATGGACACTATATTAGGTTGGGATTAAATGTAAAGGGCTTTAAGTGCTAGGTTGAGAGATGTGCACGTTTATTGGTGTTGGCGAGTTATTCATTTTTTGTTTTTGTTTTTCTGAGAGACGTAATCTTGCTCTGTCTCTGAGGCTGAAGTGCAGTGGCATAATCCCGGCTCACTGCAACCTCCACCTGCCTTGTTCAAGCGATTCTCCTGCCTCAGCTCCCCAAGTAGCTAGGACTACAGGCATGTGCCACCACACCCAGCTAATTTTTGTATTTTTTAGTAGAGACAGAGTTTCACTATATGTTGGCCAGGCTGGTCTGGAACTCCTGACCTCAGGTGATCTGCCTGCCTCAGCCTCCCAAAGCGCTGGGATTACAGGTGCAAGCCACTGTGCCTGGCCGAGTTACCAGTTTTTGAATAGGAAGTACCATAGTCGCTTTCTTTGCTGCGTCTACTGCAAGAATGAAGACGATTCTCAGCAATCAGACTGTCGACATTCCAGAAAATGTTGACATTACTCTGAAGGGACGCACAGTTATCGTGAAGGGCCCCAGGGGAACCCTGCGGAGGGACTTCAATCACATCAATGTAGAACTCAGTCTTCTTGGAAAGAAAAAAAAGAGGCTTCGGGTTGACAAATGGTGGGGTAACAGAAAGGAACTGGCTACCGTTCGGACTATTTGTAGTCATGTACAGAACATGATCAAGGGTGTTACACTGGGTTTCCGTTACAAGATGAGGTCTGTATATGCTCACTTCCCCATCAACGTCATTATCCAGGAGAATGCGTCTCTTGTTGAAATCCGAAATTTCTTGGGTGAAAAATACATCCGCAGGGTTCGGATGAGACCAGGGGTTGCTTGTTCAGTATCTCAAGCCCAGAAAAATGAATTAATCCTTGAAGGAAATGACATCGAACTTGTTTCAAATTCAGCGGCTTTGATTCAGCAAGCCACAACAGTTAAAAACAAGGATATCAGGAAATTTTTGGATGGTATCTATGTCTCTGAAAAAGGAACTGTTCAGCAGGCTGATAAATAAGATCTAAGAGTTATTCAGCTACAGAAAGAAGATGCCAGATGACTCCTAAGACCTACTTGTGATATTTTAATGATGCAATAAAAGACCTGTTGATTTGGGGGGAAAAAAAAAAAAGAAGTACCATAGTCAGCACTGGGAACCTGTAGGAGTATGGAGGATAGATTGGAGACAGCAACTGGGAGACTTTTGTCACAGCTCAGGCAAGTCGAAACAGAGCCTGAACCCAGCTGGGGAGGGTTGGCAGGCATGAGAAAGAACATAGGCGCAGGCTGTGCAGATCCTAGGGAGAGACTTGCTTGGACTTCTTGAGATACTTTAAGCAAGAGACTGACATTTAGTGCCTGAAACCCAGAGCAAGGAACATAAGAAGCTGGTGTTTGACTTTGACCAAACCCTAAATTCAGACCAGTCCCATTTCAATCCTTTTAGAACTGCTGATCCTGAGCCCTAGTAGGCAACTCAAGATTCAGATAGACCAGCATGGCCAGGTAGACCAGTACAGCCAGGCGCTAGACACAGCTGTGAACAGCAAAAGCACTCCGGAATATTACAGAGTGGATTTCCAGCTGTGGTTGTAACATAGCTGAGTGGCAGATTAGCTTCTCAGCACTTCTGTTTCCTCACTTGGTAAACTCTCACCCTGTTGAGTAAGTTGAATTAACAGATTAGGAAGCTGGAAGCTGTCAGGCTCTGCCTAGAGCCTAGTGACCTAGAGGCTTTCTTCTAAACTGGACTGCTAGTAGGGAATCGGGTTGATATGAGTTTGGGGCCTAGGAATACTTTTGTACTTTTTTGTTTGTTTGTTTTTAAACATTGTCAAGTCTAGTAGTGAGAAGGAGAGAAAGATTAGAACAAGGAGTTTAAGCACTTAAAACATCCCAACTCTGTCCTTTCTCTGCAGCACCCTCATCACATGTGTGGATTCTGGGATTCTCAGAGTCTGGCACGACAATGACAAGAACACATCCTCTGACCCAGTGAGGCTTCCCTGCCCTGATGGTTGGGGGAGGGGGGCTGGGGTAGGTGCCTAATGATCGTGTTGGGGAAGGGAGGATTAAGAACTCTGGAACGAACTCTTATCTCCCATTCTTTTTAGCTCCTGGAACTGAGAGTGGGCCCTGGGGTGTGTAGGATGCGCCAAGACCCAGCACACCCCCATGTGGTTGCCACAGGTGGGAAAGAGAATGCTTTGAAGATGTGGGACCTGCAGGGCTCTGAGGAACCTGTGTTCAGGGCCAAGAACGTGAGTGACAAGAGAGTGAAGGAGCTGTTCCTGAAGTTGAGGGAGGCTGTGGCCACTGACTATGCGTCAGAGACTAGATGGGCTTTAGGGGGCGAAGGAGGAGCACATCAAGCCCCCCACAGCCCTGTTCCCCATCTGCCCACCCCACCAGGTGCGGAATGACTGGCTGGACCTGCGGGTTCCCATCTGGGACCAGGACATACAGTTTCTCCCAGGATCACAGAAGCTTGTCACCTGCACAGGGTACCACCAGGTAAGGTGTCATCTCACCCCTACCTTCTCCTGGGATAAAGCAGCCTTCTGAAGAAATGGCCCCCACGGTTTGGCACAACTGCCTTTCTCACCATTCTGAGCTCAAAGGAGCAAGCGCGTCCCCATCCGTTCCAACCCTGTCCCTGAGCCCATGACTGTCCTCTGCTGCATTCTAGGGTGGAGTTTCCTGAACTGTGCTGTTTTCCTCCCACCTGGAAGAGAGGAAAGGACAGTGGATCCCCTTCACTGTGGGAATTATAGGGTGCAGGTGTCAGAGGACATTGGGCTAGGGGTTAAGAGAACTGGGTTCTGGTCCTGATGCAGCCTCTCTGATTTGCTTTGGGACTGAGGCCTGAGCCTCCCATCTCTGGCCTCAGCTCCTCAGCTTTACATGAAGGCCCCAAATGAGAAATCTTTATGGCTGTCTCATTTGAGGTCTTGAGACACGGGTAGGGCTGGGTCACTGTATTTGTCCTGTTTTCTTTGCTTTCTGCACATTGAAGTCTGATCTTGGTCATACGCCTTTGCTCAAAACACATATGAGGGCATCCTCTTTCCTCCTTCATTCAGGCTAACCTCTGCTTGAAATTTAGTACCCACTGACTACTAGACTGACTTGCTTTTCCATCCCTCCATTTCCCCTAGATGGGAGTATGGGAGGATGGAATGCTCACACACTTCCAACCTAGGGGACCTCTCCCCTCAGCTCTGTCCATTTATGCTGCTAAGCAGCTCTTCTGACACCCTGATGCTCAGAGAAGAGGCATACATCTAAGATGAGAAAGTTTCTGACAGTGGATCATAAATAAGAGAGCAGTGTGCAGGGAGCGGGTGAGGATGCAGAGATGCCAGAGGGTAGGTGCAGGGTGAGGATACTTTCGTGATGCTTCAGCCTTCCTCTAGGTTCGTGTCTATGATCCAGCATCCCCCCAGCGCCGGCCAGTCCTAGAGACCACCTATGGAGAGTACCCACTGACAGCCATGACCCTCACTCCGGGAGGCAAGTGAGTGTTTAGAGGGGAAGGGGTGGGAGGGTGGGGCTTGGGAAGGGCTCCAGGAGGTTACTGCTGACTCCGCTTGCCTCTGGTCTCATCCTCAGCTCAGTGATTGTGGGAAACACTCATGGGCAGCTGGCAGAAATTGACCTTCGGCAAGGTGAGTGGACTAGGGTATGTTGGGGGGAAAGGAAGGAGCAGGGAGAAGGGTAAGGATTCCCTCTAAGGCGGTGCAGTGGGGCCAGTGAGGCCTCATTCAGGTGCCAGATTGCCTGGGTTCAAATCCTGGTTTCCTCAAAAGCTGTATGACCTTAAACTATTTCAACTCCCTGTGCCGTAATTTCCTCACCTGCGAAATGGAAATATTAGTAGAAGCTCCAGTCTCAGGGTTTTGTTGCAGATTAAATGTTGAAATGGAAAGTGATTGGAACAGGAAACAATGAATGGTTGGTTATTGGCCAGCCAGTTATCACAGATGCTTCCCCCCTTCTCTAGGGCGTCTACTGGGCTGTCTGAAGGGGCTGGCAGGCAGTGTCCGTGGGTTGCAGTGCCACCCTTCAAAGCCTCTACTAGCTTCCTGTGGCTTGGACAGAGTCTTGAGGATACACAGGATCCAGAATCCACGGGGTCTGGAGCATAAGGTAAGTCGTCTCTCCCACCCCAAACTCATGGTCTTGTGGAGGCTCCGCCTCCTTTGTCCCCTTTCATGTTTCTGTCTCAGCATGCCTAGCTCCTTAAGGTCCTTCATCTTTTGCAGGTTTATCTCAAGTCTCAATTGAACTGCCTCCTCCTGTCAGGCAGGGACAACTGGGAGGTGAGCAATTGGGTCTGGGAATGTGGGAGCTAAGGGCATAGATGTGAGGATCTCCCTATGAAGAGGAAAAGGAGGCAGCTGGAATGCAGACCTGGGACTATCTGTTTACCTGCCTGGTCACTTAATTTCTCTGAGAGGCATTAACAGTTAAAATCCTGAGGGTTATTGCCAAGAGCATGGATGGGGTTGCTTTCTGGGAGCAGGGAATAATAAAGGTGGTGATACCCAGAGGGATTATTTCTCAGCCAGGGTCTCCTTCCCTGTGGGTTTGTCCCTGTGCCCCTGACTACTTTTTCTTTTTTTTTTTAACTTCTTTTTGTGGAGATGGGGTCTCCTATGTTGCCCAGTCTGGTCGCTAAGTCCTGGGCTCAAGCAATCCTCCTGCCTTGGTCTCCCAAAGTGCTGAGATTACAGGTGGGAGCTACCATGCCCAGTCCCCCTGACTCCTACACTTTCTTCCCACTCACCAGGATGAGCCCCAAGAGCCTCAAGAACCCAACAAGGTGCCCCTAGAAGACACAGAGACAGACGAACTTTGGGCATCCTTGGAGGCAGCTGCCAAGCGGAAGCTCTCGGATTTGGAGCAGACCCAAGGAGCTCTCCAAACCAGACGGAGAAAGAAGAAGCGGCCTGGGTCCACCAGCCCCTGACGCCCCTGTGCCTGCCCACTTTGTAAATAAACAGCTGAACATCCACCATGACCCTGAGCCTTTTGTGATGGGAGAAAGGAATGAGGGGTAGCTTGGGGTGGGGGCTCCCTGAGCTGGGGCGACGGGATATCTGATGTCACAAAAGCCGGGCCTGGAGGCAGGTAGGCTGGCGTGGGTGGCAGGGAGTCCGGGGCCCCGCGGGGCCATGGGCTGCTGCCAAGACAAGGACTTTGAGATGTCGGATGAGCAGTCCAAGGAGGCAGAGTCTGAGGCCGTCAGGGAAGATGGGACCAGAGGCACACACAGAGGGCCCAGGGAGTGTGAGAAGGGGCTTCCCGAGGGTAGGGGTGAGCTCAGAGGCCTCGTCGCCTCAGGCGCCGAAGGTATCGACTTGAACTCCCCGGACCATCGGAATCATAAGTCGAACGAAAGCCTTCTGATCACCGTGCTGTGGCGGCGACTATCCATGTTCAGTCGTCGGGGCTCCTCGCGGTCAAGCAAGAGACAATCAGACCAGATTAGGTCATCAATGTTCAGTGGTCGGGACTCCTTGCCGTCAAGCAAGAGGCAATCAGATCAGACTCGGAAACAGGAGCGTCCGATCCGAGAAGGCAACCAGGAGGAGCCGGAGAAGGGATGACCCCAGACCTGCTCTTAGTCCGCCCCAACCTCCAGAGAATAAAATTTCTAACGTGTACCTGCACCACCACTCTGGGAAACGGGCGCGGACACCGCCGGGCAGCTGGTTCTTTAAGGCTCCTCCCCGGAGGCGGGCCCAGCCCCCTGGGCTCCCGCTGTAGTACTCAGGGGCGGGGTCACGGCAGCGCCTTAGCCAATGGGAGGGGGGGTCGCTCTTGCGTTTGGATGTGGGGCGTGTCTTTCGGGTCGCCTGGCTTGAAAATGCGTGGGACCGCCCCCTCGTCACCGGGGGTGGGGTTACGTGTAGGTGACGTGGCCGCTTCCAGTCTGGTCGGGTTTCGGCGGCCTCAGTGCCCAGGGAGGAGGCAGTGACGGCCGGGGAGATTGGTAGTGGCGGCGGCGACAGGCAGCAGAGGGGAGGTAAGACTTGCTCTAAGAGGGGGTCTGGCCACCGTGTCAGCTCTGGGGCAGTGGTTTTACAGGGGCGACGACTGGCAGGGGGAAGGGAACCAGGGGCAAGCAGGCAAGTCCTGCCGGCCCGGCTCCTGGTGAGCGAATTCCTTGCCGTCCAATCAGGAAAGCCTCTGTTGAGAGAGACGTCGGCATTAGCTAATGAGTGGTTGAAGTCTTCCAGAAGGCGGACCTTGGGCGGGGGGTGGGACTTCCTGTTTCAAATAAACACCCAGAGGTTTCCCCCTCCGCCCACCGAAGTGTGTCAGTCTTTGGAGGTCCGTCACCGGCCCCCCCCCGAGGGGCCGAAGGAAACCACGGAAACGAAGGGACTGGGTTAGGGCCCGGGGCAGTTACACGGGCCAGGCCGCAGTCTGAGGGCCACGGGACTTGGCTCTGGCCCTGTCTCTGCTTCAGGGCCCCCGGCCCGCGCTCTGGCCGCCGGAGCCAAGTTGGAAGAAGAGTCTGAAGCGGGTTCGACTTGGGACAGGGGAAAAGCAGAGCCCTTTCCGCTGCTGGCCCGCCCCAGGATCTGCGAGCGTCTTGGGCGCGAAAGTCCATGAGAAGTGCGGAAGGGGCTCGAGGATTTGTTGATTGGGGTGGGGCGGGGGAGTTTGGGGAAAGAAGCTGCCTGGGGAATGACACTCTCCCCTCCACAACAGTCCGAGGTTATGCGTCTCAATGATCCCGCGGAAACGCTACGGGTCTAAGAACACGGATCAGGGTGTCTACCTGGGTCTCTCAAAGACACAGGTCCTGTCCCCTGCACCTGCTGGCAGTAGCAGCAGCGACATCGCCCCTCTGCCCCCCCCAGTGGCCCTCGTCCCTCCCCCTCCCGACACCATGTCCTGCCGGGATCGGACCCAGGAGTTTCTGTCTGCCTGCAAGTCGCTGCAGACCCGTCAGGTAAGGACCTGGAGTGGAAAAGGCGAGGAGTGAGCCATACTCAAATCTAGGAAGGACTGTGCTCCACCACTGTTAACTGAAGTAATTCTTGGGGGTACCTGATGGAACTGATAGGCTTGGATGGGGCCAGTAGGGTCTGCTGTAAGCAACAGAGAAGAGGTCGGCTGGCTAACTAGAGGCAAGGACTTAGACCTTTTTTTAGGAGGAATCCCTTGGAGGGCAGGAGTGCTATTCTGGAGGGAGTACTTCAGAGAGTACTTGGCTGTAATATAATTGGTGTGAATAAGGAACAAGTTCTAGGAAGAGCCTGTAGCTGAGAAACACGCACCTTGAATTTTCCAATAAATTTCTACCATAAATTTGCTCTGTAACCATGAGAAAATTAATCTAGTTACATCTTAGTTTTTATCTCTGTAACATTACGGACATTTTCTAGATCAGTAATTTGTTGTTTTTGTTTTGTTTTGAGATCTGTTTTCAACTCTGTCAACAGGCTGGAGTGTAGTGGCGTGATGATAGCTCACTGCAGTCTTGAACTCTTAGACTCAAGGGATCCTCTTTCCACAGCCTCCTGAGCAGCTGGGACTACATGGATGCACCAACCAGCTAATTTTAAAATTTTTTTCGTACAGGCAGTGTCTCACTATGTTGCCCAGGTTGGTCTGGACACAAACACCTGGCCCTAGACCAGTAATTTGTATCAAAATAACTTAGGGTTGGATGTGGTGGCTCGTACCTGTAATTCCAGCACTTTGGGAGGCCTAGGCCACAGGATCGCTTGAGGCCAGGAGTTAGAGACCAGCAGGGGCAATGAAGAAAGACCCTGTCTCTACAAGAAAAGAAAAAAAAAGCTGGACGTGGTGGCATGTGCCTGTAGTCCCACCTACTTAGAAGGCTGAGCGAGGCCCAGTCTCTTTCTCTTTTTTTTTTTTTTTTTTATTTTAAGAAGGAATTTCACTCTTGTCGCCTAGACTGGAGTGCAGTGGTGCAATCTCAGCTCACTGCAACCTTCTCTTCCCGGGTTCAAGCGATTCTCCTGCCTCAGCTTCTGGAGTAGCTGGGATTACAGGTGCCCGTCACCGTGCCCGGCTAATTTTTGTATTTTTTTTTAGTAGAGACGGGGTTTCACCATGTTGGTCGGGCCGATCTTGAACTCTTGACCTCAGGTGATCTGCCTTCCTCAGCCTCCCAAAGTGCTGGGATTACAGGCATAAGCCACTGCGCCCAGCCTCTCTCTCCTTTTTTGGAAACAGGGTCTCACTCTGTCACCAAAGCTGGAGTGCAGTGGTTCTATCTCGGCTCACTGCAACATCTGCCCTCCTGGGCTCAAGCAGCCCTCCTGCCTCCAGCTTCTCAGTAGCTGGGATTATAGGCATGTGCTACCATGTCTGCCTAATTTTTGTTTTGTTAGTAGAGACGGGGTTTTACCATGTTGCCCAGACTGGTCTCGAACTTCTGTGCTCAAGTGATCCACCTTCTTCATCTTCTCAAAGTGCTGGGATTACAGGTGTCAGCCACTGCACTCAGCTCCTCTTAAAAAAAAATTTGGGAGTGCTTTCTAATTATTTATTTATTTAATTAATTAATTATTTTTGAGATGGGAGTTTCACTCTTGTCGCCCAGGCTGAAGTGCAATGGCGTGATCTCAGCTCACTGCAACCTCCACCTCCTGGGTTCAAGTGTTTCTCCTGCCTCAGCCTCCCAAGTAGCTGGGATTACAGACATGTGACACCACGCCCGGCTAATTTTGTATTTTTAGTAGAGATGGGGTTTCTCCATGTTGGTTAGGCTAGTCTCAAATTCTCGACCTCAAGTGATCTGCCCGCCTCAGCCTCCCAAAGTGCTGGGGTTACAAGCACCTGAGTAAGTATTTTTTTGTTTGTTTGTTCATTTGTTTTTGAGACGGAGTCTCGTTTTGTTGCCAGGCTGGAGTGCAGTGACATGATCTGGGTTCACTTCAGCCTCCGCCTCCGCGTTCAAGCGATTCTCCTGCCTCAGCCTCCCGATTAGCTGGGACTACAGGCGTGCGCCACCACACCCAGCTAGTTTTTGTATTTTTAGTAGAGACGGGGTTTCACCATGTTCGCCAGGATGGTCTCCGTCTCTTGATTTTGTGATCTGCTTGCCTCGGCCTCCCAAAATGCTGGGATTACAGGCATGAGCCACTGCACCCGGCCAAGTAACTGTATTTATTTATTTATTTTGAAATGGAGTCTCGCTCTGTCACCCAGGCTGGAGTGCAGTGGTGGGATTTCAGCTCACTGCAGCCTCCAGGTTGAAGCGATTCTCCTGCCTTTGCCTCCTGAGTAGCTGGCACTACAGGTGCATGCCACCACACCTGCCTAATTTTTTGTATTTTTAGTAGAGACGGAGTTTCACCGTGTTAGCCAGGTTGATCTCGATCTCTTGACCTCGTGATCTGCTGCCTCAGCCTCCCAAAGTGCTAGGATTACAGGCGTGAGCCACCGCGCCTGGCTGAGTAACTGTATTATTAAATATTTTTACTGATGGGTGGGCATGCTGGCTCACACCTGTAATCCCAGTACTTGGGAGGCTGAGGTGGGAGGATTGTGCGAGCCCAGGAGTTCAAGACCAGCCTGGGCAATATAGCAAGACCCTATCTCTACAAAAGTTAAAAATTAGCTAGGTGCGGTGGTGTGCCCTGTAGTCCCAGCTACTTGGGAGGCTGATGTGGGAGGATCGCTTGAGCCCAGGATGTCGAGGCCGCAGTAAGTTATGATCATGCTACTATATTCCAACCTGGGAGACAGAGTGAGACCCTGTCTCAAAAATAGTAAAGTTATAAAAATGTGTTTTTCAGCTCATGGTAAAGCTGCTTTTCTATATGATCTCCAAGAACTTTGCAGTCATCCTTATTGATTTCCTGATTTGAGGAATAGAATGGCAATACTAGCTACCATTTATTTAGTGCTTACTATGTACCAGGTAGTTGACTGAAGTACTTTTCAGCCTTTTTGTTATTTAACCTTAGCAACAACAATGGGAGATGTGTGTATTGTCTTCGTCTTATAGAAGAGGAAGTAGAGAATCAGAATGTTTTAAGTAACTTGCCCCAAATCCCCCAGCTAGTAAGTGGTAAGTCAAGATTTGAACTCAGATCTACTTGTCTTCAAATCTGGACTCTAAATGACTTCCACTCATAAGTCTGGATCATCTGATGGATGCCACTAGTGCTAGAGATAGTTTAGTGGACTCCTCAGGAAGAGTGAAAGCTGGAACTGGGGAAGGGAGAACTAAAGTTGTCACCTCCTGCCATTGCTTTTCAGAATGGAATCCAGACAAATAAGCCAGCTTTGCGTGCTGTCCGACAACGCAGTGAATTCACCCTCATGGCCAAGTGAGTTGAGAGAAGGTTTCTGGTGGGGTGCTACAATGTCTGAAGAAAAGTAGACTTGCGATCAGTGGCCTTGGCTGTGAAGTCTGGGGTTGGTTGTGCTGGACCTTATGTGGGAAAAGGCCTCCTGCCCTTTCCCACAGTCTCACTAGTGGTCATTTGCAGGCGCATTGGGAAAGACCTTAGCAACACATTTGCCAAGCTGGAGAAGCTGACAATCTGTGAGTGTTCTTGGGGTCTTTCAGAAGTGGGGCAGTAAATCAAAGAGGACTGAGGGCTATATTCCCTGAGTTTTGTCGTTGACCTCACCCATTGTGGCTTCTTGTTTGTCTCTGTAGTGGCAAAGCGCAAGTCCCTCTTTGATGATAAAGCAGTGGAAATTGAAGAACTAACATATATCATCAAACAGGTGAGCTACTAGCCATCAGGAGAGCCCAGCATTCCAATCAGATCACTTCTGTCTTCCTGTCATTTTCCATTGCCATGGGGACCCAGAGCAAGTTTCTTTTTTTAGAGAGGGGGTCTCACTGTGTTGACCAGACTGGAGTGTTGTGGTGTGATCCTAGCTCACTATAGCTGTTAACTCCTGGGCTCAAGCTATCCTCCAGCCTGAGCCTCCTGAGCGGTTGAGACTATAGGGACATGCCCTCATACCTGGATAATTTTTTTTTTTTTTTTTTGAGACAGAGTTTTGCTCTTTTGCCCAGGTGGGAGTGCAGTGGTGTGATCTTGGCTCACTGTAACTTCCACCTCCCAGGTTCAGGCTATTCTCCTGCCTCAGCCTCCCCAGTACCTGGGACTACAGCCACCTGCCACCAATGCCTGGCTAATTGTTTTCTCTTTAGTAGAGAAGGGGTTTCACCATGTTGGCCAGACTGGTCTCAAACTCCTGACCTCAAGTGAGCCGCCCACTTCGGCCTCCCAGAGTGCTGGGATTACAGGTGTGAGCCACTGCACTCAACTGTAATAACTTATTTATTTATTTATTTATTATTTTTTGAGACAGTTTCACTCTTGTTGCCCAGGCTGGAGCACAGTGGTGTGATCTCAGCTCACCACAACCTCTGTCTTCTGGGTTCAAGTGATTCCACTGCCTCAGCCTCCTGAATAGCTGGGCACATGCCACCGTGCCCAGCTAATTTTGTATTTTTAGTAGAGGTGGGGTTTCTCCATGTTGGTCAGGCTGGTCTCAAACTCCTGACCTCAGGTGGTCCGCCCACTTCAGCCTACCAAAGTGATGGGATTACAGGCGTGAGCCCCAGCGCCAGGCCAATAATAACTTTTCTTTTCTTTTTTTTTTTTTAAAGATGGTGTCTTACTCTGTTGCCAGGCTGGAGTGCAGTGGTGCGATCTAGGCCTACTGCTACCTCCACCTCCCAGGTTCAAGTGATTCTTTTGCCTCAGCCTCCCAAGTAGCTGGGACTGTGGGACTATAGGCATGCGCCACCACACCCAGCTAATTTTTTGTATTTTTAGTAGAGATGGGGTTTCACCATGTTGGCCAGGATAGTCTCAATCTCTTGACCTCATGATCTGTCTGCCTTGGCCTCTCAAAGTGCTGGGTTTACAGATGTGAGCCACTGAGGAATTGTGTGTATAAATATAATTCTGTTGATGCCTCTTGAAGCTACAGTGCCTTTGACTCTTCCCTTTTCCTGAGTGCTGTCCAGGGGCTTTGTTGGTCATGCTCTAGACCCAAGATTTTGGCCTTTGAAAGGGTTCTGTGGCCAAGAGCATGGCCTCACAGAATGGAGCAGGGCAGTAGGCTGGAGGAGTAAACAAGTTATTTACAAATGGATGAAGGCCTACTTTGCCTCTTTCTAGCTCTTCTCTGCAGGAACTGAGCCAGAGCAAACAATAGACCTTGGAAAATCCTAGCAGGCCCATCTGGTCTAACTGTCTGGGATACTCTCACTCTAGCTAGTAACTTCCACCTTGCCCTTCCTACCAGAGATGGCCATCGGGAGAGATGCTGACTGAGGACTCCTTGGCTAATACTTTGTTTTTCCCTGGACTCTTTTACCAGGACATCAATAGCCTCAACAAACAAATTGCTCAGCTCCAGGATTTCGTGAGGGCCAAGGGCAGCCAGAGTGGCCGGCACCTGCAGACCCACTCCAACACCATTGTGGTCTCCTTGCAGGTGGGAGCTGGGGAGGAAGGGAAGGAGGCAAAGGGGAAGAATGTGGAGTCTTGTTTGGTTGACCGTCTCTCCTTTTCTTCTAGTCGAAACTGGCTTCTATGTCCAATGACTTCAAATCGGTTTTAGAAGTGAGGACTGAGGTGAGAACAATTTGCCTAGGAGGGATAGGAATATGGGGGTAAAGATCCAAGAGGAAATGGGGAAGGTACAGGTTCTACAGGGTCATGGGGCCAATGGTGGGAGTCTCTTTAACATGCCTGCTTTCTAGTGGCTTCAGGTCCTTTGCGTTTTTCCCCAACCCCAGAACCTGAAGCAGCAGAGGAGCCGGAGAGAGCAGTTCTCCCGGGCACCTGTGTCAGCCCTGCCCCTTGCCCCTAACCACCTGGGTAAGTCAGAGGTAAAACGGGAAGCCCCGGGAGGTAAGGTTACTTACTCTGGTTGTGATGGCATCCTCTGAAGGCACGGGTTGGGTAGGAGAGTGGAGGGTCAAGGAAGTTTCTAGGCTCTATCTCTCAGAGGCCGAACCAGATGGTTGAGATTCGTGATCCACATTTAGACTCCCACATTCTCACTGTTGGGGTGAATTCAGTTGTATTCAGAAGAATGATAATTTCTAATTTTTTTCATACACTTACCTTTATTCACATTCTCTCATTTAATTTTCACAACCACCCTTTGAGAAAGCAACTATTATTATCCCCCATTTTACAGGTGAGGAAACTGAGGCTCAGAGAGGTTAAATGACCTGTCCAGGGTCACAAGGCTAGTAAGTGCCAGAGCTGGGATTCAAACCCAGAGCATGTGGGCTTTGAACCTGCTTTTAACTGTGAAGATGTGCCACGTCCTGTTTTCTCCCCAGGGGGTGGTGCTGTGGTTTTGGGGGCAGAGTCCCATGCCTCCAAGGATGTTGCCATCGACATGATGGACTCTCGGACCAGCCAGCAGCTGCAGCTCATTGACGAGCAGGTACCCAGGCTCTGAACTAGGGAGAATCAGCTTCTCCATTATCCTCTGTGGTTCCCAAGAGAGTGTCTGGAGTGTGCCATGGGCAGAATGACAAGCTGGGAGGGCTGTAAAGATGCAGGTCTGACCCTGAAGAAGCTGATGGTGCTCATGTGCTCTCTCCCTCTCCTGAAGGATTCCTACATCCAGAGTCGGGCAGACACCATGCAGAACATTGAGTCGACAATTGTTGAGCTGGGCTCCATCTTTCAGCAGTTGGCACACATGGTTAAGGAACAGGAGGAAACCATTCAGAGGTGAGACATACTCTCTCACCCCAAACAGAGGAGCTTTCTCTTCCCCGTAGATTGGCATCTTAAAGTCCCCAGGGACTGCTTGATGACCTTTGGAAGATAGAGTGAATTCTGCCCACCCATGGGACCCAGTTCACCTGCTTCCGTCCACCCAACAAGTATTTATTGAGCACCTGTTCATGTGAGGCGCTGTTCCAGGTGCGGGAGATAACAGCGGCAAATAGGACAGTAAAGTCTCTCTGGAGCTACTTTGTAGCATGTGTAAGTGTCTAGAATTTCATAGGGCAGATGAGGACAGCTGTGGAAAAGAACTGACAAGGCTGGCATAGTGGCTCACACCTGTAATCTCATAGGCAGCATTTGGGAGGCCGAGCAAGGCAGATCGCTTGAGTTCAGGAATTCAAGACCAGCTTGGGCAACAAAGTGAGACCCTGTCTCTACAAAAAAATACAAAAACTAGCTGGGCATGGTGGCACGGGCCTGTAGTCCCAGCTACTCAAGAGACTGAGGTGGGAGGATGGCTTGAGCCTGGGAGACAGAGGTTGCAGTGAGCCAAGATCATGCCACTGCACTCCAGCCTAGGCGACAGAGCCAGATTCTGTGTCAAAAAATAAAAATAAAAATTGACCAACAAAATTTCAGGTAGTAATGAAGACTGTATACAGAGTTAAAGTAGGATGATGTGTTAAGAAAGTAATGGATGGGTACCGTGGCTTACACCTGTAATTCCAGCACTTTGAGAGGCCCACACAGTCACCTGAGCTAAGGAGTTCGAGACCAGCCTAGGCAACATGGTGAAACCCCATCTCTACAAAAATAAAAAAATTAGCTAGACGTGGTTGCATAGGCCTGTGGTTCCAGCTACTCGGGAGGCTGAGGTGGGAGGATGACTTAAGCATGGGAGGTTGAGGCTGCAGTGAGCCATGATGGAACCACTGCGCTCCAGCCTGAGTGACAGAGCGAGACTCCATCTCAAGAAAAAATAAGGAAGTGACTAAGGTATATCAGATTGTGTGGCAGGGAATGCTGCTCTGAAGACACCACATTTAAGTAGAGACTTGAATGACAAGAGGGATCCAGCCAGGCAAAGAAGAGAGAGTGAGTGTTCTCGGCTGAGTGGACAGCTAGAGCAAAGCCTTGTAATGGGACGGTCTAACTATACGCAAGAATCAAGAAGGCCTGCATGGCTAGAAAGTAATGAACAGGGATAGAGAAGTACAGGGTGTACTGGAGGGATGTAGGCAGAGGCCCAACAATGGGCTGGCCTCTCTGTTCCTCTGGTGTCTCCTGCTACTATAAGAGGTTTTGGCCGGGCGCGGTGGCTCAAGCCTGTAATCCCAGCACTTTGGGAGGCCGAGACGGGCAGATCACTAGGTCAGGAGATCGAGACCATCCTGGCTAACACGGTGAAACCCCGTCTCTACTAAAAAATACAAAAAACTAGCCAGGCGAGGTGGCGGGCGCTTGTAGTCCCAGCTACTCAGGAGGCTGAGACAGGAGAATGGCCCGAACCCGGGAGGCGGAGCTTGCAGTGAGCTGAGATCCGGCCACTGCACTCCAGCCTGGGCGACAGAGCGAGACTCCGTCTCAAAAAAAAAAAAAAAAAAAAAAAAAAAAATAAGAGGTTTTATCTGCTCCTCCTCTGTGGTGCTTAGCATTCAGTCAGTCAGTTATGGGAAATACAGCAGTGGACAGAAGAGACAAAATCCTTGCCCTTGTGGAACGTGTATCCTAGTAGGGAGATAGATGTGAAAAAGTCATAATAAATAGTATGTTTAAAAACAAGTCATAAATGCAAAAAAAAAAAAGAGTCAACACAGGATAAACTAATCAGGAGTGCCAGGTTTGGAGGGAGGTAAGCCTTATTAAGAAGGTGGCATCACACTTGGGAGAAGGTGAGGAAGTTAGGTACATAGACTCTGGCAAAGACCTCCAGGTGACAATATATCTGATGAATTAACGGACAGCAGAGACTACTGCAGCTGGGATCAGTAAGGAAGAGAGTTGTACAAGGTGTGGTCAGAGGGGAACTGGTGAGACCTCTTGGGACCATTGGTAGGCCTTAGCTTTTATTCCAAGTGACATAGGGAGCCATTGCAGGGTTTTGTTTTTGTTTCTGTTTTTGTTTCAGACAGAGCCTTGCTCTGTCGCCCAGGCCGGAATGCAGTGGCACGATCTTGGCTCACTGCAACCTCTGCCTCCTAGGTTCAAGTGATTCTCATGCCTCAGTCTCCCTAGTACCCTGGACCACAGGTGTGCACTGCCATGCCCAACTACATTTTGTATTTTTAGTAGAGACGGAGTTTTGCCATGTTGGCCAGGCTGGTCTTGAACTCCTGGCCTCAAATGACCTGTCCTTCTTGGCCCCCCAAAGTGCTGAGATTACAGGTGTGAGCCATCACAACTGGCCAAATACATTTAACTTTATTTATTTTATTTATTTATATATTTTTTATTTTTATTTTTGAGATAGAGTCTCACTCTGTTGCCAGGCTGGAGTGCAGTGTTACAGTCTCGACTCACTGCAGCCTCTGCCTCCTGGGTTCAAGCGATTCTCCTGCCTCAGTCTCCTGAGTAGCTAGGACTGCAGGTGTGTGAGACTATGCCCAGCTAATTTTTGTATTTTTAGTAGAGACAGAGTTTCACCATGTTGGCCAGGATGGTCTTAATCTCTTGACCTCATGATCCACCCACCTCAGCCTCCCAAAGTGCTGGGATTACAGGCATGAGCCACCATGCCCAGCGTTAACTTTATTTTTATTTATTTATTTATTCTTGAGGTGGAGTTTCTCTCTTGTTGTCCAGGCTGGAGTGCAGTGGCACCTCTTGCCTCACTGAAACCTCCAGGTTCAAGTAATTTTCCTGCCTCAGCCTCCCGAGTAACTGGGATTACATGCACCCACACCACGCCCAGCTAATTTTTGTATTTTTAGCAGAGATGGGGTTTCACCATGTTGACCAGGCTGGTCTTGACCTCCTGACCTCAGGCAATCCATGCACTTCGGCCTCCCAAAGTGCTGGGATTGCAGATGTGAGCCACTGCGCCTGGCCACATTTAACTTTAAAACAAAAATTATAACAGCATATACTCTGGGATTTATAAGGTACGTAGATGCAGCAAATTTAACTGTAGAATAAAGGATGAAGCAAGAGGGTTTCAATATTTTGACAGGTTTTTTTTTTGTTTTTTGTTTTGAAATGGAGTTTTGCTCTGTTGCCAGGCTGGAGTGCAGTGGCTCAATCTCAGGTCACTGCAGCCTCCGCCTCCCAGGTTCAAGTAATTCTCCTGCCTGAGCCTCCCGAATAGCTGGGATTATAGGCGCCCGCCACCACGCCCAGCTAAATTTTGTATTTTTAGTAGAGACGAGGTTTCACCATGTTGGCCAGGACGGTCTCAATCTCTTGACCTCATGATCTGCCTGCCTTGGCCTCCCAAAGTGCTAGGATTACAGGTGTGAGCCACTGTGCCTGGCCGATTTTGACAGTTTATATAAAGTAGGCTGTGAAAAGTTCATAAGGTATATTGTCATCCTTAGAGCAACCACTGAAATAAAACAAACTCAACAATGACATATAGCAAGAAGAGCAACAACCAAATTGAAATGGAAATAGAATTTTAACCAAAATTTCAGTTAATTCAAAAGAAGGACAAGAGAGGATAAACAGAGAAACAAAAAATAAAGGAGAAAAATAGAAAATAGTGCCGGGCACGGTGGCTCACACCTGTAATCTCGTCACTTTGGGAGGCCGAGGTGGGCGGATCACAAGGTCAGGAGATGGAGACCATCCTGGCTAACACGGTGAAACCTCGTCTCTACTAAAATTAGACAAAAAATTAACCAGGCATGGTGGCGGGCGCCTGTAGTCCCAGCTACTTGGGAGGCTGAGGCAGGAGAATGGCGTGAACCCAGGAGGTAGAGCAGTGAACTGAGATCACGCCACTGCCCTCCAGCCTGGGCAACAGAGCGAGACTCGGTCTCAAAAAAAAAGGTAAAATGGCAGCCCTAAATCCAACTTTATTAAAAATTACCTGTGGCCTCAAGTGATCTCCCCGCCTTGGCCTCCAAAAGTGCTGGGATTACGCATGTGAGCCACCATGCCTGGCCAGATTCTGCCCTTTTTTTTTTTTTGAGACAGAGTCTCACTGTGTCATCCAGGCTGGAGCGCAGTGGCGCAATCTCAGCTCACTGCAAGCTCCGCCTCCCGGGTTCATGCCATTCTCCTGCCTTAGCCTCCCAGGTAGCCGGGACTACAGGTGCCCGCCACCATGCCTGGCTAATTTTTTTTTGTATTTTTAGTAGAGACGGGGTTTCACTATGTTAGCCAGGATGGTCTCAATCTCCTGACCTTGTGATCCGCCTGCCTCGGCCTCCCAAAGTGCTGGGATTACAGGTGTTGGCCAATTCTGCCCATATTTTAATCTCCATCCCAGACCACTCTCCTAAACTCCATATATCCATATTCCTGTTCAACATCTCCACTTACTGGCCTGGGAGTGGTGGCTCATGCCTGTATTCCTAACATTTTGGGAGGCTGAGGCAGGTGGATCATTTGAGGTTCAGCAGTTTGATACCTGCTTGACCAAAATGGTGAAACCCCATCTCAACTAAAAATACAAAAGAAAAAAAAATAGCTGGGCATGGTGACACATGCCTGTAATCCCAGCTACTCAGGAGCCTGAGGTGGTAGAATCACTTTAACCCTAGAGGTGGAGGTTGCAGTGAGCCGAGATCGTGCCATTGCATTCTAGCCTGGGCAACAAGAGCAAAACTCTCAAAAAACAAAAACACAAGCTGGGCGTGGTGGTGCACTTCTTGGTCCCAGCTACTGCGAAGTCTGAGGCAGGAGGATCTGAGCCCCGGGGGCGGAGGTTGCAGTGAGCCGAGATTGCGCCACTGCACTCCAGCCTGGGTAACCGCAACACCCTGTCTCAAAAAAAAAAAAAAAAAAAAAAGGTATTAAAAAGTTAAATGTATTTTAAATAAGAGGAAGACATGGTAATAGTACTCACATATTTACCATCTTCACTGTTCTTCATTCCTCCTTGAATAGATCTAAGTTTCCCACTGGTATCTCTTCCCTTTATCCTGAAGAAGCACTTCCTTTGGTATTTTTTTTTGTAGTGGAGATCTGCTGACAACAATTTCTTTCAGTTTTCTTTCATCTGAAAAGAAAACAAATCTTTTTCACTAAATCAAAACTAAACTTTTTTCACCTTCATTTTTTTTTTTGAGACAGAGTCTCACTCTGTTGCCCAGGCTGGAGTGCAGTGGCGCGATCTCGGCTCACTGCAAGCTCCGCCTCCCGGGTTCACGCCATTCTGCCTCAGCCTCCCGAGTAGCTGGGACTACAGGCACCTGCCACCACTCCGGCTAATTTTTTATATTTTTAGTAGAGACGGGGTTTCACTATGTTAGCAAGGATGGTCTCAATCTCCTGACCTCGTGATCTGCTTGCCTCAGCCTCCCAAAGTGCTGGGATTACGGGTGTGAGCCACTGCGCCCAGCCTCACCTTCATTATTGAAGGATGTTTTCTCTGGATATAGAATTCTGAATATTCAGGTTGGTTTTTTTTTTTTAACTTTTTATTTATTTTTTCCTGAGACAGGGTCTCACTCTGTTTTTGCCCAGGTTGGAGTGCAGTGGCACGATCATGGCTCACTGCAGCCTT
This sequence comes from Macaca nemestrina, assembly GCF_043159975.1. Classification (NCBI taxonomy): domain Eukaryota; kingdom Metazoa; phylum Chordata; class Mammalia; order Primates; family Cercopithecidae; genus Macaca; species Macaca nemestrina. The sequence continues at coordinate 11,246,976 of NC_092136.1, forward strand.
GACCTCCCACCTCAGCCTCCTTAGTAGCTGGGGCTACAGGCATACACCACCACACCAGGCTGATTTTTTTTTTTTTTTTTTTTTTTTTTTTTGGTAGAGACGAGGGTTTCACATGTTGCCCAGGGAGGTCTCAAACTCATGGGCTCAAGAAATCTTCCCACCTTGACCTCCCAATATACCTGGCTCATACAGATTTATTCTTTTTTTTTTTTTCCGAGACGGAGTTTTTAGTCTTGTTGCCCAGGCTGGAGTGCAGTGGTGCGATCTTGGTTCATTGCAACCTCCACCTCCTGGGTTCAAGCGATTCTTGTTCCTCAGCTTACTGAATAGCTGAGATTACAGGCACCCACCACCACACCCAGGTAATTTTTGTTTTGTATTTTTAGTAGAGACAGGGTTTCACTATACTGGCCAGGCTGGTCTTGAACTCCTGACCTCAAGTGATCCTCCTGCCTCTGCCTCTGCCTCCCAAAGTGCTGGTATCACAGGCATGAGCCACAGCACCCGGCCTGATCATGTCTTTTTTTTTTTGAGATGGAGTTTTGCCGTTGTCACCCAGGCCAGAGTACAGTGGTGCGATCTTGGCTCACTGCAACCTCCACCTCCTGAATTCAAGCGATTCTCCTGCCTCAGCCTCCTGAGTAGCTGGGATTACAGGCGCCAGCCACCACGCCTGGCTAATTTTTTATATTTTTAGTAGAGTTGGGGTTTCACCATGTTGGGCAGCCTGGTCTCGAACTACAGACCTCAGGTGATCCGCCCGCCTTGGGCACCCAAAGTGCTGGGATTATAGGCATGAGCCGCCATGCCCAGCCTCTGAGTTTCTTTTATGTGTAAATTTGTCTTTAAATTTAGGAAGTATTTGGCTATTATTTAAACATTTTTCTGCCTCTTTCTGTCCTTTCCATCTGGAAATATATACATATGTATGTTTCCAGATACATGTCTCATATAATAAATTTATTTATATTTATTATATATATATATTTTCAGGTCAATCTGCTGTTAAGCCCATTTGGTGAATTTTTTTAGATAATTTTCAGTTTCAAATTTACACTTGGTTCTTTTTTAGAGATTATGTTTCTCTGCTGTGACTTACTACTTTCTTAGTCAGTACAATCATATTTTCCCTCAGTTATAATAGCTGCCTTAAAATTTAATTCTCATCATCTGGATTATCCTAGGGATGGTTCCTTTCATTGCCTTTTCTTTTCTGTATGGGTCACAGTTTCCTGTTTCATTGTTTATCTACTAATTGAGGATTTTATCATGCATGTTATAATTGATCTGAAGATTCTGGATTATGTTTCTATAAAGAATGTTGACTTTTTTGTTTTCGCAGGCAGTTAACTTGGCTGAAGTAAGATTGTTGTTTTTTATATTTCCTCTGTGGTTTATGTGATTTATGGAATGGTCAGTCTAATAGGAGCTACCCAGGCATTACTGGAAGCAGAACCTCGAGGAGTGAGAAATACTCATTGGATTCAGCAATGCAGATATTGTTGGTGACTTTGAGTCAGATTCAATAGAGGGATGGGAGCAAAAGCTTGAATGCAATGGCGTTTAAGAGAGAATGAGGCCAGCCATGGTGGCTCTTGCCTATAATCCTAGAACTTTGTGGGGCTGAGGCAGGCAGATCACTTGAGGCCAGGAGTTCAAGACCAGCCTGGGTAACATGGTGAAACTCCACCTCCACTAAAAATACAAAAAAATAATTGGGCATGGTGGCATGTGCCACCACCAGAGACTGAGGTTGCAGTGAGCCAAGATCACGCCATTGCACTCCAACCTGAGTGACAGAGTAAGACTCTGTCTCAAAAAAAAAAAAAAAAAATGAGAGAGCAATTAGAAAGAGTAGAAATAGATGAATAGACAGCTCTTTTTTTTTTTTTTTTTTTTTTTGAGACAGAGTCTTGCTCTGTCGCCAGGCTGGATCCAGTGCAGTGGCGCGATCTTGGCTCACTGCAACCTTCATCTCCTGGGTTCAAGCAGTTCTCTTTCCTCAGCCTCCCAAGTACAGGCACGCACCACCACACCCAGCTAATTCTTTTTTTTTTCAGTAAAGGGGATGTTTCACCATGTTAGCCAGGATGGAGAATGGACAGCTCTAAGAGTTTTGCTTCAAAATGGAGAAAGGAAATGGAGTAATAGCTGATAGGAGGAAGTTAATCAGAAGATTTCCTTTTTTTTTTTTTTAATATGAAAATTTGGGGGTTAGGCAAAGTAGCTTACACCTGTAATCCTAGCGCTCTGGGAGTTCAAGGCGGGAAGATCGCTTGAGGCCATAAGTTCGGGACCAGTCTAGGCAACATAGCAAGACCCTATCTCTCCAAGAAAATGGAAAATTAGCCTGGCATGGTGACATGCCTGTAGTCCTAGCTATTTAGGAGGCTGAGCGGAGATCACTTGAGCCGAGGAGTAGGAGGTTACAATAAGCTATGATGGTGCCATTGTACTACAGCCTGGGCAATAAAGTGAGACCCTGTCTCTAAAAAATGTTTTAAAAGAAAAATTTTTAATTTACCAGTAAATTGAAAGAACAATAGTAAACACTAATATACCTACAACCTACACCCTACATTCAGCAGTTCACAGTTGGCCAGATTGGCTTTATCTTTTATTTTTCTGAACCATTTCACAAGGTTGCCGATATCATGACACTTAATCCTTAAATATTTTAACATGCGTCTCCTAAGAATACACAAATTCTCTTTAAAAACCACATCCAGTACTCACTTCAGCAGGACGTATATTAAAATTTGAATGATACACAGGTTAGCATGGCCTCTGCACATGGATGGCACAAATTTTTGAAGCATTCTGTATTTTTTATTACCTGGGTGATGAGATAATATGTATACCAAGCCCCAAGACACGTAATTTATTTATAGAACCAACCTGCACGTGTACCCCTAAAACTAGAATAAAATTTAAAAATTAAAAAAATTAAAACCAGACTGGGCACGGTGGCTCACATCTGTAATCCTAGCACTTTGGGAGACCGAAGTGGGCAGATCACCTGAGGTCAGGAGTTTGAGACCAGCCTGGCCAACATGGAGAAACCCCTTGTCTACTAAAAATATAAAAATTAGATGGGCATAGTGGTGCACGTCTGTGGTCCCAGCTACTTGGGAGGCTGAGGCAGGAGAAGTGCTTGAACCTGGGAGGCAGAGGTTGCAGTGAGCTGAGATTGTGCCACCTCACTCCAGCCTGGGCGACAGAGCGAGACTCTGTCTCAAAAAAATAAACACACCCAGTTATCCTATCTGTGAAAATTAACGATTTCCTAATATTATGTATTATCCAGTGAGTGTCACTCACCACAGAGCAATACTCTGTCTCAAAAAATAAAAAATAACCCAGTTATCATATCTGTGAAAATTAACAATTTCCTAGTAATTATGTATTATCCAATTAGTGTTACGACAGTGAGACTCTGTCCCAAAAAATAAAAATAAAAACCACACCCAGTTGGCCGGGGGCGGTGGTTCATGCCTGTAATCCCAGTACTTTGGGAGGCCGAGGTAGTTCCCAGGGTCAAGAGATTGAGACCATCCTGGCCAACATGGTGAAACCCCGTCTCTACTGAAAACAGAAAAATTAGCTGGGCGTGGTGGTGCGTGTCTATAGTCCCAGCTACTTGGGAGGCTGAGGCAGGAGACTCGCTTGAACCTGGGACGTGTAGGTTTCAGTGAGCCGAGATTATACCACTGCACTCCAGCCTGGCAACAGAGCAAGACTCTGTCTCAAAAAAAAAAAAAAAGACACCCAGTTATCATATCTGTTAAAATTAACTATTTCCTAATACTATGTGATATCCAGTGAGTGTTTACATTTTCCCAGTTATCCCCAAACTGTTTATTAGGTTTTAAAAAATTAAATCAGAAAGCCAGACGTGGTGGCTTACACCTGTAATCCCAGCGCTTTGGGAGGCCGAGGCGGGCAGATTACCTGAGGTCAGGAGCTGGAGACCAGCCTGACCAACATGGAGAAACCCCGTTTCTACTAAAAATACAAAATTTGCTGAGCATGGTGGTGCATGCCTGTAATCTCAGCTACTCAGGAGGCTGAGGCAGGAGAATCACTTGAACCCGGGAGGCAGTGGTTGCAGTGAGCCAAGATCATGCCATTGCACTCCAGCCTGGGCAACAAGAGCGAAACTCTGTCTCAAAAAAAAAAAAAAAAATTAGCCGGACGTGGTGACACATGCCTGTAATCCCAGCTATTTGGCAGGCTGAGGCAGGAGAATCGCTTGAACCCGGGAGGCAGAAGTTGGGGTGAGCTGAGATCACGCCGTGGCACTCCAGTCTGGGCAACGGAGTGAAACTCTTGTCTCAAAAAAAAAAACAAAACAAAACAAAGAGTCTGGGTGCGGTGGCTCACACCTGTAATCCCAGCACTTTGGGAGGCAGAGGTGGGTGGATCACGTGAGGTCAGGAGACCATGCTGATCAACATGGTGAAACCCATCTCTACTAAAAATAGAAAATTAGGGCGTGGTGACACATGCCTGTAATCCTAGCTACTCAGGAGGCTGAGGCACGAAAGTCGCTTGAACCCAGGAGGTGGAGGTTGCAGTGAGCCAAGATCGTGCCATTGCACTTCATCCTGAGCAACAAGAGCAAAACTCCATCTCAAGTAAATTAATTAAATTCTTCCTCTTTTCTGAGCATCACTATAGGCTTTAATGATAGGTTTTAATGTATTGTCTTCTTATTAGGGCAATGATTATTGCCAGTGCTCAAGTTGTTCCAAATATCTCTGGTGGGAGTCTAGAGGGTTTAAAAGGCTGAGAGAAATAAAAGTATGTTTGCATGCCAATGGGAATGATGCAACAGATAAATTTTAAAATGATGAGGTTGGAGAAAGATGGGAGAATTCTTGAAATGATGTCCTTAAGAAGGTGAGAAGAAGTGGCTCCAGCAGAGAAATCGAAGCTTGGCTCTAAGAGGAGCTGGTGATAGGTGCGAAGACAGGCTATTGTAGCAATGCAGGGGGTGGAGCGGCATTTATCTTCAGACCACTTCAGTCTTCCCAGCTCCTTAAGAAGAAAGGCCAGTAGAGGAGAGGATAGGGGAGAGGAAGTGTAGGAGGTTTTCGGAATCCACTCCTGCTTACTTGCTCTTATCCCTTTAGTCAAGGTCCAACCCTGATTGATCTTTCTTCCCCACGGTATCTAGCAGAGTGCTTTTACTCTATGTTGTTGATCATGTGAAACTGAGTGAGCACCTACATTTGTATAAAGCCACTTTCTGAACGTCAATCCATTAAGCAGCCTCACACATTTGATTGGCCAAGGTAAAAGAAAACACTTGGAGATTCTGATTCGAGAGATGTGAATGGAGTGGGCTTTCAGGGAGCTTCATTTTTACAAAATCTGTAGAAGTTCTGACAAGCATCCAGGTTTGGGAACCACTGATTTAAAAAAAGTTTGTTTATTCAACTACTGTATGTTGAGCACCAGCCATTTATAAGGTACTGTGAGTACAGCTGTCTTGATCCTAGAGTCAGGAGAATTGACTGATATTTGTTGTTGTTTGTTTGAGACAGTCTCACTCTGTCACCCAGGCCGGAGTGCAGTGGCACGATCTTGGCTCACTGCAACCTCTGCCTCCCAGGTTCGAGTGATTCTCCTGCCTCAGCCTCCTGAGTAGCTGGGATTACAGGCATGTGCCACCATACCATGCCCGGCTAATAATTGACTGATTTTTTATTTTCCTTTCTTTTTTTTTTTTTTGAGACGGAGTCTCGCTCTGTCATCCAGGCTGGAGTGCAGTGGCGCGATCTCCACCCACTGCAAGCTCCACCTCTCAGGTTCGTGCCATTCTCCTGCCTCAGCCTCCTGAGTAGCTGGAACTACAGACGCCCACCACCACGCCCAGCTAATTTTTTGTATTTTTAGTAGAGATGGGGTTTCACCATGGTCTCGATCTCCTGACCTCGTGATCCGCCCACCTCTGCCTCCCAAAGTCCTGGGATTATAGGCATGAGCCACTGCGCCCAGCCCTTCTTTTTTTTTTTTTTTTTTTTTTTTTTTGAGATGGAGTCTGGCTCTGTCACCCAGGCTGGAGTGCAGTGGCAACCTCCACCTCCTAGGTTCAAGTGATTCTTCTGCCTCAGCCTCCCAAGTAGCTGGGACTACAGGTGCAAGCCACCACAGCCGGCGAATTTTTGTATTTTTAGTAGAGAAGGAGCCATATTGACTCATCTCAGCATATTGGTCAGGCTGGTCTCGAACTCCTAGACCTCATTGTCCGCCCACCTCGGTCTCCCAAAGTGCTGGGATTACAGGCGTGAGCCACCACGCCTGGCCTGACTGATTTTTATCTATTTCAGCTGAGACCTAGGAAACCCCTTGCAGAGTTAGGCCATAAACACCATAGCTCCTTGAGCTATGTTGTATTTTGAATATTAGAATATTAAGACTGGGCACAGTGGCTCACTTCTATAATCCCAGCTCTTTGGGAGGCTGAGACAGGTGGATCACGAGGGCAGGAGATGGAGACCATCCTGGCTAATACAGTGAAACCGCATCTCTACTAAAACAATACAAAAAAACTAGCGAGGTATGGTGGCGGGCACCTGTAGTCCCAGCTACTCAGGAGGCTGAGGCAGGAGAATGGCGTGAACCCGGGATGCGAAGCTTGCAGTGAGCCCAGATCACGCCACTGCACTTCAGCCTGGGTGACAGAGACTCCAACTCAAAAAAAAAGAATATTATTATAGATTCAGTGAAACAGAATTATAAAAGATACTTGAGTTCTTTCCTCAATCAGTATACATCTAAAAATAGCATATAGGCAACTTTACATTCTAGTCTTCCTTGAAACAGTGTCGTAAGTAGTTTTCACTGTTAGCATGCATTTGCTCATTGGTTTCGCAAACATTTCTTGCTGCTGTGAGCTTATCCTGCTGGGTCTGAGGATAAGAGGGTGAAAGACCATTCTGGTCCTCCTGGAGCTCACTAGTAGGAGAGACATAAGTTGACAGTGACAGCTCAGTATGATAGGGCAAGAAGAGAAGGGGATGAGGCTGGGTGCAGTGGCTCATCCCTGTAATCCCAGCACTTTGGGAGGCCAAGGCAGGATTACTTTTGGGAGGCCCGGAGTTCAAGACAGCCTGTGCAACACAGAGACCCTGTCTCTATTTAAAAAAAAAAAAAAGAAGGGGACGAGAGAACTCCTAGGAGTAGGTACTGCTCCTAGGTGGGGCCAAGGGGCCTTCCCAGAAGTGATACCAAGCTAAGACTTGAGGGGAATGCCAGCCCAAAAAGGGGAAAGGAGAAGCTGTTCCATGTGAGGGAAAAACAGCACAGAAATGAGAAAGAACTTGGTAGATTCAGGAGTGCAGAATTACTCAGCATGGCTGGGGGAGTGGTGAGAGGCAAGGCCAGGTCACAAATGACCTGTGTGTCACAGCAAGAAATTTGGTGTCAGGGAGAGAACATAAGAAGAAGTGAGCAGATTGATGCTGGGTGAGAATTAGGTTGGTTCTGGATGTGCTGAGTGCCTCAGACTGCATGGGACAGCTAAATGACAGTTTAGTAGGCATTTCATGTTCTGATGTTTGGAAGAGAAGGCAGTGTAAGGACTTAGGACAGTGGCCTCTTGGTGAAACCCTGGGCATAGACCACCCAGAGACAGTGGGTAAAGTAAGAAAAAGGTCAGGACAGATCCCCCATGGAGTCAGGGTATGTAGAGAAGGGAAGAATCTGGCCAGACTGAGGAGGAAGGTTGAGGAAGATGAGAGAAGAAAGCAGAGAGAGAAAAATAGAACTTGGGGTAGAGGAATTTTAAGGAGTGGTTATTTCTTATTGCTCCTGAGAAAGTTAGAGGTAAGGATGTGTTAGAGTCTGGGGTGGGGGTGGGGGTGGGGAGGCTTGAATTAATTGGATCAGTGCCAGTATTTTCAGTAGAATGGCTCAGTAGCAATTTTACAGTATGTTGGAGCATAAAAGGGAAATAAGGAAGTAGAATTTATGGGCAACCATATACAAAATAAATTTATGAAAGGATGCAGTCTTTAAAATAGGTGTAGACATTCATATGCGTCCTCCCTGCATGGCAGTGGATCTGGGTTTGAGCACTTGCTCTATAAACCACTGATTAAGTCTGAAGTTCTTTGGGATGCAGATTCTTGGTCCCCAACTTAGAATTTCTGGTTGTGACACTTGAGAATTTTTATATTTGAGAATTCAACAGGTGATTCTTATTTTTCCTAAGGTGTGAAAACCACTGATCGATGTTGCTCATTTTCCTTTTCACCTCATAAAATATTCAAACTACAGAAAAGTTGGGAGGATAGCACAATAAACACTCATATTCCCTTCACCTGTAGTCACTAACTTTGTTTTCATCTTTGTTTTTTTCTTTTGAGACAAGGTGACACTCGGGCTATAGTGCAGTAGCACAATAATGGCTCACTGCAGCCTCAAACTTCTGGGCACAAGTGATCCCCCCACCTCAGCCTCCCCAGTAGCTGGAATAACAGGTACATGCCACCATGTCCAGCTAATTTTTACTTTTTTTTTTTTTTTTTTTTTTTTTTGAGACTGAGTCTGGCTCTGTCGCCCAGGCTGGAGTTCAGTGGCCGGATCTCAGCTCACTGCAAGCTCCGCCTCCCGGGTTCCCGCCATTCTCCTGCCTCAGCCTCCGGAGTAGCTGGGACCACAGGCGCCCGCCACCTCGCCCGGCTAGTTTTTTGTATTTTTTAGTAGAGACGGGGTTTCACCGTGTTAGCCAGGATGGTCTCGATCTCCTGACCTTGTGATCCGCCCGTCTCAGCCTCCCAAAGTGCTGGGATTACAGGCTTGAGCCACCGTGCCCGGCTACATTTTTTTTTTTGTAGAGACAGAGTCTCCTATTTTCCCCAGGCTGGTCTCGAACTCCTGAACTCAAGCAGTACAGCCACCTTGGCTTCCCAAGTGCTGGGATTACAGGCATGGGCCATCTGGTCTGGCCACCAGTAGTTAACATTTTATCACTTTTTTTCCTCTCTTTCTTTCTTTCTTTTTTTTTCTTTTGAGACGGAATCTCACTCTGTCACCCAGACTGGAGTGCAGCGGTGCGAGATCTCGGCTCACTGCAACCTCTGCCTCCCGGGTTCAGGTGGTTCTCCTGCCTCAGCCTTCTGAGTAGCTGGGGTTACAGGTGCCTGCCATCACATCCAGCTAATTTTTGTATTTTTAGTAGAGACAGGTTTTCACCATGTTGGTCAGGCTGGTCTCAAACCCCTGACCTTGTGTTCCGCCCACCTCAGCCTCCCAAAGTGCTGGGATTATTGACATGAGCCACCATGCTCAGCCTTTCCCCTCTTTCTTTTGCCGAATTATTTGAAAGTAGGTGCAAATGTCATGCTGTTTTATCCCGAAATACTTCATTCAGCATGCTAAGAATAAGGCATTCTCCTAAACAGCCATAATGTCATTTTCTTTCTTTTTTTTTTTTTTTTTTTTTGAGATGGAGTCTTGCTTTGTTGCTCAGGCTGGAGTGCAGTGCCACGATCTCCGCTCACTGCAAGCTCCGCCTCCCAGGTTCACGTCATTCTCCTGCCTCAGCCTCCTGAGTAGCTGGCACTACAGGCACCCGCCACCACGCCTGGCTAATTTTTTGTATTTTTAGTAGACATGGGGTTTCACCGTGTTAGGCAGGATGGTCTCAATCTCCTGACCTCGTAATCCACCGGCCTCAGCCTCCCAAAGTGCTGGGATTACAGGCGTGACCCACCGCGCCCAACCCATAATGTCATTTTCAAGCTAAGAAAATTAACAATTCTCCAGCATGATTCAGTAATCAGCCCATGTTCAAGTTTCCCCATCTGATTTTATTTTATTTATTTATTTATTATTATTATTGAGATGCAGTCTCGCTCTGTCACCCAGGCTGGAGTGCAGTGGCATGATTTTGGCTCACTGCAAGCTCCACCTCCTGGGTTCAAGAGATTCTCCTGCCTCAGCCTCCTGAGTAGCTGGGACTACAGGTGCCTGCCACCAGGCCTGGCTAATTTTTTGTATTTTTAGTAGAGACGGGGTTTCACTGTGTTAGCCTGAGTGGTCTCTATCTCCTGACCTGATGATCTGCCTGTCTCGGCCTCCCAAAGTTCTGGGATTACAGGCGTGAGCCACCACGCCCAGCCCCCATCTGATATTTAAAACAGAAGTTTTTATCTCTTTTTCTTTTAATTTAAGACACAGGAAGATTCACATTTTGTATTCAATGTGTGTCTTTAGTGTGCCTTTTGTTTTATTTTTCATGACAAATTAAATTTAACATTGATGAAATTAGGGTAAATACTTCTGCCATGATGATTACATTAGTAGGCAATTGATGAGGTTGTCCCTTTATTGCTGATGTCAATTGAATCACTTGTTCAAGGTGCTGTCAGACCAAGCACACTCATCCCTTGGTATTGCAGGGCATTGGCTCCAGGAGACCCAGAGGAAACCAAAATCTGTGCATCCACAAGGCCCATAACATCTTGTCATATTTGTTTGTAATCTACTCACATCCTCTGATATACTTATTTAAATTTTATTTTATTTTATTTATTTATTTTTTGAGACAGAGTCTTGCTCAGACACCCAGGCTGGAGTGCGGTGGTGCGATCTTGGCTCACTGTAAGCTCCGCCTCCCGGGTTCACGCCATTCTCCTGCCTCAGCCTCCCGAGTAGCTGGGACTACAGGCGCCCTCCACCACGCCCAGCTAATTGTTTTGTATTTTTAGTAGAGACGGGGTTTCACCGTGTTAGCCAGGATGGTCTCGATCCCCTGACCTCATGATCCGCCCGTCTCAGCCTCCCAAAGTGCTGGGATTACAGGCGTGAGCCACCGCGCCCGGCCTTTTTTTTTTTTTTTTTTTTTTTTTTTTTTTTAAATAGAGACAGAGTCTTACCATGTTGTTCAAGCTGGTCTCCAATTCCTAGGCTCAAGTGATACTCTTGCCTGGGCCTACCAAAGTGCTGGGATTACAGCCCGGCCAAAACTAGGGTCCATATACCTTTTTTTTTTGGTGGTTTTTTGTTGTTTTTTTTTTGAGATAAAGTCTTGCTATGTCACCCAGGCTGGAGTGCAGTGGCACAATCTCACTGCATCCTCGAGCTCCTCAGCCTCCTGGGTTCAAGCTGTCCTCCCACCTCAGCCTCCCAAGTAGCTAGGACTATAGGGTCACACCACCACACCCAGTTAATTTTTGTATTTTTTGCAGAGATGGGGTTTTCCCATGATGCCTAGGCTGGTCTCAAACTCGTGAGCTCAAGCCATCTGCCCACCTCAGCCTCCCAAAGTGCTAGGATTACAGGCGTGAGCCACCATGGCTGGCCATAGAGCTTTTCTTATCCCGTGACTTCCTGTCCATGTCATTACATTTTTCTTTTTCACTCAGAACCATGATTTCTTGACTGTAATGGTCTGTGAACATTTTTCCCCTTACAATAAATATAATACATACTCACCAGATAAAAATCTAAATACTGATGAGCAAAAATTATAACTAATATTTTTGGGGCTCTTGTGGGTTAGGGACTTTATACTAACTAATTGAAGACTGACAGCAGTCTGAGAGAAGGCAGGGCTTGGGTTATCCTCATTTTGCTGGTGAGGAAAATGAAGCTTGAAGTTAGACTAACTTAAGAGTCTTAAGTTAATAAATGGCAGAGTTGGTTTTCAAGCCAGAAATAACTTGTTTATAGTATCCTTCCAAAACTTTTTCTATACACAAATATATATATATAAGAATGGGATCATATTGTGACCATCTTTCCATGTCAATAAATAGACTTCAGCAGCATTCTTTTTAATCCAGTGTCCTTTTGTTTCCTCTTCTCCCGGCCTTGTCCCCAGGATCGACGAGAACGTGCTGGGAGCCCAGCTGGACGTTGAGGCCGCCCATTCAGAGATCCTCAAGTACTTCCAGTCAGTCACCTCCAACCGGTGGCTCATGGTCAAAATCTTCCTCATCCTCATTGTCTTCTTCATCATCTTTGTGGTCTTCCTTGCTTGAACCCTCTCCACTCTGAGGCACTCCGTTGGGGTTTGGGACCCTCCTAGGAAGGCAAGTGGCCAGTGCTGCCACTGAGCCTGTGCAGGGTGCTTGGGAGAAAGGCCCTGTTTCCCTGGAACTGCAAAGAATGGCCACTGCCCCTGACCCCCCACCCCTTGCCTCTGGCCACCCTGTCCTCCCCCCACCACCCTCAGGCCTATGAAACACACAGGGTTCTAGATTTGGACTCTGTGTGTGAAGTGACTGGAAGGGAACAGAGGCCAGCTGGGGGCCAGTGGGGTAGGTTGTCTCCACTAGGAGACTTTTATAAACCCTCTCCAGCCTCTCCCAAAGGAAACGTTGGCAGCAAAGGGAGATGATGCCTTTCCCCACCTTCCTGTGAGTGAAGAGAGGAAGCAGCCCCAGGGACCAATTTTCCCAATTGACCTCTTTCTTCCTCTTTCATCATGTGAGGCAGGGAACCCTGAGCCCTTCAGCTGCCTGCACAACCCCTGACATTGGCTGCTGGTGACTCTCAATCTGCCAAATGTGCTGCAGCCCGTTTTCTCCCAATTACAGCAAGACTGTCAGCCTCACTAGCCATGTCATCATTTCTGGGTGGGAGCGTCGAAGGGCCTAGGCAGCGAGTGGAGTGAGCCCACTGCCCAGTACCAGAACTGAAAGGGTTGGGCTAATGGCCGTGCCAGGTATCACTGCTGAGGCAGGCTATTTTGGGCTCTGACACACAGCTGCCTCTAGACAGGGGAGAACCAAGTGTTGCAACACTTGATTAGCGTGGAAACTTCCTTTCACACAGAAGCAGGATCCCAGAGGGGGTCCCTGATTGGTGGCAGCTTCCAGGACCATCTCAAACAGTGTTTGGACCTGTTTCATCTGTATCTTCCAACTATTTGGCCGTAATTCTTCCTTGAGCTAAGCAAGGCAGAAGCTCTGCCTGCTGCCAGGAGTGGAAGGTGAAGAATTTGTTCCCAACTCCAGTTGAGGCTTTTGATTCCCTCAAAGCACTTCACCAAATCAAAGCCAGTCACAGAGAATGGAGGAGACACCTGCCCAAAATACCCACCGTCCAGAGAGATTAATGTGCTTTGTTCTTCCTGACCAAGACTCGCAACCACATTCTGAGGACGCTCGAGTGCCCCTGTCTCATACATTCCAAAGGAAGCTGAAGCTATAGAGACAACAATCAATCAGGGGCTGATGGTGGTGCTTTTGGGGGTCTAGGAGAGCCCAAGGCCCTGATATTTTAAAATGTCCTCCTCCTCGGCATCTCCAGCAAGTTGCCACTGCTGGTGAGCTTCACTGTCTGCCCCGTTGACACGATGGGTTTCTAACAGGGGACGCCATTGATGGAAGGTCTGTGAAGACAATGCTCGGCAAACCCCTGACAGATGTCGTCTCATTTGACTCAGCAACTCAGGGTGGGGTGGGGGAAATTCACAGAATAGAAATTCATTTATTTCACAAATACATGTTGAATTTTTACTATGTGCCAGGCATAGTACCTGCCGAGTCAAGCCCTCGAGGAAAAAAAAGCCATTAGTCAACGTTCGAGCTCACATTCTAATTCTCAACTTCGTGATTTGTTAATCCATCTTATAGGCGAAGAAAGCGAGGCATAGACAAGGAGCCGAGCTGAAACACTGGCTAGATGCGGGTAGGGGTCTGAGCCATCACTCCCACCCGGAGGCGCGGTCTCCATTCCTCGGAAGCCCTTGGTACGGCCCCGTTCCCCGCTGAGTTCTGGGCTGCAGCGGCAGCACTCTGCTCTAGCACTAACTCAAGCTGCCAGGGCAGCGTCAGCGGACAGATGAAAACATGCGGGGACCTGCTGGCTACCAGCCGGGGTTCCGCAAGCTCAGGTCTTGGGCAGGGCGCGGAGGGTCAGGCCCCGCCCCTCGCACGACGGCCTTAAGTGTGCGCACGCGCAGGGGGTCGCGCTTTCTCCGGGCGGCGACACCGCCCCCAGCCTGGGACGTCAGCGGCGCGCGACGTGCCTTGCTATATAAATGCGGTGGCGCCCGGCGTAGGGACACTTCGGTCCTGAGTGCTTGGGCGTTCGGTCGTTTGCCGGCGTAGCGGCCAGCGCTTGAGCCCGCCCTTGCTCTTCGCTGTGGCATGGCGGACGAGGGGAAGTCGTACAGCGGTCAGTGCTGGTCCTCGGGTCGGGAACCGGCTATCTAGGGCGCGGGTGGGCGGCGCCGGCCTAGGCCTCAGCCTCCGGGGCGTGAGGCCGCCAGGGGCCCGGCGTCCGCGGGGAGCGGCGCGCGGGGGGTCGGGGGCACTCGAGGTGGATTACCGAGTTGTTGACTCCTGGATTCCTCCTGGAATCCTGGTGTTGGGGGACCTGCGGCTCGGAGCGGGTGGCTCGGGTGTAGGGGGACGGGATTCCTTTGAACTTTGTGGGTGGTTGATGCCTGTCAGTTCGGTTTGGCGGCCTGACTCTTCCTTTAATGTGAGTTAGTGCCCTACTCGTGGGCTGCCCTGGTGCCCTATTTTTTACTGCGTCCAGTCGGTCTTGAACCCTCGGGCCTGGGCTTTGGCTTAATATTCGAGACTTACACATCAACTGGATGTTCCAGTCTGAACACTACACTGGGTGTTAGTTCTTTGTAGTAGTTAGGAGTGCATGGTGGAGGTTGAAACCGTGAATTTAAAACTCTCCTCTTCCACCCCTTTAAAGTGGAATAACAACAGTATTTCTTAAGAGTTGGGGGGGAAGTAGGGGGGAAAATGAGATGATTCCTATCAAGTGCCTGAAGCATAGTGGCCGGTACTGGAGAACAGTTCTCAATGAATGTTAGCTGCGCCTTCTGTGTTCTTTTTTCCTAGGGTCATTTGTTGAGATTCATTGTTTACAGAGTGCTCGGTATTAGGCAGATCTCTTTTGGGAGTTAGGGACCCTTTTTAAGATGCTAGTCCTGCACAGCATGAATCAGATCATATTCCTGGAGAGCATTCCAGGGTCCCTGGTTAAGCACCCTAGCCTGGCACTACCACTAGAGCCTGAGTCTAGAAATTGTCTCCTGAGTTAAAGGGCATTTCTGGCCAAGGAATCGAAGAGCTCCTCAGAAAACTTCAAAGTGGCAATTTGAGAACAAGGAGAATTTTTAGAGGATCCTTAAACTGATCATATTTGTAACTGGCATCTGTACTGTATAGACAAAGTATTGAGTGGCAGATTTCAGGTGGCTTTCAGAGGTCTGATTTGTGTTCACTTACACTTTTGGGTCTCACATTTATACATTCTGCTTCTAATTCCAGTTTCTACTTCATTTTTCAAAAGCCCTGCACAGATTTCCAATAACTTTTCCTTGATGCTGACCTCCCACAGAGAGAGTTCTTTCCTGTGGACAGGCAGCGGAGTTTGCATGGAGATGGCCTGTGTAGTTAGTATGTATCTCTTCCAGTAGTTCAGAGTAGAAACTATGATTGCCACACCAAGCCGGACCAGTTACTTCTAATTTGTGTTCCTGTTTCTAACTCCAGAACACGATGATGAACGCGTTAATTTCCCTCAAAGAAAGAAAAAAGGCCGGGGTCCCTTCCGGTGGAAATATGGTGAAGGAAACCGTAGGTCTGGAAGAGGCGGTTCTGGTATTCGGTCTTCCCGCCTGGAGGAAGATGATGGAGATGTGGCAATGAGTGATGCCCAGGATGGTCCCCGAGTACGATAGTAAGTGACCAGTTGGTCTGGTTTGAATTTAGTGGCTCATGAGATTATATGGCCCTTTTACTGTCCATGTCATTTTCCTTCCCACCTGTTATAGTGAGAAATGCCAGGACTAGCTTAGCGATTGAACAGTCTTAGTTTAGTCCCGCCAACACAGTGCAGGAAGGTCTTTGAGAAGACTTTCCTAGCATTTGTGGTCATTTTATTCTCTGTTTACCCACAGCAACCCCTATACCACCCGACCTAACCGTCGGGGTGATACTTGGCATGATCGAGATCGCATTCATGTTACTGTGCGGAGAGACAGAGCTCCCCCAGAGAGAGGAGGGGCTGGCACCAGCCAGGATGGGACCTCAAAGAACTGGTTCAAGATTACAGTGAGTACTTTGAGAAAGTAGATGGTACAGTAGAGATCGGAGGCCACGCTCAGAGTGGCGATGTTTAATTTTATTCCACAAAAATTATTCTTTTTTTTTTTTTCGAGACGGAGTCTCGCTCTGTCGCCTAGGCTGGAATGCAGTGGCCGGATCTCAGCTCACTGCAAGCTCCGCCTCCCGGGTTCACGCCATTCTCCTGCCTCAGCCTCCCGAGTAGCTGGGACTACAGGCACCTGCCACCATGCCCGGCTAGTTTTTTTATTTTTTAGTAGAGACGGGGTTTCACCGGGTTAGCCAGGATGGTCTGGATCTCCTGACCTCGTGATCCGCCCGTCTCGGCCTCCCAAAGTGCTGGGATTACAGGCTTGAGCCACCGCGCCCGGCTTTTTTTTTTTTTTTTAATGGAATCTTGCTCTGTCATCCAGGCTGGAGTGCGGTGGCGTGATCTCGGCTCACTGCATCCTCCGCCTCCTGGGTTCAAGCGATTCTTCTGCCTCAGCCTCCTGAGTAGCTGGGACTACAGACACCCACCACCACGCCCAGCTAATTTTTATATTTTTAGTAGAGACAAGGTTTCACTGTATTGGCCAGGCTGGTCTTGAACTGCTGACTTCGTGATCCGCCCGCCTTGGCCTCGCAAAGTGCTGGGATTATAGGCATGAGCCAGCGTGCCCAGCCCAAAAATTATTCTTGTTAGCTGATTACGCCATAGTCAAGTATCTGTCTCTTCTCCTAGGAATCAGTATCTTCCAACACCTTAGAGCAGGTTCAGAGAAGGGGTGGAAGAGAAATATGAAAACTGTGGTTGTGGAAGGAGTAATTCCTCTGGATGTCTTCATTTGGCTCAGGCTGAGTATGGGGCTTGGAGTCCATGAAGTTCTCTGAGGGACAGGCAAGGTGTAAATAGTATCTTGAAACTTTTAGAATGAAAAAAATTTTTTTTTTTTTTTTTTTTGAGACGGAGTCTCGCTCTGTCGCCCAGGCTGGAGTGCAGTGGCGCAATCTCGGCTCACTGCAAGCTCCGCCTCCCGGGTTCACGCCATTCTCCGGCCTCAGCCTCCCGAGTAGCTGGGACTACAGGCGCCCGCCACTGCGCCCGGCTAATTTTTTCTATTTTTAGTAGAGATGGGGTTTCACCATGGTCTCGATCTGCTGACCTTGTGATCCGCCCGCCTCGGCCTCCCAAAGTGCTGGGATTACAGGCGTGAGCCACCGCGCCCGGCCGATTTTTTTTTTTGGAGGGATTATAAGCGTAAGTGGGCTGGGTACAGTGGCGCATGCCTGTAATGCCAGCAGTTTGAGAGGCCGAGGTGGAGGATCACTTGAGGCTGGGAGTTCAAGACCAGTCTGGGAAATACAGCAAGACCCCTTCTCTACAGGAAATTTTAAAATTAGCCAGACATGGTGGTGCATGACTGTAGTCCTGGCTACTCTAGAAGACTGAGACAGGAGGATCGCTTGAGCCCAAGAGATGAAGGCTGCAGTGAGTTATGATCGCACCACTGCACTCTAGCCTGAGTGACAGAGTGAGGCCCTATTACTAAGAAAATATAGCAAGTGTTGGCCAGGTGTGGTGGCTCATGCCTGTAATCCCAGCACTTTGGGAGGCCGAGGCAGGTGGATCACCTGAGGTCAGGAGTTCAAGACCAGTCTGACCAACATGGTGAAACCCCATCTCTACTAAAAATACAAATAATTAGTCAGGCGTGCTTGTAATCTCAGCTACTCGGGAGGCTGAGGCAAGAAAATCGCTTGAACCTGGGAGGTGGAGGTTGCAGTGAGCTGAGATCGTGCCATTGCATTCTAGCCTGGGCAACAAGAGCGAAGCTTTGTCTAAAAAAAAAAAAAAAAAAAAAAGAATATAGTAAGTGTAAGTAGACAGAAAGGAAGTTAAAGAATCTATGTATGTCTCAAGTAGAAAACCTAGTACTGGTCCGTCCTTTAGGTAGTCTTTTAAAGTTTGGTAGAAGGTATAAAAGGCATTGTGTTGGGTCTGCTATTCAGCCTTACTTATCGTTCCCTTCTTTGCTCTTTCTCTCATTTCTAGATTCCTTATGGCAGAAAGTATGACAAGGCATGGCTCCTGAGCATGATTCAGAGCAAGTGCAGTGTGCCCTTCACCCCTATTGAGGTAAGACAAGGCCTGAGTGGCTGGCCAGGCATCAGGGATGGTGAAGGGGCAAGCTGGACTCCCAGTGTAATGCCCCTCCCCAAGGGGCTCTGGACTCCCAGTGTAATGCCCCTCCCCAAGAGGCTCTGGACTCCCAGTGTAATGCTCCTGTTTCCTCTTGCAGTTTCACTATGAGAATACACGGGCCCAGTTCTTCGTTGAGGACGCCAGCACTGCCTCTGCATTGAAGGCTGTCAACTATAAGATTTTGGATCGGGAGAACCGAAGGGTGTGTTTAAAGGACCTGGCTTGGCTGGAGGTGGAAGTTGGTGCTCAGAGCAGGGACTGGGTCTTGGTCTGGGTCTTGCGGCTTAGGCTTCTCTAGAGTTTTCTGTGCCCTTTGTGTCTTCCCTCCAGATATCTATCATCATCAACTCTTCTGCTCCGCCCCACACTATACTGAATGAACTGAAGCCAGAACAAGTAGAACAGCTAAAGGTGAGGCAGGCTCAAATTAGATGTTTCCAACCCAGTCTTACCACTTCTCACACCCCCACCCCACTCATACCACCCCAGTGACCACTAAACCCTTCTTTTACCTCTGTAGCTGATCATGAGCAAACGATACGATGGCTCCCAGCAAGCCCTTGACCTCAAGGGCCTCCGTTCAGACCCAGGTTGGTTGACAGCAGTAGTTCTCAGATAGGTGGTGACAAGGTGGAATTTGTCAGGGAGGGAAAGTTTGAGGATGTTTTACTGTTAATGCTGCCCTGGGCAAACCCTTCAGCCTTCCCTTTCCTTCCCTTCTGCTTCCTGAAGATTTGGTGGCCCAGAACATTGACGTTGTCCTGAATCGCAGAAGCTGTATGGCAGCTACCCTGAGGATCATTGAAGAGAACATCCCTGAGGTAAGGCCTTTGGCCCAGTATTAGGCATGAGGAAGCAGGGTGGGTTAGATAGGATGTGGCTGGAGGGCAGATTCGTCTCTGATCCACTTGCTGGTGGTGCTTTCTCTAAACTTTTCTCCTCACAGCTATTGTCCTTGAACTTGAGCAACAACAGGCTATACAGGCTGGATGACATGTCTAGCATTGTTCAGAAGGCGCCCAACCTGAAGATCCTAAACCTTTCTGGAAATGAAGTGAGAATTGATCGCTCGGCTATATTTTTGAAGGGATGGGTAGAGCGTGTAGAGAGTTTGTCTGGTGATGGCAAGAGGCAAGAGAGAGAACTCGGGCCAGATGCGCTGGTTTGCGACTGTAATCCTAACACTTTGGGAGGCCAGGGCAGGAAGATCACTTAAGGCTAGGAGTTCACTTGCCTGTAGTCCAGGCTGCTCCTGGGGGCTGAGGTGGGAGGGTTGCTAGAGCACAGGAGTTCAAGGCTGCAGTGAGTTATGATTGCGCTGTTGCATTCTAGCTTGAGCAACCTGTCTCAAAAATTTTTTTTTTTTTTTTTTTTTTTTTTTTTTGAGACGGAGTCTCGCTCTGTCGCCCAGGCTGGAGTGCAGTGGCCGGATCTCAGCTCACTGCAAGCTCCGCCTCCCGGGTTCCCGCCATTCTCCTGCCTCAGCCTCCCGAGTAGCTGGGACCACAGGCGCCGCCACCTCGCCCGGCTAACTTTTTGTGTTTTTAGTAGAGACGGGGTTTCGCCGTGTTAGCCAGGACCGTCTCGATCTCCTGACCTTGTGATCCGCCTGTCTCGGCCTCCCAAAGTGCTGGGATTACAGGCTTGAGCCACCGCGCCCGGCCAAAAAATTTTTTTTAATTTAAAAAATAAATTAGTCAAGCATGATGTCACATGCCTGTAGTCCTAGATACCCAGGAGTCTGAGGTGGGAGGATCTCTTGAGTCCAGGAGTTTGAGGCTGCAGTGAACTATGATCATGCCACAGCACTGAACTTGGGTGACAGAGTGAGACCCTGTCCCCCCCAAAAAAAGAAAATTTTAAGAGATTAAAAAAGAAGATTTCAGAGCTAAGCGTAGGTACTGGGGGTATGGGGATCCAGTTGGCTGTCTTCACCAGGGTCTCCTCCCTTTTTTCCTTCCACCATTTGCAGTTGAAGTCTGAGCGGGAGTTGGACAAGATAAAGGGGCTGAAACTAGAAGAGCTCTGGCTCGACGGAAACTCCTTGTGTGACACCTTCCGAGACCAGTCCACCTACATCAGGTCAGTTGTAGCCTGTGTCTCCCCTCCTGGGGACCTTCATCCCCTGGGAGGCTGAGCTAATGCATCCTGACCAGGGCCCGTCTGCGGAGATGTGCAGCCCTGAGCTGGAACCACCTGTCCTTTGGGAGGATCACGTGCTCCCCACTTTGGTCTGTCTATGTCTTCCAGCTTTGTCCTGAGATCCTTTCTCTTCTCTTCTGACCTGACTATCTGTTTGCTGGGTCTGTGGCCTTTCTCTTTCTTCCTGAACACAACCTTTTCTAGAATCTCCCTACCCTGTTGTTCCAGGAAAGGCATCTCTCCTTTCTACTCTGACCAGAGGGTATTTGTACATACCCTATAGATGGAGTGGCCTTATACCAAGAGCCTGATGTCCGTGGGCGGAGGAAGCCCTCCCTACCTGGGACTTCCTTACTGAGATGGGCCTTCCGTCCTTTGTACTGTGATGGTCCCTCTTGCCCTTGCGCGAAGAGGGACCCTTTTCTCAGGATCCACTTGCCCAGGGTTGTTGCCTGGGCATTCCTGCCCATGCTGAGGTTGAGGCCTCCTAGGGGCTGGTGGCATGCAATCTGTCTATCTCCCTGAAGAAGAAACCTGGGTTCCCCAAGACGTGATCAGAGCTGGGGCCCCGCCAGCAGGCGAGGGAATCCCAAGGCAGGTGCTGGGCGTGGAGGCCACGGGGGCATAGGCTACCAAGGAGACAGAGAACTGACCCCCTCGGGGGCGCTGCCTCTCCCTCACTCACACACTGCACGTCACCCTGTTTGGCCCCGGTGGATGGCTGGTTAGCCAGAGACGGGTAAGATTCCTCAGGGAAGGAACAACCTAAGACAGGCACAGTCGCAGAGGGGCCATCAGGAGATAACTTGGGGGCAACAGAGGTGGGGCATGGACCCTCACCCCCACAATCCTGCAAGGGCCTGAACCCTCACACCTTCTGAGGGAGGTCTCCTGCCCCCATGGCTGCTTTGCTCCCCACGCCCAGCTCAGATCGGGACCCAGGTAGCAGACAGAGACCTGGCCAACAGCAAGTGCCTACTCACCACAGCAAGGATTTGTTTCTCATTTCTACCTTGGACCACAGGGATGGGGCAGCTGAAAGAAAGGGCTGTGTCAGTTTCTCCCTTTTCTCCCTCATTTTTCTAGATGCTTTTTTGCCTTGTAGTTCTTTTCCCTTTTTCTTTGCTTTCTCTTTCTTTTTCTTCTGTGTCTCCTATACCTCCCCATCTCTGCCTTGCCCCTGCCCCATCTTGCCTTTTTCTCTTTTTCCTCCTTTTCCTCTCCTTTCTTACTCCTTGGCTTCTCCTCTTCCTGAGCCCCACCTGCTCATCTCCCTGCCCCAACATCCTGTGCCATCCCTGTGGTGTGTTTGGGTCTTGGCCAAGGCCAGACCTGGCAGAACTGATGGATACCTGGTGAGGCAGCGGAGCCCCTGGGCTCCCACCCCATTCCCTCCTCCCGGGGCTGCACAGGTGAGTAGGTGGAAGGTAAGGGGGGCAGGGAGGGGAAAGAGGTCCTGGGCTTAAAGCCTAGGTTTGGAGTACTGCTCCTTGACACTCAGGGTCAGGCAGAGAGAAAAGAGACAGCCTTCAAGGCAGTCCATGTCTGGGTGCCCCGGGTCAGGTGGGGAGTGGGGCCATTTTTCCCTGAGCACAGGCTGGGAGGGAGTGGAGGGATGAGCAGGATGGGATGGGCTGTCCCTCGGGTTTGGTATATTTGCTCCTAGAGCAGCCCAGGAGGCACGGTGGCTCTGAAGCATCACTTACTTCTGTCCCGTTCTTGACAGCGCCATTCGCGAACGATTTCCCAAGTTATTACGCCTGGTAAGTCCATAATTTTTTCATTCTAACAAGCACAGTGTCTCCCACTCACAAGGATTCCTGGATAGTTTTCTTTTTCTTTTTATTATTTTCTTTTTTTTTTGAGGCGGAGTTTCACTCTTATCACCCAGGTTGGAGTGCAATGGCGTGATCTCAGCTCACCGCAACCTCCGCCTCCCAGGTTCAAGCGATTCTCCTGCCACAGCTTACTGAGCCCGAGTAGCTGGAATTACAGGCATGTGCTACCACGCCTGGCTAATTTTTGTATTTTTAGTAGAGACAGGGTTTCACCATGTTGGCCAGGCTGGCCTCAAACTCCTCACCTCAGGTGATCCATCCACCTTGGCCTCCCAAAGTGCTGGGATTATAGGCGTGAGCCACCTTGCCAGGCCGTTTATGGAGTCTTGCTCTGTTATCCAGAGTGCGGTGCAATCTAGACTCACTGCAACCTCCGCCTCCTGGGTTCAAGCGATTTTCCTGCCTCAGCCTCCCAAGTAGCTGGGATTACATGCATGTGCCACAACGCCCAGCTAATTTCTTTGTGTATTTTTAGTAGAGACGGGGGTTTCACCATGTTGGCCAGGATGGTCTTGAACTCCTGACCTCAACTAATCCATCCACCTTGGCCTCCCAGTGTGCTGGGATTACAGGCATGAGCCACTGTGCCCAGCCTGGATTCCTGGATACTTTTCATGATGCTTTTATACGTGACTTCTGATCCTTCTCTGTTAGTTCTTTAGTCTACTTATGCATCCAGCCTTTTTCTCTCTGGTTTAAACTGTCAACTTTTGTTTTGTTTTTGAGACAGGGTCTCGCTCTGTCATCCAGGCTGGAGTGCAGTGGCACAATCGTAGCTTACTGCAACCTTCGCCTGCCAGGTTCAAGTGATCCTCCCACTTCAGCCTCCCAAATAGCTGGGACTACAGGCACACACCACCACGCCCAGCTGATTTTTGTATTTTTTTTTTGGTAGAGATGGGTTTTGCCATGTTGTCCAGGCTGGTCTAAAACTCCTGGGCTCAAGCCATCTGCCTGCCTCGGCCTCCCAAAGTTCTGGGATCACAGGTGTGAGCCACTGTGCTCAGTCTACACTGTCAACTTTTATTTCCTTTCCACAGGATGGCCATGAGCTACCCCCGCCAATTGCCTTTGATGTTGAAGCCCCCACGACGTTACCGCCCTGCAAGGTAGGAAGCATGGACTGAGTAAGAACTTACGTGTGGAGAGAATACTGCTTCCATGTTCCTAATATCTTGTTTGATTTCAGGGAAGCTATTTTGGAACAGAAAACTTGAAGAGTCTGGTCCTGCACTTCCTACAACAGTAAGTATCCCAGGGCCCCCCTCCCCACCCCGGGTTTGGCAGGGAAAGGTGGGCAGACCCAGGCACACCTCAGCCTCACTCTTTTGGGGTTTTTTTTGTTTGTTTGTTTGTTTTTTGGACAGTGTCTCACTCTGTCACCCAGGCTGGAGTGCAATGATGTGATCTTGGCTCACTGCAACCTCTGCCTCCCAGGGTTCAAGTGATTCTCCTGCCTCAGCCTCCCCAGTAGATGGGACTACAGGCGTGTGCCACCACACCTGGCTAATTTTTGTATTTTTCATAGAGACAGGGTTTCACTATGTTGGCCAGGCTAGTCTCCAACTCCTGACCTCATGATCCGCCTGCCTTATCCTCCCAAAGTGTTGGGATTAGAGTCATGAGCCACCGTGCCCAGCCATTTTGTTTGTATTTTTAGTAGAGACAGGGTTTTGCCATGTTGCTCAGGCTGGTCTTGAACTCCTGGGCAAAAGCTGTTCATCTGCCTCAGCCTCCCAAAGTGCTGGGATTACAGACATGAGCCTCCATGCCCGGCCACAACTCACTCTTGGGAGCTACTGGGTCCTTTTATGGCTCTAGACCACATAGTTCATACTTTCTCTTTTGATTTTCCCATAGGTACTATGCAATTTATGACTCTGGAGACCGGCAAGGGCTCCTGGATGCCTACCATGATGGGGCCTGCTGTTCCCTGAGCATTCCTTTCATTCCTCAGAACCCTGCCCGGTGAGTATCACATCCCAGAATCTCCCCGGGACCACTGGGTTTCCCAGCAGATACAAGGCAGCACCTGCTGGCAGCACTGCTCTGAACACCACGTCCATTCCTCTTATTCCCCCAGAAGCAGCTTGGCCGAGTATTTCAAGGATAGCAGAAATGTGAAGAAGCTTAAAGACCCTAGTAAGTGTGTGATATGAACAAAATACGATGGGAAAAGGGCATGGGAAGGAATCAGTCATAGAACTCAGGAGTATGTGGCAGCACCGCTGAGCTTTCTCCTCCACCCACAGCCTTGCGGTTCCGGCTGCTGAAGCACACGCGTCTCAACGTTGTTGCCTTCCTCAACGAGTTGCCCAAAACCCAGCATGACGTCAATTCCTTCGTGGTAGACATAAGCGCCCAGACAGTAAGCTCCTGTTGGTGCCCTGACAGAAGCCTAAAATTGGGGTGGGGGTGGCATTTAATAGACAAGGGGGGGCACTCAGGCTCTGAGAAGTGTACATTGTACCTGATGCTACTTCTCTTTCAGAGTACACTGCTGTGTTTTTCTGTCAATGGAGTCTTCAAGGAAGGTAAGAATCTCTGGAGTCCTGAGTTTGTAGCATGGTCCCACCCCCAGCTGGAATTTTCCTCAGCACTCTTAGCCTCCCAGCTACTTTCTCTCCCATTTTCTTTTTGAGCTCCTTCTCCCATTCTGAACCCAAGCCGTCTTGGCTTGGCCTGCCTCTCCACCTGTCCTTTCTGGATATGGGAAAAGCCTGGGGATTAGGAGGACTTTGGAGTCAGGCAGTTCTTAGTTTCCATCCCAGTTTTGGTTGTGTGGGGCTGCGGACAAGTAACATTACCTCTAAGACAGATTCTTTATTTGTAAGTTGGGGTTAAGTAATAGCCATCTCATAGTGGTGCTATAGGAAGTAACTGAAGTGACTTACAAAGTGCTTGGCCTGGGGCCTGGCACACAGATGCTATCAGTGGATTAGTAGTAATTACTTTTTTTTGAGACGGAGTCGCACTCTGTCACCAAGCTGGAGCGCAGTGGCGCAGTCTTGGCTCACTGCGACCTCCGCCTCCTGGGTTCAACTGGTTCTCCTGCCTCAGCCTCCCAAGTAGCTGGGCCTATAGGCGCGCACCACCACGCCCAGCTAATTTTTGTATTTTTAGTACAGACGGGGTTTCGCCATGTTGGACGGGATCCACCTGCCTTGGTCTCCCAAAGTGCTGGGATTATAACCATGAGACACCACGCCCGGCTGTAGTTATTACTATTATCCTTTCTGACCTGACCTTTCACCCCACCTCTGCTTCCCTTATACCCTTATATACTTAATCATCCCTCTCTGACCCGCTAGGATTCTTTGTATCAAAGAAGACCATGATTCAAGAAGCTGTTTGTAAACATAAAGCACTAGTGACCCTAAGGTGTCGTTGCTGTTCTCATTGCAGTGGACGGAAAGTCCCGGGATTCTTTGCGAGCCTTCACCCGGACGTTCATTGCTGTTCCTGCTAGCAATTCAGGGTAAGTATTCTGCTTTTCACATTGGATACCAGTCCTAATCATGGCCAACAGTGTGGTAATTGGAAGGTAGAGTCAGTCTTTGGGGTGATTTCAGAAAGGCAACAGGAAATCAGGGAAAGCTCACAGTTAAGAGCCAGTTAGTTAAGAGCCAGTTAGTTAATAGCTTGGCTCTGGAATTGTGCCGTCTGGGTTTTCATCCTGGCTCCACCACTTCCAGCAAGTAGGCTGCTGCCTTATCTGAAAATTCATTTAACAATATTCACTGCCTAAGTTTGTCGTGAGGATGAATAAAAGAGCTAAGAACTGTCCATGGGTTGGGAGAACTCTAGTGTGTTTGGTAGATAATCCTTCCAAACATTGATTCCATGGGAGGGGATAAATGATAAGAGGTAACAATAGCTAAGGGGGGAGGGGGGGACCTTGTGGATATTGAAAGAATCAGAGAATAGGAATGATGGGAGGATGACGTTATCTGTCTAGCTTTTTAAGTGCTCTTTGTCCTCAAGGCTATGCATTGTAAACGACGAGCTATTTGTGCGGAATGCCAGTTCTGAAGAGATCCAAAGAGCCTTCGCTATGCCTGCGCCCACGCCTTCCTCCAGCCCAGTGCCCACCCTCTCTCCAGAGCAGCAGGAAATGTTGCAGGCATTCTCTACCCAGTCTGGCATGAACCTCGAGTGGTCCCAGAAGTGAGTACTGGGCATGTGTAGGACGGGGTGAACTGAAGGAGGGCTAGTTGTAAATAATGAGAGCTCCTGATGGTTTTTTTGTGTGTGTTTTTGGTTTTTTTTTATAGAGACAAGTTCTTGCTCTGTCATCCAGGCTGGAGTGTAGTGGTGATCATAACTCACTGTAGCCTCTAACTGCTGAGCACAAGCTATCCTCCCACCTCAGCCTCCAGAGTAGCTGGGCCTATAGGCATGTGCCACCTTTTTTTTTCCTTTTTGAGATGGAGTCCTGCTCTGTTGCCCAGGCTGGAGTGCAGTGGTGTGATCTTGGCTCATTGCAACCTCTGCCTCCCAGGCTCAAGCAATTCTCCTGCCTCAGCCTCCCGAGTAGCTGGGATTACAGGCACATGCCACCATGCCTGGCTAATTTTTTGTATTTTTTTTTTTTTTTTGGTAGAGACAGGGTTTCACTATGTTGGCCAGGCTGGTCTTGAACTCCTAACCTCGTGATCTGCCCACTGTGGCCTCCCAAAGTGCTGGGATTACAGGCGTGAGGCACTGCGCCCAGCCAGATTTTTATTTGGTTGTTTTGAGACAGGGTCTCACTCTGATGCCCAGGCTGGAGTACAGTGGTGTGATCACAGCTCACTGCAGCCTCAACTGCTAGGGCTCAGGTGATTCTCCCACCTCAGGCACCTGAGTAGCTGGGATTACAGGCATAGGCCACAGCACCTGACTCATTTTTTTTTGTATTTCTTTGTAGAGATGGGGTTTCACCATGTTGCCCACCTAGGCCTCCCAAAGTGCTGGGGTTATAGGTGTGAGTTACCGTGCCTGGGTTCCTGAAATTTTAAAAGGCAAAGCTTTTGGCTGCTTAAAAAAACCTAATAGTTGGCCAGGCAAGGTGGCTCACATTTGTAATCCCAGCACTTTGGGAGGCTGAGGCATGCATATCATGAGGTCAAGAGATCAAGACCATCCTGGACAACATGGTGAAACCTCATCTCTACTAAAAATACAAAAATTAGTGGGGCTTGGTGGTCCACGCCTGTAGTCCCAACTACTCGGGAGGCTGAGGCAGGAGAATTGCTTGAACCCAGGAGGCGGAGGTTGCAGTGAGCCGAGATCGTGCCACTGCACTGCAGCCTGGTGACAGAGCAAGACTCCGTCTCAAAAACAAAAAACCAAAAAACCCTGATAGTCTACAAAAAATTTGCCTGTGCATAAATTAGCATAATTTTTTTTTTTTTTTTTTTTTTTTTTTTGAGATGGAGTCTCACTCTGTCCCCCTGGCTGGAGGGCAGTGGCGCGATGTCGGCTCACTGCAAGCTCCACCTCCCGGGTTCCCACCATTCTCCTGCCTCAGCCTCCTGAGTAGCTGGGACTACAGGCGCCCACAACCGCGCCCGGCTAATTTTTTGTATTTTTAGTAGAGATGGGGTTTCACCGTGGTCTCGATCTCCTGACCTTGTGATCCGCCCGCCTCGGCCTCCCAAAGTGCTGGGATTACAGGCGTGAGCCACCGCGCCCGGCCTAGCATAAAAATTTTTAAAGGTTGCCGGGCGCGGTGGCTCACGCCTGTAATCCCAGCACTTTGGGAGGCCGAGGTGGGCGGATCACGAGGTCAGGAGTTCGAGATCAGCCTGGCTAACATAGTGAAATCTGTCTCTACTAAAAATACAAAAATTAGCTGGACATGGTGGCGGCGCCTGTAATCCCAGGTACTCGGGAGACTGAGGCAGGAGAATGACTTGAACCTGGGAGGCAGAAGTTGCAGTGAGCCAAGATCACACCATTGCACTCCAGCCTGGGCGGCAGTGAGACTCCATCTCAAAAAAAAAAAAACGTTAAAGGCAAATGGAAGTTCCTTTTCATATACTGTTCTGCAACTTAGTTTCTTTACTTACACCATGAACATCTTTCCCTACCACTGTAAAAACTATCTTGGACTTCTTGACAGCTATTTAATATTCCTTATCTTTGATAAGCCATTGGTAGAACATTTGGACTTTTACTAATTTCTCATTTGTATAAATAGTGCAAGGATGTATAAGAATGTACATATTTGTTGGCAAACCTGGGTGCTTTTATGGAATGGACTTCCAACTGGCATTTAGGGGTCAGAGTTCTTACAGAGCTGCCTGTTCTTCCACTCCAGGTGCCTTCAGGACAACAACTGGGACTACACCAGATCTGCCCAGGCCTTCACTCATCTCAAGGTAAGGTCTGGAAATACAGTGGCAAAAACACTAGGATCTCTGGGCCTTCCGGAGGTCAGGTTAGCTGGGGTTGCTGAGTGGAGATGGTAGGCCTGCCTCTACTGACCTTCATTTTTCTCCAGGCCAAGGGCGAGATCCCAGAAGTGGCATTCATGAAGTGATTGTAGTCATGCCCCAGAAGCAGCCTCCCCTGTAAATAGTCCTTGGATATTACCATCTGGTTGTCGTCTGTCATCTCCTCCTGTCTGGCCCTAGGCCGCCCCGTGACTGTGACCGAGGGAGGGAGGGCTGCCTGATCCCTCTCCTCGCCTGCCCTGGAAGCCTTCAGAAGATTGAGCCTCACTGATGCCCGGAAGCCAAAGCTTACTTTGTAGAACTGACACTAAACTACCCGAAGGATTTAGGTGCTTTGTGTACTTAACCCCAGGACCTCCTTACTTTTTAATATAAAGAGTGATGTTGTATTTTGTGTTCTGCGTTCTGGATTGGTTGTCTCCTCCCAGCCCTGAGCGGGAGGGCGGGCCCTCTAGCGGGGCGGGGGAGGGGGGGGGCCAGGGAGGGCGGGAGGCGGCTCCGCGACAGGAAGTCCCACCCCGGAAGTCGGCTGGCCATGGCGGCGCCTTGGAGGCGGTGGCCCACGGGGCTGCTAACTGTGCTGCGACCCCTGCCCACGCGCCGGCCCCTGCAAGGCGCGACGCTGCAACGGGATGTGTTGCTCTTTGAGCATGATCGGGGCCGCTTCTTCACCATCCTCGGGCTGTTCTGCGCGGGCCAGGGCGTCTTCTGGGCCTCCCTGGCTGTGGTAGCCGTGTCCCGGCACCCGGTCCGGGTGAAGCCTCTGGATGCGGAGGTCCCAAACCGTGGCCCCTTCGACCTGCGCTCCGCGCTCTGGCGCTATGGTCTGGCCGTCGGCTGCGGCGCCATCGGTAAGACGTGGGCTGGCTTCCCACTATGGCAACGTGGGGTGGCGGGACACGACCTTCCCTATACAGGCAGGGAGAGTTGGGGGTTCCCTATACAAGAGTGGTGGGCGGGCTTAACCCTACAGAAATTCGAAACACTGGCCGGGCGTGGTAGCTCATATGCTGGGAGGCCGGAGGCGGGCGGATCACTAGGTCAGGACCTCGAGACCATCCTGGCTAACACCATGAAACCCCGTCTCTACTAAAAATACAAAAATTTAGCTGAGTGTGGTGGCAAGCGCCTGTAGTCCCAGCTACGCGGGAGGCTGAGGCAGGAGAAGCGTGAACCCGGGAGG
Source organism: Macaca nemestrina (assembly GCF_043159975.1). Lineage (NCBI taxonomy): Eukaryota > Metazoa > Chordata > Mammalia > Primates > Cercopithecidae > Macaca > Macaca nemestrina. Next base: position 11,276,819 of record NC_092136.1, read on the forward strand.
CGGAGGTTGCAATGAGCCGAGATCACGCCACTGCACTCCGGCTCAGTCGCACTGCGGTCTCAGAAGAAAAAAAAAAAGCGAAACACTTGTGTCCCTGAGCGCTGTGCCCTGTCATAGTCTAGGCCGAGGTCTGCCCTTCACTCTGCGACCTTAAGCAAGGTCCTTAAAGCTCTTCGTCCTCCCATTAAAATGGAAACAGATGTCTACTAAGGTTGTTGGGAGGAGTAACAGGATTGTGGTGTATAAGAGGAGCTCAGTACTGCACTCCAGCCTGAGCGACAGAGCGAAACTCAGTCTCAAAAAAGCTCAGTAAATATTACTTTCATCCCCAAGATTTCTTATTCAGAGGGCACTGGAAAGGTCGGTACTTAGACGTTCAGTGAAAACCCCTCACCCCGAACTCTGCCCTTCCTGCAGGAGCCCTCGTACTCGGTGCTGGTCTTCTCTTCTCTCTCCGGTCTGTGCGCTCAGTGGTGCTTCGAGCTGGAGGGCAGCAGGTGACCCTCACCACTCATGCCCCTTTTGGCTTGTGGGCCCATTTCACAGTTCCTTTGAAGCAGGTATCTTGCATGGCCCACCGAGATGAAGTCCCTGCCATGCTACCTCTGAAAGTCAAAGGCCGACGCTTCTATTTCCTCTTGGACAAAGCTGGACACTTCCCTAACACAAAACTCTTTGACAATACTGTGGGTGCCTACCGGAGCTTGTGAAGAAACAACCTCAAGTCACTCACCTCTCCAACAGGGGGATAAAAGCTGAACCTTGGGGAGCCAGGTGTGTTGGTTCACACCTGTTGTAATCCCAGCACTTTGGGAGGGTAAGGCAGGAGGACTGCTGGAGCCCAGGAGTTTGAGACCAGCCTGGGCAACATAGCGAGACCTTGTCTGTATTTACAAAAAAAAAAAAAAAAAGCCAATCTTAGAATGGAGTAACAACCAGGTCACACAAGGAGGTTAAGATTCATTAACAACAAATAAAGGAGCAGTCATCCCTAGGGCAGCTGCATAACAGTACCTCTAAGTTTCAATCCATGTCTGCTTAGCCTTCACTCCTTCCTCCTATCTAGTTGTACTTTAACATCAAAAACTCACAAGATGAAGACAGTAATATAATATTTTGGTACAAAAACAGCTGTAGGAAGAGGAGGAGGGGGGCCTGTCATTACGTTTCCCCCCTGAAAGGAAAACTAAGACTCCCAACATAAACAGGGCCTTGTGGGGGCAAGAGGATTGCAGGCACTTGGGCATGGAGTCTTTGGCTGAAGGAAGACTCTGGTTATTCTTCAGGAATGGGAAAGGCGTGGCCCAAAGAGAGCATCTGTCTCAGAGCTCCACTCAGGGTCACCCCTCTCCAGAGGCCGGTGTGGGGTGGCTTCAGACTTCCACTGCACGACCTGGAGCACCAAGACCACACACCACAATACCAAATTCACCCAAGAAGAGGTCTGTGGGAGACAGGGACAGGAGTGTCAGGAATGGGACCATTTCAAATCCAGTCCTTCCCACCCACACACCACTCTTAACTGCTGAATTTCAGGCTGACAACCCCCTCAGCTCCTCTCACTGGTGAGCCAAGCTCATGATACACTGGTGAGCACCCACACAGCTACAGATACTTATGTGAATCTTTCCTTCTATCCTTGGGTCTCACTTCGGCATTGTGTAGGTTGGAGTAAAACTGCAGAGCAGTTCCAGGGGGTCTCCATGGAATTTTCTGGGCTTCAGAACAGCTGTGAGGTCAAAGAGACAGTTGTGAGAAAGGGTGATAGTTTATATCCGAGGCACACCTGTGCTCAGTGCCCTGTGAGTTGAGAGCAACTGATGGGGATAAAAAGGAAATTACAGGACCCTGGTGCAGAGGGAAGGTAGCCCCAGCCAGGCTTCCCTCCCTCTCCCATTACCTAATTGTAGTGTTCAGGGAGATGATGGAGTTGCAGAGAGACCTGGTGCCAAATCGAAGGATACAGGCAGACACCAAGACCAGGAAGATGGCTATAGCTGAGATGGCCAGTGCAATGCGCAGCCCTATAGAACCTCTGAGAGGGAGAGAACAAGCCTTGTGGTGGAGGCGAGGCTCATCCTACCTCAGACCCTGGCCCTCAGGGTTGGGCAGTCACCTGTGGCAGTCCTCAATGCAGCTGCTGTAGATCCAGAAGAGCAGAAGCAGGAGACAGTAGAGGGCCAAGAGGCCAGAGGCCCCAGCTACAAAGTAGCAGAGGGATGGTGCGGAGGGATGGGATAAGGCCAGGGAGGAGCCATTCAGGGTGGCGACACCATACAGGGGACATCTACCACTGAAGGAGCCCTGTGGAGAGAAGCTGCTGAGTCCTAGATTTCAGGTTAATGCCTCTGGATGCAGTGTCTTGGTAGGTGTTAGTGATAACCTAGGCCACGACCATTCCAGGAAGTTATTTGTGCACTGTCAGTTCCTATTTCTGGGACAGAGATATGGATGGAGAGGGCCTGTTGGGGAATCAAACAGTGGCCAGAAGGATCAGAAAATAGCCAATGACTATAGAATACAATGAGCTTCAGAGAAGCCTCATTAATTCTGGTCTTTGTGCAGAAACCTTAGAGTAAACCCAGGCCTTGTATATCCTTCAACAAATAACTACCTCTGAGGGTTTTTTTTGTTGTTTTGTTTTTTGAGATGGAGTTTCGCTCTTGTCACCCAGGCTGGAGTGCTATGGCACGATCTCGCTCACTGCAACCTCCGCCTCCCAGGTTCAAGCGATTCTCCTGCCTCAGCCTCCCAAGTAGCTGGGATTACAGGCATGAGCCATCACACCCGGCTAATTTTTGTATTTTTAGTAGAGGCGGAGTTTTGCCATGTTGGCCAGGCTGGTCTCTAACTCCTGACCTCAAGTCATCTGCCTGCCTCGGCCCCCCAAAGTGCTGGGATTACAGGCGTGAGTCACCGCGCCCTGCGGATCTCTGAGGTTTTCTCATGGTGTAAAATAGGCACACTAGTGCCTACTTTATAGGCATTAAATGAACCCATGTTTACTAACCAGATTACCTGGCTGGGGTAAACGATGTAAATTATTGGCTTCTACCTTTACGTCAGCGTTTTCTACATCTCTCATTTTGTCATTTAATACACTGTGCTGCAATCATGTGGCATCTTCATCATCTCCACTACACTATGCTTTATTTCTAGACAAAGCTCAGCACAAAAGGCTTCTGATTTAACGGATGGACGCAGGTTCCGCATCGACTTCTGTTTCAGAACCACAGTAAGGTCAGCAGGAGCCACGAAACCCGACTCCATCTAGTGCTTTAAGACGGTACTGACCAGTCCCTTTGGCGAGAGTACAACTTCGAAGTATGACCTGGCCCAGAGTAGCCACAAACCGCGATTAGCCTCGCTGCATTTCAGGTACAGGCCGGTGCCAGCCGTGCCTTACCAGGTCCACCGGCTCCGAGCAGCAGCGAGCTCGGTCGGAAAGCGACAGTGGCCTCGCCACGACAGGACCGGCCAGCTCCCCAGCCTACCTGACCCCGCCCTGCAGCCGCACCTGGGTCCGAGTCAGCGCCGCGGCCGCCACGGCCCCGCACAGGAAGGCGGCAGCAAACAGCGCAAGCTCGACGCGCTGCAGCCAGGGCAGCGCCATGGCGCCCTGACCACCAGGAAGCGCCGCCACAGCCTCAACCCGGCCAAACCCCACCTTATCCGGCGCGACCCACGAAAATGGAGACGTCACTTCCGGGGGCGGGATTTATTTACAAAGATGGAAGCGCTCACCTACTCAGAGCGGCAAGTACAGCGAGTAGTCCGAGAGCGCCCACCGGCGGGCGGGGCGGCTGGTGCGGCCGATCATGGGCAGCTTCTGCACGTAGCGGGAGGCCGGGCTAGGCCCGTACGGCGCGGGGAATGCAGTCTGGAAAAGGCGCCCGCGGCAGCGCCTCCCAGCCTGCCGCCCGGCGATGATGAAACGAAAGTGCGGGGCGCCGCGCGGGGCGAAACGGCTCTTCTGGAAGACGTCGCGGGTGCCGGTCCCGGGGCCCTGCTGCCGGGGTGCCCCGCGCGCCCGATGCACGCGCGGCAGGGGCCTGCTCTCAGAGGCCGCTGGCCCAGAGGCCGACGTGGGGCCGCCTCCGCCGCTGCCCCGGGGGCTCTCGTCGCCCTGCGGGCTGACCATGGCGCTTGCCGTCAGCTGCGGCATCTTCCGCACCGAGTCAGGGGCTGTCGCCGGCTCCTTCTTGTCCCCGGGCGGCCGCGGAGCGGTGGGTGCAGGTTGGCCGGTGCCGAAGCGTGTGGCCAAGCTGTCACCGAAGAAGGCGTAGAGCTCCCGGTAGATGTCCGCCAGGGTCACCGAAAGAGAAGGGTCCTCCTGCCCCGCTCCCCCTGGCGGCAGCGGGAGACCGGACCCAAAGCTGGGCTCTGCACCGCCCCCGGAGGACGACTCTTGCAAGAGAAGGCTATCCCATGGCAGGTCGTCCAGGCGCCGGCACCCCCTGCCACCTGGGCCACCCCTGTTGGGCTCTGCTGCCTGGGCCTTCATCTTCAGCAGTCGCTCTACGGCCACCTGTAAAAGCCAAGGACTAAGATAGGCAAAAAATTCGAGGAACCTGGGCCCATCAAATATTCCAAAGTAAGCCTGCTTGGCTGCTAAGCTCATGCAGGGGAGGGAGGCTGGAAGGGGATGGTACTCACCAGAATGGCTCCATAGACTTTGTGCCCATCTGCTTTGACCTGTGCATTAGATACTGAATAATCATCCAGCACAGCCTGCAAGTTTGTCCAGTACGTGGACAGGTGTGGGTACAGGACTCGTTCTACTGCCTGGAAGAGAAGGAATGCAGTTAGCGTCTCTTTGACACTTACTCCCTCTCTAGGACCCTTTCCCATGAAACACCTTTATTTCTGATCCTAGACAGAGCTCAATCCTCCTAAATTCCCTGACTGGCATATTCAGCCATACATTTATTTGGAACCTACTGTATACCTAAGCTAGGCATTGGGAATAAAGGTACAAAGATAGATAATAAAGTGTCACAAAAGAAGTAGACAATAAAAAGTGTACCCAGTATCACTACCCTGTGTGCCAAGGGCTAAAACAATGCTCATTGCTAACAACTCCAAAATTTAGTTTGCATACTGCTACCCGATACAATCAGGCAAGTACTGGCTTCACTGAGATGTAAACTGAGACTCAGTTCAAACAATCTGCGTAAAAACCACCAACCAGAGACTTGGACTCTGATTATACAATTTAAAATCCTGTGATTGGCCAGGCGCAGTGGCTCACGCCTGTAATCCCAGCACTTTGGGAGGCCGAGGCTGAGACCTCCTGAGGTCAGGAGTTCAAGACCAGCATGACCAACAAGGTGAAACCCCGTCTCTACCAAAAATGCAAAAATTAGCTGGGCGTGGTGGCAGGTGCCTGTAGTCCTATCTACTAGGAAGGCTGAGACAGGAAAATTGCTTGAACACAGGAGGTGGAAATTGCAGTGAGCCAAGACCGCGCCACTGCACTCCAGCCTGGACGATGGAGCAAGACTTCATCTCAAAAAAAAAATCCTGTGATTAATTTGGGGGAAAGCAAAACTTCAAATAAATGACGTTTGTGATGGGCTTTGATGGATGAGGCAGAGTTCTATGGTCATTCATCCACAGCACAAACATTTGAAAGTGTTGACAAAATTCTCAAATTCCTAAAAAATATAACTTACTGCTGACTTGAGAATATGAAAGCTTCAATAATTCTGTAACTATGGAAGACACTGAAACAGTAGTTAAGAATTAACTATAAAGAGGCTGGGCATGGTAGCTCACGCATATAATCCCAGCACTTCAGAAGGCGAGGCGGGTGGCTCACGAGGTCAGGAGTTCAAGACCAGCCTGGCCAAGATGATGAAACCCTCTCTACTAAAAATACAAAAATTAGATGGGTGCAGTGGCAGGTGCCTGTAATCCCAAAGATGTTCATCATCATGTGTATATAACATTAGTAATCCTAACAATAAGAAAAATAAAGGCATGCTGGGTACGGTGGCTTACACCTGTAATCCCAGCACTTTGGGAGGCCGAGGCAGGCGGATCGCCTGAGTTCAGGAGTTCAAGACCAGCCTGACCAACATGGAGAAACCCGTCTCTACTAAAAACACAAAATTAGCCGGGAGTGGTGGCACATGCCTGTAATCCCAGTTACTTGGGAGGCTAAGGCAGGAGAATCGCTTGAACCTGGGAAGCGGAGGTTGCAGTGAGCCGAGATCGTGTCACTGCACTCCAGCCAGGGCGACAGAGCAAGACTCCGTCTCAAAAAACAAAAAAAAAAGCCTGGCACGGTGGCTCATGCCTGTAATCGCAGCACTTTGGGAGGCCAAGGCTGGCGGATCACGAGGTCAGGAGATCGAGACCATCCTGGCTAACACGGTGAAACCCCATCTCTACTAAAAAATACAAAAAATTAGCCAAGCGTGGTAGCAGGCGCCTGTAGTCCCAGCTACTCGGGAGGCTGAGGGAGGAGAATGGCATGAACCCGGGAGGTGGAGCTTGCAGTGAGCCGAGATCGCACCACTGCACTCCAGCCTGGGCGACAGAGCAAGACTCCATCTCAAAAAAAAAAAAAAGGAAATAAAGCTGTCATTATTTATACATGATATGATATGATCATCTATATTAAAACCTCCAAAGAATCTATAATTAGCAATGATAGTTTAAGAAAGCAGCTGGACAGTACTTGCCTGCTGATTGTATAGGGTGGCAGTTTGCAAACTGTAAATTTATGTTGCTAACAATAAGCATTACATATGCCCTCTTGGCCCTTCACCCATATGACAGTGATAGCGGGGTCACTATTATCTGTCTTTATACCCTGTATGTATCCCCAGTGCTTAGCAAAGTAACTGGATAGTTTAGGAAGATAGGAGTGTAAAAGTGAATTACATTTCTATACACGAGCAAGAAACTAACACCATAAAGACCCCATTACAACAGCATCGAAGGACAGCAAGAATCTAGGAATAGTTTGTGGGGTTTTTTTGTTGCTTGTTTGGGTTTTTTTTGAGACAGTCTCACTCCGTCACCCAGGCTGGATGGAGAGCAGCAATCTGGCTCACTTTAGCCTTGACCTCCCAGGATCAAACAATCCTCCCACCACAGCCTCCCAAGTAGCTGGGACCAAAGGTGCATGCCAGTCACGCTAGGTTTTTTCTGTTTTTTGGGGTTTTTTTAAGATGCAGTTTCACTCTTGTTGCCCAGGCTGCAGTGCAATGGTGTGATCTCGGCTCACCGCAACTACCTCCCAGGTTCAAGCAATTCTCTTGCCTCAGCTTCCCAAGTAACTGGGATTACAGGCACGCGCCACCACCCCCGGTTAATTTTTGTGTTTTGTTTTTTTTTTTTCTTTTTTTGAGACGGAGTCTCGCTCTGCCGCCCAGGCTGAATTTTTGTGTTTTTAGTATAGACGGGGTTTCTCCATGTTGGTCAGGCTAGTCTCGAACTCCCGACCTCAGGTGATCTGCCCTCCTTGGCCTCCCAAAGTGCTGGGAATGCAGGTGCAAGACCATGCCCGGACACACTTGGCTTTTTTCTTTTTCTTTTTTTTTTTGAGACGGAGTCTGGCTCTGTTGCCCAGGCTGGAGTATAGTGGCACAATCTTGGCTCACAGCAACCTCCGCTTCCCGGGCTCAAGCCATTCTCCCTGCCTCAGCCTCCTGAGTAGCTGGGATTACAGGTGCCTGCCAACACGCCCAGCTAATTTTTTGTATTTTTGTAGAGATGGGATTACACCATGTAGGCCAGGCTGGTCTTGAACTCCTGACCTGAGGTGATCCCCCTGTCTCGGCCTCTCAAAGTGCTGGGATTACAGGCGTGAGCCACCACGCCCGGCTCACTTGGCTAATTTTTAAAATTTTTTGTAGAGATGGGATCTCACTATGTTGCCCAAGGTAGTCTTGAACACTTAGGCTCAAGTGATCCTCCCACCTCAGCCTCCCAAAGCACTACGATTACAGACATGAGCCACTGCACTAGGCAGAATTTTTTTTCCTCTTTATTTCTTTTTCTTTTTGAGATGGTATCTCACTCCGTTGCCCAGGGTTGAGTGCAATGGCACGATGTCGGTTCACTGAAACCTCCACCTCCTGGGTTCAAGCGATTCTCATGCCTCAGCCTCCAGAATAGCTGGGATTATAGGCATGTGCCATCATGCCCAGCTAATTTTTGTATTTTAGAAGAGACGGGTTTTTACCATGTTGGCCAGGCTGGTCTTGAACTCCTGACTTCAGATGATCCACCCACCTCAGTCTCCCAAAGTCCTGGGATTACAGGCATGAAACACCACACCCCCAGCCCTCCTCTTTCTTTCTTTCTTTTTCCTTTGTATCTTGTTTCTATTTTTTGTCTTTTTCTTACTCTTTGTTTTTCTATAGTTTAGTTGATCCATAAAGAAACAACGTTTTAAAGTATGTGTAGGTTCTACTCAGGGAAATGATGAAAGCATCCCCAACGCCTGTGAAGACCTAAACAAAAATGGAGATATAGGGGGAAGGGGCGGCAGGCGCCGTGTCCGGCCGGGAAGCTGGCAAGAAGCAGCCACTGAAACAGCCAAAGAAGCAGGCCAAGGAGATGGACGAGGAAGATAAGGCTTTCAAGCAGAAACAAAAAGAGGAGCAGAAGCTCGAGGAGCTAAAAGTGAAGGCCGCAGGGAAGGGGCCCTTGGCCACAGGTAGAATTAAGAAATCTGGCAAAAAGTAAGCTGTTCCTTGTGCCTGAGGAGATGGTGACCCTTTATTTCATCTATATTTAAACATCTGTATTCCCTGCCATAACATCCTTTGACACCTATAGCTGGAATTAAGGGTTGTCTTGGAGCTGTTATACATTTAAGAATAAACTTTTGTTTAAAAAAAAAAAAAAATGGAGATATAGGCCAGGCACGGTGGCTCATGCCTGTAATCTCAGCACTTTGGGAGGCTGAGATGGGTGGATTCCCTGAGGTTGGGAGTTCCAGACCAGCTTGATGGGAGAAACCCCGTCTCTACTAAAAATACAAAATTAGCCGGGCATGGTGACACATGCCTGTAATCCCAGCTACTTGGGAGGCTGAGGCAGGAGAATCGCTTGAACCTGGTCAGGGTGGAGGTTGTGGTGAGCCAAGATCACGCCATTGCACTCTAGTCTGAGCAACAAGAGTGAAACTCCATCTCAAAAAAAAAAAAAAAAAAAAAAAATGGAGATATGATACCTTCGTGGACAGGATGACTTACTATCATGATATCACTCCCCTTCAAAATTAATCTAATACATTTGATGTAATTCCAATAAAAATCTTAAAAGTGGCCGGACGTGGTGGCTCACGCCTGTAATTCCAGCACTTTGGGAGGCCAAGGCGGGTGGATCACGAGGTCAGGAGATCGAGACCATCCTGGCTAACACGGTGAAACCCCATCTCTACTAAAAAATACAAAAAACTAGCCGGGCGAGGTGGCAGGCGCCTGTAGTCCCAGCTACTCGGGAGGCTGAGGCAGGAGAATGGTGTGAACCCGGGAGGCAGAGCTTGCAGTGAGCTGAGATCCAGCCACTGCACTGTAGCCTGGGCGACAGAGCGAGACTCCATCTCAAAAAAAAAAATAAAAAAAAAAAAAACAAAAAATAAAAATATAAAAAATTAGCCAGGTGTGGTGGCGGTGCCTGTAGTCCCAGCTACTTGGGAGGCTGAGGCAGAAGAATTGAACCCAGGAAGCACAGCTTGCAGTGAGCCGAGATTGCGCCACTGCACTCTATTCTGGGTGACAGAGCAAGACTCTGTCTCAAAAAAAAAAAAAAAAAAAAAAAAAAACAGGTGTTGCCACTGTGATAGTATTAAAAGGTAGGATCTTTTATTTTTTTGAGATGGAGTTTCGCTCTTCTCGCCCAGGCTGGAGTGCAGAGGCACAACCTTGGCTCACTGCAGCCTCTGCCTCCTAGGTTCAAGCAATTCTCTCGCCTCAACCTTCCGAGTAGCTGGGATTACAGGCATGTACCACCATACCCACCTAACTTGTATTTTTTTTTTTTTTTTTGATACAGAGTCTCGCTCTGTTGCCCAGGCTGGAGTGCAGTGGTGCAATCTCAGCTCACTGCAAGCTCCACCTCCTGGGTTCACGCCATTCTCCTGCCTCAGCCTCCCGAGTAGCTGGGACTACAGGCGCCCACTACCACGCCCGGCTAATTTTTTTGTATTTTTAGTAGTGAGGGGGTTTCACCGTGTTAGCCAGCATGGTCTCGATCTCCTGACCTCGTGATGTGCCTGCCTCAGCCTCCCAAAGTGCTGGGATTACAGGTATGAGCCACTGTGCCCGGTGCCAACACCTAATTTTTTTTTTTTTTTTTTTTTTTTTTTTTGAGACGGAGTCTCACGCTGTTGCCCAGGCTGGAGTGCAGTGGCGCGATCTCGGCTCACTGCAAGCTCCGCCTCCCGGGTTCCCGCCATTCTCCTGCCTCAGCCTCCTGAGTAGCTGGGACTACAGGCGCCCGCCACCGCGCCCGGCTAATTTTTTGTATTTTTAGTAGAGACGGGGTTTCACTGTGGTCTCGATCTCCTGACCTTGTGATCCGCCCGCCTCGGCCTCCCAAAGTGCTGGGATTACAGGCTTGAGCCACCGCGCCCGGCCCCAACACCTAATTTTTAAAGCACATAATCATTTGATAATTTCTTTTTTTTTTTTTTTTTTTTTTTTTTTTGAGACAGAGTCTCGCTCTGTCGCCCAGGCTGGAGTGCTGTGGCCAGATCTCAGCTCACTGCAAGCTCCGCCTCCCGGGTTCCCGCCATTCTCCTGCCTCAGCCTCCCGAGTAGCTGGAACTACAGGCGCCCGCCACCTCGCCCGGCTAGTTTTTTGTATTTTTTAGTAGAGACAGGGTTTCACCGTGTTAGCCAGGATGGTCTCAATCTCCTGACCTCCTGATCCGCGCATCTCGGCCTCCCAAAGTGCTGGGATTACAGGCTTGAGCCACTGCGCCCGGCCTGATAATTTCTATAGATGCTAAAAAGTCATGACAAAATTCAGTATCTATTCATGTGTAAAATGCTCAGTACAACAGGAATTGAAGGTATTTCTTTGTTTTTTTGTTTTTTTGTTTTTTTTTTTTTTGAGACAGAGTCTCGCTCTGTCGCCGAGGCTGGAGTGCAGTGGCGCGATCTCAGCTCACTGCAAGCTCCGCCTCCCGGGTTTCCGCCATTCTCCTGCCTCAGCCTCCGGAGTAGCTGGGACTACAGGCGCCCGCCACGGCCCTCGGCTAATTTTTGTATTTTTTGTAGAGACGGGGTTTCTTCACCTTGTTAGTCAGGATGGTCTCGATCTCCTGACCTCGTGATCCGCCCATCTCGGCCTCCCAAAGTGCTGGGATTACAGGCGTGAGCCACCGCGCCCGGCCTTGAAGGTATTTTTTAATGTGGTAATATAGAATGGGCAGGAATTTATAAAATGGGGGGACATCAGTATCTGTCATACAGGACTTTCGAAAGGATAAGACATTTACATACAGAAAGTCAAGCTATCACTGAGGCTGGCCTAAGGCCAGAACTCAATACATGGCAGTGGCAGGCACACACCCTTTTGGAGATAAAGACACACAAGTACTATTTTTCTAACACAAATGGGAGTTCTTACGGCTCTGTCTGTGAGAAAGGCCAGGATGCTCACCTTCCAGCCAAGAGCATGCAGCCCCACCACGGCTCCATAGTGACAGCAGAGCGGCCGCACAGGATCTGCCAGGATCTTCTGCAGGGACAGCAGGATATGCTGATAGAGGCCACTTACAAGGTCCCCATGAGTCCTGTGGGAGCACCATTCAGTGAGTGAGGGGAATGAGGCACAGTGCCACCCAACAGGGCACAAGGCAACACCAAGAGAACAGCATCTGTACGGCACATTCGGGCGTGCTGGGGTTAAGTGAAGAAGGCTGCCAGGGGTGACTGGCCTAGAATCTGAGGGCTGAAGAACCAATACCTTGGCGTATTTGTAATCCATTTTCAGAATCCCAGTGTGTCACAGCACACCAGCTAGGATGCTCCGAGGGAAAAGGTTTCCCATCTTCTCATAGACCCTTAAAGCCAGAGACTTTGCCCCATTTCCTTACCCCAACCCACTTGGCTCTGCAGCAATCCCACCCTTTGCTCAGGTCTATGCCCAGTGGCTACCAAAAGATGTGGCTGAGCAGGAGGGCAGCGCCATCCCGCAGAGTCCAGTGGTCATTCAAGGGGTTGATGGAGGCAGCCAGTGGCTCCAGGACACAGTAGAGGACACTGCCCACCAGACAGCGGACATAGGGCCCCAAGCACAGGTGTGGATTCCGAAACAGGCTCCGTGCCACCTGCAGCAGCCGGTGCAGTTGCTCCAGGTCATGACTTACAGATTTCACCTGTTGGGAGAAGAGGGTAGCTTAGGGGAACATGAGGGGACAGGCAGGAGCCCACCATTCTGACAGCACTTGCCATGAGCCCTACACCTGCTGGGTCATCTCTTCCTTACAAAACACTCTCCCTGTCCCAGCCTGGTCACTTACCCCACTAACCACATAAACAAAGTAAGGCAGGAGCGCCCCGATCTTGGAGTTCGTCTGCAAGTCCTGGAGTGCAACCTAAAAGGAAGGGCCCAGACTGCATTGGATCCACCAGAAAACTGTAAAACATGAATATGGTATTCTTCTGGAAGGCAGTGTATCACCTTATTCATGTTTTACAATTTTAAATGTTCATATTGTTTGATTTAGCAATTCTATTTCTATAAATGTAACCTACAGAAACTCATTCACATATACCTACATATGGCACGGAATACAACCTGAATGTCCAACATATTTTTAACTGAGAAAGGCAATCTATAAAACCAGATGTTTAATATAATACCACTTAGGTTTTTATGAGAGTAATCATAGTTGATACAGAGGAAAAAAAGTAGGTGGAGGAACAGACATTTCAGTTTCTTTTTCTCTTTTCTTTTTTTTCTTTGAGACGGAGTCTCGCTCTGTCGCCCAGGATGGAGTGCAGTGACTCAATCTCGGCTCACTGCCACCTCTGCCTCCTGGGTTCAAGCGATTCTCCTGCCTCAGCCTCCCAAGTAGCTGGGATTACAGGCGCTTGCCACCACGCCCAGCTAACTTTTGTAATTTTTAGTACAGACAGGGTTTCGCCATGTTGACCAGGCTGGTCTCAAATTCCTGGCCTCAAGCAATCCACCCGCCTCAGCCTCCCAAAGTGCTGGGATTACAGGCGTTAGCCACTGTGCCTGGCACTCTCTTTTTTTTTTTTTTTTTGAGATGGAGTCTCACTCTATTGCCCAGGCTGGAGTGCAGTGGCACGATCTCGGCTCATTGCAACCTCCACCTCTTGGGTTCAAGCGATTCTCCTGCGTCAGCCTCGCAAGTAGCTGGGATTACAGATGCACGCCACCAAGCCTGGCTAATTTTATGGTATTTTTAGTAGAAACGGGGTATCACCTTGTTGGCCAGGCTGGTCTCGAACTCCTGGCCTCACATGATCGGCCCACCTCGACCTCCCAAAATGCTGGGATTACAGGCATGAGTCACCATACCTGGCCACTTTCTTTTTCTTTCTATGTTTTCATATCATATGTACATCTACAGTAAACATATACTAGTATTTTTTTTTTTTTCTTTGAGACAGAGTTTCATTCTACCAGCCAGGCTGGAGTGCAGCGGCGCGATCTTTCTTTTGAGACGAAGTTTTGCTCTTGTTGCCCAGGGTGGAGTGCAATGGCGTGATATCGGCTCACAGCAACCTCTGCCTCCGGGTTCAAGCAATTCTCCTGCGTCAGCCTCCTGACTAGCTGGGATTACAGGCGTCCACCACCACACCTGGCTAATATTTATATTTTTAGAATTTTCTTTTTTAAATTTTTGTAATTTTAGAACTCCAGACTTCAGGTGATCCACCCGAGTGGCGCGATCTTGACCCACTGCAACCTCTGCCTCCTGGGTTCCAGCAATTTTCCTGCCTCAGCCTCCCAAGTAGCTGGGATTACAGGCACCCACCACCATGCCTGGCTAATTTTGTATTATTAGTAAAGATGGGGTTTCACCACATTGGCCAGTCTGGTCTCGAACTCCTGACCTCAAGTGATCCACCCACCTCTGCCTCCCAAAGTGCTGGGAGCCCAAGGAAGGACTGCTTGAGGGCAGGAGTTTCATCAGCCTGGGCAACACAGTGAGACCCTGTCGCTAACAAAAAAAAAAAAAAAATAGGCTCATGCCTGTAATCCCAGCACTTTGGGAGGCGGAGGCAGGTGGATCACCTGAGGTCAGGAGTTTGAGACCAGCCTGGCCAACACAATGAAACCCTGTCTGTACTAAAAATGCAAAAATTAGCCGGGCATGGTAGGATGCCCCTGTCATCCCAGTCACTTGGGAGGCTGAGGTGGGAGAATTGCTTGAACCCAAGAGGCAGGGGCTGCAGTGAGCCAAGATCACACCACTGCACTCTAGCCTAGGTGACAGAGCAAGACCCCATCTCAAATTTAAAAAAAAATTTTTAATTAAAATAATAAATAAAAATTTAAATATTCATAGAATTAGGCCAGGCACAGTGGTTCACACCTGTCATCCCAGCACTTTGGGAGGCCAAGGTGGGCGGATCACCTGAGGTCTGGAGTTCGAGACCAGTCTGACCAACATGCTGAAATCCCGTCTCTATTAAAAATACAAGGCCGGGGCCGGGCGCGGTGGCTCAAGCCTGTAATCCCAGCACTTTGGGAGGCCGAGGTGGGTGGATCACAAGGTCAGGAGATCAAGATCATCCTGGCTAACACGGTGAAACCCCGTCTCTACTAAAAAATACAAAAAATTAGCCGGGAGTGGTGGCGGGCGCCTGTAGTCCCAGCTTCTCGGGAGGCTAAGGCAGGAGAATGATGTGAACCCGGTAGACGGAGCTTGCAGTGAGCCGAGATCGCGCCACTGTACTCCAGCCTGGGTGACAGAGCGAGACTCCATCTCAAAAAAAATAACAAAAAACAAAATTAGCCAGATGTGCTGGCACATGCCTGTAATCCCAGCTAGTTAGGAGGCTGAGACAGGAGAATCGCTTGAAGCCGGGAGATGGAGGGTGTGGTGAGCTGAGATCGTGCCATGGGACTCCAGCCGGGGCAACAAGAGCGAAACTCCATCTCAAAAAAAAAAAAAAAAAACAAGTTCATAGAATTTATAAGTTCAAATTTGCGCCCCAACTTGGACCCACTTGCTCACCTTCATCAGTTGCGGATCATCCCCTAGCACAGCACGAGTCACCTGGTGATAGTACTTGAGAAGGTCATCCGTCAGTGAAGACACAGCACTGGGCACTGCCAGAGGACAGGCAGGAAGCAGGCACAGATGGAGAGCTGGCCCTCTCCCGGCCTTTCCAGCCTCCTCCCGCTCAACCACCATCCCCACACACATCCACACGAAGACTTTCAGTCAGGACAACCAGGGCAAGAGACTCCCACTGCTCTTAGGGTCTGCTCAGCCCTGACCATCTAGGCTCCGCACACCTCTGTGCTCTGTCCTGTCTTCCACCCACCCTCTGCCGGACAGACTCCTGAGAGCTTCAGGCTCTGTGAAGCTCTGCTCAGCATACCCTGGGGGTGAAACACCGCCCCAGCATGCTGCCCAGACTTCCATCTTAGCATCCAACATGTTGCATCATGACTGGTTACAGGTCTGGGCTCCCATCTCCAACTCTGAGCCCTCTATGCAGAGCCCAGTGCCCACTTAGACCACGGCACAAGGCAGGCATGGGTAAACACGTTAGATGCGGACTCGGGGGCACACAGGCACCACCCTCACAACCTAAGGGAGAAAATTCATCCCAAGGGCCTGTTTCCTACATCACCCCTTACCCGATCCTTGAGGTGCCAGGTTCCCTTTGCCATCCAGGTAGGAGACGTGAACTAGAAGCAGTGTAGAGAGATGTGTCAGCCTGGCGTTCTGCCCCTAGGAGTACTGCCTACCCCTCCAAGTTCTGCCTCTTCCACCAGCCAGCCCATCACCACTTCTCTTCACGGCCCAACTCCCATCCCCAACTCAGCAGGACCCCGGCAGCCACCTCTGACAGCTGTCTCGGCACAGCCTTTGGGGATGTTGGTAGCCAGGGCCAGCTCCACCAGGTTCACCTCTCGATCCTCAGGAAAGTAGAGTTCACCCTCCCTGGCAGGGCGCATGGGCAGTGCCTCCTGGGATCCGTAACCACATACAGCCTGAGGAAAAAGGGAATTGGAGAGCAGCCTGAATCCAGGGACGGAGCAGGTGTCAGGATCCAGGATGAGGCTCCACTGACCAGGGCAGAGAGCGCATGTTTGAGGGAAGTCCAGACGTCCCAAGAAAAGTGGTGGAAGCCTGGGGCTCAGAGCCACCACTGGGGACTTGCCTGGAGCATCCTAGGCTCCTTGGGTCAAGGGAGAGAACATGGTTGCTCCTCCCATAACTGGAAGGGTCCTGAGCCCCACACCATGTACTGGTCCTCCTTATTCACACTCACTCACTTTGAAAACTCACTAATGTCTTCTAAACATGGCCTTCCTCTCTCATCTCACTGCTCCAGAAAAACCACACCATGGCCGGGCGCGGTGCTCATGCCTGTAATCCCAGCACTTTGGGAGGCTGAGGCGGGCAGATCACGAGGTCAGGAGATCGAGACCATCCTGGCTAACACGGTGAAATCCCGTCTCTACTAAAAATACAAAAAATTAGCCGGGCGTGGTGGCGGGCGCCTATAGTCCCAGCTACTCGGAGGCTGAGGCAGGAGAATGGCGTGAACCCGGGAGGTGGAGCTTGCAGAGAGCCAAGATCGCGCCACTGCACTCCAGCCTGGGCAACAAAGCGAGACTCTGTCTCAAAAAAAAAAAAAAACCCACACCATGAGGACCTAACACTTAGCCTGAATGCCTTCTTTTCCTCTTGGCCTAGTTTAAGCCAAGCTCAAGTTCTTCACCACCCTTTAAGGCCCAGCTCTAGTCCCACCTCCTCCAAAAAGCTTTCTCTAACCTCTGGGCCCCCAGTGGCCTCCTCTCCTTCTTTTCTGAACACGTAGCCCAGGTGGGCTGGGCCTAGCACCTGGTCTGCTGTTGCTATCAGTGTCTTGCTTCTCTTATATGCGCGTTTGGTCTTTTTTTCTTTTTTTGTTTTGAGACAGAGTTTTGCTCTTTCACCCAGGCTGGAATGCAGTGGCATGATCTCGGCTCACTGCAACCTCCGCCTTCCGGTTTTAAGCGATTCTCCTGCCTCAGCCTCCCAAGTAGTTGGGATTACAGGTGCCCGCAACCACACCCAGCTAATTTTTGTGTTTTTTTGTTTTTCTGACACGGAGTCCTGCTCTGTCGCCCAGGCTGGAGTGCAGTGGCACAATCTCAGATCACTGCAACCTCTGCCTCCCAGGTTCAAGCGATTCTCCTACCTCAGCATCCTGAGTAGCTGGGGTTGGTTACAGGCGCCCACTGCAACGGCCAGCTAATTTTTGTATTTTTAGTAGAAATGGGGTTTCACCATGTTGGTCAGGTTGGTCTCAAACTCCTGACCTCGTGATGTGCCCGCCTCGGCCTCCCAAAGTGCTGGGATTTTAGGTATGAGCCCCTGAGCCCAGCCTTTTTTTTTTTTTTCTTTTTTAGAGACAAGGTCTTGCTCTGTTGCCCAGGCTGGAGTGCAATCTCAGCTCACCGCAACCTCTGCCTCCTGGGTTCAAGCAATTCTCATGCCTCAGTTTCCTGACTAACTGGGACTGCAGACATGCACCACCAGGCCCAGCCAATTTTTGTATTTTTAGTAAAGAAGGGGTTTCGCCAAGTTGGCCAGGCTGGTCTTGAAGTCCTGGCCTCAAGTGATCTGCCCACCTCAGCTTCCCAAAGTGCTGGGATTACAGGCATGAGCCACCACGCCTGGCAGCGTTTGGCCTTAATGTCTCGCCACACTGCCAGCCCTGAACTGGACATGGAAGTGGCCTCATGCCACCTGAGCCCTCTGTGGCCTGCACCCCACTCACCTCCACGCTGCTCCATCTGAGGGCCCTGTTGAAGTCCTCAACCGTCAGCTTCCGGCGTTTGGTGTGCTTCATGAACTGAGAACTATTCTGGAAGGGAGGGAACAGAAGCCAGAGTCAAAGGATGTGGAGCAGGGAGCGTGGGAAACCCCAAATGAAGTGGGCCAGACTGGAGAGAAGGCAAACAGGAGACCACGCTTAGCGATCAGAAGCACAGATTCCGGCCGGGCGTAGTGGCTTACGCCTGTAATCTCAGCACTTTGGGAGGCCGAGGCGGGCAGATCACGTGAGGTCAGGAGTTCGAGACCAGCCTGACCAACATAGTGAAACCCCGTCTCTACTAAAAGTAAAAAAATTAGCCGGGTGGCCGGGCGCGGTGGCTCAAGCCTGTAATCCCAGCACTTTGGGAGGCCAAGACGGGCGGATCACAAGGTCAGGAGATCGAGACCATCCTGGCTAACACGGCGAAACCCCGTCTCTACTAAAAACACAAAAAATTAGCCGGGCGAGGTGGCGGCGCCTGTAAACTCCCAGCTACTCGGGAGGCTGAGGCAGGAGAATGGCGGGAACCCGGGAGGCGGAGCTTGCAGTGAGCTGAGATCCGGCCACTGCACTCCAGCCTGGGCGACAGAGCGAGACTCTGTCTCAAAAAAAAAAAAAAAAAAAAAAAATTAGCCGGGTGTGGTGGCGGGCGCCTGTAATCCCAGCTACTTGGGAGGCTGAGGCAGGAGAATCGCTTGAACTCGTGAGGCGGAGGTGCAGTGAGCCAAGATCGTGCCATTGCACTCCAGCCTGGGGCACAAGAGTGAGACTTTGTCTCAAAAAAAAAAAAAAAAAAGTGGCCGGGCGCAGTGGCTCAAGCCTGTAATCCCAGCACTTTGGGAGGCCGAGACGGGCGGATCACGAGGTCAGGAGATCGAGAGACCATCCCGGCTAACACGGTGAAACCCCGTCTCTACTAAAAAATACAAAAAAACTAGCCGGGCGAGGTGGCAGGCGCCTGTAGTCCCAGCTACTCGGGAGGCTGAGGCAGGAGAATGGCGTAAACCCGGGAGGCGGAGCTTGCAGTGAGCTGAGATCCGGCCACTGCACTCCAGCCTGGGTGACAGAGCAAGACTCCGTCTCAAAAAAAAAAAAAAAAAAAAAAAAAAAAAAAGCCTAGATTCCATCTCTGTTCTTGTACAAAAACACCCCCCAGGTGTCACATCTTCTGTCAACACCTCAGTTTCTCACATGTAGAATGTGAGTATGTACCCGCTCTGCCTGCCCAGCGGGGCTGTTGTGAGGAGCACATGGGAAGACGCCTGGCAAGCACTTTGTCTGCTGGAGGCCCAGACAGCTACAAGTAGAGCTCTGTAAAGGCATGGACCGTCTCTGTTGTATGGAGCAGGCACCCAGTGTACACTTGAGTAAATCAATGAGGGTAGAGGTTGGTAAAAAGGCAGGAACAAGGACAGTTGGAGGTATCAGGGGGTGAGGGGAGTGTACCTGCGTGGCCTCTCTCAGACGATAGCACACGTCCTCTGCGAGCAGTGCCGCCACCTCATCGCTCAGCTCCAGGCCCGTGCTCTCCGCCATAAGCCGGACAGACTCCCGAGGGATCTCCACAAACCGCCGCTCCTCTCGCTCCGACATGGCCCCAGTGGAGCTGGGAGTGGAGAAGGAAGATTGGAAAAGCTGTCCCAGTCTCCTGGAGAGCCCAGGAGTGTGACCCAAGACCCTCCACACCAGCCTTGCTGCTCGTGCTCTGGAGTTTCTGAACCAGGAGCTCTGAGTACCCAGACGAGGAAACTGAGGCTCAGAGAAGGAAACAGACTGGCCAGTGGGACAAGAACAGTGAAGCTAGAGAAAGTCCAGGCGTTGGGGTTCACAGAACTAGGTCCCATTCCTGCCCTGTCACTTTCTATGTGAATTTGGCCAAGGCCTTCATCAGTCTGAGCCCTTGTGTCCTGAATTGTAAAACAGGCACAATAATGCCTGCCCTCTCCAGCTCACAGGGTTGCTATGAAAATGAGACGATCGATATGGTTTGGCTGTATCTCCACACCAATCTCACCTTGAATTGTAATAATCCCCACGTGCCAAGGGCAGGACCAGGTGGAGATCACTGAATCAAGGGGCCAGTTTCCCCCATGCTGTTCTCCTGACAGTGAGTGAGTTCTCAAAAGATCTAATGGTTTCCCCCTTTTGCTCGATACTTCTCCTTGCCGCGGCCACGTGAAGAAAGCCATGTTTGCTTCCCCTTCCACCATGATTGTAAGTTTCCTGAGGCCTCCTAGCACTGAGTCAATTAAACCTCTTTCCTTTATACACTACCCAGTCTTTTTTTTTTTTTTTTTTTGAGTCTCGCTGTGTCGCCCAGGCTGGGGTGCAGTGGCACCATCTCGGCTCACTGCAACCTCTGCCTCAAAGGTTCAAGCAATTCTCTGCCTCAGCCTCCCGAGTAGCTGGGATTACAGGTGCCCGCCACCACACCCGGCCAGCTAATTTTTGTTATTTATTATTATTATTATTTTTTGAGTTTCGTTCTTGTTGCCCCCAACTCTCCTGCCTCAGCCTCCCACGTAGCTGGGATTATAGGCACGTGCTACCAGGCCCAGCTAATTTTTGTATTTTTAGTAGAGACAGGGTTTCGCCATGTTGGCCAGGCTGGATAGTAGCTGGGCTTTCTGCCTATGTGCTTGGTCTTCCCCAGTTTGGCTGCAAGGCCTAAATGCAGTAACCTGTATTTTCACAGGATACGGCACAATAAGAACCCGACAAAAACAGTAGCTGATGACTCACTCCAACAACGCACACCACAATGAGAAGGTAGACTCACATGCGCCAAAGTGAGGCATCAACACCTCAGACAGGAGGGCCCAGATCCACGATGACCCACCCAGGCACTGCCCCCACTACTCCTCTGGCAGGGATCAATGGGTCACCAGTGATGTCCAGGTCCCTACATCCAAGGGCAGCTATGTGGCTTCTGCGCAGCACTCTTCCCAATGGCTCCCCATTGTCTTTGAAATAAAGAACAAATTTGAACAACGGCTCTGGAAGCTCTGCATGTGCTGCCTACTTCTGCAACACCTCTTACCTCTTACCTCTTACTTTCTTGTGTTCTGCATTCCCACTGCGGCCTCCTTTCATTTCCTCAAATACACCTATTTTCGGACCTTTGAACGCTGTTTTCTCCACTTGAAACTCTCTCCTCCCTGTCCTCCACCCCTAATCCCTTTGTCTAGTGAACTGCTACTCACTCCTTCAGAGTTCAGTTCAAATGTCACTTGCTCAGGCATGTCTTCCTAGATCCCCCAATGTCCTTGCACTCTGCCTTCAAACCAGTTATAAGAATTTGTAGCCGGGCCCGGTGGCTCACGCCTCTAATCCCAGCACTTTCGGAGGCCAAGGTGGGCCTGCGACACCACGCCCGGCTAATTTTTGTATTTTTAGTAGAGACAGAGTTTCGTCATGGTAGCCAAGCTGGTCCGGAACTCCTGACTTCAGGTGATCCGCCCACCTCGGCCTCTAAAGTGCCGGGATTACAGGCGTGAGAAGACCGAGCCTGGCCCGACGAGCTTTTTTTTTTTTTTTTTGGAGACGGAGTCTCGCTCTGTCACCCAGGCTGGAGTACAGTGTGGCGTGATCTCGGCTCACTACAACCTCCACCTCCCTGGTTCAAGCAATTCTCCTGCCTCAGCCTTCCCAGTAACTGGGACTACAGGCGTACGCCGCCACCCCGGGCTAATTTTTTGTATTTTAGTAGAGACAGGGTTTCACCATGTTGCCCAGGCTGGCCTTGAATTCCTGAGCTCAGGCAATCCGCCGGCCTCGGCCTCCCAAAGTGCTAGGATTACAGGCGTGAGCCACCGCGCCGGGCCACGAATAGCACTGTACTATGCCTGAGACATAGCTAAGTGCTTTATATGACTACTTCACTATATCCTCAATAATAAGATATTATTATGTATTTCGTCTATTTCACAGGCAAGGAAATCAAAACTCAGAGGTTAAATGTTCCATTACTTCTCCAAGATCACGAAGTAAGCACTGAGTAAGCAGGGAGGGGGAGCAGGGACTCAACCCCTTGCTCCTAATCATTACTCTATGCCGCTTCAGGAGCCGCCAGCTGTGTGGGGAACAAGGCCTGAATCCCAGCCCAAAGACATGGGTTGGAGACCCACCCCTCGGTGACCCGAGACCCGCCAATAGATCACTGTGAAGCTGCAGTTTCCCTATCTGTAAAATGGGAGTATTTAGTCCACCCGCGCGAAAGGCGCGGAGGAAGTTTCCTATTATATGCCAGTACACGAAGTCTAGACTGTGACCGAAGTCTCCCGCTCTTCAGCCACCTCTCCTCCGCATCCTCAGCCACTAGTCAAGCTGGCGAAGAGGCGTGGGAACTGACCTGCGCGGGCCGGGCCTCGGCGACGCGCACCCTCCCACCCGGCCTCGCCCAACCCAGATCTGGAGTGGGGGATGCGGGGGGAGGAGGTCAGGGGTCACTGAACTTGGGTCACGTGGTAAGCCAAGGGGGCGGGCCCCCGCGGAGCGGGCTCCAAGGCCGGTGAGTAAGCGGTCGGCGGCGGGAATGGGGAGTCCTTGGACCAGAGCAGGGCCTGCTCACCTGAAGACCCCGGCGTGGCGAAGGCTGCTACGGAGACGACGGCGGCGGGGGCGGCGGCAGCGGCGCCCACTCACCAGCTCACTAATTCCCTCTCTGGGGGCCCCGGCCCCGCCCTCCACAAGTACAGCCAATCGGCGGGCGCCTTGGAAAGTTTCCGGCCCTCTAGGAGGTTTCCTGGCTCCTGATTGGCTAGTGTGAACAGCCTGTAGAGACCGGCGGTCACGAGACGCTGAAGAGTCGCGCTTCTTAAAGCAACCTCTCTTGCTACGTTTGCGAGTGTGTATTATGTTTTGACACACGTTTAATAAGCATATTTTATTTTTTTACTCCTCCCAGTAGTCACGAGGAAATAAACAATCTCAAGGACAGCGTCTTCATTTTCTTTGTCTTGTTTGCTCTCGAGTTTCTGAGCACCTGCATTTTCGCGGCTGAAGCAAAGCTTTAGATTTTGATGTCTGGCTTAGTTTTCCTGCCCAGCCTACCTCCCCAGCATCACATACCACTTCCCCTTCCTGAAGGGATAGATGGGGCTCTCGGTAGGTGCTCTCTGCAAGCAGAGGGGACTTCTGTTAAAGTTTTGTTTTTTTTTTTTTTAATCAGTGTTTACCAGGTTGGCCTCGAACGTGTAGCCTCGCCTCCCCGCGTGCCAGGGCAACCGGCCTGAGCCAGCGCGGCTCCCAGCAGAGGGGACTTGTGACCGAGCCGAACATCCCGTGCAAGCTCCGGACTCCAGGGTTCTGCTCTTTCTGCGCCTACTTCGCATTCTGCCCAAGCCTGTGAACCAAATACAAGCCCTGGCCTGCCTTGCCTTGCATGACCGTTGGACACGCACTCTGATAGCTCTTTCTCCAACTCTCACTGCGATAACAGCTACTTGGGCAGTTCTCAATAGATAAGCAGTGGGCTTAGTGAGTAAAGGATGGTATTTGGAGTCAGACTGAGCTGGGTTAAAATTCTGACACTGCCTTTGGGCAAATTACCTAATATGGGGTAATAATGCGCACTTCACACAGTTGTTGTAAATTAATGTCTGAGAGTCTCTGGCAGAGTTGGAGGTTAAACTTTCTTTCCTGGCCCGGCGCGGTGGCTCACGCCTGTAATCCCAACACTTTGAGAGTCCGAGGTGGGCGGATCACCTGAGGTCGGGAGATCGAGACCAGCCTGATCAACATGGAGAAAAACCATCTCTACTAAAAATACAAAATTAGCTGGATGTGGTGGCACACGCCTGTAATCCCAGCTACTCGGGAGGCTGAGGCAGGAGAATCGCTTGAACCCAAGAGGCGGAGGTTGTGGTGAGCCGAGATCGCACTACTGCACTCCAGCCTGGGCAACAAGAGTAAAACTCAGTCTCAAAAAAAAAAAAAGAAAAAGAGAAACTTTCCCTCATACGTCACAAGGCATACAGTAAATTCCTTTAGGTTCACCCAAGATGGGGTAGTTCGCACTGGGTGAACTATGGGAGCATAAGGGAACACGAATGTACACATTCTCTCTCTTCCCCTCTCTCAGGGCTAGATGGTGCTGCCGCTGGAAAAGAAAATCCTCTGGGAACAGAGCTGGCAAAGCCAGATGGATGCGACTGTGGTTGTCATGGCAACCCCACCAAAGGAGAATGTGACCCTGCTGAGTCTCTTACAGTTATATTCAGAAACAAATTAGAAGTGGTTTCAGGTGTCTGCCCACCTGTGCGTTAAGAGAAAGAGGGGCCTCTCCTCTAAGGTCTGACTGAGCCTGAAGTCAGCTTAGCCAGACCTGGACAGCTGGCAGAGCTCCTTGCTTAGGTTTACTGTTCTGGACAGCCATCAGCAACCTTGGAGACACTAAAAGATGGGAGGGAGGCCGGGACTGCCAGGGACCTGTTAGATGTAGTGAACCTGTATCCACCCTGTCTGGAGCTCATTTGCTCCCAATCCGAGTGGAGGCAGGGACCAGGGAAGGCAGTAGTGAGACCTCCATGACCACAGATGGGAGAAAGGTGGCTCGCTCTACACACCCAGCGCCTGGCAAGAACTATGATGGCTTTGTTGTGACACTTTTTTTTTTTTTCCTTTTTTTGAGACAGAGTAGCACCCTGTCGCCCAGGCTGGAGTGCAGTGGCACCATCTTGGCTCACTGCAACCTCCGCCTCCCAGGTTCAAATGATTCTCCGGCCTCAGCCTCCCAAGTAACTGGGATTACAGGCAGTCGCCACCACACCCAGCTAATTTTTTTTATTTTTAGTAGAGACGGGGTTTCACCATGTTGGCCAGGCTGGTCTTGAACTCCTGGCCTTGTGATCCACCCACCTCTGCCTCCCAAGTGCTGGGATTACAGGCGTGAGCCACCATACCTGGCCAGAGTCAGACTGTTTTTATTCATTTATTTTTATTTTTATTTATTTTTTGAAATTGAGTCTCACTCTGTCGCCCAGGTTGGAGTGCAGTGGCGTGATCTTGGCTCATTGCAAACCCTGCCCTCCAGTTTGAAGTGATTCTTTTGCCTCAGCCTCCGGAGTAGCTGGGATTACGGGTGTCCGACACCATGCCTGGCTAAGTGTTGTAACTTTTGTATTTTTAGTAGAGATGGGGTTTCGCCATGTTGGCCAGGCTGGTCTTGAACTCCTAACCTTGTGATCCGCCCGCCTCAGCCTCTCAAAGTGCTGGGATTACAGGCATGAGGCACCATGCTCAGCCTTTTTTTTTTTTTGAGACAGAGTCCTCGCTCTGTTGCCGCGGCTAGAATGCAGTGGAGGAATCTCAGCCTACTGCAACCTCCACCTCCATGGTTCAAGCGATTCTTGTGCCTCAGCCTCCTGAGTTGCTGGGATTACAGGCACGCACCACCACACCTGCTTAATTTTCGTATTTTTAGTAGAGATTGGGTTTTGCCGTGTTGGCTAGGCTGTTCTTAAACTCCTGACCTCAAGTGATCCACCCACCTCGGCCTCTCAAAGTGCTGGGATTACAGGCAAGAGCTACCACACCAGGCCCAGACTAGTCTTAAAAAATCACGGCTCACTAGCTGTGTGACCTTAGGCATATTAGTTCACCTGTCTGACCTGTCTCATCAACTATAAAGCGGGATAACGAAATCTAGTCCATGGAACTGTTGTGAAGATTCAGAAATGTGTGTAAAGGATTTAGCATGTTGCCAGGCACATGGTACCCTATTACCCTGTGACCTCTTTAGGAGGCTATAACTTTCAGACTCCCTTACTACCAACCTTCAAAGCTCAGAAGAGTTCTGGAAACCATCTCCAGGGCATCCCACTTGTTCCCTTCCTCCACAGGTGACAGCCTTTTTTTTTTTTTTCTTATTAGTGCCAGCCTTTTCGATGCCACACCCTACATCCTCACCGGCACCCACATGCTTAGGATCCATGAGCTGCTTCTTTGTCCATCAGTTTCTTCCTTTCAGGCTTGGTGTTATTCCCCTGTTTGAGAACTTGGGAAGAACTCCAGGACTCCAGTGATCCTCCCACCTCAGCCTCCTAAGTACCTGAGACTACAGATACACACCACTGCACTGGCTTTGGGATGCATTATATAATAATAATGATAATTAAAAGTTGAGGCCGGGCACGGTGGCTCATGCCTGTAATCCCAGCACTTTGGGAGGCCGAGGCGGGCGGATCACGAGGTCAGGATATCGAGACCATCCTGGCTAACACGGTGAAACCCCGTCTCTACTAAAAATACAAAAAATCAGCTGAGCGCGGTGGCGGGCGCCTGTAGTCCCAGCTACTCGGGAGGCTGAGGCAGGAGAATGGCGTGAAGCCAGGAGGTGGAGCTTGCAGTGAGCCGAGATCGCGCCACTGCGCTCCAGCCTGGGCTACAGAGCGAGACTCCGTCTCAAAAAAAAAAAAAAACAAAAAGAAAAAAAAAAAAGTTGAGTGCCCATCATGGACCAGGCTCTATGCCAGCCACTTTAACATATCATGTCTGATATAGCAGCCTCCAAAGAGGGTTTTCTACCCATTTTATAATGAGGAAACAGAAGGTCATCCATCTAAGACTTTTTTGTTTTTGGTTTTTTTTGAGATGGAGTCTCGCTGTCGCCCAGGCTGGAGTGGAGTGGAGGGATCTCAGCTCACTGCAACCTCCCCCTCCCGGATTCAAGCGATTTTCCTGTCTCATCCCTCATCCTCCCGAGTCCAGCTAAGACTTAAACCGGCTCTGTATCAATCCGAATACCATGCTTTCTTGTTTTCTGCTAGAGCTCTGCTTCCCAAGGTAGTCAAAGAAAGTTAAAGAAAAAAAAAAAAAAACATAACTGAAATGAAATTTCACAGATTACTAGATAGGAAATGGACAAGCTGGGAAAGGGCATTCCAAGGTAGACAAATAGTATTGCCGAGGTATAATGTCAGGGAAAATTGGCATGTTTGTTTAATCCTGTAGGTATTTCATACATTTTTGTACCCTAACTAGATTCTGAGCCCTTTTACATCTTCAGTTCAGTGTAGTATAGTGATACACTGTTGTTTATATACCCATCTTAGGAAGGGCTGTGTTGAGATCCTATAGCCTGTGTCATTACTAGCCTCTTGTTCATCTCTCCCTGTCTGCTGTCTCCTCTCCCTTCTTTCCCAGTTATGCTCTTGGTTACTTTTAAGGGCAGGAGAAGAGCAAACACTCTGGAACTATATCAGTACTCAGAATGCCGCTAATGATTGTATCATTTGCTGGAAGCCAAAGACCCAACATCAGAGCCTTGACTTCAATGAGGTCACCTTTAAACCTGGACAAATGGGTTAGTCAGCTCCCCTGGGTGGCTGAGGATAGCAGACGCATCAGTATAAGAAAGAGGGGCTAGTAAGCAGACAACTCCACAGCCTCCTTAAAGAGTTATTGTTACTGCTAAAAAAAAAAAAAAAAAAAAAAGAGGATAACACTTCCATGAGAACCAAGGACTTTTTATACTTAGAACACATACTGAAAAATCAGGAGGCAGTAGCTAAGCTAAAAGAAGCACCAGATGCCTTCTGGAATGAGTTGCCTTCCTTGCCTCCACAACAGCAGCCAGACTGGACCTCTGGACAACACGGTAAGTGTGACAATCACACTTCCTACATCAGGACCAAGGGTAGGAAGCCACTAGGCTCAGCTTACAAGCCCTGTGAAACCAGAAAAAGTGCATCAGTTAGACCCAGAATTTGGGGGCAGCCACAACCATGTACTTCTCATCCCGAGGAACGTGTCCTGGATCTTTCAACCAGACAGCGTGAAAGTTTCTTCTGTCTCTCTCTCATTTGGGCATTAAATCCTGTATTACTCCCCACCCCTATACACCCCTTCTCCAGGCAGTAACCCCAGCCCATATGATCAGGCACTCACCCAAGTAATCGTCCATCAGGGAGCCAATAGCAAACTGCAGGAAAGATGGTAAAAAGAAAGTGAAGGCCGGGCACGGTGGCTCAAGCCTGTAATCCCAGCACTTTGGGAGGCCGAGACGGGCGGATCACGAGGTCAGGAGATCGAGACCATCCTGGCTAATATGGTGAAACCCCGTCTCTACTAAAAATACAAAAAACTAGCCGGGCGAGGTGGTGGGCACCTGTAGTCCCAGCTACTCAGGAGGCTGAGGCAGGAGAATGGCGTAAACCCGGGAGGCGGAGCTTGCAGTGAGCTGAGATCCGGCCACTGCACTCCAGCCTGGGCGACAAAGCAAGACTCCGTCTCAAAAAAAAAAAAAAAAAAAAAAGAAAGTGAAGCCAAGATGAGCACAGAACCAACCTCTACCCCGCAGCCCCAGGCCTTCTGCCCATCCATCCCTTCTTCCTGACAGAAGAGCATAGAACCCCCTGAAACTAGGTGGCAAGAAATCCAACAGCTCTCCGCTCAGCCTGGTATAGGTAGAGGTGGGGAAAAGACTCACAATGTCATTCTTGTCCACACGGGTCCCCACAATCTTTAAGCGGATCTCATCGTCCTGCTGAATCACAATATCCTGGGGAGAGGAGGGAACAGTGTACAGATGCTCCTCAGTTTATGAGAGGTTACATCACAACTACTTCACTGTAAGCCCGGGGGCATATTGAATGCACATCACTTTCACATCATCGTAAAGTCATAAAATCATGAATCAAGCCATGGTAATTCAGGGACCATCTGTGCTCGGCCATCCTCAGGCCAATATTCTCCCTCAGGATGACTGATTCTCTCTTCCTCTTCCTGACTTCTTTCTGTCCACTTACCTCATCCATTGTCTTGTAACATGGTGGGTTGGAGTTAGGATCAAACTCCATCTCTGAAGGGATGGACTGAAAGGAAAGTGAGATTAGGGTAGCACTTTAAAAGGATGCTTCAGTAGATGGTAATGAATGGGTATCTCTTCCTCAGCCCCACCCAGTGTGCCTAGACTTACATGTCGAGAGATGAAGCAAGACATGGGTCCAATTTCTGTGAAGAGTCCAACCTAGAAAAAAATGAGTGATCTTATGGTCATGCACGGTGGCTTATGCCTATAATCCCAGCACTTTGGGGGGCCGAGGCGGGTGGATCATGAGGTCACAAGTTCAAGACCAGCCTGACCAACATGGTGAAACCTTGTCTCTGCTAAAAATACAAAAATTAGCTGGGTGTGGTAGCACACCTGTAATCCCAGCTACTCAAGAGACTGAGGGCCGGGCGAGGTGGCTCAAGCCTGTAATCCCAGCACTTTGGGAGGCCGAGACGGGCGGATCACGAGGTCAGGAGATCGAGACCATCCTGGCTAACACAGTGAAACCCCATCTCTACTAAAAATACAAAAACTTAGCCGGGCGAGGTGGCAGGCGCCTGTAGTCCCAGCTACTCGGGAGGCTGAGGCAGGAGAATGGCGTGAACCCGGGAGGCGGAGCTTGCAGTGAGCTGAGATCCGGCCACTGCACTCCAGCCTGGGTGACAGAGCGAGACTCCGTCTCAAAAAAAAAAAAAAAAAAAAAAAAGAGACTGAGGCAGGAGAATCGTTTGAACCCGGGAGGTGGAGGTTGCAGTGAGCCAGATCTCGCCATTGTACTCCAGCCTGGCAACAGAGCAAGACTCCGTCTCAAAAAAAAAAAAAAGAGTGATCTTGCTTTTCTTTGTCCCCTCAAGTGTTGTGTTTTTGTTTTTTGCTTTCTAAATTTTGAGACAGGTTCTCACTGTTGCCCAGGTTGGAAAGCAGTGGTGTAATCACAGCTCACTGTACCTTTGAATTCCTGGGCTCAAGCAATCCTCCCACCTCAGCCTTCCAAGTAGCTGAGACCACAGGTGCACACCACCATGCTAGGCTAATTTTTAAAACTTTTTGTAGAGACAGAGTCTTGCTATGTTGCCCAGGCTGGTCTCAAACTCCTAGGCTCAAGCAATCTTCCCACTTCTGCCTCCCAAAGCACTGGGATTATAGGTGTAAGCCAGCACACCCAGCCCTCTTCTCTTTTTTTTTAAGCTTTCATTTGTATTTATTTATGTATTTACTTTGAGACAGAATCTCGCTCTGTTGTTCACTCTGGAGTGCAGTGGTGCAATTTCAACTCACTGCAACCTCCACCTCCCACGTTCAAGTGATTCTCATGCCTCAGCCTCCCGAGTAGCTGGGACTACATGCACATGCCACGATGCCTGGCTAATTTTTGTATTTTTAGTAGAGATAGGGTTTCACCATATTGGCCAGGCTGGTCTTGAACTCCCAACCTCAGGTGATCTGCCCACCTCAGCCTCCCAAAGTGCTGGGATTACAGATGTGAGCCACCATGCCCAGCCTAACCTTTCATTTTAAAGTATTAAAGAGCTTAGGCCTGTTAGTCCAAGATTTGAACACCTGTTGGCCACATGATCTTGGCCAATACACTTAACTTCTTCTAAGCTTCAGCTTCTGTAAAAAGCACCCACTGGCCGGGGGCAGTGGCTCACGCCTACAATCCCAGCACTTTCGGTAGCTGAGGCAGGCAGATCACCTGAGGTCGGGAGTTTGAGACCAGCCTGACCAACATGGAGAAACCTCATCTCTACTAAAAATACAAAAATTAGCTGAGCGTGGTGGCACATGCCTATAGTCCCAGCTACCTGGGAGGCTGAGGCAGGAGAATCACTTGAACCCAGAGGCGGAGGTTGTAGTGAGCCAAGATTGTGCCACTGCACTCCAGTCTGGCGACAGAGCTAAACTCCATCTTAAAAAAAAAAAAAGGAAAGCACCCACCTTTTAGTCATTGTGAGTCTCTGCACTTCACCTGGCCCACAGTCACTACTCAATCAACACAGGCTTTTATTGTTATGACTATTAATGTTGACTCTTGCCCTCTGAGTTGGGCAGGGAAGATTACCATACAATTTGAAAGTGCAGCACAAGAAGTAAAGTGATGGCCAGGCGTGGTAGCTCACACCTGTAATCCTAGCGCTTTGGGAGGCCGAGGTAGGCAGATTGAGCTCAGGAGTTCGAGATCAGCCTGGGCAACATGGCAAAACCCTATCTCTACTAAAAAAATACAAAAACTTAGCCGGCCATGGTGGCACCTGCCTTTAGTCCCAACTACTTGGGAGGCCGAGGCAAGAGACTCACTGGAACCCAGAAGGCAGAGGTTTCAGTGAGCCAAGATGGCACCACTGCACTCCAGCCTGGGCGACAGAGCAACACTCCGTCTCAAAAAAAAAAAAAAAAAAGAAGTAAAGTGACTTAGCTGAAGGCACAGTTATGAAGTGGAGCCAGGACCCAACCCAGATCTACTGAGAGACTACCCCAATGCCTCCCCTACGTATGGTCTCACCTTGTTGACCTGAGTTACAACAGCATCCACGACCTCCCCTTTAAAGGGCCGGAAAACAATGGCCTTGTACTTAACTGGATAAAGGACAAAGCCTCGGCCTGGCTGGATCACACCAGCACCAATATTGTCAATGGTGGTGACAGCAATTACAAAGCCATACCTGCAAGGAGGATGAGAAACAGAAAGACATTGTGTGTCCAAGAGCCTCTAGAGACATCTGCAATAAAAGTCACTGAGCTCTTGGGAGTAGTGTCGGGGAGAGCAAAAGGACAAGTAGATAGCACCTCTGCTCCCAGAGAGCTTAATGACCAAGAGAAGACAGAACACAGATCAGTATGGGCTGGGTGCGGTGGCTCAAGCCTGTAATCCCAGCACTTTGGGAGGCCGAGACGGGCGGATCACGAGGTCAGGAGATCGAGACCATCCTG
Organism: Macaca nemestrina; assembly: GCF_043159975.1. Taxonomy (NCBI): domain Eukaryota; kingdom Metazoa; phylum Chordata; class Mammalia; order Primates; family Cercopithecidae; genus Macaca; species Macaca nemestrina. The sequence goes on from NC_092136.1 coordinate 11,308,517, forward strand.
GCTAACCCGGTGAAACCCCGTCTCTACTAAAAAATACAAAAAACTAGCCGGGCGAGGTGGCGGGCGCCTGTAGTCCCACCTACTCGGGAGGCTGAGGCAGGAGAATGGCCTGAACCCGGGAGGCGGAGCTTGCGGTGAGCTGAGATCAGGCCACTGCACTCCAGCCTGGGCGACAGAGCCAGACGCCGTCTCAAAAAAAAAAAAAAAAAAAAAAAAAAGAACACAGATCAGTATGTATAAGACCAAATGCTGTTCTGGTAATTTCTTTTTTTTTTTTTTTTTTTTTTTTTTTTTTTTTGAGACGGAGTCTCGCTCTGTCGCCCAGGCTGGAGTGCAGTGGCCGGATCTCAGCTCACTGCAAGCTCCGCCTCCCGGGTTTACGCCATTCTCCTGTCTCAGCCTCCTGAGTAGCTGGGACTACAGGCGCCCGCCACCTCGCCCGGCTAGTTTTTTTTTTTTGTATTTTTTAGTAGAGACGGGGTTTCACCGTGTTAGCCAGGATGGTCTCGATCTCCTGACCTTGTGATCCGCCCGTCTCGGCCTCCCAAAGTGCTGGGATTACAGGCTTGAGCCACCGCGCCCGGCCTGTTCTGGTAATTTCACAGTAAATGTACAAGAAGGCTGGAGTCCTTGAGGAAACAGATCTCAATCTTCGGGATGCCTGAGAATCATCTTCTTAAAATGCAGATTCTCAGGTCTGCCTCACAGAGTCTTGATTCTGTAGGGAATAAGGAGGCTCAGGAATCTGCATGTTCCTGCAGGTTTTTCTGATGCTGGAGGCCCAAGTACTCCACTGCCCTGGGCTGGGTCCCAGCTCATTAATATCACAGAAGGCCCTCAGTGCAAAGCCCAGAGATGGTCAAGTCCCAGTCTACTTCCTTCCTCCCCCAAACTTTCGATCCACTTTTTCTGGTCATCCATTCAGAAGATATATAGAGGCCCACGGTGTGTGGTCCCTGGACACAGGGGATAAGAGAAAACCAGCAGAATGACAGAGTGAGAGGAGACACAGGAACAATGACTACACTGTGAGCTCCACAAGAGCTGGCCTCATTCTATCTTGTTCCCATTCTACCTTGTTCTGAGCCCAACACGGGTCCTGGCACACACCAAGTGTTTTTAAAATGTCTGAGGAGTAAATGAATGAATGACCAATCTCAGCTGAGGGAAGGAAGTCTTATTGTCCAGCATTGCAGAGGGCGCCCTGGGAACCCAAAGCAGGAAGCAACTGGCTGCCTGAGAGGGTGAGCGGGGTCCCTAGAGTGGGTGGCAGGACTAATAGGAGTTGCGGAGGGTTTGCAGGTATAGCGACCCGTGTGCGCATCGAACGATCTGGCGGCGCGGTGAGCTCGGCACTCACTTCCCTGTGCAGGTCCCCTCCACTTCGGTGAAGAGCTTCTGCTTCACCGTGTTGAGCAAGTTGGGGCCGAAGTAGCGCGGGTGCAGCAGGATTTCGTGCTCTAGGGAGATCTGCGGAGAAAAGAGGGATGGCGACCAGGCCACGCGCTGGGAGCTTATCAGACGACAAGGGGAGCCTCGCGCCGGCGCCTGGCCTTGCTCCTCCTTTCCACCCAGCCCTTGCCGCCACCCTGGGCCCTGCTCACATGGTAGAACATCTTCCCAGAGCATGAAGGCAGGAACAGTCCACACCTCCGACCGCCCCTGGGAATCTACCGGAAACACACTTAGCCGCCGCAACCCCAGTTCCGCGCCTGCTGCGACGTTGAGAGCGGAACTCCACCTCCTCCGCGAGGGCGGAACTCCACCTGCTCCACGGGTCTGATTGGGCCTTGTAGCCGTGGGCGTGAACCACTAAGCCCCGCCCCTCACCACCGCACCGCCCCCCCACCGGCCATCAAACCACAACTCTCTTTTTTTTGTTTTGAGACGGATCTGGCTCCGTCTCCCAGGCTGGAGTGCAGTGGCGCGATCTCGGCTCACTGCAAGCTCCGCCTCCCGGGTTCGGGCCATTCTCCTGCCTCAGCCTCCCCAGTAGTTGGGACTACAGGCGCCCACCACCGCGCCCGGCTAATTTTTTGTATTTTTAGTAGTGACGGGGTTTCACCGGGTTAGCCAGGCTGGTCTTGATATCCTGACCTTGTGATCCGCCCTCCTCAGCCTCCCAAAGTGCTGGAATTACAGGCGTGAGTCACAGCGCCCGGCCAATTTTGTGTTTTTAGTAGAGATGGGGTTTCTCCATGTTGGTCAGGCTAGTCTCAAACTCCCAACCTTAGGTGATCCACCCACCTCGGCCTCCAAAAGTGCTGGAATTACAGGCGTGAGCCACTGTGCCCGGCCAGCAACTCTCTGAATTGCTTGAACCTGGGAGGCCACTGCACTCCAGCCTGGGAAACAAAAGCGAAACTCCATCACAAAAAATAATAATAAATAATAGCTACCACTTACTGCTTTCTTCCTAAATGCCAGACACTGTGTTAAGCCCTTTATATAATTATCTCCCTTAATTCTCATAATAATCTACAGAAATTGGTGTAGAAATAACAAAAAATTTACATGAGCCTTAGTCGAAAGGCCAGGAAGCTACAGAAAATAATGAAATTTAGGCTGGGCGCAGTGGTTTACGCCTGTAATCCCAGCACTTTGGAAGGCGGAGGCGGGCAGATCATGGGGTCAGGAGATTGAGACCATCCTTGCTAACACGGCGAAACCTCGACTCTACTAAAAATACAAAAAATTAGCCGGGCGTGGTGGCATGTGCCTGTAGTCCCAGCTACTCAGGAGGCTGAGGCAGGAAAATCGCTTGAACCCGGGGGGCGGAGGCTGCGGTGAGCTGAGATCGCGCCACTGCACTCCAGCCTGGCAACAGAGCAACACTAAGAAAGAACGAAAGAAAGAGAGAGAGAGAAAGAAAAAATTTAAAAGCTATTGCAATCCTAAAAAACATTTTAAGCCTCGAGAGAGATATGACTATGAGTCACATATAGTTTACAACTTCTGTTCTCAGATTATAGATTAATTCACTTTATTTTTTTTGAGAGGGAGTCTCGCTGTGTCACCCAGGCTGGAGTGCAGGAAATCCATGACTATTTCATCCTCTGTTAAAAAAATGTTACATACCCCCGGCACGATGGCTCACGACTGTAATCCCGGCTACTTGGGAGACTGGGGCAGGAGAATTGCTTGAACCCGGGAGGCAGAGGTTGCAGTGAGCCGAGATCGTGCCACTGCACTCCAGTCTGGTAGACAGAGCAAGATTCCCTCTCAAAAAAAAAAAAAGTTACATGTGAATCACAAGGTCAGAAGTTCAAGACCAGCCTGGCCAACATGGTGAAACCCCATCTCTACTAAAAATACAAAAAATTGGGGCCGGGCGCGGTGGCTCAAGCCTGTAATCCCAGCACTTTGGGAGGCCAAAACGGGTGGATCACAAGGTCAGGAGATCGAGACCATCCTGGCTAAGACGTTGAAACCCCGTCTCTACTAAAAAATACAAAAAAATAGCCAGGCGAGGTGGCGGGCGCCTGTAGTCCCAGCTACTCGGGAGGCTGAGGCAGGAGAACCGCGTGAACCCAGGAGGCGGAGCTTGCAGTGATCTGAGATCTGGCCACTGCACTCCAGCCTGGGCCACAGAGAGAGACTCCGTCTCAAAAAAAAAGAAAAAAAAAATACAAAAAATTAGCCGGGCGTGGTGGCAGGTGCCTGTAATCCCAGCTACTTGGGAGACTGAGGCAGAAGAATCCCTTGAACCTGGGAGGAGGAGGTTGCAGTGAGCCAAGATCGTGCCACTGCACTCCAGCTCAGGCAACAGTGCCAGACTCCAAATCAAAAAACATTGAAAAAAAAAAAAAGTTACATGTACTTTTCCCAAAAAGAAACATTGTCTATAGCCAACCAAATTACTATAACTATGTACCAATCTTCTATGAAAAATGTAATCCTGCTAAAAAGTCCTGTGTGCTTGCCTATATGTGGGGAAAGAGATCAGACTGTTACTGTGTCTATATAGAAAGAAGTAGACATAAGAGACTCTATTTTGTTCTGTACTAAGAGAAATTCTTCTGCCTCAACTTGCTGTTAATCTGCAACCCTAGCCCCAAGCATGTGTACAGCACATGTGCAGAGACAGGTGCTGGGTTGACTCAAGGTTTAAGGGATTTAGGGCTATGCAGGATGTGCTTTGTTAAAAAAGTGCTTCAAGGCAGTCTGCTTGTTCAAAGTCATCACCATTCTCTAATCTCAAGTACCCAGGGACACAATACACTGCGGAAGGCCACAGGGACCTCTGCCTAGGAAAGCCAGGTATTGTCCAAGTTTTCTCCCCATGTGATAGCCTGAGATATGGCCTCCTGGGAAGGGAAAGGCCTGATGGTCTCTCAGCCCGACACCTGGACAGGGTCCGTGCCGAGGAGGATTAGTGAAAGAGGGAGGCCTCTTTGTAGTTAAGAGGAAGGCATCTGTCTCCTGCATGTCCATGAGAATAGAATGTCTCCGTGTAAAACCCCATTGTATGTTCTATTTACTGAGATAGGAGAAAACAGCCTTAGGGCTGGAGGTGAGACATGCTGGCGGCAATACTGCTTTTTATTGCACCGAGATGTTTGTGTGTGTGCACATCACGGCACAGCACCTTTACTTAAACTTATTTATGACACAGAGACCTTTGTTCACATGTTTTCCTGCTGACCCTCTCCTGACTATTACCCTATTGTTCTGCCACATCCCCCTCTCCGAGATGGTAGAGATAATGATCCATAAATACTGAAGGGACTCAGAGACCAGTGCCAGTGCGGTTCCTCCGTATGCTGAGTGCCACTGGACCCACTTTTCTTTCTCTCTACTTTGTCTCTCTTATTTATTTTCTCAAGTCTCTGGTTCCACCTGACACCCACAGGTGTGGAGGGGCTGGCCACCCCTTCGCCTATATAAATGAAATATTAACTTTCTTACTTCACAACACTGACTCCATTCCTCTGGAGCTGGACCTTGTAAATGAGACCGAAAGAGATTAAGGGGAGGTATTTGGGTATGAATAGCAGACCTGCTCCAAAGCTTGTGTTCCTTTTTTTTTCTTTTTTCTTTCTTTCTTTCTTTTCTTTTTTTTTTTTTTTTTTTTTTTTTTTTGAGTCAGAGTCTCACTGTCGCCCAGGCTGGAGTGCAGTGGCGTGATCTCGGCTTGCTGCAACCTCTGCCTCCCAGGTTCAAGTGATTCTCCTGCCTCAGCCTCCCAAGTAGCTGGGATTACAGGTGCCCACCACCATGGCCAGCTAATTTTTTTTTTCTTTTTTTTTTTTTTTTTTAGTAGAGACGGGGTTTCACCATGTTGGCCAGGCTGGTCTCAAACTTCTGACCTTAGGTAATCCACCCACCTCAGCCTCCCAAAATGCTGGGATTACAGGCCTGAGCCACTGCGCCCAGCACCACCCCCTTTTTTTTCTTGAGAAAGGGTCTCATTCTGTCACCCAGGCTGCCAGGCTGGAGTGCTCATTGCATTCCCCAGCTACAAGTGTGGGTCACCATGTGCGGGTAATTTTTTTAGTTTTTGCAGAGATACGGGTCTTACTCTGTTGACCAGGCTGGTCTTGAACTTCTGGCCTCAAGTAATCCTCTTGCTTTGGTTTCCCAAAGTGTTGGGATTACAGGTGTGAGCCCTCGCACCTGGGAAAGTTGCATTCTTCACTACTGTACACTCTACTGCCTGAGACTGAAACTTTGGATAAAAAAGACACCAAAGCAATGAAAAGGACTGTTGTGTCTGCTCCTCAAAGTGGGTACATGTAGAGCCTGAAAGCTCAGAACAGCAATTCTGAAATTGTGGTCCTAGAAAGAACCTTTCAGGGACTGGTGAAGTACTCTTCTAGTTACGTGTCTGTGTGAGACCAAATTTTCTTCATGTGTTTCAATCAATACAATATATCCTAATAGCTAACAGAAGCAGATGTGAAAGTCGAGCTGTCTCCTACTGAAACAGTGTGATATTGTGAAATATACATTTCTTTGACCCCATTTTCTGGCATACAACTCCTAAATCTCTAAAGCGATTTTTTTGGTATGCTAATGATTAACTGATGGCTGCCAGGCCCTAGGTAGCTTCCGGGTGGGGGGTTGGTCACTAGAAACAGCTGGGCATGATTGGAAGGTTGGGGCTTTCAGCCCACCCCCAACTTCTGGGGAGTGGAGCGGGTGCTGAACTGTTTAGTTGATCACCAGTGGCTAATGGTTTCAGCAGTCATGCTTACATAATGAAGCATCCACAAAAATCCAAAAGGACTGGGTTCAGAGCTTCCACGTAGCTGAACACCTGGAGGTTCCTGGAAGGTGGCACACCGGAAGAGGGCTCGGAAGCTCCACATTCCTTCCCCCATACCTCACCCTAGCCACCTCTTCATCTGCATCCTTTGAAATAGCCTCTATAATAAGCCAGTAAACGTAAGTAAGTGTTTCCCTGATTTCTGTGAGCCACCCTAGTAAGTTAACCAAGCCCAAGTAGAGTTGTGGGGGCCTAGATTTACAGTTGGTCAATCAGAGGCACAGGTAAAACAGCCTGGGGCTTTTGACTGGCATCAGAAGTCAGGGGCCATGTCTGGTAAACAGTCATTTGATTTTAAAAAAACAGGAAGGGTGGGAGGGAGGCAGGGGGAAAGAGAGACAAGAGAGAGAAAGAAGAAAAAAAGGGGAAAAGAGAGAGAGAAAGAGACAAAGAAAGGAAAATAAAAGGAAAGGAAGGAAAAGAAAAGAAATAAAACAAAAGGAACGAAAAGAAACTAGTACTGGGGGGCGGGTGGGGAGGGCGGTCTTGGGAGCTGCGCCCTAAACCTTTGAGATCTGAGGTTATCTCCAGGTAGACAGTGTTGGCATTAAACAAGAGGGACACCCAACTGGAATTGCTTGCTTGCTTGTGGACGGGGGAAAAAAACCAACACATTTGGTCAAACAGAAGCCTTCTTTGTTGATTGTTGTGGTGGTGTGAGAGGAGAGAAAAACAGTGTCTCCCCCAACCCCCCTGTAAAACAATGCCATTATTCTTGCGTCATTTATTGATTTTGGTAAATAGTTATTTTCCATCTCTTATTTAAAATATATATGCTGGGCGTGGTGGCTGACGCCTGTAATCCCAACACTTTCGGAGGCCGAGATGGGCGGATCACCTGAGGTTGGGAGTTCCAGACCAGCCTGACCAACATGGAGAAACCTTGTCTCTACTAGAAATACAAAATTAGCCGGGTGCGGTGGCGCACGCCTGTAATCCCAGCACTTTGGGAGGCAGAGGTGGGCAGATCACGAGGTGAGGAGATCGAGACCATCCTGGCTAACACGGTGAAACCCCGTATCTACTAAAAATACAAAAGCCGGGCGCGGTGGCTCAAGCCTGTAATCCCAGCACTTTGGGAGGCCGAGGCGGGTGGATCACGAGGTCAGGAGATCGAGACTATCCTGGCTAACACGGTGAAACCCCGTCTCTACTAAAAATACAAAAAAATTAGCCGGGCGTGGTAGCGGGCGCCTGTAGTCCCAGCTACTTGGGAGGCTGAGTCGGGAGAATGGCGTGAACCCAGGGGGCGGAGCTTGCAGTGAGCCGAGATCGCGCCACTGCACTCCAGCCTGGGAGACACAGCGAGACTCCGTCTCAAAAAAAAAAAAAAAAAAAAAATAAAAATACAAAAAAAAATTAGCCAGGCGTGCTGTCCGGCGCCTGTAGTCCCAGCTACTCAGGAGGCTAACGCAGGAGAAGCGTGAACCCGGAAGGCGGAGCTTGCATTGAGCCAAGATCACCCACTGCCCTCCAGCCTAGGCAACCGAGCAGACACTGTCTCAAAACAAAACAAACAAAAAATATACATATATATGAGACCAGGCGACGTGGCTCATGCCTGTAATCACAACACTTTGAGAGGCTGAGGTGGGTGGATCACCTGAGGGATCAGAATTGCAGTGAGACAAGATCACTCCACTGCACTCCAGCCTGGGCGACAGAGCAAGACACAAAAGAAGAAAAATAAATGAAACTTCAATTAAAAATTAAAAAGGTTAGACTTGGTGGTTGACACCTGTAATCTCAGCATTTTGGGAGGCCAAGCTGGGGGGATCACTTGAGCCCAGGAGTTTGAGACCAGCCTGGGCAACATAGAGAGTCCCGCGTCTCTATTTACAACATATATATATATATATATATATGTATGTGTGTATATATATATGTGTGTATATGTGTGTGTATATATATATGTGTGTATATGCGTGTGTGTGTATATATATATATATATTTTTTTTTTGAGACGGATTCTCCTGCCTCAGCCTCCCAAGTAGCTGGGATTATAGGCGCCCACCGCCACACCCAGCTAATTTTTGTATTTTTATTATTATTATTTATTTATTCTTTTTGAGATGGAATTTCGCTCATTGCCCAGGCTGGAGTGCAACGGCGATCTTGGCTCACTACAACCTCCGCCCCCCAAGTTCAAGCGATTCTCCTGCCTCAGCCTCCCAAGTAGCTGAGATTACAGACATGCGCCACTACACCCTGCTAATTTTTGTACTTTTAATAGAGACGGGGTTTCTCCATGTTGGTCAGGCTGGTCTCGAACTCCCGACCTCAGGTGATCTTCCCGCCTTGCACTCCTAAAGTGCTGGGATTACCAGCGTAAGCCACTGTGCCCCGCCCATTTCTTAGTTTTAATTCCTATACAGCAAATATTGTATGGCTTGTAAGAATGAACACAGTGTCGGCCAGGCGCGGTGGCTCAAGCCTGTAATCCCAGCACTTTGGGAGGCCGAGACGGGCGGATCACGAGGTCAGGAGATCGAGACCATCCTGGCTAACACGGTGAAACCCCGTCTCTACTAAAAATACAAGAAAATTAGCCGGGCGAGGTGGCAGGCGCCTGTAGTCCCAGCTACTCGGGAGGCTGAGGCAGGAGAATGGCGTGAAACGGGGGGGGGGGGGGGGGGGCGGCGGAGCTTGCAGTGAGCCGAGATCGGGCCACTGCACTCCAGCCTGGGGCACAGAGCAAGACTCTGTCTCAAAAAAAAAAAAAAAAAAAAAAGAATGAACACAGTGTCTTGAAGAGGCATGATCTCAAGCTAAGGCCAACATACCCTGCATGTATCTAGCACAAGTTTGTTGCATAGAAACTCTCCCTAATTCTGGTTAGGTCTGATTGGAGGCCCTGACGGCAGAATAAGGTAGAGATGCTTAGAGTGGTGGGTGAAGAAGTGAGGATTAGGGCACCGACTTTACTCCTCTAGTAACACTGCCTGGGTCAGACAGGGCAGTTATCACTGACTCCCAACTTACAGCCTTTTCCTCTAGCTGTGTAGGGACTCTCAAATATTCCTTCAGAAGTAGACGCGGTTTTTGCTTCTTCTCTCCTGTCCTGGAACATTTTATGGCCCTGACCCCATTCTCACCCCTTCCTACCAGCACCTGCCCAGCACGCTCTGGAAACAAAGAACACTCTATCCTCTCAACTATAAATTGACCGTAAGATGAGCCGGGAGCCCCGGAACCTTAGCTTGGAGGAGTGGAGCAGTAGGTCATCTTGGATTTTTTTTTTTTTTTTTTTTTTTTTTTTTTTTTTTAGATGGAGTTTTGCTCTGTCTCCGAGGCTGGAGTGCAGTGGCGCTATCTTGGCTCACTGCAACCTCTGCCTCCTGGGTTCAAGAGATTCTCCTGCCTCAGCCTCCCAAGTAGCTGGGATTTCAGGTATGCGCCACCATGCCCAGCTGATTTTTGTATTTTTAGTAGAGATGGGGTTTCACTATGTTGGCCAGGCTGCTCTTGAACTCCTGACCTCAAGTGATCTGCCCGTCTCGGCCTCCCAGAGTCCTGGGATTACAGGCGTGAAGCACTGCGCCTGGCCTAGTTGGTTCTCTTATTCTCTGTCAGCCTGTAGCGGGAGTGGCATGCTGTCAGCTCAGGTCCGACACTGCAGGGTTCCCAAACTCTGGCCTTCCCAGGAGAGCGCCGCATTCAGCGACTCTGTGCCGGGCACCTCCTGCCTGCGGGATTAGGTAGAAGAAGCTCAGCCAATCCTGAGAGCTCGGAAGCAAGGAAGGCGGGACAAGGAGGAAAAGTTGAGGACAGAAGCGCCACCCAATCCAACGCCTGACTGTAAAAGCGATGGCGGCGAGCACCCAATTGCAGATGGCCGTTAGAGGGAGGCTGGTTAGTGGAAAGCGGACCAATCCGTGACAGGGGAGGGCAATTTTAAGCCAATTAAAACTGAGAAGGTGGGAAGGGGCGGAGCTCGCCCTGTGGCTGCTCGGTGGTGGGTGAGGGATCAGCTTTCTCTGCTAGTTCCCACCCTGGGAGTCCTTAGCCCCTGGAATGCGAGAGGGAGATGCTTAGGGAATTTCCGAAGTGGGGCGTCGAAGCATCGCCTGGCAAGGCCTGGGAGCGAAAAAGATCCCTACTTCGTGGAGCCGTTGGAAGCTACCGGGTGGGCATCAAGGAAGCGGAGGGTGGCTAAGGGGCGGGACTTCCGGGGGCAGGGCTTATTGGCGGGGGTGGGGCCTGTTCTAAGGTTGGGCCGAGGTGGGCGGAGCTTATGGGAGAGCTTTGGGTGTGACCTAGGAGAAAGGAGGGCAGTAACTTAAGCGATTGTTTTGGGGTGGGAAGTGATAGTTAAGGGCTGATAAGGTTGCTGGGGAGGTTACCTGTCTTAACCCACTGTCCTTTTTTCTCAGGGAGCCACTGGTGGGGACCTTTTTTGGGCCCCCTTTCCTTCGTGGGGTACTATGGAGTTCCCAGAACACAGTCAGCAGCTGCTGCAGAGCCTCCGGGAGCAGCGGTCCCAGGGTTTCCTTTGTGACTGCACCGTGATGGTGGGTAGTACCCAGTTCTTGGCCCATCGGGCTGTGCTGGCCTCCTGCAGCCCATTCTTCCAGCTTTTCTACAAGGAGCGGGAATTGGACAAGAGGGATCTGGTGTGTATTCACAATGAAATTGTCACGGCCCCAGCCTTTGGGCTTCTTCTGGACTTTATGTATGCTGGCCAGCTGGCCCTGAGAGGGGATACCCCTGTGGAGGATGTGCTGGCAGCTGCCAGCTACTTGCACATGAATGACATCGTCAAGGTGTGTAAGCGGCGGCTTCAAGCCCGGGCCCTGGCAGAGGCAGACAGTACCAAGAAGGAGGAAGAAACCAACTCACAGCCTCCTAGTTTGGAGTTTTTGTCCAGTACTGCCCGTGGCCCCCAGCCTTCGTTGTCATCTGCTGAGACATCAGGCCATTGGGGCAAAGGGGAATGGAAAGGCTCTGCTGCTCCCTCACCTACTGTCCGTCCCCCAGATGAGCCACCAATGTCCAATGGGGCTGACACTACACAGCCTGGCATGGAGGTTGACGCACCACATCTGCGGGCACCTCCTCCACCGGTGGCTGATGTCTCTCTTGCCAGCCCTAGTAGCTCCACTGAGACCATTCCTGCAAACTACTACTCTTCTGGCATCCCAGCAGTTTCATTGGAGCCACTGCCAACTCTTGATGTGGGTCCTGAGAGTCTGAGGGTGGTGGAACCAAGGGATCCTGGAGGACCACTGCAAGGCTTCTATACCCCAGCCTCAGCCCCCAGCTCAGCCCCAGCCCCTGTCTCAGCCCCAGTTCCATCCCAGGCTCCAGCCCCAGCTGAAGCTGAACTGGTCCAGGTGAAAGTTGAAGCTATTGTGATCTCTGATGAAGAGACCGATGTGTCAGATGAACAGCCTCAGGATCCTGAGAGAGTGTTCCCACCTGGAGGAGCAGTGTATGGGGGACAGCCCTCCCAGCCAGAGGCTTTTGAAGACTCAGGGGCAGCAGGACTGGAGGAGGTGGGGCCAAGTGACCACTTCCTGCCTTCAGACCCTCATCTACCCTACCATCTGCTGCCAGGTGCAGGGCAGTATCATCGAGGACTGGTGACCTCACCCCTGCCTGCGCCCGCATCCGTGCATGAGCCACTTTACCTGCCTTCTGAGTACGAAGCAGGTCCAGGAAGCTTTGGGGTTTTTACTGAGGATGTTCCCACCTGCAAGACATGTGGGAAGACCTTCTCATGCTCTTACACACTACGGCGACATGCCACGGTGCACACACGTGAGCGACCCTACGAGTGCCGCTACTGCCTGCGGAGCTACACACAGTCAGGGGACCTCTACCGCCACATCCGCAAGGCTCACAACGAGGACCTGGCCAAACGCAGCAAACCGGATCCAGAAGTGGGACCCCTTCTAGGGGTGCAACCTCTCCCTGGCTCTCCAACAGCAGACAGACAGAGCAGCAGTGGTGGAGGGCCACCCAAAGATTTTGTACTTGGCCCCAAAAACTAACATCTAAGGAGCATGAGCTGACGCTAGGCTGCTCTTACCATCCTTAGATGGCAGCTCAGAAGGTTGGTGGCATCTCATCACCCCTGCTCGGTGACAAGAATAAAGGTTCTGCCCAGGCTGAAAGTTCCTACCCTTTTCTGTTTTTTTTTTTTTTTTTTTTTTTTTTTAGTTTTTAGTTTTTTGAGACGGAGTCTCACTCTGTCACCCAGGTTGGAGTGCAGTGGCGTGATCTCGGCTCACTGCAAGTTCAGCCTTCTGGGTTCACGCTGTTCTCCTGCCTCAGCCTCCCAAGTAGCTGGGACTACAGGTGGCCATCACCATGCCCGGCTAATTTTTTTTATTTTTAGTAGAGACGGGGGTTTCACCGTGTTAGCCAGGATGGTCTCGATCTCCTGACCTCGTGATCCGCCCGTCTCGGCCTCCCAAAGTGCTGGGATTACAGGCATGAGCCACCGCACCCGGCTGCTTTTTTTTTTTGAGACAGTCTTGCTCTGTCGCTCAGGCTGGAGTGCAGTGGCAATTTCAGCTCACTGCAACCTCTGCCTCCTGGGTTCAAGCGATTCTCCTAACTCAGCCTCTTGAGTAGCTGGGATTACAGGAACGCACCACCATGCCCAGCTAATTCTTGCGTTTTTAGTAGAGACGGGGTTTCACCATGTTGGCCAGGCTGGTCTCGAACTCCTGACCCCAGGTGATCGCTCACCTCGACCTTCCAAAGTGCCGGGATTATAGGCATGAGCCACTGTGCCTGGCCTCCTACCCTTTTCTTTGCCCAGCCAGATAAGCAGGACTCTGTGGGGCAGAGATATGACAGCTCTCTCCAAGGGCACTGGGAATTTTCCTGAGGTATAATCGCTTCTCACTGTATGTTCTGGAACATAAAGCTAGGATTGAAAGTATTTCTTTGAACTGGTGTTGGCTGATTTCTTCTAAAAACCGGCATGCTTTCATACCTCTCCTTCAGTTCGTTTTGGAATGTCACATCTGTACTTGGGATAGGGGTAGAGGTCAGATTGCTCATGAGGAAAAAAAGTGGGACAAGCAGAGGGTGATATAGCCTTTACTTAAGAAAAGTATACAAATTAAGGAAGCTTATAAAATTATGATTTATTATTGCAGTTGAGCTCCTGTCTTCTGGGCTGTATCAGACATTTCGTATAAATACTCATTTAATCCTCAACGTCAGGACGTATAGGGTCCACCTCCTGTTTTGTTTGTTGTTGTTCATAAACAAACTTGAGACTTAGAAATCAAAGTTAACTTGTTCAGGGTCACAGAGGCTAATTAAGGGGAAGCCAGCATTTGAACCTGGCTTGCGACTGCAAACACCCTGCCTGCTATACTGGTTAAAAACATTGTTTCGTCCAGGTGCAGTGGCTCACGCCTGTAATACCAAGACTTGCGAGGTGACCAGCCTGCCCAACATGGTGAAACCCCATCTCTACTAAAAACACAAAAAAATTGTCTAGGTACGATGGCTCGCTCCTGTAATTACAGCACTTTGGGAGGCTGATGCGGGCGGATCACTTGAGATCAGGAGTTCAAGACCAGACTGGCCAACATGGTGAAACCCTGTCTCTACTAAAACTACAACTATTAGCCAGGAGTGGTGGTGGGCACCTGTAATCCCAGTTACCTGGGAGGCTGAGGCAGGAGAATCATTTGAACCCGGGAAGTGGAGGTTGCAGTGAGCCGAGATTGTGCCACTGCACTTCAGCCTGGGCGACAAGACCGAAACTCCGTCTCAAAAATAAAAGAAAAATTATCCAGGCTTGGTGGCAGGTGCCTGTAATCCCAGCTACTCAGGAGGCTGAGGTAGGAGAATTGCTTGAACCCAGGAGGCAGAGGTTGCAGTGAAAAAAAAAAAACATGTTTGAAGGGCTGTTGCGGTGGCTCATGCCTGTTCTCCCAGCACTTTGGGAGGCCGAAGTGAGGGATCCCTTGTGGCTAGGAGTTACAGATTAGCCTGGGCAACATAGTGAGGCCTCCCGTCACTATAAAATAATTAATAAATAGTTGAACATAGTTAACCAAGAATCATAAGTTGTTTTCTTTTTTTGTCCTTTTGCATATTTGGCTTTGTTCCCTTGTTACCTCTGCTTTCCCCACCGAAAGACCTTTTGTTGATACAATGGGTACTGTATTGATGATTTGAAACTTGTGCCTGCAAGTTGTAGATATGAATTGAATTCTCCGAAGATGAGACACTGAAAGGCAGGCAACACTAAGGCCCGTGGTGGCTGACTAGCGGCGGGAGGTTGAGGGTCTGAGGTGCTGTCGCAATGATGGGTGCTTGCAAAACCTAAAGTAAGAAACTCAGGATGAGAGGATCTTACAGTTCATGGAGTCCAACTCCCTCACTTGAAAAGTGTGACGACGGCCGGGCGCGGTGGCTCAAGCCTGTAATCCCAGCACTTTGGGAGGCCGAGACGGGCGGATCACGAGGCCAGGAGATGGAGAGACGATCCCGGCTAACACGGTGAAACCCCGTCTCTACTAAAAAATACAAAAAAACTAGCCGGGCGAGGTGGCGGGCGCCTGTAGTCCCAGCTACTCGGGAGGCTGAGGCAGGAGAACGGCGTAAACCCGGGAGGCAGAGCTTGCAGTGAGCTGAGATCCGGCTACTGCACTCCAGCCTGGGTGACAGAGCAAGACTCTGTCTCAAAAAAAAAAAAAAAAAAAAGAAAAGTGTGACGACAACAGTCTAGGGAGGTTTAGGTTACTCACCTAAGGTCACGCGGGTGGTTACTGACAGTGGAGATAGCAAAGAAATGGCAGTTTGGGGTGCCATCATTGGATGGGGGCAAAAAAGAGCTCTAGGAATATGTGAGGAGTCTGGCCCCACCTGTGCTGTATGAGGGTCTAGAGGTTTCCCTACAAGCCTTTCCTTGGTACATAAGGACGTGAGTGTAAATAAAGCAGGAAGGAAAACAGAAAGAGGCCGGGCGCGGTGGCTTACGCCTGTACTCCCAGCATTTTGGGAGCCTGAGGCAGGTGGATCAACGAGGTCAGGAGTTCGAGACCAACCTGGTCAACATAGTGAAACGCCATCTTTACAAAAAATTAGCTGGGCGTGGTGGTGGGCGCCTGTAATCTCAGCTACTCGGGAGGCTGAGGCAGGAGAATTGCTTGAACCCGGGAGGCAGAGGTTGCAGTGAGCCGAGATCGCACCATTGCACTCTAACCCCAGGCGACATTGCGAGACTCCATCTCAAAAAAAAAGGAAAAGGGGGAAAATAACAAGTAAATATTCTGAATTTTCTTTGTCTTTTTGAGTCGGTGTCATATTCAGCACTGTGAACCCTTACCAGCAAGTGACTATTTTTGAGTTACAGGAAGGAGAGAAAGGTGAGCAGTGATGTGGCTAAAGAAAGCTCCTTTTTTTTTTTTTTTTTTGAGACGGAGTCTTGCTCTGTCACCCAGGCTGGAGTGCAGTGGCCGGATCTCAGCTCACTGCAAGCTCCGCCTCCCGGGTTTACGCCATTCTCCTGCCTCAGCCTCCCGAGTAGCTAGGACTACAGGCGCCCGCCACCGCGCCCGGCTAGTTTTTTGTATTTTTAGTAGAGACGGGGTTTCACCGTGTTAGCCAGGATGGTCTCGATCTCCTGACCTCGTGATCCACCCGCCTCGGCCTCCCAAAGTGCTGGGATTACAGGCTTGAGCCACCGCGCCCGGCCAAGAAATCTCCTTAACTAGGACATATGGGAAGCAAAAGATGGTTAACATTTTTCTGCTCAGTGAATTCTACGTTCTTTCACATTCTTTGTGTTGAAATAACCTTCTAGCTTATCTTTCAAATGGCTTCTAATTTTATTTATGCAAGTACCTTACTGCTTTTTTTTTTTTTTTTTTTTTTTTTTTTTTTTTTTTTTGAGATGGAGTCTCGCTCTGTCACCCAGGCTGGAGTGCAGTGGCCGGATTTCAGCTCACTGCAAGCTCCGCCTCCCGGATTCACGCCATTCTCCTGCCTCAGCCTCCGGAGTAGCTGGGACTACAGGCGCCCGCCACCTCGCCCGGCTAGTTTTTTGTATTTTTTAGTAGAGACGGGGTTTCACCATGTTAGCCAGGATGGTCTCGATCTCCTGACCTTGTGATCCGCCCGTCTCGGCCTCCCAAAGTGCTGGGATTACAGGCTTGAGCTACCGCGCCCGGCCACCTTACTGCTTTAATTCCTTGATGAAACAAGGCAAGATATAAATAAATACAATAAAAGCTATTCTAGCTGGGTGGAACACCTTTTCAAGTCTTCCCTAGAGTAAATATCAAATCAAAATGCCTTTATGAATCAGTTACCCTTAAAAGGGTGGATTTTACAGTCTGTATATCTCGATTTCAACAGAAACACAAAGCAGGAAAAAAAAAAAACTGGTTGTCTCAGAACATCATTTCTTAAAATCAAGGCATAATAAAGGGTCTATATGTGTAGACAGTTGTGATCACATGCACTACTTAGCTAAAGAGGCTCTGTTCCTGGTGAGATTCTCCTGAGGTGCAAGCATTTGCTTTCAATACCCAGCATAAAGTGCATGCTTTCTTGCAGGTGGCAGTCAGGTATTTGCAATATTTTTATTTATTTATTTATTTTTGAGATAAGGTCTCCCTGTTGCTGAGGCTGGAGTGCAGTGGTACTATCACGACTTCTTTGGCCTCCCAAAGTGCTGGGATTCAGGCATGAGCCATCATGCCCAGCCTGCAAGATTTGTAAAGCAGCAGCTATCACAGTTACAGCCACTGTGGTCTCATTATTGTTATTATTTTTTGACGGAGTTTCAGTCTTGTTGCCCAGGCTGGAGTACAATGGCACGATCTTGGCTCAGCGCAATCTCAGCTCACTGCAACCTCCACCTCTTGGGTTCAAGCGATTCTCCTACCTCAGCCTCCCTAATAGCTGGAATTACAGGCTGTGCCACCACGCCCCGCTAATTTTTTTTGTATTTTTAGTAGAGACAGGCTTTCTCCATGTTGGTCAGGCTGGTCTCGAACTCCCGACCTCAGGTGATCAGCCCCGCCTCGGCCTCCCAAAGTGCTGGGATTACAAGGGTGAGCCACCAGGCCCGGCCTCATTTATTATTATTATTATTATTTTTTTTTATTTGAGACAGTCTCGCTCTGTCGCCCAGACTGGAGTGCAGTGGCCGGATCTCAACTCACTGCAAGCTCCGCCTCCCGGGTTCACGCCATTCTCCTGCCTCAGCTTCCCAAGTAGCTGGGACTACAGGCGCCCTCCACCACGCCCAGCTAGTTTTTTCTATTTTTTTAGTAGAGACGGGGTTTCACCGTGTTAGCCAGGATGGTCTCGATCTCCTGACCTCGTGATCCGCCCGTCTCGGCCTTCCAAAGTGCTGGGATTACAGGCTTGAGCCACTGCACCCGGCCTGTTATTATTTTTTTTAGTTGAAGTTTTTTTTTAGACAGAGTCTCCCTCTGTCATCCAAGCTGGATTGCAGTGGGGGCTGGGATTACAGGCATAAGCCACCGTGCCCAGCCTGTGGCCTTAGTTTATCTGCTGAATGCTAGGAACAGTTTATGCCAATTTGTAGAGATGTGATCAATGAATTCTTTCTCATTTCCACCGGTCTTAATGCTCCCATTCATGGATTTAAGGAACCATAGGCTCCTGGGGATCAGCTCATCTAATTTCTAGTCTAACACTGAATCCTCCTTTTGGCAGTTGTTTATCAAACCTCCGCTTGAGGCCAGGAATGGTACCTCACACCTGTAATTCCAGCACTCTGGGAGGCCAAGGCCGGCAGATTACTGGGAGGTCAGGAATTCAAGACTAGCCTGGCGAAGATGGTGAAACCCTGTCTCTACTAAAAATACAAAAATTAGCCAGGCGTGGTGGCGTACACACACCTGCGGTCCCATCTAGTTGCTTGGGGGCTGAGGCAGGAGAATTGCTTGAACCCGGGAGGCAGAGGTTGTAGCGAGCCAAGATTGCGCCACTGCATTCCAGCCTGGGGAACATAGCGAGACTCCATCTCAAAAAAAACAAAAAAATACACAAACACAAAAAAACAGGCCAGGCACGGTGGCTCTCACCTGTAATCCCAGCACTTTGAGAGGCCAAGGCAGGTGGATCACAAGGTCAGGAGTTCAAGACTAGCCTGGCCAAGATGGTGAAACCTCATCTCTACTAAAAATAAAAAAATTAGACGGACATGGTGGTGGGTACCTGTAGTCCCAGCTACTTGGGAGGCTGACACAGGAGAATCTCTTTAATCCAGGAGGCAGAGGTTGCAGTGAGCTGAGATTGCACCACTGCACTCTAGCCTGGCAACAGAACGAGACTCCGTCTCAAAAAAAAAAAAAAAAAAAAAAAACAGCCTGGGCTTCGTGGCTCACGCCTATAATCCCAGCACTTTGGGAGACCGAGGTGGGTAGATCACCTGAGGTCAGGAGTTTGAAACCAGCCTGACCAACATGGTGAAACCCCGTATCTACTAAAAATACAAAAAAATGTAGCCAGGCATGGTGGTGTATGCCTGTAATCCCACTACTTGGAAGGCTGAGGCAGGAGAATTTCTTGAACCTGGGATGTGGAGGTTGCAGTGAGCCGAGATCATGCTATTGCACTCCAGCCTGGGCGACAGAGCCAGATTGTGTTAAAAATTAAAAAAAAAAAAAATATATATATATATATATATATGCACACACACACATATATATGTAAATACATACATATATATATGTATTTCCACACATATCCATATATATTAGTACAGGCAGTGGTTCTGGCAACAT
Organism: Macaca nemestrina; assembly: GCF_043159975.1. Classification (NCBI taxonomy): domain Eukaryota; kingdom Metazoa; phylum Chordata; class Mammalia; order Primates; family Cercopithecidae; genus Macaca; species Macaca nemestrina. The sequence continues at coordinate 11,327,522 of NC_092136.1, forward strand.
TGTGAAGGTGGTGGGTATGAGTTTGGGAAACACCGTCCCTCATGTACCAAGGTGTATAATCCTTCACATTCACCATGAATGTTTTTTCTTCATTCAAAATCTTCAACTCCTGTGTGGAAACAAGGATTGATAAAGTGAGCAGCCTCTCCTTCCACAAACTTCTGAATACAGAGATTGAGGCACTCTCTGGCTGGTTCCCTTGGGACCTTGAGGTTGTCCTCAAGACCTGCATCAGACTGCCTTTGTCATTCCCTGTTCATGAAGATTTTCATTAGGAGCTGGGCTTCTCAATAAAAACACAAATGTAAGCCTGACCCTGTGCTATCTCTTAGCAGCGCTAATAAAAGGATTAGTGCAACAAGTTTCTGAAATGCATTTTAAATATCAGTTTTATTTTTCCTCATTGATGCAGAAGATAGCTTACTATAACATTAAGTCTTTGAAATAAAAAGGAAACGAGAACACAAAACCATTGTAAAGCAAATAAAACATGCAATCCTGACGATGTTTTGTCAATAAACCCAGGCCTAGCAATTTAAGCAGCTGGGAAGAGGGATAAGATATTTTACTTGTTTGTTCTGTCCTTGGGCTTTACTGATTGATTGACTGAGACAGAGTTTCGCTCTGGTTGACCAGGCTGGAGTGTAATGGCATGACCTCGGCTCATTGCAACCTCCACCTCCTGGGCTCAAATGATTCTCCTGCCTCAGCCTCCTGAGTAGCTGGGGTTACAGGCATGTGCCACTACACCTGGCTAATACTGTATTTTTCTTTAGTAGAGATGGGGGTTTCATCATGTCAGTCAGGCCAGTCTCAAACTCCTGACCTCAGGTGATCCACCCACCTCGGCCTCCCAAATTGCTGGGATTACAAGGGTGAACCACCATTCCTCTCCTGTCGTTGAACTTTAGTAAGTTTTTCTTGTAAGCTGATGGTTGTATTATTTAAAGGTATAGGGAAGAACAAACAGAAGTCTAGCCCATTGAGAAAGGGGGTGTTACTGATAAAGGACTAAAGTGAATTTTTTTTCCCTGAAATCTGTTTGCTCTGTGGTTATATGATGGTTAATCACATGCTTATTGCCACCACTTATAAAGGTAGAGGCCGTGCTATATAGTCTCATCTATGTGGTGCCCACATCATAGACATTATCCACCATGAAAAAACAGAAACAAAATCACAAAGGGGCTCCTGGTTGATGGAACCTCCTACTGAGCCAGGACTGCACCATACTGCAACCTGCCTCCAAGTCCAACACAGTTTCCAGAGAGTTCTATCAGGTGCTTAAAAGGCACTAAGCAAGAAAAGCCCTTACTCACTGTTTCTCTTTTTTTATTTTTTGTTTGAGATGGAGTTTTGCTCTTGTTGCCCAGACTAGAGTACAGTGGAATGTGATCTCTGCTTACTGGAACTTAACATTAAAAGAAAAAGAAAAGCCGGGCGCGCTGGCTCACGCCTATAATCCCAGCACTTTGGGAGGCCGAGGCGGGTGGATCACCTGAGGTCAGGAGTTCGCGACAAACCTGGCCAACATGGCGAAACCCCATCTCTACTAAAAATACAAAAATTTAGCTGAGCGTGGTGGCGGCCGCTTGTCATCCATCCCAGCTACTTGGGCAGCTGAGGCAGGAGAATCGCTTGAACCCGGGAGGCAAGGGTTGCAGTGAGCCGATATCGCGCCACTGCACTCCAGTCTGGGCAACGAGTGCGAAACTCCATCTCAAAAAAAAAAACAATGAAAAGAAAAAAAAATTAGTTTAAACAAAATGGTTACTTTTGGCCGGGTATAGTGGCTCACACCTGTAATCCCAGCATTTTGGGAGCCCGAGGTGGGCGGATCACTTGAGGCCAGGAGTTCAAGACCAGCCTGGCCAACACGGCAAAACTATGTCTCTACTAAAAAGGAAATACAAAAAAATTAGCCAGGCATGGAGGCACATGCCTGTAATCCCAGCTGCTTGGGTGGCTCAGACACGAGAATCACTTGAACCTGGGAACAGGCAGAGGCTGCAGTGAGCCAAGATGGCACTGTACTCCAGCCTGGGCGACAGACTGAGACTGCCTCAAACAACAAAAAGTTACTTTAATACATTTGGGCTATTTATTGAGACATGTCACTCTGTCGCCCAGGCTGGAGTGCTGTCAGAATCTTGGCTCACTGCAACCTTTGTCCCCCAGACTCAAGCAATCCTCCCACCTCAGCCTCCAGAATAGCTGGGACTACAGGTGACCACCACCAGGTCCAGCTAATCTTTGCATCATTTTTTTTTTTTTTTTTTGAGACGGAGTCTTGCTCTGTCACTCAGGCTGGAGTGCAATGGTGCGATCTCGGCTCACTGCAAGCTCCGCCTCCTGGGTTCATGCCATTCTCCTGCCTCAGCCTCCTGAGTAGCTGGGACTACAGGCGCCCGCCACCATGCCCGGCTAATTTTTTGTATTTTTAGTAGAGATGGGGTTTCACCGTGTTAGCTAGGATGTTCTCCATCTCCTGACCTCGTGATTTGCCTGCCTCGGCCTCCCAATGTGCTGGGATTACAGGCATGAGCCACAGTGCCCGGCCATATTTCCCATTTTGCTTTGGGCTTCTGAAAAAATAAAGGAAGACACTTCTTTCTGCCTATCCTTACTATGTCATCCTCTGCAAGCCATCGCCTCTGTATATAAGTACATTTAACAACACTGTCATGAAAAATCTATGCCAGAGATACGATTAATTCCACCCACAGCTGATGAATATTTTCTGATTATATTTCTCAAGGCAAATATCCCCAACAATAACATGTATTGAACGCTATAGAAATAAACAGCATAGACAGAAAAAGACTCAGACTGTCTAAGTAGTAAAGTTTGTGCAGAACTGGAAACAAAAATCCACCTGGGTCAGAGGTATAGGGTTAATTTATCTTGCTGAGGGTCAGGTTTCTCCTTCATGCATGTTTAATGGTCCACCTAAGTTCAACTGGAGAAGCATCTTTCTTCTTTGTTAACCAAACATGCCCAGGTAGAGCTGCTTCTCTTTTCTATGGTAGCTGCTGAGTTCTGACTGTGTCAGCTGGAGGTACCGCCGGACGTTGGCATCTTGGAAGATGATGGAGAAGCAATTAGAAACAGAGTCAGTTAAGACCATAATCATACCTGTGGCAAGAAACAATGTTAACATGCTCCCATTTTTAAATCTCTCCAAGATCTGAATATATCGCAACCATTCTATGCAACAGTAAATCTCGTTAATTAATAACATTTGGAATTGAAAAAACAATCTGTGTCCCGGGCTGGACTGGTTGTTAATATTTATTTATTTATTTATTTATTTATTTATTTATTTATTTATTTTTGAGACAGAGTCTCACTCTGTCACCCAGGCTGGAGTGCAGTGGCACGCGATCTCCACTTACTGCAACCTCCACCTTCTGGGTTCAACCGATTCTCCTGCCTCAGCCTCCCGAATAGCTGAGACTACAGGTGTGCGCCACCATGCCTGGCTAACTTTTGTATTTTTAGTAGAGACGGGGTTCCACCACGTTGGCCAGGCTGGTCTGGAACTCCTAACCTCGTAATCCACCCGCCCTGGCCTCCCAAAGTGCTGGGATTACAGGTGTGAGTCACCACGCCTGGCCACTGGTTGCTAATTTCATAATAAAAGCAAGACTGATGAAGCAATTATTAAAATAGAGCCTCTAAAGATACTATTCGTAAAGATGGCAGGTTAATTTATGTACTTGAAGGTGAGAAACATGAACAAATGGCTTATATTTTATATCTTTATTAATTCATAATTAATGCCTTTCTCATTCATTTAGATTAGTGAGATTTTACTGCACTGCTATACATTTGGGGACTCTGCTACTAGTATCCTGTGGCTATTGTAAGCCAGAATGCAAAAAGGAGACAATTTTCAGTGCTCAACCAACCAACACAGGAATGAGTCTCTCATCTGCTTCAAAATATCCTTTTTGCCTTGGAAACAAAGTCCCAAATTCTCTCTCAGCAGGACTGCCCTTTTTCTAGGTCACACCTGGGGTTAGCTGAGCTAACGGATAAAAGTGGTGGATCTGTTGGCATTCACACATCCTATTCCAATCACTGGTTTTGTTGTTATTGTGTGTGTGTGTGTGTGTGTGTGTGTGTGTGTGTGTGTGTGTGTGTGTGTGGTTTTTTTTTTTTCTTGAGATGGAGTCTCCCTCTGTCACCCAGGCTGGAGTGCAGTGGTGTTATCTCAGCTCACTGCAAGCTCTGCCTTCCAGGTTCATGCCATTCTCCTGCCTCAGCCTCCCAAGTAGCTGGGACTACAGGCACCTGCCACCACGCCCGGTTAATTTTTTGTATTTTTTTTTTTTTTGGAGACGGAGTCTCGCTCTGCCGCCCAGGCTGGAGTGCAGTGGCCGGATCTCAGCTCACTGCAAGCTCCGCCTCCCGGGTTCACGCCATTCTCCTGCCTCAGCCTCCCGAGTAGCTGGGACTACAGGCGCCGCCACCACGCCCGGCTAGTTTTTTCTATTTTTTTAGTAGAGACGGGGTTTCACCGTGTTAGCCAGGATGGTCTCGATCTCCTGACCTTGTGATCCGCCCGTCTCGGCCTCCCAAAGTGCTGGGATTACAGGCTTGAGCCACCGCGCCCGGCCAATTTTTTGTATTTTTACTAGAGACAGGGTTTCATCATGTTAGCCAGGATGGTCTCGAACTCCTGGCCTCACACTATCCGCCCACCTCGGGGTCCCAAAGTGCTGGGATTACAAGCGTGAGCCACCACGCCTGGCGTCCAATCACTCTTAAAGACCAGGAACAGAACTTGAAAAACAACACTGGTTTTTTTTTTTTTTTTTTTTTTTTGAGATGGAGTCGCCCTCTGTCATCCAGGCTGGAGTGCACTGGCAGGAACTCGGCTCACTGCAAGCTCCGCCTCCCGGGTTCACACCATTCTCCTGCCTCAGCCTCCCAAGTAGCTGGGACTATAGGCGCCCACCACCACGCCCGGCTAATTTTTTGTATTTTTAGTAGAGACGGGGTTTCACCATGTTAGCCAGGATAGCCTCGATCTAACCTCGTGATTTGCCCGCCTCGGCCTCCCAAAGGGCTGGGATTACAGGTGTGAGCACTGCGTCTGGCCATGCAGGCTAATTTTTGTATTTTTATTTATTTATTTATTTATTTATTTATTTATTTATTTATTTATTTATTTTTTAAGTAGAGATGGGTTTCGCCATGTTGGCCAGGCCGGTCTTGAAATCCTGACCTCAGGTGATCTGCCTGCCTGGGCCTCCCAAAGTGCTAGGATTACAGGCGTAAACCACGGTACCCAGCCCCGACAAATAAGACTGTTTTTTTTTTTTGAGACAGAGTCTCATTCTTGTTGCCCAGGATCTCGGCTCACCACAACATCTGCCTCCCGGGTTCAAGCAATTCTCCTGCCTCAGCCTCCCAAGTAGCTGGGATTACAGGCGTGCGCCACCACACCCAGCTAATTTTGTATTTTTAGTAGAGACGGGGTTTCTCCATGTTGGTCAGGCTGGTCTCGAACTCCTGACCTCAGGTGATCCACCTACCTTGGCCTCCCCAAGTGCTGAGATAACAGACGTGAGCCACCCCGCCCAGCCTGCCTAAATATGTACTTATAAATAAAAGCACATTGATGTATATTAAAATAGGCATACATATATATATGAAACAGACATACCGACATATATATTGTGTGTGCCTGATTAAGCATCAACCCCCTACACATGAAACCAATAATACTGCTTTTCTGTGGAGACAAGAACATAAGAGTAGGAAAAGGTCTGTTCATCGTATACTTTTTCAGTTTGAATTCTCAACCATGTGAATGTATTACTTATTGAAAATAATACATTGGCAAAGTAAAATAAAATCCCCTTTCCACAGATCCACCCTAGCAAGACAATTTTGTCTTTACCATTTCAAAGCCCTTCTCCCTTACCTTTAGGCTGCCTATTGACTGCAGCCAGGAGGTAGTGGCGGGCCTGGTCATAGTCCTGCAGATGGAAAAAGGCCACTCCGGCCCGATACAAGGCCTTGGCATTATCAGGCTGTCGTTCCAGGACTTTCTGACTATATTCTCTCACTCGTTCGTAGTTCACAGGCTCCATCTGAAGGAGACAGGCTAATGGGCCAAATGAAAAGAGAGAAGAGGGAGGAGGGTTCGTTACACCAGGTTCCACTGGCCAGCTCAAGGCAGTACCAAACAGGGTGGTAACATTCAGTCAACAAATGCTAAAGTGTCTCCCATATGCCAGACACTCTTCTACACACTGGGGATGCAGCAGTGAATAAAAGCTTCACATATCAGCCCGGTGCAGGGGCTCATGACTGTAATCCCAGCACTTTGGGAGGCCAAGGCGGGCAGATCATCTGAGGTTGGGAGTTCAAGATCAGCCTGACCAACATGGAGAAACCCCATCTCTACTGAAAATAAAAATTAGCCAGGTGTGGTGGCGCATGCCTGTCCAGCTACTCGGGAGGGTGAGGCAGGACAATCGCTTGGACCTGGGAGACGGAGGTTTCGGTGAGCCAAGATTGTGCCATTGCACTCCAGCCAAGGGAACAAGAGTGAAACTTCACCTCAAAAAAAAAACAAAACAAAACTTCACATTATCTTGTAATCTACTTCAATATTTACTGATTTTCTGCTACACATTTAGTACTGAGTTAGACCTGGCTATAAAGCTGATAACAACATACTTTAAAATTTATTGAAAACTCTGGGCTGAGCATGGTGGCTCATGCCTGTAATCCTAGCACTTTGGGAGACTAAGGTAGGAGACTCGCTTGAGCCCAGGGGTTCAAGACCAGCCTGGGCAGCCTGGGCAACATAGTGAGACCTTCCCCTGCCCCCTTTTTTTGGCAGGGTATTCACTGCAGTGTTATAACAAGTGTATCCCGGATAACAAATGTATTCTTTATTGTTATTTTTTTAAGACAGAGTCTCACTCATCAGCCAGGCTGGAGTGCAGTGGCGTGATCTGCAACCTCCACCTCCCAGGTTCAACCAAGTCTTCTGCCTCAGCCTCCCGAGTAGCTGGGATTACAGACATGTGCCAACATATCCAGCTAATTTTTGTGTTTTTAATACAGATGGGGTTTCACCATGTTGGCCAGGCTGTTCTCAAACTCCTGACCTCAAGGGATCAGCCCACCTTGGCCTCCCAAAGTACTGGGATTACAGGCGTGAGCCACTATGCCCAGCTGAGACCCTATTTTTTTTTTTTTTTTTTGAGATGGAGCCTTGCTCTGTCACCCAGGCTGGAGTGCAATGGCACGATCTCAGCTCACTGCAACTCTGCCTCCGAGATTCAAGCAATTCTCCCGCCTCAGCTTTCAAGTAGCTGGGATTATAGGCACACACCACCATGCCCGGCTAATTTTTGTATTTTTGTAGAGATGGGATTTCGCCATGTTGGCCAGGCTGGTCTTGAACTCCTGACCTCAGGTGATTCACTCGTCTCAGCCTCCCAAAGTGCTGGGATTATAGACGTGAGCCACCCTGCCCAGCCCCCCATTATTATTACTATTTTTTGAGATGGAGTGTCGCTCTGTCGCCCAGGCTGGAGTGCAGAAGCGTGATCTTGGCTCACTGTAACCTCTGCCTCCCGGGTTCAAGAGATTCTTCTGCTTCACCCTCCTGAGTAACTATGATTATAGGCGCTCACCACCATGCCTGGCTAATTTTCGTATTTTTAGTAGAGACGGGATTTCACCATGTTGGTCAGGCTGGTCTCCAACTCCTGACCTTGTGATCCGCCTGACTCGGCCTCCCAAAGTGCTGGGATTACAGGCATGAGCCACCGTGCCTGGCCCCATTAACTTTTTATATGAAATTAGAATGCAGTGAGCCGAGACTGTACCACTGCACTCCAGCCTGGGCTACAGAGCGAGACTCCATCTTAAAAAGAAAAAAAAAAAAAAAATTAGATAAATTACAATTTTTTAAAAAACAAATTTATCTTCATTGTATCTCTTCTACCCAAGGCTCTATGTTCTGTATCCCCCATTTCACCACAGTTCTTGTACTGCAGCTTTGTTAATAATGGTTGCCATTAATTGTGTGAGGAAATGGCAAGCACTGTGCTATATGCTTGATATATACTGTCTTGTTTAATCTTCGCATCTACACGATTACATAGGTGTTACTATCTTCATTTAGTGGATGAAGAAATCAAGACTCAGAGAAGTAACTTGTCCGAGATCTTATAGCTTCTAGGTGCAATGAATATGAAATTTGAATGAAGCGTTCTCTAACTCCAAAATCATGATTCTCAGTAACAATCCAGTATATAACTTCACTATTCTCTTGGATGACTTAATGGGACCTTGAAATACAAACCTGCGGAGAAGCCAATTCAGGTCAATATTCTGCCTTTTGATGATTAAGAAGGGAAACACATTCCCTATTTCACAACTGTGGGAATTAAACATAGTATTATGAAATCACAGTGCTGAGAAAGACCAAGAATCAGCACTGCTGAGCACATTAAAGGGCCTGTGCTGATGTCTGTATCCCTTCTACAACACCCCCACCAAGTGGTCATATGGTTTATACTTAGCTATTTCCCCAGAGGTCAACCAATCTATCACCCTTGCTCATTAATTCAACAACCAGTTCTTGTGCACTGACCATGTGCCAGGCACTGAGCTAGAAGCAGAGAATAAGAGAAGCAAGGCAGTTATCTTGATGATTAAAGAGGTTGAGGCCAGGTGCAGTGGCTCATGCCTGTAATCCCAGTACTTTGGGAGGCTGAGGCAGGTTGATCACTTGAGGTCAGGAGTTCGAAACCAGCCTGGCCAACATGGTGAAACCCCATCTCTACTAAAAATACAAAGAAATTAGCTGGGTTTGGTGGCGGGCGCCTGTAATCCCAGCTACTTGGAAGGCTGAGGCAGGAGAATCGCTTGAACCTGGCAGGCGGAGGTTGCAATGAGCCAAGATCATGCCACTGCACTCTAGCCTGGTTGACAGAGTGAAACTCTATCTCAAAAAAAAAAAAAGAAAAGAAAAAGAAAAAGTGGAGGAATACACAAGAAACAAGTAAATGAATTTGTTTGTTTTTAGACAGAGTCTCCCTCTGTTACCCAGGCTGGAGTGCACTGGCGCGACCTTGGCTCACTGCAACCTCCACCTCCTAGGTTCAAACAATTCTCTTGCCTCAGCTTCTCAAGTAGCTGGGACTACAGGCACCCACCAACACAACCAGCTAATTTAAAAAATATTTTTAGTAGAGACGGGGTTTCACCATGTTAGCCAGGATGGTCTCCATCTCCTGACCTTGTGATCTGGCCGTCATGGCCTCCCAAAGTGCTGGGATTACAGGCGTGAGCCACCACACCCGGCACAAGTAAATTAAGTTTTTTTTTTTTTTTTTGAGACGGAGTCTCGCGCTGTGTCACCCAGGCTGGAGTGCAGTGGCGCGATCTCGGCTCACTGCAAGCTCCGCCTCCCAGGTTCACGCCATTCTCCTGCCTCAGCCTCCGAGTAGCTGGGACTACAGGCGCCCGCCACCACGCCCGGCTAGTTTTTTTTTTGTATTTTTAGTAGAGACGGGGTTTCACCATGTTAGCCAGGATGGTCTCGATCTCCTAACCTCGTGATCCACCCGCCTCGGCCTCCCAAAGTGCTGGGATTACAGGCTTGAGCCACCGCGCCCGGCCGTAAATTAAGTTTTAAAAGTGCTTTAAGAGGCTGGGCACAGTGGCTCACACCTGTAATGCCAGCACTTTGGAGGCCAAGGCTCATGAGGTCAGGAGATCGGGACCATCCTGGCTAATGGTGAAACCCCGTCTCTACTTAAAATACAAAAAAGTAGCTGGGCGTGGTGGCGGGTTCCTGTAGTCCCAGCTACTCGGGAGGCTGAGGCAAGGGAATGGTGTGAAACTGGAAGGCAGAGCTTGCAGTGAGCCAGAATCACACCACTGACTCCAGCCCGGGTGACAGAGCGAGACTTGGTCTGGAAAAAAAAAAAAGAATTGCTTTAAGAAAAATAAAACTACGCTGGGACAGAGAATGAATGAAGTCAGAGTGCTGTTTGCTTATGGAAGATGTTTTGGTGGGAGGAATGTGGGGGACAGAGTCTTGCTTGCTGTGTCGCCCAGGTTGGAGGGCAGTGGCCCAATCTTGGCTCACTGCAGCCTAGACCTCCCATGCTCAAGACATTGGCCCACCTCAGTCTCCAGAATAGCTGGGACTACCCCAGTACGCATAACCAAGCCTGGCTAATTTTTGTGACTTTTTGTAGAGACAGGGTTGCGCCACGTTTCCCAGGCTGGTCTTGAATTCCTTGGCCTACCAAGGTGTTGGGATTCCAGACGTGAGCCACTGCGCCCTGCGCCCAACTCAGAAGGCTTCTGTTTTTGTTTTTTTTTTTTTTTGAGACGGAGTCTCACTGTGTTGCCAGGCTGGAGGGCACGATCTCGGCTCACTGCAACCACCGACTCCCCTGGTTCAAGCGATTCTCCTGCCTCAGCCTCCTGAGTAGCTGGGATTACAGGCACGTGCCACCATGCTCAGCTAATTTTTGTATTTTTAGTAGAGACGCGGTTTCACCGTGTTGTCCAGGATGGTCTTGATCTCCTGACCTCGTCATTCACCTACCCCAGCCTCCCAAAGTGCTGGGATTACAGGCATGAGCCACCACGCCCAGCTGACAGAAGGCTTCTCTAAGGAAGCAACTTTTGAGTCCAAATCTGGATAAGTGTCATTCAAGGGACAGGGCATTCTAGCTAGAAAGACAGCCTACAAAACGTGAAGGTGGAAATGTACTTTGGGCATTAAGTGTATAAAAGGGCCAGTTCGGGAAGGGCATGGTGGCTCACACCTGTAATCCCAACACTTTGGGAGGCCAAGGCGGGTGGATCACCTGAAGTCAGGAGCTCGAGACCAGCCTGGACAACTGGCAAAACCCTGTCTCTACTAAAAATACAAAAATTAGCCGGGTGTAGTGGCAGGCGCCTATGATCCCAGCTACTTGGGAGGCTGAGGCAGGAGAATCGCTTGAATTCAGAAAGCAGAGCTTGCAGTGAGCCGAGATCACACCACTGCACTCCAGCCTGAGCAACAGAGTGCGACACTGTCTCAAAAAAATTAATAATAATAATAATAATAATAATAAAAAATAAGGCCAGGCATGGTGGCTCACGCCTGTAATCCCAGCACTTTGGGAGGCCGAGGTGGGCGGATCACCTGAGGTTGGGAGTTCCAGACCAGTGTGACCAACATGGAGAAACCCCATCGCTACTAAAAATACAAAATTAGCAGGGCGTGGTGCCATATGCCTGTAATCCCAGTTACTCGGGAGGCTGAGGCAGGAGAATTGCTTGAACCTGGGAGGCGGAGGTTGTGGGGAGCCAAGATGGTGCCATTGCACTCCAGCCTGGTCAACAAGAGCAAAACTCAGTCTCAAGAAAAAATAAAAAAATAAAAGAGCTAGTTGGTGCTGGGACCAAGGTGAGTTTGGATTTTCTCATAAGTGTGATGAGATGCCAATGGGGTGTTTTAGGCAGTGACATGATCTGATTTCCTCATCTGTAAAATGGGGATAATCCTTGCAGTTTTGTGAAGATGGCAGACATCTGTAAATGACTGCCCAACATGTTATAGGCACTCAATAAATAAAAATTATTGGGCCGGGTACGGTGGCTCATGCCTGTAATTCCAGCACTTTGGGAGGCCGAGGTGAGCAAATCGCCTGAGGCCAGGAGTCTGAACATGGTTCGCTAACATGGTTGGCTAACATGGTGAAACCCCATTTCTAATAAAAATACAAAAAATTAGCCGGGCGTGGTGGCACACGCCTGTATCCCAACTACTCCAGAGGCTGAGGCAGGAGAATCGTTTGAATCCGGGAGGAGGAGGTTGCAGTGAGCTGAGATCGTGCCATTGCACCCCAGCTTGGGCAACAAGAGGGAAACCCTTCTCAAAAAAAAAAAAAGAAAAAAAAGAAAAATGAGGAAAAGTTATACGACCTACTTTAAACTTAATATTAAAATAAGGGACATTTAATACTTGTGAAACACGTTCATTGCTTCAGCTGGTGGTTTAGATATTAAATGTCCCTTAAATAAACAATGGCCTGACCTTAGGTATAGTTTTGTCCTATAGCCTGCAAAATTCCCTAAAGCTATCAGCAATACCCAGAAGGCTGTTAGAAATGCAAACTGGGGCTGGGTACGGTGGCTCACGCATGTAAACCCAGCACTTTGGGAGGTGGAAGCGCGTGGATTACCTGAGGTCAGGAGTTCAAGACCAGCCTGATTAATATTATGAAACCCCATCTCTACTAAAAATACAAAAATTAGGTGTGGTGGCGCATGCCTGTAATCCCAGCTACTCGGGAAGCTGAGGCAAGAGAATCGCTTGAACCCGGGAGGCAGAGGTTTCGGTGAGCCGAAATCACGCCATTGCACTCCAGCCTGGGCAACAAGAGCAAAACTCCGTCTCAAAAAAAAAAAAAAAAAAAAAAAAAAAAATAGCTGGGTGTGGTGGCGGGCGCCTGTAGTCCCAGCTACTCGGGAGGCTGAGGCAGGAGAATTGCTTGAACCCGGGAGGCGGAGGCTGCAGTGAGCCCAGATCGTGCCAGTGCACTCCAGCCTGGGCGACCGAGCGAGACTCCATTCCAAAAAAAAAAGAAAGAAATGCAAACTGGTAGGCCCCACGTCAGACCCATCGAACCTCTGGGGATGGGGCCTAGGAAGTTGTGTTTTAACAAACTCTCCAGGTGAAGTCGGAGAAGCCCTGTTCTATGGCAACTTAATTAGAGCCCCACAGATTGGCAGATTATTTTAACTCATGGCAGAATAAATGGATGACAGTTTAAAAAAAGTCAGCGGTTTTTTTTCCCCAATGTTCACAGATGTTCATGTTCCTGTCTTAATGCTCTCTAGCCCCCTTTAGCCCCGTTCTTACCAGCTAGATTGTTGTAGCAGTCAGTCTGGGTGTTATGCAGTATGTTTTCTTGTTCAGGCGTGAGGGCCGGGCCCTGAGGTCCGAGATTAGGTAATGGAGAGGGCAGACTCGGATCCAGACCCCGCAGCTGAAGCAGAGCTCGATGGTACCTACTCACAGCATCTCGGTACTTCCCTTCCCGGTAGCGCTGGTTCCCTTCCTCCTTGTACAGCTGAGCCTCCTGCAGACGCTTCTCCATAACTGTCGCCCAGGGTTCTTGGGAAATTGCTAAGTGAAGGAGCAATTGAAGCTCTAGGGTTGGGAACAAAATAATTGACTGTAGTAGCCAATTCAAGAAGGCAGGAAATTACTCTTCTTCCTGGAGGGTCCCCCAACAGGGACCTGCGGTTTGCTTGTTTCTACTCACAGCCCCACCTCTCCTTTCTGCAGTCTTTTTCTCCAGAAGTGCAGGCAAGTAGTTAGGAAGGGGATGTGGGAATAATGAAGCCAAACATTAAGGGACTTCCTAAAAAGACGATGGGGGCGGGGGAGACGATGGGAGACTTTCCGAAAAACTCAAGCGACGCCCTACTCAGAAATTGTTACGGGCGTGAGAACGCCGGGCACACTGGCTTCCGCCTTTCTTTCGGACCCGCCCCCCGACCTGGAAGTAGAAGGGAGTGGGTGGGACTAGTGCTAAAAGTCCGGAGGCTTGAAGCAATTCCAACTCTTCTTTATTCAGCAATCATTTATCTGTTGACGTCAGTAATATAAACTGGGAAACCGAGGTGAACCACCACCAAGGGAGACTGAGGTGTCCACATAAGCGTCACAGCTGCAAGCCCACCCAGCGCCGCGACCAGTTCCTCGCCCTCAGCAGATGCCCAAGCCTGGAACTTTCCCAGGCTTCGGTTTACCGGCGGGAGCACGTCAGAAATGCGGACAGTGTGGTATCTTAAAGGGTGGCGAGCATTGCGCCACATCGCCCAATCAGAAGAGGCTCCGGAAAAATAATCCCGCAGAAACGACCCCGCCTCCTCAACGAACCAAACGGGGCGGGGGGGGGGGAAAAAAAAAATCCCCTGGCAGCTTCGCCAATTGGAAAAATCCGGACGATCATGGATGACCAATCGGAACGGCAAATGACGATTCAAGTTGTCCAATAAGAGAAAAAGGGCGGGGTCAAGGCCTCAGTTGCTGGGTAGAAGTTGAGGCATTGCGAAAAAAGGAGGGCCCGTGATTACTGTATTTCTTGGTTCTGGGGAGTCCTTTTGCTTCCTAGCCAGAAACACAATTGCTAGTAGGCTTACATGTTGCAACACATTCTCTTTTGACTTTTTGTCGTTACTGCTGCAAGCACAGACAGCAGGAAAAAGAGGCTAGCGACCCCTAAGACGCCTCAGCAATTGGAAGTGAGACGGAAGTAACAGTAGTGGGAGGGGCAATGGCATCAGGGAGCTCCGCGCGGCTGCGCAGAACCCCCCAGCTGGAAGTACAGAAAGACCGGCGCGCACACGCTTCCGTGCTACGAGGCACTTGAGCCGCAGCCAGCCTTGCCCGTCTTGGACTCCACTGCGGCTGCGCGGTAAAAGCACCGGCGGCGATTGGCCCGGGGACGCCAGGGGGCGGGAGGAAGCGGGAGGAACTCCGTCGTCCTCCGCGCGCGCCTGCCCGCGGCTGGGGAACCGAAGGCCTGGAGGGGAAACAGCTCCCCGCGGCGTTGTTTTGGGCTCCGTGAGCCGAAAGGGGGAGGGGAGAGGAAGCAGAAGCAAACACTGCGCAGTGGGACCGTGCGCGGACTCCGCTCCTGCGTGCGTGCGCTCGCTCGCGCGGGCTTAGTGCTGGCGCGTGAGGCGGAGGCGGGCGGCGGCGGCGGCGCCTGCGCGGTCGGACTCGGTCGACGGTTCGCAGGGGAGGAGGCGGCGGGAGGCGGAGGAGGCGGCGGCGGCGATGGAGGTGAAGCGGCTGAAAGTGACCGAGCTGCGGTCAGAGCTGCAGCGGCGGGGCCTGGACTCGCGCGGCCTCAAAGTGGATCTGGCGCAGCGGCTGCAGGAGGCGCTGGACGCCGAGATGCTCGAGGACGAGGCCGGCGGCGGCGGGGCCGGGCCCGGCGGGGCCTGCAAGGCGGAGCCTCGGCCTGTGGCCGCGTCGGGCGGCGGCCCGGGCGGGGAGGAGGAGGAGGACGAAGAGGAGGAGGAGGAGGACGAGGAGGCGCTGCTTGAGGACGAGGACGAGGAGCCACCCCCTACTCAGGCCTTGGGTCAGGCCGCGCAGCCGCCGCCGGAGCCCCCGGAGGCGGCAGCCATGGAGGCCGCAGCCGAGCCAGATGCTTCCGAGAAGCCGGTGGAAACCACGGTCGGGTCAGGCGGGGTAAATGGTGGCGAAGAGCAGGGCCCCGGCAAGGGGGAGGAAGACGAACCCGAGGAACGGAGCGGGGACGAGACGCCGGGATCCGAGGTGCCGGGTGACAAGGCCGCCGAGGAACAGGGTGAGGAGCTGGCAGCCGAGCCCGGCTCCAACCTGCCGGCTGCTCCCCTGATCTAGCACCCCGCCCTGCACCGCGGGGTCCGAGTCCTTGCTTTCGCTTGCCTCAAAGTGCCATCTGATGGAATGCCTTTCATTCTCTACCCACCTTTCTGAGGGGTTAGGCCGCCTCTCGTGGTCCTACTCTTTGCAGGAGGAAGGTTCCTGCCTAACTTGGTTCCTTGGTGATAGTGGATGGCAGTGAGTGATTTTGTACGCGAACTGCTTGTGAGCTACCTGTGGAACAGTCTCCCACGGTGCTTGTTATATTTTTCTTAGTTGAGAACGTGCTAAGCAATTGGGGATTACACGGAGAACTAGGCCCACGGTTAGAGGGTCAGGCCTTTGGGCTACCTGTTAACTTTTTCACCGTAAAAATGTTAAGCGAAAATCGAAGTCCGTCAAAGTCCGCTCAGTTAAAAGCATGTTACCAGAGCTTGAGCCAGAGAATCTGAAAATCCAACTTTGCTCTTCTTTGAGCTGTAGGGGAGAGCTTCTAGTGTAACACTGTCGAGTTTAATAGTTAACCAGTGAAGAGAAAACGTTAATCATGTGCATTTAGAGTTAGTTAACGTTACTTGGCTAGGGTTTTTATCTTGCTTGGATTATGATTACATTTTAATTCTCCCACTGAGTCCGTGGATGGGCATATTTGTAGATTTGCTGAATACCTGGTGCTAGCCTTTTACATTTCAGGTCCCTCGTTTCCTGACTGGTAATGATTGAGGTGCTGGTGGGTCCGTTGAGTAAGCTTGTGGAAGAGTGTGTTGTAGAATTGCCCCAGGGAGTTAGTGACCTTTCTCCTTTCTTTTGAAGTGATTGGATGATTACAACTGATCCATAACACTATGTCAGAGTAGGGAGGATAAGTCTTACTATAAGGTGGGTGGCCTTAGTTCTTTTGTTAGTCTTTTTTTTAGGCCACTAACCGAGAGTCTGAACCCATTGTACAACAATCGCATGCAACTTGCAGATTGTTTGTCCTGTGTCCTGGAACAAAAATCCCATTACATAACCTTTGACTTATGTGTATCCTAAAGAGCAGATAAAAATATTGAAGGATAGGCTGGGTGTGGTGGCTCACGCCTGTAATCCCAGCACTTTGGGAGGCCAGGCGGGTGGATCACCTGAGGTCAGGAGTTCGAGACCAGGCTGGCTAACATGGTGAAACCCTGTCTCTAGTAAAAATACAAAAAATTAGCCGGTCGTGATGGCGGGTGCCTGTAATCCCAACTTCTTGGGAGACTGAGGCGGGAGAATGGCTTGAACCCGGGAGGCAGAGGTTGCAGTGAGCCGAGATCACAAGACTGCACTCCAGCCTGGGCACGACAGAACAGACTCCATCTCAAAAATATATATATTGAAGGATAAAAGATTTTTAAAGAAATCATTATTAAAAACCTTAGCGTTGCAAAATGCAAAAGCCTAGGGAAAAATTCCAGGGTTTTTCCCCTTGTAGAGAATGTTGCTAAATGTACACCACCACCTTTCTGCCCCAAATTATGTGCAGTATAGATGAGGTATTATTTATGGATCTCTTATGACTTAGTGGTTTGCTCTTACAACTTTCAGTAGAAGTCCCTGGTAAAAATACAACTATGTTTAATGCACTTGAGTCCATTTGGCTGTGCATTTCAAAACAGGAAAGGGAAAAGAAAAATTGAGGCTTCTCTGTATCATGAAGTTGTGGAAAAGTGTTAAAAATACGTATTAACTGCCTACCTTAAATCTAGATCTGACAAGAGTCAAATTAACCTTTGAAGTTTTTTTAGAGACCTAGGGGATATTTTTTATGTCATATTGTTGGGGAAATCTGCAAGTTTGACCTGATTTAAGTGGATAAATTTAGAATGCAAAAATTGTCCAATTTTTATCTACTGCTTGACTGTAATTAGCCCATGTCCCTTTTTTAAAAAATAAAATAAAATCACAGCCAATGACAGAAAGATGATCTTTAGAAATAAAATGTTCTGTGAATGTAGTGGGAATAACCTAGTTGTTTTGATCAGACAGATTCTCAGATTCCCTGTTAGTGTCTATTAGTTCTGAGCTTATTCTACACTCCAGTATGAAAACTGCTGATTTTCTTTCCCTCGTTTTTGTAGGAGATGACCAAGATAGTGAAAAGTCAAAACCAGCAGGCTCAGATGGTGAGCGGCGGGGGGTAAAGAGACAGCGGGATGAGAAGGATGAACATGGCCGAGCTTACTATGAATTCCGAGAGGAGGCTTACCACAGCCGGTGAGGGAAACAGTCCCTTTCCTTGAAGGGAGTGTCTGCTCTGATTTTGGTATACCTGGTATTGACTGGAGAGACTGGAAGGAGGGTGGATTCAAAATGGAATAGGTTTTTATAGGCATGAGTTTTAGATTGCATCTACCATGGAAACTCATATTGCCCTTTCTCATTTATTGAAAAAAGCTGTCTGCTGGGATTTGATATTCACTGATAGTTTAAAATGGACATAATGTCATACACACACCTCTCAAAGAAGAGGACTTTGTTTACATTGTGTTTCTTTTCTATCTTACATATATAGCTCAAAGTCTCCACTGCCTCCTGAAGAAGAGGCAAAAGATGAGGAGGAGGATCAAACTCTTGTGAACCTGGACACGTGTATGTATAAGGCAGACAGATTGTGGTTTTTAACTAATCTCCTAAAAGTGATTTTGGAGATTAAAACTTCATAGCCTATAAATTCTATGAGACTTTGTATCCACTTCAACAACTGGCTACACTTGTGCTCTGTTGGTAGCTTACAAGTATTGGACATTGGAGTAAACTGATTGCTTCTTTCTTTACAGATACCTCGGATCTGCATTTTCAAGTGAGCAAAGACCGCTATGGAGGGCAGCCCCTTTTCTCAGAGAAGTTCCCCACCCTTTGGTCTGGGGCAAGGAGTACTTATGGAGTGACAAAGGGAAAAGTCTGCTTTGAGGCAAAGGTAGCTCATTAAGACCATTCATTCATTTATTCCTGGATAGTTACAGTTCTTAGGGAGAAAAAAAAGATTATTATTATTTTTTATTTATTTATTTATTTTTTTTTTGAGACGGAGTTTCGCTCTTGTTACCCAGGCTGGAGTCCAATGGCACCATCTCGGCTTACCACAGCCTCTGCCTCCCAGGTTCAAGTGATTCTCCTGCCTCAGCCTCTCAAGTAGCAGTTAGGATTACAGGCATGCACCACCACACCCGGCTAATTTTGTATTCTTAGTAGAGATGGGGTTTCTCCATGTTGGTCAGGCTGGTCTTGAACTCCCGACCTCAGGTGATCCGCCCGCCTTGGCCTCCCAAAGTGGTGGGATTATAGGCGTGAGCTACCACACCTGGCCGAGGAACAAAGATTTTTTTTAAAAGACCTTTCATTTATTCATTAAACTACTACCTATGTATACTGGACTTCTGTCCAATCAGGCTTTTATTAGTGCAGGTAGGTAAAAGCACTGTGCTTTAACAAGAACCTTAGTTTCAGTAACCAAGAAATTGATCCCTGTGGCTTTCAGTTCAGTGACTGTTATTCTGATGTTGAGATAATTGTCTTTTTCAGTTTGTATAAAAATCGTGTCTTTCTAACTCTGAGTTTGCTACTCAGTTGGTCACAATATCTAATAGTTCCCTTTCTGACTTGGCCAGGTAACCCAGAATCTCCCAATGAAAGAAGGCTGCACGGAGGTCTCTCTCCTTCGAGTTGGGTGGTCTGTTGATTTTTCCCGTCCACAGCTTGGTAAGGTTATTTCTTTAACTTCTTCATTAGTGTTTACTACCATATTGCTTACTCTGTGGCAAGTCCGGATGTAGGTAACTAATTTGTTGACTATTCTAGGTGAAGA
Organism: Macaca nemestrina; assembly: GCF_043159975.1. Taxonomy (NCBI): domain Eukaryota; kingdom Metazoa; phylum Chordata; class Mammalia; order Primates; family Cercopithecidae; genus Macaca; species Macaca nemestrina. Next base: position 11,346,766 of record NC_092136.1, read on the forward strand.
TGAATTCTCTTACGGTTTCGATGGACGAGGACTCAAGGCAGAAAATGGACAGTTTGAGGAATTTGGCCAGACTTTTGGGGAGAATGATGTTATTGGCTGCTTTGCTGTGAGTGCTCCTGAAAGTCGCGGGTCATAACAAGGAGTGGATAGAGGGCACTGGGAATTCACTGTGCTTCCCATCAACTATTGGCTTTTACGCATATGATGCGTGGCTCGCTTAGTTACATTGTGCAGCAGTCTGTGTGAAAAAAGATTAAATTGTAAAGTTTAATCAACCTGAAGCCTTGTCAGCCAATAAGTGCTCTTGTCCTTTGTCATTGTAGAATTTTGAGACTGAAGAAGTAGAACTTTCCTTCTCCAAGAATGGAGAAGACCTAGGTGTGGCGTTCTGGATCAACAAGGAATCCCTGGCAGACCGGGCCCTTCTACCCCATGTCCTCTGCAAAAATTGTGTTGTAGAATTAAACTTTGGTCAGAAGGAGGAGCCCTTCTTCCCACCACCAGAAGAGTTTGTGTTCATTCATGCTGTGCCTGTTGAGGAGCGTGTGCGCACTGCAGTCCCTCCCAAGACCATAGAGGAATGTGAGGTATGCCAAATAGTATACAAACACTGAGGTTGTATACTTTGCAGAGGTGGGTGCATATGCTCTCCCAGGTCTCAGAGCATTACCAAACAGGAATGGGAGAATGTTCTTAAATTGGATTTGATAAACATGACCCTCACTTATCTTTCATTATATTTCTGGTTCTGTGTTTTGCAGGTTATTCTGATGGTGGGACTACCGGGATCTGGAAAGACCCAGTGGGCACTGAAATACGCAAAAGAAAACCCTGAGAAAAGATATAATGTCCTGGGAGCTGAGACTGTGCTCAATCAAATGAGGGTTAGTTGCTGTTGGGGATATTTGTCAGATACAGTATTTGCTCTTCACATACCAAGAGACTCTTATAACCTATCTTTAATGGAGAGTTAGTTTCAGGTGTCTGAGAACAAGGGTCCCATAAATAGAGAAATGAGATTTTTCTCTCTATGTGTTTTAGGTGGGTTTATTTTTGTTTTTCTTTGCTGTGTTGTCACATTTCTGAAAGCACATAAGATCTGAAATACATCCAGGTTAAGACTGGAAATGACTACTGCAGGAAATGGACAACATTCACAGCACCAAAGAACAGGAATAGAATGATATCATAGATTCAGTATTTGAAGAGGTGACATGTACCAGTGACTCTTGGGCTCTAAGTTGATATATAACTTGTGTGTTTTTTTTTCACCACTTCTCAAACTAATCAGATGAAGGGGCTCGAGGAGCCAGAGATGGACCCCAAAAGCCGAGACCTTTTAGTTCAGCAAGCCTCCCAGTGCCTTAGTAAGCTGGTCCAGATTGCTTCCCGGACAAAGAGGAACTTTATTCTTGATCAGGTATTAAACTGATAAAATTGTCTAGAGTCAATGTGGGGTGTGTATATAAAGAGAGACTGAATTAAGGAACAGAATCACCTTACCTAATTATGATCATCTGGTTGTGTGTTAATGGTTGCAATGTTTTTTGAACTCAGGGGTACCCCTGATTAGTGTTTTTACCTGAAAATATATGGACCCAGGCTCTAAAACATGTAATAAAAACAATGGAAAGAGTTGGAACTCATTTGAATTCCTGGCTCCACCACATTCTGGTTTGTAATTTGGATAAGTCCTTTATCCTCTGTGAACCTCAGTTTCCCTAATGAGCAAAACAGGATAATACCTGTCACGTAGTTTGAAAAGTTAAAGAAGATCATGTGTATTGATCCCTCATCTCATGTCTTCTGAGTTACCAAAGATACTGAGTCTTTTTTTTTTTTTTTTGGAGATGGGGTCTCGCTCTGTTGCCCAGGCCGGAGTGCAGTGGCGCGATCTCGGCTCGCTGCAAGCTCCACCTCCCAGGTTCACACTATTCTCCTGCCTCAGCCTCCAGAGTAGCTAGGACTACTGGCGCCCGCCACCATGCCTGGCTAATTTTTTGTATTTTTAGTAGAGACAGGGTTTCACCGTGTTAGCCAGGTTGGTCTTGATTTCCTGACCTCATGATCCACCTGCCTCAGCCTCCCAAAGTGCTGGGATTACAGGATTACAGGCTTGAGCCATCGCACCCGGCCTTTTTTGTTTTTTTGAAGATGGAATATTGCTCAGCCACCACCCAGGCTGGAGTGCGGTGGTGCAATCTCGGCTCACTGCAACCACCATCTCCCGGGTTCAAGCGATTCTCCCGTCTCAGTCTCCCGAGTAGCTGGGATTACAGCACCCGCCATCATGCCCAGTTAATTTCTGTATTTTAGTAGAGATGAGGTTTCACCATGTTGGCCAGGCTGGTCTTGAACTCCTGACCTGAGATGATCTGCCCACCTTGGCCTCCCGAAGTGCTAGGATTACAGGCGTGAGCCACTGTGCCTGGCTGATACTGATTCTTTTGGTTAAATTTGAGTGATCATTTTCTTCCAAAACATCAGTTATTCCTCCTGTTCTTAGTGTAATGTGTACAATTCTGGCCAACGGCGGAAGCTATTACTGTTCAAGACCTTCTCTCGGAAAGTGGTGGTGGTTGTCCCTAATGAGGAAGACTGGAAGAAGAGGCTGGAATTGAGGAAGGAAGTAGAGGGAGATGATGTGCCTGAATCTATAATGCTGGAGATGAAAGGTGGGTGTCTTAGTCCATTTTCTGCTGCTATAACAGAATATCACAGACTTTGTAATTTACAAATGTAATAGAGGTTTATTTCCCTCATGGTTCTGGAGGCTGGGAAGTCCAAGAGCACAGCACTGGCATCTGATGAGGTCCTTTTTGCTGCATCATTCTGTGGCAGGAGGGCAAAAGGCAAGAGGGCAAATGTGAGAGAACTTGCTTTTATAACAAAGCCGCTCTCACGATAACAAGTTAAAGAGATTTTATCCCTGGTCAGTGCACACCTTATTGAAGCCTCTTAGCACCTGGAGTGACACTCTACATCTAAAATATAAATCTAAAGAGGAACTTAATGGTTACAAGCACTTGTAGGTGAATGAATGAGCAGAGAGAAGCAGTAACCCCTTGACTCATTGTTTTCTTGGTTTGTTTTGGTTTGGTTTGGTTTGGTTTGGTTTTGAGACAGAGTGTCACCCCGTTGCCCAGCTTGGAGTGCAGTGGTGTGATCTCAGCTCACTGCAACATCTACCTCCTGGGTTCAGGCGATCCTCTTGCTTCATCCTCCCAAGTAGCTGAGATTACAAGCATGTGCCACCATGCCTAGCTAATTTTTGTGTTTTTAGTAGAGACGGTGTTTCATCATATTGCCCAGGCTGGTCTTGGAACTCCTGACTTCAGTTGATTTGCCTGCCTTGGTCTCCCAAAGTGCTGAGATTACAGGCATAAGCGGCTGCACCCAGCCGCCTTGACTCGTTTTGAAAAAGATACAGAGGCCGGGCGCGGTGGCTCAAGCCTGTAATCCCAGCACTTTGGGAGGCCGAGGCGGGCGGATCACGAGGTCAGGAGATCGAGACCATCCTGGCTAACACGGTGAAACCCCGTCTCTACTAAAAATACAAAAAGAAATTAGCCGGGCGTGGTGGCGGGCGCCTGTAGTCCCAGCTACTCGGGAGGCTGAGGCAGGAGAATGGCGTGAACCCGGGAGGCGGAGCTTGCAGTGAGCCGAGATCGCGCCACTGCACTCCAGTCTGGGCGACAGAGCTAGACTCCGTCTCAAAAAAAAAAAAAAAAAGAAAAAAAGAAAAAGATACAGAAAGGGAAATAGTGAGCCGGGCGCGGTGACTGATGTCTCTAATCCCAGCACTTTGGGAGGCTGAGGCTGGTGGATCACAAGGTCAGGAGCTCACGACCAGCCTGACCAAGATGGTGGAACCCTGTCTTTACTAAAAATACAAAAAAAATTAGTCAAGCATGGTGGTGGGCACTTGTAATCACAGCTACTTGGGAGGCTGAGGCAGAGAATTGCTTGAACCCGGGAAGTGGAGGTTGTAGTGAGCTGAGATTGTGCCACTGCACTCCAGCCTGAACAGAGGGAGACTCCCATCTCAAAAAAAAAAAAAGAAGAAAGGAAAATAGTGACCGTAGGGTGATTTAAACTCAACGGAGAGGCTTCTGTGAATCTGTTATTTGTTAAGTAAATATTTCTGGTACATCTACTGTTTGTCTACATTTCTTACTCTGCTTTTTTTTTTTTTTTTTTTTTTTTTTTTTTTTTTTAATTGAGACGGAGTCCTGCTCTGTCGCCCAGGCTGGAGTGCAGTGGCCGGATCTCAGCTCACTGCAAGCTCCGCCTCCCGGGTTCACGCCATTCTCCTGCCTCAGCCTCCCGAGTAGCTGGGACTACAGGCGCCCGCCACCTCGCCCGGCTAGTTTTTTTTTTTTTGTATTTTTAGTAGAGACGGGGTTTCACCGTATTAGCCAGGATGGTCTCGATCTCCTGACCTCGTGATCCACCCGTCTCGGCCTCCCAAAGTGCTGGGATTACAGGCTTGAGCCACCGCGCCCGGCTGCTTTTTTTTTTTTTTTTGAGAGTCTCCCTGTTGTCACCTAGGCTGGAGTGCAGTGGCACGATCTCGGCTCACTGCAACCTCTGCCTCACAGGTTCAAGCGATTCTCCTGCCTGAGCCTCTTGAGTAGCTGGGATTACAGGCACCCGCCCAGCTAATTTTTGTACTTTTAGTAGAGACGGGGTTTCGCCATGTTGATCGGGCTGGTCTCAAACTCCTGACCTCAGGTGATCCACCGCACCTCGGCCTCCCAAAGTGCTAGGATTACAGGTGTGTGCCACCGCGCCTGGCTGCAGGGAGAGATTATTGTGGTTCGAATTAAAATATAGCAGTTGGAGTGAATGATCTCATTGGTGTAACTTGATTTCTGGTATCACATTATGTTTATGTTTTGTTTGTTAATTTGGCTGAAGTCTGTAATGCAATACATAAGACAGTAATGTCTACACAAGAAAGAAATATTAATATTTTGATTGATCCTCCTACTATTCCGTTAAAATGTGATTTTTTTTCCCCTTGCTGCCTTTAGTTCCTGACATCCAACCTACTCTATCAACTGTTTGCTCTTCAAATTCTGATAATTCCCCAGGCATGGGAACTGGTTTGCACATCTATGAGCCAGATCCTCAGAGTTTACTCAAAATGAACTATGCCAGTCTATAACTCATACTTAGGCACTCAGAGAAATGTAGCTCAGTTTTATAAAACTGAGGGCCAAGTGTTATTCATCTAAGAATCACAAGAGCCCCAATGAACTGAATTTCCATGGGGACTCAGCTTCTGAACTTGACGTCCAGAGACTGGCAGATGTGCTGGCCTATCATGGACAGGTGGTAAATGAGAGCCCTTGTACTCTTGTCTTCTTTTCTTGTATAGATGAGCAGATGCCTTTAGGCTTGGGTCAGTTTCTCATTGAGTCTCTGTTCTGTCACTAAGGCCAGAGTGCAGTGGCACTCAGCCTCCCGAGTAGCTGGGATTACAGGCGCATGCCACCATGCCTGGCTAATTTTTGTATTTTTAGTAGAGACAGGGTTTCACCATGTTGGCCAGGCTGGTCTCGAACTCCTGACCTCAAGCCGTCCGCCTGCCTTGGCCTCCCAAAATGCTGGGATTACAGGCGCGAGCCACCATGCCTGGCCATCACTGAGTCTCTTTTTAAAATGTTATTTCTTAGCATCTTATCTGACCAACACCAAAACTTTCTCAGTTACTTTTAGCCTCTGGTTACCTGCTTCTGTCCTGATAAGAAACTTTAACCCAGTTCACTCCTAATTTATTATAGATCACTTGAGAACTTGTAAATCTATTGCCTGGGTCTGTTACAATTTAGAGAAAACTTAGAGTAGAAAAAGTTAATGTCATTATTGAGATGTGAGTGGGTATGAACCTAGCACATTTTTGTGCAGTAATAGGTGAGGCATAGGAAGTCATATGCTTCTTGTAGTAGAGTTTTCGTAATGAGTTCTTACCCATCTATGCACTTTTCAGGCCCACAAGCTTCTCTCTTACTCTTATAGCCAACTTCTCTTTGCCTGAAAAATGCGACTATATGGATGAAGTGACATATGGGGAGCTGGAGAAGGAGGAAGCTCAGCCCATTGTCACTAAGTACAAGGAGGAGGCGAGGAAGCTTCTGCCCCCCTCCGAGAAGCGGACAAACCGCCGAAACAACCGAAACAAGCGTAACCGGCAGAACCGAAGCCGCGGCCAAGGCTATGGTGAGTCCTGGGGACCTGCCAGCCCCCCTGCTTCTGTCCATTCTTTGTGCTTAGTACAGCAAGATGTGCAAGGGAAGGCCAAGGAAACCAAGTCAGGTCATTAACAATAGGGATGTGCCTTCTTCATGGAGCTTATTTCTTCCTGTGTTCTTTATCCCTGCCTTTTTCTTGTGCTTTTTCCATAATTCTTTGACAACAAAAATTCTCTTTTTAAAAAAAGAATTACTTTTCACAAAAGTATTTTTTTCTTTGAAAAGCAATGCTTGGGCTCTCTCATCTGTCTAGTTTTCATTTTAACACATGGGTTCGCAGTGTCACTGTTCCTATCTGAAGGATTTGTGCAGTTAAATCAGATTCTCATCTTCAGTTTTCTTGCTCCTCTGTCATTTCGATCATCCTAACTGTATAGACAAGAAAGTGAATGCTTTATTCAGTGTTTTTTATCGGGGGAGGAAGTTAACCAAGCAAGTTAGGCTATTAGTAGAATTAATTTCCCCCTGAATGTCTAGTTTGTCAGTTAAAACCCCAGTGTGCATTCACTGCTCTTTAAAAATGTGTGTGTATGTGTGTGTGTCACTGTTAAGTCAGCAGAATTTTCGAGTGCTTGCTATGTGCTAGGTACTGTAAATGCTGACAGTTCCCGCCCTTGAGGAGCTGATGACAGAAACTTTGTTTCTTTTGCATAAAATGATAGGTATGGGTTATATGACATCTGAAATCCCTTCCAGGGCTGAAAGTCTGCGATTCTATGAATGGCAGTTTTTCTTTATGTTTCTAACTCTGCCATGTATCCTTTTGCCATCTTAAATGTTTTACAGGAATTGGGGAGGTTCAAAAACAAAGTGGCTTGGTTTTCTTGTGTCTCTGTTCCTCTGCCCTCCCCCCTCAGACTTTTTAAAAGCTCCTGGCTGGTGCTTTAATTAACATACGTGAGCCTGGCCGAAGCAGGCCTCATATTCCCCCAGAATTGCCTTTGGCTCCGACTTTTTGATTTCCACCCAGACGTGGAGCCAGGACCCCATGCCAGCTGTCTGAGCGCGCTCTCCATTTCTCTTCCAGTGGGCGGGCAGCGCCGAGGCTACGACAACCGGGCCTACGGGCAGCAGTACTGGGGGCAGCCTGGAAACAGAGGGGTGAGTGCAGCTCTCCTTCTGCTCCTCACTCTGGGCTGTGAGAGCCATTCCTATTGGCTTAGGGGAGCAGAGTGGTTTGCCTGTTTTCTTAGGGCTTAGGGTTTTGCCCATTTAATATGTTCTGGAAGATTTACTGTGGGAAAATTAAACCAATTTATAATATCGAGCTAAGATGTGTCCCATTTAAAAGGGGGTCGCAGTGGGTCATGCTGCCAAAAACCCATAAATCTTCACTTCTTTTTCTTTTCCTTTCTCAGGGTTACCGTAATTTCTATGATCGATACAGGGGAGACTATGATCGATTTTACGGGCGAGATTATGAGTACAACAGATACAGAGACTATTACAGACAATACAATCGGGATGTGAGTATCATCTTGGGATAGATACAGGGTGAACGGGGGGCAGGAGCAGAAGGATGAATGTTGTGCCTCTTCATCCTCAGCCAGCTCTGGCTCCAAGTGATGGGGTTTCCCCTCTCTTCTAGTGGCAGAGTTACTACTACCACCACCCCCAGGACAGAGACCGATACTACAGGAACTACTACGGTTACCAAGGGTATCGGTGAAGCCCCTGCCATGGTCACCTGTCAGCCATGAAGCTGAATCTCTGGGGGTGCCAGGCACCCCCGCAAAACACAACCAAGGAAAACAGGGGCTGTCGGGGTGGGGCTGAGCTGCCGGGGAGGGGTGGTGGGGGGGGAGGGTGCTCAAGCAGGGGTGGGGGAGGGGGGAGGTGGAAACAACGAAACTGTACATTTTTTTTAAAGTTTGTTGAAAAGAATATTGTCTTATTCTATAAAACATTTCAAACCTAGTTAGAGATTTGTAATCAAAAAACATTTGCGCAGAAAGCAGCACTTAGGGCTGCCTGTTCTATACCCTGCAGTCAGACAGGAAAAGAACTGAAAATGGCACCCTTCTGACATTCTGAGGCAGCTGGACTGGCAGCCAAGTAAAGGAGAGTGATGAGGTGGTGTGGGGAGGGTGGGGAGGCAGTGCGAGGGTGCTCTCCACAGCAGGTAGGAGCAGGCAGGAGTCGGGACGGGGGAGAGCTTGTGACTGGGGCAGTGAAAATAAACGATTGGCTCTTATCAATCACTTGCACCAACTAACCGTTTGTATTTTCTTTACCGACCTTTCCCTTTTGGGATATGTGGTCTGGTGGGCTGGGAGGCTTACAGTGTCCCAACTCTCCATTTTCCTGTGCCTTTGTGCTGTTTGGCTGAGGCATGGAGACTGCCAGCGGGTGGTTCTATTATGCAGGATTCCCAGGCCAAGAAAGCCTGGGGACTGTCCTTGATTGCAGAGCAGAATAGCCTGCCCCCTCTATAAACACATTGATTAATTCCCATAAAATCTTGGGGAGAATGGGATTGCAGCCCTCAGCCTGAAGATTATGATTTGCCAGTCTCTAGTCTCTGTCTTCCAAGGTTGAAAGAGGTGGGAGGTCTCTGAAATCATCCCTGTTAGAGTGTCCTCTTACAGTGCGAGAGAAGGAACGTTTCTCAGGGTTTCAGCTCACACGAAAACACAGCAGGATTCTTTTCACTGCAGCGGGATATGTATATAGGTGAATCCTGTGGTGTGGGCTTCCAGGCCCAGGTGCTGAGAATAGCAATTAGCAACTATTTTCTACAGTGTGGAGGGCTTGTGCCCTGCTGGTTTTTTTGATACACAGGTAGAGAGTGGATAGAAGAGGGGAGGGTGGGGGGCGGGAGGCAGCTCAGTGGGGCTGCTGAACCTTGGGAAGAGTGAGTGTGAACGTGTGTAAATGTGCGTGTGAAAGGGAGCACCCCTTCCTGACTTCTAGAAACAAAATTCCTTTTGGGGAGCTTTCCCTGTGTGTCCCCAGAGAGGCCTCTAGCCAAGAGACTTCATTTGGGATAGTTTCATTTGTGACTTTACCAATATCCGCCCAGTTCTTGATAGACAGCTGTAGGTTGCTGGGTTCAAGAATATGGGTGGGATATGGAATGCTTTTCCATTGTCTAGCTTCAGTTTTTATTCATCCTTCTGCTCAGCACTGTCAGCCGAGAGCTTACTCAGCAGACACCACATACTGCAGCACTTCCTAGTGAGAAAATCTGGGTTGTGCCACTAGAAAATGCTTCACTTCCATTTCCTCACCTGGGCAGCTCTCTTTAAAATTGTGTGCTGATTTGGTCTTCCTCTCCTCCTCCCACTGTTACTGCCCTGCAGCCCTTGTTCAGGTGTACAGACCCTTATTCTGCCTTCCAGTGTCTCTGTCTGTCATGACACACCCTTCCACCCAAATACCTCTGACCCCAAGGCTGGAACAGGGCTGGTAGGAGATACGTTTGCTTTCTCATAGTCATGTCCTTTCTCTTGGCACTGCTTCCCTGCAGTGTCCTCAAATGGATTTGTGTGTGGCAGTGGAGTGATTGCATGAATTTTTCTGTAATACATTAACTTTGTATTATTATTAAGGGAGTTTGAGAAAGCTTTGCTTATAATGTCAAGGCAAGGAGGTAAAAAACGAGCCCAAAGAAATTCCCTTAGGGCAAGATTATGTTATAATAGAAAATTGAATTTCCTGAGGTAGTGGCTGCCACCCCTTTTCAGATGTTTAGTCCTGCGAATAGCATCTTTCTTGTAGTCTGTGACATGGATGGGGATGCTAGGGCCCTCAGGGGCAAGGGGACTAAACTAAATCAAGTTAGGTTTTTTCCCAGCAGGGATTAGGAGAGGTACTTGCTGTTGATATTTGACACTAGAAAGTCATCTTTTTTACAAAATTTTTTCTAGGTGGGTGGAAAGTGAAATTGCCACATCCTTGTTGGTTTAGTTCAAGAGATCATTTGCAACAACAGTAGATGTCTGGGTTTTGTTTCTGTCTTTTTATTATGAAAAACTTTGTTAAGGGGGAAAATGTGGATTATGGTAACCAGAGGAATCCGTAGCCTTGTTTTCCTTAGAACACTTTTTGTGTTTTATCAGACGTCTGTTGTAGTTGTAGACAGGAAAGCTTGTGAGAAAAACACCACATGGAGCCTGTAAATGTTTTTGCACAACCTGTAAAGCATTCTTGGAAGTGGCCAGTAAAAAAGGGTTTTACCATTTAAAAAAAAATGTAACTGTGTCATTGTTTACATCTGTAACTTTTTCCTCCCCTGTTCTCATTACACCATTCTGGCGAAAATGTAGGCAAAGTAGCTTCCAGTTTTAGAATAAATAACCATTTGGATTGAATTCACCCTATCTCCTGTGGCTGCACTGACTGGGGCGGAGGGTGTCATTGGGTTATTTATTCATGTTTTAATGCCTCTTTCTCAGGTTGCATGGGCTCCAACCAAGGAGGACTCTCTTGCATGGTGGCTGCCGTTCCCTCCCTATTCTACCATGCCTTCACTTGGGAGCCAGCCATGCAGTCAGTTGACATGGGTGGGTAGTTATTAGTCTTATTTAGTGCTTGCTTAGGCCAAGAGTTGAGCCATTGAAGTATAAGAAAATAAATTATGCCGGGCGTGGTGGCTCACGCCTGTAATCCCAGCACTTTGGGAGGCCGAGGCGGGCGGATCACAAGGTCGGGAGATCGAGACCACGGTGAAACCCCGTCTCTACTAAAAATACAAAAAATTAGCCGGGCGCGGTTGTGGGCGCCTGTAGTCCCAGCTACTCGGGAGGCTGAGGCAGGAGAATGGCGTGAACCCGGGAGGCGGAGCTTGCAGTGAGCCGAGATCGCGCCACTGCACTCCAGCCTGGGCGACAGAGCAAGACTCCATCTCAAAAAAAAAAAAAAAAGAAAATAAATTATAACTCATGACCTTTGTATTTGGTCTATGCAAAAACCAGTTGGATGCTTGAAGTTAAAATGTAAAGTTCCGTTGTGGAGCCAAATAAGTATATGAATGAATAATTACTGCTAGGGGGAAAGCCCACTCATCCAACAGAAGTTTGATGGGGGTTATTTTCCAGTGAATTTGGAGAATGAGACAGTAACTTAAATTTACAACAGCATCATTGCTTTTTTTTTTTTTTTTTTTTTTTTTTTTTTTTTTTTTTGGAGACGGATCCTTGCTCCGTTACCTAGGCTGGAGTGCAGTGGCACGCGCTCTGTTCACTGCAACCTCAGCCTCCTGGGTTCAAGCGATTTTTCTGCTTCAGCCTCCCAAGTAGCTAGGACTACACATGTGTGCCACCAGGCCCAGCTAATTTTTTTTTTTTCTAGTAAAGACAGGGTTTTACCATATTGGCCAGGCTGGTCTCAAACTCCTGACCTCGTGATCTGCCCGCCTTGGTCTCCCAAAGTGCTGGGATTACAGGTGTGAGCCACCGGTCCCAGCCACCATTTATTAGTACTGAACTGATCCTAACAGCGGTTTCTAATAAATGGTCAGGGTCTTAAAGCTCAGATACCACAACTCATGACACCCAGTGTTCTGAAGGGGTAGTAGTATTGATATAGATACTGCTCTAAGTCCCACCTTCTATGTGACACAGATTCAGATACCTGGGTTTACGGCTTTGTACCCTTTAGGCCACCCTTGATTTTGGTAGCCATCTATTCTTTAGGACATTTAAAGTTGCTGTTAGAGCTAATTAATCATTTTTTTAAGTGGTTAATCATAGCTCATACCTGGTCTCTAGTAACTTCTTAAACCCCTTTTTCCCAACTAGTGCTGCAGCCTTGCAGTTATAATCTGATGGGTAGGAACATAGAGTGTGCAGAAAAACTGAAGAGAGGCGCTTTGTTTTTTCGTTGTTGGTTTTTTTTTTTTTTTTTTTGAGATGGAGTTTCGCTCTTGTTGCCCAGGCTGGAGTGCAGTGGCGCGATCTCGGCTCACCGCATCCTCTGCCTCCCTGGTTCAAGTGATTCCCTACCTCGGCCTCCCAAATAGCTGGGATTACAGGTACCCGCCACCACACTGGCTAATTTTTGTATTTTTAGTAGAGACGGTTTCCACCATGTTGGCCAGGCTGGTCTGGAACTCCTGACCTCAGATGATCTGCCCGCCTCGGCATCCCAAAGTGCTGGGATTACAGGTGTGAGCCACCACACCTGGCCCAACAGCGGCTTTTTTAAAAATCAAGGTTACATTTATTAAACACTCCAATTTTTTTTTTTTTTTTTTTTTTTTTTTAAATCATGTCTGAGCTGTTGTGGAAAATTAGACTTACTCCCCTGGAATTTGCCCAACACCGTGATACAGTAGGGACGAGGAAGCAAGGTGCTTGGTCCCTGCCATTGCCGCATTTGTCATTTAAGCATGTACAGTACAATCCATTCATTGGGTATTTGGGTGCCTGATATGTGCCATTGTCAGGATACAGGGATTAAAACGGATCTGATTGATCCTTCCTGGAATTTTCACGGTGCCAAGAAGGAACTGAGGCTCCTCCTCAACAGAATGGGGGTAGGATCCCACTCCAGGAGGGCAAACTTTTCTGTTTGTTCATCTCTAGGATGAGGGAATTAATTAGAAGCTCTCCAGGACTTAGAGCTCAGAAGTTGCCATCAACAGTAAAAAGCTGCTTGGGAGTCCCTGGAATTCATGAAAATATCCTTAGGAGGAGGCTAAGTTCAGTTGCTGGTGATAACACCCTTTCTTCCTTTGGTTTCCTCTCTCCACTTTGCTGTCTTCTGTGCAAAGGTACCTGGAAGCTGGAGGTAATCAGCTGTCCCTACTATTTCAAAGCAGCCTCCCTTCCCAAAGTATATCCAGGCACAAAACAGCTAGCCCAGACTTTTCCTCAGAAGGATGCGTCCCTGAGTTTAGGGGACCTTGACTCTACGAGGAGCACACATACTGGGATTGTTACGTTCTTTGCTTTGGCCCTGGTCCCATCTCGGCTCTGTGCACCCTTGGAAGGAAAAGAGTCTAGGAGGCATTCTGGTGTTCGTCAACCTCCGCCATGTTTGAGTCCTGGAGATGACCATGACATGTTAAGCCTTAAGTTTGGTCCTTGCCCAAACAGCATGCTGGACTCCCGCAAGGCACATTAGGCGTGGGGCCACAGCTTTCTGGCTGATGTGGCTGAGTCGGCCTAAGGGGAAAATGAAAGTAAAAACAAGCCCCAGTTCTACTAGGAAACCCAAACTGAGCAATTTCAGGCTTATCCAGCTCCTGGGAAGACCAGGAAGCGACTGAGGAGCGGTGCACCGAGACGGACATCGCTGGGGGTTAACCCCCCGCCGCTAATATTTCCGCTCCAAAGCTTGGCAAGATGTAGAAACCTAGATTCCCTTGCAAGATCCACGCGACCAGCGTCGGCCACACTGTGCTTCCTGGGGTCCCCTTGTTTAGTGATTCTTCGTTATGGCCGCCCGTGTGCCTTCGGCTTAATGGGGAGGACATCGAAATTCCGATTTCAGGGTCGCAGGGCGCGGGCCCCGACTTGGAGAAGGAAGGGGCAGCCATTTTGAGACCAGAAGAGGGTGGAAGGGACCATATTGAGAACGCCGGTTCCCTGGGGGCCGCCATTTTAAGAGACGCCCTGTACGGTAAACTCCTTGACGTGGGGGGCGCCATGTTGGTACGGCCATCTTGGAATGGGAGCGGCTGTGGGCGCAGCCATCTTAGATATAAAACCGGCTCCAGTCGGGGTAACTGAAGCCAAGCTCCGCCCCTCCCCCTCTAAGAGTTCCTCTGCTGTGCGACTGCACTCCCGCACCCTCCCCTAAATCCACCCTCTTCGGCCTGTTTACCTTTTAACTTGGCTTCGTTGCACGTTTGTGTGTGTGTGTTTGTTCTCCGCAGCCTCTTGAGCGTCTGTTGTACTTAATTCTTCCACTGTGGACGCTCTCTCGCGCCCGCCATCCCCCGACCCGGCTTTTCTCCCATCCTTGACAATGTCTAGCCTGTTTTGATTGGCTCTATTCCCTGGGTATGGCAGATCTATTGCTTGATGATCCTCTCCCCCCAAGAATTCTAACACAGGAGCTGTCCTGAGGCTCTGGATGACTTTATTCTTCAAATGGCTTTACTCTCCAGTAGCTCCAGGTGAGACTGAGAGCTAGAACCTGGCCCATCCCTCTCTCCATTGTCTGAGCGGGTCATCAAAGGAAGTGGGCAGGACGCTGGCAGTCTGACGGGGCCCTGCTGTGGGTGGAGCAAAGGGTGCCTCATATCTCTGGGGTGCTTGGGGTCGGCCACAAAGGTGGAAGGAAATGGGGTCGACAGATGAGGGTGGGCCTTGTGCTTCAAATAACCTCACATGGTCAGGCAAGGGTTAGGGATGGGATGCAGGGAGCCTCAGGGGCTCACGACAATTACCGACCTAAGGAAGGGCCCAGGAGAGGGAAAAGGGAGGAGTTGTGAGAAGGGACAGGGGAGCTCAGAGGAGAGCACAGAAGAACTTCTTCTCCCGGAAGGGGTTCTCCGAAGTGGGCACAGGGGTGATGAGGGGATCCTCACAGGCGTGGGCATCACAGTAAGTCATCAGGTCTGCGGCTGCCTTGGACACCTGGGACAGCCAGGAGGGGTACTGTTAGCCAGGACCTCTAAAGGGGACTGCAGCCTCCCTCCCCAAATGGGTTCTCTTTTGCCATCTCCAGGGCTCCTTATGACTGTCTTATTCCTCATCCCCCACAGAGACCTGGGGACAGCTCTCTGCAGGGCCCCAGACTCCTCCCCTGACCTCAGGGAGTGCAGGAAAGAACGCATCTCTTATCCTGAGCTTTGGGAACCTGCAGCACAGCACGGCCTGGCCAACTAATGGGAGAGCCAGCCAGGGTCCCACCTACCTTTATCCGGCACAAGCTTGCTTCAATCTTAAGCTGTTCCACCATCTTGCGTGCTTGCCCAATACTCATAGTGCTGTTCACCGGGGTCTCACCTTTCATCCTGGAAAAAAAGAGGGACCTCTCAGGGAACCGTCTCAGCTGGAGGCCCTCCTCCATGCTCACTCCACACCAACCTTTACAAGGCTGTGGTCATACCCCAATATTTTGTTTCCCTCCTATCCTCCTCCTCCTCCAGTGGACTGTCTCATCCCTGTATTCCTCATGGAAAAAATAGGGTGGGATGAGGTGCTCCCCAAACTCCCTCATGGCCTGGGCCACAGATCGTTAAACCTTACACAAATGATGTAAGACTTTTCAGCCCTTCAAACCATGTGTGTTCCCAGCTCTGAAGACCTCAACCAACCCTGATGAGGAGGGTACATCACCTCTATCTGCTCCAGTGAGCCCCAGCAGGAGAAAAACAGGCTGTTACCTACTCACCTAAAGCCACAAGCAGCAGTAGCAGACCTGGGTGTAGGGTCAGTGGAGGGTACCAAAACCTTCTGCCTGAGATGGGTGCCCCACCTTGCAGGGAGTTGCAGCTGAAAGTATCTGATGCAGAAGCAGTGACTATAGGCAAGGAGGCCACTGAGGAGGGTCAGGCCAGAGGTCCGTCCAGGACTGGTCTCAGTTTCTGCAGCTGAAGCACTGCCTGGATGGCTGGTACCTGAAGGATGAAGGATGCTAGAAGGAGCTGCTCAGATCCTGGAACATACCAACTGCCTGGCCAGTGGGGGAGCCTAGCTGCCTGCATCCCCTGCGCACACCCCCACTGTCGCTGGTTCACTGCCTGCCCCTCCCCCATTGCAGGCATCCTGAGTCTGGGCTAGAGCCCTCCCCAACAGAGCTGAGGCCAAGGCCGACTCCCCCTCTCAAATGGGGTGGTCTGGGCCTATGACAGCCCCTGCAGTGGAGTCTGTACTGGCTGCGGGGGACCCTGCTCATTTGAAAATCTGACATCAGCTGGGCAGTCGCCCCCCTCCTTCCTTCCTCCCTCTACCCTGACACAGCACTTAGCACCTGAATCTTCGTTTCTCTCCCAGGGACCCTCCATTTTCCATATCCAGGAAAATGTGATGCGCCACAGGTATCAGCGTCTGGATTGCCACTTCACATCTTAGCCACAAGTGACTCAGTGGAAGATCCAGAGGCAGCAGAGGCTCGTCAGGAAGATGTCTACAGAAAAGGTAGACCAAAAGGAGGAAGCTGGGGAAAAAGAGGTGTGCGGAGACCAGATCAAAGGACCGGACAAAGAGGAGGTAGGAGGCCTTGTGGGGACAGTCAGCAGAAATATACTGGAAATAGGTGGGCTGTCGTGAAGTAGGGGGTGGTGGATTGGTTTGAAGAATTTCATTCATTTTGAATAGATTACTTCCCACGCCCGCAACAGTGTGCAAAGATGTACACAACACTGGCCTTGCCCTCTGAAGGACTTTATCTGGGGTAATAGACGTCTACAAAATAGAAGATACCACTTGCCAAAAGCTAGTCTAGATAATGTGCTGTGGGGACTCTGAAGACTGCATCCAGTTAGGGTCAGAGAAGGTCCACAAAACGCGGAGCTGAAATGCTACCACGCTGGGAACAGGGGACTAATCTGCCTGCGCAACAACGCAGGAGGCCCAGGTTGCCGCAGACTGCAACATGCTCTAGGCGAATGCCCCCGCCTTAGATGCCTAGGGGCTGTGGGCGATAAAAATCAGCGCCAACTGGATGACCGTCTCACTTGCCCGCTTAGCCGGTGAAATGGCCTGTGGTGAAGGTGTGCACAGAGGGATGTGATTGCAGTCTCGAGGGAGGGCCAAGCGGAGGCTGCAGTCAGCGCATCCCCTGGGGCATATCTTGGGGCCTGCAGGGAGGCAGGCGTCTTTCCCCTTTGGTCACGGTAACCCGAGGCAAACCTGCCGCACAGAGAGCCAGCGGCGAGCGCAGGGAGGCGCCAGCCTCGCAGCCCGTGAAGGCTCCGCCCCGCTGCGCCGGACGCCGCGCTGAACCCCGCCCTGGGCCGAAGCCCCGCCTCCCAGGGCTACCAAAGCGGTTGGCGGAGAGGGGCGGGACTTCCCCGGGAGCCGGAAGTCCTGTCTCACGGTTGCCCTGGCAGCGCGCGAGGCTGGTGAGTCGGTCGCCCTGTGGCAGCCGGCCGGCTGGTTTCCATGGTTGCACGATTAGGTAGGGGCTCCGGGCGCTTTGCCCACCCCTCGAGCCGGAGGGGACTGGCGGGAAGCGGCAGTTGGCTGCAGGGCGCTCCGCCTGGCGTGGGGCGCAGCCGTATCGGGGAGCGAGTTCAGCTCGAGGCGGAGAGGAGAAACTCGGGAAGCAATTGTGGCTACTCTTGGGCTACTGGTTTCAAGTCTGGCCGTATGACCTTAGGCAAGTCGCACATTCTCTTCGTGCAGCTGCCTAGCAGTGTGGATTCAGTATCACCGTGTGTGTGAAGCTCTTTGTAAGAATTGTAAGGTGCTCATTCTTTTTTTTTTTTTTTTTTTTTTTTTGAGACGGAGTCTCGCTCTGTCGCCCAGGCTGGGGTGCAGTGGCCGGATCTCAGCTCACTGCAAGCTTACCTCCCGGGTTTACGCCATTCTCCTGCCTCAGCCTCCGGAGTAGCTGGGACTACAGGCGCCCGCCACCTCGCCCGGCTAGTTTTTTGTATTTTTTAGTAGAGATGGGGTTTCACCGTGTTAGCCAGGATGGTCTCGATCTCCTGACCTCGTGATCCACCCGTCTCGGCCTCCCAAAGTGCTGGGATTACAGGCTTGAGCCACGGCGCCCGGCCGGTGCTCCTTTCTTTGTTACATAGCTGTGAATGAGTATCAAGGTGGTTTGTCCCAGAATCAAATGCCTGGAGAAGGAATTCCACTGAGGAGATCTAGCACTGGGCGGGAGGGAAAACAGTGGAGGAAAGGGAAGGGATAATTGGCTGAGTGGCACAATCATTTGGAGAAAGGCCGTATATATGAAACAGTGACTTTGCTATCCTGCTATCTCTCGTTCCTCAAAGCCAGTCCAGTAAGCTTTTTTGTCCCCACTTCCCTGGGGAAAGGAGTCACTCTTTTCCCCCCTCTGTCTTTCCAGGAACCACCACCTCCTGCATCCCATGGCCAGGGGTGGCGTCCAGGTGGCAAAGCAGCTAGGAACGCAAGGCCTGAACCTGGGGCCAGACACCCTGCTCTCCCGGCCATGGTCAACGATCCTCCAGTACCTGCCTTACTGTGGGCCCAGGAAGTGGGCCAAGTCTTGGCAGGCCGTGCCCGCAGGCTGCTGCTGCAGTTCGGGGTGCTCTTCTGCACCATCCTCCTCTTGCTCTGGGTGTCTGTCTTCCTCTATGGCTCCTTCTACTATTCCTACATGCCGACGGTCAGCCACCTCAGCCCCGTGCATTTCTACTACAGGTGAGAGGGGCGTTCTAGCAAAACAGAGGACTCCTATGGGAATTGTAGGGCCCTTGGAGGTCAGTTCAATCCCCTCATTTACAGATGAGGAAAACTGGAGCCAGGTGTGCTTACAGGACTTCTCAACTTTGACAGCGCAAGGCTAGATTTGGGTTGCCAGGGCTAGGGTTCTAGTTCTCCCTCTGATTACTGAAATCTAGTTTAAAAAAAAGAAAAAGGAAAAAAAATCCACTTCTATCATTATGAGGATCAATTCTATTTTGGTTGGATCACCCCTCTCTAAGGGCCAATGTAGAATTTTGAGCCAACTCAACCCCTTAGTGCAGAACCAGCCTGGCTTTCAGGAGCTATTAGGAAAGCAGTAGTTTGCCTTTTACATTACTGCCTCCCAGTGAAGGAGTGGCCTGCCCCTCCACACCTGTGGGCGTTTCTCATCAGGTGGGACAAAAGACTGAGAAAAGATGCCGGGAGGGCGCGATGATTCATGCCTGTAATCCCAGCACTTTGGGAGGCCGAGGGTGGGGGGGGGCGTGGATCACGAGGTCAGGAGTTCGAGACCATCCTGGCTAACACGGTGAAACCCCGTCTCTACTAAAAATACAAAAAATTAGCCGGGCGCAGTGGCGGGCGCCTGTAGTCCCAGCTATTCGGGAGGCTGAGGCAGGAGAATGGCGTGAACCCTGGAGGCAAAGGTTGCAGTGAGCTGAGATCCGGCCACTGCGCTCCAGCCTAGGTGAAAGAGTGAGATTCCATCTCAAAAGAAAAAAAAAAAAAAAAAAAGAAAAGAGACACAAAGTATAGAGAAAGAAAAGTGGGCCCAGGGGACCCGCGCTCAGCATACGGAGGACCTGCAGTGGTCTCTGAGTTTCCTCAGTATTTATTGATAATTATCTCTACCTCTCAAAGAGGGGGATGTGGCAGGACAATAGGGTAATAGTGGGGAGAGGGTCAGCAGGAAAACATGTAAACAAAGATCTCTGTTTCATAAACAAGGTTAAGAAAAGGTGCTGTGCCTTGATGTGCACCTATACAAACATCTCAGCGCATTAAAGAGCAGTATTGCCACTAGCATGTCTCACCTCCAGCCCTAAGGCGGTTTTCTCCTATCTCAGTAAATAGAATGTACAATCAGGTTTTACATTCCATTGCCCAGGGAGGAGCAGGAGACAGATGCCTTCCTCTTACCACAACTGCAAAGAGGCCTTCCATCTTTTACTAATCCTCCTCAGCACAGACCCTTTATGGGTGTCAGGCTTGGGGGACGGTCCGGTCTTTCCCTTCCACAGGGCCATATCTCAGGCTATCACATGGGGAGAAACCTTGGACAATACCTGGCTTTCCTAGGCAGAGGTCCCTGTGGCCTTCCACAGTGTATTGTGTCCCTGGGTACTTGAGATTAGAGAATGATGATGACTTTTAACAAACATACTGCCTTCAAGCACTTTTTTAACAAAGCACATCCTGCATAGCCCTAAATCTGTTAAACCTTGGGTCAACACAGCGCGTGTCTCTGCGAGCACAGTGTTGGGGCTAGGGTTACAGATTAACAGCATCTCAAGGCAGAAGAATTTTTCTTAGTACAGAACAAAATGGAGTCTCTTATGTCTACTTCTTTCTACATAGACACAGTAACAGTCTGATCTCTCTTTTCCCCACACCCAGTCCCTGAAAGTCTGCTGCACAATAGAGATTATGGAAACATAAGATGAGTAGGTGCATAAATTTGCCTCCCAGAGAGTCTTGCCTCTTGACTGGCCCCTTAGTTCCTTCCCATTTTACAAACCCTAACAAGTGCCAAATTCTCTCTCTCTTTTTTTTTTTTTTTTGAGATGGAGTCGCTCTGTCACCCAGGCTGGAGTGAAGTGGCACAGTGTCTGCTCATTGCAATCTCCGCCTTCCTGGTTCAAGTGATTCTCGTGCCTCAGCCTCCCAAGTAGCTGGGATCACAGGTGTGTGCCACCACGCCTGGCTAATTTTTGTATTTTTAGTAGAGATGGGGTTTTTTTTTGGTTTTTTTGGTTTTTTTGTTTTTTTTTGAGACGGAGTCTCGCTCTGTCGCCCAGGCTGGAGTGCAGTGGCCGGGTCTCAGCTCACTGCAAGCTCCGCCTCCCGGGTTCACGCCATTCTCCTGCCTCAGCCTCCGGAGTAGCTGGGACTACAGGCGCCCGCCACCTCGCCCGGCTAGTTTTTTGTATTTTTTTAGTAGAGACGGGGTTTCACCATGTTAGCCAGGATGGTCTCGATCTCCTGACCTTGTGATCCGCCCGTCTCGGCCTCCCAAAGTGCTGGGATTACAGGCTTGAGCCACCGCGCCCGGCCTTTTTTTTGTTTTTTTTTTATGGAGTCTTGCTCTGTCGCCCAGGCTGGAGTGCAGTGGCGCAACATCGGCTCACTGCAAGCTCTGCCTCCCGGGTTCACGCCATTTTCCTGCCTCAGCCTCCTGAGTAGCTGGGAATACAGGCGCCCACCACCACGCCCGGCTAATTTTTTTTTTAGCAGAGACGGGGTTTCACCATGTTAGCCAGGATGGTCTCGATCTCCTGACCTCGTGATCCACCCACCTTGGCCTCCCAAAATGCTGTGGGTTTCACCATGTTGGCTAGGCTGGTCTTGAACTCCTGAACGCAGGTGATCCGTCCGCCTCGGCCTCCCAAAATGCTGGGATTACAGACGTGAGCCACCGCACCCCACCAAGTTCTCGCTTCTTTTTTTTTTTTTTTTTTTTTTCTTTTTGAGACAGTCTCTCACTGTCGCCTAGGCTGGAGTGTAGTGGCACAATCTCAGCTCACTGCAACCTCTGCCTCCGGGTTGAAGCCATTCTCCTGCCTTGCCTCAGCCTCCCAAGTAACTGGGATTACAGGTGCCTGCCACCACACCTGGCTAATTTTTTTTTGTATTTTTAGTAGAGACGGGGTTTCACTATGTTGGCCAGGCTGATCTCGAAGTCCTGACCTCATGATCCACCCCCTTGGCCTCTCAAAGTGCTGGGATTACAGATGTGGGCCACCGCACCCAGCCTAGTTCTCTCTTCTCAACCGTGGTTGTAGGACCTGTCAACAGATGCAGAGAAAGGTGTATCAATGGTTTAAAGTCATTTTTTCCCTTAAGTCCCTGGTCTGGAGCTATAGTTTCTAAAGCAGAGCTTCTTAAACTTGTAGGAAATGGATCTTATGGCCCTTCCTGCCATAAAAATGTATATACATGCCTAGGCATATGCTGCGCCCACACCCCCACGTGCAAATTTGCCTACAATTGAAGGGGTTCATGAGCCTCTTAATAACCATCTGTAGATCCTTTTGGAGGCGTTTTCTCAAACTGGGACCCAGACCAGAGCTACCAAATCAGAATCTCTTGGGGTGGGACCCTGGAAATTAATTTTTTTTTTTTGAGATGGAGTTTCATTCTTGTTGCCCAGGCTGGAGTGCAGTGGCGTGATCTTGGCTCACCACAACCTCTGCCTCCAAGTTCAGGTGATTCTTCTTCCCCAGCATCCCGAGTAGCTGGGATTACAGGCATGTGCCACCACGCCTGGCTAATTTTGTATTTTTAGTAGAGATAGGGTGTCTCCATGTTGTTCAGGCTGGTCTTAAACTCCTGACCTCAGGTGATCCGCCCACCTTGGTCTCCAAAAGTGCTGGGATTACAGGCGTAAGCCATCACTGCCTGGCCCTGGAATTTACATTTTTATCAAGCTCCTTAAGTCTTTAGAAACACTAAAGTGTGAAACTATTTAATTAAGTATCTGTAGATTCCCATCTAAGAACATCTGCTCTAATGAGAGGACATACATTGAAGTCATAGGAAGAGAATGAAATAATCATTCTGGTATCTTGAATCTCCTGGCCACATTTGTTCTTCATCTTTGTAACATAGAGAAGGGTGCCTGTTCTGAGAGAAGGGAGGAGGGCAGGGGAGCCTTAGGGGGCCAAGGTGTGTGGACGGACTAGTAAGATGAACTTAGCAGAGTATCCTCCTCCATTCTCATTTAGGACCGACTGTGATTCCTCCACCACCTCACTCTGCTCCTTCCCTGTTGCCAATGTCTCACTGACTAAGGGTGGACGTGATCGGGTGAGTATCGGAACTAGAGAGAGGTTTCATTAGAGCTTTAATGATTTGGAATAGGAAGACTTGAGAAAGGCCTGGAGAGCAGAAATTGAGTAATAAGAGGCTGGCCAGGTGCGGTGGCTCACGCCTGTAATCCCACTACTTTGGGAGGCTGAGGCAGGCAGATCACCTGAGGTTGGGAGTTCGAGACCAGCCTGACCAACACGGAGAAACCCTGTGTCTCCTAAAAATACAAAATTAGCTGGGCGTGGTGGCACATGCCTGTAATCCCAGCTATTCAGGATGCTGAGGCAGGAGAATCACTTGAACCCGGGAGGAGGAGGTTTCGGTGAGCCGAGATCACGCCATAGTACTCCAGCCGGCAACAAGAATGAAGCTTCGTCTTAGGGGAAAAAAAAGACTAAGAGGAAGCTTTGAAGGAAAAGAAATTAAAATGAGTTGTGTGTGTTGATTGATATTTCTGCAGCAGGTGTTACACGTGTTCTTTCTCAACATAGTCCCTGACTTACGATAATTCAACTGAACAATTTTTCAACTTCACAGTGGTGCAAAAGTGACATACATTCCGTAGACACTGTACTTCACGTACCTGTACAACCATTCTGTTTTTCACTCTTTTTTTTGTTTTTGAGACAGAGTCTCTGTCGCCAGGCTGGAGTGCAGTGGTGCAATCTCGGCTCACTGCAACCTCCACCTCCCGGGTTCAAGCGATTCTCCTGCCTCAGCCTCCTGAGTAGCTTGCACTACAGGCGCCCGCCACCACGCCCAGCTAATTTTTTTGTATTTTTAGTAGGGATGGGATTTCACCATGTTGGCTGGGATAGTCTGGATCTCTTGACCTTGTGATCTGCCCGCCTTGGCCTCCCAAAGTGCTGGGATTATAGGCGTCAGCCACTGCACTCAGCCTGTTTTTCACTTTCAGTACAGTATTCAATAAATCACATGAGATATTCACTACTTTATTATAAGTATAGGCTTTGTGTTAGATGATTTTAACCAACTATAGGTAGGCTAACGTAAATATTCTGAGCATGTTCAAGATAGGCTAGGCTAAATAAGCTATGAAGTTCTTTTTTTTTTTTTTTGAGACGGAGTCTCGCTCTGTCCCCCAGGCTGGAGTGCAGTGGCGCGATCTCGGCTCACTGCAAGCTCCGCCTCCCGGGTTCCCGCCATTCTCCTGCCTCAGCCTCCCGAGTAGCTGGGACTACAGGCGCCCGCCACCGCACCCGGCTAATTTTTTGTAATTTTAGTAGAGACAGGGTTTCACCGTGGTCTCAATCTCCTGACCTTGTGATCCGCCCGCCTCGGCCTCCCAAAGTGCTGGGATTACAGGCATGAGCCACCACGCCCGGCCGCTATGAAGTTCTTTAGGCTAGGTGTATTAAATGCATTTTCAGCTTATGATAGTTTCAACTTAGATGGGTTTATCGGAATGTAACCCCCATCGTAAATTAAGGACCATCTGTATCAGGTGAAGTATTATCTATTTATCTGCTAGGTAAAATAAGCAATATCTGCTAGGTGAAGTAAGCAATGTTTTAGACCTTAATGAATAAATCAGTTATTACTTTGGAATAAGATGGGCATCTACCCAAGAGTTTTGAAAGCATTTATATAAAATTATGAAACTGTTGTCAAATATGTGCAACCTGTCATTACAAAGGGTACTGTGCCAGAGGACTGGCCAGATGCCAGTGTGACGTCAACAATGGGATGTCACACTGGCATCTGGCCAGTCCTCTGGGAACCCTGAGAAATGCATATGGGGACTGGGCCCTCTATGGTAGGCAAGCTGAAGGAGGCTCTGATAAAGGATAGGTTCTTTTTCTTTCTTTTCTTTTTTTTTTTTTGAGACAGAGTCTTGCTCTGTCACTGAGGCTGGAGCACAGTGGCGCGATCTCGCTTCACTGCAACCTCCACCACCCGGGATCAAGCTATTCTCCCACCTCAGCTTCTCGAGTACCTGGGATTACAGGTACCCATCACCACATCTGGCTAATTTTTGTATTATTTTTAGCAGAGACAGGGTTTCACCATGTTGGTCAGGCTGGTCTAAAACTCCTGACCTCGGGTGATCCACCCACCTCAGCCTCCAAAAGCGCTGGAATTACATGAGTGAGCAACCACACCCAGCCTAAAGTTATATTTATTTATTTATTTATTTATTTATTTATTTATTTATTTATTTTGAGACGGAGTTTCTTTCCTGTCACCCAGGCTAGAGTGCAATGGCACGATTTCAGCTCGCTGCAACCTCTGCCTCCTGGGTTCAGTCAGTTCTCCTGCCTCAGCCTCCCAAGTAGCTGGGGTTACAGGTGTATGCCAGCATACCTAGCTGATTTTTGTATTTTTAATAGGGATGGGGTTTCATCACGTAGGCCAGGCTAGTCTTGAACTCGTGATCTCAGGTGGTCTGCCCACCTCAGCCTCCCAAAGTGCTGGGATTACAGGCATGAGCCACCATGCCCAGCCTGAAGTTATTTTTCAAAAGTAGTACTTGGGAGGAAACTGATCTAATGATAGAATGTCACACCTCTGAAGGGAAGAGTATAAACTATAGAGTCTGGGGTTCTATTTTATGTTATGTTTTGAGACAAGGTTTTGCCCTGTCACCCAGCCTGGAGTGCAGTGATGCAATCGTGGCTCACTGCAGCCTTAACCTTCCAGGTTCAAGTGATCTTCCAAGTAGCTGGGACTACAGGTGTGTGCTACCATGCCCAGCTGACCTTTTTTTTTTTTTTTTTAATTTTTAGTAGAGACAAGGTCTTACTATGTTGCCTAGGCTCATCTCAAACTACTAGGCTCAAGTGGTCCTCCCGACTCAGCCGCCCAAAGTGTTAGGATTATAACCAGGTGTAGTGGCTCACGCCTGTAATCTCAGCACTTTGGGAGGCTGAGGAGACAGGTGGATCACCTGAGGTCAGGAGTTCAAGACCAGCCTGGCCAACACAGTCAAACCCCATTTCTACTAAAAATACAAAAATTAGCCAAGCGTGGTGGCGCAGGCCTGTAATCCCAGCTACTCAGGAGGCTGAGGCAGGAGAAGCGCTTAAACCCGGCAGGCAGAGGTTGCAGTGAGCCGAGATCACACCACTGCACTGCAGCCTGGGTGACAGAGCAAGACTCTGTCTCAATAATAATAGGCTGGGCACAGTGGCTCACGCCTGTTGTCCCAACCCTTTGGAAGGCCAGTGCAAGCAGATCACAAGGTCAGGAGTTTGAGACCAGCCTGACCAACATGGGGAAACCCCATCTTTACTAAAAATACAAAAATTAGCCAGGTGTGCTGCCATACATTTGTAGTCCCAGCTGCTTGGCAGGCTGAGGCAGGAGAATCGCTGGAACCCAGGAGGCGTGGGTTGTGGTGAGCCAAGATCACACCACTGCACTCCAGTCTGGGTGACAGAGTGAAACGCTGTGTCAAAAAAAAAAAAAAAAATAGGGGTCAGGCACGGTGGCTCACGCTTGTAATTCCAACAGTTTGGGAGGCCGAGGCAGGGGATCATGAGGTCAAGAGATCGAGACCATCTGGGCCAACATGGTGAAACGCTGTCTCTACTAAAAATACAAAAATTAGCTGGGCGTGGTGGTGCACACCTGTAATCCCAGCTACTCGGGAGGCTGAAGCAGGAGAGTCGCTTGAACCCAGGAGGCAGAGGTTGCAGTGAGCTGAGATCGCGGCACTGCACTGCAGCCTGGTGACAGAGCAGATTCCATCTCAAAAAAATAAATAATAACAAATAACTTTATTGAGAAGAAATGAGAAAGCCGCAGTACCTGGAATGGTGCATACAGTTTTGTGGCCCATTGCCAAGATCATAATGGGGAGGCAGGGAGCCAAGGGAGGGAGCCTGAACTGAAATGATCAGGTGTGAGACTGTCACATGAGGAAGGGAGGAAAAAAAGGAGGATGAGAGCAAATTCAGCCCATGTCCCTAATAATTAGAAGAGGTTGAACATTTTGTTTGTTGACAATGAACATTTTTAAATGAATTAATGAATGAAATAATCTGTCCACTGTGTGTAACGGCTTGCTAGAAGTAGATGTGGTCGCTGCTCTCAATGAGCTCACAGCATTGATGGAAAACTATACATTGCATACATTTGCATGTATTTAAGTGGCAAACTGTAAGATGTGGATTCTGGCCAGGCGTGGTGGCTCACACCTGTAATCCCAGCACTTTGGGAGGTCAAGGCGGGTGGATCACCTGAGGTCAGGGTTCAAGACCAGCCTGACCTATATGGTGAAACCCCATCTCAAAATACAAAAATTAGCCAGGCGTGGTGGCATGTGCCTGTAGTCGCAGCTACTTGGGAGGCTGAGATGGGAGAATCGTTTGAACCCAAGGGGTAGAGGTCACAATGAGCCAAGATCATGCCATTGTACTCCAACCTGGGCGACAGAGTAAGACTCCGTCTAAAAAAAAAAAAAGAAGGATGTGGATTTTGCATTCCAGAATAATTTGTGAAGAATTAGATCAGTGTTTTCTGGGATAGTTTAAGACAATGGAGATGGCGATGTTCAAAGCAGATCTTTTTTTGTTTTTTGTTTTGTTTTGTTTTGTTTTTTCTTCTTGATACGGAGTCTCTCTCTGTTGCCCAGGCTGGAGTGCACTGGTGTGATCTTGCCTCACTGCAACCTCTGCCTCCCGGCTTCAAGTGATTGTCTTGCCTTAACTTCCTGAGTGGCTGGGATTGCAGGTGCCCGCCACCACGTCCAGCTAATTTTTGTATTTTTTTTTAGTAGAGATGGGGTTTCACCACATTGGCTAGGCTGATCTCGAACTCCTGACCTGGTAGTCCACCCACCTCAGCCTCCCAAAGTGTTGGGATTACAGGCTTGAGCCACTGTGCCCGACCCAAAGTGGATCTTTTAAGGAAGGGTGAATATTACATGAGAGTGTTAGAGAAGGAGGAGAATCTGCCCATCAAGCAGACAAATGTGAACAAAGGCATGGATTTATTCACAAGGTTTTAGTATTAAATTCTGTGGATCCCCTTGGAGGAGATTAATTTTTTTTTTTTTGAGTTGGGGTCTCATTCTGTCACCCCAATTGGAGTGCAGTGGCTCAATCATAGCTGAGTGTAGCTTCAAACTCCTGGGCTCAAGGGATCCTCCTGCCTAAGTCTCCTCAGTAGTTGGGACTGCAGGCAGGCACCACCACGCCTGGCTAAGAGAACTACCTATTTTAATGTTTCAAAGAATTTGGGCCAAGGGCAGTGGCTCACACCTGTAATCTCAGCACTTTGGGAGGCCAAGGCGGATTCATTGAGCCCAGCAGTTCAAGACCAACTTGGGCAACACAGTGAGACAGACCCCGTCTCTACAAAAAAATAAAAAATTAGCTGGGTGTGGTGGCTCATGCCTATAGTTCCAGCTACTCAGGAGGCTGAGGCAGGAAGATCAATTGAGCCCAGGAGGTTGAGGCTGCAGTGAGCTGTGATCACACCACTGCACTCCAACCTTGGTGACAGAGCGAGACCCTGTCTCAAAAAAGAAAAGAATTAATAGACTGGGGGAGTGGTTGAGGGGAAGAATTCATAGGCTGAGCAACAAAGCAAGACCCCTGTCTCTCCAAAAAAAAAATTTTTTTTAGTTGGGTGTCATTGCATGTGCCTGTAGTTCCTATGGTCCCAGGTACTTTGGAGGCTGAGGCAGGAGGATAGATTGAGCCCAGAAGTTCCAGGCACAGTGAGCCATGATCATGCCACTGCCTTCCAGCCTGGGTGACAGAGCAAAACCTTGTCTTCAAAAAAAAAAAAAAGGTTTATGAAGCAACTGGCTTAATTTTCTGGTATCTACAGAGGGTAGGAATCTCATGGAATCCATTTTCTTCAACAGATAGTTTTTTGTTTTTTTGTTTTGAGACAGAATCTTGCATTGTCGCCCAGGCTGGAGTACAGTGGCGCGATCTCAGCTGACTGCAACCTTCGCTTCCCGGGTTCAAGCAATTCTCTGCCTCAGCCTCCTGAGTAGCTAGGATTACAGGTGCCTGCTACCATGCCCAGCTAATTTTTGTATTTTTAGTAGAGACAAGGTTTCACCATCTTGGCCAGGCTTGTCTTGAACTCCTGACCTTGTGTTACACTCATCTCAGCCTCCCGAGTAGCTGGGATTGCAGGTGCCTGCCACCATGCCCGGCTAATTTTTGTATTTTTAGTAGAGACGGGGTTTCACCATGTTGGCCAGGCTGTTCTCGAACTCCTGACCTCAGGTGATCCACCTGCCTCGGCCTCCCAAAGTGCTGGGATTACAGGCATGAGCCACTGCACCTGGCTAACCCTTTTTTTTTTTAAACCCATTACCTCTGATTAAAAACAAAAGCTTTATCCTCACCCCTGTGATTTTTACGTACTACTGTGTGAGGGCCTTGTTGCTAGGTATGAATCAATAAAGGGGTTAGAAGAATATAGAAATAGGTAAAACTAGGGCATGTTTGGTGGCAAATCTTTAACCTCTTGAGAGTGATACCTGTGAAGGAGTCTTCCTACTCTGAGTCTTGGGGTGCTACCAACAGAACCAAGATAAGGGACCTAGAATGGCAAAAAGATGATCTGGAGCGAGGATGACTGTGCCAAAGCTGGCTGGGGAGATTGAGCACCGTCAGTACTTGATTAATTAATAATGTAAGGGCAGGTTAGGCCCTGGGGACAGCCCCACCGGCACATAGGCCAGAGTCACAGATGGCCCAGTTGGCAACATGACGGTTCACTTTTGGAAAAGAAACGTGACACAGCCTTTCTGGGAACAAGGTAGCGAGTCTGATTCAGGAGAGCCAACAGGATACCGAAGACCTGGACATGGGAGGCTCCAGCCACCAGAAGGGGGCAGCACCTTCTTGGGATGACAGATTGAAAGGCCTGTTAGGCCACCCAGGAGGGTTGTGGCCGAGTATTTGGGGGTGTTGGGGGGCTAGGAGGGAGGTGGAATAGGGACGGTACATTTTCAACAAAAATTTTTTAAAAGAAATGGGGGCTACCTTCGGCAGGTGCTGATGTATGGACAGCCGTATCGTGTTACCTTAGAGCTTGAGCTGCCGGAGTCCCCTGTGAATCAAGATTTGGGCATGTTCTTGGTCACCATTTCCTGCTACACCAGAGGTGGCCGAATCATCTCCACTTCTTCGCGTTCGGTAAGTGTTTGTGGCCTGTCTGAGAAGGTGTGGAGGAAGATAGCAGGATCAGAATGGGTAGGGGGCCGGATGCGGTGGCTCATGCCTGTAATCCTAGCAGTTTGGGAGGCCGAGGCAGGCAGATGGCTTGAGCCCAAGAGTTCAAGACTGGCCTGGGAAACATGGCGAAACCCATCTCTACAAAAAACGTTTAAAAAATTAACTGGGCATGATGGCACACGACTGTAGTCCCGGCTACTCTAGAGGCTGAGGTGGGAGGATCGCTTGAACCTGGGAGGTTGAGTCTGCAGTGAGCCGAGATTGCACCACTCTTCTCCCTGCTGGGCAACAGAGCAAGACCGTCTCAAAAGAAAAAAAAAGAATGTCTGGGTAGGGATTCCACAGGAGGAAACACCCTTGGCTTTGAGGTCACAGACACATCAGGATAAAGAAAGGAATCAAGGCTGGGCGCAGTGGCTCACGCCTGTAATCCCAACACTTTGGGAGGCCGAGGTGGGTAGATCACCTGAGGACCAGAATTTGAGACCAGCCTGACCAACACGGAGAAACCCTGTCTCTACTTAAAACACAAAATTAGTTGGGCATGGTGGTGCATGCCTGTAATCCCAGCTACTCAGGAAGCTGAGGCAGGAGAATTGCTTGAACCCGGGAGGCAGAGGTTGCGGTGAGCCGAGATCGCACCACTGTATTCCAGCCTGGGCAACAAGAGCAAAACTTTGTCTTTTTTTTTTTTTTTTTTTTTGAGACGGAGTCTCACTCTGTCGCCCAGGCTGGAGTGCAGTGGCGCCATCTCGGCTCACTGCAAGCTCCGCCTCCCGGGTTCACGCCATTCTCCTGCCTCAGCCTCCCGAGTAGCTGGGACTACAGGCGCTCACAACCGCGCCCGGCTAATTTTTTGTATTTTTAGTAGAGACGGGGTTTCACCGTGGTCTCGATCTCCTGACCTTGTGATCCGCCCGCCTCGGCCTCCCAAAGTTCTGGGATTACAGGCGTGAGCCACCGCGCCCGGCCAAAACTTTGTCTTTAAAAAAAAGAAAAAGAAAAGAAAAGGAATCAGCTTACCAAACCAGAAACCTTTGCCAGACACCCCAGGTATCTCATGAGCACACCCAGCTTTGGGGTTAAGTTTGAAGAGTGGAGCTGCTCTCAGAAAACAGACTTTAACGCCAGACAGACATGGGTTTGTGTCCTCATTCAGAAACAAGCTAGCTCTGGGTCACCTGACTTAACTTCTTGGGTATAAAGTATTATAAAATGGGTATAATAGTAACTGCCTCATAGCAAGACTAGTTTGGATTCAATGGGGAAATGTAAAATTCCTGTTAGCACATAGTGGCTGTTCAATGTTTTTTTTGTTTTTGAGACAGAGATCTCGCTCTGTCGCCCAGGCTGGAGTGCAGTGGCGTGATCTCGGCTCACTGCAGCCTTCACCTCCTGGGTTCAAGCGATTCTCCTGCCTCAGCCTCCCAAGTAGCTGGGACTACAGGTGCCCACCACCACACCTGGCTAATTTTTGTATTTTTAGTAGAGGTGGGGTTTCACCATGTTGACCAAGCTGGTCTCAAACTCCTGGTCTCAAATGATTCAACCACCTCAGCCTCCCAAAGTACTGCAATTACAGGTGTGAGCCATCGCACCTGGCCTAATAAATGTTAAGACTCCATTCTTCCATTAATTAACAACACAACCTCATCATGAAGCAAATTCCTGACATCTACATGGGGGAAAAAAGCTTCAGATGGTGCACTGGGACTTAGATCCCATACTGGATTACAGAACTACTTGGTGGGAAAGGCAGATCAGAGACAGTGTTGGGCTTAATCCAGGAAGGTTTCTTGGAAGGAGGGGCCTTTGTTCTATAATAGAGTGTGGTTGGTTAGGGGGAGAGGTTCAAGCAATTGGAATGGTTGGATGAAGACTGAGGGGTAGGAAGTGAAGGTGAGGGAGCCGGGGACCTAAGGAAGAAGCCACCTTCATAGACTACTCAGGGATGGTTGAGGGGTAGATAGGGTCATGGGAATCTGGCGCACCTGTTCCCAGCCTCTGCTTCCCACCCCCGGCAGGTGATGCTGCATTACCGCTCAGACCTGCTCCAGATGCTGGACACACTGGTCTTCTCTAGCCTCCTGCTGTTTGGCTTTGCAGAGCAGAAGCAGCTGCTGGAGGTGGAACTCTACGCAGACTATAGAGAGAACTCGGTGAGTGAGGTGAACGATGACTAGGAGATAGCCCCTCCCATTAGCCCAGGATTCTACCTGAGGAGCCTCCAGGCTCAGGAGACATCACAACTGAGAGGCTGGAAGTGAGGCTCAGATGGGGAGGGTAAGAGTGCCAGCGGCAGGGCCCTGGCCTGACGCCGCCCTCACCCCCCCCCCCCCCCGCAGTATGTGCCAACCACTGGAGCGATCATTGAGATCCACAGCAAGCGCATCCAGCTGTACGGAGCCTACCTCCGCATCCACGCGCACTTCACTGGGCTCAGGTGAGGGGCCAACTGGAGTGGACCTTGGGCAACTCTCATGAGGGCTAACCTTCCACCAAGGGGGTCCCAAGCAGAGGTAATGGGTTCACAGAGCAGAGCTGAGTTGGGTTTCACATAGGCCAGAGGGTCTCAAAGCTGCTGTATGCTGGCCTATCAGCTCCCTGGGGAACTTTTTTTTTTTTTTTTTTTTTTTTTGAGACAGAGTCTCGCTGTGTCGCCCAGGCTGGAGTGCAGTGGCCGGATCTCAGCTCACTGCAAGCTCTGCCTCCCGGGTTTTTACGCCATTCTCCTGCCTCAGCCTCCCGAGTAGCTGGGACTACAGGCGCCCGCCACCTCGCCCGGCTAGTTTTTTGTATTTTTTAGTAGAGACGGGGTTTCACCGTGTTAGCCAGGATGGTCTCGAACTCCTGACCTCGTGATCCGCCCGTCTCGGCCTCCCAAAGTGCTGGGATTACAGGCTTGAGCCACCGCGCCCGGCCTCCCTGGGGAACTTTTTAAAAACACCCTTGGGCACCCCACCCAGACCAGCTGAACCAGGATTTGTTAAGGTCTTGTCTAGGCATCAGAATTTTACATTTTTGTTTTTTACCCCTGCCACCCTCCATCATCCGTTTTCATCTTCCCTCTGCCCTGCCTTCCACCCAGAAATCCAGGGCTGAGGGCTCAGCCTGGATTTTAAAATAATTTTAAAATAAATCAAGTGAGCAGATTTATTTTATTTATTTATTTATTTATTTATTTTTTTTTTTTTAATTTTTTTTTTTTTGGGACGGAGTCTTGCTCTGTCACCCAGGCTGGAGTGCAGTGGCCAGATCTCGGCTCACTGCAAGCTCTGCCTCCCAGGTTCACGCCATTCTCCTGCCTCAGCCTCCTGAGTAGCTGGGACTACAGGCACCCGCCACCTCGCCCGGCTAGTTTTTTGTATTTTTTAGTAGAGACGGGGTTTCACCGTGTTAGCCAGGATGGTCTCAATCTCCTGACCTCGTGATCCACCCATCTCGGCCTCCCAAAGTGCTGGGATTACAGGCTTGAGCCACTGCGCCCAGCCCTATTTATTTATTTTTGAGAGGGAGTCTCGCCCTGTTGCCCAGGCTGGAGTGCAGTGGCGCGATCTCGACTTACTGTAAGCTCCACCTCTCGGGTTCACGCCATTCTCCTGCCTCAGCCTCCCGAGTGGCTGGGACTACAGGCACCCCCCTCCACACCTGGCTCATTTTTTTTTTTGTATTTTTAGTAGAGATGGAGTTTCACTGTGTTAGCCAGGATGGTCTCTATCTCCTGACCTTGTGATTCGCCCGCCTCAGCCTCCCAAAGTGCTGGGATTGTAGGCGTGAGCCACCATGTCCGGCCTGTGAGCAGAATTTTTTAAAGCACCCCAAGGAAGGCTGATGGGCTGACAGAGTTGAGAGCTACTGTCTTGAACCGTTGGCTCAGCAAGAGTTGGGGTGACTCTTAAGAGACAGACAACATTGAGGCTGTGGCCTACGGCCCTCCCACAGGAGACTTCCCAAGGTCCTTGGCCTTTGTTGGAACCTGGTACAGCAGGTTCTGGGAACTGTGCGGGTGGGAGGCAGGGGCGGCAGAGCCGGCTGTAGCCAAACTCACTTGAATTGCCCTAGAAATTATTTCTGGGACATGAGAAGGCCAGTGCTCTCTGGTAACTGCTACTCCCTTCTTGTCCCTACTTCCTGCCTCAGATACCTGCTGTACAACTTCCCGATGACCTGTGCCTTCATAGGTGTCGCCAGCAACTTCACCTTCCTCAGCGTCATCGTGCTCTTCAGCTACATGCAGTGGGTGTGGGGGGGCATCTGGCCCCGACACCGCTTCTCTTTGCAGGTGGAAAGGAGCAAGGACCCCCTTTTGTCCCTTTGATCTTTGTGGGTGGTCAGGGGTATGTTGGGGGTTAGGGTGTGAGGGCCCTGATTGTTAGTGAGGGAAGTCAGTCCCTGCTGCTCAGTGGTTTTTCCTCCACAGGTTAACATCCGAAAAAGAGACAATTCCCGGAAGGAAGTCCAACGAAGGATCTCTGCTCATCAGCCAGGTAAAGTTGTTGGTTGGGGAGCTGTTGAGGTGGGCTAGGTTGAGCTGGCCTGGACCAGAGGGAGTCCCTGCTTCATCCAGTGTGAGGCTTAGGGTATCACTGACTGAGACAAGGGTCAAAGGAAAGGTGAGGAAGGTGAGGTTGACACTGCCATCCAGGCACATCTACCCTAACCCTAATCTGTCCTCTCCTGCTTTTGAGGCACAGGGCCTGAAGGCCAGGAGGAGTCAACTCCACAATCAGATGTTACAGAGGATGGTGAGAGCCCTGAAGATCCCTCGGGGACAGGTATGGCGCAGCCGCCACACTCTCTCCTTCCTGACTCCTTGGCTTTCTCCTTGAGTGTCTGGGTCTGACCCCTGTGTTCCCCTTTTGGCTGCAGAGGGTCAGCTGTCTGAGGAGGAGAAACCAGATCAGCAGCCCCTGAGCGGAGAAGAGGAGCTAGAGCCTGAGGCCAGTGATGGTGAGGGGCATCCTGCAGCGTGTCCTGGGTGGGACCCCCGGTTAATCTAATATCCCATTTGGGATTTTCTTTTTCCCTTTCCTGGCCCAGGTTCAGGCTCCTGGGAAGATGCAGCTCTGCTGACGGAGGCCAACCTGCCTGCTCCTGCTCCTGCTCCTGCTCCTGCTTCTGCCCCTGTCCCAGAAACTTTGGGCAGCTCCGAACCCGCTGAGGGTGCTCTCCGACAGCGCCCCACCTGCTCTAGTTCCTGAAGGGGCAGACTCCTCACATTCCAGCACTTTCCCACCTGACCCCTCTCCCCTCGTTTTTCCTTCAATAAACTATTTTGTGTCAGCTTCCTCCTTGACTCTGAAATGGATTCACGGCCGTTTGAAAACCCTGTGTCCCCCAGACATCTCTCACTTTCCACCATTAGAGGGGAGGTCTTCTTGTCAAGGGCTGCTCATGGGGAAGGCCTCCAGACCCGGGCTATTTTAAGCACAGATGTTTCCATTCATAAGCCTAGGAAGTCCAAGGAGGGAGAAGCTATCCTGGCCCCTAGCAAGCTTCCTACTCCCTGCATGTGACTTTCATCTCCCTCAGGGGAGGGGGCTGGTGTAGGGCAGGTCTGGAGAGCTGGGAGACATCATTCTGGCCCCCTCTATACCCCTCCCTTCCTCCCTTTCTCTGTCCATTGGGAGGCAGAAGACAGGAAATGACTGCCATGGATGTGGTATGATTTTTACCAAAACAGCATTTTGCAGCTCAGGA
Source organism: Macaca nemestrina (assembly GCF_043159975.1). Lineage (NCBI taxonomy): Eukaryota > Metazoa > Chordata > Mammalia > Primates > Cercopithecidae > Macaca > Macaca nemestrina. Next base: position 11,382,199 of record NC_092136.1, read on the forward strand.
CCGTGCTGTTCGCAGCTGTTTTCCTCTAATACCAGCCAGGTGTCCGCCTCCTATGTTCCCCTCCCCATCCCTTCGTATGACTTCAGCCTTCGGATTCTAAGCGCCTGGCTGCTTTCCACATTCCATTCCCCTCCAGAACCCAGGCATCCTGGGCTCCAGCTGAAACCATTGCATGTGGTTTTCCCGATCCCTGGCCCCGTGACTCAGTCCCTCTGAAGGGAGCAGCCCTCTTTTTTGGCAATCACCGGGGAGGTGGGGGGAGGAGGAGGGGAGCTAGGTGGTGACATCACAGTCGAAGGTTATAAAAGCTTCCAGCCAAACAGCATTGAAGTTGAAGATACAACCTGACAGCACAGCCTGAGATCTTGGGGATCCCTCAGCTTAACACCCATAGACATCGGCTGGTGGATTCCCGCTGCATCAAGGCCTACCCACTGGTGAGGAGCTGCTATGGGCCAGAGAGGAGGAGGAGGGCAGGCAGGGGCCAGGACTCCTTGGACAGGATTTGCACAGATAGCAGGTGGGGAGGGAGGATTCCAGCGTCCCTATTTTTTTCTCTTTTGTTTAAAAAAAATGCGGCTGTGCTTACAATATTTCTCTCTACTGTTCTGTTTTCTCACTTCTGTCTCATTTCTGAGTTTTTGCCTGTGTCACTGACAGATACATGTTTTTGTTGAGTTGAGGTCTCACTCTGTCACCCAGGCTGGAGTGCTGTGGGGTGATCATGGTTCACTGCAGCCTTGAACTCCTAGGCTCAAGTGATCCTCCTGAGTAGCTGGGACCATGTGCATGTGGACTATATTTTTAATATTTTTTAATTTTTTAATACTTAATTTTTAAATACTTTTTTTTTGTAGAGATGGGGTCTGTGTTGCCCCAGCTGTTTTGGAATCCTGGCCTGAAGCAATCCTCTTGCCTTGACCTCCCCAAAGTGTTGGGATTATAGGCATTCCCAGCTTTGTTACTTGTTTGGCTTAGATCTTTTCTCTGGGTGGCAGCTAGCAAATATCCTACCGTTCTTCCCTGGGCTAAGTAAATCATTTCCTCCTCTCCCCCAGCACTTTATTAACTGTTTCTAATACTTAACACATGCTGATCATGCATCTGTCTCACGTGTCAGACCATGTTTTCTTTTTTGTCTAAAACCAAGCACATAGCCTGGACTCAGAAGTTGGTTGACAAATAAGTGTGTCTGCCTCATTCCAACCTCTTTCCTCTTCTGGTCCCCCATGTCCTCTGTCTGGACATTTTCCTGTCCAGACAGAGGACATGGCAGGCTTTCGGGCTGAACAGGCTTTATCTAACCACCCCTTCCCTTCCAGTCTCCATGCTGGGCTCTCCCTGCCTTCTGTGGCTCCTGGCCGTGACCTTCTTGGTTCCCAGAGCTCAGCCCTTGGCCCCTCAAGACTTTGAAGAAGAGGAAGAAGATGAGACTGAGACGGCGTGGCCGCCTTTGCCGGCTGTCCCCTGCGACTACGACCACTGCCGACACCTGCAGGTGCCCTGTAAGGAGCTACAGAGGGCCGGGCCGGCGGCCTGCCTGTGCCCAGGACTCTCCAGCCCTGCCCAGCCGCCCGACCCGCCGCGCATGGGAGAAGTGAGCATTGTGGCCGAAGAGGGCCGCGCAGTGGTCCACTGGTGTGCCCCCTTCTCCCCGGTCCTCCACTACTGGCTGCTGCTTTGGGACGGCAGCGAGGCTGCGCAGAAGGGGCCCTCGCTGAACGCTACGGTCCGCAGAGCCGAACTGAAGGGGCTGAAGCCAGGGGGCGTTTATGTCGTTTGCGTGGTGGCCGCTAACGAGGCTGGGGCAAGCCGCGTGCCTGAGGCTGGAAGAGAGGGCCTCGAGGGGGCCGACATCCCTGCCTTCGGGCCTTGCAGCCGCTTTGCAGTGCCGCCCAACCCCCGCACTCTGGTCCACGCCGCCGTCGGAGTGGGCACGGTCCTGGCCCTGCTGAGCTGTGCCGCCCTGGTGTGGCACTTCTGCCTACGCGATCGCTGGGGCTGCCCGCGCCGAGCCGTCGCCCGAGCAGCAGGGGCGCTCTGAAAGGGGCCTGGGGGCATCTCGGGCACAGCCAGCCCCACCTGCGGCGCTCAGCCCGGCTCCTGGAAAGAGGGGAACCCGCTGCCTCCAGGGAGGGTTGGACGGTGAGCTGGGAGCCAGCCCCAGGCTCTAGAGCCACAGCAGAGTCATGGTTCTCTGGGCTGAGCGCTTGTTTAGGTCCGGGACTTGGTGCTGTTTCCTGGCTGAGGTCTGGGAAAGAATAGAAAGGGGCCCCCAATTTTTTTTTTTTAACGGTCAGATAGTAAATAATGTAACCTTTGCGGTTTAAGAGGATAAAATGGAGAATATTATGTGGGTATTTATATGACCTTTGTAACCATTTATAAAGGAAAAACCACCTGACATAGTAATGCGAACCTAGAGTAGCAGCTACTCCGGAAGCTGAAATGGGAGGATCTCTTGAGCCCAGGAGTTTGAGTCCAGTCCAGCCAGGGCAACACAGCCAGACGCCCTTGTGTTTTGTTTTGTTTTGTTTTTTGAGAAGAAGTCTCCCTCTGTTACACAGGGTGGATTGCAATGACACGATATATGTCGGTTCACTGCAACCTCCACCTCCTAGGTTCAAGTGATTCTCCCGTCTCAGCATCCTAAGTAGTTGGGGTTACAGGTGCCCACGACCATGCCCGGCTAATTATTGTGTTTTTTTAGTAGAGATGGGTTTTCACCATGTTGGTCAGCCTGGTCTCAAACTCCTGACCTCAGGTACTCCACCCACCTTGGCCTCCCAAAGTGCTGGGATTACAGGCGTGAGCCACGGTGCCCAGGCAGACCCCCTTCTTTAAAGATGTAAAATCATTCTTAGTCCGTGGGCCTTAGAAATCAGGTCACTGGCCCATTGCTTGTAGTTAGTTGATCCATATCATGCACCCTCAAAACGGCTCTGTCAATGAGTGTCTTCAGTGGGATTCTGAGAATAAATTTATATTCTTGCTAGGTAGAACAAAACAAAAATGACAGTAATATCAAGGAATTTCTCATCCCTTTTTTCCCTCCATTTGTATTTATTGCATATCCACTGTAAAAACATTAAAGGATCTTTAAAAGGAAGTAATGTTTATTGTTTACGATTCTTTTCAAATCACTGTCCACACACCCACTTTTCAGAATAGTATACATACTTCTGTCGCCCAGGCTGGAGTGCAGTGGCACGATCTCGGCTCACTGCAAGTTCTGCCTCCCGGGTTCAACCCATTCTCCTGCCTCAGTCTCCCAAGTAGCTGGGACTACAGGCGCACACCACCATGCCCAGCCGATTTTTGTATTTTTTTTTTTTTTAGGAGAGTCAGGGTTTCACCATGTTGGCCAGGATGATCTTGATCTCTTGACCTCGTGATCTGCCCGCCTTAGCCTGCCAAAGTGTTGGAATTACAGGCCTGAGCCACCGCGCCTGGCCTTGAATTTTTTTTTAATTAAGTGAATGCAGAAGTCTGTTTTGTGTTACTACACAGTATAATCCTCACCTGTGTGGATATTATTATTATTTTATTCATTTATTTATTTATTTTTTGAGACGGCGTCTCGCTCTGTCACCCAGGCTGGAGTGCAGTGGCTGATCTCAGCTCACTGCAAGCTACGCCTCCCGGGTTTACGTCATTCTCCTGCCTCAGCCTCCCGAGTAGCTGGAACTACAGGCACCCGCCACCACGCCCGGCTAGTTTTTTGTATTTTTTTAGTAGAGACGGGGTTTCACTGTGTTAGCCAGGATGGTCTTGATCTCCTGACCTCGTGATCCGCCCGCCTTGGCCTCCCAAAGTGCTGGGATTACAGGCTTGAGCCACCACGCCCAGCCTGTGTGGATATTACACCTTTTTAAGTTATATATATATATGTGTGTGTGTGTGTGTATATTTTATAGAGACGGGGGGAGGGGTCTCACTATTTTGCCCAGGCTGGACTTGAACTCCTGGGTTCAAATGATTCACCCTCCCCCCCGCGTCGCCTCCCAAAGTGCTGGGATTACAGGCCATTATAATTTTTTCTAATTATAAAAGTAACACATGGGCTGGGTGCAGTGGCTCACACCTGTAATCCCAGCACTTTGGGAGGCTGAGGTGGGCGGATCACGAGGTCAGGAGATGGAGACCATCCTGACTAACATGGTGAAACCCTGTCTCTACTAAAAATACAAAAAATCAGCCGGGCTTGGTGGCGCGCGCCTGTAATCCCAGCTACTCAGGAAGCTGAGGCAGGAGAATCGTTTGAACCTGGGAGGCGGACGCTGCAGTGAGCCGAGATCACGCCACTGCACTCCAGCCTGGGCGGTGTAGCGAGACTCCGTCTCAAAAAAAAAAAAAAAGTAACACATAAGGCATAAGGCATGTATGCCTGTACCTAACACTTTGGGAGGCTAAGACAAGAGGATGGCTTGAGACCAGGGGTTCAAAACTAGCTTGGGCTAAATATCAAAACCTTAACTCTACAAAAAATTTAAAAATCAGGACGGGTGCAGTGGTTCATGCCTGTAATCCCAGCACTTTGGGAGGATGAGGCGGGCGGATCACCTGAGGTCAGGAGCTCAAGATAAGCCTGACCAACATGGAGAAACCCCGTCTCTACTAAAAATACAAAATTAGCTGGGCGTGGTGGTGCATGCCTATAATCCCAGCTACTCGGGAGGCTGAGGCAGGAGAATCGCTTGAACCCGGAAGGCGGAAGTTTCAGTGAGCCTAGATCACACTATTGCACTCCAGCCTGGCCAACAAGTGTGAAACTGTGTCTCAAAAAAAAAAAGAAAGAAAGAAAAAGGCCAGGCACAGTGGCTCATGCCTGTAACCCAGCACTTTGGGAGGCTGAAGCGGCTGGATCACCTGAGGTCAGGAGTTTGAAACCAGCCTGACCAACAAGATGAAACCCCATCTCTACTAAAATACAAAAATTAGCCGGGCGTGGTGGCAGATGCCTATAGTCCCCAGCTACTTGGGAGGCTGAGACTAATTGCTTGAACCCAGAAGGCGGAGGTTGCAGTGAGCCAACACCATGCCACTGCACTCCAGCCTGGGCTACAGAGTGAGACTCCATCTCAAAAAAAAAAAAAATTATTCATTATAGAACCTCCATAATAAATTTAGAATACTATGTTATCCTGGCTGGGCTTGGTGGCTTACACCTGTAATCCCAGGACTTTGGGAGGCCAAGGTGGGCGGATCACTTGAGGTCAGGTGTTCGAGACCAGCCTGGCCAACATGGTGAAACCTCATTTCTACTAAAAATACAAAAAATACCTGGGTGTGGTGGCGGGCGCCTGTAATCCCAGCTATTCGGGAGGCTGAGGCAGAAGAATCGCTTGAACCCGGGAGGCAGAGGTTGCAGTGAGCCAAGATTGTGCCACTGCACTCCAGCTTCGGCAATGAGTGAGATTCCGTCTTTAAAAACAAAAAAAAAGAATACATTTGGCTGGGCGCGGTGGCTCAAGCCTGTAATCCCAGCACTTTGGGAGGCTGAGACGGGCGGATCACGAGGTCAGGAGATCGAGACCATCCTGGCTAACATGGTGAAACCCCGTCTCTACTAAAAAAATACAAAAAACTAGCCGGGCGAGGTGGCGAGCGCCTGTAGTCCCAGCTACTCGGGAGGCTGAGGCAGGAGAATGGCGTAAACCTGGGAGGCGGAGCTTGCAGTGCTGAGATCCGGCCACTGCACTCCAGCCTGGGCGACACAGCGAGACTCCATCTCAAAAAAAAAAAAAAAAAAAAAAAAAAAAATACATATATTATCCAGAATACACTTGTTATAACACTTCAGTGAATAACCTGTGCCTTTTATTTTTAGTTTTTCTTTTTTTTCTCTTTTGTCCCTGTGCCTTTCACTTGATTCCTGTATTTCCTCAGCATTAATTAATTAATTAATTAATTATTTTTTTTTTTTGAGACGGACTCTCGCTCTGTCGCCCAGGGCTGGAGCGACACTGCAAGCTCTACTCACTGCAAGCTCCGCCTCCTGGGTTCACGCCATTCTCCTGCCTCAGCCTCCCGAGTAGCTGGGACTACAGGTGCCCGCCACCAGGCCTAGCTAATTTTTTGTATTTTCAGTGGAGACGGGGTGTCACCGTGTTAGCCAGGATGGTCTCGATCTCCTGACCTCGTGATCCGCCCATCTTTGCCTCCCAAAGTGCTGGGATTACAGGCATGAGCCACCGTGCCTGGCCTTCCTTAGCGTTCATTTATTTACAAATAATGAGAGGTCATATTATATCATTATTATTACTATTTATTTATTTCATTTTCTGAGATGGAGACTCTGTCTCAAAAAATAAATTAAATAAATAAAATAAAAAAATAAAGCCTACGTTTGTCACTGTACCGTGGAGAGGCAACATACATAGTGGTTTAGAGAACACACACTGCCTTGGGTTGAATCCTAGCTTTGTTATTTACTTTGCGACTTTAGGTAAATTATCTCATCTTGGCTGGGCATCGTGGCTCACGCCTGTAATTCCAGCACTTGGGAAGGCCAAGACGGGGATGGCTTGAGCTCGCAAGCTTGAGACCAGCCTGGGCAACATGGCGGAACCCTACCTCTACTATAATAAAAATACAAAAGTTAGCCAGGCATGGTACATGCTACTTGGGAGGCTGAGGTGAAAGGATGGCTTGAGCCTGGGAGAAGAAGGTTGCAGTGAACCAAGATTGTGCCACCACTCTCCAGCCTGGGCAATAAAGCCAGACCTTGTCTCAAAAAGAAAAACCACTTTTCCTTTTATTTTTTGAGACAGCCTGTCACTCTGTTGCCAGGCTGGAGTGCAGTGGCACAATCTCAGTTCACTGCAAACTTGCCTCCCGGGTTCAAGTGATTCTCCTGCCTCAGCCTCCCAAGTAGCTGGGACTACAGGTGTGTGCCACTACGCCTGGCTAATTTTTTGTATTTTTAGTAGAGATGGGGTTTCACCATGTTAGCCAGGATGGTCTTGAACTCCTGACCTCATTATCTGCCCACTTCAGCCTCCCAAGGTGCTGGGATTACAGGCGTGTCCAGCCAAACAGGTAGATCACCTGAGGTGAGGCAGGTAGATCACCTGAGTTGAGGAGTTCAAGATTAGCCTGGCCAACATGATGAAACCCCTCTCTACTAAAAAATACAAAAATTAGCCAGGCATGGTGGTGGGTGCTTATAATCCCAGCTACTCGGGAGGCAGAGGCATGAGAATTACTTGAGCTTGGGAGGCAAAGGTTGCAGTGAGCCGAGATCCCACCACTGCACTGTAGCCTGGGCGACAAAGTGAGACCATGTCTCACACACACACAAAGTGAAGTGGAGCACAAAGTAATCAACAATGACTCACAGCAGCCAGGATAAATGCTTAATGGGTTAAATACTGTAGCTAGAAGGCAGAGAGCAGTGGTCAAAGCAGGCTTTTCTTAGAAGGCAAACCCTGAATCCTGAAAAACTCCTGGGAGTTAGTTTACTAAGTGGAGAGACAGGACATCCTAGGCAGAGAGACTGGTTGGTGCTCAGGCCAAGAGGAGGGTGAAGTCTGGTTTGCAATATGCACAGCTTACCCTCAAGTGGTGGGCAATGAAACTGAACAAAAACAACCAGCATTTACATACTCTGCCTTCCCAGGCACCAAGGTAGGTGCTATTGTGATCTCCACTTGAGAGGGGGCTCTAACCCCCCTGCCCCCAAAAAAACCCGGGGTAGGGGCAGAAGGAAGTCAGACTACTAGCATTTAAATTGTCCTAGATGGCCGAGTATGGTAGCTCATGCCTTTAATCCTAGTACTTTGGGAGGGCGAGGCAGGTGGATCTCTTGAGCTCAGGAGTTGGAGACCAGACTGGCCAATCTGGCGAAACCCTGTCTCTACAAAAACTAGAAAAATTAGGCTGGGTGAAGTGGCTCATACCTGTAATCCCAGCACTCTGGGAGGCCGAGGTGGTTGGATCATGAGGTCAGGAGTTCAAGACAAGTCTGGGAAAGATGGTGAAACCCCGTCTCTACTAAAACTATGAAAATTAGCCAGGCGCGGTGGCAGGCACCTGTAATCCCAGCTACTCGGGAGGCTGAGGCAGGAGAATCGCTTGAACTCAGGGCGGGCCGAGGTTGCAGTGAGCTGAGATTGTGCCCCTGCACTCCAGCCTGGGCTACACAGTGAGATTTTGTCTCAAAAAAAAAAAAAAAAAAGAGAGAGAGAAAAGAAAAGAAAAATGAGCCAGGTGTGGTGGCATGTGCCTGTAGTCCCAGCTACTTGGGAGGCTGAGGTGGGAGGATAGCTTGAGCCCAGGAGGCTGAGGTTGCAGTGAGCCAAGATTGCACCACTGCACTCCAGCCTGGGCGACAGAGCCAGATCCTGTCTCAAAAACAAAAACAGCTGGGCGTGGTGGCTCATGCTCCTAATCCCAGCACTTTGGGAGGCCGAGACAGGCAGATCACTTGAGGTCAGGAGTTGGAGAACAGCCTGACCAATATGGAGAAACCCTATCTCTATTAAAAATACAAAAATAGTTAGCCTCTTTGGCTCACGCCTGTAATCCCAGCACTTTGGGAGGCCGAGGCAGGCGGATCACTTGAGGTCAGGAGTTCAAGACCAGCCTGACCAACATGGTGAAACCCTGTCTCTACTGAAAATACAAAAATTAGCTGGGCATGGTAGCAGGCACCTGAAATCCCAGCTACTCAGGAGGCTGTGGCAGGAGAATCGCATGCACCCAGGAGGCGGAGGTTGCAGTGAGCCGAGATTGCGCCAGCAATCCAGCCTGGGCGACAGAGCGAGACTCCCTCTCAAAAAAAAAGACTCCCTCTCAAAAAAAAAAAAAAAAAAAAAAAAATTAGCTGGGCGTCGTGGTGGGCGCCTGTTATTTCAGCTATCCGGGAGGCTGAGACAGGAGAATTGCTTGAACCCGGGAGGCGGAGGCTGCAGTGAGCCGAGATCGCGCCATTGCGCTACTGCACTCCAGCCTGGGCAACAAGAGTGAAACTCCATCTCAAAAAAAAAAAAAAAAAAAAAAGAGTAAGTTGTCCTAGATGGTGGAAGTGTCACGGAGTTTTAAGCAGGGAGGTGAGGACAGGATTACATCATTGTGTTTTGCAAAGATCCCTTTGGCAGTCAGGCAGAGGATGGCTCAATTCCCCAGAGAGAATGAGCGGACCAAAGAGCAAGTACATTTCTTCGGCTCCTGGCAAACATTGCCAAAGAACTTCCCAAAGCGTTGCGCTAAGGGACTATATTCCTTCCAATTTCTAAGGAGGGTGAGGCAGGATGAAGTTCCGGGAACTGGCTTCATTCCGCCCACGGGTTTCAGAGCCGCACCAGCTTTCTTCCCCACAGCAGCCCGGTGCCTTGGCTTGGTGGGTTGCCTCCCTGTTCCCGCCCACACAAAGTCCTGGCAGCAAGGCCAGAAGTTTTCTGGTTCTCAGCGGCACCCGTCCACGTCCGCCCCCACGTGACCCAAACAGATCCGGTACTTCCGCTTCCCCTCGGCTTTCTTCTCGTCGGTGTCCCTGGCTGCTATAGAGCCGGGTGAGAGAGCGAGCGCCCGTCCGCGGGTGTCGAGGGCGGGTTGCCTCGCGCTGACCCTTCCCGCCCTCCTTCTCGTCACACACCAGGTCCCCGCGGAAGCGGCGGTGTCGGCGCCATGGCGGAGCTGACGGCCCTTGAGAGTCTCATCGAGATGGGCTTCCCCAGGGGACGCGCGTAAGGGAGTTCCCCAACCCCGGCCTGCGGGGGTGGGGGGCCGCGGACCTGTCCTGGCCTTTGCGCCAGCCTGACGGTCACCATGGCTCGTGGGCGCTATTCATGGTGTTTCTGCCCCCAGGGAGAAGGCTCTGGCCCTCACAGGGAACCAGGGCATCGAGGCTGCGATGGACTGGTGAGCGCTCGTCTTGGGTGGCGGAGAATTGGGGGCTAGCGGAAGGGCAGCCTCAGAACTAACCTCCCCGCCGACTTTCCCTGCCAGGCTGATGGAGCACGAAGACGACCCCGATGTAGACGAGCCTCTAGAGACCCCCCTTGGACATATCCTGGGACGGGAGCCCACTTCCTCAGAGCAAGGCGGCCTTGAAGGTCCTGACTGAGGGACACCGTGTGATTATTCAGGAGGGTCCGAGGAGAATCTGAAGGGGTAATAATACCAATTGTTTGTTTGTAGGATCTGGTTCTGCTGCCGGAGAAGGCAAACCCATTTTGAGTGAAGAGGAAAGACAGGAACAGACTAAGAGGTACAGTAAGAAGAGCCTCACATCTCTGAGGGTCGTCTTCCACCTCGCCCCGGTACACATCTGGTCAAAGAACCTTGACTTTTCCACATTTCCTCTTTCTTGGCATTTTCTTTTCCTTTTCTTTAATCTACTTTGGGATATATGTCGCCTAATTTTGTTTATGGTAAACTTTGCACCTTCTCACTCTGTCCATTTCTCTTGAGCTGTTTTCTCTTGGCAACACAGGATGTTGGAGCTGGTGGCCCAGAAGCAGCGGGAGCGTGAAGAGAGAGAGGAACGGGAGGCACTGGAACGCGAACGGCAGCGCAGGAGACAAGGGCAAGAGTTGTCAGCAGCACGACAGCGGCTACAGGAAGATGAGATGCGCCGGGCTGCAGAGGAGAGGCGGAGGGAAAAGGCCGAGGAGTTAGCAGCCAGGTCTAGGCAATCGAGATGATGGATAGCAGATGAGAAAGAAATCAAGATTTGCTTTGTTGATGTCTGACCTAATTTCCTCTTGTCTACATTCCAGACAAAGAGTTAGAGAAAAGATCGAGAGGGACAAAGCAGAAAGAGCCAAGAAGGTAGGTGATTGAGAAGACGCCACGGGTAATGGAGTGGGCAGGTTAGTAAATCTTTTCCAGCTTCAGAGGGAAATCTTGGGCTTACATGATGTGTTTCACCTGAGGGTGGGTGAGTACCTGATTGAGTGTTTTGCTTTGCCCTTTAGTATGGTGGCAGTGTGGGCTCTCAGCCACCCCCACCGGCACCAGAGCCAGGTCCTGTTCCCTCTTCTCCCAGCCAGGAGCCTCCCACCAAGCGGGAGTATGACCAGTGTCGCATACAGGTACTTGATTCTGATTCCTATCTTCCTCCTGGGACCCCTTTGTTGCCTGTTAAGGTGCCCATTTCAGAGCTTTTTTCAGTTAATGTGCCGTTTGCCAAATCTCTCCCTTCTTTGTAAATGACTTTTGAAATCCTATCTACTCTTGGGAAAGGTATCAAATTTCACCTGCCCCAGGCATATTTAAACCCATACATCCCTCTTACTCAGCAGTTACCCTTTTACTTGTTCATGTTTTTATTTGATTTATTATGCAGCTATCTGGTGATGTGGTATTTATCCAGATTCTTTTATATAATCTTACGCTTGTCTTTCTTAGGTTGTGAGGGAGCTGGGAGTCTCTCATCCACACTTAGTAAAGCAGAGCCTAAGTGGCTGTTCATTTGGTGCTTTAAATAGTAGTTGTGCTGGTTCAATCTAAGAAGGAGGGGCCAGCTTTAGCTCTTTGCCTTACTTGGGCACCTCATTGAGTTTTGATGCCCACAATACTGAGTATCTCCCTTGCCCTTTAGGTCAGGCTGCCAGATGGGACCTCACTGACCCAGACGTTCCGGGCCCGGGAACAGCTGGCAGCCGTGAGGCTCTATGTGGAGCTCCACCGTGGGGAGGAACCAGGAGGAGGCCAGGACCCTGTGCAGTTGCTCAGTGGCTTCCCCAGACGGGCCTTCTCAGAAGCTGACATGGAGCGGCCTCTGCAGGAGCTGGGTATGGCTGCAAGACTAGAAACCAGGACTTGGGGGAGTAGGGAGGCATGCTTGGGAAAAGGAGGGATGCAAAGAGAAGGGGTTTTGTGAACATGGTGCAAGGCCAGGAATTTTGGGAGCAAAAACCAAGTATCCTTGTGGTTCAAGCCTGTTTTCTTCCATTTTTAGGACTCGTGCCTTCTGCTGTTCTCATTGTGGCCAAGAAATGTCCCAGCTGAGGGCCTTTGTCCCATCGTCCCTCTGTGACCCCTTCATCTTTGATAAGCACTGACATCTCCTTCCTAATAAATAGACCCTGAGTTCTGTACGTGCCTGACTCCTTCCTGAATGGCTGGGAGGGAAAAAACCAAGGCAGAGGAAGAGGCTAAAAGGGAACACATTTGCAGCAGACCCTCTTCCTCATCTTTAGTTTCCAACAAAGACACTTGTTTCTAATCTCTGGGTCTGATTAACTGCTGGGGAAGTTGAGGAGGAGAGGTGCTAAAAGGAGTGGAGAGTACAATGGATGGCACCTTTTACTCCTATGGTAAGACGGAACATAAAAGCCCAACTGCTGCTGCTTTTTTATTTATTTATTTATTGAGAACACAAGAGTGCCTTTTTTTTATTTTTTTTTTGAGACAGAATCTTGCTCTGTGGGCCAGGCTGGAGTCAGTGGCGCCATCTCGGCTCACTGCAAGCTCCGCCTCCCAGGTTCGCGCCATTCTCCTGCCTTAGCCTCCCGAGTAGGTGGGACTACAGGTGCCCACCACCACACCCAGCTAATTTTTTGTATTTTTAGTAGAGATGGGGTTTCACCATGTTAGCCAGGATGGTCTCGATCTCCTGACCTTGTGATCTGCCTGCCTCAGCCTCCCAAAGTGCTGGGATTACAGGCATGAGCCACCGTGCCCAGCCAGAAGAGTGCCTTTTCATTTTATAAATGTTTGGAAATGGGTACAACTTTGATACAGCTTCGGGGTGCTCCAGACACCCATGGCCACTTCATGTAAACCACTGAGAATTTGAGAATTTTTTTTTTTTTTGAAATGGAGTCCTGCTCAGTCACCCAGGCTGGAGTGCAGTGGTACGGTATCAAACCACTTCCTGAGTTCAAGGGATTCTCCTGCCTCAGCCTCCCAAGTATCTGGGATTATAGGCACGCACCACCATGCCCAGCTAATTTTTTGTATTTTTAGTAGAGACGGGGTTTCACCATGATGGCCAAACTGGTTTCAAACTCCTGACCTCAGGTGATCTACCCGCCTCGGCCTCCCAAAGTGCTAGGATTACAGGCGTGAGCCGCCGTGCCCAGCCACCACTGACAATTTCTAGAGCACTTTGAGAGACAATACAATATGATGATCAAATTTTGTAATTAAATCTAATGAGGGCAACACACTTCTCAAATACGAGATGTGTCGACTGGGGGCTCCCCTACTCTAAGGTATTCACAAGGAGGCAGATAAAGAGTTTGTTTTTTCTTTTGAGATGGAGTTTCGCTCTGTTGCCCAGGCTGGAGTGCAATGGAACGATCTCGGCTCACTGCAACCTCTGCCTCCCGGGTTCAAGCGATTCTCCTGCCTTAGCCTCCTGAGTAGCTGGGATTACAGGCATGCGCCACCATGCCCGTTTTTTTTGTTTTGTTTTGTTTTGTTTTAAGTAGAGACAGGGTTTCACCTTGTTGGTCAGGTTGGTCTTGAACTCCTGACCTCAAGTGATCCGCCCACCTCTGCCTCCCAAAATGCTGGGATTAGTCGTGAGCCACTGTGCCTGGCCAGATAAACAGTTTCTTTATTCATCTTCCTCCTCCTCCTCTTCATCTTCCTCTTCCACCTTTTTCCAGGCAACTTTAGCAGGACCCTTTGCACCATCAAACCTTCCTTTCGACTTATGGTCAGCAACATCCTTCTTACATTTTTCCTTCAGCTTTGCTACCTTAGTGATGTCATTTAAGTTATTTCACATCTCACCCAGAAAACCTAGCTTCTTAATGCTGGTGTAAGATGCTTTAGCATAGTGCCTAGTACCTAATAAATCCCCAGTAAGCATTAGCTACTAAAAGGATAATTTTACTTACTTATTTGAGGTGGAGTCTCACTCTAGCTCCCAGGCTGTAGTGCAGTGGTGTGATCTCGACTCACTGTAACCAACGTCTGCCGGATTCAAGCGATTCAGCCTCAGCCTCTTTTTTTTTTTTTTTTTTTTTTTTTTTTGAGACGGAGTCTTGCTCTGTCACCCAGGCTGGAGTGCAGTGCCCGGATCTCAGCTCACTGCAAGCTCCGCCTCCCGGGTTTACGCGGTTCTCCTGCCTCAGCCTCCCGAGTAGCTGGGACTACAGGCGCCCGCCACCTCGCCCGGCTAGTTTTTTTGTATTTTTTAGTAGAGACGGGGTTTCACCGTGTTAGCCGGGATCGTCTCTCGATCTCCTGGCCTCGTGATCCGCCCGTCTCGGCCTCCCAAAGTGCTGGGATTACAGGCTTGAGCCACCGTGCCCGGCCCTCAGCCTCTTTAGTAGCTGGGTTTGCAGGTGTGCGCCACCACACCTGGCTAATTTTTTATATTTTTAGTAGAGATGGGGTTTCACCATGTTGGCCAGGCTGGTCTCAAACTCGTGACCTCAAGATCTGCCTGTCTCAGCCTCCCAAAATCCTGGGCTAAAAGGGTAATTTTTTTCTTTTTTGAGACAACGTCTTGCTCTGTCACCCAGGCTGGAGTGCAGTGGCATGATCTCGGCCCACAGTAACCTCTGCCTCCTGAGTTCAAGCGATTCTGCTGCCTCAGCCTCCTGAGTAGCTGGGACTACAGGCATGCGCCACCATGCCCAGCTAATTTTTGTATTTTTAGTAGATATAGGGTCTCACATGTTGGCGCTTCTCTCTGCTTTTTAAAACCAAGAAGCACTGATGAGCTTCTCTGATAGCCCCTCCAGCTGCTGATCACCCCACCCTGGTGTCCTGTCAAACTGCTCCTGACTCCTCCTCTCCTTCCTGGGCTAGGGGAGAGGACACAGTTACTCTGTAAAGATCTGAAAAGAGCACCAACGCTCATATCTGGGTTTATACCCCAGTGTTAGAAAGATTTATTTGGGGCCAGGCACGGTGGGTCATACTTCTAATCCCAGCACTTTGGGAGGTCGAGGCGGGCAGATCACCTGAGGTCAGGAGTTCGAGACCAGCCTGGCCAACACGGCAAAACCCTGTCTCTACTAAAAATACAAAGATTATCCTGGCCTAGTGGCGCACCCCTGTAGTCCCAGCTACTTGGGAGGCTGAGGCAGGAGAATCGCTTGAACCTGGGAGGCGGAGGTTGCAGTGAGTTGAGATAGCTCCATTGCACTCCAGCCTGGGCAACAACAGAGAAACTCTGCCTCAAAAGAAAAAGAAAAAGAAAGAAAAGCTTTATTTGGTGTTCTGACTTTAATAACAGCAGCCTTTTTTTCCATTGCAATCTTGCTTGGGAACCAGAGGATAGACAAAAGAAGAGCAACTTGGTTGGCTAGGCTGTGGGGCTTTGACCCCACTTATTTCATCCTCTCAGTGGCAACTCCAATAAATCCTGACCGGATTCAGAGATTGGAGACCACTTTACATTTCTAAATTAATTTTTTACACTAATCCTCATAGTTATGATCTTTCAGAGAACAGGACTGAGGTTTGTAACATGCTGGAGTTGAACTAAGATCTGTGACTCAAAGCACACTCCTTTTACTTCTAGTAAGTCAGCCTCCTAAGCTTGTTTAACCAGAGGTTAAATAACGGGCACAGAAAGCACTGTGGCATATGTTAAGTGCTAGATGCTCCTCCAATCTCGCTCCAAGGACAGGAGTCCTGAGTGTCCTCTGTAGGCATCCATTACTTCAAGATTTTCCAGGATAGTTCAGATTTCAGGAACGTCCCACGGTTATCCCGGGAAGTACACTCCAACCTGACACCACATGACCTGTTTTGAAAATGTGGTTGGCAGGGTGCAGTGGCTCAGGCCTGTAATCCCAGCACTTTGGGAGGCCAAGGCGGGTGAATCACCTGAGGTCAGGAGTTCCAGACCAGCCTGGCCACATGGTGAAACCCGCCTCTACTAAAACTACAAATATCAGCCAGGCGTGGTTGCGGACGCTTGTAATCCCAGCTACCTGGAAGGCTAAGTAAGAACAGCTTGAACCCAGGAGGCGGAGGTTGCAGTGAGCCAAGATTGCGCCACTGCACTCCTGCCTGGGCAACAAGAACAAGGCTCCATCTCAAAAAAGAAATAGAAACTGTGGCCGCAGCAGGGTGAGGTGGTTCACGCCTGTAATCCCAGCACTTTGGGAGTTCGAGGCGGGCGGATCACCTGGGTCTGGAGTTCGAGACCAGGCTGGCCAACATGGTCAAACCCTGTCTCTAATAAAAACACAAAAATTAGCTGGGCGTGGTGGTGCGCGCCTGTGATCCCGGCTACTCGGGAAGCTGAGGCAGGAGAATCGCTTGAACCCGGGAGGCAGAGGTTGCAGTGGGCCGAGATCGTGCCACCGCACTCCAGCCTGAGTGGCAGAGAGCAACTCCGTCTCAAAAAAAAAAAAAAAAAAAAAAAAAAAAGAAAAGAAAAAAAAAGAGAATGTGGTCGAGATACCTATTGAGATCAGCTTCTTCTGGTGGGATGGGAGAGGTAGCAGGTGCAGGCCATGCCCCCAAGCACCGACCACAGGTCTCTAAGCATTGGTAGGTGTCGACTGCAGGGCTCATTCTGGGTGGAGGAACATGATTTATTGATTCTTTCAGTTAACCACATCCGACTCGCGTCTCGGCCCTCGCCCGCTTTGCGGACTTTAAAGCAATCAGTCCAGGGTTTGGGGGGAACGTGCTCACCCGACGGCAGCTCACAGGACCCTGGAGAGGCCTGGGCATGGCATCTCGGCCGGACTCCCCGCTGGGCCCATGAAGGAGAAAGCCTGCATCGGATTCCTGCGCCCGAGCCAAGGTCCCAGCGCCCACAGGGTCAAGTCCGGTCTCACGGTGACCTCCCGCCGGCGCCGCCTTCGCTAACCATCCAGTTCTTCCTCCAGGCCACGTTCTCCTGTGTGGTCGCTGCCTCCTGCAGAGTGGCCACCAATAGCTGCTGGGTCTTGGCCATCTCCTCCCTGCTCCGCGGGTCCTGCAGTGGCATCTCCTGAGGGCAGGAAGGGGAGTTCGCAGGAGCTCCAGTCCGGGGCTCTCCACCCGCCCACCCATCCTCGGGATTACCAGTTGCTTCTACCTTTAGCATTTCCTGCTTCCGCTGCTCTCCGGGGGTCACGATAGCAAGGAGCGCGAAGCCCACGCCAGCCCCTGCGCCCAGCACTGCGACTGTGATCAGCATTTTCCGCAAGAACTCCATGGCCGCCTGCACAACCAGCAGGGCGCCCACCGGAGTTCACCGCAGCCGCGAGCCGTACCCGCGCGGTCTCACTGCCCCTTCGCGCAGGCTAGAGCGCCCTATAGCAGAAACCATAGATAAACGGCCGGCTAGAGAGGACCCGCTCAAGGAAACGTTTAGAATCCGGAGCGCCGGGATCTCAGGTTTAGCTGAGGGGGTTGAGGGTGTCCAAGAAGTGCTGGCGCCAAGGGCTGAGCGTGGGCACCCTGTGTCCTCAGTTCCGGGGTGGGATTGCTAGGGGAGAGTGCGTGTCTTCATGGTTGCCGTGGGTTTTATGATTGCCCATTTTTCTGTCTTCCAACGTTTCCCGATCAGTAGGGGCCCGAGCTGTGCTCTGTGGTTTCCTGCAGTCACCCGCGCGTTTTCAACACAGCGAATGGAGGTCATACACATACATATCTCTCTCCATCCCCTCAACTCTGGAACAAACACTGAAAGTCAAGTGTACTGGTTGGAGAAATGGGTAATAGTAACTTATCTTTAACATTTATTTTACAAACAACCTATTCCTTTTCTCGTTATGGTACACACTTGGTATTGTCTAGGGCTTTTTTGGTTTTGTTGTTAGTGTGTGGGCGTGGTTTTGTTTGTTTTTGGAGACAAGGTCTCGCTCTGTCGCCCAGGGTTGGAGTGCAGTGGCGATCATGGTTCACTGAAGCCTCGACTTCCAGGGCCCAAGGGATCCTCCTGCCTCAACTTCCCGAATAGCTGGGATTACAGGCGTGCACCACTGCGCCCGGCTGGTATTGCTTTTTGTTTTGCTTTGTTTTCTTCTTTTTCTTTTTTTTTTGAGACGGAGTCTCACTCTGTCACCCAGGCTGGAGTACAGGGGCAGGATCTTGGCTCACTGCAAGCTCCGCCTCCCGGTTTCACGGCATTCTTGCCTCAGCCTCCCGAGTAGCTGGGACTACAGGCGCCCGCCACCACGGTCGGCTAATTTTTGGTAATGTTAGTAGAGACGGGGTCTCACCATGTTGGTCAGGCTGGTCTCGAGCTCCTGACCTCGTGATCCGCCTACCTCGGCCTCCCAAAGTGCTGGGATTACAGGTGTGAGCCACCGTGCCTGGCTGTTTTGTTTTCAACTAAAAGGCTGGATTCGTTTAACATACTGAATTCTGCTTTACAGAAGAAAACGCCTTTTAGCTGTGTGACTGATTACAGGCAAGTTCTTGTGCCCCGGTTTCTGCATCAGAAAATGAGCTTACAACAGTACTTGTCTCACAGTTTTAGGAGAATTAAATGAGTTATATGTAAAGCAAAACAGCTCCTGACAAAGAGTAAACACCATATAAATATTCATTAAATAACATACAAACATGCCAGGTTGGGAAAATCAGTAAGCAAAGGAGTCAGGAAATTCCAAGTTGGTTATCACAACTCTTGGCCCACAGGGCTTTTTTTTTTTTTTTTTTTTTTTTTTTGAGACGGAGTCTCGCTGTGTCGCCCAGGCTGGAGTGCAGTGGCCGGATCTCAGCTCACTGCAAGCTCCGCCTCCCGGGTTTACGCCATTCTCCTGCCTCAGCCTCCCAAGTAGCTGGGACTACAGGCGCCCGCCACCTCGCCCGGCTAGTTTTTTGTATTTTTTAGTAGAGCTGGGGTTTCACCGGGTTAGCCAGGATGGTCTCGATCTCCTGACCTCGTGATCCGCCCGTCTCGGCCTCCCAAAGTGCTGGGATTACAGGCTTGAGCCACCGCGCCCGGCCTGTACTTTCAAAATATTTACATTGCTACGGGAAAAGATAAAATTACCCCAAGACAGGCCGGGCAATTTTTTTTTGTATTTTTACAAATTTTTTGTATTTTTAGTAGAGACAGGGTTTTACCGTGTTAGCCAGGATTGTCTCGATCTCCTCACCTTGTGATCCGCCCGCCTCAGCCTCCCAAAGTGCGGGATTACAGAAATGAGCCACCGTGCCCGGCCACGTCTGTGTACTGTTAAATAAGCTACTTTTTTTTTTTTTTTTTTTTTTTTTTTTTGAGACGGAGTCTCACGCTGTTGCCTAGGCTGGAGTGCAGTGGCACGATCTCGGCTCACTGCAAGCTCCGCCTCCCGGGTTCCCGCCATTCTCCTGCCTCAGCCTCCTGAGTAGCTGGGACTACAGGCGCCCGCCACCGCGCCCGGCTAATTTTTTTTGTATTTTTAGTAGAGACGGGGTTTCACTGTGGTCTCGATCTCCTGACCTTGTGATCCGCCCGCCTCGGCCTCCCAAAGTGCTGGGATTACAGGCTTGAGCCACCGCGCCCGGCCTCTTCTTTTTTTTTTTTTTTTTTTTTTTTAAAGACAGAGTCATGCTCTGTCGCCCAGATTGCAGTGCAGTGGCAGGATCTCGGCTCACTGCAACCTCCGCCTCCCAGGTCCAAGGAATTCTCCTGCCTCAGCCTCCCAAGTAGCTGGGACTACAGGCTCACACCGCCATGCCACGCCTGGCTATTTTTTTTTTTTTGTATGTTAGTAGAAACAGGGTTTCACCATATTGCCCAGGCTGGTCTCAAACTCCTGAGCTCAGGAAATCTGCCTGCCGCCGGGCGCGGTGGCTCAAGCCTGTAATCCCAGCACTTTGGGAGGCCGAGACGGATGGATCACGAGGTCAGGAGATTGAGACCATCCTGGCTAACACGGTGAAACCCTGTCTGTACTAAAAAATACAAAAAACTAGCCGGGCGAGGTGGTGGGCGCCTGTAGTCCCAGCTACTCGGGAGGCTGAGGCAGGAGAATGGCGTAAACCCGGGAGGCGGAGCTTGCAGTGAGCTGAGATCCGGCCACTGCACTCCAGCCTGGGCAACAGAGCAAGACTCCGTCTCAAAAAAAAAAAAAAAGGCCGGGCGCGGTGGCTCAAGCCTGTAATCCCAGCACTTTGGGAGGCCGAGACGGGCGGATCACGAGGTCAGGAGATCGAGACCATCCTGGCTAACACGGTGAAACCCCATCTCTACTAAAAAAAAATACAAAGAACTAGCTGGGCGAGGTGGCGGGCGCCTGTAGTCCCAGCTACTTGGGAGGCTGAGGCAGGAGAATGGCGTAAACCTGGGAGGCGGAGCTTGCAGTGAGCTGAGATCCGGTCACTGCACTCCAGCCTGGGAGACAGAGCTAGACTCCGTCTCAAAAAAAAAAAAAAAAAGGAAATCTGCCTGCCTCAGCCTCCCAAGAAGCTACATTTTTTTGAGCATTTACTATGTGCCAGGTACTATGCTAAACAGTTTTACTTCATGATTTTCAGAAAAACCCAATGAAGGTACTTCCCCTTTATAAATGAGAAAATTGAGACTGCGAGGTTAGGCTCTTAGTGATAAAATTGCTCTATATTTTCATAAGCAAAGAATACCAGATTAATTTTTAGCACGAGTGCAGCAGCTTATCACAGCCCATTGCAGCTTCAACCTCCCAGGGCTCAAGCAGTCCTCCCAGCTCAGCCTTCTGAGTAGTTGGAACTACATGCCTGTGCCACTATCCCTGACTAATTTATTTTTGTAGTTAGGGGTGTCACTTGATTGCCAGGGCTCAAACTCTTGGGACTCAAGCAATCTGCCCACCTTGGCCTCCCAAAGTGCTGTGATTATAGGAATGAGCCAGTTTTGTAATTTGATAATGTATCAGTAATATTTTTCTCCCTTCTCCTCCTCCATCCCAGGCTGGGCTTGGAGCCCACAGAACACTTAACGCTGGACTTAGCTGGGGGCAGACCAGGATGATGAAGATGCTTGTTGGATTCTTGAGGACACTAAGTGTCTGGAAGCCACCAACCACTGTCCTTTCTGGGACTCAGCAACAGGCTCCTGTGTTTGTTGAAGTGGCTTTGTGGAATATTCTTGTCTCCTGCCTCCTAATAGCTCTGAGGGTAAGCATTGTTCCCTCTCTCTCAAACATCTCATCCAGGTTTATGAAGCTCCTTATACCCATCCTCTCACAATCTACTTTTACAGGTGAGAAAAATGAGGCTTACAGTTTAGGCCACTAGATTATAGAAGTCAGTCGGCGCCGGGGTTTGGATTCAGTTCCTGTCTGCTGCTTTTAGGAGCTCCAGTTAGTTGAAACTGGGGAAAGACCCACTTGTACCTTCTCTTTTCAGCATTCATCTTGTGCTAAATATTGCACACATCATTGTATGCAATCTCTGTAACCCCAGATTATTCCCACTCTGCAGATGAGTAAACTGGGGAACAGAAACATTCAGCAAAATGGTACCCAGCTAGTAAATGTGGAAGCCAAGACTCACTTTGCAGCCAGATAGCTTGCAAAGACAATAGTTCTTCAGCCCTCTCCTTGCCCACAGAAATACTAGGGTTAGGACTACTAAAATGTCTTTAATGACAGCCTTGAATCAAGTAAGCAAAGTAGGTGATGCCCCTGAAAGGGCCTAGCTCCTGCACAGTCACAGCCCAGCCATGGGACCCTTGTTCCAGGCAGGGCAGTCGCACATCAGGGTCCTCATCCGAGAACTGAATTAGGGTCCCCTGAGGGTTTAGAACCCGCAAGCATTCTGATAGCAGCTGGTAAGCCCCAGGCAGACCTCCCCTGGCAACAGCATCCCAGGTGCCCTTGTCCAGCAGTAGTTGGAAAGAGCCTGAAGAAGCCACAGACCCCAGGTTCTGGGCATCGGCCTGCATGAAGTGGAGGCTGGAGGCAGGGTGCCCAGGGCATAGAGGTGTTCGGCCTTGGCCACCCTCCAGGAGGCTGTTCATGTAGGCCACAGCCACAGGAGAAAAGTCCACCCCTAACACATCCACTGGGTGTGGAGATTTGGTGTAGAGGCCTGTACATAGGCTGGAGGTCCCACAGCCCACATCCAGCACCCGCAGAGGAATGGCAGCCCGTGCCTCCTGCAGCAACGGTAGTAGGAGCCCCTGGACTTCCTCGTATCCAAAGAACCAGTCGAAGGTGGGGACAGTGCCCAAACGGGGCTGGGCATGCAGCCGATCCCAGAGACGGCGGTCCGCCAGGCAGCTACCAGCCAGTGAGTCTGTGGGCACGGTTGGAGGGTGTCACTCGGTCTATCTCGCCACTGCAAAAACGGCGCATATACACACTGGGGTCTTTCTTTTTTTTTTTTTAAGACAGGGTCTCACTCTGTAACCCAGGGTGGAGTGCAGTGGCACAATCATGGCTCGCTGAAGCCTCCCCTTCCTGGGCTCAGGTGATCCTCCCACGTCAGTCTCCTGAGTAGCTAGTACTCCAGGCGCCATCATGCCCGGTTAATTTTTTTGTAGACGGGGGTCTCGCTATGTTATCCTAGGCTGGTCTCGAACTCCTCGGCCAAGCGATCTGCCCACCTCAGACTGGCAAAGTGTTAGGATATCAGCCGTGAGCCACCGCAGGGTCTGAGAACCACAATTTCAGGGACTACACTCCTGAGTCACGGAACCCACCCTGCCCTCCCTACTCTGCCCCCACCTCCCTACCCGGAAAGGGGCGGCACGTCCCCATCATCAGGCTCGGCAAGTGGAGCATTCGACGCAGCGCAGCCATCTGGAGCTTCGTTAAGTTCGACCAGAGAACCTTGTGTGAAGCGTCTACCCTACTCCATCCAGAGGCCCGAGGTCCAGGGGAAGATCTGCAAATTCCGCGTAGCGAAAGGCAGCATACAGCTTCCCCAAATTCTGCAGTCTCGGGAAAAAGAACGCGGACACAGACTGACTATGGTAGGAACGGCCTTTATTGGCTGCAGCGGTAAGTGGAAGAGGGGATACAGCGTCCGCAGACCTGAAATCAAATGAGAACATGTGAGCAACCCCATGGAGGAGCCAGCTGGATCTCGGTTGTGCCGGTCCGAGATTCCCGGTGTCCCGGCGCTTGAGGATAGAACCAGCGGATGGGAAGCCGCCGGCACCGAAGACATGACGCCGAGGGGGCCAGAACCCTTTCCCTCTTCCTCCGCACATTACGGGGAGCGGTACCACAAGCCCGATCCCCGCCAAGAAAAGGAGGATCCTGAGGCCTCGCTCAGAGCCTTCCGCCCGACACCCACGCCACTCCCGGCCGCCCAATCCGGCTACTACGCAGAAACCTCACTTACTCGCTCACCTCCCTGCAAAAGGTCTTGCGCACTGCGGAGCTCCTTTATATAGGCCAAGGACCCGCCCCCGAATTGCGATTGGCCCGCGGAAGGCCGGGGCGGAGCCACGCGGATCCCGCGCTGAGCGGAAGTACGGACAGTGAAGTGGCGTGGCATCGCAGCTATGGGAGCTCCCGGGGGAAAGATCAACCGGCCCCGAACGGTGACTCTGGGGGGGCCGCGACTTTGTTTCCTGAAGTGTCCCCGAGCCCGTTTATCTCGCACAAGATGGGATCAATGGGTTGCCGGGGTTGCCTCGTGGAGCGGCCCGGGGTCGCGGTGAGCCCACTCCATCTGATTCGCATCTTTCTCCCCAGTAGGAGCTGAAGAAGAAGCTGTTCAAACGCCGGCGGGTGCTGAATCGGGAGCGGCGTCTGAGGCACCGGGTGGTCGGGGCTGTGATAGACCAAGGGCTGATCACGCGGCACCACCTCAAAAAGCGGGCGTGAGTACTAGACCCTCTTCCTATTGGTTGTCCCCACCGAGTCTTCCCTCCTCCCTGCAGAGCTCCGGAGCAGCTTCACCTCTCAGCTCACCTCCTTGTGCACTGACGCTTATGCGGGGAATGTCTGTCTGTTAGTTCCTAAGCTCTGCTAGCCTCTCACAATACCTGTAGCAGACAACCTTTCTTTGGGTTTTGGATTCTGTTAAGAATCTCAGGAAAGCCGGGGGCGGTGGCTCACGCCTGTAATCCCAGCACTTTGGGAGGCTGACGCGGGCGGATCACTAGAGATCGGGAGACCAGCCTGATCAACATGGTGAAACCTCATCTCTGCTAGAAATACAAAAATTAGCCGTGCATGGTGGCCGGCACCTGTAGTCCCAGCTACACGGGAGGCTGAGGCAGGAGAATTGCTTGAACCTGGGAGGCGGAGGTTGCAGTGAGCTGAGATCACGCTACTGCACTCCAGCCTGGGCGACACAGCGAGACTACGTCTCAAAAAAAAAAAAAAAAAAAAACCACAAACGAATCTCAGGAAATCTGTTGACTCTCCAAGTAATATTGTACATTCACATAGATTTTTATAAGTAAACTTATTTTTACATACAGAAAAGTGCACACATAGGCGTGTAAAACTCGGTGAGTTTTCCCAAAGGTACTCATAGGATTTCACTTATAAGTTTCAAGGCCTCCTGTGTTTTGAGGAAGAGTTCCCATCCCATTAATTACTTTCTTTTGTTTTTTTTTTTTTGAGACGGAGTCTCGCTCTGTCGCCCAGGCTGGAGTGCAGTGGCGCAATCTCCACTCACTGCAAGCTCCGCCTCCCGGGTTCACGCCATTCTCCTGCCTCAGCCTCCCGAGTAACTGGGACTACAGGCGCCCGCCACCGCGCCCGGCTAATTTTTGTATTTTTAGTAGAGACGGGGCTTCACCGTGTTAGCCAGGATGGTCTCGATCTCCTGACCTCGTAATCCACCCATCTCGGCCTCCCAAAGTGCTGGGATTACAGGCGTGAGCCACCACGCCCGGCCCCCATTAATTACTTTCTATGTCCTTTCTTTTTTAATTTTTTTTTCTTTTTTAAGACGGAGTTTCCCTCTGTTGCCCAGGCTGGAGTGAAGTGGTGTGATCTTGGCTCACTGCAACCTCCGCCTCCCGGGTTCAAGCAATTCTCCTGCCCCAGCCTCCGGAGTAGCTGGGGTTACAGGCGCTCGCCACTGCACCCGGCTGATTTTTGTTTTTTGTTTTTTGAGACGGGGAGTCTCGCTCTGTCGCCCAGGCTGGAGTGCAGTGGCGCGATCTCTCACTGCAAGCTCCACCTCCTGGGTTCACGCCATTCTCCCACATCAGCCTCCCTAGTAGCTGGGACTGCAGGCACCCGCCACCACGCCTGGCTAATTTTTTGTATTTTTAGTAGAGACGGGGTTTCATCGTGTTAGCCAGGATGGTCTTGATCTCCTGACCTCGTGATCCACCCGCCTCGGCCTCCCAAAGTGCTGGGATTACAGACGTGAGCCACCGTGCCTGGCCTAATTTTTGTATTTTTAATAGAGACAGGGTTTCACCATGTTGGCCAGGCTGGTCTTGAACTCCTGACCTCAGGTGATCCGCCCACCTCAGCCTCCCAAACTGTTAGGATTACAGGCATGAGCCACTGCCCCTGATCCTTTTTTTAGTTTCTTGTCCTTTTATTAGCTTCTTTAATGTAAATATTTAGGGTTTCTATTACTATTCGTATTATATTTATTTAATACTTTTTCTATAGCCAGAACCATTTGTGTGACCTCGAATGGTTCAGGTTAACCTAGCTATCTTTATTTCCACTTACCCATCAGGTCCAGCGCACGTGCCAACATTACTCTGTCAGGGAAGAAGCGCAGAAAACTCCTCCAGCAGATCCGGCTTGCCCAGAAAGAGAAGGCAGCCATGGAAGGTGAGGCTGGGACAGAGGTGGGTGAGGGGAATCCTGGATTTATTTGGGTTAATACTTCCTTCTTCCCTTTACTCAGTGGAAGCCCCTTCAAAACCAGCCAGGACTAGTGAACCACGGCTCAAAAGGCAAAAGAAGACAAAAGCTCCCCAGGATGTAGAAATGAAGGACCTTGAAGATGAGAGCTAAACCTCTTCCAGTAGAAGATTCTCAACTGGAGCCAGCCTTCAGACTCAGAGGTTGTTTTAGAGGACGTTGACAAAAGCAGTGCCCCTTTTCACTCTCCAGATTTCCTCCTACCTAATGGCCTACTGACCTCCCCTACAGGGATGTCTTTGGGAGGGAAGAAGGTACAGAAGAAAGATTGGAGAAGGGCCTCTCTAGCAGTCAACTCCATTTGTAATAAAGCCCTAGCACTCTGAGATGTGTGTGATTAAATGTAGGAATGGGGATGGGTCATGAAAAGGTTGCTGAGTATGGAAACAAGACAGTGAGGAAGCAGTACCTACAGAGCTTCCTTGAGCAAATGCAGCAAGATGCCAGCTTCTGCCCTCCAAGAGTGGTGGTGCCTGACCGGGCGCAGTGGCTCACGCCTATAATCTCAGCGCTTTAGGAGGCCAAGGCCAGCGGATCACCTGAGGTCAGGAGTTAGACCAGCCTGGCTAACCCTGTTTCTATTAAAAATACAAAAAGTTAGCCAGGTGTGGTGGTGCACACCTGTAATCCCAGCTACTTGGGAGGCTGAGGCAGGAGAATCGCTTGAACCCAGGAGGCGGAGGTTGCCTACAGTAGTATTGCATGAGGCCAGGAACCCAAGGCTGTAGTGTGCTATGATCTCATCTGTCTCCTTAGCAAGTGATACTCTAACTTTCCATTTGTGACAAAGATACAGATTAGTTGAGAAGCTGAAGTTACAGTAAGCCACCATTGTGCAACTGTACTCCAGCCTGGGCAACAGAGTGAGCCATTGTCTCAAACAATATAGATAGATAATTGTAGGGATGGTAGAGGTAAAGTTCCTGATACCAGTTCTGCCACTGCCTCTGTGTGACTAAGGTAGGCAAGAAAGCTTACCGCTTCTGTCTTGCTTCTTTTGCTGCATTATGTTTTCATTTTAATGATTTATATATATATATATATATATATATATATTGTTTTTGGAGACAGAGTCTCATACTATAGCCCGGGATGGAGTACAATGGCATAATCCTGGCTCACTGCAACCTCCGCCTCCCAGGTTCAAGCGATTCTCCTGCCTCAGCCTCCCTAGTAACTGGGATTACAAGCGCCCGCCACCAGGCCTGGCTTATTTTTTGTATTTTTTAGTAGAGATGGGGTTTCACTGTGTTGGCCAGTCTGGTCTTGAACTCCTGACCCTGTGATCTTCCCACCTTGGCCTCCCAAAGTACTGGGATTACAGGCGTGAACCACTGCACATGCCCTTTGTTTTTTATATGTATATGTTTTATATGTATGTATGTATTTATATGTATTTTATTTTTTTGTAAGAGTCAGGGTCTGGGCCGGGCGCGGTGGCTCATGCCTGTAATCCCAGCACTTTGAGAGGCTGAGGCGGGTGGATCATGAGGTCAGGAGATCGAGACCATCCTGGCTAACACGGTGAAACCCTGTCTCTACTAAAAATACAAAAAAATTAGCCAGGCGTGGTGGCGGGTGCCTGTAGTCCCAGCTACTCGGGAGGCTGAGGCAGGAGAATGGCGTGAACCTGGGAGGTAGAGGCTGTGGTGAGCTGAGATTGCGCCTCTGCACTCCAGCCTGGGCGACAGAGCGAGATTCCGTCTCAGAAAAAAAAAAAAAGAAAAAGAAGAAAGAGTCAGGGTCTGTCGCCCAGGCTGGAGTGCAGTAGTATAGTCTCAAATCACTGCAACCTTGATCTCCTGGGCTCAAACAATCCTTACACCTCAGCCTCCTGAGTAGCTGGGACTACAGGGGCACACCACTACCCCTGACTAATTGTTTTTTTCTTTTTTTTTTGAGATGAAGTCTCGCTCTGTTACCCAGGCTGGAGTGTAGTGGCGCCATCTCGACTCACTGCAAGCTCTGCCGCCTCCCGGGTTCACACCATTCTCCTGCATCAGCCTCCCGAGTAGCTGGGACTACAGGCGCCCGCCACCACACCCGGCTAATTTTTTGTATTTTTAGTAGAGATGGGGTTTCACCGTGTTAGCCAGGATGGTCTCGATCTCCTGACCTCGTGATCAGCCCACGTCGGCCTCCCAAAGTGCTGGGACTACAGGTGTGAGCCACCATGCCCGGCCACCCCTGACTTGATTTTTTAAAATTTTTTGTAGAGACGGAGTTTTTACCCAGGCTGGTCTCAAAGCCCTGGACTCAAGCGATCCACCCACCTTAGCTCCCAAAGTGCTGGGATTACAAGTGGAATTAAAAAAAAATCTCTAGTAAAGAGAAAAGATAAGTAAAATCAGCCCCCATATATGCCCTCTACTTAGATTTACCGGTTATTAACATTATGCTACACTTGTGTATCTACATTTTTCTTGTCCTTACTGAATTAAATCCTTTGAAAGTCAAATATAGACAACATGAAACCTTATTCCTAAGGATATCCTTCTATGTAGCCGCAATACTATAATCACAGCTAAGACATTTAACATTGATTAAATACCTAATTTTTTTTTTTTTTTTTTTTTTTTTTTGATATGGAGTCTCACTCTGTCGCCAGGCTGGAGTGCAGAGGTGCGATCTTGGCTCACTGCAACCTCCGCCTCCCAGGTTCAAGCGATTTTCCTGCCTTAGCGTCCCGAGTAGACAGGGTTTCACCATGTTGGCCAGAATAGTCTCGAACTCTGACCTCAGGTGATCCGCCTGCCTCAGCCTTCCAAAGTGCTGGGATTATAGGCGTGAGCCACCGCACCCAGCCTTTTTTTTTTTTTGAGACAGAGTCTCACTCTGTCACTCAGGCCGGAGTGCAATGGCACAGTCTCAGCTCACTGCAACCTCTGCCTCCTGGATTCAACCTCAGCCTCCCGAGTAGCTGGGACTATAGGTATGTGCCACCACATCTGGCTAATTTTTGTATTTTTAGTAGAAATGGGGTTTCACCATGTTGGCCAGGTCTCAAACTCCTGCCCTTAGGTCCTCTACCCGCCTTGGCCTCCCAAAGTGCTGGGATTACAGATGTGAGTCACTGCACCGGCCATTTTTCTGTATTTTCAGTAGAGGTGGAGTTTTACCATATTGGCCAGGCTGGTCTTGAACTCCTGACCTCAAATGATCCGCTCACCTCGGCTTCCCAAAGTGTTGGGATTACAGGCGTGAGCCACCTAGCCTGGCCCGCCCAGTGGTTTAGTAGCCATGATGATCTTTACCTGAATTAGTTATTACTGTGTTACAAAATGATGATTTTCCAATACTGTCATTCATTCATTCATATTATTCCTATGACATTCTGAAAAGAAAAGCCCAGGCCATGCATGGTGGCTCATTCCTGTAATCCCAGCACTATGGGCGGCTGAGGCCAGGGGATCACCTGAAGTCAGGAGTTCAAGACCAGCCTGTCCAACATGATGAAACCCCGTCTCTACTGAAAATACAAAAAATTAGCCAGGCGTGGTGGCACGCACCTGTAGTCCCAGTTACTCGGGAGGCTGAGGCAGAAGAATCACTTGAACCCGGGAGGGGGAGGTTGCAGTGAGCCGATATGATGCCACTGCACTCCAGCCTGGGTGACAGAGCAAGACTTTTCACAACAAAAAAGAAGAGCCCTGCCCCTTTTTTGTTATCACTGTGAATTTACAGATTTTTTCCAATGTTAAAATATATTACAGTTTTTCATGCTGAAATTATGACAAGTTTGGCAAATGATAGCTTCTTCAAGTTGGTCCCTAAGTCCTTGTGACACAACCACAGTCTTTGAGCACTTCATTGCTTTCTGGCGCAATAATATATTCCAGATTCACTTATTACTTTCCCTGCCTAAGAACTTGGAGTCAGCAATTTCACTAGTAAAAAAGTATTATGTCCAGTTGTTTTTCCTTGTGCGATATTTCACTTAATGTCCAGTGGTTTTTGTTTGTTTTATTTTCCTTTCTATCTTCCTTCCTTCCTTCCTTTTTCTCTCTTTCTTTCTTTCTTTCTTGAGATGGAGTCTCGCTCTGTTGCCCAGGCTGTAGCGATTCTCCTGCCTCAGCCTCCCAAGTAGCTGGGATTACTAGGATTACAGGTGCATGCCACCACACCCGGTTGATTTCTGTGTTTTTAGTAGAGACGGGGTTTCACCATGTTGGCCAGGCTGGCCTCGAACTCCTGACCTCAGGTAATCCACCCGCCTCAGCCTCCCAAAGTGCTGGTATTACAGGTGTGAGCCACCATGAGCAGCCTTGTTTGTTTTCTTGAGACGTGGTTTCTCTCTGTCACCCAGGCTGGAGTGCAATGGCACAATCACTGCTTATTGCAGCCTGGACCTCCTGGGCTCAGGCAATCTCCCACCTCAGCCTCCCAGGTAGCTGGGACTACAGGCACATGCCAGCATGGCCAGCAAAGTTATTTATTTATCTATTTTGAGACAGAGTGTTGCTCTGTCACCCAGGCTGGAGTGCAGTGGCACAATCTCGGCTTACTGCAACCTTTGCCTCCCAGGTTCGAGCGATTTTCCTGCCTCAGCCTCCCGAGTAGGAGGATTACAGGCATGCGCCACCACGCCTGGCTAATTTTTTTTTTTTTTTTTTTTGGAGACGGAGCCTCGTTCTGTCGCCCAGGCTAGAGTGCAGTGGTATGATCTCCACTCACTGCAAGCTCTGCCTCCCAGGTTCACGCCATTCTCCTGCCTCAGCCTCCCATGTAGCTGGGACGACAGGCGCCTGCCACTGCTCCCGGCTAATTTTTTTTGTATTATTAGTAGAGACGGGGTTTCACTGTGTTAGCCAGGATGGTCTCGATCTCCTGACCTCGTGATCCGCCCCTCTCGGCCTCCCAAAGTGCTGGGATTACAGGTTTGAGCCACTGTGCCCAGCCGCTAATTTTTTTTATATTTAGTAGAGACAGGGTTTCACCATGTTGGCCAGGATGGTCTCAAACTCCTGACTTCGTGATTTGCCTGCCTTGGCCTCCCAAAGTGGTGGGATTACAGGCATGAGCCACCGCGCCCAGCCCAATTTATAATTTCTACTCTTTTTTTTTTTTTTTGAGCCGGAGTTTTGCTCTGTCGCCCAGGCTGGAGTGCAGTGTTGGGATCTCGGCTCACTCTAACCTCTACCTCCCAGGTTCAAGCGATTCTTCTGCTTAAGCCTTCCGAGTAGCTGGGATTACAGACATCTGCCACCATGCTCAGCTAATTATTTGTATTTTTTTTTTTTTTTTTTTTTTGAGACGGAGTCTCGCTGTGTCGCCCAGCCCAGGCTGGAGTGCAGTGGCGCGATCTCGGCTCACTGCAAGCTTCGCCTCCCGGGTTCACGCCATTCTCCTGCCTCAGCCTCCCGAGTAGCTGGGACTACAGGCGCCCACAACCGCGCCCGGCTAATTTTTTGTATTTTTAGTAGAGACGGGGTTTCACCGTGGTCTCGATCTCCTGACCTTGTGATCCGCCCGCCTCGGCCTCCCAAAGTGCTGGGATTACAGGCGTGAGCCACCGCACCCGGCAATTATTTGTATTTTTAAGGTTTCACCATGCTGTCCAGGCTGGTCTCGAACTCCCGACCTCAAGTGATCCACTCACTTCAGCCTCCCAAAGTGCTGGGATTACAGTTGTGAACCACCTCGCCCTGCCACTATCCCCATTTTAGACAGGCAAAATCAAGGTACAGAAAAATGGTAACTAGCTAGAAAATGATAGAAGGACTTGGGTCCAGGCAGTCTAATTCCAGAGTCCTTCAAACTGCCACTTGTCACTGTTGTCATTCAAAGAGGAGTTTTTGTATCTAGCATTTATGCTAAGCGCTACATAAATTATCTCAAGTGACCTTCACAAAGTGTGTGAGATGGAGGTGTCATGCTCGTTTCACAGACAAGGAAACAGGTTCCAAATAGCTGGGTCACTTGCTCAGGGTTATTTTACTAATAAATGGCAGATAGGAATCCAGATCTGTCCAACTCCAAAATGAACACCCTTAGATTATGCAATATCTAAGGTCAAGAAATACATTCTAGTCTCATAGCTGGCAGAATTCATCTGGTTCAAAAGCTCCCTTTCACAGATCTGAGGCCCTGAGAAGGGAAGTGTTGGGTCCAAGTTTAAGGCAGAGCTAGGAGTAGAAATTGCCTCAGATTTACTGTCCTAGAATGATGCTTGGTAATAGGTGGTAGAAACACTGTAAATAATTGAACTTCTAAAATGTAAGAACAGGCGGGGCACTGTGGCTTATGCCTATAATCCTAGCACTTTGGGAGGTTGAGGTGGGAGGATTGCTTAAGGCCAGGAGTTCAAAACCAGACTGGGGAACATCTCGAATTTAAAAAAAAAAAAAAAAAAATTTAAGTAAATAAAATTTAAGAACAAACACGAAATCATGCATAAGGGCTGGGCGCGGTGGCTCACGCCTGTAATCCTAGCACTTTGGGAGGCATAGGTGGGTGGATTACCTGAGGTCAGGAGTTCAGGACCAGCCTAGCCAACATGGTGAAACCCTGTCTCTACTAAAAAATATAAAAATTAGCCAGGCATGGTGGTGGGCGCCAGTAATCCCAGCTTCTCAGGAGCTTGAGATAGGAGAATCACCTGGACCCAGGAGGTGGAGGTTGCAGTGAACCGAGATTATGCCATTGCACTCCAGCCTAGGTGACAGAGGGAGACTCCGTCTCAAAACAACAACAACAAAAAACAAACCTGCTATATCCTCATCACCTACAACAGTGTCTGCCTGGCATGTAGTAGGTTCTGTTTTTTCCTTTGTTTTGTTTAAGATGGAGTCTTGCTCTGTCGCCTAGGCTGGAGTGCAGTGGTGCAATCTCAGCTCACTGCAACATCCACCTCCCGGGTTCAGGCGATTCTCCTGCCTCAGCCTCCTGAGTAGCTGGGATCACAGGTGTGCACCACCATGCTGGCTAATTTTTTTTTTTTTTTTTTTTTTTGAGACTGAGTCTCGCTCTGTTACCCAGGCTGGAGTGCAGTGGCACAATCTTGGCTCATCACAACCTCCGCCTCCCAGGTTCAAGGGATTCTCCTGCCTCAGCCTTCGGAGTAGCTGGGACTATAGGCGGGCGCCACAATACTTGGCTAATTTTTTGTATTTTTAGTAGAGACAGAATTTCACTGTGTTCAAGACCAGCTTGGTCTTGAACTCCTGACCTGTGATCCCCTCTGCCTCGGCCTCCCAAAGTGCTAGTATTATAGGCGTGATGCACCGTGCCCAGCCCAGTGATATAGCTTTTAACAAAATCGGCCAAGTCTCTGTTGTCAAACAGCTTATTTTCTGTTTCATTCAATAAACACAAAAATAGTTAATGCTTGTCTAGCGCTTACCATCACTGGCACTAAGTGCTATACAATGACCATACTACCTCATTTCAGTTTTCGTAACAACCCTTTGAGGTATTTGTAATATTAATATAACCTCCTCATTTCCAGAGGAAGGAACAGTTATTGAGTGGTTAAGTAAAGTACACGACCAGTAGGTAGAACAGCTGGAACCTGATCTAGGTACACTGGCTTGAGTGAGGGCTCTTGATGAGTTGTACTGGCTCCCTATACAGTTAGCAAGCTCTGTCTCTGGCAGGTGTGGGGCTGTGAGTTAGACACGAAGGTCCCTATTCTGGGAAGCTGTGAGAGAGAGAGAAGCCTAAACAGTGAAGATAGATGGAAGGATGTTATTCATACTTGCCACTGGAAGGACATCTTTAGGCTAGCTAGCTCAATTTGTTTTGGATTCCCTCTCCCTCCTTCTCTCTTATTTTTTCTTTTTCTTTTATGAGTTTTCTCTTCTTTCTTTCCATTTCTTTTCTGCTTTCTCTCTTCCCTTCTCTCTCTCTTGTAAAAGCATTTTTGTAGGCAGGGCGCGGTGGCTCACACCTGTAATCCCAGCACTTTGGGAGGCTGAGGCAGGCGGATCACCTGACATCAGGAGTTCGAGACCAGCCCGGCCAACATGTGTCTGATTAGCTGGGCGTGGTGGCACATGCTTGTAGTCCTAGCCACTTGGGAGGCTGAGGCAGGAGAATTGCTTGAACCTGGGAGGTGGAGGTTGCAGAGCCGAGATTGCACTCCAGCCTAGGCGACAGAATGAGATTTTAAAAAAAGGCTGGGTGCGGTGACTCATGCCTGTAATCCCAGCACTTTGGGAGGCTGAGGTGGATGGATCACTTGAGTTCAGGAGTTGGAGGCCAGCTTGGCAGACATGGGGAAACCTTGTCTCTATAAAAATACAAAAATTAGCCAGATTTGGTGGTGGGCGCCTATAGTCCCAGCTACTTGGGAGGCTGAGGCTGGATAATCGCCTGAACTTGGAAAGCGGAAGTTGCAGTGAGCCCAGATCTCTCCACTGCACTCCAGCCTGGGTGAGGGAGTGAGACTCTGTC
This sequence comes from Macaca nemestrina, assembly GCF_043159975.1. Classification (NCBI taxonomy): domain Eukaryota; kingdom Metazoa; phylum Chordata; class Mammalia; order Primates; family Cercopithecidae; genus Macaca; species Macaca nemestrina. The sequence continues at coordinate 11,416,221 of NC_092136.1, forward strand.
TCAAAAGGAAGAGAAAAAGAAAAAGAAAAAGAAACAAAAAAACAAAGAGAGACTGGCTGGGTGTGGTGGCTTACTTCTGTAATCCCAGTGCTTTGGGAAGCTAAGGTGGGAGAATCACTTGAGGACAGGAGTTGGAGATCAGTATGGGCAACATAGGGAGACACTCCCTCCACCCCCTGCAAATCCCTAACTCTGAAAATATTTAAAAAGTAGCCAAGTGTGATGATGTGCTCCTATAATCTCAGCTACCTGGAAGACTGAGGTGGGAGGATGGCTTGAGCTCAGGAGGTCAGGGCTGCAGAGAGGGGTGATTCTGTCACTGCACGGTCACAAAATAAACAACAACAACAACAACAAAACCTTCCTATGCTTCATTTTTTAAAAGTTGTGAGTTGAACATTTTGTATTTTTGGCGTTAGGAAAAATAATTAAAATCTCACTGTGAGTGTCTGCGGCCAGTTTGTGTGTGTGTGTGTTTATCGGGAGTCTCGTTCTGTCGCCCAGGCTGGAGTGCAGCGGCAAGATCTCGGCTCACAGAAATCTCCGCCTCCCGGGATCAAGCCATTATCCTGCCTCAGCCTCCCGAGTTTACAGGCATGAGCCACCACGCCCGGCTAATTTTTGTATTTTTAGTAGAGACGGGGTTTTGCTATGTTGACCAGGCTGGTCTTGAACTCCTGACCTCAGGTGATCCGCCCCCTCGGGCTCTCAAAGTGCTGGGATTACAGGCGTGAGCCACCGCGCCGGGCCTAGTCTGTATGTCAATAGGCTTTTGAAAAAAGTGGTTGCATATAGGACAGATCGGCTTCCTGCTATCATCGTCCCGGGATTCTGCTCTGGGACTCCGACGGGGTGCGGAACCAATGTAAGAGGGTCGAGGACATCGCCGGATTAATTTTCCTGAGAGGCCTAGTAGCTGGTTCCTTTCGCGTTTCCTGTAAGCGCGCATGCGCCGCCTGCGCTCCGCCGCTCCCGCCTCGGGCTCGGCTCGGGCTCCGGGATGTCCGCGTTGTGCGACCCTCCCGGGGCCCCAGGGCCTCCTGGGCCTGCCCCGGCCACCCACGGTCCCGCGCCTCTCAGGTAGTTAGAGCCCTTGGCACCTTCCTCCCACCGCGTGGCCCCGCGCCGATCCCCAGCCTTCTCGGTAGAAACCCGGATCCTGCCTTGATAACTCACGTCAGGGTTCTCAGAGAGATTCTTGGTCAGGTCCTCCCAGAACTCAGGGACTGCCTCACCAAAACTCAGGGCTCCAGTGCCCGCCCTCCCAAGACCTCGGGCCTGCCTCTCCCTAGACTCCGATGCCTAACTACCCTCGACCCCGAGCTTCCTCTCCCAAGAGTCGGGGGTATCATAACTCTTGGGAACCCAGCTGCCCTGGCCATTTTTGACCCTGGGAAACCCAAGATCCTGACTTCATGGAGACTCCCTGAGACCCCAGGCCCAGAAACAGAATGCAGTCCGGCTGAGTTACTCCCTTATATTAGGGTGTTTTTTTTGGAGGAAACAGAGGAATGGCACTGTCAGAGCCTTATCAGCACCTAGAGGATGCTGTCTTCTTTGACAGAAAAGGCGATAAGAGAAAGGGGATTTGCCGCCTTCCATAACTCTGGTTTCTGAACCTCTGAGACTGAACCCATATGTTTTAGGAGGGAAAGGGCTGAAAAGCATTATTACTTTGTGCCCTGGGACACCCTGATGTCCAGGCACATTGAGGGTGCTGGGTAGATGGTGGTTGTTGATGTGGTAGGTGACTAAGATTTTGCAGAATATGGGAAGAAACAGATATTAGGAGGGAGAGCCCTTAATAAGGGGCTTACAATTTTTTTTTTTTTTTCCCCATTAAGAGCAGATTTCAAGGTGCTTGTGTTGTGGGATGGGGTGGGGCAGGGGTGGTGGTGGAAGGTGATAAAGCTGGAATGGAAAGGTGACTTTTTTTTTTTTTTTGAGACGGTCACCCTGTCTCCCAGGCTGGAGTGCAGTGGCGTGATCTCGGCTCACTGCAACCTCTGCCTCCTGAGTTCAAGTGATTCTCGTGCCTCAGCCTCCCAAGTAGCTGGGATTACACCATGCCTGGCTAATTTTTTTGTTTTTGTTTTTGTTTTTTTTTTGAGACAGAGTCTCGCTCTGTCACCCAGGCTGGAGTGCAGTGGTATGATCTTGGCTCACTGCAAGCTCCTCCGCCTCCCGGGTTCACACCATTCTCCTGCCTCAGCCTCCTGAGAAGCTGGGACTACAGGCGCCGGCCACCACGCCCAGCTAATTTTTTTTTGTATTTTTAGTAGAGACAGGGTTTCACCGTGTTTGCCAGCATGGTCTCGATCTCCTGACCTCGTGATCAGCCCGCCTTGGCCTCCCAAAGTGCTGGGATTACAGGCGTGAGCCACTGGGCCTGGCATGTATTTTTATTTTTATTTATTTATTTATTTATTTTTTTTTTGAGACGGAGTCTCGCTCTGTCATCCAGGCTGGAGTGCAGTGGCCAGATCTCGGCTCACTGCAAGCTCCGCCTCCCGGGTTTACGCCATTCTCCCGCCTCAGCCTCCCAAGTAGCTGGGACTACAGGCGCTCGCCACCTCGCCCGGCTAGTTTTTTGTACTTTTTAGTAGAGACGGGGTTTCACCGTGTTAGCCAGGATGGTCTCGATCTCCTGACCTCGTGATCCGCCCCCCTCGGCCTCCCAAAGTGCTGGGATTACAGGCGTGAGCCACTGCGCCCGGCCTGGCATGTATTTTTAATACAGACAAGGTTTCACCCTGTTTGCCAGGCTGGTTTTGAACTTCTGACCTCAAGTGATCCACCCTCCTTGGCCTCCCAAAGTGCTAGGTTACAGACGTGAGGCACTGCAACCAGCCTGGAAATGTTTTTAAAGCAGATATTATAGAAACACAAATATAGTCAATTCAACAAATATTTATTGACTACCTTCCATATACTATGTACCTCAATAGAAGTGGATTCAGTGTTGAAGAGCACAGAAATGGTTCCTACACTCCTGGCGAATATAGTCTGATTGCTTAACTTTGATTTCGTTCGTTTATTTTTTTGATGGCACACACAGGCTGGAGTGCAGTGGTGCGATTTTGGCTCACTGCAACCTCTGCTTCCAGGGCTCAAGTGATCCTTCCGCCTCAGCCTCTCTAGTAGCTGGGACTGCAGGCACATGCCCCCATGCCTGGCTAATTTTTTTTTTTTTTTTTTTTTTTTTTTTTGTAGAGATGGAGTTTCAGTATGTTCCTCAGACTGATCTTGAACTCTTGTGCTCAAGCGATCCACCAGCCTTGGCCTCCCAAAATGCTGGCATTATAGGCGTGAGCCACTGGAGCCAACCTTGATTTATCTGTAAAATGGGATCATAATAGTACCTACCTTATTGAACTGTTGTCAGGATTGAAATAATACATGCAAAGTATTTAAAAGAGTACCTGTTGATGTTCTAAGAGTTATCTGTTACTGATATTATTACTGTTGTCATTGAAAGAAACATAGCTTTTGGCCGGGTGCGGTGGCTCATGCCTGTAATGCCAGCACTTTGGGAGGCCAAGGCGGGCAGATTACGAGGTCAGGAGATTGAGACCATCCTGGCTAACATGGTGAAACTCCATCTCTATTAAAAATACAAAAAGAAAAAAAAATTAGTCGGGTGTGGTGGCAGGCGCCTATAGTCCCAGCTACGTGGGAGGTTGAGGCAGGAGAATCACTTGAACCCAGTAGGTGGAGGTTGCAGTGAGCCAAGGTGGCGCCACTGCACTGCAGCTTGGGCAACAAAGCAAGACTCTATCTCAAAAAACAAACATTCTTTTATGAGGGAAGTAATTTTAATATCCCTGTTGAAATAAAAGACAAAGCTCATGCAGGAAAGGTAAGTTGCCTAACATCTTACAACACTCTAAGTCTGTTTCTTTTGCTTCCTTATAGTGCTCAGGAGCTGTCCCAGGAAATCAAGGCTTTTCTGACTGGCGTAGACCCCCTTTTGGGCCACCAACTCTCAGCCCGGGAACATGCTCGCTGTGGTCTTCTCCTGCTCCGTTCTTTGCCACCTGCTCGGGCTGCTGTGCTTGACCACTTGAGAGGTGTCTTTGATGAGAGTGTCCGGGCCCACCTGGCTGTCCTGGATGAAACCCCTGTGGCTGGTCCACCTCATCTCCGTCCACCTCCAGCCTCCCATGTCCCTGCTGGGGGACCTGGTCTAGAGGATGTGGTTCAGGAAGTGCAGCAGGTGCTGTCTGAGTTTATCCGGGCCAACCCAAAGGCCTGGGCACCTGTGATTAGTGCATGGTCCATTGACCTCATGGGGCAACTGAGCAGCACGTACTCAGGCCAGCACCAGCGTGTTCCCCATGCTACTGGCGCTCTTAATGAACTGCTACAGCTGTGGATGGGTTGTAGGGCCACGCGTACATTAATGGACATCTATGTGCAGTGCCTCTCGGCTCTCATTGGTAGCTGCCCAGATGCGTGTGTGGATGCCTTGCTGGATACCTCTGTTCAGCATTCTCCACACTTTGACTGGGTTGTGGCACATATTGGCTCCTCTTTTCCTGGCACCATCATTTCCCGAGTTCTCTCCTGTGGCCTTAAGGACTTTTGCGTCCATGGTGGGGCTGGAGGTGGAGCTGGCAGCAGTGGTGGAAGCTCTTCTCAGACCCCCTCTACAGACCCCTTCCCTGGATCTCCTGCCATTCCTGCGGAGAAACGGGTGCCCAAGATTGCCTCAGTTGTAGGCATCCTAGGGCACCTGGCCTCCCGCCATGGAGATAGTATCCGACGGGAGCTCCTGCGAATGTTCCATGATAGCCTGGCAGGGGGAACTGGAGGCCGAAGTGGGGACCCCTCCCTTCAGGCCACGGTTCCCTTCCTACTGCAGCTGGCAGTCATGTCACCAGCTTTGCTGGGCACAGTCTCTGGAGAGCTTGTGGATTGCCTCAAGCCCCCAGCTGTGCTGAGCCAGCTGCAGCAACACCTTCAAGGATTCCCCCGAGAGGAGCTGGACAACATGTTGAACCTGGCTGTGCACCTGGTGAGCCAGGCCTCTGGGGCAGGTGCCTACCGCCTGCTGCAGTTCCTGGTGGACACAGCTATGCCTGCTTCGGTCATTACCACCCAGGGCCTGGCTGTGCCAGACACCGTACGTGAGGCTTGTGACCGGCTAATCCAGCTGCTGCTGCTGCACCTGCAAAAGCTGGTTCATCACCGGGGAGGGTCTCCTGGGGAAGGGGTGCTAGGCCCGGCCCCACCTCCCCGCTCGGTGCCCTTTTTAGATGCGCTAAAAAACCATGTTGGAGAGCTGTGTGGAGAGACGTTACGATTGGAACGGAAACGCTTCCTCTGGCAGCACCAGCTCTTGGGCCTGCTATCTGTCTATACCCGGCCTAGCTGTGGACCTGAGGCCTTGGGCCATCTGCTGAGCCGAGCCCGAAGCCCTGAAGAGTTGAGTTTGGCCACCCAGTTATATGCAGGGCTAGTGGTCAGTCTGTCTGGCCTCCTGCCCCTGGCTTTCCGAAGCTGTCTGGCTCGGGTGCATGCGGGGACATTACAGCCTCCCTTCACGGCCCGGTTCCTGCGCAACTTGGCACTGCTAGTAGGGTGGGAACAGCAGGGTGGCGAGGGCCCTGCAGCCCTAGGGGCGCACTTTGGGGAATCTGCCTCAGCCCATCTATCTGACCTGGCGCCTCTCCTGCTACATCCTGAGGAGGAAGTAGCTGAAGCTGCTGCCTCCCTCCTGGCCATTTGCCCCTTTCCTCCTGAAGCCTTATCCCCCTCCCAGCTCCTGGGACTGGTAAGGGCTGGGGTGCACCACTTCTTCGCCTCTCTGAGGCTGCATGGCCCCCCAGGTGTGGCCTCAGCCTGTCAGCTTCTCACCCGCCTGTCTCAGACGTCCCCAGCTGGACTCAAGGCTGTCCTGCAGCTGCTGGTTGAGGGAGCCTTACATCGAGGCAACACAGAACTGTTTGGAGGGGAAGTAGATGGGGACAATGAGACTCTCTCAGTTGTTTCAGCTTCTTTGGCTTCTGCCTCCCTGTTGGACACTAACCGGAGGCACACTGCAGCTGTGCCAGGTCCTGGAGGGATTTGGTCAGTTTTCCATGCTGGAGTCATCGGCCGTGGCTTAAAGCCACCCAAGTTTGTCCAGTCACGAAATCAGCAGGAAGTGATCTATAACACCCAGAGCCTCCTCAGCCTCCTGGTTCACTGCTGCAGTGCCCCAGGGGGCACTGAATGTGGGGAATGCTGGGGGGCGCCCATCTTGAGTCCAGAGGCAGCCAAAGCAGTGGCAGTGACCTTGGTGGAGAGTGTGTGTCCCGATGCAGCTGGTGCAGAGCTGGCTTGGCCCCCCGAGGAACACGCTCGGGCCACCGTGGAGCGGGATCTCCGCATTGGCCGGCGCTTCCGGGAACAGCCCCTGCTCTTTGAGCTGTTAAAGCTGGTAGCCGCTGCTCCTCCAGCCCTGTGCTACTGTTCCGTGCTGCTTCGGGGGCTGCTGGCCGCCCTCTTGGGCCATTGGGAAGCCTCTCGCCACCCTGACACGACCCACTCCCCCTGGCACCTGGAGGCATCCTGCACCTTAGTAGCTGTCATGGCTGAGGGAAGTCTCCTGCCTCCGGCCCTGGGTAATATGCATGAAGTATTTAGCCAACTGGCACCTTTCGAGGTGCGTCTGCTGCTGCTTAGTGTCTGGGGATTTCTCCGGGAGCATGGGCCGTTGCCTCAGAAGTTCATCTTCCAATCAGAGCGAGGTCGCTTCATCCGGGACTTCTCCAGGGAGGGTGGAGGTGAGGGTGGACCCCATCTGGCTGTGCTGCACAGTGTCCTCCACCGCAACATCGACCGCCTGGGTCTTTTCTCTGGCCGTTTCCAGGCACCTTCACCGTCCACTCTTCTTCGACAAGGGACGTAGCCTTTTCTTGCTCTGGAAGCCCAGGGAGGTTGAGCAGTGAGAGAGGGAAGGGACTAACGTGCGACGGCAGGGTGGAGGTTCTAAGTCCTTGGCCTAAGGAGCGCTGTCACTTTTTTCTCTCCCACTTTTTTTTTCTAAATAAAATTTGCCGACTTGAGAAAACCAGTCCAGTGCTTCTGTCATGCTGAGAGCGTGCGAAGTCGGACAGCGCCTGGCTCTGGACGTTCCCGCCCCTGGCCTGAAGCCCCACCCCCTGCGATAATTTAGAGTGTGCACTCTACCAATGAGACAGTTGCCCGGCGGCGCTCAGGCCGAACCAATCAGAAGGCCGGAAGGGGCGGGAACTAGGATACGTGGCTGAGTGCGCGTGGTGGGGCGGGAGGTTCGGGGTCAAGGAGCAAACCCGGCACAAGATGGCGGAGGTAGCGGCAGTGGCGGCGCGTAGGAGGCGGTGAGAAGCCCGGAATCTGGGGGCACGCCTGGGACGCCCCTAGATCCCCCAAGCCCCATTCCACTCCTTCCTGTGTGTTCTCTTGACACTCTGCCACCCCCGGCCGCGCGAGGAACCTTTGTTCCTCTGGAGGCGGCCTCAGATGCCTCCAGTCTCCCCGTGGTAGATCCGAGCGACGCTGGGGGCCTTGCCTCTGGGGCTCCGGGCTCCCGCCGGGCGGCTCAGTAAAGCCGCAGCTGTGCGTCTTTCTCGGCCTTGGCCGCTCTCAACCGCCGCCTTCCTTTGGCTGCTTGCGGCGGTCAGCGTCGCCGCCCCCTTCCTGCAGTGCGCGGGGTCGTCAGGGCGGGGGAAAAGATGCGGCCTGGCTTCGGGGAATGCAGCCTGTGGCCCTGCGGCCCCTCGGCTGAGCTAGAAGCACCGGGTCGGCAGTTAAGCCTGTACTACCCTTCTGGCTGTACTCCCTAGAGCTCCGAATCCTCTTCTGCCCTTGTCTTCACGTGAGCACCAGCTCTGGCTTAGTTCACTGTCCACGGTCGCTGGGCACGGCCCAGGATCCAGTAAGCTTACGGCGTGGATGGTGTTCCTCAAACACAACATGTAATCGAATGACTTGGTCCACGCTCTCTTGTTTATATTATTGGGGAAAAAAAAGATTAGAAACATATCAGCAGTGCCACAAATGTTTACTAGGACCTAACGGATATACTGGGGTGGGGTAGGCGTGTACTGTCCGAAGCGATGAAGAAAGCTTGGATCATAAACTCAGTTATTTGGGAGCCTGTGATCTGAAACAATAAATGGGTGCAACTTGCCCTGCAGCTTATTTCTGACTTTGGCCTATTAACTCCTCTCTCGGGGTGGTCAAGGCATCCGTTAATTCCTTAGGGCCCTCCAACAGGTCATATCTGAAAGATGCTTTAGAAATCCTATCTCCATTGGCATCTTTCCGAACCAATTTTACAGACTGCAAATAGGGCCTCAGAGGGTGTTTAACTCACTGTACTTCAGTTTACTGCTGCTTTTGGCATGTTGCAGTCACTCAGGTCACTGCAGGGCCTGTGCCGCATGCCTTGCTATAGAATTTTCTAGTAGCATTTATTCAGCTTGTTTTGCTAATAGTTACTCCTGCTTGGCTTGTTAAACCACAGTGCCTGGTGTTTTCTTCATTTTTCTGTCTGGCCTGCTGTGGAACAGTTGTTTCTGGAGCTGGAGGAGTGTCCTGTGATGAGATCACAGTACACTCTGTGATCTCATTTCTGGTACTTTTCTTTTAGCTTTCAAGCAGATGCTGAAGCTAATGCTGGATAACTAGATAAAATGTGTATAATAGACCCTGTCTTTAGTTACCTTATTATAGGTTGTCAAATTTTATTTATTTGTTTGTTTACTTATTGAGACAAGGTCTAGCTCTGTTGCCTAGGATGGAATACGGGGGTGCAATCTCGGCTTACTCCAGCTTCCACCTCCCGAATTCAAGCGATTCTCCTGCCTCATCTTCCTGAGTCCTGGGATTACAGACGTGTGCCACCATGCCCAGCTAATTTTTGTATTTTTAGTAGAGACGGGGTTTCACCACATTGGCCGGTCTTAATTAATTTACTTTTTTGAGGCAGAGTCTTGTGCTGTGGCCCAGGCTGGAGAGCAATGGTGCAATCATAGCTCATGCAGCCTCAAACTCCTGGGTTCAGGCAGCCCTCCAGCTTTAGCCTCCTGGGTAGCTGGGACTACAGGCACCAGCCACCATGCCCCACTACTCTTTTTTTTTTTTTTTTTCAAATAGAGATGAGATCTTGCTATGTTGCCCAATTTTTTTTTTTTTCAAATAGAGATGAGGTCTTGCTATGTTGCCCAATCTTCCCTTTTTGACCTCCCAAAGTGCTAGGATTATAGACATGAACCACTGTGCCCGGCGGTTGTAAAACTTTATTGCTTAGAAGAACCCCCAGTTTGAAACACTTTCTCAGAGCATGCTCCTATTCTGCCTACATCGGTGTCACTGGGAGAGCATGTTTAAAATGCAGTGTCAGCTGGGCGCGATGGCTCACACCTGTAATCCCAGCACTTTGGGAGGCCGAGGCGGGCAGATTACCTGAGGTTGGGAGTTTGAGACCAGCCTGACCAACATGAAGAAACCCCGTCTCTACTAAAAATACAAAATTAGCCGAGTGTGATGGCACGCGCCTGTAATCCCAGCTACTTGGGAGGCAGAGGCAGGAGAATCGCTTGAACCCACGAGGCAGAGGTTGCGGTGAGCTGAGATCGTGCCATTGCACTCCAGCATGGGCAACGAGCGAAACTCAGTCTCAAAAAAAATAAATAAAATGCAATATCCAGGCTGAGTGCAGTGGCTCACACCTGTATTCCAGCATTTTGGAAGGACAAAGTGGAAAGACTTCTTTAGCCTAGGAGTTCAAGCAAGCCTGGGCAACTTTTTTTTCTCGTTTTTGAGACAGAGTCACACTTTGTCACCCAGGCTAGAGTGCAGTGGTGCGATCTTGGCTCACTGCAACCTCTGACTCCCAGGCTCATACCATTCTCATTCCTCAGCCTCCCCAGTAGCTGGGATTACAGGCATGTGCCACTACGCCTGGCTAATTTTTGTGTATATATGTGTGTATATATACACCCACACACGTATATACACACATATATATGCATATATCTACACACATATATGTATACATATATATACACACACACATGCATATTGTATATATTATTTTAGGTGGTGTCTCGCTGTGTCGCCCAGGCTGGAATGCAGTGGCACAACCTTGGCTCACTGCAACCTCCGCCTCCCGGGTTCGGGCGATTCTCCTGCCTCAGCCTCCCAAGTAGCTGGGACTACAGGTGCCTGCCAACACGCCCGGCTAATTTTTTGTATTTTTAGTAGAGATGGGGTTTCAGTGTGTTAGCCAGGATGGTCTCAATCTCCTGACCTCTTGACCCGTCTCGGCCTCCCAAAGTGCTGGGATTACAGGCATGAGCCACTGTGCCCAGCCTTTTTATTTATTTATTTATTTTTGTATTTTTAGTAGAGACGGGGTTTCATCATGTTGGCCAGGCTGGTCTCAAAACTCCTGACCTCAGGTGATCCACCTGTCTCGGCCTCACAACGTGCTGGGATTACAGGTGTGAGCCACCACGCCTGGCCTAGTTTTTGGATTTTTAGTAGAGATGGAGTTTTGCCATGTTGGCCAGGCTGGTCTTGAACTCGTGATCTCGTGATCCACCCACCTGGGCCTCCCAAAGTACTGAGATTACAAATGTGAGCTACTGTGCCTGGCTGATTCTTAACAGACATTAAAATTTGAGAGTTTTTGTTTAGGATTTACTCAGAATCCTAAGGATGAATCCTGGATGAATATATTCGTCAACCTAACTTATTTAAATAAGCCTATTAGTCTTTTGTCTGTCATTTGATAGCACATTGGGAAATTGACAATTTGCGATAAGCTTGGGATGATGGTTCTCAATGAGACATGCCCATTTCATCCTGCTAGGGATTAGTGTGCTGTATTGTGCATCATGGTGAAGCACATGGGTCCCAGAGTCAAGCACAACTGGGTTCAGTTTGTTTCACCATTTACCAGCTATTCAACCTTGGGTGAACTATTCAACCTTTTATGCTTTAATTTTCTCATCTGGAAATAAACCCCAACCCTATATTCACCAAGAAAAGAATGAAAGAAAGGGAAAAGAAGTATGCATGTAAAGAAGTGGTTGTGAACCCAGGTTACTCATTAGAGTTGTTTAGGGAGCTTTAAAAAAACTTTAGCCAGCTGGGCCCGGTGACTCAATGCTTGTAATCCCAGCACTGTGGGAGACCGAGGCAGGTGGATCTAGGTCAGGAGTTCGATACCAGCCTCGCCAACATGGTGAAACCCCATCTCTACTAAAAGTACAAAAAACTAGCCGGGCATGGTGGCAAGCGCCTGTAATCCCAGCTACTCGGGAGGCTGAGGCAGGAGAATCCCTTGAACCCAGGAGGCAGAGGTTGCATTGAGCTGAGATCACGTCATTGCACTCCAGCCTGGGCGACAGAGCGAGACTCCATCTCAAAAAAAAAAAAAAGTCTGATGCACAGGCTCCTCTCTGATTAAGTTAAAATCTTTAGAAGTGAGACCAGGCCGGGCGCGGTGGCTCAAGCCTGTAATCCCAGCACTTTGGGAGGCTGAGGCGGGCGGATCACAAGGTCAGGAGATCGAGACCACAGTGAAACCCCGTCTCTACTAAAAATACAAAAAGTTAGCCGGGCGCGGTGGCGGGCGCCTGTAGTCCTAGCTACTCCGGAGGCTGAGGCAGGAGAATGGCGTGAACCCAGGAGGCGGAGCTTGCAGTGAGCCGAGATCGCGCCACTGCACTCCAGCCTGGGCAACAGCGTGAGACTCCGTCTCAAAAAAAAAAAAAAAAAAAAAAAAAAAAGAAGTGAGACCAGGTCACTGGTATTGTTAAAAATGGCAGGCTGGGCACAGTGGCTCACACTGTAATCCCAGCACTTTGGGAGGCCAAGCTGGGAAGATTGCTTGAGCCCAGGAGTTTAAGAACAGCCTAGGTGGCCGGGCGCGGTGGCTCAAGCCTGTAATCCCAGCACTTTGGGAGGCCGAGATGGGCGGATCACAAGGTCAAGAGATCGAGACCATCCTGGCTAACATGGTGAAACCCCGTCTCTACTAAAAATACAAAAAACTAGCCGGGCGAGGTGGCGGGCGCCTGTAGTCCCAGCTACTCGGGAGGCTGAGGCAGGAGAATGGTGTAAACCCGGGAGGCGGAGCTTACAGTGAGCTGAGATCCGGCCACTGCACTCCAGTCTGGGCGACAGAGTGAGACTCCGTCTCCAAAAAAAAAAAAAAAAGAACAGCCTAGGCAACAAAGTGAGGCTCTGTTGCTACCAAAAAAAAAATTTTTTTTTTTTTTTTTTTTTGAGTCAGAGTCGTGCTCTGTTGCCCAGGCTGGAGTGCAATGGTGTGATCTGCTCACTGTAGCCTCCGCCTCCACCTCCTGGTTCAAGCAGTTATCCTGCCTCAGCCTCCCAAATAGCTGGGATTACAGGCCCCCACCACCACGCCTGGCTAATTTTTGTATTTTTAGTACAAATGGGGTTTCACCATATTGGCCAGGCTGGTCTCGAACTCCTGACCTCATGATCCGCCTGGCCAGCCTCCCAAAGTGCTGGGATTACAGGCGTGAGCCACTGCGCCTGACCAAAAAAAAAACTTTTAAAAAAGTTAGCTGGGTGCTGTGGCTACCACCTGTAGTCCCAGCTACTTGGGGAGGGCGAGGCAGGTGGATCACTTGAGGTCAGGAATTTGAGACCAGCCTGGCCAACATGGTGAAACTCCGTCTCTACTAAAAATACAAAAATTAGCTGGGCATGGTGGCGTGCTCCTGTAATTCCAGCTACTCAGGAGGTTGAGGCACAGGAATTGCTTGAACCTGGGAGGCTGAGGTTACAGTGAACTGAGATCATGCCACGGCCCCCTAGCCTGGGTGATGGAGTGAGACTGTCTCAAAAAAAAAGCAAAAAACAAAACCTGCAGGCAGAATTGAAAACTAGTTATATAAAGTGATTACCCAGGCCCCTAGGAGTGCATTAGGGCTCAGAACATTTTAGCTATTGTTATTTTTTTCCAGCTTTGGGTAGTGATGGTGGTGTTTTGAAGATACAGGAGTGGAAATCAGAGAAACAGGCTGCTTAGGGTACTAGGGATGTTAGGACCCTAAGAACTGTAACCAGCAGGCTAGGTTTTTTTGTTTGTTTGTTTTTTTCCTGAGACGGAGTTTTGGTCCATCACTTAGGCTGGAGTGCAGTGGCGCAATCTTGGCTCACTACAACCTCTGCCTCCCGGGTTCAAGCGATTCTCATGCCTCAGCCTCCCGAGTAGCTGTAACTACAGATACTCAACGCCACGCCCAGCTAATTTTTGTATTTTAAGTAGAGATGGGGTTTCATTATGTTGGCCAGGCTGGTCTTGAACTCCTGACCTCAGGTGATCCACCCGCCTCAGCCTCCCAAAGTGGTGGGATTACAGACTTGAACCACCATGCCTGGCCTCATCTTTAGCTCTTTAACTCTGCATCCACCCAGTACCCTGCCCATAGAAAGGTGTAGCTTGCTTTGTTTCTCTGTTCCATACATATGCTACTACCATTTCCTCTGAGACTGGCTGTTACTGCTCCTTTCCTCTGAGAGGCTGATGTCACCAGAGTCAACACCAGGGCCTCTGAAGGTGAAAGATCCTCTGTCTACTCGCCTTTATTTTATTTTTATTTTTTATTTTTGAGAAGGAGTTTCGCTCTGTCGCCCAGGCTGGAGTGCAGTGGCGCGATTTCGGCTCACTGCGAGCTCCACCTCCTGGGTTGATGCCATTCTCCTGCCTCAGCCTCCCGAGTAGCTGGAACTACAGGCGCCTGCCACCAAGCCCGACTAATTTTTTGTATTTTTAGTAGAGACGGGGTTTCACTGTGTTAGCCAGGATGGTCTCGGATCTCCTGACCTTGTGAACTTGTGATCCACCTCAGCCTCCCAAAGTGCTGGGATTACAGGCGTGAGCCACCGTGCCCGGCCTCTTTTTTTTTTTTTTGAGACAGAGTCTCGCTCTATTGCCCAGGCTGGAGTGCAGTGCCCCAATCTCGGCTCACTGCAAGCTTCGCCTCCCGAGTTCATGCCTTTCTTCTGCCACAGCCTCCGGAGTAGCTGGGACTACAGGTGGCTGCCACCATGCTCGACTACTTTTTTTTCTGTATTTTTAGTAGAGACGGGGTTTCACCGTGTTAGCCAGGATAGTCTTAATCTCCTTCCTTGTGATCCGCCCGCCTCAGGCTCCTAAAGTGTTGAGATTACAGGCGTGAGCCACTGTGCCCAGCCTACTCTGCCTTTCAAAGGGAAGGTGTGAGTGAGCCAACTTCTCAGGCCTGATTCTTAACCCCATGTCCACTCTGCCTTCTTTTCTGTTTGATGTTACTCCATCTTTCTTCCCCCTTTCCTCAACTATCTTAGTGCTGTGACAGGAAGAAGTTTTTCCTTTTGAAGGGGGCCCCTTCCTGACCCCCATGCTGATTGCTCCATCTTTATCCTTTTCTCCATAGGTCTTGGGCATCTTTGGTACTGGTTTTTTTAGGGGTCTGCCTGGGGATTACCCTCGCTGTGGATAGAAGCAACTTTAAGACCTGTGAAGAGAGTTCTTTCTGCAAGTATGATATTTCTGGGAGAAAGGGATGGAATGTAGGGTAATGTGGGAGATGTCTGTGGCAGATGGAGTGCCTAAGGACACTGCAGGTGATAGAGGGACCTAGGGACGTTGCAGGTGGCCGCCTACCTTACTTCCCAACCCTTCACTTGGCAGGCGACAGAGAAGCATACGGCCAGGCCTCTCTCCATACCGAGCCTTGCTGGACTCTCTACAGCTTGGTCCTGATTCTCTCACGGTCCATCTCATCCATGAGGTCACCAAGGTCAGGGGAGACAAGGAGGAGTCTGGTGGGGGTGGGACAATGGCTGTGGGGTAATTTGGAAAGGGGGAAATTGTGGCCAACATTTTGTCCCAGCCTAACCTTTGAACTCTTACTTTATGAAGAAATGTGATCTTGGCCTTTAGGCAAAGGGCTCAAAGGAAGAGACACCTTAGGAGAGAATGGGTTCAAAGGGCATTCCATGGTGTAGCCCCTTTCCTCTCTCCAGATCCAAACCTCTGTCCCCGCAGGTGTTGCTGGTGCTAGAGCTTCAGGGGCTTCAGAAGAACATGACTCGGATCAGAATTGATGAGCTGGAGCCTCGGCGACCCCGATACCGTGTGCCAGATGTTTTGGTGGCTGATCCGCCAATAGCTCGGTAAATTTTTCCTGAGAAGCATCCATTTCTGTGGCCCCTTTCTCCTTCCTGATGGACCTTTTTTTGGTTGCTGACATTCTTTCCCACAATAAGGTAGCAGTTAACTAGCATAGCACCTTGCCATACTTCTCAACCTTTCCCCACCTCTTCTGTTTCACTTTTCTCTTTACCCCTTTATCCTCATTCATTCATTCATTCAGCAAACAAGTATTGCTTTCTCCTCTCTGACTGGCCTGGGCTAGGTGCTGGTGATATAAGTAGAAATAAACAAGGCCCTGTTTCTTTACAGATCTAGTCCTCCAGATATACCATGTCTGCCTGCTTGCTTGTTTGCTTCCTTCCTTCCTTTCTTTCTCCTTTCCTTTTCCTCAGATATTCAGAATAGGATTACTCAGATTATTGTGTGATGATACCCTGTCATCAGTGTTCCATGCATCCATCTGTGACTTTCTCTTAAATACATAATTTGGAAAATAACAGTGGCCGGGCGTGGTGGCTCACGCTTGTAATTCCAGCACTTTGGGAGGTCGAGGTAGGCGGATCACTAGGTCATGAGTTGGAGACCAGCTTGGCCAACATGGTGAAACCCCATCTCTACTAAAAATACAAAAATTAGCCGGGTGTTGTGCTAACCTGTAATCCCAGCTACTCAGGAGGCTGAGGCAGGACAGTTACTTGAACCCAGGAGGCAGAGGTTGCAGTGAGCCGAGACTGTGTCACTGCACTATAGCCTGGGCGACAGAGTGAGACTCATCTCAAATACTCCACCCTGTAAACTCTCCCCTCAGCCCAATCGTATCTCACTGTCCTGTACTCTTGACTGCTCTAGATGTAGGTAGTTGTTACTCTGAAGCTTATCATTCCTTTGCCTTTTTTTTTTTGTTCTTACAGTTATGTTATGTGTGTATACCTGTGCACGCATATATCTGTGTGCCTAAGCAATAAATTATATATTTTTTTTGTTTTTGAGCTTTACAGAGGAAGTATGTTAGTTCATGTCGTCTTCTGGGGTTTCCGTTTTTCACGTAACTTTAATTCTGTTTCATATAGTTCTAGTTCATTCATTTTTACTGCTGCATATTATTATGTTGTATGAATATACCCCAGCAGATTAATCCATTTCTAGGTTGATAAGCCTTGGGGTTGTTTCCAGTGTTTTGCTAGCCAAAGTGTTGCTATGAAACTTCTTGTACATGTCTCCTGTTACCCTTGCGCAAGAGTTTCTCTTTGTTGTATAACTAGGAGAGGAATTGCAGGATTGTAGAATATGGAGATGATCAACTTCCCAAGATAAAGCCAAAGTGGTTTACCAATTTACACTTCCACCAATGATTTATAAGAAGTCCTCATTGAAGCCGGGCACGGTGGCTCATGCCTGTAATCCCAGCACTTTGGGAGGCTGAGGCGGGTGGATCAAGAGGTCAGGAGTTCAAGACCAGCCTGGCCAACATGATGAAACCCCGTCTCTACTAAAAATACAAAAATTAACTGGGCTTAGTGGAGCGTGCCTATGATCCCAGCTACTCAGGGGGCTGAGGCAGGAGAATTGCTTGAACCAGGACCCGGGAGGCAGAGGTTGCAGTGAGCCGAGATTGCACCACTGCACTCCAGCCTGGGCTACAGAGGGAGACTCAGCCTCAAAAGAAAAAAAAAAAAGGCCTCATTGATCTCCATCATTTCCAACACTTGATACTGTTGTTGGACTTAAGTTTTGTCACTGGCTTGTGTATAAAATGACATCTTATGGTGGTCTTGGCTTGGTTGTCTTTCCTGGTTTCTTTTATTTGCCTTTTTAAAATTTTATTTTATTTTGAGACAGAGTCTCGCTCTGTCACCCAGGCTGGAGTGCAGTGGCGTGATCTCAGCTCGCTGTAACCTCCCCCTCCCGGGTTCAAGTTGTTCTCCTGCCTCAGCCACCTTAGTAGCTGGGATTACAGGCGCGTGCCACCACACCTGGCTAATTTTTATATTTTTAGTAGAGACAGGGTTTCACAATGTTAGCCAGGCTGGTCTCAAACTCCTGACCTCAGGTGATCCACCCGCCTCAGGCTCCCAGAGTGCTGGGATCTTAGGTGTGAACCATCGTGCTCGCCAAGGTGTCTTTTTTTTTTTTTTTTTTTTTGAGACCGAGTCTGGCTCTGTGGCCCAGGCTGGAGTGCAGTGGCGCGATCTCAGCTCACTGCAAGCTCCACCTTCCGGGTTCACGCCATTCTCCTGCCTCAGCCTCCCGAGTAGCTGGGACTACAGGCGCCTGCCACCACGCCCGGCTAATTTTTTGTATTTTTAGTAGAGATGGCGTTTCACCTTGTTAGCCAGGATGGTCTCGATCTCCTGACCTCATGATCCGCCCGTCTCGGCCTCCCAAAGTGCTGGGATTACAGGTTTGAGCCACCGCGCCCGGCCGCCAAGGTGTCTTTAAAAGAAAACACAAGGGCACAGGGCACAGTGGTTCATACCTGTAATCCCAGCACTTGGGAGTCCAAAGAGGGCAGATTGCTTGAGTCTAGGAGCTTGAGACCAGCCTTGGCAACTTTGCAAAAGCCTGTCTGTACTGAAAATAGAAAAATCAGGTGTGGTGGCACGTGCCTATGGTCCCAGCTACTCAGAAGGCTGAGGAGGGAAGATTGCTTGAGTCTGGGAGGTGTAGGTTGTAGTGAGCCAAGATCTCGTCACTGTACTCCAGTCTGGGTGACAGACCCAGACCCTGTCTGGAAAAACAAAAACAAAACCACGCATACATACTTTTGCTGCACATGGTGGCACGTGCCTATAGCCCGAGCTACTCATGAGGCTGAGGCAGGAGGATCTCTTCAGCCCAAGAGTTTGAGGCCAGCCTGGACAACAAAGTGAGACCCCATCTCTTTCAAAAAAAAAAAAAATACAGTTTTCTTTTTTTCTTTTTTTTGAGATGGAGTCTTGCTGTGTCACCCAGGCTGGAATGCAGTGGCATGATCTTGGCTCACTGCAACCTCCGCCTCCTGGGTTCAAGCCATTCTCCTGGCTTAGCTGCCCCAGTAGCTGGGATTACAGGCGCGCACCACCATGCCCAGCTAAGTTTTGTAATTTTAGTAGAGATGGGGTTTCACCATATTAGCCAGGATGGTCTCGAACTTCTGACCTCGTGATCTACCCACCTTGGCCTTCCAAAGTGCTGGGATTATGGCGTGAGCCACTGCGCCCAGCTAGTTTTCATTTTAGTTTTAGATTTATAGAAAACATGAAAGGATGAGAGTTTGCGCTTATCTGCACCCAGTTTTCCCTGTTTGTTTGTTTTCAGATGGAGTCTTGCTCTGTTGCCTGGGCTGGAGTGCAGTGGCACGATCTCGGCTCACTGCAGCCTCTGCCTACTGGATTCAGGCGATTCTTCTGCCTCAGCCTCCCGAGTAGCTGGGACTACAGGTGTGCACCACCACTCCTGGCTAATTCTGTATTGTTAGTAGAGGTGGGGTTTCACCATGTTGGCCAGGCTGTTCTGAAACTCCTGACTTAGTGATTCGCCTGCCTTGGCCTACCAAAGTGTTGGGATTACAGGCGTAAGCCACTGCGCCCAACCTTCCCTATTATTAATATGACTGTGGTTCATTTGTGATACTTAGTGAATTGATAGTGATACATTATTTACTAAAGTTCATACTTGAGGTTTCTTTAGTTTTTGTGTATATTATTTTTCTGTTCCAGGATTTCATCCAGGATACCCTATTACATTTAGTTGTCATGTTTCCTTAGGCCTCCCTAGACTGATAAAATTTCTTAGACTTTTCCTTTTTCTTGATGATCCTAAAGGTATCTTTTGATGAACAGAAATTTCTAATTTTAATGTAGTTAGATGTGTCAGTCTTTTACCTTCTGGTGTTAGCCTTTTTTTTGTTGTGTTTAAATAGTCCTTCTCTACCTCAAAGTCAGAAAAAACATATATATATATATATATATATGTATTGAGACAGAGTCTCGCTCTGTTGCTCAGGCTGGAGTGCAGTAGTGCGATCTTGGCTCACCACAACCTCCGCCTCCCATGTTGAAGTGATTCTTCAGCATCAGCCTCCCGAGTAGCTGGGACTACAGGCGTGCGCCACTATGCCCAAGTAGCTGGGACTGCAGGCATGCGCCACTATGCCCAAGTAGCTGGGACTACAGGCGTGTACCACTATGCCCAGCTACTTTTTGTATTTTTAGTAGAGATGGGGTTTCAGTACGTTGACCAGGCTGGTCTCAAACTCCTGAGCCATCATGCCCAGCCAAAAATATATTTTAAAATTTTCTTCTAACACTTTTGCTTTCATTTATTTACTTATTTTGAGATCGGGTTATGAGACTGGCAAATTTTTGTATTTTCGGTAGACATAGGGTTTTGCCATGTTGCCCAGGCTGGTCTTGAATACCAGGGCTCAAGCGATCCACCTGCCTTGGCCTCCCAAAGTGCTGGGATTATAATTGTGAGCCACTGAGCCCAGCCTAAACCTTTTACTTTTAAATTTTAAGCAGGCTGGGTATGATGGCTCATGCCTGTAATTCCAGCACTTCGAGAGGCTGAGGCGGACAGATCACTTGAGGTCGGGAGTTCAAGACCAGCCTGGTCAACATGGTGAAATCCTGTCTCTATTGAAAATGCAAAACCTAGCTGGGTGTGGTGGTGGGTGCCTGTAATCCCAGCTACTCGGGTGGCTGATGCACAAGAATCACTTGAACCCAGGAGGCAGAGGTTGCAATGAGCTGAGATTGTGCCACTGCATTCCAGCCTGGGTGATAGAATGAGACTGTCTCAAGAAAAAAAAAAATTTAAATCATAATCTTTCTGCGGTTGATACTTGTATCTGGCATTAGATATATGATATCAAGAAATCAGGCGTGGTGGCTTATGCTTGTAATCCCAGCGCTTTGGGAGGCCAAGGAAAGTGCATCACTGGAGGTCAGGAGTTTGAGATTAGCCTGGCCGACATGGCGAAATCCCATCTCTACTAAAAATACAAAAAAAAATTAGCCGGGTGTGGTGGCACCTGGCTGTCATCTCAGTTACTTGGGAGGCTGAGGCAGGAGAATTCCTTGAACCTGGGAGGCGGAGGTTGCGGTGAGCCGAGATTGTACCATTGCACTCCAGCCTGGGCAACGAGAGCGAAACTCCGTCTCAAAAAAAAAAGAAGGGTAAGGCCGGGCGCGGTGGCTCAAGCCTGTAATCCCAGCACTTTGGGAGGCCGAGGCGGGCGGATCACAAGGTCAGGAGATCGAGACCACAGTGAAACCCTGTCTCTACTAAAAATACAAAAAATTAGCCAGGCGCGGTGGCGGGCGCCTGTAGTCCCAGCTACTCAGGAGGCTGAGGCAGGAGAATGGCGTGAACCCAGGAGGCGGAGCTTGCAGTGAGCCGAGATCGCGCCACTGCACTCCAGCCTGGGCAACAGCGTGAGACTCCGTCTCAAAAAAAAAAAAAAAAAAAAAAAAAGAAGGGTAATAAATATCCTTGGGTCTGTTTCTGGGCCCTTTATTTGGTTTTGTTGATTAACTTGTCTGTCCCTGCTCTGTTAGCACACTGCCTATTTCTCTTAGCAGGTAGGTTTCCCTCTATCTTCTGAAGTGTCATTACTCCTCTCGGCCCTTTGTACTTCCTTATATTTCTTTTGATATATTTCCCAGGCTTTCTGTCTCTGGTCGTGATGACAACAGTGTGGAGTTAACCATGGCTGAGGGACCCTACAAGATCATCTTGACAGCCCGGCCATTCCGCCTTGACCTACTAGAGGACCGAAGCCTTCTGCTTAGTGTCAATGCCCGAGGACTCTTGGAGTTTGAGCACCAGAGGGCCCCTAGGGTCTCGTGAGTATAGGGGTTGGGACTGCAGGGAACCTAGTGTGAAAGAGCACAGGGGTGTTGTGAGGTCTGGCACTGGGAGGAGACAGGGTGGCGGGACAGCCAGGTAGGGGCTGGGGGCTGGGAGAAGCTCTCTGTCAGGGACGGTAGGAACCAGACCCGGGTGCGGTTTTTTCCATTTCCTGTACAGATCAGGAGGCAATCACTTTTGTCCCTGAGCTGTGGCCTGGGCATCTCTGGGAGGCCTGCCTGGGTCTGTGTCTCCTTCTTCCCCTTCTCACATCATCACATTTCCCAGATTTATTTTCTTCCTTTTTATTTTTTATTTTTTTTGGTTTCTTTTTCCCCATCTCTGGAAGTTTGTCGACTGAAACTCACTTTTATGTTTCTGTTTTTGTGTTGGTTTTGTGCCTCTTTTTCCCCTTCCCTACCCATCTCCTCCTGCCCCAGTTTCTCGGATAAAGTTAGTCTCACGCTCGGTAGCATGTGGGATAAGATCAAGAACCTTTTCTCTAGGTAAATCCATGGCCACCGGTACTGTATGTGTTCCTCTGCCCTTACCCATTCCTCACTGTAGCCTTCAGGGGGAGGTGCCCCAGACCCTTCCAGCCTTTCATTCACCCCACTTTCCCCTGCTGTGTGATACCTGGTCCCGTTACCTGTTACCCTGGCTGGGAGCCCCCAGAAGAAGGAAGATGAAATACTCAAAGTCAGGTCCTTAAGGAGTATAGGAAGCTTATTGCTTTGCCAAGGGATGGAGCTATGCTGCCTGTTGCTGGGGTTCCTGACTCTCAGCTGAGGGCCACCTAAGGTTCTGGGCAGAGCTACTTGCCCTTGAAAGCATTTTTTGGCGGAACCTCTTGAAGTCCCCGTGTATATCTGTAGAGGCTTGGTATAGTGTGACCCACATGCTATACTTTGTGGGTCATACCTTGCTATACCTTGCAAAGCCCTTGTGTCAGGCCAGGAGCCTGAGGCCCAGGGAGGGCAGTTGGGGGCACAGTCTTTCAGTAGAGGCAACAGAGCCAGGATTGGCATTCATAACCCAGGCCCCTGAATCATCCTGCCTGTCTCTTCTGGGATGTTGGCAGAGGTTGGTGTACAGGCCTGTGCCTCCTGGTGGCACTTATTCCTCATTTTCCTTTCTCATTTCTCTCCCCATCCTTTGCAAACTTATCTGCTCATTGTGGGTTCCCTCTCCAAGCTTTAACATTTAGTCCCTTCCTCCAATGCCTTCGTTCCTTTGGACCCTTGGCTCTCTATTCCCCAACCCCTCCTTCCACTAGCCCCTCGTCCCTGCCCCCTCTGGATTGGAGCAGACAGCTCTCCTACCTTCCAGGCAAGGATCAAAAGACCCAGCTGAGGGCGATGGGGCCCAGCCTGAGGAAACACCCAGGGATGGTGACAAGGCAAGTTGGAGGGGGTGGGTGGTTGGAGGATTGGGCTGACTGGGAGGCTGGAGGGGATAGGCCCATGAGAAACTTGAACTTAGTCTCACCATCAGGGATGGGATTTAGTTGATGGGAGTGGAAAAAGAGAACTGGTATGATTGGAGAGTGGTCCTCTTTTCTTCTTAACAGCCAGAGGAGACTCAGGGGAAGGCAGAGAAAGATGAGCCAGGAGCCTGGGAGGAGACATTCAAAACTCACTCTGACAGCAAACCATATGGTGAGGGGCTTGGGTTCCTTGGGTTGAGGTGCAGGGCTCCTTTCCAAGCAGAAGCTCTGAAGCTTGTTCTTTGTTTTTCTTCTAGGCCCCATGTCTGTGGGTTTGGACTTCTCTCTGCCAGGCATGGAGCATGTCTATGGGATCCCTGAGCATGCAGACAATCTGAGGCTGAAGGTCACTGAGTGAGTCCTGTGGTGACATCAGGAAGATGGAGGTGGGCACGAAGGAGTCAGGCCTTTAGGGAGATGGGTGTGCACATTGGATACTCCAGACAAGCATGGGTAACTTCCTGTGTCCAGAATCACCTTTGGTGATAAAAAATGTTTTGAGAAAGGACAGAGGAACCATTGCTTATCTCTCACCTGTGTCTGTGGAGTGGAGTCAGCGTATACTGCAGCCTGGGGCCAGTTAGCAGCCCGAATCTGTGTGTTTGCCTGCAGGGGTGGGGAGCCATATCGCCTCTACAATTTGGATGTGTTCCAGTATGAGCTGTACAACCCCATGGCCTTGTATGGGTCTGTGCCTGTGCTCCTGGCACACAACCCTCATCGTGACTTGGGCATCTTCTGGCTCAATGCTGCAGAGACCTGGGTTGATATATCCTCCAACACTGCTGGGAAGGTGAGAGCACAGGCATGGGGAGAAAGGAGGGAGTGAAGTTTCTAGGCCTTGAGACAAATAGGTATACTGGGGGCATTAGCTATTTGGGGCCTGGGTGAGAGAAGGGGCCCTGGGCCTGGTGGGCAGCGTTTGAGTTCCCTAATCACTGCCAGATGACACATGCCCACTCACATTCTTAGGGAAGGCATTGGCTATTCTGGACTGACGGAATGCACTTATTATCAGTGTGTTGTGTGCTAGGTACTCTTCTGGGTGCTGGGGATACAGTGTTAACTGAGGTTGAAAAGGTTCTGAGCTGGGTGTGGTTGTTCACGCCTGTAATTCCAGCACTTTGGGAGGCTGAGGTGGGCAGATCACCTGAGGTCAGAAGTTGGAGACCAGCCTGGCCAACATGGTGAAACCTCATCTCTACTAGAAAAACAAAAATTAGCCAGGTGTGGCGGCGGGCGCCTGTAATCCCAGCTATTTGGGAGGCTAACGCAGGAGAATTGCATGAATCTGGTAGGCGGAGGTTGTGGTGAGCCGAGATTTCACCACTGCACTCCAGCCTGGGTGACAGAGTGAGACTCTGTCTCAGAAAAAAAAACAAAGGTTCTGACTCACAGGGAGGAAGACATGTTAAACACATAACAAAGGAGGCAAGATGGGACCGGGCATGGTGGCTCATGCCTGTAATCCCAGCACTTGGGGAGGCTGAGGCAAGAGGATTGCTTGAGGCCAGGAATTCGAGACTAGCCTGGGCAACATGGCGAGACCCCATCTCTATAAAAACGTTTGAAAAATAAAAATAATAAGAAAGCAAGATGATGCCAGGCATGGTGGCTCCCGCCTATAATCCCAGCACTTTGGGAGGGCGAGGTGGACAGATCGGGAGGGCAAGGTGGACAGATCAAAAGGGCAAGAGATTGAGACCATCCTGGCCAGCATGGTGAAACCCTGTCTCTACTAAAAATACAAAAATCAGCTGGGTGTGGTGGCGTGCGCCTGTAGTCTCAGTTACTCAGGAGGCTGAGACAGGAGAATTGCTTGAATTGGTGAGGCGGAGGTTGCAATGAGCCAAGATCGTACCACTGCACTCCAGCCTGGTGAAGGAGTGAGACTCCGTCTCAAAAAAAAAAAAAAAAAAAAAAGGCCGGGCGTGGTGGTTCACACCTGTAATCCCAGCACTTTGGGAGGCCGAGGCAGGCAGATCACGAGGTCAGGAGATCGAGACCATCCTGGCTAACATGGTGAAACCTCGTCTCTACTAAAAAATACAAAAAATTAGCCGGGCGTGGTGGTGGGTAGCTGTAGTCCCAGCTACTCGGGAGGCTGAGGCAGGAGAATGGCGTGAACCCAGGAGGCGGAGCTTGCAGTGAGCTGAGATCGCGCCACTGTACTCCAGCCTGGGCGACAGAGCAAGACTCTGTCTCAAAAAAAAAAAAAAAAAAAAAAGAATGCAAGATGAGTTTGGGGTGGTTAAGTGCTAACAAGTCTTTGTTAGCACTTAACCACCCCAAACTGGTGGAGTAGGGGTGGGGACTGTACTGCTTTAGATAGTGTGGTCCAGGAAAGCCTCACTGAGGCAGCCCCATTTAGTCTTACCCAAAGCAACTCATAAGAGCCAGCTGTGTGTGGACTCTGGGAGAAAATTGCTGCTTTTTGTCTTGGGGTTGGAAAATGGGAGGGCAGGAGGTGTCTGACCGCTCTGTGGTCCCCTATACAGACCCTGTTTGGGAAGATGATGGACTACCTGCAGGGCTCTGGGGAGACCCCACAGACAGATGTTCGCTGGATGTCAGAAACTGGCATCATTGATGTCTTCCTGCTGCTTGGGCCCTCCATCTCTGATGTTTTCCGGCAATATGCTAGTCTCACAGGTACATGGTTTTCCCTGACAGCCTCATTCTTCTGCTCTTTTCTTCTTGTCAGGGGTGATTCTGTGTGTTTTCAGAGATCCTGTGCCCCAGCTTGTTTTCTAGGTCTGTACCCCTCAGCCTGCCTCTAGTTCACAAGCCTCCCTCAGTTTCTGGGTGTTGGGCCTGATCCTCGTTGTGACCCCCATCCCTCAATGAACCTGCAGGAACCCAGGCGTTGCCCCCACTCTTCTCCCTCGGCTACCACCAGAGCCGTTGGAACTACCGGGATGAGGCTGATGTGCTGGAAGTGGATCAGGGCTTTGATGAACACAACCTGCCCTGCGATGTCATCTGGCTGGACATTGAACATGCTGATGGCAAGCGGTATTTCACCTGGGACCCCAGTCGCTTCCCTCAGCCCCGCACCATGCTTGAGCGCTTGGCTTCTAAGAGGCGGAAGGTAAGGTGTTGCAGTCACGCTTGGTCTTCTCAGGATAGGGCTGAAGCATAGTTTAGCCCTAAAGAGACCTGATCACCCATGTTCCTTGCCCCCAGCTGGTGGCCATCGTAGACCCCCACATCAAGGTGGACTCCGGCTACCGAGTTCACGACGAGCTGCGGAACCTGGGGCTGTATGTTAAAACCCGGGATGGCTCTGACTATGAGGGCTGGTGCTGGCCAGGTAGGTAGACCCAGAATTGAGGGAGAGGTGATTGGCCAGGGAGGTAGAATGGTGGCTCTTTTGCCCCTTAGGGGATTGAGAGCCACCCTTAACTTCTCCCAGGCTCAGCTGGTTACCCTGACTTCACTAATCCCACGATGAGGGCCTGGTGGGCTAACATGTTCAGCTATGACAATTATGAGGTAGGGAAGGCCTCTCCACATGACCTGCGTCTGTCTGTCCCACCTGCCTCCCTGAATCTCTCTCCACTTGCCAACCCTTCTGTGGGTGATTGTCTGCAACATATTGGGGGCCTTGATGATCTGGGGAGGGCCCTGAAAAATGCATCTTTTTAGATTCCTAGAAGCTCTCTTCTCTGATACTGTTTGTTTTCTTCCTCCCCTCTGTCCTTCTGTCCCCATTTTCTGCCCATGTTCCCAGGGCTCAGCTCCCAACCTCTTTGTCTGGAATGACATGAACGAACCATCTGTGTTCAATGGTCCTGAGGTCACCATGCTCAAGGATGCCCAGCATTATGGGGGCTGGGAGCACCGGGATGTGCATAACATCTATGGCCTTTATGTGGTAAGGGGCTGAGAGAGGAGAGTTGGTGGAAAGAGGAAAAACAGCCCAGAGACTGAGGCCTAGGGAACTTGCACCAGATGACAGCTGGCTTTTGCTCCTCACTACCCGTTTTCTTCTCGCCTCACCCAGCACATGGCGACTGCTGATGGGCTGAGACAGCGCTCTGGGGGCATGGAACGCCCCTTTGTCCTGGCCAGGGCCTTCTTCGCTGGTTCCCAGCGCTTTGGTAAGGTTTAGAGAATGGAACTGTGGCAGAAGGGTGTGAAGGCCAGATCTCAGGCACCATGGACCTGGACCTGGCTCTCTGAGGAATGGGAGTCACACACTGCATCAGCTTCCTCAGCTATGCGCTTTGAAGGAAGTCGGTGCGGGAGGTCCACTCCTTGTTCAAGTGTTCTTGTGAACTGCATCTTCAGCAGGGTTCTGGGGACCCAGAGCAGATGTGGGAGGTCAGCCATGTAAAAAGCTGAACCCCTTTACCATGTGCAAGCTCCCCACTTCTTGTCTTCCTCAGGAGCCGTGTGGACAGGGGACAACACTGCCGAGTGGGACCATTTGAAGATCTCTATTCCTATGTGTCTCAGCTTGGGGCTGGTGGGACTTTCCTTCTGTGGGGGTAAGACAGGGAGGAATCTGGGGTCTTGGTTTGGTGGGAGAGGGGCAAAGTAGAGGGCACAGGACCAAGGTGTAAGTAAAGAGAGCTGAGATTCCAGGTTAGGGCCTTGGGAAATTTCTCAGGCAGTATCTTTCCTTCACCCTCTTTTCCAACCTGCTTCCTCTCTTCCCTCTCCCAGCGGATGTGGGTGGCTTCTTCAAAAACCCAGAGCCAGAGCTGCTTGTGCGCTGGTACCAGATGGGTGCCTACCAGCCATTCTTCCGGGCACATGCCCACTTGGACACTGGGCGGCGAGAGCCATGGCTGTTACCATCTCAGCACAATGATATAATCCGAGATGCCTTGGGCCAGCGATATTCTTTGCTGCCTTTCTGGTACACCCTCTTCTATCAGGCCCATCGGGAAGGCATTCCTGTCATGAGGTGAGGCATTCACTTGGGCTGTGAAGTGTGGGCCAAGGTGGCTGGGGGACATTAGGGACTGGGCTTCATCTCTGGGCCTCTTTCTTCACTCAACATAGCCTTGTAAAGGATGGAAAATCATTAAGGTCAAGAGTGAAGGGGAGCTTAATGGAGATGAATAATAGTAAACATTTAAAGAAAATTGCCAGCAGTCATAAACTCTTTCAGAAAAATAAAACAGGGTAATGGGATTAGGTGGTCATAAAAATCCTTTTTGAGGCCAGACACAGTGGCTCACACCTGTAATCCCAGTACTTTGGGATGCCAAGGTGGCAGATCACCTGAGGTCAGGAGTTTGAGACCAGCCTGGCCAATATGGTGAAACCCCGTCTCTACTAAAAATACAAAAATTAGCTGGGTGTCATGGCACCTGAAATCCCAGCTACTCAGGAGGCTGAGGCACGAGAATCACTCGAACCCAGGAGGCAGAGGTTACGGTGAGCCGAGATTGCTCTACTGCACTCCAACCTGGGTGACAGAGTGAGACTCCATTTCAAAAAAATAAAAATAAATAAAAATCTTTTTGAGAAGAAGGCTATGTGACATGAGGCCTGAATGAATGGGACAGACCATGTTATGTAGGAAGAATCTTCCAAGCAGAGGGAATTGCAAGTACAAAAATTCTAAAGTAGAAATTAGTTTGTTATGCACTAGGAGTAGAAAAATACTCAGTATGTCTTGGGTAAGGAAGCAGAGGGAGAACTAGGAGATGAGATTAAGGAGAAAGTGTGATCTGCTCCTGGAGGGCCTTGCAAGCCAGGGTTGTATACCAGGGCGGTGAAAACATACAAGGAGGCTACTGGCAGGCTGCTGTGCAGCATGGTTTCTGTAGCAGGCAGAGAAGCAGCAGGGAGATGGCTTAGGAAGTTAAATGACTAAGATTGGATTGCATAACTGAGACCTGAACCGCAACCCGACTGACTGCAAACTCCTGGGTCTTAACCCCTGTGCTGTTCTTTTTTTTTTTTTTTTTTTTTTTTTTTCAGATGGAGTCTCGCTCTGTTGCCCAGGCTGGAGTGCAGTGGCCGGATCTCAGCTCACTGCAAGCTCCGCCTCCTGGGTTTAGCCATTCTCCTGCCTCAGCCTCCCAAGTAGCTGGGACTGCAGGCGCCTGCCACCTCACCTGGCTAGTTTTTTGTATTTTTTAGTAGAGACGGGGTTTCACCGTGTTAGCCAGGATGGTCTCGATCTCCTGACCTCGTGATCCACCCGTCTTGGCCTCCCAAAGTGCTGGGATTACAGGCTTGAGCCACCGCGCCCGGCCTGTTCTTTTTTTTTTTGAGACGAAGTCTCACTCTTGTCCCCTAGGCTAGAGTGCGATGGCGTGATCTCGGCTCACTGCATGCACTCTGCCTCCCTGGTTCAAGTGATTCTCCAGCCTCAGCCTCCTGAGTAGCTGGGATTACAGGTGCCCGCCACCACGCCCGGCTAATTTTTGTGTTTTTAGTAGAGATGGGGTTTCACCATGTTGGCCAAGTTGGTCTCGAACTCCTGACCTCAGGTGATCTGCTTGCCTTGGCCTCCCAAAGTGCTGGGATTACAGGTGTGAGCCACCACACCCGGACTGTGCTGTTCTTTTCTTATTGCCAGTTCCTGGAGGAGCATCTCTGACTTGTGCCAAAATTAAAAAGTTTTCCTTTAATGTCTGTCTTCCTTCCTAGGCCCCTGTGGGTGCAGTATCCTCAGGATGTGACCACCTTCAGTATAGATGATCAGTACTTGCTTGGTGAGACATGAGGACAGTTGGTGGTGGGTTGGCATTGGGCCAAGCAGCACTGCCGATGCCCAGGGAGGGACTAATGAGGCTGGTGGTGCAGAGGGCAGGCACTTTGGTGCTCCCTGTTCTGGGAACTAATCCCCCCTATTCAGAGTTGATTCTGGCATATTTTAGGGGATGCATTGCTGGTTCACCCTGTATCAGACTCTGGAGCCCATGGTGTCCAGGTCTATCTGCCTGGCCAAGGGGAGGTGAGTTAAGGAAGGGCATGGTGGGAAACGATGGTGGAAGCCTAAGGAGGCAAACAGGATGGACCCTGTGCACTGAGTGATCTGTATCTTACCTCTTTTGTCACCCACAGGTGTGGTATGACATTCAAAGCTACCAGAAGCATCATGGTCCCCAGACTCTGTACCTGCCTGTAACTCTAAGCAGTGTGAGTAAGCCTGGTCCGGCTGCCAGTTCCATCTCCCTGTAAACTTCCAGAAGGGGAGAGAATGTGTACCTTAGGGTGCAGTACCTAACGTGGGCATACATGAGTAAGAGCAAAACATGCTGTGGGGCCCAAGGTTGGACAAGGGGGCAACTTCATCCTGGCATTGCTCTTGCCCTAGATCCCTGTGTTCCAGCGTGGAGGGACAATCGTGCCTCGATGGATGCGAGTGCGGCGGTCTTCAGAATGTATGAAGGATGACCCAATCACTCTCTTTGTTGCGCTTAGTCCTCAGGTAAGTGCATAGGCAGTGTGTCTCCTCAGCCATCTGCCTGCCTTCCTAAGACTCAGTTCCCTGGGGTTGTGCCCCTCACTCCCTCTTGGGCTCAGGCGCTCACCTGTCCCACTACTTGCTCAGGGTACAGCTGAAGGAGAGCTCTTTCTGGATGATGGGCACACGTTCAACTATGAGACTCGCCAAGAGTTCCTGCTGCGTCGATTCTTATTCTCTGGCAACACCCTTGTCTCTAGGTAATGGGGCACCCATTCTTCCTTGGCTGCCTTTGCTGGGGCCTGATCCTTGCGGGGGCTCCCAGTTCACTGTGCTCTTTTCTCACATCCTGACCTTGTTTTGGGTCTCCTCCTTCCTTCTGTTCTGATATTTCTTCCCCTGATGGACATCTGCTTTTGTCATCTCCAGCTCGGCAGACCCTGAAGGACACTTTGAGACACCAATCTGGATTGAGCGGGTGGTGATAATAGGGGCTGGAAAGCCAGCAGCTGTGGTACTCCAGACAAAAGGTGAGTGACCAATCTGGTCCCTAGGATGGGGGAAGGAGGGGAAGCCAGGGCAGGTTTAGGGATGCCCTTGCCTGTAGGAACGTAGTTACTATGCTATAGCCCATTGGTATGACTATGGCACTCTTTCTTATTCCTCCTCCAGGATCTCCAGAAAGCCGCCTGTCCTTCCAGCATGACCCTGAGACCTCTGTGTTGGTCCTGCGCAAGCCTGGCATCAATGTGGCATCTGATTGGAGTATTCACCTGCGATAACCCAAGGGATGTTCTTGGTTAGGGGGAGGGAAGGGGAGCAGTAGTGCTGAGAGGATATTCTTTCTTCTGCCTTGGAGTTCGGCCCTCCCCAGACCTCACTTATGCTAGTCTAAGACCCAGATTCTGTCAACATTTGGGCAAGATGAGAGGGCTGACCATGGGCTCCAAATTCCTCTTGTGATCTCCTCACCTCTCCCCCTCCATTGATACCAACCCTTTCCCTTCATTCCCCCAACATCCTGTTGCTCTAACTGGAGCACATTCACTTATGAAGACCGAGAAACCACAGGGCCCTTGTCACCCCTTCTCTTTCCCTTATTTAGGAGCCCTGAACGCCCCCAAACTCTATCCATTCATGCCTCTTCTATGTTGATGCCATTTCTTGGAAGAAGATGAGGGCAATGAGTTAGGGCTCCTTTTCCCCTTCCCTCCCACCAGATTGCTCTCCCTCCTTTCATTTCTTCCTTCAGGCGCTACTCTGTCAGCCCTCCCCTTTTTATGCCCCACCGATACACTGGGACCACCCCTTACCTGGGACGGGATGAATGGTTCAAAGGAGTGAGGTTGCTAAAGAACATTCTTTTCCCTCTCGTTCTCTCCTTTTCCTCTCCCTGATTCCTTG
This sequence comes from Macaca nemestrina, assembly GCF_043159975.1. Taxonomy (NCBI): domain Eukaryota; kingdom Metazoa; phylum Chordata; class Mammalia; order Primates; family Cercopithecidae; genus Macaca; species Macaca nemestrina. The sequence goes on from NC_092136.1 coordinate 11,447,472, forward strand.
TAGAGCTGCTGCAGTTCTGAGAGGGGCAGTTCTACCTCTTCTGTCCCTTGGCAGAAAGAAGTTTCCACACCTCTTAGGGATGGGCATTAAACTTCTTTTGCCCCCTTCTTGTCCCCTTTGAGGGGCATTTAAGATGGAGAAATCAGTTGTGGTTTCATTGAATCATGGTCACCTGTATTTATTGCTGGGCGAAGCCTGAGGGTGGGGGGAGATGATCATGTGTGCTCGGGGTTGGCTGGAAGCCCTGGGTTGGGGGTTGGGGGAGGAGTAATAGGGGAGTCAGGGTGAAAATTTGTGGGTATTTTTTTTACTTCCTCTTGGTTCCCAGCTGTGACACGTTTTGATAAAAGGAGAAACAATAAAGGGATAAACCATAAATCACTGGTGGTAGTCTGGATTCTAGTTCTAGCCTGAGCCACAGACCCTAGAGCCTAAAGACCTTACATTTTCTTTCTTTTTTCTTTTTTTTTTTTTGAGACTGAGTCTCACTCTGTTGCCCAGGCTGGAATGCAGTGGCGCAATCTGGGCTCACTGCAATCTCTGCCTTCCGGGTTCAAGCATTTCTTGTGCCTCAGCCTCCTGAGTAGCTGGGACTACAGGCATGCGCCACCACGCCCAGCTAATTTTTGTATTTTTATTAGAGACTGGGTTTTACCATGTTGGCCAGGCTGGTCTGGAACTCCTGACCTCAGGTGATCCACCCACCTCAACCTCTCAAAGTGCTGGGATTACAGGAGTGAGCCACCGTGCCTGGCCTTTTTTTTTTTTCTTTTTCTTTTTCTTTCCTTATTTTTTACTTTTTTATTTTTTATTTTTTTTTAGACAGAGTCTCACTCTGTCGCCAGGCTGGAGTGCAGTGGTGTGATCTTGGCTCGTTGCAACCTCCGCCTCCCGCATTCAGGTAGTTCTCCCACCTCAGCCTCCCTCGTAGCTGGGATTACAGGCGCCTGCCACCATGGCCAGCTTAATTTTTGTATTTTTAGTAGAGATAGGGTTTTGCCATGTTAGCCAGGCTGATCTTGAACTCCTCACCTCAGGTGATCTGCCCGCCTTGCCTCTCGAAGTGTTGGGATTACAGGCATGAGCCACCATGCCTGGCCATAGGCCTTACATTTTCATTTGGCTTCAGCATAAGCATCCTTTTTTTTGGTTTGGTTTTTTTTGTTTGTTTGTTTGGTTTTTTTTTTTTTTTTTTTGAGACGGAGTCTCGCTCTGTTGCCCGGGCTGGAGTGCAGTGGCCGGATCTCAGCTCACTGCAAGCTCCGCCTCCCGGGTTTACGCCATTCTCCTGCCTCAGCCTCCCGAATAGCTGGGACTACAGGCGCCCGCCACCTCGCCCGGCTAGTTTTTTGTATTTTTTTTAGTAGAGACGGGGTTTCACCGTGTTAGCCAGGATGGTCTCGATCTCCTGACCTCGTGATCCGCCCGCCTCGGCCTCCCAGAGTGCTGGGGTTACAGGCTTGAGCCACCCCGCCCGGCCGGTTTTTTTTTTGAGATGGAGTCTCACTGTTGTTGCCCAGGGTGGAGTGCAGTGGCGTGATCTCGGCTCACTGCAACCTCTGCCTCCCAGGCTCAAGTGATTCTCCTGCCTCAGCCTCCTGAGTAGCTAGGACTACAGGCACCTGCCACCACGCCTGGCTGATTTTTGTATTTTTAGTAGAGATGGGGTTTCACCATGTTGGCCTGACTGGTCTCGAACTCCTGGCCTCAAGTGATTCGCCTGCCTCGGCCTTCCAAAGTGCTGGAATAACATGGATGAGCCACTGTGCCCAGCCAGCATGAGCAACCTTGATTCAGCAAAATGAGCAAGTGCAAGCCTTCCTTGGATTGCTAGGTATTTTCATAGAAGAGCCCAGCAAAGTCATCACATTTTAGTAGGCCTAGTTAGTAAGTGGTTATAAGAGCCAATGGAGTCCCTCTTGGATAGAAATAGCTGTTAAGTTCAGATAGTTGTTTCTCAAACGAAAGGCTACTACTTTTGGGGGGTGTGGGGGGTTGAGACAGGGTCTCGTTCTACTGCTGAGGCTGGAGTGCTGGGAGTGCTGTGACATGATCCCGGCTCATTGCAGCCTTGACCTCCCAGGCTCCTAAAGTGCTGGGATTACAGGCATCAGCCACCATGCCCAACCTAAAGGCTTCTGCTTGTAGCTAACAGCACTTTGTAAAGTTTCCCATTGTTTTAGTGACAGGAAGTATACTGTTCCCCGTCTCCCCCTCATTTTGTAGACTGACCACAAGTCAGAGATTATTTTACCAGAAACTCTTTTTGGTGGGGGTTGGAGGGCTTTTTTTGAGACAGGGTCTCACCCAGTCACCCAGGCTGGAGTGCAGTGGCATGATCACGGCTCACCACAGCCTCAGCCGCCCACATCAGCCTCCCAAGTAGCTGGGACTGTAGGCCCGCGCCACTACACCCGGCTAATTTTTGTGTTTTTTTGTAGAGACGGGGTTTTGCCTTGTTGCCGAGTTTGATCTGAAACTCCTGGGCTTCTAAAGTGCTAGGATTACAGTCATGAGCCACTGTGCCAGGCCCTTTTTTTTTTTTTTAAAGGAAAAATGAGAAGGATGGCTTGTGCTTATGAGGAGGAAGGGGATGCATTCCTGGAATTCCCCAGCTCAGGAACTATTTCCAATCAATTTCCTGGTAGTTAAAACACTTCCTTGGCACCCTTGTTGTCATCTGTTGAAGAAATGTGGGCCAGAGGAAACACTAGAGATGCCGGAATCAGGTGTCTAGAAAGGACACAAAACTGCCTTGTGGCAATGACATAATTTTTGTCAACTTTAGTTTCTTATCTATCTCAAAGTATTATAGTGATAATTCCAGGAGAGACACCCAGAGGATCATGTGGTGGGCCTTAGATTTCATTCATTTGTGTAATGAGTATTGAGCAACTGCTGTTGGGTGGCGTGACTGATGGTTGGATGAATAAGGTGAAGATCTGGACGGCAGGACTGGCTTTCTCATGCAATTCCGTGATCGGGGGCGGGTCGCGAGGTAGGTGCCACGTGCACCTACCTACCCGAGATTCTGCACCTACCCGGGATTTTGACTGCCGTCCACGCGAGTTTGGCACGCCGGATGTGACGTCACCGCCCCGTGGTTCCCGGAGCCTGGCGGTGGGACCGGAAATCAAGTCTACAAGGGGGCACAGATGACCGGAAGCGTGCCCGGGCGGTGCTGCCAGCCCCGGCTAGGAGCTGGTAGGGGAGTGCGAGGAAGGCGGGACGCAGGGCGGAGCCGGTGGAGGGGCGGGGCCTGTGGGCAGGCGCCGGGGGTTGGGGCGGGAACCCCTCGTCCCCTCTAGACCCCGCCTGCTCGGGCGCGGGCGGCGGCGCGGCCATGAAGCTGAAGCTGAAGAACGTGTTTCTCGCCTACTTCCTGGTGTCGATCGCCGGCCTCCTCTACGCGCTGGTACAGCTCGGTGAGCGGGGCGGGGCGGGGGTGCGGCGGGCTGGCCCGTGGGCGCCCGCCGCCGTGCATCCCGCCCTGGGGATGAACCCCCGGCAAACACCATTCATCCGCTCGACCCTCCGGACAGCTCTGCGGCCGCAGGCGCACTCCCCTCTATAGAACGCACCGCGGCGGCCCGCCGCACCTCGGATGAAATCCAGACTCCTTCCCAGAGCCTGCAAGGCCCCGCATGATCCTGCTGCCGTCCGCCTCTCCCAACCCCATTTCCCACCCCTCTCCCTCGCTCTGCTGCAGCCAGACTGGCTTGCTGACAGTTTCTCGAAAACCCCAGGCTCATTGCTCTCTCAAGCGCTTAACTTGTTCCCTCTACTTGGGGTGCTTTTCTTCCAGCTCTTTCCAGGCTGCCTCTTTCTCATCCTTCAGGTCTTAGCTCAAATGTCACCTCCTCAGAGAGGCCTTCCCTGACTACCATAGCTAAAGATACCATTCTTATTCCATTCCCTTTTATTCTCTATCCTGATTATTTTTTTCATGACCCCATCACAGTTTGTAATAATGTTATTAATTTGTTTCTTTGCTTAGTGTCTGCTTCCTCCGCTAAACTGAAAGCTCGATGAGGGCAGGGACTGTGTCTGTTTTGTTCCCTGCTGTATCCTCAGCACCTAAGGCAGTGCCTCCTAGGAAGAGTATTCAATAAATATTTATCCTACAATGGAATCAATGAATTTAACAATGAGTCTTTGGTCACCCAGCCAAGGGAATGGATCGAACCCTGCCCCTTATGCAAAGATTTAGGGACAGTGCCACTGCGTTATCCTCAGGTATTTGAAAGACTATCCTAAAGGGGTTCTATAGTGTAATGGTTAGTTAGCACCTTGGACTCTGAAAAGACTGTCCTGTTTAAGGACATGAGCTTGTTATGAGTCCAGAAGGCAAAATTAGGACCAGCAGATAGAAAAGATGGAATCAGCTCAATATCCAACGTAAAATTGTAACAATGGAATTTATTAAAGTTGGAGAGGGTCTGCTGCTTGAGGCAGTGAGTTTCCCACACCAGAGGTGTAGAAAAGGCTACTAGGGAAGTCATAAGGGGATACCTGCATTGTCTAGGAATTAATGAGAAGATTATGGCCCTTTGGGATGCTGAACATTCTGTGGTTCTCTGCCCCCATCCTCTTTCCCCATTAATGCTTCCTGGGACCAGGCCAGCCATGTGACTGCCTTCCTCCCCTGCGGGCAGCAGCCGAGCAGCTACGGCAGAAGGATCTGAGGATTTCCCAGCTGCAAGCGGAACTCCGACGGCCACCCCCTGCCCCTGCCCAGCCCCCTGAACCCGAGGCCCTGCCTACTATCTATGTTGTTACCCCCACCTATGCCAGGTATGGGCTCTGGTACACCCAAGAGGTCTGCATTGTCCAATGAGTTGGAGTTGATGAGGAGTTTGGGGAGGCACTGGGCTAGGAGTTGTTCCTCAAACTAGGGCATACCAAAGACAGGATAAATGAACCACATCTATACTAAAATATCTGTGGGAAAATAGTTCATTTTCAGGCGGGGCGCGGTGGCTCAAGCCTGTAATCCCAGCACTTTAGGAGGCCAAGGCGGGTGGGTCACCTGAGGTCGCGAGTTCGAAACCAGCCTGGCCAACATGGCAAAACCCCGTCTCTACTAAAAATACAAAATTAGCCAGGTGTGGTGGCACATGCCTGTAATCCCAGCTACTTGGGAGGCTGAGGCAGGAGAATCCCTTGAACCTGAGAGGTGGAGGTTGCAGTGAGCTGAGATCACACTATTGCACTCTAGCCTGGGCAACAAGAGTGAAACTCGGCCGGGCGCGGTGGCTCAAGCCTGTAATCCCAGCACTTTGGGAGGCCGAGGCGGGCGGATCACAAGGTCAGGAGATCGAGACCACAGTGAAACCCCGTCTCTACTAAAAATACAAAAAATTAGCCGGGTGCGGTGGCGGGCGCCTGTAGTCCCAGCTACTCAGGAGGCTGAGGCAGGAGAATGGCGTGAACCCGGGAGGCGGAGCTTGCAGTGAGCTGAGATCCGGCCACTGCACTCCAGCCTGGGCAACAGCGTGAGACTCCGTCTCAAAAACAAAACAAAACAAAACAAAACAAAACAAGAGTGAAACTCTATCCCAAAAACAAAACCAAAAAAAAAGAAAAAATGGTGGTTTTTCTAGAAGGAAAATACAAAATTCCTACCAAATTATAAGACAGAACAATAACATTTCAAATAAATTTTGAGCTTGGCAGTGAATTAACTCTCTCTCCTTAGGGACGCTTTGGGGAGAAAGTTAAAACTCCCTGATTAAAGTTGAAAGGGCTTGTCTGGGCACAGTGGCTCATGCCTGTAATCCCAGCACTTTGGGAGCCCGAGGCTGGTGGATCGCCTGAGCTCAGGAGTTTGACACCAGCCTGGGCAACATGGTGAAACTTTTGTCTCTATAAAAAAAAAAAAAAAAAAAAAAAAAGGTAGCTGGGCTTGGTGCTGCATGCCTGTAATCCCAGCTACTCTGGAGGCTGAGGTGGGAAGATTGCTTGAGCCTGGGAGGCGGAGGTTGCAGTGAGTGGAGATCATGCAACCTGGGCGACAGAGAGAGAGCCCATCTCAAAAAAAAAAAAAAAAAAAAAAAAAGTTGAAAGCACTTGGCCTGATAGTCATCCTAGGGTCCAGAAATAGTTATACCAGCTGTTACTTACAGTGTGTTTACTCTCTACCAGGCACTGTGTTTAGTGATTTACATTTGCTTTTGTTTTAAATCAAAATGTAATTGGTTTTACTAATAAAACCAGTTGGGGAATGTGGTTTTTGGATCTGTAGCCATAAGGGTGTTAATACATCTTCTGGGAATCAGATGGCTGTCCCATTCATGCACAGGAAGTTCTAGACCCCACCTGTGACATGCACACATACACACACACACCACCAGCCCTGGGACAGGCAGGTAGATCTGAAGGATAAAGAAGCACAGAAGAGCCAAGCCCCACGTTCCACGTTCCACGTTCCACATTCCTGGTTTGTTCCTTTTTTTTTTTTTCTTTTGTTCTCTCCCTGCTTCCCCACCCTCCTGCCGAGATGGGGTCTTGCTCTGTTGCGCAGTGGCGTGATCTTGGCTCACTGCAACCTCCACCTCCCGTGTTGAAGCAATTCTCCTGCCTCAGCCCCCCGAGTACCTGGGATTACAAGCATGCGCCACCACGCCCGGCTAATTTTTTGTATCTTTAGTAGAGATGGGGTTTCACCATGTTGGCCAGGCTGGTCTGGAACTTCTGACTTCGTGATCTGCCCACTTCGTCCTCTCAAAGTGCTGGGATTACAGGCGTGAGCCACCATGCCCGGCCAGTAATTTTTTGTACTTTATTTTTGTATTTTATTTATTTTTTCTTTTTTGAGATGGAGTCTCGCTCTGTCGCCTAGGCTGGAGTGCAATGGCACGATCTTGGCTCACTGCAAGCTCTGCCTCCTGTGTTCACGCCATTCTCCTGCCTCAGCCTCCCGAGTAGCTGAGACTACAGGTGCCCGTCACCATGCCTGGCTAATTTTTTGTATTTTAGTAGAGATGGGGTTTCACCGTGTTAACCAGGATGGTCTTGATCTCCTGACCTCATGATCCGCCCACCTCGGCCTCCCAAAGTGCTGGGATTACAGGTGTGAGCCACTGTGCCCAGCTCTTATTTAATCTTTAAAACAACATTGTTATAAAGTACTGTTATTCCCATTTTACAGTTGAGGAAACTGAGGCTCAGGGAGATTGAGCTATTTTCCCGAGTTGTCTCACATAATAAGTTACAAAACTGGATTTCAAACCCAGATATACCTGATCCTAAAGCCTGTACCCTTAATTTTTTTTTTGAGACAGAGTTTCGCTCTTGTTGCTCAGGCTAGAGTGCAGTGGCACAATCTCGGCTCACTACAACCTCTGCCTCCCAGGTTCAAGCGATTCTTCTGCCTCAGCCTCCCGAGTAGCTAGGATTACAGGTGCCTGTCACCATGCCTGGGTAATTTTTTGTATTTTTAGTAGAGACGGGGTTTCACCATGTTGGGCAGGCTGGTCTTGAACCTCTGACCTCAGGTGATCTGCCCACCTCGGCCTCCCAAAGTGCTGGGATTACAGGCATAAGCCACCATGCCTGGCTTTTTTTTTTTTTTTTTTTTTTAAGAGATGGAGTTTTGCTGTTATCGCCCAGGCTGGAGTGAAATGGCACAATCTCAGCTCGCTCCAACCTCTGCCTTCCAGGTTCAAGTGATTCTCCTGCCTCAGCCTCCCAAGTAGCTGAGATTACTAAAGGCATGCGCCACTACACCCAGCAAATTTTTGTAGTTTTTTAGTAGAAATGGGGTTTCACCATATTAGCCAAGCTGGTCTGGAACTCCAGACCTTAGGTGATTCACCCGCCTCGACCTCCCAAAGTGTTATTACAGGCGTGAGCCATCACACCTGGCCCTGTGCCCTTAATTTATAGTCTACCACAGCCAGAACTCTGGGGTTGAGGTGGGTGATGGACATGGAGCAGAAGAACAGGGCAGGTGAGTGTTAGCATGAAGTTGACAGGCAAGAAAGAGGGAGTTTAGGCATTGGTTGGGAAAGGCCAAGGGAGAAGCAGAAGCCGTCTGCCCTGGCTGGAGCGGGCACATGGTGCTTGCCCCTTTCCCTTGTGCTGCATCTCTCCACTACAGGCTGGTACAGAAGGCAGAGCTGGTACGGCTGTCCCAGACACTGAGCCTGGTGCCCCGGCTGCATTGGCTGCTGGTGGAGGATGCTGAGAGTCCCACCCCGCTGGTCTCAGGGCTGCTGGCTGCCTCTGGCCTCCTCTTCACACACCTGGTGGTCCTCACACCCAAAGCGCAGCGGCTTAGGGAGGGCGAGCCTGGCTGGGTTCATCCCCGTGGTGTTGAGCAGCGGAACAAGGCCCTGGACTGGCTCCGGGGCAGAGGAGGTGCTGTGGGTGGGGAGAAGGACCCACCACCACCAGGGACCCAAGGAGTCGTGTACTTTGCTGATGATGACAACACCTACAGCCGGGAGCTGTTTGAGGAGGTGAGCACCAGGATGGGGAGCGGCAAGAGACCAGGTGCGGCCAGCTTTGTTACCTTGGTTAGCAGTGTTGCCACTGGCTGCTGGGTGAGGGGCTGGAAGCAGTGGGGCAGAGTGAGCCAGGTGGCTCTTTCTGCTGATCCCTTCCCTGGACCACCCCTCTGTTTCTTCTCTCCTGACCTCTATTAGATGCGCTGGACCCGTGGTGTTTCAGTGTGGCCTGTGGGGCTGGTGGGCGGCCTGCGATTTGAGGGCCCTCAGGTACAGGACGGCCGGGTAGTAGGCTTCCACACAGCATGGGAGCCCAACAGGCCCTTCCCTGTGGATATGGCTGGATTTGCTGTGGCCCTGCCCTTGCTGTTAGCTAAGCCCAATGCCCAGTTTGATTCCACTGCTCCCCGGGGCCACCTGGAGAGCAGTCTTCTGAGCCACCTTGTGGATCCCAAGGACCTGGAGCCACGGGCTGCCAACTGCACTCGGGTAAGGGAATGCAGGTGGGCATAGAAACCTGGCTCTGGGATGGACAGGTGATGGGGGAGGTACAGTGAGACCCTGGGAATGGGTAGTTTAATCGGGAGGGCCTCTCCAGACCTCTGATCAGCCTTGCTGACTCTACTGAAGGGGAAGCTGGGAACCAGCGGGGGGAAGTGGTCCCTGTCACTCTGCCCTGAGTTCTGGAAACCCATGTGGCACAGAGAGGATAAAGGAATAAGGCCCCGTTTTTTGTTTTTTTTTTTTTGAGACGGAGTCTTGCTCTGTCGCCCAGGCTGGAGTGCAGTGGCACAATCTCGGCTCACTGCAAGCTCCGCCTCCTGGGTTTACACCATTTTCCTGCCTCAGGCGCCCGCCACCATGCCCAGCAAATTTTTTGTATTTTTAGTAGTGACGGGGTTTCACGGTGTTAGCCAGGATGGTCTCGATCTCCTGACCTCGTGATCCACCCACCTCGGCCTCCCAAAAGTGTTGGGATCACAGGCATGAGCCACTGCGCCCAGCCAAGGCCCTACTTTAGAGGCACTAAGTCTTCCTCCACCCTGCCCTTTACACTTTGAAGCCTACACTGTATATTTGATAGGGTTAGAGAATCCATTCCAGGCTGAGAGTCTCAGAGGCCTGGCTACAGCTGGGCCTGGCTCTCACTGCATCCCTGCTGCCGCAGGTACTGGTGTGGCATACACGGACAGAGAAGCCCAAGATGAAGCAGGAGGAGCAGCTGCAGCGGCAGGGCCGGGGCTCAGACCCAGCAATTGAGGTGTGATGGCGGCCCCACCCCAACTACCACCTCTTTTCAGGCACAGACCTTGTGGGACTGGGCCCCAGGCCTGCCCAGGATGTGGTTTTCCAAGTCCTGATCCCTTGGAGCCAGAAGTGGCCCCTCTGCTCCTCCAGGCCCAGGGCATGGTCCTGTTGCTTCACCCCTCCCCCAGCCTGCCATGTGGCACTGCCCACAGGCTGGGGACAAGCAGCCCTTGTATTGAGCCAGGTTGGCCCTGTCTAGGGTGGAACAAAAGGACCCAGGAGGGAGGGCAGCTGACTAACTGGGTAACTTATTGGGGCTGGGCATGCACTGGGGGGCTGGAGGAGCTGGGCTGGACCCTCCCCACCTGAGCATGCTGATCCCTTTCCTACCTCCAGAATAAAGAATCTCAACCTGGAAGGGCCTCTTGTTTTTCTTTGCTTCTTACATTGGGTTCTTGCTTTCTGATCCTTACAGATGTGGGCTCCTATTCCTGCACAGGTCGAGCCAGGGTCCAAACTTTGGAGTCCTGGCTGCTCCATCAGACAGAAATCAGTTCTCCCAGGCCCCCATCCCCTTGACAAAAAAAGCAATTGCTTCCTTCCAAAAGCTTTATTGAGTCTGTACCAGAATCAGCCTCCAGGCCTTCCCATGTCACTTTCCCATCACTCTGTTCTTTGCTGTTCCCTGGTGGTTCTGGCTACAAGGGCTAGTAGGGCATCTGGTTTTCTTTCTTACCCCAGTCCAGCTTGCTAACTATCCTTAGCCCCTCTAATCCCACGATCCCCCCAACCTGGAGCCTTGGTAAGGAATTGTGAGGTTTTTAGACGTGTCCATCCCTTCCTCCTCCTCACCCCAAGCTCCAGGCCTCTAGGCCTCAGATAGATCCTCCTTGGGAGGTGCCTCTCCTGGTGGGGCCTCCTCAGGTGCTGGCCTGCAGGCAACCCCTCCCTGTAGCCATGCTGTTTTCAGCATATCTTTCAGCCCACCGGGAAAGAGATAGCCCTGGGTCTCTCCTTCCCCATCAATGACCCCTCCAAGCCCCTCCAGTGCTGTTTGCAGGTACCGCAGGCCGAGGAGCACCAGAGCCTGTGGGGGAAGCAAGGGGAAAGAGTTAGGGAGAGTCAGCGGTTCCAGGAGGCCCAGGGTTGGAGTGAGTGAGGAGTCCCCGGTGGGAGGAGGCCTCAGATGCTTTGCTGACTCACCTGCAGTAGGAAGGTGACAGCCAGCATGCTACCCAGTGTGCCTGCCAAGTCCTGCAAGTGCTCCAGCAGCACCTCATGGCACCCTTGGGCCCAGAGGTTTTGGTTGGGTTGTCGGGGATCGAACAGGGGGTGGGCGTAGGAGTCTGAAAGACGGTTTTGCAGGCAAGGCCGGGGTGAGTGGGGGTTGCAACAGGAGAAAGGGACCCCATCAGTCAGGTATAGGCCTTCCACATTGCTCTGGATCCGGCTGCAAAGGGAGGGATAGAGAGATTAGGATGTCTGGAGATAGAGGCCTGGGGGAGGGACTGAAGGGCACAGGTATTGAGAAGGGAAAAAGAATGGTAAAACATTTACTGACTGCTGTACTACGTGCCAGCCAAGCATAATTCACTTATCTTCACAACAACTCTGTCAGATAGGTACTTATCAGATAGGTACTATTATCTCCATTTTACAGGTAAAGGAATGGGCCCAGGGTGGTTTGGTAACATGCCCTGGGTTTCACAGCTAATAAATGGCAGAGCTGTAACTGGTCTCTCAGCTACTATGCTCTACTATTGCCCCTCTGAGCCAGGTGGAGATTCAAGGCAGCAGGAGGGAGCCTGTCTAGGGAGGAGGAGGAGGAGGAGGAGGAGGAAGGGAGACGCAAATCACTCACTCAACCACATCCTGGTCACTGGGGTCCAGGTAACGGCTGCTGACCCACTGGACCCCAAACCAATCCTTGTACCCGTGGCATCCGCAGCATTGGTACCTCAGTTGCAGCTCATCCACCAGCCTTTTGGCCTGACAGTGCCCAGGCACCTCTGTGTCCTTGTAGTGAGCCAAGGCAGTCCCCAGGCCCTCCTCCAGCGCCTCATCCAGACTCCCAGGCAAAGCCAGGGCTAGCCCGAGGGCGATGACCAGGAGCCCCCCACCACCAGCCGTCCCAGCCACCAGCATCGGGCCCAGGACCCCTCGCCAGGGAGGGTATAAAGCTGCATTCAGACTTGCCCGGCTGGCTCCTACACCCACTAGTCCTGTGCCTAGAGCCACCGCACCCGCTACCAGGGCAGCCTGGGGCAGGGCAGGGAACTGACAGGAGGGAGCCAGGAAGGTGCCAAGGTGCCTCAGCTGGACCAGGAGGTGCCCGCTACAGAGGAGGATGAGGCCACCAGCCAGCACCAGCAGCCAGGAGAGAAGCCAGAGCCCTTGTGCCAGGCGGATGCGGGGCTGCAGGGGCAGCACCAGGGGTAACACCGGCGCCATCTCCCATCTCTGCCCAAGGGAGTGCAGAGGTGTCGGGGATGGAACTTGGCTGGGGCAGGATGCTGAGTCAGCCCGGCCCGGCTTGAGCTGGGCTAATGCCACCCTGACCCCAATACCCTGAGCATCCTCCCATCCTCAGCCTTAATAACCCGCCGCCCTGTCAGCCCCAATACAGGATGCCTTGGCCTTGCCCCTTTGGAGAAACTCCGCCCCTAGGCCGAGTGCCCGTTTTGTGACCCCGCCCCTGACCCTCGCGGAAGTGGTGGGGCTGGTCCGTTCAGCCCTGAGGGGTTAGGGGCTGGGGGGCGGAGACCTCGGGGCGGGCGCTCCCTATCCCGTCCCCTGGGAATCCGGGGGCGGGGATCCGGGAAGGGCCTGGAGCGGGAGGCCGGGAGCAGGCCAGGGGGTCAGCCGGCTAGCCCCGCCCCCGTACTGAGCGGCGAGGCCCGGACAGGGAGGGGTTACCAGGCGGCCCGGCCCCCCCTCGGGCCCGCCCCCCCTCCCGCGCTTCCTGGCGGCTCCGCGTCCGGCGCCTGTTTGTGCTGCGGCGCTGTGGCCCCGGACGGCCCCGCCACCCCACCCCCGGGAGCCGAGAGCGGCCCCGGGAGAGTCTGAGGGCCCGGGGGGGTCTGGGGACTGCGGCCCCGGGCCCACAGCGCCCCCTCCAGGCCCCTTCCCCGCGCCCGATAGCGCCCCCGCGGGGTGGTGGTACGGCGCCCTTCGCGCGCGCCCCGGGGTGCTTCCCCTTCCCCTCTCCCCGGCCGTGGCCCCCGCGGCTTAGACGCCTCCTCCGCCGCCGCCGCTCGGAGCAACCCGGGGGCCGGATGGACGGGGCCGCGGGGCCCGGTGAGTACGGGGCGGGGCGGGCGGCGTGCCCCTTCCCGGAGCGCCCGGCTCGTCGGGCTCCTCCAGAGCTGGACGGCTGTCTGGAGGCGTCCCCGCGTGCTCCTTCGCCGCAGGGGCTCCGAGCATCCTCCACAGTTCCTCCGGTCCCCCTCCCTAGTTGCTTGGGTCCTGTCACTTCGGGCTTCCCCAGCGTCATTCTACCCCCCATGTAACTCCGGGCCCCTCGATGTTTCCCTGCCCTCTGCGTTACTCCGGGCCTCTTCTCCTGGTATTTCAGGTCTTTTTCCTTCTGACCGCCGTCCCCTGAGACCTTCACTGTGACTCTGTTCACAACCCACACTCTCTCCTGTCACTCTGGATCTCTTTTCCTGTACTCTGGGTCCTCAGTATGACTCCATTCCCGTGCCCCATCCTCTCCTGGTGTTCCCCCGGCTCAGTTACTCTGCTTTCGCTGGAGACCTGAGCTTGTTGTGGGCGCGTGGGGAGGGCTGCGGTCCGTCCCCTCACCAGTGCGGCGCCTCTCTCTGTGGCTCCCACGTTCCTCGGCAGTACTCCATATTTCCCCCCTGGTACTCCATGGTACTCCCAGCCTTTGCGGAGGCTGAGACGGCAGCAGGAAGGGAGCTTTGCCAGGTTTCTCGCCTGCCCTGCCAGAAGGAGGCCCTTGATCCTCTACCACCGTCTCCTCCCCTCTGGATGAGCATCCAAGCCTGGGGCTGCTTGAAAGGGGTAGTACTACTGGACACATGGAAAGCTGTGGGGAGACAGAATCCCCTCTACGCTTTCTTCAGGTGATGGGTACATTCTGAGTACCTCTTGCCCTTTTCCCAGGTGAGGGCCCTGCTCGGGAGGCCCTGCAGTCTCTGAGCCAGCGGCTTCGGGTGCAGGAGCAGGAGATGGAGCTGGTAAAGGCAGCCCTGGCAGAAGCCCTTCGCCTGCTGCGGCTGCAGGTGCCGCCTTCCTCCCTGCAGGTCTCTGGCACACCAGCTTCTCCAGGGGACAGGTATGCATGTGGGCACGCCCCATTTTCCCCCCTCCTTGGGGTCTCTGGGGCTTCAGGTTAATTCATCATCTCTCCAGCAGTTTTGCAGCGCCCCCAGGACTGCCACCCACGTGCACCCCTTCGTTGGTGAGCCGAGGCACCCAGACGGAGACAGAGGTGGAGTTCAAGACATCCCCTGGACCCCCTGGCCTGAGCAATGGACCCCCAGCCCCTCAGGGGGCCAGCGAAGAGCCTAGTGGGACCCAATCTGAAGGAGGGGGCAGCAGCAGCAGTGGTGCTGGCTCTCCCGGCCCCCCGGGAATCCTCAGGCCCTTGCAGCCCCCACAGCGTGCTGACACGTAGGTGTCCTGTGGTCCTGTGGCGGAAGCTGGGAGGGGTGGTGGGATTGCGGAGCACAATTGGAGGGAATGACCTTCACTATGCCCCCACCAGGCCGCGAAGAAATTCTTCCTCCTCCTCATCCCCCTCAGAGCGGCCTCGGCAGAAGCTCTCCAGGAAGGCAATTTCCTCCGCCAACCTGTTAGTGCGGTCCGGGAGCACGGAGAGGTGGGTGAGGCTTCCCCTAATCCACCCCGCCCCAGGCGCAGGCTCTCGACTTTCCCACATCTCTCACCTCACATCCCTGGGTGGGGTGGGGGGACCTGATTGCCCAACAGGAATAAGGAAACAAACACTCCTGGGGCGCCTGCTGTGTACCCGGCACTGTGCTAAACCCTCGACCTCCTCCATCTCAGTCAGTCCCCACAACATCCTTGGGGGGTAGGTGGTCTCATGCTGTCCATTGCACAGGTGAGGAGGCAGGCTCAGAGAGGGTAAGTCATTTGCCTGGGGTCACACAGCTAGAGTCAGGATTTGAACCTAACTCTTCCTGACTCCAGTTCCCCTACCCTTTCCACTACATCACAGCAAACCTTCCGAGATCCCAAGAGGCTTTTCTAGAAGCTCCCATGGCTTTCATGGATGGCTGTCCCTAGAGCTTCAGCCCTCTTTCCGCTGGATCTATCAAGTACCACTCTATTAATATTTACTTCTAGAGGGCAAGGGGACGTCCTAGTGGCCGAATGTGGTTGCCTCAGAGTATGTACGGGCCCTAGGACACCCGAATGTTCATTCTAGCCCTGTCTTTGGCCTGTGCTTTATTCTCTGAAGAGACAGTATCACCTTACTGTTATCTAACGACAGGAATCTCTGGAGAGATGTGGACTTTCTTGCTTGCCTCCTGGATCCCTGAGAGGCGGGGCTGGTGTACATTCTGGACTCCCTTTGGTCCCATTTTACGGATGGGGAAATGAAAAGGTCAATAGCGAGGCCTAGTGGCACGCACCTGTAATCCCAGCTACTGGGGAGGCTGAGGCAGGAGAGTTGCTTGAACCCAGGAGTCGGAGGTTGCAGTGAGCTGAGGTCATGCCATTGCACTGCAGCCTGGGCGACAGAGCAAGACTGAGGCCTGGTGGTCTGGAGGAGAGAAAGGGCTCTGGCACCCTGCACTGCCTCTTCCAACCTTTGTGGCCTTGTGCTGTGCACTCATTCAGCCTCAATCTTCTTTTTTTTTTTTTGAGATGGAGTCTTGCTCTGTCTCCCAGGCTAGAATGCAATGGCGGGATCTCAGCTCACTGCAAGCTCCGCCTCCCAGGTTCACGCCATTCTCCTGCCTCAGCCTCTCGAGTAGCTGGGACTACAGGCGCCCACCACCTCACCCGGCTAGTTTTTTGTATTTTTTTAGTAGAGACGGGGTTTCACCGTATTAGCCAGGATGGTCTTGATCTCCTGACCTCGTGATCCGCCCGTCTCGGCCTCCCAAAATGCTGGGATTACAGGCTTGAGCCACCATGCCCGGCCTCAGCCTCAATCTTCTTATCTCTTAAATGGAACTAAAAGTCTCCATCTACTAGGGCCCTGATACTCACGAAGCAAACTACAGGCCTGCAGAGGTGACTGTGGTTTCTGCAGTGACCTCTTTTCTTGTGTCCTGCCCCTCCCCGCTTAGGTCTTTGGCCCTGACCCCAGTCCCTGTGCTTTTTCTCTTCCCAACAGCCGTGGGGGAAAAGACCCCCTTTCTAGCCCCGGGGGCCCTGGGTCTCGGAGGAGCAATTACAATTTGGGTACGTACAGAGGGACAGAGGGAAAAACTTGGATGGCAGGGTTAGGATTTGGGCTGTAGCCCTAGGAGCTATTTTGGGCTGTGAGGTGTGGTGGCTAGGGTTCTGCTCTGTCTTTCCTGGAAGGGGGGTTGTGGGTGGTAGTTGACACCACCCCTTTTCTCTGTAGAAGGCATCTCAGTGAAGATGTTCCTTCGAGGCCGCCCCATTACCATGTACATCCCGTCTGGCATCCGCAGCCTGGAGGAGCTGCCGAGCGGCCCACCGCCGGAGACCCTCTGCCTTGACTGGGTGTATCCTGCCCCCTCCGGTCCCATGGGAACCACCTTTCCCACCTCAGGACCCCTCTTCCCTTTACAGTTTTCTCCTGGGTCTATGGGGACAAGGAGCCTTCTAGATCCTCTCCTACCATCATTCTGCTCCAGGCCCTGCCAGCCAGAAGCTCTGTCTTTCTCCCCTCTTCCTCCTCCTGCCCTTGATCTGCCCTTTCCTTGACCGTGATCTCCGCCCCAGTTACGGGTACAGGGGTCGTGATTCCCGCTCTAATCTGTTTGTGCTGCGCTCGGGGGAGGTGGTCTACTTCATCGCCTGCGTGGTGGTGCTGTACCGGCCTGGAGGAGGCCCAGGGGGTCCTGGAGGCGGCGGCCAGAGACATTACCGGGGGCACACAGACTGCGTTCGATGGTGAGGGGCCTGGGGATGGTGGGCTTGGCAGGAAGAGGGTCTGGGGGCGTGGAGAAGCAGGGGAAAAGAGTTGCCTTGCTGCTCTGCAAGCTTGGAGAAGGTGTCTTGGATGGTCTTGAGAGACCCTTTCCCTAGAGTGTCTTCCCCCCACCTTAGCCTTGCTGTTCACCCTGATGGTGTTCGGGTAGCCTCGGGACAGACAGCTGGAGTGGATAAGGATGGAAAGGTAAGGCCAAAGTCAGGGAGCAGGCAGACACGCTGTAATTGCACTCCAGCTTTGCTTCACACCTTGACTCTTCTTCCTTCACCAGCCCCTGCAGCCTGTGGTTCACATCTGGGACTCAGAGACGCTGTTGAAACTGCAGGAGATTGGACTGGGGGCCTTCGAGCGGGGTGTTGGGGCCCTGGCCTTTTCAGCTGCGGTGAGCTGGCCCTGAAGCCTCTAGACCCCCATTCTTGCCTAGGAACCCCACTCTTGCATGTCACCAGGAAGCCTTGGAAGTTCTGGCCTTCCTGAACCTCACCCAGGTGGTTGTCTTGAGAAAGGGACATGTGTGTCAACTTCTGCCCACTCCATCTGTGATGGTACCTCCTAACCTAATGACCACGAACCCTGGACCTCCAGGGTTCACTCTGCCCCTCCTTTGTGTCGCCTTTGTTCAGGATCAGGGTGCCTTTCTTTGTGTGGTGGATGATTCCAATGAGCACATGCTGTCGGTGTGGGACTGCAGCCGGGGAGTGAAGCTGGCTGAGATCAAGGTGAGGAGTCCACATGACTTGGAGAAGCTCCGAGGTTGGGGGTGGGAGTGGTGGAGTGCAGAGAGCTCCAGACTCACCCATACATTTCCTTCCTTTTTGGCTGGGTCACATGGGGCAAGTCTCCTAGCTTCTCTGACCCTTAGTTTCTTCATTTGTGACATGGGTTCTGACCTCATGAGGGATAATATGTTAGGTATTAGGGTGATTAATTATGATTGACAGGGAATAGTGCTTTTAGGGGACCAGGGTCTTGAAAGAAGGGTTGTCCTGGGGTTTCTGGGCCTCTACCAGCCAGCTGTCATGATGCAAATTGAGGAGAGTCAAGTAGAGCGAAGGTATCCAGGGCTTGGGGTGGCTGAATCTAGTGTCTTCCCTTCAGAGTACAAATGACTCAGTCCTGGCCGTTGGCTTCAACCCTCGTGACAGCAGCTGCATCGTCACCAGTGGGAAATCTCACGTCCACTTCTGGAATTGGAGTGGTGGAGTAGGGGTTCCTGGGAATGGGACCCTTACCCGGAAACAGGGTGTCTTTGGGGTGAGGCATGGATAAGTGGAAGGTGATGGGGAGGGCAGAGTGGAAGAGGAAGCACTGGGCTGAGTACTATGGACCCTAAGGTTCCCTAACCCCTACTGCCCTATGACTTTTTCTTTTTTTTTTTTTTTTTTTTTTTTGAGACGGAGTCTTCCTCTTGTCGCCCAGGCCAGAGTGCAATGGCACTATCTCGGCTCACTGCGACCTCCGCTTCCTAGGTTCAAGCAATTCTCCTGCCTCAGCCTCCCGGAGTAGTTGGGATTACAGATGTGCGCCACCACGCCCGGCTAATTTTTGTATTTTTAAGAGAGACAGGGTTTCATTTCATCATGTTGGCCGTCGCTCCCAGCTCTTTTTTTTTGAGACAGTGCCTTGCTCTATCACCCAGGCTGGAGTGCAGTGCGGGATTTCACCATATTGGCCAGGCTGGTCACAAACTCCTGGCCTCAGGTGACCCGCCCGCCTTGGCCTCCCAAAGTGCTGGGATTACAGGCGTGAGCCACTGTACCTGGCTTGTCCTGCGACTTTGAATTTTTGCCCTTCCCTTTGACCTCTGCTGTCTGCTCTCCCTTCCCGCTAGAAATACAAGAAACCCAAGTTTATTCCTTGCTTTGTGTTCCTTCCGGATGGAGACATTCTCACTGGAGACTCAGAGGGGAACATTCTCACCTGGGGGCGGAGCGCTTCAGATTCCAAGACCCCGGGCAGGGGTGGGGCCAAAGGTATGCGGCTGGGGGTGGCATCTGGGAAGTCTAGTACTCCAGAGGTTCTGTGGGAACAGAGAGAGGGTTTCCCATTCCCATCTTTTTTTTTTTTTTTTTTTTTTTTTGAGACGGGATCTTACTCTGTTGCGCAGGCTGGAGTGCAGTGGTGTGATCTTGGTTCACCGCAACCTCTGCATCCCAGGTTCAAGCGATCCTCCCTCTTCAGTCTCCAAGTAGCTGGGATTACAGGCACACGCCACCACGCCTAGCTAATTTTTGTATTTTTAGTAGAGACGGGGTTTTGCCATGTTGGCCAGGCTGGTCTCGAATTCCTGACCTCAAGTGATCTGCTCACCTTGGCCTCCCAAAGTGCTGGGATTACAGGTGTGAGCCACTGCGCCCAGCCAGGTTTCCCACCTTTTTACCTTGAGAGTTGATAGTTCTCTGGGGGGCTGATCTAGAAGGGTGTGGGCAGCACAGCAAAGGAGAAACGGCTGGAGCTTTGTGTTTGCCACATCTCAGGTTCAGATTCCAGTTTTGCCATTAGTTGCCTGGCCTTTAGGAAGTTACCGCACTTCTCTGAGTCTCAGTTGTCCTGTTTGTAAAATGGGGAGAATAACAGATGTGTTGGCAGTATGAGGATGAGACATAGTAGTCGGTGCATTCAATGGCTGGGAGTTCTTACTCTATTGTGGCAGCCAAAGCTGGCCGTTTCTCACTCCCCTGTACCCCCAAAACATGACCTGCCTGGGGCTTTGCCAACAGAGACCTATGGGATTGTGGCCCAGGCTCATGCTCATGAAGGTTCCATCTTCGCCTTGTGTCTCCAGCGGGACGGGACAGTGCTGAGTGGTGGCGGGCGGGACCGCCGGCTGGTACAGTGGGGGCCCGGGTTGGTGGCCCTCCAGGAGGCTGAGGTGAGGGCTGGGGTGGGGTCAAGGGAGTGAGGGAGAAGAGCAATGGTCAGTGGGCTCTTGACATTCTGCCACCACTCTGCAGATTCCTGAGCACTTTGGGGCCGTGCGAGCCATTGCTGAAGGGCTTGGCTCTGAGCTGCTGGTGGGAACCACGAAGAATGCATTGCTGAGGGGAGATCTGGCCCAAGGCTTCTCCCCTGTAATCCAGGTTGGGGGTTAAGGGCTCAGGGGAGGAAGGGGCAAAGGGGTGTGAGAGAGGGGCAGGAGTGACAGTCATGCTGTGCTGCAGGGCCACACTGATGAGCTCTGGGGGCTCTGCACACACCCCTCCCAGAACCGCTTCCTCACCTGCGGCCATGACCGGCAGCTCTGCCTGTGGGATGGGGAGAGCCATGCGCTGGCCTGGAGCATCGACCTCAAGGTAGAGCCCTGTGCCCCTGGATCCCCCATGCCACACCCACCAGGACACCTGTGGCCACCACGCCTTCCCTAGCACCTTGCCTTCTGCCTCCCAGAGGTGGCCAGTTTGTACTGGTATGGGTGCACTGGTTACTCAAATATTAATTCTTCTGTACTGATTGGTAAAAGCTGATGCTTCTAGTACCACCTGGGCATTCCCTGCTGCCCCCAGAACCCCTCAGACTTCCTCTTGGTCCAGCACCTAAATGGTTAATCTTCGGCACAGCTGTTGGCCTCAGTTCTGTGGTTAAATATTTTGATATCACTCCCTGTTTAGGCTCCAGTGACACCCAGGTGTCCCTTCCCTCTCTTCCCATCTTCTCCTTGGGAGTAAGTGGCTTTGAAGTTATCAGGAGGACAAGGGGTCCCCTCTGGTTCCCTCACTAGAAAGGCATTGTCTTGAATTCACCTTCTCCCCTCTCCCAGGAGACTGGTCTCTGTGCTGACTTCCACCCGAGTGGGGCAGTTGTGGCCGTAGGACTGAACACGGGGAGGTGAGAGGGAGCCAGGACTCCCAGGAGGGAAAGCAGGGAGGTTTGGGAAGGGTTCCTGGTACTGGGGGAGTGGGCGAGAGTGACCGCCTCTGCCCAGGAGCCACCTGCGCCTTGGCACTCCTCCGTGCCTCTCCCTGCAGCCCCTGCCACCTGGGCTCCCCTCCTCTCCTGTGGTAACCGTTCCTCCCCCTCCCCCAACCACGGTCTCCTCCAAGCCTGGGAGTGGAGGAGGCGGCAGCCCAGGATAGAGCAGTGGGAATGGGAGGGGCATAGACAAACACAGGGAAGTGACAGGCTTCCAGCCTGCACAGGGCCTTTGTAGTCGGTCCCTGGTCTGTAGTTTCAGATTCCTTTTTCAGACGGCATTAGAAGCCCCTCAGCCTTTATCCACACTTAGCTCCTTTCCATCTCCCAGCATAAGAATGCAGTGGTGGCTGGGTGCGGTGGCTCATGCCTATAATCCTCGCGTTTTGGGAGCTGAGGCGGGTGGATCACTTGAGGTTAGGAGTTCAAGACCAGGCTGGCCAACATGGTGAAAACCTCATCTCTACTGAAAACACAAAAATTAGCCGGGCATGGTGGTGCGCACCTGTAATTCTAGCTACTTAGGAGGCTGAGGCATGATAATTACTTGAACCCAGGAGGTGGAGGTTGCGGTGAGATCTTGCCACTGCACTCCAGCCTGGGTGACAGAGTGAGACTCTGTCTCAGAACAATAACAACAACAACAAACTAAAAAAAGAATGCACGTGTGACCTGTCATCTACATCAGAGCTTTTCTGTGTGTGTTTCTGAGCTTCTCTGATTTGCCATCCCCAAGCCTACCCAGGGTGGCCTACCTGGGGGTCTCCTCACATCTTGCCTTTTTGTCTTCCTATCTGCCTCCACTCCCCTCCCTTCCAGGTGGTTGGTTTTGGACACAGAGACCAGAGAGATCGTGTCTGATGTCATTGATGGCAATGAGCAGCTCTCAGTGGTCCGGTACAGCCCAGGTGGGAGCCACCCCAACCCTGGACTCACATGTGTCCCTGGCCCTTCCCTCTCTGAGTGACTGTATTTGCAGATGGGTTGTACCTGGCCATTGGTTCCCATGACAACGTGATCTACATCTATAGTGTTTCCAGTGATGGTGCCAAATCCAGCCGCTTTGGCCGCTGTATGGTGAGGAAGTTGGGGCGTGTGGTGGGGCATGATAACAGCTGGGAAACTCAGGGGTCTGATGCATCAAGGGGGCTCTGGGGATGGGAAATGGATGGGATACTTTAAAACTCTTGACCTTTGCTCCCAGGGTCACTCCAGCTTCATCACTCATCTTGACTGGTCCAAGGATGGGAATTTCATCATGTCCAATTCTGGGGACTATGAGATTCTTTACTGTGAGTGGCAGTGGAGCAGGACATGGGGAGAGGGTAATTGGAGTGGGTTTTATGTAGGGGGGTCTTAGAGGTGTTGTCAGATAAGGGAGTGGAGATAGGGTTAAAGTGGAGTTGGAATTATGCATAGAAATTTTGTGATTTGGAAACAAGGAGTTTCACACCATGTCTTGTTGACTTGAGGGAGCTGAAAAATGCTCTAAGAAAAGATTGTTTGGGAAAAGTTTCTCAGGGCAAGTGTGAAGGACTTGACTTATCTAGGGAGGAGGAACTCATGGAAGCTGTTAGAACTTCAGCCAGTGCTCAGGACAGGACGCACACAGGGTGGGTTTCACAGGGGGAGGAGGTCACTACTACAGTGACCAGATCACATGCCATCGCTGGGTTTCATGCCAGTCTTTCCAATCTGGCTTTTCCTGGCATCTTCCCTACTGAGGGCAGCGTGAGAGCTGAGCTGGGCGGGCTCCCTCTCCCCAGGGGACGTGGCTGGAGGCTGCAAGCAGCTGAAGAATCGCTATGAGAGCCGAGACCGGGAATGGGCTACCTACACCTGTGTGCTGGGTTTCCACGTCTACGGTGAGCAGGGGCGTGGAACCCTGCTGGAGGGGTGGGGGACAAGGTGGAGCCCAGTTTGGGCTCGGAACGCTGGGCGTGTGTCATTGGGTGAGAGTCCAGAAACCTGAAGATCCAGCCCAGGAGGCCCCTCCGGCCCTCGGGACCGGGAAGGCTTTCCTGGAACGCGACAGTGGGTGGCTGCGGCTGCCGGAGCGCCTGAAACGGTGTAGCTCTGGGCCGTGGGTGGCGGTGGGTAGGAGGTCGGGCTGAGGCCGGCCACTGTGCTAGGCGTGTGGCCGGACGGCTCCGATGGGACCGACATCAACTCCCTGTGCCGCTCCCACAACGAGCGCGTGGTGGCGGTGGCCGACGACTTCTGCAAAGTGCATCTATTCCAGTACCCGTGCGCTCGTGCCAAGGTGAGGCCGCGGGGGCCGCCGGGGTGGGACGGGTGGGCCCGAGGGCTCCGCCGCCACTGCAACTCTTCCCTCCCGCCCAGGCGCCGAGCCGCATGTACGGGGGCCACGGCAGCCACGTGACCAGCGTCCGGTTCACGCACGACGACTCGCACCTCGTCTCGCTGGGCGGCAAGGACGCCAGCATCTTCCAGTGGCGAGTGCTGGGCGCTGGGGGCGCGGGGCCGGCGCCTGCCACGCCCTCTCGAACCCCCTCCCTGTCCCCCGCCTCCTCCCTCGACGTTTGATCGCTGCCGGCAGGACCTACTGGCCTGGCGGCGTGGCCCCGCCCCGCTCTGCCCCGCCCTAATCCCCCACGACCAGGGGCCGACTCTTTCCTCGACTGACTTCGAAACATTCCCGACGGTGCATTTCCCTGGAGGGCGCGAACGGCGCCCCTGCACACACTGTTTAGACCCGCTGGTTGAGCCGGGCAGCCCCAACCTAGGCCTTGACTCCCGCTGCCTGCTGAGGGGCAATAAACCAGAGCCAAAGTCGCCTCCCGGTGCTTTTGTGGGGCGCTTGCTGGGTGCCTCAGGGGCCCTGTGGGGTGGGGACGAAGGAAAAGAGGCGTGCGGAAAGGGCAAGGGAGCGTAGACCATTTATGCAAATAACAGGCAAAGCCGCTTGCAAATAACCTGGCGAAGCGCTAAGGCGCGCGAGTCTTCGGGGCGGGAGGAGGAGCTGCAGGGCTCCAGCTAGGACAGAGTTAAGCCCCACTCCTCTCCCGCCCTCGGAAAAAGGGGTGGGGGGGGTGCCGAGCTGCAACGGAAATAGCCGAGCGATTGGCCGACAGGAGCCGAACTTCTTCCGGAAGTAGCCGATCTGCGGGGTCTCGCTCTCCGACCTGAGCCGAGCAGTGGGCCTTGTTCTCCGGATCGGCCGAAGGTGTTCCGGAAGGAGGCGAACCCTGAGGCGGGCCGGGCAAGCCTTCCCTGCGGCCGGCAGAGCCCAACGACTAGTGGGACTCGGCGGGGGTGGGGGCAGCTGCAGCCTGGCTCTCGCCTGGCAGGAGCCGAGCTCGTTCCGGAAGAAGCCGAGCGGACCGGGGCCAGCCTCAGCGTCCCGGGAGTGAGGCGATAGCTGCGGCGGCGACAGCGCGGGCCGGGATGAACCGCGACGGCTGAGGCAGCGGAGGTGACGGCTGCGCGGGCCCCAGTGAGACTCCCTCGAAGCGCCAGCCCACCGTTCAGGGCTTTGCCTCTAGCCGAGCCCTGCCCCCGCGAGCCTCCCGGACCCCTTTGTGCGGCCGGAGGCGGCGGCGGGAACGGCCATGGCGGCCAACATGTACCGGGTGGGAGGTGAGTACCGGGCGCAGGGGTACAGGGTCCGGGGCGGGAGAGGTTGGGGTCGGGACCGGAGGGGCTCGGCACCGGGTGGCGCGAGGCGCAGCGTATGGGGCGGCATGGACCGGAGCGCGGACCGGAACCGGAACCGGGAGACGAGGAGCGAGGGTGCGGGAAACCGCGACGCGGCAGGGCGCCGAGACTCCTGGAGAGAAGCTGCGGGCAGCCCCGACGGCACTTTCAGGGCTGCGTCGGGGGCTCCTCGGGGCACGGAGTGGGCTTCGGAAACCGGTTCCGAAGGAGCTGACAGGGTGGGGAGGGAACGCGAGGGGCTGGGGCGACGGCTTTGCCACCGCGGAGGAGCCGCCCGGAGGTTTCCTCTAACCAGGCGTTATTGTGCGCCTCAGTTCGAAAAGGTGGGGGCCCTGCGCTAGAGCGAACAATTACTTCGCCGCGACTGAGGTGCAACTCGTTGCTGAGTTGTGGGGACTGCAGGGGAACCCCTGCTTCTTGCCTGTTCCTTAAGGCTCACTTTTGAGTAATGGATCTGATTTTAGAACTAGGTGCGGTGGGGGTGGGGGACATCCTTATTTTCTCTTAGTCTTTACGCTTTCACATCTCAGCGCGCTCTCTGCCTGAATCCTTATCTTCTTTTGATCCACTCAGGCCAACTTTCTCTCCTACTCTGGTGCTCTGCGTCTCTCCCATCTCCTCTGATCTTCGTGGTTCTCCCCCCTCCCTTCCCTTACAGATTACGTCTATTTTGAGAACTCCTCCAGCAATCCTTACCTGGTTAGACGGATTGAGGAACTCAACAAGGTGAGTGGAGCAGAATCCCTCTCCCTCCCTCCCCCAGTGGTCTCTTCTGAGGTTTCTAACTTCAGGTGGAAGAGAGGACCCTATACTAAGTACCCATTCATATTCATTCATTCATTCATTGGATGTATTCAGGAAAGGCTATTGAGAGCTTAGCAGGAACTTTACTATTCTGTCTCTTGGGGGCAAAGGAAAGGGATTTGGAAGTCTGTCCTTGAATGTAAGTATTTACTCATATTTTCTTGGGCTTTTTAATTTAGGTCCCTCTGAAACTTACTGTTATTTGTCTCTTTGTGTATTTCTGTTCCCAGATGATCAATTTTCACTGCTACGTTGTTTTGTTTCTGTTTTTGTTTTTTTCCTCCCCTTAGACTGCAAATGGAAATGTGGAGGCAAAGGTCGTCTGTCTTTTCCGGCGCAGGGACATTTCTAGTAGCCTCAACAGCTTGGCTGATAGTAATGCCAGTGAGTATCTTCATCCCTTTCTTTTCCCCCTCCCCATGATCTGAGGCCTGCGCATGTCCCTGCAGGTATTTCCCCTGGTAGCATGCCCAAGGCAGAGGTGTGAGTTTGAGGGTGGGAAATGCCTGGCCTGAGGAGGGAGACCTGTTTTTACACGTTGGGGTTGGAAGCAGGGTGGAGAGATTGTGATAAGGAAAGCCATGATATGGTTTGTGTATGAGAGTAGGAGAGAGACGATAAGGTTTATTTAGGGGATGAAGACGGGGTTTAGAGAAACAGAATGCTTTTCTAAAGGGGGGCAGTTTGGGGTACACTGGGACAGTAGGTGGTGACTGAAGGTCAAGGTGAAGAGGAAGAGATTGTACTGAGAAGCCCGCATAACAGAGAAGCAGCCTTATTTTGTAATCACAAGGTGGTGAGAATACCTGGAAGTTAGAAGATGGCTGGAAGTTTTCTTGCACTTTTTAATTTCTCACCTTGCCCATTTCCCCACCTGCCACCCCCCATTTTACATCTTTCCCTTTTCATTTTGCTCTATTTTCATCCTCTTTAAGGTCTCATTTTCTTTTTTAAAAAAAAAATATTTTCCTTAGCTTTTTTTCCTTTCCTGCTTTGGTTTTCTTTTTCCTTTCTTTTGTTCCACCTTTCTAAATCATTTTCCTTTTTCAGACTGCTCTGGGTGAGAAGGGGTTAAAGAGGAGCCTGGCTAACCAAGTTCCCTGGCCCTTTAGGGTTTCCAGCCCCATCTGGCAGGGGCTGACCTTGGCCTTGTCCAATCAGAAGGGGTGTTGGGGGTGTGGTCCCCCTTGCCTTAGCACAGGGTTTCCGGAGCACACAAGCGAGGGGTGGAGCCTACTGCACAACCCCCCCTTCTCCCTGAGGTTGGGAACAATGCACCAATGAGCCTGGGCCTGAGGCTTTTCTGCTCCCTCCCACTTTTGGTTGGCGCCTAGCCAGATTAACCCCTTCCACTAGGTTTCAGGGCAAGCTGCAGCTCTTTCAGGAGGAAGATGTTGGCACTAGCTTGAGAGGTGTTGTCCTTGAAAACCCTAGGAACTATTATTAGCCAAGTAGAGAATGAGGGATAGTTAGGGCTGCATGTGATGTTTTAGTGCAAAGAGTCTCCTGAAATTGAAAAGAACTGGTAAACACAGTCTTGTGTGGTATTTTTTTCATCTTACTGGGTTGCTGGACCTCAGGCTGGTTTAGCAAGAGACAAATGTAATGTTCTTGCTGGCCTGTTGTGGACTTTGGTGTCTGAGCATTGGCAGCTGGGTAGCGATGTATGTCTACAGCATTCTTCGTACTCTCAGCAGTTCTTCCCTAAGAGCATTACTGATAGAGTTGGGAGCATCCATGATGGGGTATACAGCTAAGAAGGAAAGCTGGTAGGATAAAGGCATAGAAGGCAGACACCTGGGAAATGTGACAAAAAAACAGCCAAGATAGCAAATATTTTCCCTGAGTTAGAGTTTCCAGGGTGGTGTCTTGCTGGATCCATTTCTGACTTGGTTTCTTCCTCCTTAATCTCCCAGGGGAGTTTGAAGAGGAATCAAAGCAGCCAGGGGTGTCTGAGCAGCAGCGCCATCAACTGAAGCACCGGGAACTTTTTCTTTCTCGGCAATTTGAATCATTACCAGCCACCCACATAAGGTACAGGACAACTGGGGCCAGAATAGCCTGCATGCACTTACGTAGAAGATGGAGAGAAGGAGGTGGTATTCAGAGATGCTGTGGGGAGGGAGAGTGGGGCTCACCGGGGTTTTCCGATCTGTCTTCTATAGGGGGAAATGCAGTGTGACCCTCTTGAATGAGACAGATATCTTGAGCCAGTACCTGGAAAAGGAGGTGAGAAAGAGATGTTGAGAGAAGAGGGAGGGGAATGGGTATTGCTCACAAAAGGGAGGGGGAAAGGAGGACAATGAAAAGGTACCGGGTTGCCAGACTGCCGGTCATGGAAACTCAGATACACCTCCCTCCTTGCCGCCTATGTGGATTGCTGCCCTGCTTACCTTGTCTCTCCCCAACTCCAGGACTGCTTTTTTTACTCACTGGTGTTTGACCCTGTGCAGAAGACACTTCTAGCTGATCAGGGCGAGATTAGAGTTGGTTGCAAATATCAAGCTGAGATCCCAGATCGCTTGGCAGAGGGTAAGCAACAGGACAAGACTGTATGGCTACCAAGTTATCTAATTCTAAGGGGCACTTTAATTGTTTTTATTTTTTTTTGAGATGGGGTCTTGCTCTGCTGCCCAGGTTGGAGGGTAATGGTGTGATCTCAGCTCACTGCAAGCTCCGCCTCACGGGTTCATGCCATTCTTCTGTCTCAGCCTCCCGAGTAGCTGGGACTATAGGCTCCCGCCACAACGCCTGGCTAATTTTTTGGTATTTTTAGTAGAGACGGGGTTTCACTCTGTTAGCCAGGATGGTCTTGATCTCCTGACCTCATGATCCGCCTGCCTTGGCCTCCCAAAGTGCTGGGATTACAGGCGTGAGCCACCGCGCCTGGCCCCAAGGGGCACTTTAGTATTATAGTCTCTGTGAATGGTGTCACCTGGGGTTGTGTAGTACACAGTCTACAGGGCTCTCTGCCATGACCCTGACAGAATGGGACTGTAGGAACCTGAAAAGGGCAAATGGGAACAGTTGGGATGAGAAGTCAGAGAGTTGACAGAATCCAAGCAGAAGAAGAGGAAGGAGGAAGTGCTATTGTGAATGAAAAGACACCAACTATTTCCTCCTGCCCTCTCCCTGTGGTTGCCATTGTTCTGTTCCCCAGGAGAATCTGATAATCGGAACCAACAGAAGATGGAGATGAAGGTCTGGGACCCAGACAACCCTCTCACAGACCGGCAGATCGACCAGTTTCTCGTGGTGGCCCGGTGAGGGGTGGGTGGATAGGGAAGATGGGCTGGGGGAGGTGTGGACATTGTTCTGAGTCCCATGGTTCTTAGAGGTGGACTTTATTTCTTTCATTGGCATAGATGTTTTCCTTCTTTCTCTTCTGGCTTAGTTTCCCAGCCCACTTGGGCTTTCTTCTTTGGCTTTTGACTTCTCAATTTCTCCCTTAGAGCTGTGGGAACCTTTGCAAGAGCTCTAGATTGCAGTAGCTCCATTCGGCAACCAAGCTTGCACATGAGTGCAGCTGCTGCCTCCCGAGATATCACCCTGGTGAGCAGAAGTTGGTGGGTAGTTGGGCAGGCTGGGCTTTCTGGGGACTTGCAGAGCCTAGGGACAGGAGAGGAGGGTATCTCTGAGGGAATGGGAGTGTTTTTTGTGTTTTTTTTTTTTTTTTTTTGAGATGGAGTCTCGCTCTGTTGCCCAAGGTGGAGTGCAGTGGCGCGATCTCAGCTCTCTGCAAGCTCCGCCTGCTGGGTTCACACCATTCTCCTGCCTCAGCCTCCCGAGTAGCTGGGACTACAGGCACCCGCCACCACGCCTGGCTAATTTTTTGTATTTTTAGTAGAGACAGGGTTTCACCGTTTTAGCCAGGATGATCTCGATCTCCTGACCTCGTGATCTGCCCGCCTCAGCCTCCCAAATTGCTGGTTTTATGGGCGTGAGCCACCGTGCCTGGCCGGGAGTGGGAGTGTTTTAAGGAGCAGGAAGGGAGTGGTGCCAAAAGTTTCAGATCCTCAGTTGCTCTCCGTCTTCCCCATAGTTTCACGCCATGGATACCTTGCAAAGGAACGGCTATGACCTGGCTAAGGCCATGTCGACCCTGGTACCCCAGGGCGGCCCGGTGCTGTGTCGGGATGAGATGGAGGAATGGTCAGCCTCAGAGGCCATGCTATTTGAGGAGGCCCTGGAGAAGTATGGGAAGGACTTCAACGATATTCGCCAGGATTTTGTAAGTGGATGACGCTAGGAGGAGAGGTGACAGGTGAGGGAACCAGGACCTGGGGCCAGATGCCTGCTCATTCTTCTCCCTCTGCCCCTTAGCTACCCTGGAAGTCACTCGCCAGCATAGTCCAGTTTTATTACATGTGGAAAACCACAGACCGGTATATTCAGCAGGTATCATCTGGGCTGGGGAGGGTGGACCATAGGCTACCTGCTGACCTCTGCCTTTGAAGTTGATGATATTCTCCCTGCTCTGATCCTTCTCTTTCTTTTTTCCTTCTTACAGAAAAGATTGAAAGCTGCTGAAGCAGACAGCAAACTGAAACAGGTCTACATCCCCACCTAGTAAGTGTAGTGGTTAGGGGAGACCAGAGTGTTTTCCTTCCCTTCCCCTAACTTGTGCCTTCCTCAGTGATTGGGGGTGGGCAGGAGGTAGGGTCACATTGAGAGTGGAAATTGATTCTTTTCCTTGACCAGTTTCTTGGTTTTTTCCCTTCTCCTCGCCTTCCCCATTAGCACTAAGCCAAACCCTAACCAGATCATTTCTGTGGGTTCAAAACCTGGCATGAATGGGGCTGGATTTCAGAAGGGCCTGACTTGTGAGAGTTGCCACAGTGAGTTATGGGGGCACTGGGATGGTTGGGATGGGTGGAAGGCCTGCTGTGGCTCAAGAATCTGTGGGGCTCAGGTAGCATGCTTCTTCCCTGTCCCCCTCCTCTCCATGCTCTGCAGCCACACAGTCTGCTCAGTGGTATGCCTGGGGCCCACCTAACATGCAGTGCCGCCTCTGTGCTTCCTGTTGGATCTATTGGAAGAAATATGGGGGACTGAAGACCCCAACTCAGCTTGAGGGAGCCACTCGGGGTACCACGGTAAGGATCAGTGGGGGTAAAAGCAGGGGAGAGCAGTAAGCATATTGATGTGAGCTTAGGTGAGGGCCAGAATATCCAACTCTTTTTTTTTTTTTTTTTTGAGACGGAGTCTCGCTCTGCCGCCCAGGCTGGAGTGCAGTGGCCGGATCTCAGCTCACTGCAAGCTCCGCCTCCCGGGTTCACGCCATTCTCCTGCCTCAGCCTCCCGAGTAGCTGGGACTACAGGCGCTGCCACCTCGCCCGGCTATTTTTTTTTTTTTTGTATTTCTTAGTAGAGACGGGGTTTCACCGTGTCAGCCAGGATGGTCTCGATCTCCTGACCTCGTGATCCGCCCGCCTCGGCCTCCCAAAGTGCTGGGATTACAGGCTTGAGCCACCGCGCCCGGCCCCAACTCTTTATATGGTGATGGTTTGATGGGCAGGGGGTGCTTGATGCTGGTTGGGGAGACATATAGGCCAAGAGGTCAGTAAAGAGATTAGGCAGGAATAAATTGTCTTCTGCAGGGAATGGAAGAAAGAAGGGAGCCTCAATGCTGATTTCTGCTCTCTCTCTTTCCTATGCTCTTCTTTTAGGAGCCACACTCGAGGGGTCATTTGTCCAGACCTGAAGCTCAAAGTCTCTCCCCTTATACAACCAGCGCCAACCGGGCCAAGCTACTGGCTAAGAACAGGCAAACTTTCCTGCTTCAGACCACGAAACTGACCCGTCTTGCCAGACGCATGTGCAGGGACCTATTACAGCCGAGGAGGGCTGCCCGACGGCCGTATGCTCCTATCAATGCCAATGCCATCAAAGCAGAGTGTAAGGACAGGGAGTGATGGGGCTGGTGGTGGGTTTAGGGTTGCTCTGCCCAGAGACGATTGTTTCTCTGGATGTTTAATAACAGGAGGCATAGTAGGCCACAGGTAATTTTTTAAAGATTAGACTTGGCTTCTGGCCTCAGAGGAGACCTGAATGGTGAAGCCCTTCAGAAGCTTTCATCTTTGTTCTGCAGGCTCCATTCGACTTCCTAAGGCCGCCAAGACTCCATTGAAGATTCACCCTCTGGTGCGGCTGCCCCTGGCAACTATCGTCAAAGATCTGGGTATGGGATGAGGACCAGTGAGGGTGGCATCAGGCTCCCAGTCCGTTCCCTGTCCAACATCTTCTCTCCCCTTGTTTTCTTCTTCCCCATAGTGTCCTCAGAGATTTAGTCTAACAAACTGTACTTTTGTTGTTTAATAATTTTTTTTGTAAACTATTCAGTATTACTGTACTGATTTGATAAGGTCATACTGATATTTGAAATACTAGTGATAGCTTGCCAGAACCTTACCCCATTGCTACTTTTGGGGATGCCCAGGTAAACTGCTGGTCCAGGGGAAGAGATGGAAGTAACAAAGGGGAACTGTGTAGGGAAGAAAAGGTGTGAAAGTTTTCTATTACTTTTTTTCCAGTGGCCCAGGCACCCCTGAAACCAAAAACACCTCGGGGTACCAAGACACCGATCAACAGAAACCAGCTGTCCCAGAACCGGGGACTGGGGGGCATTATGGTGAAACGGGCCTATGAGACTGTGAGTTGACAGAAAGGGGTGGGCCAAGCTGAGTTGGGTGGGCTTTTGTTTCTCATAGGAGTCTGAGAGGGTCCCTTCCCTCATTGTGCCATCCTGCCTCTTTTCCAGATGGCAGGGGCAGGGGTTCCTTTCTCTGCCAATGGAAGGCCTCTGGCTTCAGGGATTCGTTCAAGCTCACAGCCAGCCGCCAAGCGTCAGAAACTAAACCCTGCTGATGCCCCCAATCCTGTGGTGTTTGTGGCCACAAAGGATACCAGGTAGGGAGTCTACCATGGGAGGGGCTGAGAGGGACAGTCCAGGCTGTGAGTGTGGGGAGTAGGAGTTTCAGAGCAAGAGCTCTAGGAAGGTTGTGGATGCAGGGTGGGGATGCCAGAAAAGAATGGGCCAGAAGGCAGAATTGCAGTGTGGAATGTGGGGCTTCACCTGGAGGGCTTAGTGTTCTCTAAGCCTTTTCTGTTTCTCACTTGCTCTTTCTGGCCAGGGCCCTACGGAAGGCTCTGACCCATCTGGAAATGCGGCGAGCTGCTCGCCGACCCAACTTGCCCCTGAAGGTGAAGCCAACGCTGATGGCAGTGCGGCCCCCTGTCCCTCTACCTGCACCCTCACATCCTGCCAGCACTAATGAGCCTATTGTCCTGGAGGATTGAGCACCTGTGGGGGAGGGAGGTGGGCTGAGAGGTAGAGGGTGGATGCCCAGGGCACCCAAACCTCCCTTCCCTTTCGTGTCAAAGGGAGTGAGGAGTAAGGAAGAGAGCAAGTGAGTGTGCGTCCCTGGAGGGGTTGGGCGCCCTCTGGTGTTACAACCTTGAGACTTGTCTCATGCCTCCATGCTTGCTGATGGAGGACAGACTGCAGGAACTTGGCCCATGTGGGAACCTAGCCTGTTTTGGGGGGTAGGACCCACAGATGTCTTGGACAGTTTTTGGGGGAGGGTTTTTTAATT
The DNA here is from genome assembly GCF_043159975.1 of Macaca nemestrina. Taxonomy (NCBI): domain Eukaryota; kingdom Metazoa; phylum Chordata; class Mammalia; order Primates; family Cercopithecidae; genus Macaca; species Macaca nemestrina. The sequence goes on from NC_092136.1 coordinate 11,480,279, forward strand.
TTTTAAAAATTTTGCCTCCCTTTGTGAAAGGGGATGGGGAGGGGAAGAGTAAACAGATAACAGGTGGTGGTACCTTGTTGGGGGAGGGGGGCGTGCACTGCCATGTCTTTTTTTTTTTTTCCTAATTGGGGGTTTCTCTTTCTGTCCGGTGTCCGGACTATCCTAATTGGAGTTTGAGGCCCCTAAGCTGGCATCAACCCCAGGCCATGCTCGCTCTTTCCTTCCCTCCCCTCCCCCTCCGCCTTTTGTACGCCAGTTCTCAGAAATAAAGATCTTTTGTCCGTTTTTTTAACCTCGGATTCTGTAATTGGTTCTTATAGTAACAAATAAAAAGCTGTTTTCTTCAGCTTCTCCTGGCTCAGCTGTTCTTTGCCATGGGTGTGTGTTGTGTGTGTGTTGGGGGTGTCTTTGACAGGGAAAATAAAGGACAAAGGACAACAAAGGAGGTACAGATGGTTCTTGCCTTGGGAACAGCTTTATGAGATATGCAGCCTGGACCGAGGCGGCTTGCTCCAGCTAGCCTTCTTGTGGGATCCAAACTGCTCCCCAGCTCCCAGTGGTGATGGAGCCCAAGCACCATCTTGGCCCAGATTCCTTCAAAGGAGTTGAGATGAGCTTTCTGGATGACTGGTGGCCTCCATAGGAAAGGAGAATGGGGGTGTTTCTTCCTCTGTTTCCCACCTCTTACTCCCCTCTCCCTTTCACTTAAGGAATTCTGGAAGTTGCTGGCAGCCAGGGTAACATGTATACCACCTTGGTGGTGGTGATGGGGTTATAGGAGGATCTCCTCACCTAGCTGTGTGGTGTATTTGGCAGATGAGAATTCTACCATTGAACCACTCGAGCACCTCTGGGTGTATGTGTACAGCCTGGTGCTTCAGGATCCTCAAGGCCAGTCTCAGCAACTGCCTTGATACCCTGATCCACTGTAGCACCGTTTCCTGCCTGAAAGGTTTGGGACACTGAGATTAGATGCCTGAGCAGGGCCCATTAGAAGGAACACCTTAGGAGAGACGACAAGAAGTTCAGCCTACTATATGCTCCTTGGGCACTTCCTTTAGAGATGGGGAACAGCCTCGGCAGTTGTGACTTGCTCAAGGTCAAAGACCATGGTGTCTGCCTTAGGTCCACTGCTCTTTGCGCCATTCAAAGCTGTGGGCTGAGCCCATCTGAAAGTCCTCTCCACCTCCTTATGATCCCTGTCCCTAGGGCATCCCCAGCTCCTCTAGTCCCTCCCTGTACTGAGCCTACACCTCGGCGGTGTTGGGAGGAACTGACAATTATACCAGATGGGCTTTGACAGCATTCGCCCCCTCCAGTGTCTTCACTCAGTTACCGGTACTCGGTTTTGTCTTGTCGCACTGCTCTGGGGTACGCCAGTGGCTCTGGCTCCTCGGGAGTACACCACGCAGCCCACTACTGCGGAAGGAATGGGCCTGGCTCCAGGGACCTTGTGGAGTCCGGAAGGTGCCCGGTGGTGGCAGAGCTCCCCAACCAGGGCTAGAAGCAGTCGCAGAACACCCGTTTTGCGAGAGGACAGGGGGTGGAGGGAGGGAGTAACAGCCCTGAAAAGGTTGGAAGTCCAGGAACAGCCCTGGGCTCCGTGGGGCAAAGGATTGGAAGCCGCCGATCCTCTGCCTTTATTCGTCGGGTAAATAAGGGTCGAGGGTACAGACACAAGGGTATCTACTGCGGGGTGAAGGAGCTGCAGCTAGACGCTACCCGGCGCCGGCCTTTGTGGCTGCTGTCATAAATATTCACGACGCTTTGGGCCAATCAACGCCTGAACAGCTTAAAGCACACCAATCGGCTTGCCGCATGCAGATAAGCATCGTAACGCGCGGCTTTTCCTAAAACGGGCGGGGACTCGACAGCGGCTAGGAACGGAACCCGGAGTCGAAGGAGCTTGGTTTCCGGAGGAGTGTGTCCGCTCAATTGGACGACTTATGTCACTTCCTATCGGACCGGCGGAAGTAGCTTCCGAGAGCGTTGAGCTTCAGAGAAGTGGGTTCCGGTCGTGGCAGAGGTGCTTGTGTTTTTGTCGGTACAGGAGAGTCGCTATGGCGGCGGTGGATTCGGATGTCGAATCGCTGCCACGTGGGGGTTTCCGCTGCTGCCTCTGCCACGTTACTACAGCCAACCGTAAGCGGTGGCTAGTGAGGGACCCGGGTGGTTGCGGGCTTTCGTCTTTTGATCCTGGCGAAAGTTAGGGTTATAGGTAATCGTTCCTGTGAGGTCGGTTGGTAGGGTCTCTCACCTGCGTTTTTACTCCGCAAGTCCGAGGGGATTTGGAGAGTCGGGAAAGTCCCACCACATTACACTCCTTCTCAGTATACGAAATCTCCACAACGCGTTTCATTGTTTTATTCCTTCTTTAACCATCATCTATTGGACATATGATCTGTGCCTGGTATTCTGCTGATCTTTAGGGTGGGGGAAGGGGGTTCAGAGATGAAGGAGCTCACCGTTTAGAGATGGAGAAAGTTTCAATGCTTTATAGATATGTTTGGAGAACTGTGGGACCACAGAGAATCAATAACTAAATCAGAGAAGCCCTACAGAGGACCTACTCAAAGGCGGGGACGGATGAAATAGATGGCATGAATGACTAGACCATAAGATACCAGTGAGGAAGAGACAGAAGATGGGTTTGGAAAAATGGACAAGGTTCTTGTATGACAGAGAAGGGGTTCACTGTAACTTCAAATTCCACTTTTTTTTTTTTTTTTTTTTTTGAGACAAGGTCTCGCTCTGTCACCCAGGCTGCGGTGCAGTGGTGTGATCTCGGCTCACTGCAGCCTCAACTTCAGCTGCAGAGTGATACCCCCGGCTAGCCTCCCAAGTAGTTGGGTCTACAAGCGTGTACCACCATACTTGGCTAATTTTTTTTTTTTTTTTTTTTTTTGAGACGGAGTCTCGCTCTGTCGCCCAGGCTGGGAGTGCAGTGGCGCCATCTCGGTTCACTGCAAGCTCCACCTCCCAGGTTCACGCCATTCTCCTGCCTCAGCCTCCCGAGTAGCTGGGACTACAGGTGCCCACCACCATGCCCGGCTATTTTTTTTATTTTTAGTAGAGACGGGGTTTCACCGTGTTAGCCAGGATGGTCTTGGTCTCCTGATCCCGTGATCCGCCCACCTCCGCCTCTCAACGTGTTGGGATTATAGGCGTGAGCCACCACGCCCGGCCTTGTCTAATTTTTTAATTTTTTGTAGAGATGGGGTTTCACCGTGTTGCCTAGGCTGGTCTCCAACTCCTGGCCTCAAGCGATCTTCCCATCTTGGCCTCCCAAAGTGCTGGGATTACAGGTGTGAGCCAATGTGCCCGGCCCTACTTTTGAAGTCTGGAATCACAATCTTCCCTAAACAGGGTCTACTTCCATTCTTCCTTTTCTCTGTGAATGGCACTATCACTGTTCATCCAGTAAGCCAAGCCAGAAACGTAGGAGTCTTCCTTGGCCCCACATTTACTTTAGTGACATCAAGCAGCTAACTCATAATAAAATAATAGCAATGGCTAGTTTTTCAACATTTACCATGTACCAGACTCTCTGCCAAGTGATACATGTGAATAATACCTGTGTGTGAGGTGCTAGATACTGTTATTTCCATTTTATATCTGAGGAAGTTGAAGCATAGTGAGGTTTCATGACTTGACCAAGGTCTCACACAGCTTGACAGAGCTGGGATTTGAACTTGGGCAATGTGATTTCAGATCCTGCCCTTGACATCACTGTATCATACCATGTCCAGAGATGATCCACGAAGTATTCTAGGATCTGAATTTTTTTAGTTCTTCTGTAGATGACCTGGATAAGTTACCTGTTAATTTCTTTCCAGCTCTACCTAGCACAAATAGGTGGTTTAAGAAGGACTTTACTATCACACAGTTCTTTAAGTAAAAATAAACGAAATACTTATAGTGTAGCCAGTTCTCCTGGGGACCTGTCTCTACTAAAAATACAAAAATTAGCTAGGCGTGGTGACACACACCTGTAGTCCCAGCTACTCAGGAGGCTGAGGCAGGAGAATTTGTAGAACCTGGGCGGCAGAAATTGCAGTGAGTGGAGACTGTGCCACTGAACTCCAGCGGGGGTGACAGTGAGACTTTAAAAAAAAATTTTTTTAAAAAGAATGTACTATTTAGACAAATGTATAAGAGAGGAAGGTGAAAGGAGCCAAGACTTTGTTTAGTCAAAGGTCACAGTTTCTGTGGCTTGGAAGGATCAGTAAGATTTAGGTATGCAGAGAGCAAAGGCAGACACGCTGAAGAGTGCTTTGGATGTTTTTATCTCACACTTGTCTTTGCAGGACCCAGCCTTGATGCCCACTTGGGAGGCAGAAAGCACCGGCACCTGGTGGAACTACGAGCTGCGAGAAAGGCCCAGGGACTTCGAAGTGTATTTGTCAGTGGCTTTCCCAGGGATGTGGATTCTGCTCAGCTCTCTGAGTATTTCCAAGCATTTGGACCTGTGGCCAGTGTTGTCATGGACAAGGACAAGGTAAAGTGAATGGCTCTCGGGGTAAAGAATGAATCAGGACTGGGTGCGATGGCTCACGCCTGTAATCCCAACACTTTGGGAGGCTGAGGCAGGCGGATCCATCCTGAGGTCAGGAGTTGGACAACATGGTGAAACCCCCCCATCTCTACTAAAAATAAAAAATTAGCTGGGTGTGGTGACGCATGCCTGTAGTCCCAGCTACTTGGGTGGCTAAGGCAGGAGAATTGCTTGAACCTGGGAGGCAGAGGTTGCAGTAAGCTGAGATCGTGCCACTGCACTCTAGTCTGGATGACAGAGCAAGACTCCATCTTAAAAAAAGAAAAAAAAAAAAAAAGAATGAATCAGATGTGCTGTGTACCAAAGAGACAAGAGAGAGAAACCAACAGCCTCTTTGAGCTGGTTCCTAATGTGGCTTGTTCTTGATGGACATCACAGTATTTGGGCTTGGCCAACTTTGGGAGCTTCTCACACCTCCCCCGCCCTTTGAATTTTTTTTTTTTTTTTTTTTTTTGAGACGGAGTCTCGCTCTGTCGCCCGGGCTGGAGTGCAGTGGCTGGATCTCAGCTCACTGCAAGCTCCGCCTCCCAGGTTTACGCCATTCTCCTGCCTCAGCCGGGACTACAGGCGCCTGCCACCTTGCCCGACTAGTTTTTTGTGTTTTTTTTATAGTAGAGACGGGGTTTCACTGTGTTAGCCAGGATGGTCTTGATCTCCTGACCTCGTGATCCGCCCGTCTCGGCCTCCCAAAGTGCTGGGATTACAGGCTTGAGCCACCGCGCCCGGCCTGAATTTTTATTTTTATTTTTTTTTTCAGTGCAGTGGCACAATCTTGGCTCACTGCGACGTCTGCCTCCTGCGTTCCAGCAATTCTCACACCTTAACCTCCCGAGCAGCTGGGATTACAGGTGCATGCCACCATGCCCAGCTAATTTTTGTATTTTTAGTAGAGATGGGGTTTCACCATGTTGGCCAGGCTGGTCTCAAACTCCTGACCTTAGGTGATCTGCACGCCTCAACCTCCCAAAGTGCTGGGATCACGGGCATGAGCCACTGCTTCCAGTCGCACCCCTTGGATTTTATCACTTCACCAGAGTTAGTCATTGGGAGATTTTTTTGTGTGTGTCATTTATTGATTCAGTGAATTCTTTGCCAAATATTTATTCACAGCTAACTTTGTGCTAGGCACTATGCTTAGGGCTGCATTCTTAGTAGTGAATGGGATAGATATGGTCCCTGCTCTTACAGAGCCTATAGTCTAGAGGAGAAAGTAAACAAACAAGTAATTATAGTGAAAGTTGGTGCTTAAAGAACAACATACCATTGGATCAACTCTACAAGAACCTGGTTGATAAACCAGTTAGCAGTTTATTAACTTACACTGAGAGGTACTGAGGTTGTTTGGTTAGAACACCCTCTCCTTTGGAGAGTGTTAAACAAGCTCATGCTTTTTGTGTTGCCTCCATGTAGGCTTTGTTAGAATCCCTTCGGTCCCTTGAAAAAAGTTCACTGTTGAGGTGCTGTGTTCCTTGGTCATACTGTGGTTGTGAGGCTGCACTCTTGTTATGTAGGCATGGCTTAGGTGATCCCAAATACCCTTTGCAGCCCAGGTTATCTTTTAGAATGGGGTGGAGCCTGTGTTTGTTAGGGATTGCATTCAGCAACCAAACTACAAATGGCTTAAACAATAGGAGCTTAGTTTTTCTCATGTAACAAGAAGTCCAGACCTGGACAGTTCAGGGCTTTGCTGTTTTCCTGCTCTGCCATTATTGGCATGTGGCTCTCATAGTTGGGATACTGCTGCCCTATATTTCAGGTAAGAAGTAGGGGCAGGTTGTATGGCAGAGCATAAAAGGTTAGTGTCGGCTGGGCGCGGTGGCTCACGCCTGTAATCCCAGCACTTTGGGAGGCTGAGGCGGGCGGATCACGAGGTCAGGAGATTGAGACCATCCTGGCTAACACAGTGAAACCTGGTCTCTACTGAAAATACAAAAAAATTAGCTGGGCGCCGTGGCGGGCGCCTGTAGTCCCAGCTACTCCGGAGGCTGAGGCAGGAGAATCGCTTGAACCTGGGAGGTGGAGGTTGTGGTGAGCTGACATTGCACTCCAACCTGGGCAACAAGAGCGAAACTCCGTCTCAAAAAAATAAAAGGTTATTGTCACCTCAGTCTAAGTCCCATCCTCCTATTTTTTTTTCCTTTTTTTCTGAGAAAAATGTCTTTTCTTTTTCCTTTTTTTTTTTAGAGGGAGTTTTTTGGTGATAGAATTCTGGCCACTGAGATATAAGTAGAAGTTTACTGAGGAGGCCTTTAGGAAAAGTATTTTTCTCGGTCAGGCACAGTGGCTTACGCCTGTAATTCCAGCACTTTGGGAGGCTGAGGTGGGAGGATCACCTAAGGTCAGGAGTTCAAGACCAGCCTGACCAACATGGTGAAACCCTATCTCTACTACAAATACAAAAATTAGCTGGGTGTGGTGGCCGATGCCTGTAATCCCACCAAGCAATTCTCCGGCCTCAGCTGCCCGAGTACCTGGGACCGCAGGCGTGCGCCACCACACCTGGCTAATTTTTGTATTTTTAGTAGAGACCAGGTTTCACCATGTTGGCCAGGCTGGTCTCGAACTTCTGACCTCAGGTGATCTGCCCACCTCGGCCTCCCAAAGTGCTGGGATTACAGGCATGAGCTACCATGCCCAGCTGACACAGTCTTCTGAATCTGCTAATCCTGCCCTCCTTAATGCCTTCTGTGAGGTTTTGGAGAAAAATATGAGCACACACAAGCCCAGTGAAAGGGACACTTTATCTCTAGCTGGGGCTGTGGTTACAAACTTGGTGTTGTACTGCAGTCTGGTAAACTGTGGTTGATTAGAGTCAGAAGACTGGCCTGGGCAGGTCCAAGTAGCTAACTTTGTCCTTGGCTTCACTTCGGTTCTTTGCTGTGTTTGGCATAAGGGTAGAAGTAAGTCTGGGTGTGGTGGTGTGCCCCTATAATCCCAGCTACTGAGGAGGCTGAGGCGGGAGGTTCTCTTGAGCCCAGGAATTCAAGGCTACAGTGAGCTATAATCACATCACTGCATGCTAGTCTTTTTTCTTGAGACTGAGTCTCGCTCTGTTGCCCAGGCTGGAGCGCAGTGGCTGGATCTCAGCTCACTGCAAGCTCCGCCTCCCAGGTTCACGCCCTTCTCCTGCCTCAGCCTCCCGAGTAGCTGGGACTACAGGCGCCCGCCACCTTGCCCGGCTAGTTTTTTGTATTTTTTAGTAGAGATGGGGTTTCACCGTGTTAGCCAGGATGGTCTCGATCTCCTGACCTCGTGATCCGCCCGTCTCGGCCTCCCAAAGTGCTGGGATTACAGGCCTGAGCCACCGTGCCCGGCCGTCGTCTTGTTTTTTTTTTTTTTTGAGACGGAGTCTTGCTTTGTTACCCAGACAGACAGCGTTGTTCAAATCAGGGTTTCAGTTCCACTCCCTTCATCTGAATGTCTGTCTTTTTTTTTTTTTTTTTTTTGAGACGGAGTCTCACGCTGTTGCCCAGGCTGGAGTGCAGTGGCGCGATCTCGGCTCACTGCAAGCTCCGCCTCCCGGGTTCCCGCCATTCTCCTGCCTCAGCCTCCTGAGTAGCTGGGACTACAGGCACCCGCCACCGCGCCCGGCTAATTTTTTGTATTTTTAGTAGAGACGGGGTTTCACTGTGGTCTCGATCTCCTTGTGATCCGCCCGCCTCGGCCTCCCAAAGTGCTGGTATTACAGGCTTGAGCCACCGCGCCCGGCCCTGAATGTCTATCTTTATGCTAGCACCATTCTGTCTTGGTGCTACCTTACTGTAGCAGGTACCTTTTTATAAACAAGATGAGGGTCCAGTTTTACCATTGGAGGATATAAAAGAATATGGACCTTTTCCCTAAAGCAGTCCTGTTTTCCCTCCTTTTTTTTTTTGCGACGGAGATTCACTCTTGTCCAGACTGGAGTGCAATGCACAATCTCGGCTCACAGTAACCTCCACCTCCCAGGTTCAGGCAATTGCCTCCTGAGTAGCTGGGATTACAAGCATGCGCCACCATATCCAGCTAATTTTGTATTTTTAGTGGAGATGGGGTTTTGCCATGTTGATCAGGCTGGTCTTGAATTCCTGACCTCAGGGGATCCACCTGCCTAGGCCTCCCAAAGTGTTGAGATTAGGCATGAGCCACTGTGCCCAGCGTTTTTCCTTATTTGCTGATATTTTACCTTTAAAAAAATACGGCCAGTGAATATCACTGAACTCACCAACTTACAACAGTGTAGTTGTTATATTGCTGTTATTCCTAGATGGTGAGTTCTTGAAGATAGGGTTTGTGAGTTTATATTTATGCCTAGCACAGTGTTCATTACATGAATTGATTTTTTTTTTCATTTTAATTATTTATTTATTTATTTATTTTGAGACGGAGTCCCGCTCTATTGCCAGGCTGGAGTGCAGTGGCATAATCCCGGCTCACTGCAATCTCCGCCTCCTGGCTTCAAGCGATTCTCCTGCCTCAGCCTCCTGAGTAGCTGAGATTACAGGCACGTGCCACCACGCCCGGCTAATTTTTGTATTTTTAGTAGAGATGGGGTTTCACCATATTGGCCAGGATGGTCTCGATCTCTTAACCTTGTGATCCACCCACCTTGGCCTCCCAAAGTGCTGGGATTACAGGTATGAGGCACCACGCCCAGCGATTGTTTTAAATTTTTAAAGTGGACTCATTCCATTACATGGATCCTTAATAAATGTTAAAAAAATTCTAATTATATCAGGAAAAGTTATAGGGTGGGTCATAGTGTAATCACCTCATTGGAAAGAGTAGAGGACAGAAATAATACAGATAAAATGAGGTTTTTAGAGGCAAACTGGGGTGGGAGAAAAATGTGTGGGATAGGAGTGAGGGAAAGAATTGTTTTTCTACTTTTTTTTGAGATAGGGTCTGTGTCTCTCAGGCTGGTGTGTAGTGGTGCAATTATGGCTCACTGCAGCCTTAACATCCTGGGCTCAAGTGATGCTCTTACCATAGCCTCCCAAGTAGCTTGGACTACACGTGTGTGCTGCCATGCCTGGGTACTTTTCTTTCTTTCTTTTTTTTTTTTTTTTTGAGACGGAGTCTCGCTCTGTCGCCCAGGCTGGCGTGCTGTGGCCGGATCTCAGCTCACTGCAAGCTCCGCCTCCCGGGTTCCCGCCATTCTCCTGCCTCAGCCTCCCGAGTAGCTGGGACTACAGGCGCCCGCCACCTCACCCGGCTAGTTTTTTGTATTTTTTTAGTAGAGACGGGGTTTCACCGTGTTAGCCAGGATGTTCTCGATCTCCTGACCTCGTGATCCGCCCGTCTCGGCCTCCCAAAGTGCTGGGATTACAGGCTTGAGCCACCGCGCCCGGCCTCTTTTTTTTTTTTTGAGACGGAGTCTCACTCTCTCACCCAGGCTGGAGTGCAGCGGCGCGATCTTGGCTCACTGCAAACTCTGCTTCCCGGGTTCACGCCAGTCTCCTGCCTCAGCCTCCCGAGTAGCTGGGACTATAGGCGCCTGCCACCACGCCTGGCTAATTTTTTTGTATTTTTAGTAGAGACGGGGTTTCACTGTGTTAGCCAGGATGGTCTTGATCTCCTGACCTTGTGATCCGCCCGCCTTGGCCTCCCAAAGTGCTGGGATTATAGGTGTGAGCCACTGCGCCGGCCCGTTTTTTTGTTTGTTTGTTTTGATTTTTTTTGAGACAGGGTGTGGCTCTCTCACCCATACTGGGGTGCAGTGGTGCGATCTCGGCTCACTGCAACCTCAGCCCCCGGGCTCAAGCGATCCTCCCATCTCTTCCTCTCCAGTAACTGGGACTGCCTGGCTAATTTTAAATAATTCTTTGTACTGGCCAGGTGCGGTGGCTCACACCTGTAATTCCAGCACTTTGGGAGGCTGAGTTTAGGAATTAGAGACCAGCCTGGCCAATATGGTGAAACCCCATTTTTACTAAAAATACAAAAATTAGCTGGGCATCGTGGCATGCACCTGTAATCCCAACTACTTGGGAGGCTAAGGCAGGAGAATCGCTGAGGCAGGAGAACCTGGGAGGCAGAGGTTGCACTAAGCCAAGATCACCCCACTGCACTCCAGTCTGGGTGACAGCATGAGACTTCATCTCAAAAAAAAAAAATTGTTTATAGAGATGGGATCTCACTATGTTGTCCTGGCTGGTCTCCAACTCCTGGGCTCAAGCAGTTCTCCTGCCTCAGCCTCCCAAAGTGCTGGGATTACAGGCACGAGTCACTGCACCTGACTGAAAATTGCTTTTCTAAATATGTCCCCTGTTATTACGAAAACAGCAAGCGAATATTCTCAATTTATGGGATAGTCCCCATTTCTAATATTCTCATCCACTGTAGATCACGTGCTTAGGTTCTTGGTTCCAAAACCATCATCTCTGCCCGTTGTTGTTTACCAGGGAGTGTTTGCCATTGTGGAGATGGGGGACGTGGGTGCTCGAGAGGCTGTCTTGTCACAGTCCCAGCACAGCCTGGGAGGACATCGCCTGCGTGTCCGCCCACGGGAGCAGAGGGAGTTCCAGAGCCCGGCCTCCAAATCCCCCAAAGGAGCGGCCCCCGACAATCACCAGCTGGCCAAAGCACTAGCTGAGGCCACAGACGTGGGGACACAAATGATAAAGCTTGTGGGGCTGAGGGAGTTGTCTGAGGCTGAGCGGCAGCTTCGGAGCCTGGTGGTGGCCCTGATGCAGGAGGTCTTCACAGAGTTCTTCCCTGGTAAGTTACCTCCCCTACTATGTCTGAGCCCTCTCTGGCCTTTGCTCCCCTGCGTCTATATCCCCAGTCCTCCCTCCGCTGGAAGTGTTTGGTTGCTTTTCCATCTTTGTGCTCCCTTTTGTTCTTCCTCCCCCTGCTCCTCCCTAACTTCTCTTGACCTTTCTTCTCTGCTTGGCACCCAGGCTGTGTGGTCCACCCTTTTGGCTCTTCCATAAATAGCTTCGATGTCCATGGCTGTGATCTTGACCTCTTCTTGGATCTGGGTGACTTGGAAGAGCCCCAGGTGAGTGAGTGCCCCAGGGAGGCAGCTGGGAAGAGTCCATGAGAATGGCCATGTGACTGTGGGCAAGTCCTTTAGCTCTCCATGCCTTAGTTCCTCATCTACAATGCAGATAATAGGACCTACCTGAAAGGATTTATTGTAATTGGAGAGATGTGAATATGGATGAGTATTAGATGGGATGAAAATGAACTGACAGGGCCAGGCAAGGTGGCTCACACCTATAATCCCAGCACTTTGGGAGGCTGAGGTTGGCGGATCACCTGAGGTCAGGAGTTCAAGACCTGTCTGGCCAACATATAGTGAAACCCCATCTCTACTAAAAACAAAATACACTGGGCATGGTGGTGTGCACCTGTAGTTCCAGCTACTTGGGAGGCTAAAGCAGGAGAATCACCTTGAACGCAGGAGGCAGAGGTTGCGGTGAGCCAAGATTGCACCACTGCACTACAACCTGGGTGACAGAGGGAGACTCCTCCTCAAAAAAAAAAAAAAAGAAAGAAAGAAAAAATGAATTGACATGGATACCTGGCAGTCGTAACAAAAAAAATTTTCAAAATGGTGTGTACAATATGATTTTATTTTGGAAAAAATATATTAAAAAATATACAATAAGGTCCTTTTAGTTTTGCTCTGTGTATTTTCTTTCTTTCTTTTTTTTTTGTTTTTTTGAGACACAGTCTAACTCTGTCACCCAAGCTGGAGTACAGTGCTGTGATCTCTACTCACTGCAAACTCCACCTTCTGGGTTCAAGTGATTCTCGTGCCTCAGTCTCCCAAGTAGCTCGGAATACAGGCACACACCACCATGCCTGGCTAATTTTCTGTATTTTTAGTAGAGATGGGGTTTCTCCATGTAGGCCAGGCTGGTCTTGGACTCTTGGCCTAAAGTGATCCACCCACCTTGGCCTCCCAAAGTGCTGGGATTACAGGAATGAGCTACCATGCCCAGCCACTTACCTGTATTTTCTATTTTTTTTTTTTTTTTTTTTTTTTTGAGACGGAGTCTCACTCTGTCGCCCAGGCTGGAGTGCAGTGGCGCGATCTCGGCTCACTGCAAGCTCCGCCTCCCGGGTTCACGCCATTCTCCTGCCTCAGCCTCCCGAGTAGCTGGGACTACAGGCGCCCACAACCGCGCCCGGCTAATTTTTTGTATTTTTAGTAGAGACGGGGTTTCACCGTGGTCTCGATCTCCTGACCTTGTGATCCGCCCGCCTCGGCCTCCCAAAGTGCTGGGATTACAGGCGTGAGCCACCGCGCCCGGCACCTGTATTTTCTAACATCTAATGTACAGATTCTGTTTTAGGAATAGAAAAAGATAATTATTATTACTTAAAAATAGGGTCTCACTATGTTGCCCAGGCTGGTCTTGAACTCCTAGGCTCAAGGAATCCTCCTGCCTCATTCTCCCAAATTGCTGGGATTACAGGTATAAGCCCCCATGCCCAGCCTATTATTATTTTCAAAAAATAGACTTGGCGGGGCGCAGTGGTTCACGCCTGTGTGATCCCAGCACTTTGGAAGGCCAAGGCAGGTGGATCACCTGAGGTCAGGAATTTGAGACCAGCCTGGCTAACATGGTGAAACGCCGTCTCTACTAAAAATAGAAAAATCAGCCGGGTATGGTGGCATTCGCCTGTAATCCCAGCTACTTGGGAGGCTGAGGCAGGAGAGACAGCTTGAACCCGGGAGGCGGAGGTTGCAGTGAACCAAGATCGTGCCACTGCACTCCAGCCTGGATGACAGATTGAGACTCCATCTCAAAAAAAAAAAAAAAAGACTTTATTTTTTAGAGCAGTGTTAGATTCACAGCAAAAGTGAGCAGAAAGTAGAGTTCCTATATGCCTGCTGCCCCCGCAACAGGAGTTTTTAAATGTTTTATCATTCTTTTTGTCGTTCTCTACACACACACTTTCTTTATTTGTATTTTCTGAATCATCTGAGAGGTTGCATGTATCACATTCCTTTACCCCTCAATATTTCAATGTGTGTTATGCAAGAACAAAGGTATTCTAGTGTATAACCACAGTACCATTGTCAAGTTGAGAAAATGTTACATTGATACAAATGTAAACCTTTAGACTTTACATTCCATACTCTAATTTGGTCAGCTGTCCTGACAATGGACTGTTATGGTTTCTCTTTAGTCTTCTTTAGTTTGTAATAGTTCCTCTGTTTTTGTCTTTCGCGATAATGACATTTTTTGCAGAGGTAGACCTTTTATTTTATAGAATTAAAAGGTTATCTTTAAAAAAAAAGGTTGCTGTGAAGATTAAATGAGTTAATATGTATAAAGCCCTTAGCATAGAGCTGAATAAGCTGGAAGTGATATTATCTTGGGGATAGAGATGTTCTCTGCTTAGGGGACAGCAGAAGCATTTCACTCAGCTCATTTCTGTCCACAGCCAGTCCCAAAGGCTCCAGAATCTCCATCGCTGGACTCGGCCCTGGCTTCGCCACTGGACCCTCAAGCCCTGGCCTGCACCCCAGCCTCCCCTCCAGATTCACAATCTCCAGCTTCTCCCCAGGATTCTGAAGCCCTGGACTTTGAAACCCCTTCCTCCTCCCTGGCACCCCAAACTCCAGACTCTGCCTTGGCCTCTGAGACCCTTGCTTCTCCCCAGTCTCTGCCTCCAGCCTCACCACTGCTGGAGGATAGGGGAGAGGGGGACCTGGGGAAGGCCCTGGAACTAGCAGAGGCCCCAAAGCGGGAGAAAGCAGAAGGGGCAGCAATGCTGGAGCTGGTGGGATCCATTCTCCGGGGCTGTGTCCCTGGGGTGTATCGAGTCCAAACTGTGCCCTCTGCCCGGCGCCCTGTGGTCAAGTTCTGTCATCGGCCTTCAGGTCTCCACGGTGACATCTCCCTCAGTAACCGGTATCTTTCTTTCTTTCTTTTTTTTGAGACAACATTTTGCTCTTGTTGCCCAGGCTGGAGTGCAATGGCACCATCTTGGCTCACTGCAACCTCCGCCTCCCGGGTTCAAGTGATTCTCCTGCCTCAGCCTCCCAAGTAGCTGGAATTACAGGCATGCGCCACCATGCCCAGCTAATTTTGTATTTTTAGTAGAGACGGGGTTCCTCCACGTTGGTTAGGCTGGTCTCGAACTCCCAACCTCAGGTGATCCGCCTGCCTCGGCCTCCCAGAGTGCTGGCATTACAGGCGTGAGGCACCATACTTTTCTTTGGGGCAGGCTGGCTGAGAATTCTGGGGTGCGCCAGGAGGGAGTCTGGCTTGGGAAACTCCTGCACCTGCCAAGTCTCAAGTTTGTCCTTGTTTGGGACTATCCCTCTTTCTGTCCCTTGTCTCCTCCTGCCTGGCTTCCCTTTCAGTGTTTGTAAAGTGTGTTCCTTAGAATATTACTTTCAAGGGATGTAGAAAAGAGTTCTGCGGTTGAATAAATTTGGGAAAGTCAAAATTAGATGCAAAAAGTTTTCTCCATTTCCTCCCTTCTCCCCTTGCCTTGCCTTCTCTTTCTCCTTTCCTTCCTTCCTTCTCTCCCTTCCTGTCTTTGTTTCTTTGCATAGTAAAGGCTCTTGGCAGTCTTTTTTTTTTTTTTTTTTTTTTGAGATGGGATGTTGCTCTGTCACCCAGGCTGGAGTGCAGTGGTGTGACCATGGCTCAAAAGCAGTGTTAAGAATAATAGGCTGGGCACGGTGGCTCAAGCCTGTAATCCCAGCACTTTGGGAGGCTGAGACGGGCGGATCACGAGGTCAGGAGATCGAGACCATCCTGGCTAATATGGTGAAACCCCGTCTCTACTAAAAATACAAAAAACTAGCCGGGCGAGGTGGTGGGCGCCTGTAGTCCCAGCTACTCGGGAGGCTGAGGCAGGAGAATGGCGTAAACCCGGGAGGCGGAGCTTGCAGTGAGCTGAGATCCGGCCACTGCACTCCAGCCTGGGCGACAAAGCGAGACTCCGTCTCAAAAAAAAAAAAAAAAAAAAAAAGAATAATGTGCTGTGAATGTCCAGGATGGGCGTACAGGATGAAGTGTTTCCTGAACTCCTTTGTCTTTTTGCACACTGTCTCACAAGATCAGTGTTTGAACAACCTTTGGGGAAACTGTTTTGGCCTTATTCCAGCTGGCCCCAGTTATGCAAGTCTGGAATGAAAGCTGGGGGTGGTAGGTTCTGATGTCCCCAAGCCCTAACAACCTTGTCCCTGCTTCATCCCAGGCTGGCCCTGCATAACTCCCGTTTCCTGAGTCTCGTCTCTGAGCTAGATGGTCGAGTCCGGCCCCTCGTGTACACCCTCCGCTGCTGGGCTCAGGGTCGGGGGCTTTCAGGTGAGAATGAATCAGGACAGACTTGGGGCTGAGTCAGGACAAAGGCAGGGATTCAGGGAGAGAAGGGAGGTCAGAATGGGCACCGAGGTTGAGAAAACTGCCAGTGGGGGGATTCGAAGCACCTCTGATCTAACTGGAATTACTGCTTATTTACCCAGGGAGTGGCCCTCTTCTCAGTAACTACGCCCTGACCTTGCTGGTGATATATTTTCTTCAGACCAGGGACCCTCCTGTGTTGCCCACTGTATCCCAGCTCACCCAGAAAGCAGGTACTCAGCCTAGCTTCCACCCTCTCCATCTTGTTAGCTTCCTCTCTTCTTCATCACACTTAGATACACCAAAGCAACTCTGGGAATGAGATCTCTGCTATCACCCCCATTTCTACCCCAACCCTCAATCTCCCTGCTTCCAGACTGACTCTCAACTTTTTTACTTTCACAGGAGAGGGGGAGCAGGTGGAAGTCGATGGCTGGGACTGCAGTTTCCCCAGGGATGCCTCAAGACTGGAGCGCAGCACAAATGTGGAGCCCCTCAGTGAGTTTGGGGAGCCAGGTAGAGGACTAGTAATGATGTTCATCAACAGTAGGTAACATATATCACACTGTGTGCCAGGCATGGTTCTCACAGAAAACCTGTGAGATACCTAATATTATTACTGCCGTTTTACAGATGAAGAAACCATGTTTGGGAGCAATTAAGTGACTTGCCCAAGGTTACACTGGCTAGCAGGGAGCAGCAGCATCTGGGCAGGGAAATCATGTGGGGGCAGGGAGAGAGGTCTGACCTCTTGTTTATAGGCATCAGAGAAGCCTATCTTCCTGGGACTCTGCTGAGCCCCTTGGAAGGGGAAAAGAAAGTCCTGCTAAGGAAATGGCTGTGGTGCAGGACCTGTGTCAGTTCTGGCCTCTAAATGACTCCCTTTCCCCACTCTTCCTCCTCCTCCAGGTTCCCTGCTAGCCCAGTTCTTCTCCTGTGTATCTTGCTGGGATCTTCGTGGCTCACTGCTGTCCCTGCGGGAGGGTCAGGCACTGCCTGTGGCAGGGGGCCTGCCCTCTAATCTCTGGGAGGGTCTGCGCCTTGGCCCCATGAATCTCCAGGACCCTTTTGACCTGAGTCACAATGTCGCAGCCAATGTGACCAGCCGGGTGGCTGGGCGCCTACAGAACTGCTGCCGAGCGGCAGCCAATTACTGCCGAAGCCTCCAGTACCAGCGCCGTTCCTCCCGGGGTCGGGACTGGGGGCTGCTCCCTCTTCTGCAGCCCAGCTCCCCCAGCTCCCTACTCTCTGCTACTCCGATCCCTTTACCCCTTGCACCCTTCACCCAGCTCACTGCTGCCCTGGTGCAGGTATTCAGGGAAGCACTGGGGTGCCATATAGAACAGGGAACCAAGAGACCGCGGTCAGAAGGAGGTGGAACTGGGGAGTCTGCTCAGGGAGGGACGAGCAAAAGACTGAAACTAGATGGACAGAAAAAGAGCTGTGAGGAGGGGGGAGAGGAGCAGCAGGGATGTGCAGGGGACGGGGTAGAAGAGATGGTTATAGAGGTTGGAGAGATGGTGCAGGACTGGGCCATGCAGGGCCCTGGGCAGCCAGGGGAGCTGCCCCTGATGACTGGAAAGCATGGAGCCCCTGGAGAAGAGGGGCAGCCCAGCTATGCGGCCCTGGCAGAGCGGGGGCCCAAGGGACATGAGGCAGCCCAAGAAGGGTCCCAGGGTGAGGCAGGGCAGGGGGCATCTCTGCCCTCCTCAGTGAGCTGGCGCTGTGCCTTGTGGCACCGAGTGTGGCAGGGACGGCGGCGAGCCCGTAGACGCTTGCAGCAGCAAACCAAGGCAGGAGCCGGAGGTGGTGCTGGCACAGGAGCAGGGTGGCTGGCAACTGAGGCTCAGGTCACCCAGGAGCTGAGAGGACTGAGTGGTGGCGAAGAGAGGCCAGAAACTGAGCCCCTGCTGAGCTTTGTGGCGTCTGTCTCCCTGGCTGACCGAATGCTCACTGTGACCCCGCTCCAGGATCGCCAAGGCCTGTTCCCTGATCTCCATCATTTCTTACAGGTTTTCCTCCCTCAAGCACTTAAACATCTGAAGTGAAGACATGGCCCCTAAAGGGCAATAAAGCTGCTAGTTTATTAATACAGAGTCTCCCGTTTCCTTTCATTTCCATCTGGTCATAATGCTTCGCCTCCCCCAGAACTTCATGAAGCTGCTCTCGTCTGACCCCGAACATGGGGGTCTCCCTACTGCTCTCCACCCCAGCAGCCTCTCCTTCCTACAGTTCGCACAGCTTGCGGGGAGTGCGGGGGCAGCACCGTGCGTGGCACCTGGCACACGCGCAGAGTTCCTGAATGGCAGAGCGGTGGGTGGCTGGAACAGTACTGAGAAGAGCCAGGTTTGCCTCCACATTCTTCCTGCCGCCTCAGATTAATGGGGACAAGGATGGAGATTTGCGTTCAGGGTTCTTCATTCTCTCCTTTAAACGAGGAGAGTTCATCCCGTTCTTAAACTGGGTAAGAGATTTCAAACCTGAACATGAGTCAAAAGCCATGAACATCAGAAGCGACGATGTCGGGTCTTCCAGCGTCAGCCCCTCCAGGGGCCGAGTCCGGAGGAGGTGGGAGGGACAGGGCGCGTTCTCCCTCGTGTCCCTGCCCTGCTTCGGGCCGGAGGGCCGGTGTCCTTGCTCGCAATAACAGCACCCTGGAGCTGTAAGGGGTTAGATGTGAGCAAACGTCACTTTGGCAGGCGGGTTCAGACCGGGGCCCCTGTTAGACACTCATCCCTTTCTGGAGGAAAAGCAGAGCAGGAACTAAAGGATATAGCACACACACTGCCACCTCCGCGCAGCAGTCGTTCCTCGCTCCCAGGAGTTTCACAGAATCATGTGAGGGGCTTGGCAGAACCTACCATCGAGTCACTCGTCCCTGGGTGGGCCAGAGGGGGACGCCCCCAGCAGCCTGACGGCGCCAGGCCAGCAGCGGCGCCACGTAGCCGAGAACCGGCGGCTTTTCCAGCGGGTTCTCACAGCTTCCCCGCCCTCCACGCTGTCTACCTCCACGTCTAGACTCCAATTGGTCCGCTGCACCTGAGGGGCGGGCCAGTCAAGATCTCCAATGCGCAGGCGCGAGCTTTTTCCGCGCTGGCCAGCAGGCCCCACCCACTCCGTTCTTTTTCCAATTCGGCGCCACTGGATACCGAACTGTCGTACGTATGTCTTCTGTGTCGTCCTCGCTTTCCGGCTGCTGTTTCTCCACGGCTCTCCCCTTTCCCCCTCCTTTCTCTCCTGGGCGGCTTACTTTGCGGCAGCGGGGAGAACCCCACCCCCTTTCTTTGCGGAATCACCATGGCGGCTGGGGTAAGTTTGCCGGCGCTGGTGGTTCGGGTCATCCTATCCACCGCCATCCTTTGCCCGAGTGGGGCCAGTCGGCGCCAGAGGAGTTCTGAGGCTGAATGGGGAACTGATTCTGGGTCTACAGACCGTACTGCTGGAGAGCAGGGTTCCTACGGCCTGGAGGGGAACTGAGGCTGGGGCTCTCGGAGGCCAGAGGTGGAAGGGTCTGGGGAAGAGGAGAAAAGGGATGCCGAATCTGGGCCGTCCGAAGCCTGAAAAAGGGGTTCGGCTCTATTGCCGCCTTGAGGCGTAGTATCTGGGTAGGTTGACGAACTTCTGTGACCGTTTTGTGGAGTAATAGCGGGGACAGGGTGAAGAGCGGGTCTTTGTAGGCAGGTCCGGCTGGCACGGTTAAAGGTAGTCTGTCAGGGAGGTTTGGGAGCGAGAGGATTCTCCGGACAGTGAAGTCAGACCAATTGGAGTCCGCTGGCCAGCTTAATAGAGAAGGCAACGCCGGGGAACTTGCTGCGGGACAGGACCGGAGGGATGGTATGCGCGACACGGAAAGAAAAGCTTTTGAGGGAGAGGAGTTGATTTAAGAAGACGGCATGCCATCCCCTATCTCTGGCCACTCTGAGAGGAACTAGAAATCTCTCGATCGTTGTGCGTGCCTTAGAGCAGCTGAGCAGTAGAGTAGGCAGGCGCTCGGAACCATCAATGAATGAAACGAGGGCTCCGTGAAGGGAAGGGAGTATGTTTGTAGGCAGATGGAGTCTGATGGAGCTAGAAGTTCTGGATTTCTTGGGAGATAGATTTGAGGGAAAGAGAATGCTTCTAGAGGTGTCCTTAGGGAAGGTCAAATCTGTCAACAAGCTTTATTTAGCAGTTGGTGTGTAGTTCTGTTCTTGGTATTTCGGAGGATTCTGATTACATATGACAAGTGTTAAAGGACTTGGTTCACCAGAGGAAGTAAAAGGGTGAGTTGAACACATTGGGATTATTCAGGCAAGACATCCTGGGGAGTGGCATTTAGGACTGGGACCCTAATGCTCTTATTAATTTTGTTCCTCTCTTTCTTTCATAGACCCTGTATACGTATCCTGAAAACTGGAGGGCCTTCAAGGCTCTCATCGCTGCTCAGTACAGCGGGGCTCAGGTCCGCGTGCTCTCCGCACCACCCCACTTCCATTTTGGCCAAACCAACCGCACCCCTGAATTTCTCCGCAAATTTCCTGCCGGCAAGGTGAGTTGGGAGATGGGGAGTGTCCTTCGGTTCTGAGAAACGAAGGCCTGGGATTCTATCATTCTGGAGATGGCCCCCATCTCTAAAAGAGAGCTTCCCATGTTATTTTCTTCAATATTTCAGTGATTTTATTTTGAGATAAATGCAGATTCACATGTAGTTGTAAAAAAAAAAAAAAGTACAGAGCTATTCTGTGACTTTATACATTCACGAGTTTACTTTGTGGGAAAGAGAATGAGTTTTGACTAAGCATTTTCAGTGCAAATGTATCAGATTGTCTGTTATGGGCAGGATTCTTACCCCAAGGGGTTTACAGAGATAGGTGAAAAAACATGCTAAGAATGGAGGAGATGAAGTACTATGTGGATCTGGGTCACACACTAATACTTGCACTGATACATTGATACAGGAGTTACTTTTGGTCTTCTGCTTGTTTGATCCAGAGATTTCATACAAATATCTTGTAATATTCAAATCTATTGTGCTTCCTAGTTAACATTGTGAATTCAGATTGCAAAGGATGCCCAGCTCTTGAAGTATTTATTTATGGTTCTTGAGTATCAGATAGTATGGAGAGTTTGGATAGTGAGGATCGTCAGTCTTACATAAGTATTTTTATCCAAAGCAGTTTGGCTTCTGGTATTGGGTAGGGAGAAATTTTGTGTGTTTTACCTTATCTTTTAACTGCTTTGTCCCCAGGTTCCAGCATTTGAGGGTGACGATGGATTCTGTGTGTTTGAGAGCAACGCCATTGCCTACTATGGTAATTTGCAGGGGTATATGGGAATGGGAGAATTTGGAGGTGAGGGTGTACAAGAGGGTGTGAGCGGGGATGGATATGAAGGAATTCTTCAGGACCTGGACTGGTGTTGGCATTCCCCCAGAGTTCTGACCTTTGTGTTCTGCCTCTGCAGTGAGCAATGAGGAGCTGCGGGGAAGTACTCCAGAGGCAGCAGCCCAGGTGGTGCAGTGGGTGAGCTTTGCTGATTCCGACATAGTGCCCCCAGCCAGTACCTGGGTATTCCCCACCTTGGGCATCATGCACCACAACAAACAGGTGAGCCTTGGAACTTTGGGAGAAGCCAGGGGCAGGGGTGGCCTTAGCTCCTGGGTGTTGGGAGTAAGAAATAAAATAGGTTGAAAAAAAGGTGCCAAGGATATATAGGCAATGAGAAGACGTACTCTCTGGGGTACAAGTTTGAAGTAGTGGGCAGTTGATGGAGGAAGTGTCTGTCATGAGTGGTCACAAGAGGGATTGCTGCTGTGAAGAGATTATACCAAATGGTAAAGGGGGTGGCTGGACCAGAGGACCTCTAAAGTTCCTTTATGATATATTTAGAATGATCCTAGGGTCTGTCTCCATTGAAAGAGGGTGAGGGTGAGCTCAGACTTCTAGGTGAAATAGCCTTCTTAGTTCTATTAATTGGGGAGGTGAGGGAAAGGGATTGGTACCCACTGATGAGTTTTATCATGTTGAATCACTAGGCCACTGAGAATGCAAAGGAGGAAGTGAGGCGAATTCTGGGGCTGCTGGATGCTCACTTGAAGACGAGGACTTTTCTGGTGGGCGAACGAGTGACATTGGCTGACATCACAGTTGTCTGCACCCTGTTGTGGCTCTATAAGCAGGTGAAGTTTATGGAGAATCTCTTTGGCAGAGGGTAGATGGGGATTAGAAGCAAAGTGACAAGGTATCTATGTTACCCTGTATTCTGCTGAGGGCTTGGAAAACAGCTAGAGCTGGGTGCAGTGGCTCACACCTGTAATCCGAACACAATGGGAGGCCGAGGTAGGCAGATCACCTGAGGTCAGGAGTTTGAGACCAGCCTGGCTAACATGGTGAAACCCCGTCCTTACTAAAAATACAAAAATTAGCTGGGTGTGGTGGCGCACACCTATAGTTCCAGCTACCTGGGAGGCTGAGGCACAAGAATCACTTGAACCTGGGAGGTGGAGGTTGCAGTGAGCAGAGATTGCCCCACTGCACTCCAGTCTGGGCAACAGAGTGAGACTTCGTCTCAAAACAAATAAACAAACAAAAAACAGCCAGGAATCCCAGGACTGAATACCATCACTTGCTTTCCCTTGTCTTAAGAAGTTGGGTAATGTCTTGCCTTTAGTTCCTGTTTGGCAGCTAAGATGTTTAGTTTGTTGCCATATTTCTTGGGAAGATTGGTTATTCTTAGTTGTGAAGACAGAGGTGATGATGGTAGCGAAGCATTAAGATCTTTTTGGAGGCAGGCCAGGCACTGTGTCTAACACCTATAATCCCAGCACTTTGGGAGGCCTAGGCAGGTGGATCACTTGAGGTCAGGAGTTTGAGGCCATCCTGGCCAGCATGGCGAAACCCTGTCTTAAAAATACGAAAATTAGCCAGGCGTGGTGGTAGGCACCTGTAATCCCAGCTACTTGGCAGGCTGAGGCAGGAGAATCACTTGAACCCATGAGGTGGAGGTAGCAGTGAGCCAAGATTGAGCCACTGCACTCCAGCCTGGCGGACAAGAGCGAGACTCCATCTCAAAAAAAAAAAAAAAAAGGCTCTTTTGGAGACAAGTACAGGTTGAAGCCTTGGCTTCATTGTTTACCAATGTAGGTAAAGAGTTATTTGTGGGTGAATTGCTTTAGTCCCCGTTTTTTACTTTTTGCAATCTATAAAATCAGGGTAGTAATAATCACTGTCAAGGTTATTGGGTCAAAAAAGAATGACAAGTCACTGGTTTCCAAATAAAAGCTTTTGGACTCACGCTGGTCCAGAATAGTAATGTGATCATAGCAAAGAGAAAAACACTTACTGCATGCCAGACCCTGTGCCAGGGGCCTCATGGGGATCATCTTAGTGAGTCTAATAAGTGGTAGAGTAGAATTTGAACCCAAGTACTGTGGAACCAGCACTCTGATTGCTATGTTCTGTTTCCATGACAAGATTTTTTTCCTCTTCTGATCTTTGCAAACTAAAAAATAACAACAGTTCTACGCGAAGCTGTTTATTCTTATTTGTCTTTGACCATGGCCAATACACCAGACACTAACTTTAATTTGAAGGACTATCCATTCTTCTTTTTTTTTTTTTTTTTGACAGAGTCTTGCTCTGTCACCCAGGCTGGAGTGCAGTGACACGATCTTGGCTCACTGGAACCTCCACCTCCCAGGTTCAAGCAATTCTCCTGCCTCAGCCTCCCAAGTAGCTGGGATTACAGGCATGCACCACCAAACCCAGCTAATTTTGTGGTTTTGCCATGTTGGTCAGGCTGGTCTCGATCTCTGGATGTGAGGTGATCCACCCGCCTTGGCCTCCCAAATTGCTGGGATTACAGGCATGAGCCACCGCGCCCAGCCAGGGCTATCCATTCTAAATCGGTTTGAATGTTCTTTACTTTTTGAAGTTTGATGGGTGTGTGTGTGTGTGTATAGTATGGCCAATGTAGATAGTAAATATCTATAGTGTTTAGATTTTATTTGGCAAAATAAGTAGTTGATACCCCTCTGTGGGTCTCAACCTTTTTTTTTTTGTGACGAGGTCTCGCTCTTGTCTCCCAGGCTGGAGTGTGATGGTGCGATCTCGGCTCATTGCAACCTCCGCCTCCCGAGTTCAAGCGATTCTCCTGCCTCAGCCTCCCGAGTAGCTGGGATTACAGGCATGTGCCACCATGCCCGGCTAATTTTTGTACTTCTAGTAGAGGCGGGGTTTCACCGTGTTGGCCAGGCTGGTCTCGAACTCCTGACCTCAGGTGATCCGCCTGCCTTGGCCTCCCAAAGTGCTGGGATTACAGGTGTGAGCCACCGCGCCTGGCCGACATGTGAAATTTAAAAGATTGGAAACAGTAGCTCTGAAATAGTTTTCTAAAGGAGCAAGACAATTATTATTCCTACTCCTAAATAGAGGATGGACCCAAGCGTCCATCCATTAAACTGTACTGCACTGAACAAAAAGATTAGAAAAAGAAATGGAGGGCCGGGCGCGGTGGCTCAAGCCTGTAATCCCAGCACTTTGGGAGGCCGAGACGGGCGGATCAGGAGGTCAGGAGATCGAGACCATCCTGGCTAACACGGTGAAACCCCGTCTCTACTAAAAAATACAAAAAACTAGCCGGGCGAGGTGGCGGGCGCCTGTAGTCCCAGCTACTCGGGAGGCTGAGGCAGGAGAATGGCGGGAACCCGGGAGGTGGAGCTTGCAGTGAGCTGAGATCCGGCCACAGCACTCCAGCCTGGGCGACAGAGCGAGACTCTGTCTCAAAAAAAAAAAAAAAAAAAAAAAAAAGAAATGGAGGCGGGGTGTGGTGGCTCATACCTGTAATCCCAGCACTTCAGGAGGCCAGGGTGGGAGGACTGCTTGAGCATACGAGTTCAAGATCAGTCTGGGCAACATAGTGAGACCCCATCTCTATTCCATCTCTATTACTTTTTTTTTTTTTTTTTTTTTTTTTTTGAGACAAAGTCTCACTCTGTCACCTAGGTTGGAGTGCAGTGGCGTGATCTTGGTTCACTGCAACCTTCTCCTCCTGGGTTCAAGTGAGTCTCCTGCCTCAGCCTCTGGAGTAACTGGGACTACAGGCGTGTGCCACCACGCCCGGCTAATTTTTTGTTTTGTTTTGTTTTTTGAGACGGAGTCTTAACTTTGTCACCCTGGCTGGAGTACAGTGGCACGATCTCTGCTCACTGCAAGCTCCGCCTCCCAGGTTCACACCATTCTCCTGCCTCAGCCTCCCGAGTAGCTGGGACTACAGGTGCCCGTCACCACCCCCAGCTAACTTTTTTTATTTTTAGTAGAGACGGGGTTCACCGTGTTAGCCGGGATGGTCTTGATCTCCTGACCTCATGATCCACTTGCCTTAGCCTCCTAAAGTTCTGGGATTACAGGCATGAACCACTGCGTCCAGCCTCTTAAAGCGCTTGTAAAAATTAATTTACTTGGGTCGGGCACGGTGGCTCACACCTGTAATCCCAGCACTTTGGGAAGCCAAGGCAGGCAGATCACTTGAGGTCAGAGTTTGAGAACAGCCTGGCCAACGGGGAAACCCCATCTCTACTAAAAATACAAAAATTAATTGGGCATCGTGGTGGGCACCTGTAGTCCCAGCTACTCAGGAGGCTGAGGCACAGGAATCACTTGCGAGAATCACTTGAACCCAGGAGGCAGAGGCTGCAGTGAGCTGAGATCACGCCATTGCACTCCAGCCTGGGCGACAGAGCGAGACTCTGTCTCAAAAAAAAAAATAAAATAAAATAAAAAAATGAAGAAATGGGAAGTAATCCAGGGAAGGATGATGTTGTATGACGCTGTTGTCTATAGGGTTTGAAAAGAAGGTGGGCACTGGGACTTAGAGCAAGGGTTCTTGCTGTGGACAGGGCCTTTCCACTGACTTTGTTTCCACCCTTATGTCCTGGCAGGTCCTAGAGCCTTCTTTCCGCCAGGCCTTTCCCAATACCAACCGCTGGTTCCTCACCTGCATTAATCAGCCCCAGTTCCGGGCTGTCTTGGGGGAAGTGAAGCTGTGTGAGAAGATGGCCCAGTTTGATGGTGAGTCTGAGGAGATCAGGAGGCATATGGCCAGGATCAGGGTCTGGTTTGCTCCGCATCAGCCCCTTGATTTCCTGTCTTGCTTTTGGGTTATAGGGATCTGCAGAATGTAGGGTGTCAATGTAGTAATTAATATTATGTGCAATTTGTTTCATGCACACTCATACCCTAATTTGTATTAGTGTGTAGAGTTGGGATATAAAGTATTTGTTGCTAAGGGTGTGTTCTTGCTGGAGGACATACAGTGAACTGATGGGCTGTCTGGAGCCTAGGTTCCTTACTTGTCCCATTCGTCAGTTTCCTCTGTTACTCTGCTTACCCTGTGTGGTTTTGGAGGGGTGTGGAAAGAGGCAGAACATTCATTCACTTTCCTCCCTTCCTCTGCACCAGCTAAAAAGTTTGCAGAGACCCAGCCTAAAAAAGATACACCACGGAAAGAGAAGGGTTCACGGGAAGAGAAGCAGAAGCCCCAGGCTGAGCGGAAGGAGGAGAAAAAGGCGGCTGCCCCTGCTCCTGAGGAGGAGATGGATGAATGTGAGCAGGCGCTGGCTGCTGAGCCCAAGGCCAAGGACCCCTTCGCTCACTTGCCCAAGAGGTAAGGATATTGGAGGGTGGAGGGTGTGGGACCAGAGAAGGCCTGTTCTCACCTTTATGTGTCTGTCCCCCTTCACACACAGCTAGAGCCAGAATTTTAGGTTCATATAAAGTTAAAGGTATATTTTAGTTGCAAATAAAGCAGCTTTGTAGGCTGATCATCAGGAATTGGGCAAATTTTGATTGTGGAGAGCAAGTTCCAAATACAGCCAGTGCTGGGGAAGATTGAACTCCTATTCCAACAAAGACAGGAACAGATTTTCATATAGTGGTAAACTGGTTTTGAGCAAGCTCATTTGACCATTTGAGAGCTCTGAGAACAAATACAGGGAGAGGGGTGGGGAAGAAGAAAGTGCAGAGAGCCTTGGGTGGCGCTGCGCGGCTGGCTGTGCCGAGGCAGTGGATGCCAGAGCAGGGTCCTTTGCATTGTTTTGTTTTCTGTTTTGCTGAATCAGACTGTACAAAAATTGCTCACTAAGAAAAAGGATGAAGATCATAGCTAAGTAGTGTCTGTCTAGTTCATTGTTCCACAACTGGGGGGAGTTAAGTCCCCAAGTAGAAGAAAGTAGGTGTCCTCTGTATGCTTTTTTCAGTTAAAGGCAGGGGTTCTTGGAAAAAATAATATAATGAAAGCGAGACTTTTGGCGTGAAACAAGTAGGACACTGAGTGCCTGCCCAGTCCTCTGGGATGGAGTCAGTCTTCCATCACTGCTCCAAGTCATTTTATTGAGAGTTCAAACAGTATGAGAAATCTATATTCGGTGGTCACTTTGCTTTGAAACTCCTCTTTCTCTGCATTTTTTGCTCCCGCTCACTCCAAAGCCATTCATCTTTTCACTACTTGGTCTGTTAGGGTTTACATTTGACCTTCTCCCATTTTGTAATGACTTTGATGCAGGGTGAACCAGCCTAAAGGAGCATCCACTGGTAGGGACACAATAGCTGTGCATAGAGTTGTGAATTACAAGCATTGCACCAATGGACAAGTGCAACTTGGGGTGTAGCTGAAAGTTCTTACTCACGGGTACTTTGTACAAGACCAGGAAGACTCCATCCAGATGCAGGCGCTCTTTAAAGATGTATTTTTTGAACTAGTGATTTGCCTTGAATTGAGCACAGGTGCAGGTCAAGAGTGAGGAGGATTTTTGGTGTGTGTAAATAGGTCATGATAACTAACCCAAATTACATACTGTGTTGTAACTCAGACGTTAATTATTAGCTAGAGATTTTCACATATAGTAGGTCAGTACTCTGGGCAGGAAATAAATGAGGCAGTAGTAAACTTAAAATCTTTAATAAACTTTACATTTTCTTAACATGCTTTTGGGAATGTTTATTAATGTATATTTGTTGGGTTACTATGGTGTCCTATAGGGCTACCAGAAATGCTTTCCCCAAGGTTTTTCGTTGTTGTTGTTTGTTTGTTTGTTTGTTTTGAACAGGGTTTTACTTAGTCCAGTCTGCAGTGCAGTAGCATGATCACGGCTCACTGCAGTCGCCTGGATTCAAGCGATCCTCGAATCCTCCTGGATTCAAGCGATCCTCCCACCTCAGCCTCTGGAGTAGCTGGGACAAAGGCACACACCACCACACCCAGCTAATTTTTTATTATTTGTAGAGACTAGGTCTTACTATGTTGCCCAGGCTGGTCACAAACTCCTGGGCTCAAGCGATCTGTGGCCTCTCAAAGTGCTGGAATTACAGGTGTGAGCCACTGTACCTGGCTTTTTTTTTTTTTTTTTTTTTTTTGAGACGGAGTCTCACTCTGTCACCCAGGCTGGAGTGAAGTGGTGCAATCTCAGCTCACTGCAACCTCCACTTCCCCGGTTCGAGCGATTCTCCTGCCTCAGCCTTCCAAGTAGCTGGGACTACAAGCGTGTGCCACCATGCCCGGCTAATTTTTTGTATTTTTAGTAGAGACAGAGTTTCACCATGCTGGGCAGGCTGGTCTCGAACTCCTGACCTCGTGATCCGCCCACCTCTACCTCCCAAAGTGCTGGGATTACAGATAAGAGCCACTGCTCCCAGCCTTTGTTTTGTTCTGTTTTGTTCTGTTTTGTTTTGTTTTCTGAGACAGAGTCTCACTCTTTTGCCCAGGCTGAAATGCAGTGGTGTGATCTCTGCTCACTGCAGTCTCCACCTCCCGGGTTGAAGCAATTCTCCTGCCTGAGCCTCCTGAGTAGCTGGGATTACAGGTGCGCGCCACCATGCCCGGCTAATTTTTGTATTTTTAGTAGAGACAGAGTTTCACCATGTTGATCAGGCTGGTCTCGACCTGACCTCAGGCAATCCGCCTGCCTTGGCCTCCCAAAGTGGTGGGATTACAGGCGTGAGCCACCGCCTCCGGCTCCCCCAGCATTTTTAGTGTCCTAAAAGTGATGTCCTAAAAGACCAAGCTATCAATGTCCAGGTTTTAATTCTAGTTCTTTTAAGACCCAGCTAGGTGAAGCACGGTGGCTCACACTGCTTGGCAGGCTGAGGTGAGAGGGTCACTTGGGCCCAGGAGGTTGAGGTTGCAGTGAGCCATGATCATGCCCCTGCACTTGGGTGACTGAGCAAGACCCTGTCTCAGAACAAATAACAAAGCTTGCACAGCTCAGGAAGGTGTGAAACAATTCCTAGCCCCACTTTTGGTGTGGTTGAGGTTTTAAGAGTCCTCAGATGAGGTCTCTTATGCATTTGGAAAGGAACCTGGGACCTCGGGTTAAAGGACAGATCCTCTGCTTTGCTACAGTGTAAACTTGGACCAGTCATTCTACTTGGTCTCATCTGTAAAGAGAGGGGAGGGTCAGGGTAACAGTTCGTAACTCATGGGTTATAAGGATTGAGTGAAATTGATACTCGTGGCAATATTTATGCTACGAACAGTAGAACCAACTAAACATTCAGTTTAATGTTCAGTGTTTAGTAGATTTGTGGCACAATCCTGCATTAGAAGATTATTTGGCCATTAAAATGTTTGCAAAGAATTCTGTTTTTGAGGTAGGGGCTTGCTGTGTTGCTTAGTCTGGTCTCCAACTCCTGATCTCAGGTGGTCCTTCTACCTCAGCCTTCTGAGTAGCTGGGACTGCTAGTGCAAGAAATTGTTTTGCTTTTTTGACAGGGTCTTGCTCTGTCTCCCAGGCTGGAGTGCAGTGGTGTGATCTCGGCTCACTGCAACCTCTGCCTCCTGGACTCAAGCAATTATCTTGCCTCAGCCTTCTGAGTAGCTGGGATAACAGGCGTGAGCCACGGTGCCCAGCTCCTAGCTAATTTTAAAATTTTTTGTAGAGACAGGATGGCAGAATTCTTAACACTATGGATAGCATGTCACAGTAACAACAAAGTATAAGCACAAAACTGCATATATGTCATGGCTACATCTTTGGAAAATCAAAGGCTATAGGAAAATACATAAAAAGATTATCCTGTTCGTTGGCATTATAGGTGATTTTCTTCAGTCAGCATATATATATATATATATATGTATATGTACACACACACATATAGAGAGAGATGGAGTCTTGCTCTGTTGCCAGCCTGGAGTGCAGTGGTGCAATCTCGGCTCACTGCAGCCTCCATCTCCTGGGTTAAAGCAAGTCTCCTGCCCCAGCCTCCCGAGTAGCTGGGACTACAGGCGCATGCCACCAACTTTTTATTTTATTTTATTTTATTTATTTATTTATTTTTAGTAAAGATGGATTTTCACCATGTTGGCCAGGATGGTCTTGATCTCTTGACCTCATGATCTGCCCGCCTCGGCCTCCCAAAGTGTCGGGATTACAGGTGTGAGCCACTGCCTGGCCTTTTTTTTTTTTTTTTTTTGCCCCTAGACGGGACTCTTCCTCTATCGCCCAGGCTAGAGTGCAGTGGCATGATCTCTGCTCACTGCAACCTCCGCCTCCAGAGTTCAAGCAATTCTCCTGTCTCAGCCTGCCACCATGCCCGGCTAATTTTTGTATTTTTAGTAGAAACGGGGTTTCACCTTGTTGGTCAGGCTGGTCTCCAACTCTGGACAGGAGGTGATCCACCCGCCTCGGCCTCCCAAAGTGCTGGCATTACAGGCGTGAGCCACCACGTCCGGCCAGTGTATGTGTTTATAATTGGAAAGAAAGAAAACAGATCTCCAACCATGGAGGGAGTGACCTCTGCTATATTGATGCTGGCATTCTTGGCTCAGTATGCCAGATTGCTTTTAAGATAACCTGAACCTAAGGGCTTTCCAGCATCAGAAAACCTCGAAAAAGACTAAAGCTTGTTTATAGGCAGAGAGGGACTAAAGGACATGGGTGTAAGATTTGGGGTGGAGGCCCTTTGAGAATGTTCATTGCTTACATTCCTGTTACAGCTTGTGTAACCTGAAGAGGCCTGTATGGTGGGGGGAAGAAACTTGGATGAGTCAGTGACTGAGTGTGGTTCATGGAAAACAGCCTGGAGGGCCTGAGCAGGGAAAAAGAATCCTCACTCTGTCACCACCTGGGGGCAGTAGTTGTCCATGCCCTTCCTGGGGCACATCTCATGAGCCCCTCTTTGAGTTCACCCTCCACATGCCTTGCATACTTACGCAGAGGAGTGTCCTAGGCCCCTTTTCAAACCCCTTGAGCTCTCTTCCCTCATAAGGTCATACACATCTGCCAGCGCAGTGACCGTTTCCTTTATATTAGTAAAGCTGAAAAGAAAGCACCCTTCACTTTTCTTAGCCTGGCAACCCTCCTCCTTGTTGACCCCCATGCTTTCTTCCTCTTAGTACCTTTGTGTTGGATGAATTTAAGCGCAAGTACTCCAATGAGGACACACTCTCTGTGGCACTGCCATATTTCTGGGAACACTTTGATAAGGACGGCTGGTCCCTGTGGTACTCAGAGTATCGCTTCCCTGAAGAACTCACTCAGACCTTCATGAGCTGCAATCTCATCACTGGTAAGAGAGCGGGTCTGAGACGAGGAAGGAGAACAAAGAGTAGCAAGTGCTGTGATTCCAAAGGCTGAATGTTCTTGCTTGCCCCTTCAGGAATGTTCCAGCGACTGGACAAGCTGAGGAAGAATGCCTTCGCCAGTGTCATCCTCTTTGGAACCAACAATAGCAGCTCCATTTCTGGAGTCTGGGTCTTCCGAGGCCAGGAGCTTGCCTTTCCGGTGAGGAAGGTGGAGGAGAGGAGTCTCTTTAGGGTGGGGCAGGGGTATAGGAATTATTGTGTTTTATTTCTGAGCTGATGGACGTTGAGAAGGGTGCAGGAATGCTTATAGGAAGGAGCAGTTCATGTTCATAGTAGACCTGGGGTCTGATGACATGTGTTTGAGCTGGAAGTAACACAGGTGTGGGGTGGTGTCTCATAACTTGACCACGTGCTGGCTTTTTATCCCCAGCTGAGTCCAGATTGGCAGGTGGACTACGAGTCATACACATGGCGGAAACTGGATCCTGGCAGCGAGGAGACCCAGACGCTGGTTCGAGAGTACTTTTCCTGGGAGGGGGCCTTCCAGCATGTGGGCAAAGCCTTCAATCAGGGCAAGATCTTCAAGTGAACATCTCTTGCCATCGCCTAGCTGCCTGCACCTGCCCTTCAGGGAGATGGGGGTCATTAAAGGAAACTGAACATTGAACCCTTACCTGTCCTGCCTCCTTTGTGAGTGGTGGCGTCTTCAAGGGGAGTAAATATGTTGAAGCAGGGTACTTTCTGTGTTTGCAGTACCTCGATATGCAGGAGAGAAGACTTCAGAAGAACAGAAATAGAGGCCTGTGTTCACTTGTGATTTTAATTACCCTGCCTCCTACGGTGATGACTGTCTTCTAGCTGGGAAAGAGCGGAAGCAGTTGGGGCGGATAGTGACATGGGGCTTTGTGACTACCTAATTCGTAGGGGTCAGATTCCAGGCCTTTCCCAGTGAAGGGAGAGAATAGCTGCTAATAACAAGAGCTAACATGTATAATTCAGAGTGCAAAGAAACTTTACATTATTTCCTATAACTGTCCTGTGAGGTAGGTAGCTGACAATATGCAAGGGTTGTAGTTTCTTTTGTTTTGTTTTTTTGAGACAAGGTCTGGCTCTGTTGCCCACGCTGGAATGCAGTGGTGCAGTCTCAGCTCAACCTCCGTCTCCCAGGCTCAAGCCATCCTCCCACCTTAGCCTCCCGAGTAGCTGGGACTATAGGTGTGCACCACCACACCCAGCTAATTTTCTTTCTTTTTTTTTTTTTTTGTAGAGATGGGGTTTTGCCATATTGCCCAGGCTGGTCTCAAACTTGAGCTCCAGCGGTCGTCCTGCCTTGGTCTCCCAAAGTGTTGGGATGATAGGCATGCATCACCATGCCTGCCCTAGGGCTGTAGTTCAGATGCCTCAAACCTGCAGGGCAAGGCATAGACTACTCAGAACAGGCACTGGCCTGGCCCGGCCCGTTGGCCCTTTCCCGGCTGCATTGTCAGGCTGGTGGTATCCCTGATTTCTAACGGGAAGCATAGGGGTTTAGAGATTTCACTAACTTGCCTGTGATCACACATTTTAAGTGTTAGAGGCAGAGTTTTGAACCCAGTGGGTGTCACTTTTTTTTTTTTTTTTTTTTTTTTAAGACGGAGTCTCGCTTTGTCGCCCAGGCTGGAGTGCAGTGGCCGGATCTCAGCTCACTGCAAGCTCCGCCTCCCGGGTTTACGCCATTCTCCTGCCTCAGCCTCCCGAGTAGCTGGGACTACAGGCGCCCACCACCTCGCCCGGCTAGTTTTTTGTATTTTTTAGTAGAGACGGGGTTTCACCATATTAGCCAGGATGGTCTCGATCTCCTGACCTCGTGATCCGCCCGTCTCGGCCTCCCAAAGTGCTGGGATTACAGGCTTGAGCCACCGCGCCCGGCCTTTTTTTTTTACTTTAAAATTTTTTTGGTAAAACTGGGTCAGGAAAATGTTTTAAATTTTTTTATTAGAGAGCAGGGGTTCTTGCTCTGTTGCCTAGGCCGGAGTACAGTGGCTGGCTGTACACAGGCTCAATCGTGCTATAGTTTTGAAGTCCTGGTCTCAAGTGATCCTCCCGCCTCAGCCCCCTTAGTAGGTGGTATTATAAGCGTATGCCATCACGCCTCGCTTGGGTGTCACTTTTTTTTTTTTTTTTTTTTTGAGACAGTTTTACTCTTGTTGCCCAGGCTGGAGTTCAATGGTGTGGTCTCGGCTCACCGCAACCTCCACCTCCTGA
This sequence comes from Macaca nemestrina, assembly GCF_043159975.1. Lineage (NCBI taxonomy): Eukaryota > Metazoa > Chordata > Mammalia > Primates > Cercopithecidae > Macaca > Macaca nemestrina. Next base: position 11,513,933 of record NC_092136.1, read on the forward strand.
GTCCCGCTTCAAGCAGTTCTGCCTCAGCCTCCTGAGTAGCTGGGATTACAGGCACATGCCACCATGCCCAGCTAATTTTTGTATTTTTGGTAGAGACAGGGTTTCACCATGTTGGCCAGGCTGGTCTTGAACTCCTGACCTCGTGATTCGCCCACCTTGGCCTCCCAAAGTGCTGGGATTACAGGCTGAGCCACTGCGCCCGGCGGGTGTCACTCTTGAAGCCTGTGTCCACGCCCTGCTGCCTCCTAGAAGGTAGAGTGGTTGTAATTGTCAGCTAATATCCTGCTCAGGCCAAAGGTTACCCTTTTTTCCCCTTTGAGCTTAATTTTTATTATATCCTTTTCAGATTTTCTTGCTCTTCTGTCTTTTCTGAAGATCGTTGAAGATCTCCCTGTAAATGTAACAGTTTGGGTGAAATTGGAAACCTCTAGATTGAGTCACGTTTTGAGGCATATGCAGAAACGGGTGACTGCCTTTGGTCCCCAGCTTACGGTTTTGTGTGTGGTTTTTTTATGCTGTTTCTTAGTCCAGGCACAGAAAAGGGCTCTTGGCTTGGATGGGGAAGCCAAGTACATAGCACGGGTTGGTAGTTGGGAGGGGATTGGGCTGTCATCTGCAGCTGAGCACGTTTGACCTGCTGTTGGAGTGGGCAGTGAAGAGTTGTGGTTTAGAATCCATATGGGTGGGGATGGGCTGATGCTTGCTCAGACTCTGCTCCCTGGCAGCTGATCTTGAACTGGGTCCAAACTTGATACCTTTCTTCTGAGCTTCCTGGGCTCTTGTTAGCTACGATGTAAAAATGCTAGGTCGGGTGGTGCATTGACATGTTCCTGTAGTCCTGGTGACTTGGGTCGGGGGATGGCTGAGGCCAGGAGTTGGAGGCCTTAGCAGTGCTTGCCATGATTGCAACTGAACAGCCAATGCACTCCAGCCTGGGCAACACAGACCCCCATCTCAAAAATAAAGTGCTAGATGCAGACTTTTGTGCCTCTTAGCTTGTTGCTGGGGTCTCACTGAAGCTGTCAGACTCTTCCCAAATTCTGTTTCAAATCACACCTCCTTCTGTGGTTGTGGGACCTTCACCACCTTCCTGGTGTTTGCTCACCGTAACCTCCTGTGGCTGAAGCCTCAGACAGGAGGAAGCAAGTTGAAAGAGTAGTTTAGGTTTGAGAGGGCGGCTTGAAAGGCTCAGGAGGGAAGCCCAACTGTGAGGTGTGTGTGGGGTTCTGCTGGGTGGGCCATGGGCAGCAGCGGGCCTGGCAGCCCACACGGACTAGGCGATCTGGGCTGGGGCAGGGTCCCCTACCTCAGCCTCTCTCTGCTTGCAGGAAGAGTGAGTCATCTGCACATCCTGCCTCCAGCCCTCGCTGTGGTGCAGAGTAAGAGTGGCCAGGTTGTTGTTTGAGGCCGAGCTTGCACTTGGGCGAGGGCCAGTACCCACAAGCAGGAGGAGGAGCCTCAAGAGGAGAGGGTTGTGGCCCCAGGAAGGCTGGGCCGTTGGCCTCTACACGGGGCTGGGATGTGAGGGCTTCTCTGCTGTGGTGGGTAGGGGAGAGGTTAACAGTGGAAGTTTCTAACGGCAGATGTGAGGCAGGAAAGGGGAAGCACATCTGGAGTTCTTTCTGTCCCCCGCCTTGCCCCAGGGAGGCCTGAGTCACTGCAGCAAGGGCTCTTCCCCTTCCCATCCCAGCTGGGCTCGGCTCTCCATGGCTCCATGGATCTTTCCTTTTCCTTGCTTTTGCTGTGGGTAGCCAATCAGAGCCTGCGCCTGTCGATGTCTGTGGTTGCTGGGCAGTTTTCTCTTGGTTCCAGGGAGTCTCATGCCACCCAACATAGAGCTGGGTGTCATACCACATAGAGCTGGCGACCCGGCTCCACAGTCCAGCACGTGGCACAGAGACTAGGGGCGAGGAGCAGAAAGGGAAGGGGGTGTTTGAATGGATCAGGGACTGAGGGCAGGACATGATCTTAGAAAACTAGGGTAAAATGAGGGAAGGTGGAGGCTCTTTTATCCACTTACTGGGCAAAATCTCAGAGCCTCCACAGAGGGAGGGTGAAAGAAACTGGAGAAGGGGTTGGGGCTCAGCGTTGCAGTTGACTCAGATAAAATCTTTACAGAGCCTGGAGTGTGAATGGGAGGGACTGAAAGACACTTGGTTAGTTTGTAGATAAACCAGTAGATACTGGTTATAAGCAGCTATTTATCTTAGCTGTTGGCACTTCTGCTTAAGTCACTTATTAAAAAGTTAAAAACCTTTAAAGTTCTTCCAAGAAAGACTTACATTGTTTCCTTTTTTTCATGCCCTGCTTTGAGCTGGAGCTGGACAGCTGCTGCTCTAACTGGATCGGACCCATCCCACCAGCTGCCCACATGCCCCAAATGTGCCACTTCCCCTTTTGAAAGGTGGGGGAAGCCGAGAGTGTTGAAGGGAGGGGAATGAAGTGCTTTGGAGGCTCCACCCAGTCATTTCTGAAATTAATACTGTGGTTTTCATGGCAACGGGCACTCTTTGTTGTCAACTCAGAACTTTCCCTCCACACACATCAAATGGATTTTTCTGGGTGCTGTAGCTTCCCCAGCTCCCCTAGCCAGTGTGCCTATAGGGCACTGCAGGGCACTAACTTCCCCTACCTGCTGTGCTCATGTATTTTTTTTTTTTTTTTTGGAGACAGACTCTTGCTCTGTTGGCCAGGCTGGAGGGCAGTGGCATGATCTTGGCCCGCTGCAACCTCCGTCTCCCGGGCTCAAGCAATTCTTCTGCCTCAGCCTCCAGAGTAGCTGGGATTACAGGTGTGTGCCACCATGCCTGCTAATTTTTTTTTTTTTTGTAGTTTTAGTAGAGATGGGGTTTTACCATGTTAGCCAGGCTGGACTCGAACTACGAGCTCAGGTAATCCACCCGCCTTGGCCTCCCAAAGTGCTGGGATTACAGGCGTGAGCTACTGCGCCCAGCCCGCTTCTGTATGTTTGAATGTGATCCTGGGGTTCCCACCCAGTTACCTTCCTCTAGTGCTGTGGAGCTCACATTGGTGCTCCTGAAAGGTTACAGAAACTGCCACCTGTTTCTGTCTGTTTGCTCCAGTCAGACTGGCATGGCTCCCAGAGCAGGCTGTTGTTTTACTCCAGGGTAATTACTGGGGTGTCCCAGTGCCTCAGCACCCAAGGGATGGGTGGAGTGGGGTATGGTGGGGGGTGCTGGAGGGCAGCGCTTCCGTCACTTGAATCTCCCATTGGAGGGAGAATACCTTGGGCTGGTGGTACTGGCTCAGTGGTGATGTCCTGGCTACCCCATCTCAGTGTTCCTGGGCTCTCTTCATTCCCTTAGGCCCCTGCCTTCTCCACCACTCCCCTTTGTTCTCTTGATTTCCTCAGGATTTCGAGGCAAGCCTACTGACTCTACCTTTTGAACACAAGATATGCAGATTGGGGGTTGGATGGTCAGTGAGGGTTTGGGGCTATCTCTGATAGGATCTCCCATGGGATGTGCCTCCACTCCCAGCTGCCCTCCCCTCTGCAGCAGGAACAGCTGTCATGTGAAGGCCTCTCTGCTGGCTTAGCCCTTTTGCAATCATCTGGCGGGCTCTGCTGGGATGGGGTGGATGGTGAGGATGGGCAGAGCCAAGGGGTGAAGGAGGGAACGTAGTAGGGCAGGGGGAGCTGTCAGAGGGTAAGGAGGGCTCTGGAGTTCAGGGCTGAGGGAAGAAAGGCTGCCAAGGTCAGGCCGGGGGGTGGAAGGTGCTGAGCATGCCAGGGAGGTGGAATGATGAGCTTACGGTACCCATCCTGGGAGACTTTCAAGGTGGCAGGAGAGTAGGTTATAGCGGGAATCCAGGCAGTCATCCTTCAGGGAGATCCGCATTTCCCCTGACTCACAGGGGACCCATGGGGTGCTTTCCGGCTCGTCCTCCGTGTGGGACCTGAGTCACCAAGACGCCTAGGGTGTTGGCTGCCCTAGAGTGGCAAGTCCTGTGCCCAGCCCTGCCCTGCCCCACCCCACCCACTCCTACTGTTAGGACAGGGGTTAGCAAACACACCCCTTTTATCCCACTCTTCAGTAGTAATTACCCGGCTCTTTGACTCAGACTTACAGAATGTACCTCTTGCAGGGACTGTCAGAGACTGTCTCTAATAACCTTATATTTTACCAGTGGGGAAACTGGAGCCCAGAGAGGTGAAGTGACTTATCAAGGGGGCATCTGAGCTTTTCCCAATTCTTGCAGTTACTCACTGAGTCACTTCTGCTCCAAAGCTGAGCAGGAGGATGCTTCCCTCAAACGCCAAGGGGTAAGGGTGGTGGACACAGCACACCAGGCGTGGAGGGGCAGGGAGAGCGAGGCATCTAAAGGCTTCCTGTGCCCGTCGCTTGGTAAGGGTAGCTTGGTAAGGAGTGTGGAAGTGGAGCCAGCCCTGGGGCCAGGGTCAGATGTAGCGATCCAAGTCCTGGGGCGGGCACAGGGCACGGAGTGTAACAGAGGCAGGACTTCGAGTGACAGGAACCTCAACTATGTGGTGACTCAGGCTCTGGGCAGCCTAGGCCCTTCCTTCCCTGCTCAGCCTGATCTCCTTTAAGAACTGTAAGCAGAGGAGAGAGGGAAACCCAGGCTGGTCTCCCTTTCCCCAGGAAGCTAGGGGAAAGGCAGAGGAAGTTGGAAAGGACAGGAGAAAAGCAGATTCCAAGAAAGGGGCGAGGAGGTGGTGTTCCCCGCTTCCTCGGCCCCTCCCTCCCTGCTCCCCGCTGGGGAGGGTAGCTGGCTGGGGCGTTGGCTGCTCCGTTTACTCCAACTCCCTCCCTCAGCTCCTGTTTACAACTCAGCCCGCCCAGTCCTTAGCGCAGTGCTGAGCTCTTCTGTTTTCTCTCTCTCCCTCCCTCCTTCCTTCACAGCCTCATACAGTCCTGTCTTGTCGCTTCTATTCCTTAACCTGGGGTCCGTGTCTCCTCTTATTGCCCTACAGCATCCCCACACCCCTAACTCTCTGCCTGAAATCCAGCCATGACCCGTGTGTCCACCGTCCCACTCTCCCTGCCCAATTCCTTTCCCTTCTGCCTGCCTGGACAGTCTTTCTTTGCCTTCTTTCCTCCCAGACGGTAACACTGGAGACAGCCTCATGCCTCTTATTCTCTAACCAGCTTTAACTTGGGTTCTGCTTCGGCTTGAAGATTTCATTAGGACTGAGTGTAATTGGAGAGTTTCTGTGTATCAGAGCTCTCTGATCTAAGAAATTCAGGAACTCCTTATTTGAAACTTCAAGTTTAAATACAGGCTGGGATTTGAATTGAGCTGGGGAAGGATGATTTTACTTGGCTTTATATTTTGGGATAGGGTTAAGGGTTTGGGGCTTGAGAATTGCTTAGGAAATGATGTTTGGATTCCAGAATCACCAGATAGATTTGCTGTTAGACGGGGGGGACAATGACAGATCAGGAAGTGACGGAAGTGAGTGGAGAAGGGCCTGTTTGGCAGGGATGCTAATCCCTGGGCTGGTGTGTGTATGGGGTGGAGGTGGGGTCTGGGAGATCCCAGATGGTGCTAAGAAGGGTTAACAGTCATTTCTCTGCTTCTTTTTTTTTTGAGACAGAGTTTTGCTCTTCTTGCCCATGCTGGAGTGCAGTGGTACAATCTTGGCTCACTGTAACCTCCGCCTCTTGGGTTCAAGCAATTCTCCTGCCTCAGCCTCCTGAGTAGCTGGGATTACAGACATGTGCCACCATGTCCAGCTAATTTTGTATTTTTAATAGAGACGGGGTTTCACCAGGTTGGTCAGGCTGGTCTCGAGCTCCTGACCTCAAGTGATCCACTCGCCTTGGTCTCCCAAAGTGCTGGGATTACAGGTGTGAGCCACCAGGCACAGCCCATTTCTCTGCTTCTAAGAATATCATGCGAAAGGACCTTCATGGGGGAAAAAGTCTGCTTCTAAAGAGACTGCAAACAGACCACACACCTCATTTCCCTTCTGGGATCAGAAACTGAGATTACTCTTTGAGCAGTCAACCTCTTTTCTTCCTTGTAACATGCTGATTTCAGAAAAGGGGACTGTGGAAAGAAGGGAGGGGAAGGGGAATCCCCTGGCCAGGGGCCTGCCCACAGAGCTCCCCTTTGTGGTTACTATGGAAACAGGCATAATAGGAACAAAATAGAGGCATGTTGCCTGGCAACAGAAAAGCCCAAGGTTCATTACAGACACGCGCGCGCACACACACAAACTGACACATACACACACACACAAAACACGTACATATCAGGGAACCTCCCCTACTCCCCAGGGAGGGGGTGTCACTTCTGGGGAAGCTGGGGTGTCCCTGTGATGACAAGTCCTAGAGCTCATCCAGCTTTGGCAGTGTGTGTGGAGGACCGTGGTACCAGCTGCCTCCGAACGGTGGTGGAGCACCAGCAGCAGGGCTGACCTCCCTCTTATAAGAGGAAAGCCTTTACTTAATATCACAGAGGAGTCCAAACCTTCGAGAAGATGGAGGTTTTCTTTGCAAAGTAGGGACCAAAGGAACTCCTTAATACTCCTTATAAAACATGGTGTGTAAAAATAAACAAACAAAAAGCAGGCCAGGTATGGTGGCTCACGCTTGTAATCCCAGCACTTTGGGAGGCTGAGGCAGGCAGATCATGAGGTCAGGAGTTCGAGACCAGCATGGCCAGCATGGTGAAACCCCGTCTCTACTAAAACTACAAAAATTAGCCAGGCGTGGTGGTGCGTGCCTGTACTCCCAGCTACTTGGGAGGCTGAAGCAGGAGAATCGCTTGAACCCTGGAGGCAGAGGTTGCAGTGAGCCAAGATGAGCCAAGATCATGTCACTGCACTCCAGCCCGGGTGACAGAGCTAGACTCCATCTCAAAGCAACAACAACAACAACAACAAACACCCAACTACAACAACAAACACCCAAAACATAGTGTGTCGGAGAGTGCTGGCCAGGGAAGTAGCTGTGTAAAATACCTGGTAGAAAAGATAACTCCAATTCTCTCAAGGCATAGGACCTCCGAGGAATTCAAAGGACAAGGTAAAGGGCTATCAGAGTCGTTTCCTCCTGAACTGAGATTTTTGCTGGGATTCCATCTTGCCAAGGTCTCTATTGCTTCCACCACCATCACAGTTCCCCCACCCCATGTTGGACACACAGTAAATGTTTGGGTAGCTGCAAGAAAGACCCACAAGTAGGGGAATTGCTCCCTGGGGGCTGAGAGCCAGAGGAAGCTGTGACAGCCTGGGATGCAGGATGCTATCTACTGTAGAAAAGGCAAGGGCTTTGGAGCCAGTTATACCTGGAGTTCATTCATTCATTTGAAACATGCTCTTGAGTGATTGCTATGTGTCAGTCACTGCTCTAGGCATGAGGGGCCAGGGTGCAGTGGCTCACACCTATAATCCCAGCACTTTAGGAGGCTGAGGTGGGAGGATTACTTAAGCCCAGGAGTTCAAGACCAGCCTGGGCAACATAGTGAGACCCTATCTCTACCAAAAAAAAAAAAAACCCACAGCTGAGCATGATGGTGTGCGTCTGTAGTCCCAGCTACTTGGGAGACTAAGGTGGGAGGATCACTTGAGCTTGGGAGGTTGAGGCTGTGGTGAGCCATGAATGCTCCACTGCACTCCATCCTGGGTGACAGAGTGAGACTGTCTCAAAACAAACAAACAAAAACAACAACAACAAAAATCAGTTAATCTAGGCACAAAGCATACAGCAGAGAAAAAGAACCCTGTCCTCATGAGGCTTAAATGCTAGTGGAAGCTTTGACTCCTCTCTGTGAGTTGTGTGATTTTAGGAAAATCATGAACCCTCTGAGGCCATTCCTCACTAAGTGTCTCCTTCTCAGGGTGTGCAAGGATTAATGAGCTGACAGATGAAAGT